>NC_138212.1:22803780-24116280 GCF_964194415.1 Vipera berus | reverse complement strand
TCCCTCCCTCCCACTCTGTCCACTTGAGGGGCCTTCGAAAACTAGGTGGAGTTTGTGAGTTGTCAAGAAACAGGAGTGTGAAGAGCTGCCGGCAGTGCTGCTCCCATATTGAAATCTGTAGGAGCCACAGGCCTGGCTCTGCGGAAGACTTGATTGTGTCCTTCCAAAAAGTGTGCACCCAGATTCCTTGTGGAGTCATGGAAATGGCTAGAATACAGTTCTAAGAGCCGTACATAATCCGAACGTGGCACATAGAATCACCTGCAGCATTGCCAAGAACTTGTAATACGTCCATCTTATTCCTCTAGTTCGGTTGTTGTTTAATCACTTCTGGTACTTTGTGACCTGGTGAACACCGTTTTGCTGAAACTGTATCCTCTACTACCTGAATCCTTGTGAAATCAGGTTGATGCCGTCAGTGATACTGCAGTACCTAGCTCCTTTGTCTTCTTAATTTCCTTTGATGTTTCCAAGCACCCAGGTCTTCTCTGGTGACTCTTGTTTAGGGTTTAGCTTCATTCTTCATCCTTTCAATAAGCAACTTGCTTCAGATTAGATTTTTTTTTAGATTTATTGAATTTATATGCCGCCCTTCTCCCTAAGGACTCAGGGCGGCTCACAACAAAAAATTTAAGACACATGGAATACAAAATTTAAAAAACAATTAAACAATAAATGTAATAGATACATGACAATTTAACCCAATAAAAGCCAAATTTAAAAAACATAGTCAGTCCAGACCCGCTTGTTGGAATAACCAAGTCTTCAGGTCACAGCGGAAGGACCGAAGGTCAGGGGCCGTCCGCAGCTCCGGAGGCAACTCATTCCAGAGGGTCGGCGCGCCCACAGAGAAGGCTCTCCCCCTGAGGGTCGCCAGCCGGCATTGCCTGGCCGACGGCACCCGGAGGAGGCCAACTCTGTGGGAGCGAACCGGGCAATGGGAGGTTGTCCTCCGGGTGAGATTTAAGGTGCTGGTACTTACCTTTAAAGCCCTACATGGCTTAGGCCCGGGATACTTGCAGGACCATCTGCTGCCGGGAACGATCTCCCATTGCCCAGTACGCTCACACAGAGAGGGCCTCCTCAGGGTGCCGTCGGCTAGACAATGTCGGAGCGCCAGCCCTATGGAACCAACTTCCCCTTGAGCTCTGGATGGCTCCGGATCTCCGGTCCTTTCACCGCAGCCTTAAAACACTTCTTTTCCATCAGGCTGACCTGGACTGACAACAGGGATTTTAAAATGTTAATTTTTAACTACAATTTTAATTTATTCTATTGGGGCTGTTAATTTAATTCTTTTTAACTTTTGTATCATTGTATTTTATTGTTGTTAGCCGCCCTGAGTCCTTCGGGAGATAGGGCGGCATATAAGTCCCAATAATAAATAAATAATAAATAAATTAAATGAATGCAGAATTTCAGTGCATTAATAAGTAGCAGGAAGAATTTCAGTGAAAGAAAAATATTAAATGTTCATAAAACATTAGAGAAAATTGGTATAAATTTGTTGTTATTGCTATATTACCTCATTACTGATTGCTAAAAGTTCCTTTTCTAAGTTCCTTTTCTAAAATTGCTAGAAATATAATGATCAGATCATTCTTTCATCTCTGGTGACAGTTTTGGAAGATGATTCATGCTAGTATGAAGCAGATCTTAAACCTTTAAATTCTCACCTCAGCCTGCAATATTTTCACTAAATTTACGAAACCATATTTTCCCACAAAATACGCTGAATTACCTTTGTCCATAGTAACTGGCAAAGCCTTTTATTTTTTTACTTTATGCCTTTTATTGGAAAGGATGTTTGTTCTATTCTATAAAAGCGTGTTTATCCAAGTATGCTTTGACATCAGGAGTAAAACTGACACAATATTTAATTGAAATTGGGAATGATTACAGAGTACAGTTTGGTACATGAATTGCTACCACCTCTAACCTTTGGGCTTCTCTTTTGTGTATGGCCTACGTTTTAATTTTATAGGACTTCTGAAATACAGTAGACTTTTAATAGTGCAGACAGAATTATTGTAGTTCATAATTTCATATTACGATTTGTGCCTTGTTGGCCATGGTTCCTCGTATTTATACTTCACTCAGAGCTTCATTAGAATACCTCTCTCTCTTTCTTTTTGAGTTGTTCTAGAGTCCTGGTGGCGCCTGGACCAGTTCCTGCAGTTTTCTGAGAGTGGTTTGTCCTTGCTTCCTCCTTCCTGGGGCTGAGGGACCGGCCCAAGGTCACCCGGCTGGTTTTCGTGCCTAAGGCGGGACTAGAACTCACAGTCTCCCTGTTTGGTAGCCTGGTGCCTCTGATCCCAAGAGCAAATTGCTCTCATCTAAAGCGCTCCTCCTCCGACGTGTGCCGTGCTCTCCTCCGTCTGGAGGGCCCTGAAGCAGCTGCCCTGCCGGGAGGCTGGCTTCGTGGGCAGCTGGGTATGCTTAGCTCTCACTTTAAGTCACCTTTCCTTTCTTTTATTAGGCTAAATGCTTTTATTATAGGGGTACCTTTACCCTGAACGGAGCCTCCTAGGGAACGTCTGAAGGTTCAACTCAGCCTTTGCCTTTAAGTGGCTTTCTGGGTTACCAGAAGGCCCGGTATTTTCATCATCTACAGCCCTTTGGAGTTCCCAGCCACTGAAGACGCGTCATGTAACCCGGGGTTCTCTTCAAAAGGATTTTGCTTTGCCAGGTGATCAAAATCTTGCTTCTTTTACGCCTACAATTTCAGTTGTGTCGTTCTTATATCTGCAAAGTAGGCTAAACCACTTGGTCTTAATTTTACGTTTGCTGACTTTGCTTGCACTTTTAAAATATGGCTTCAGTAACATGTGGTTTCAGTTTTTCATTTTATTTCTTCATGTGCTTATCACTTGGAAATCTTCCCTGCCCCATTCACAAGGTAGACTCTTCCTAATTTAATTGCCACCACACCCCTGCGCAGTTTCTTTAGAGGGAAACTAACAATGCAAAGCAAGCTTGACAACAACCAATGTTAGCCAGCCCACACCAATCTCCTCTCAGATAAAGTTCTCCCACACGCTGCCCTCCAGTGGTGTTGGGAAACATAAACTGCCAGAATTTTGGGAAGTGGCAGTCCCTGCACCTTTGGAAGGCACCACATTGGGAAACACTGCTCTTTTTAAACAGCTGTGGGGGGAGGGGGGGCTGTAGATGTTCAGAGGTTGCCTGGGTTACTCTTACGGTACTCAGATCTTGTTAATTGGAGCAGAAGAGTCCTGAGCAAAGACTGGGCTGCGTGCAAGGAAGGAAAGGTTTGGTAAATTTTGGAGCTCTTGCTCAGATAGACTTCTCCAGCCTGGTCCCTTGCAAATGTGCTGGATTGTGATTTCCATAATGCCCAGCTGGCTTGACCACTAGCCATGTGGAGTTTCCCTGCGTCCTCCCCCAGCTCAGGATGTTTGCTGACCAAAGGGTGGGTCCCTAATCCTTGGCAATTTCACAAAGGGCCAGTTGTGTTTTTTCATAACCCTCCTGCAAAGTTGGGTTCTGAAGTCCAGAGATCAGCCCTGGGCATAATTCTCTCAGCTTGTGCAGAGAGCCATTCCATTCCATAAGGCTATTCTGGATAGGTGTATTATGTTTCCCTCTTAAGCAGCAAGAGTTGGCATTGTTTCCCCAAACATTTGGGACTGCTGTGCTTCAGCTGTATGCTCATTTCTCTGTCATTTAGCCAGAAAAGCAGGTGGGGGGGGCGCTCTTTGAAGCTCAGAGCTTGATAGTGGTAGCTATAATTGAAGTGTTAACACCCCTTTGTTGTTATTTTAATCCATTTGCAATTACTACTGAAGCAGCTGTTGCACAAAAAAATCTCCCAGCCAGAAGAAATTAGACTACCTTGATCCAAAGGCTCACCTCTTAAGGCAAACCTTGGTTAGATGTCAGGTGTAGGGAAGAGTGCTTCTTTATCTGTGTTTATCTGCATTTCCAAACTGCTGTTTTTGGAAGATGCTATTATAGGGTGGGCAACATGCCTCCAAAAAGAATGCTGTGGTTGTCATTGATTATCATACATGAAATTCACAAGTGAAATTCAAAGGACCACACAGCAAAATCTCACTGAAGACGCTGCTTCAGTCATTTTCATTCTTGCTGGTCTCCAGTTTTGGAGAGAAGGGCTTTGCTGCCCAGCCACTTTCTGCTTGCCCATCAAAACTTTCTGGCTTTCTTACAACCTGCTGCAAATTTGAGTGTAGCAGGCAACTTCTGATTTCTCCCAACAGCCCTGACCTACTTTTTTCTCTTACAGACATTGTGAGCAAGGGAAGCAAGACAGAGAGTTGCTGGAAAGTTTCAGATTACTTTTTACCAGCCAGGGAGAGGAGTGCAGAGGCTTCAAATAATTGATGGACCCCAAGTAAGATGAGCCAAGGGCGCTGCCAGACGGACAGCTGTGGTTGGGGGTCACCAATGAAAGCCGTGGTGCTTCAGTAATCCATCTGCTCTCCTCTTTCATTGAGGCTCTGGGAAAGGGGATCCTTCCCAGCTTTCTTGTTCTGCAAGATCATGAAGGTCTCAGCCTAGCTTTGAAGAGAGACAATAAATGGTTTTGGATCTCTCAGCATAGTCCTCTCCGGAGATGCATTTACATCTCCCTCTCTTGTCCTATCTCCATTGCAGTTCCTAAGTGAGCAGCGTATGTGTTGCCATTTGGCAGTGCTACTCCCAGTTTACGGTGGGGAAGGTGAAACTCAGTCACCTGATGGCGAGATAGACAGCATATAAATCTAATAAATATATAAATAAATACAAAAAATAAATACATATAAATTGTGTCCGTAGCTATAATTAAAAATATTTGATGAAACATGCCTTCGATAGGAAGAGTAGGTTGTATTAATCCCTCTTCTGCTCTGAACTCTGGCTTTAGGACCCCCCTTCTGTTCTTTAGGAGACGTGTGATCATACGGAAGCAGCCCGCTTCCAAGGCTTATCTAAGGAAGACATTCTCCCAAGTTAACAACTCATCTGATACCATTATCACCAAAGCCCAGCATCTCCTCAGCAGATGGTAAAAAGAAAATGGGGAAGTCTCTTTCTCTAATATATTTTGGTGATATATTGGTTGCTGATGCTGGTCTTCTGCTGAACTCTACCCATGTGCAAGTTCCTTCCATCAAGTTATGTCCAAGGGGAGAGAACTGGAGGTTCTTGTATGATACCCAGCACACTGCCCTTTTCTATTACTCATTTTCTCTATTTTTATCCCATTTTTCAGGCAATTCTCATCTTTCCTACCAAATATGAGTGCAAAGAAGACACACAGGTCAAGCACACAGGCTTATGTTGAAACTTTGCAAAGCAAGGCGGGGTGGGGAAAGAAGGCCTGTCCTGCTTCTTTTTCCATCTGGCTGTCCCCTGGTTGATGCTCCGGCTGAAACGGTGGGAATGCATGAGGCCAGGGTGTCCTTTGGTCTAGCAGTCCGGGGGGTTCTGCCTGGCGTGTACAGCAGACTGTTTTCAGGGCTCCTTCTCAGACCCACCACGAGGGCCAGACTGAACTTTCCCTTCATGTGCGGCTTCTCGATGAGCAACCATTGGGCTGGAATGCCTTCACTCTCTGCTCGCGAGCCCCACCCTGGTGACAGGAAGCAGGCCTTGGCGCGAGGCAGACTTGTGTTCAACACCTGCTCTCAGCCCAGCAGTCTTCAGGCACTAGAGAAGGACGGGGACTCTTGGATTCCTGAGCAAACAGCTGTTGTTCAGACAAGAAGTAGCAACTGGCATCCATCCGAGGCTGCTCTGGCAGTAAAGACAACTGATCAGGTGCTTAGAACAGGGGTCTTCAAACTTGGCCCTTTTATGACTTGTGGACTTCAGCTCCCAGAATTCATCAGGCAGTGTGCCTGGCTGAGGAATTCTGGGAGTTGAAGTCCACAAGTCATAAAAGGGCCAAGTTTGAAGACCATCCGCTTAGAGGGTGTGCCCGACTGCCTCTGTGGGGCCCTGGAAAAGACGAGAGCTTGGCAGGTGGTCTTGTTAATCTCATCTGGTTTCTACTCCCGTCTCTTCCAAGGGGAGGATTGTTTCCACGGGTGCACATGCAACACCTCTGTGTATTGTGTGTGCCCTTGTCCTCTGGGTGCAAGTTGTTGGAGCAAGACAGTCATGCTCTTTGTATAGCCTCACAGGCTCTCGTTTGGAAGGATCACTAGGGCGTGATTGTATATGTAATATCCTGCTTTGAAGTTCAAAAGAACACAATCCAAAGCGGCTAATGAAATATCAAAATATAATTCAGAGATTGGCTTTCTTCCAGAGCATGTTTTCACAAGATGGAGAACTCGGATTTTGCGTTTCAGAACTAGGTTGGATGCAAAACAAGGCAGGTTCCCAACCTCCTCTGTGTTAGAGGCAATTGTGTGGTAGGAAGAGAGGGAATAAATAGGTCTCCCTCCCAGCTAGGAACATTCCCAGGTAAATTGGGGTTTGGATAAGATTCTGGCTAAGGATTTGCTTATTGTTTTTCTTGACGTCAGTGTTGGTTTGGCCTTGGACCTGGGATTGAATACCTGATTTTAGGTGTGGGGCTTCTGATTGGAAATGCTAAATGTAGGACTCTACAGCAGGGCTTTTCAACCTTTTCACAGATTGCACCACTTTTAGGACATGACACTATTTGAGTACCACCAGTGCTTAGCAAGGTGTCAAAAACTTGGTGATTAAAAAAAGGAGGCAATTTTGGGCTTTACTGGTTGGATTCATTTGTTGTTATAGAAATGGCTAGTTTATAATATTATGGAAAAGTAAAAAGCTGAGGTTCAATGTTAATGCTTCCTTCCTACTGCAACAGTGGAACTTAGAAGTCAATGCCTTTTCTTTTCTTTTTTCCTTCTACCCCTCACTTTTCCCTTTCACCGTTTGCTCGCAACCCCCCCAACCTTTGCTAGCAAAAGCCTCTAGCTAGTTCTTATTCACTTACATGTTGCTCACACAAGCTTCTCTCTTGCTCCATTCACACACACATTGCTCTCACAAGCTTCTCTTGTTCCATTCACACACGTTGTTTGCACAAGCTTCTCTCTTGCTCCATTCACACACGTTGCTCACACCAGCTTCTCTCTTGCTCTCATTCACTCACAAGTTGCTCACACCAGGTTCTCTTACTCCATCCACTCACACGTTGCTTGCACAAGCTTCTCTCTTGCTCTCATTCACACATTGCTCGCACAAGCTTCTCTCTTGCTCTCATTCACACACATTTCTTGCACAAGCTTCTCTTGCTCTCATTCACTCACATGTTCCTTGCACAAGCTTCTTTCTTGCTCTCACTCACACGTTGCTCACACCAGCATCTCTCTTGCTCTCATTCAGACACATGTTGCTTACATAAGCTTCTTTCTTTCTCTCATTCACACACGTTGCTCGCACAAGCTTCTTTCTTGCTCTCATTCATTCACATGTTGCTCACACCAGCTTCTCTCTTGGTTCATTCAGACACACGTTGCTTGCACAAACGTCTTTCTCTCATTCACTCACACATTGCTCGCAAACTTTTCTTGCTCTCATTCACTCACATGTTGCTTGCACAAGCTTCTTTCTTGCTCTCAGACACAAGTTGCTCACACCAGCTTCTCTCTTGCTCTTATTCACACATGTTACTTGCACAAGCTCTCTTTCATTCACACATTGCTTGCACAAGCTTCTCTTGCTCTCATTCAGACACACGTTTAACACAGTTTCTCTTGCTCTCATTCACGCACATGTTGCTCACACCAGCTTTTCTCTTGCTCACACATTGCTCACACCAGTTTCTCTTGCTCTCATTCACTCACATGTTGCTTACACGTTTCTCTTGCTCTCATTCACTCACAAGTTGCTCACACCAGCTTCTCTCTTGCTCTCATTCAGTCACACATTGCTTGCACAAGCTTCGCTTGCTCTGTTTCACACACACGTTGCTCACACCAGCTTCTTGCTCTCATTCATTCACAAGTTGCTCACACCAGCTTTTCTCTTGCTCTCATTCACTCACAAGTTGCTCTCACCAGCTTCTCTCTTGCTCTCATTCACTCACAAGTTGCTTACACCAGCTTCTCTCTTGCTCTCATCCACTCACAAGTTGCTCTCACCAGTTTCTCTCTTACTCCATTCACACACATTGCTCACACCAGCTTCTCTTGCTCCATTCACTCAAATGTTGCTCGCACAAGCTTCTCTCTTGCTCCATTCACACACATTGCTCACACAAGCTTCTCTTGCTCTATTCACACACATTGCTCGCACAAGCTTCTTTCTTGTTCTCACTCAATTGCTCACACCAGCTTCTCTTGTTCCATTCACTCACATGTTGCTCACACAAGCTTCTCTTGTGTGAAGGTGGAGATGAAACAGCATACAGGGGGGAGGTACAAAAACTATCCATATGGTGTTCAGAGGACAACTTGCACCTGAACATTGGCAAAAGAGATGGTGCTGACTTCCGGAGGAAAAGAGAGGAACCTGCCCCACTTTACATGGGGGGGCTGTGTGGAGAGAGTTTCCTCCTTTAAATTTCTGGGAGTCTACCTCTGTGAAGATCTTACCTGGAAAGTTAATACAATCCAGGTGGCCAGAAAGGCCTAACAGAGACTCCACTTCCTCAGGGTCTTGCAGAAGAACAGGGTAGAACAATGGCTAATGACCTTCTTTTACCGGTCTACTATAGAGAGTGTCCTCTTGCACTGTATTGTGGTTTGGTATGCTGGCCTGACAGCCGCGGATAGGAAATTATTACAGAGGGTAGTGAGCACAGCACAAGACATTGTGGGCTGTCCCCTGACACCACTGGATGACATCGCCAGGGCTCACTGCCTTGGAAGAGTGAGGAAAATTCTCAGGGATGACTCACACCCTGGTTGGTATCTCTTTACTCTCCTACCATCGGGTAGGAGATACAGGAGTATAGCCAGCTGTACCAACAGGCCGAAGAACAGCTTTTATCCATGGGCTGTTAGGCTTTTGAATGGGAAATAATTTTATAATTTTATGTATGTTTGACTTGCAAGGCCGGTGTGTTGTGCAATTAGCTCACATGGTGTAACAAGATGGTGGGTTTGTTGTCACTGTGAGTTGGGTGGGGTGGCAGGGGCACAAAGGGAGGCTCAGCCAATCTCAATGTATACATGGTTCATTGATTCACATCTCTTGCTCTCATTCACTCACACGTTGCTCACACAAGCTTCTCTTGCTCCATTCACTCAGACATTGCTCGCACAAGCTTCTCTCTTGTTACATTCGCTCACACAAGCTTCTCTTGCTCCATTCACTCACATTGCTCGCACAAGCTTCTCTCTTGCTCTCATTCACTCACACGTTGCTAGCACAAGCTTCTCTCTTACTCTCATTCACTCACCCTTCGCTCACAAAGGCCCCCCTCTCTCTCACCTGTTCGCTAACAAAAGCCTCTCCTCTCCTCTCCTCTCCTCTCCTCTCCTCTCCTCTTCTCTTCTCTTCTCTTCTCTTCTCTCTCTCCATTTTTTTTACTTTCCCACCAAAACCTGCTCCTTTTATAGCTTCTCCTCTCTCCACCTCCTCTTCCTCCTTTTCTCTTCCGGGTGTTCCAGAAGCTCCAATCAGCATGCAGCCATGTGTGCAGATTCTGGGGCTTCTGCCAAGCCCTCCAGCTGCAGCTGATCTCTAGGTCTATGTGGCACCTCTACACTTGGCTAGGGGTTGTGTACCACCTGCCAGGAGCTAAAGTACCACCTGAAAATCCCTTCTCTACAGCACACACCCTTCTTTGTTAGGGTATGTGCTGGTGAGGTTTGGAGTTGCCTTCAGGTGAGGCTTGGAGTTGCAGTGCCAATGTCTCTTGAGGGCCTTTGGTTGTGAAAGACTTGATAGAAGTTGGCATTTCACCTCTGGGGAGGGTGTTGGCGCATAGCTTTTCTTGCTTGGTCCTGCTGTTAGTTGTTTTGGGACATGCATCTTTCTATGGTCGAGGTGTTTGGCTTAAATTCAGTGGCTTGTTCACAAATCATAGTCATCACTTGTTGCACTTCATAGAATCCAAGGGCTGGAAGGGGCATTGGAGATGTTCTGGTCCAACCTCTTGCAGAAGGCAGGAGTTGTCCTATCATCTCAGACAAATCTTTTCTTGAAAACCTCCAGAGATGGAGCACCTACCACTCTGAGGGGGCAAACTGTTCCCTGCTTAGCAGTTCTCACAGTCAAGAAATTCCTTCTTTTTTCCAGGATGGGTCCCCCTCTCAAGAGCTTCCACCTGTGGCTACTTGTCCTGGCCTCAGGTGCTTTGGAGAATAAATTGACAGTCTCTTCCCTGTGATGGCCCCTCAGGAATTGGAAGACGGCCGGGGTGTGAGCCTTCTCTTTGTTAGGCTAAACATTCCTAATTCCCTTAGCCATTCAGACCTCTGACCGCCCGTGTTGCTCTTACTTTGCCCTCTTTCTGGAGCCTCAGCATCTTTTCTGTATTGGAGACCAGAACTGGATGCAGAATTCCAAGGTTGGCCTTATTTATGCAGTGCCAGCAGAGCAGCATTTGATCTTGATACAGCCCAGGAGATAGCTGGGTTCGCATGTGTTAAGCAGTAATAGTGGTTTAAAAACACAATGGGCTTGTGTAATAGGCTGAACCTTTACTGTTGAACACGGAATCCAGCTGAGCTAGTGGGCCCTCAGAGGCTTCCTCCTTGGTCTCCCTGCCTCCCTCACTTCCTTGTACCACCTCGATAGCCACTCAGCATATTAGTTACCCCTGGGGCTAAATTTTGGACACTCCCATTGACTTGCTTGCAAAATTTCCTATCTTTCCATCGTCCAAAATGGTTGAGGGTCCTGCAGTAACTGGGAAGCTGAACAAATTGCGTTATTAGCTTAGCACAGTGTGTAAGATAGCTACATTGTTCATTACAGTTAATGAAAGCCTTGCATAATCACAAAGGGAAATAGAAGTTCATGAGAGGTTTTTCTGTTCACCAAACATTCCCATTTTTATTTTGTAGGTGCCCCCCAGTGCTTTCAGTTAGATTGGCAAACACAATTTAAAACGCAAATGCAGTTTTATTTATGTACAGCAATAAAGCATGTCTCTAATCATATGCAGAATAATTTGGCTAGCACAGCTTGAAGACCTCATCCTGCTGTTTCTGTACTTTTCTACGTGCTCTCTAAGTGTGCAAAGTTGGTTCCTAGGATTCTTGGTGAAGGCCATGCTGGCTAGGGGATTCTGGGAGCTGCTGTCCATGGACCTCAGAAGGCACAGAGGTTGGGGAGGTGGCTGAACAGCAGAAGGTTCTGCTACGTCTGATGGGAAATGGCCACACAAGAGTGAGATTCTGTGCATCAGAGAATCGTTCTTTGGTGGCCGGATGGATTTTTGCTGGCAGTCTAGTGAGATTTGTTCCCGAAAGCCCCCATTTCAGTCTAAGTCCATGCTGTGCTGTGGCGAATTGACCGGAATAAGGATGAGCTTGTCCTGTAAAGGGACACCTGGATGCTGCTGAGATCCTCCAACTGCAACTGAGGCTGGGTAGAGTCCTGCACTCTTCCATTGGCCGAGGGAATTTCTTGGGGAGAAGCAAGGTGGAGGGAACGTTGCTGATTTTGGTGCATGAAGACATTGTGTTAGTTCAGTGGTGCTTTGTGGCAGAGCGTCTGCCAGAAACGCCCTTAAAAGCTGGGATTTTGGAGTCTGCTTCTGCCTGGCAGAGCAGCTCTGGGCCATTTTAGTTCAGAGAGACCTCCAGAGAGAGGCCCCACTTTATTACTTTGTTTCCTAGTGCAGATAGGCCGTGATTCCTCCTGGGAAGGACAGTGATGCGGAAGGAGCAGGACAGGGGGAGAGTGAGCAGAAGAGGAGGGGAGAAATGAGCGGGGCTGGGCATGTAGACCCTTCAAGGATCCTGGCCAGGATTATGTAAAGCTCCTCCTGGGAGACTGAACAATTCTGAAGTTTTAAATATAGCAGCCAACATTTAGTTTTGCACCTATGCCAGGTAGGGCAAAACTTCAACTTTCCTCCAACCCTTTTGAGGTTAAATATGGTTAGATCAAACTATTTTAAAACAGAGTAACAGAGTTGAAAAGAACCTTGGAGGTCTTCTGGTCCAACCCCCTGCTCAAGCAGGAAACCCCATAGCATTCCAGACAAGTGGCTGGCCAGTCTCTTCTTAAAAGCCTCCAGTGATGGAGCACCCAAAACTTCTGAAGGCCAGCCGTTCTGCTGGTTAATTTTTCTCACTCTCAGGAAATTTCTCTGGAGTTCAGGGTTGCTTTTCTCCCTGGTCAGTTTCCCTCCATTGTATCTTGTCTTGCCTTCAGGTGCTAGCTAAGGGGGCGGGGGCGGGGGGGGGGCTCCACATAAGGATTCAGTGTGTTTCAAACTAGCTTTGGGCCTCCCACATCTCGGACACAAGCTGATTAATTTCTGATTCAGCTGCAGTCTCATGGAAAGAGTAGCTCCCTATTGGATTGTGCCTTTCGGTAGCTTGTGGGTGGTCTGTTTATGGATACCCCTGCCTCATCCCTCCTTCCTCCAGCTTCCTGGGCTTCTGGACTGATAACTTATCCAACTCAAAGGGTGAAAGGGCAGCCTGCAAAGGGGAGACCACATCAGGGAGAGGTGTGCAGAAAAAATGCACACCATGCTCTGAGAGTGTAGGAAGGATTTGGGGTGGGGGCAGAAATGGAAACGAGGGGGGAAAAAGCCATCCAGGGATCTGGGGGCAATATTTTCAGTTACTGCAAAGGCTGAGGATAATAAGAGTTGTAGTCTAACACAGCGGTCCCCAACCCCCGGGCCGCGGACCAGTACCGGGCCGCAGCATGCCAGCAACCGGTCTGCACAAACAAGCAAAGCCCCATCTGCGGGATGTAGGCAGCACACAAAACCACCCCCTCTGGTCCACGGAAAAATCTCTCTCCACAGAACTGGTCCCTGGTGCCCAAGAGGTTGGGGGCCTCTGGGCTAACACTAGATGTCTTCCTGTTATAAATATCAAACATGGTTAGTCTGTGACTTAGAAGGTTCTCTTTCTCATGAGAGACTACAGGGATACTCTTTTCTTTCGTGGCATGTCTGCTCCTGGTGCTTGTTATTACCCCATTTCTTCCTGGTGCTTTTGAGGAATTCCTTGAGAGGACACTGGCTTAAAGCTTGGCTTCTCCTCGCTGCCTTTCTCTATGGCATCCATTCTCCTTGACACCCAAAGAATTTGGTGCCTCTTTGTGTGGAGGAACCCAACACCTCCAGCCCGCTCACAGATGGGGCCACCCTACGCTGCTGTGTGGGGAAGAGGGAGGGGCGTGGGGGCAGGGTTGGCTGGTGACCAATGAGGCTTTTCAGGCCCATTTCCTCAAATAAGGAAGCAGAGGGCCGGCCAGCGCCAAGAGGGAGGCTCTGCAGGCAGGGAGGGAGGGAGCAAAGGGCAATCCGACGGGGTGCCTGGGACTCAGACCTGGACAGGCCGTGGCCGGAGACGGTGGCTTCGCAGGCTCCTCGACCCTTTGGGCCATGGTGGCAGCTCCCTCCGGCTGAAAGCAGCAAATGAATACCGAGAAGTACCGGAAATTCCTGGATGGGCTCAACAACCTGAAAGGTAGAGAGCAGAAGCTGCTGCCCCCAGCAGGGAGGACGGGTGGTCACCAGTCCATTGGGAAGCTTGGCCGGCCGGCGGTTTTCCACCCATTGCCCTGCAGAGCTTTCAGACCTGTGGACCAGTGGTGAGATTGGGGGAGCCTCTCCCCTGCTCCTCCTGGAAAGGCAGCAGGGCTGGGGGAGAAGAGCAGCCCCAGATCCTCAGCTTCCCAGCCAGGAGCAGAGTGCCCTCCGCCCTGCTCCGGCAGCCCTGGTCTGGCACGAAAGAAGCCTTCCAGACCACGCCAACCGTCCATCATCCCAGCTCATCTTGATTAGGCAGGAGTCAGAGTTTGAACTCGGGGCCCAGGGCTCTCCTTGCCTCGTGGAAGGAAAACACTTGAAGGAGGAATTGCCTGCTTTCTGACTGAAAACGGGGCTCTCCAAAGGGCTGCTCCCCGGGTGAGCTCAGGCAAAGAGCTGGGAAAGAACAAAGGAGGCCCTGGAATTCACAGCGCTTGTCTGGCGCCCCCACTTCCCATTTTGGGAGGGGCTTGTAAAGCTCCTGGGGAGGGACGAGCCATTCTAGATGGCAAGGAGCAGGTGCTCCGATTAAACCCGATCCGTCTGCATCCAAGTCATGACAGACGGAGACCTGCCTCCTGCTCCAGAAACCCTTCGGCTCCCAGCCCCATTTTTTCCACCACCTTCCCCCAAAGACCGGGAATGGGAAGAAATGGGTCAGGAGCCTTGGATCAAGTTCTCCCTGGCCCCTTGCAGTAGGCGGGGGGGGGGAGGCTCTGTTCCACACAAACTGCCAATTTTTGTATGGGTGCTGCTATTGTGCCCACTGTGGGAATCGCTGGGCTGGGTGCTGGTCCTGGCCTCTCTGTACCCCCAAAGAGGGGGGTGAAGCTGGGCTCAAATGAAGCGCAACTGCAGTTGGAGCACTCGGGAGGAGATGCTCTGGGAGCGGAAGGGAGGCGTTTCATCCATCCAGCTAGTCTTCGATTTACAGTCATTCATTTAGTAACTATTCAAAATTACAAGGGCACTGAAAAAGGGACCTACAGCCGGTACTCACTCACAGCCCTTGCAGCGTCTCCCGTCGGCGGGCAGCACCTATTTACCCTCTGATCCCTGTAAACACTTCAGGCCGCTTCCCAGTGGATCGCCTACAGGCAGAGTCAGTGGGAAGCTGCATTCGCTTAATGAATTGGGGATTCACTTAACAACTGGGCCAGAAAAGGTCACAAAATAGAGCCCAACTCTTGCTGAGCAATGGAAACTCTGCTCCCAAAAGTGGTCTCAAGTTGAGGACTACCTCACTGATGTGTCGTGGGAAGTGGGCTTCGTGTTTTTGAGGAGGAGCCAACCTGCCGCAGGGGGTCTGTGCTTCGTCCTCAGCTGCCACATGGAAGGCTTCGGCTGGGTGGTCTCAGCCTCCTAGTCAGACCAAGCGTTGCTCCCTCAAGATCCCCAGTCCTGCTGTCCTTTGGTCTTCTGTGTTTGGCGGATGCCAATGTAATAGTCCTGCCTCCCATGCCAGGCTCATTGGAAGAAGCCGAAGCTGGTGTGTGGCCGGTTGCCACTTTGCACAGGACCTAAAACTGCATCATTGCAGATTAAGCGCCAGGGATGACTTGCTTGTCCCTCCTCTGCGTGTCCTTCCCCGAAAGAGGTTGGCTCTTTTCTCTTGCAGAGGTGGTCAGCCAGGCCTTTTCTCCAATGGGCCAAGGCATAAGTTTTGTTTTTTAAATGAGCTTGCTGCTGGACCCCCCCCCCACACCCACCCACACCCGTTTTGGACTTATTGGTAATCGTTCTGATTTGTAAGCACCAGTTTGAAGCATGTACAGGCTATTATTTATACCAGGTGTAATGCTATTTATTTTGCTAAAATTTTCAAACTTCAGAACCCAAGTCTTAAATGCTAGGGAATTGGGTTTTTTGTGTGTTTCAGATGAACTCTTTCCCTCATATGGTTCTTAACATACTTCAGAACTCATCCGACCTGAATCCGACCAAATAGGATCCAGTTTAAATTAAACTCTGAGTGTCAAGATTCTTTTTGATTGCAAGGTTCTGGGTAGCAAAGCTGAACTTAAGTTAATGTACTTACATTAACTTAATTGCCAAGAGCTGTCATTTACTTGTCCAACTTCCTCTTTCATTTCTTCCTATCTGTTGTGCTGGGCTTACCAATTGCTTGACTTAACTCCAGAAAAAAAGTCAGGTGTTTTCATTTCTTATGATGGATTTTTATCTGCTGGTTATTCAGGCTCCGTATCAAGGAGAAATGCCGTAGTTAACAGGAACAGCTTGGCGAGAGAAAAAGAGGTTGGGCCTCCTCCGTCAAATAGCTTTCCGTCTGCATGCGCCGTCTATGGCGTCCGGAGCCTCCGGTCTCCGCCTACCTCGCCTGCAGCTGGGGGAGGGGCAAGCAACTGGGTGGAATTAGAGGCACGAGGCTTGCAGGCATTCTTGGACCACCCGCACCCCCACCCCGCCATGGTAGCCATGAATCAGGATTAGGACCATGGACTGCCAGACAGCTGAATATTTTATTTCAGCACTAGTGCCTTTTAAGAAATTAAAAATGCTAACTCTGTCCTCTCTGATACTGTTTTCTGAAGAGATCAAAGCTGAGGGTTGCGAATTTTTTTGTTTCTTAACTTGACCCCACTGGAGTTGCCTTCCGTTTCTGTTCCCACCCTTCTGAAATCCTCCCTGGTGCTTTCTAAGACTTGAGGTCTCGTGGGACCCCTTCTGGATTTCTAGTGGTGTTTTAGAGGTGTTTGGGGCATTTTGCTCTTCACCCGTAGAAGCTCACGGAGCCATGAACTCCAAATGAGTTGTGGGGAGAACCCCAAGTGCATGGAGTTAAGGAATGTGAAGAGGCTTTTGTCAGAGGGGGGAACATTTTTACCGTAGGAGGAAGCTGGATATTTCTGGGACATTTGTTGATGTCTGTCTTTGTGCCTCTTGCGTGAGACTTCCTCTCCCCAGGGACCTTGTGTTGTCACTGGGCTGCGACGGACAGGGCCTCCTCCATCCTTCGCTACTCTCTAAAGAAAGTCTCTTCTTGGAAGCTGTTGACCTGGAATGTCCAACTCAAGGGAAGGAGTGAAGATTGCCTAAATTCAGCATGGGATTGGAATAGACAGAATAAGCTGAAATTAAAAACAGAGGGACCCATTTCCAAGGTTTTTCTTTTCAGAAAGACAAGCAACCATCGTTCACTGTCTGTAAGATGAGGTGGGGTGAGTTTGGGTGGCTGGTTGGAAGGGTCAAATTGCCTGACCAGTAGCTCATAGCGACATACTTCTGAACACAGGTTTTGTGCAATTCTAAAACAGCGCTAAACCTTTGTCCAAAAATAATCCATCTGACAGGACCCAGATACTGAGGAGAGGCAGGGGGTAGAGGGAATTTTTCTGTCCTCCATCCTCAGCTGTGTCCAGAGGTACAAGGGACAGTGAGTTGCTATGGATAAAGGAATTTAGAGCTGACCTTGGGAAAGAAGGAAGCCACTAAGGCTTGGAGAAGGGATTACCTGGGTCAGTCAGGCTAAATTTTTGCTCAGCATGAGATGTACCAGAGAGACTTGGTAGACTTTCAAGATTTTTTCTGTAACAATAAAACATTATTTCTTCAGTGTCTTTTTCTTGACCTGCCCTACACTGGAGAGTTGACATTGGGGGGAATCTAGAATGTGCGTATAGGTGTGTGGGCTCATTAGTCTCTTGCCTTAGGCTCTGGAGATTGATTGGAGCAGCTTCTTGCTGGGGCAGGTCACCAAATTTCCATCAGAAATGTCCTGTTTCATCTCTCCTAGCAATTTCTTGACCAATAAAATATTTAAAGTTCTTGGAGATGCTTATCAATTTCCAGACCAATTTCAGGATTGGAATCATTTGTAAAACAAAGCAGTATCTTGCATCATAACTCAATCTTCACCCTTTGAATATCCCTGTAACATTTAGAAAAGGGGCAGAAGGAATGACATTGTTTTTGTTGTTTCACACACCCTTTATCCTACTATGACTCTCTCAACTCAGCTCTTGAAACATTACAATTTGAAGATAGTGGTTGGATTTGCACAAGAGGCTAAATGAGATTGAAGTGGGGTTGAATATCTTGTGGTTAAACGTGTGGTGGGACCAACCTTCACCTTAGCATGCTGTATGCACTAGCTAGACTAGGCCATTAAGCCATCATAGGGGAGGCTTGTTTGGGCTTGCTCTGTGAACACAGCAATTGTGGACTGTCAATGTGCTTAAGATCCAGGGTATTTGTGAACCAGGTATGCGCATCTTCACTGCTGTAGAACTCCCTGCCCTTGGTAGCGAGTCTCTCCTTCTCTCAGAAGTCTTCTGACTGCTTTGTGTTTGCTGGCCTGCAGTTGCTTTGGGACCGGTGTTACCTGCACACAGATTTGGGTTTCAGCAGGGTTGCTGCATTTTGCTTTCTGTTTCTAGGGCCATCCAAATGGGCTTTTCAAGATGGCAGATGCACTTTCTAATTTCTGGAGTTTGATCTTCCATCCTGTGATGAAGCACAATGCTCCCGATTTTCTTCTTGAGCTGAAATCAGAAGAGAAAGCAATAATATAGGCTGAGCAGTAGGAAAGGGCGGAGGTCTCTCCTCCCTCCCCCTTCTGAAGGCCCTGCCACCCTTTGCCTCCAGGGCAAGCGGAGACCATCTGCCCCAGCTGTTTCCTGAAAGATGCTGGCAGGTGGCAGTGGACTCAAGCCACATCCCTCGAGCCTTGGGGACACCACCCTGTCCTCTGAAGCAGCAGAAACCCTGTCTGAGCCTAGGGATTCCTGACCCAGGATTCACCTCCCTCTCTGATCAGTTCAATTAGCTCCCAGGATTACCTGCACAATTATCAGCACAGATGAGAAGGCTCCCCTCTCTCTGCAACACTTCCTAAGCAGGCAGATCCGCCTCTTGCTGTGCAGTTTCTCAGGTGATGCTCAGAAGTCATCCTTGGCCAGGAATGAACTCAGGACTAAGTGCCGGAAAACTCAGGGCTTCCAGGTGTCCACGAGAAGAGCAGCAATAGGGCCATCCAGGGGGAGGCTGGCTGGCTGGTTTGGGATAACAGGCAGCAGCCCTTCCGGAGGGATTCCTAACGCAACAGCGTCAGCTCGCTCCTTTTCTTGACTGTTTTACGCTAAGTAAATTAGTGGCAGAAGTGCCCTCTGCCACCCCCCTCGGTGAAGGAGTGGCAATTGTGCAATAGCAGCTCCCCCCCACTTTCGGTTCCCAGATGCTGGAGACCCAGCTGTGGCCACTTCCAGACAAGTACATTTCAACTCCCAGAATTCCCCAGCCAGCGTGGCCGTCTAGGAGAATTCTGGGAGTTGGTTCCCATGCCAGAAGGTGCTAAGGTTGGGGGGTCCCTGAAAAGAGGCTCCGGCTGGATGTTTGCATTGAGTTAAGCTATGGCTTATCGGCTAAGCTAACATGGTTTACTCTACGTACTGTGCTAAATCGTAAACCGTTGTTGGCAAATAGCAGCGGCTGCTCTCGTGCCACCTACGAAGCTGAACCCAAACAAACTGCACTGCGGCTTAGGCTAGTCTGTGGCCATTTGTTGTGCGCTCGCTTTTAAAAACGCGCAACTCTCTAGCGAAAGAGGCTCTGCGCGCAGCGAAGGCCCGAAGCGCCCGCGAAGCAGCTCGAGGCGTGGAAGCCGCCTCCGGAGACGGGCCTGCGGCAGGCCCAGGGGGCCGAAGGGGAGCGGGGGGGGCAGGGAGTTTCTGCCCAGGAGACGCGTGCTTTTTCCCCTCCCCCCGCGCGCACTCCGGGGCCTCTTGGGGGCCCTTCGGCTTCTGGCCGCCCGTCACGGGACGAGGCGCTTCCCGGAGGGCCGCCCAGGTGCCTCCCGCGATAAGCAGGGCTGGCGGGCTGGTGGCTGCTCTGCCCTCCGTGCTCCGCGGCTGCCCCGGCCGGCAGGCGAAGAGGAGCTGCCCGCCTCCCGGCGAGCCCCCGCTCGGCCGCCCGCGCGCCGCTCTCCTCCGCCTCCCTTCGGCATAGCTGCGGCCCGCCTGGCGGGGCGGCTGTGCGAGGGCCCCGGTCGCAGAGCGCGGCCGCTTTTATCGGGACGCCGCCTGCTCCCGCTTGGCTTCTGCGGGCCGAGATTAGCTCCCCGCGGCGGGCCTTCCCCCCGCGGCCGCCGCCTCCGGCAGAGCTTCCCGGCCCGCGAAGTGCGGCTGGGTGGCCGGGGGGGGCAGCCGGGGGGCGACTCCCCGGCCCCGCAGCGGAGCGCCGGTGCCGGGACGCCCCCCGGGGGACGCGGCGGGCCGGCTCCTCTGCAGGGCTGGGCGGGCCCCTCGGCCCGGAGCCCCGCCTGGCCTGCGGGAGGAGGCCTTAATCTGCCTGGCGCCGCTTCCTTTTTCCCCGAGCAAGCCGCTTCGGTGTTTCCTTTCCTTTTGCTTGAAGTTCGTAACGCGAAGCTGAAGTGTGTAGCTGTAGTATGCATTCTGAAATGTAGATTGTTTATAGGGTTTATTGTCGATATTTTTATTGCAAAAGTCATTTTAATTTTGCTAAGTTACTTTTAAAAAGAAAGTAATTTATTTCTGGAGCATTCCAGGACCCCGATTACACTTATGACAACTCTTGCCTGGTTTAGTCTCCGTCTCTCCCTTTTCTTTTTTGTCTCTGTTCTGGAAGTTGCTCCCTGCCTAGTTTGGATCACAACTTGCTTGCCAGCTCCTGACTACTCAGCCTGATCCTTGTTGAGATCCTGAGATATATAAAGACTCTTGAAATGCATGGTTTAAAATAGTTTCCTGCCTTCCACAGTTAGAAGACCTGGCTGTTCAGGTGGTATTTCCCTGTCCTGGGTGTCACACTCAGACATAAAGGAGAACTGTCTCCAGCACTTCTTAATACAAGATGCTTCCAGATCTCCCAATTAAGGCTTTATGCAGCTGTCCACAGTTTGGTGCCAAAGTTAAAGTGCCAGAGGGCTGGGAATTCTAGTTTTTCCTTAGGCGTGGAAGTGGGCTGGTGATTTTGGGCCATTCCTCTTATTTTACCCCAAACTACAACTATAAAGTGGGCTGGACTGAAGGGGGGGCTTCAGTCCAGCCCACTTTATAGTTGTAGTTTGGGGTAAAATAAGAGGAAACACATTGTCTTGAGTTGTACAAGATGATGTAAATCTAATAAGAGTCTTATTTTTTCTATTCTTTTCTATTAATTGGTTTTGAAAAGGGGGAAAGGTTTCGGAAGAAAAACAGGGTCAAATTCTGTATATCCAGCAGGGTGATTGTGCATTAAACTTTGGGTGCTCTGGAATCCAGAATCCCTCAAAGAGTTAACTTATTTAGCTGTCTGATAAATCTCTTGGCTCCATAGGTTGGCCATTTATTAAGGGTAGGGTAGGACTGGTTTCTCCTGTGGGCCCTGCCGACCCGGTGATTGACAAGCATTACCTTTGATCTGCTGGTAGGCCCCAAGCAGGTGCCTGGACTACTCAGCAGGTGGGCAAATGGCATTTCAGGATTTAAAGGAAGCCTCTCCTTATCCTGTTCTATGGGGTTATTTTTGTCATTCATTGCAGAACAGCAGCTGTCGGAGAAGGCCAGTCACTCTCTTTTGTGCTGGTTGGTTGAGTTGAGCAGTTTAGAGGCAGTTTGGTGTAGTGGTTAAAGCATCAGGCTAGAAGCTGTGAGTTCTAGTCCTGCCTTGGGCACAAAGCCAGCTGGGTGGTCTTGAGCCAGTCACTCTCTCTTAGCCCTATGAAGAAGCAGGGAGCAATGGGAAGCCACTTCCGGAAAACCTGGCCAGGAAAACTGCAGGGGCATGTCCAAGCAATTGTCAAGAGTCAAAAACTGACTCCAAGAGACAAAAACACCCCCCCCCAAAAAAAAAATTACCATAGTTTAACCATCAATGATTAAATAACTCACAGTTGGGTAATTTCACACAACAAACATTTTACCAGTTAAGCCATATTTTATAAAGTACAGTGGCTGGGTTCATCCATAGTGATGGGACAAACTACTGTAGATCCGACCAAGTTTTAGGATGCTGTGTGAAGTCAGCCTTCCGATTGAATCAGGCTGGATCTATGTCTACTTGGGTCCTCCATATTGTGTATTGCAATGCTGCTTTTCTTCTTTGCTTCTTGAGGGTTGTAATTGAGGAAAGAGTTCCTTTTCAGTCGAAATGGTATTTATATTCTTTGCAACTCAACAGAATGTTGGAAAGAAGTTATATAAAGAGGTTTCGGTCCCTTTCTCATCTGTCCATCTCCAAGAGTGTCAAAACTGAACAACACTATCGGACCAAAATCCACACATGCATCTTGCTTGCTTGGCATTTGCCAAGGATGTGTCCTCGGACAGAGTGTGTACTTCATCACCAGCTCCCTGTTGAGGAGGCTTAGGTTGGGCTAAGGCGTTTCTCATGCCAGTATGAGAAGACTTCCCGTGTGGGAAGCACAGAGCCTTCGGAGGTTGGCAGGTAGCTTGGCATGTCTGCTATGGGGCTCCCACTCTCCAAAGTCTAGTCATCTCCAGAATATCTTAGTCGTGGCTGTAAGAGAGACTAAACACTTGTTTGACCCCTTGCCTCTCCCCTTCTCTTTCCTTTTCCCTTCCCCTCCCCTCCCCTCCCCATCCCAGCACACTTCACCCAACAGTGTTTTTCCCTGTTGGCAGATGAAAAGAGGAAGGGAGCTAAGTGGGTCAAATGTCCCTTGTTGTCCTCACTGTTACAAAAGAGTTTTAATTTAAAAAGCACAATATTGTAAGGTTGAGATGCTGCAGAACAATGCCGCCTCTTTTTGGTTTTCCCCCAGGAATGCCTCTGAACTCCCACATTGAGTCTAGTAACCCAGAAGTAGGGAGGAAGGAGGCCAGGTTTTCAATCCTTCAGATTTCTCTCCCTCCTCTAGAGAGCTGCTGCGAAGGCTCTTTAATTGGTGGAAGGAAGGAAGGAAGGAAGGAAGGAAGGAAGGAAGGAAGGAAGGAAGGAAGGAAGGTCCACCTTGGCTATGGTCTGCTGGCTCTGCAGGGCCAGCGCTCTCTGAGGGTGGGCATGCCTTCATTCTCTCTGCAGACAAAGTGCCTGCCTCCTGGGCTGGAGAGGCAGGGATGGGAAAGGGCCAGGGGGCAGCTGCTCTTGCCACGACACGTGGGCTAGGCTTCCCCAGCCCATGGCTCTCCATCCAGCTGTAATGCTCCACCCAGCTGGGCAGGGGAACACTCACCTGTGCCGAGGCTGGCGAGAGCAGAAAGGGAGGTAGGCAGGTCAAGTAGGCTTTCCCGATTATGCTGCCATGATGGTGGCAGGGCAGATAGATGGATAGATACCAGGACACACACACCCCATCACACCCTTACCCACACCTGCACATCCAGGTGCCAAAAAATAATCTCACTGCTGCAAAGAGCTGGAAGGAGTTCTAGAAGCCGGGGTCATTCTGCCTTGTTTACACTTGTTTACACTTTGGAGGAAGGAGGGAGCTTGAAAGAGGCTGGGAGAGTCTGCAGCCTTTTCTCCAAGGACCTGGGCAGGCTGGTTTGGTGACAAGGTAGCTGCTATCCAGGCCTCACCTGGCAAGCACCAGGTGCAAGTGTCGGGCTTCAGTGGCCATAGTGTTTAGCTAAAGGACATCCAGGAGGAGGAGGAGAGTTGTGATGGCAATCCTGTGGGTTTTCCAGCCACTCCCCCCCCCCCGCCCCCTGCAGTCATTCTCATGTGCTGATTTTGCACCATGCGAGTAGGCTGCGGGTCCCACCTGGGTTTGAGGTAGCAGTGGGTGGCCTATCTGTCTGCACGGAGCATATCCCCGAAACGGAGGCAGAAAGGACCAGGGTGCCAAAGAAGCCAACGCAGCAGGGATTTCCAGAAGGGGAACGTTCTCTTTGCCCTCCTTGTGGCCAAACAGGCCCTGAAGGCAGCGGCTTTGGCCTGGCTAGCAAAGAAGCCCCTTTCTCCCCACCATTCAGTCTGTCTCTGCTTCTCTCCCACTTTCTTTCCTCCCCATGTCTGTCTCTGAGCCACTGCCGGGGAGTTGGAGAAGGGAAACTGGGCCATGGATACAGCTTCTGAGGGATTCTTTGGGGAAGATGACTGTTTGGACCAAGGGATCCCTCAGAAGGGGGGGGGGGACAAGGGCCCAAGGGGCTGCCTCTCCACAGCAGCGGCCTGGGCAATTCGGAGATGGCAGCCAATCTTCCAGTTTCTTCCTTTTATTTCTTTTCAAATAATTTTATTAAAGTTTACACATACAAATACTGGGACAAACTAAGAAAAATACAAAAAGTAAAGGAAGGGAGGTGCAAAGAGACAGAAAAAAGATCTCCGAGTCATCCAGACAATTTCAATAACAACATTTTCCTTAACATGTCAATAAAATTTCTTTTCCCCATATCTTATCCCTTATCAATAGTCAGATTGTAAAAATTCATCATTCAGAGTTATCAGAAATAATATATTCTAACTTTAAATAAATCCACTTTGTTTTCCAACTAATCACTTTCTCTAAGAAATAAAGCAAAAGAAATCTCTTTCCATTTATAAACAGATCAAATAATGCCCCACCCAGCTTCATTCTTGACGTCTCACTTACAAATGGTGAGGGGGAAGTCTTGAATCCTTGAAAAAAATGCCTGGATTCCACAAGAGGTCATTTATAGGCTGGCTGACAAGACAAATGACCATTTCATACAGAAAAGGAGGCCAAAATCAGATCACCAGGCCAGGACTCTGAACCTGACTTTTTCAGTACTATTGTCACTTTGAAGGGTTGCTAAACGAATAGTTGTAAGTTGAAGACTGCAATCCCGAGTCCTAGACCTGAGATACTACTTGGGTCCCAGAAAAAAATCCAACACCGTTTCCCCAGGTGTGATTGCAACCACTCCCTGCGTGCCCACTTTATTCCAACTTTCAGGGATGCCACGGGAGGCTTCGGATGTGGGCTGGTGCCAGGGCAGTGCCCGGTGTCTGCTAGCGCCTTGTTCCTGTGCTCTGAGGGCCACTCCTTCCTCTCCACGTGACCCTCACACCTTCTGGCTGTGACCTGGTGGCTCCCCTTTTGCCTTGGGGCGGGTGGGGCACGGAGTGCGTCAGAAGCCCAGCTGGGTTTTGCTGTTGGGAAGGAGACCTCAGAAAGCGCCCTCTGAGTCAAGCGCGGCTGCCTGCCTGGGCAAAGCCAAGCCTACCCTGATCTGCCCTGGGGCTGGCCTAATCAAATGGCGGCTTCCTTCTCGGTAGGAAACCCTCCAGGCTGATTCTTCTGGAGCAAAGGCTCTCGGGCAGAAATGCCTCCCTGTCAGTTGTCCTGTTTCCAGGTCGCGACTTCTTCCGTTCTCTTTCCCAGAATGGCTCCTCTTCTCAATCTGGTACTACCTGCCAATTTCCACAAAATGTTTTTAAAACAATTGTTTATGAAAATTATTTTTAATCCAACTTTTATCTTGGTTATTAAACCAGTAAAAACAATACCTAGTAATAAAATATAAAGATGGCATTATAATTGACAAAAATCATCTGAGTATAAAGAGCCATGCAAACAAACAGAGCAGGAATGGTCTCCGGTGCCAAATGGTTGCAACTTTGGTGCCAAGTGAGTTTAAATAGGGAGGAAATTTTTGCAGAATTAGGATCATATTTTACAAAGTAACACTGACTTACTTCCTTGGAATTTTGTATCATGCCAATACGTTTTGAGACTACACAGAGCTAAAAATATTATTATTTTTTACTCTAGAATTCAGTAATAAGTAGCACTGCCGTGCCTTTTCAAATGCCAAGGGAAGTAAGGATGTTTTAACGGGAGTCTAAATGATAGAAAGGCTGGTGCATGCTTTAGTTTGAGGGGATGGTACAATCACATGCTACAGTGGAAAATATCTTTATGATTTTACTGTAAAGTTACAAAAGCCTATTTTTTAAAAAGCTCTTCTTCTCAACCTGCACAGACCCTGCTGGATCCAGGCAGTGGGAAGGAGGCGGCCAGCCTCATTTAGTGTTGGTCTTCTGTGTGTCTTCTGTGGGGAGTGGGCTGAGGGCCAGGAGCCCAGGCCAAAAGCTGGCACACTGGGGAGCTCCTCCCTCCAGAGTAGATCCGGTGGTCGGCCTGTGCAAAAGACCTCTGTGAATTGGTGTCGGCTTCTAACAGCTAAACTGTGGCTACCATCAAACTGTACAACGATTCTGGAAATCAGCGACAGTAAAAAAAAATGCTGCTTAGTCTGAAGCTACCGACTGAAGTCTTGCTGCTCTCTGAGCTTGGTTGTTTTCTGGCAGACATTTTATTACTCAGCGAGGTAACACCATCAAGCTTAGAGAGCACCAAGAACCCTGGAGTCTGAAGCTGCTGGTGTCCTAAATGGCTCCCAAGTTTTAATGTTAAACTTTGGCTCTTGTGATGCGGATCCTACAGGCTTGTCCTGGATCTTGAGAGATCTGAGCCGAGAGGAGCATTGCTGCCAGTGGTGACTCTGAGGGACGCTGCGAAGGGAGCATGTGAGCGCTTATGGAGCAGAGAGGAGGCGTCATGGCTGGCCTAGTTCTGGAATGTGGTCTGGCAGAGGGAACCTAGCCCGCTTCCTGGCCTGGCAGAGGCAGAGCCCAAGGGCAGCGGGGGTGGGGAAGGCCTGGGTTGTTGGGCCAGCTCTCCTTTCAGCCGTGGCCTCTGCTGTGTGGCTGGAGGGGGAGTTGTGGTCCTGGCCTGAGCGTCTGACTTGGCCTCCCTCGTGGGATTTGGGTGGTAGAAATGCCCAGGTTGCCAAGCAAGATAAGGACGCAGAGTCTGGTTGGGGTGGATGGGTGAATCAACAAATGTTGTGCTTCCATTGTGCAGAGTCCAAAGAAAACCAGCCGTCCCAGTAAGAGAGGAAGGGGCCCACACCAGCCCCCGTTACACTTTCTGGGAATGCTGGGCTCCCCAGAACAATTCAGGATGGGGCTGGGTGGGGGGCAATGGGAGGCTTTAAAGGGAAAGAAGCAGTAGAGAAAGCCAGAGTCCATGGATGCTCCAGAAAAGCTGTTGCGGTGGCCTTTTGGGATAATTTGTTCGGTTTCAGAAAAACATACTTATCCCACAACATTAATCTCAGCCTGATAATCTAAGGCCTGGTTTGGGTTGTGAGATGACTGCATGTACGCATCCCCCCAAACTGTATTGCCTCTGATACTCCAGGGTGTTACTAAGGCTGTGCTTTTTAGTTATTTTTTAAAATTTCCCCATTCAGTAAAAGGCCTGAAGGGTTTGTAGATCTTTTTACAAAAGCACCTGAATGAAAAATTACTCCACAGGGAATGAAGTGCCTTATGATTCAGACAGGCTGGGCTTTCAGCCATAGATTCCTGGCTCCTTTAAGGAACACATTAGAGATGGGAAGGTGTTAAAATGCGTGTTTTCAAAAGAGTTGAGCAGTTAAGAGGGCATTGGCATCTGGGTCGTTTGTCTGTTACTTCTGGCAAACAGGTTTTGCAAGTTGTGGTTTTAAAACCCAGTACAGGGGTAGGCAACCTCGGCTCTTTTATGACTCATGGACTTCATAAAAGAGCCGAGGTTGCCTACCCCTGACCTAGTTGATCAGAGTCGACAGCAATGGGCCTCTTTTCCTTTCTAGCCCCTTTCAGGTTGGAAGAGGGTATCGTGCATTTCACACGGCTGTAAGACCAACGTCTGTTGGTTTGGGCTGAGATTATCATGGTTTGTAACAGTGTCTTAGTATGATATGTAAACCCAGGTGATTCAGGCTTATTCAACCATGGTTATCATCACGGGCAGGCTTTAGAGCAGCCCATGAGGACCTTCAAGGCGCACAGATTCTTTTTAACGAGACATTTTTCGCTGCTCTTTTGTTGAATGCGATTCTTTCCAGCCCTGAAGGCAGCAGCGCACAAAGGCTCAGAACTTGAGATCGTGCTGCAATGCACATTTGTCAAACAGCTTCTGAATTTGAGTATGAATTTTCCCTCTCGATGCCTCCTTTCCCACCTCTTCAGAAAATTCTTCTGGAAGAATATTTGGGTTGAGGAAGGGATGAAGCAAGGTTGCCCCCGTGTTCCTCATTGGGGGGGGGCGCTCAAAGAGTTTGCCAGCGTTCAGCCAGGTCTTGGCTCTGCCCAGTGCGATCTTGAGGTTGGCTCTCCTGACGACCATTCCACGAAACCTGGGTTCATCCTCTCCCACATGGAGCGCACAGATACTGGGAAGCCACGGGGTCCTGCTGTGGGTCTCATTTGGTGGAATTCATCATTGCACACTAGATCTTAACATCAAGCTTGGCTGTAAGCTCTCTGGGCAGTTAACCGTTGCTGAATTGACTTACTTGGCAGTTGGTTCTCAGTCATGACTTGAGTAGATTAGTTTCTTTAATACAGGAAGAATAGCACCTTATATACACCAAAGCTTTTCCTGCTACAATACAAGCCAAGTTTGGTGCTTCAGAATTTGTTCTGTTTTTACTCTGGCCTTTCCAAATCGGATTTTCATTCTCTTGGTGGCTTTGGCTGTTAACTTGACTGTTCTCTCTAGTCTGAGAACTGCTGGTTTCTGCCTTGCCAGCTTCATTCTTTATAGTAGTACTGTGACGTATCCTTGAAAGGCACTCTCTTCTATCTTGCTTAAACTTGTAATAAATATTATTTCTTCACTCTCTTCACTCATAGGATGGATTGGGAATTTCCCATTTAGTTGAGAAAAATGGGCCACCAAGTGCATCCAGAGACTTGCTCAATGCAGGAGTCCCTATTCCGCCTCTGTCTGAACACAGCAGGGCACGGGGGGGGGGGGAGTCTGCGGGACAGAGGATCCGTCCGTCGCTCATTAGTTTATTTCCCTACCACTCAGGCAGAATCACCTTCCTGTAACTTCTTTCTTTGTTTTGTTTGCATCTTACATAATAAGCCCATTATTCTCTGTTCTTGTGGTCTGGAAGTAAAGGTAGTTCTTGACTTACAACCTTTTGTTTAGTGACCAAAGTTACAACAGCATTGAAAAAAAATGACTTATGACTCTAACAAGCTACTAAGTCAAGGGAGGAAGCCGGATTCACTTGAATCACCGTGTGTGATTGACTTGACAGCGGCAGTGGTGTGTTTAACAATTGTAGCAAAAAGGTTGTAAAATTGGGTGCCACTCATTTAACAGCCACCTTACTTAGTAACATAAATTCTGATCCCAATTGTGGTTGTAAGCTGAGGACTGACTACCTGCGCAGAGAGAACCTTCTATGGTCACCTTCTGCTTTTTTTGTAAAATAAAAAGGTGCCGGAACTCACAGACGTCATACAACCCGCCTTGCCTACCCTACAAGCTTCTATCCAAAAAAGGTGCCGGAACTCCGTCCTGGCCGTTCTGTGACAAAAAAAGCCCTGGTCACCTCCCTTCAGAGACTTGAAAAATGCTGCCAGATCCCCGGCTCCTCTTGGGACTCCACAGCCGCCCCTTCCCCCCCCCCCCAAGTCTCTGGGGAGGAGCAGAAGAGCCAGGACCTAGAGGGGAGAGGGCCAGGAGAGGGGAGAAGGCGTTTCTGCTTAATTCGGAGGCAGGTTGTGTTGCCAAATATTTGCCCCCCCCCTCTGTGTGTGTGAGAGAGAGAGAGGGAGAGAGAGAGAGAGATGCCAGCCAGCCAGCCAGCCAGCCAGCCTGTGCTTCTCCATCCCTTCTCCGTAATGAGCATGTCTGGTTCCTACCAGCCGCTGTGTTTCCTTCAGTGCCCTCCAATCATAATAATCCCAACTCTTGGGGCAAGGAGAGACTGCCTAATGAAGCCGGCTGAGTCTGGGAGATTAAGAGGTTACTGGTGGGGCTTTTCCGTTTGATCAGGCTGTCCTGAGCGTGAGAAAAAGGTTTCTGACAAGTGCAGCCTCCCGTCGTGGGGAAGGACATTCCTGCTGCTTTTGGCTGTGCCACAGTTGCCTGGGAGATGGGAGGACTCCTTTGACTGGCCCCCTTTGTCTGCTGGGGAGCAGTGGCCAAGGGGTTAACCCCGGGCTTCTTTCTTTCTTTCTTTCTCTCCCCTCCCAGATACGCCTCGTCCCCTGGGGTCAGGCTGCTCTCAGGGCCGGCCGGAGCGGAGGGAAGGGAAGGGTTGGGTCCTGGAGCTTAGCCTACCCTCTTGAACAGGATGCCCCTTTTATTGTCTCCCCTGGCCCCCACACAGATTAAGGCTGAGCTAGTGGGCATCCCAAGAGCTGTGTTCAGATCCTGCTTAAGCTAGAAGTGAGCTAGAAGCTGGAAGGAAGGTGAGGATCTAAAGTGAAATCTACCCTTGCGAGGCTGGCCTTGACTGAAAGTGAGCCAGAGGGCAAGAATGAGTCCATAAGGTAGCTGCTGAGTAGCCCCCCTTGGGTGACTCAGGCAAGTAAGCCAAGCCATGTGATTATGAAGTAACAGTGTGGAAAACTCCATCCTCTTGAATAGGGTTAGATAATTGTGTTGCTTTAAGCTGAGCAGTTGCTTGAAAATGCATTTTAATACTACAATAAGCTTATAGTAAAATAAAAAGAAATCACATGCTTCCTTTATATCCCTTAGATTTGGGGAATGGTGATAAAGACAAGTTTAATAATAGAGCGTTTGATCTTGGCAGAAGAATGCAGTTTTGAGCTAATGTGCATCCCAGGATGGAAAGAAGATCCACGTTGCTCAAACATGCAGCACGGCTGCTCAGCTCTGCCGGATGCTGCTCTGTGTAACTCAAAGCCTCACATCGCCGGCCATTTCGTTAAGGGATCTGCGTGTCTCTTGCTTATTCTGCTCATTTTCTTTCAAGTTATAGTGAGCTGTAATTCATTGCAATGGTTGGCTTTTAGGCAGAATAACCTGATTTTCAATAGTATATAACTATAGCTATTTCCCCCCATGTACACTTGCTAATTTGAAATAATTAGGTTTTCAAAAGTATAGTCCTGGGAAACTTTTTAAAAATGCAAAACTGAGTTTGTGTTGTACCTCCTGAGAAGAGGAACGGCTTCTTTTCCTACGCTATCACACAAGTCCTATTTCTTTTGGGAATGTCTTTGCTTCTCTTCTGGGAAGATTCCTCCAGTAAGAGCCCCCCCCCTTTATAATTGGTTCTTCTTACTGGAAAGGAAGGGATCCCCCTTTTTAATGCTGGAGCCAGAATTAATCTCTTGGTTTGAAGTGGTGATTGAAAAGAGGCATGAAAAGCCTTTTGGAGAGCTGGCAGAATGCAGGGATCATGGCAGCCCCCCCATGTGTGTTTTTAAAAGCAGAATCCCCCTCCCAACACACACACACACACACACACACACACACACACACACATCCTGATGACCATTTTTCTGCTTCTACAGAGTTGGGAAAGCCAGCTTCCTGTCTGCCTGGTTCAGTGATTGTTGCTAACCCGGGGGCCATTCACAGGAACCATAAGGGAGATGCTTTGGGAGTTAAACATTTACCTTTCAGCCCTTCCCAGAGAATAAAGGAGGCTTTAAGGTCTGGTGGGCTAGCAAGGCCCCTGCAGTCTTCAGCTACATTCTCATGGAAATCCCTTTGTGTCAGGAGCTGTTGAAAGCGACTTGCTGGGCTCTTGGAGGAAATGCAGAAGGAGTGTAAGGAAAAGCATCAGACCCAGGCAAACCCACAGAGTTCGCAACTGAAGTTTCCCCAATGTGCAGAAAGCCGAGGCAGCCTTGTGAGCAGGTGCTGAACTGTTTGCTTGCCCGGGCCAGTGCATTGTCGCTCTTTAGTTAAACCATAAGCCAGATTTTTGTAGGCCGTGGCTGAGGAACACGCCAGCAACTGTGTGGATCTCTTTGTTCTGCCGCTAAGCCAGATATGAAAGATCAGGAGACAAATGAAGGTTTACCACATTGAATTTTACAGCTCTAAAGTTGGAGCTGGTTGAGTTGATGGAGATGGTCTCTGGTCTCTTGGGAAGTGCTGGGAGGGCAGACAGAGCCCTAATCAGCCAAAAGAGAGAAGCGGATCTATAAAGAAACTCTTCCAGTCCCAGCTTAAATTCCAAAGAGGTGCTGGCTCCTTTTGTGGCAGCAGCTTCTCTGAGTGAAGCACTTACAACTGGCTGGGTTAATATGAAATCTATTTGAACAGCTTGGAAGGTGGTAATTTGGCTCCTCTTGCTGGTTTCAAGACACTTGAGTGGAAATTGATACAGATACCTGCTAAGTCCCCTTCCTTGGCTTCCTTGCAGGGGCCTCTGCAGCAATGCAAAGTGACCGACCACTGTGGCGAGTCCTCCTGGCCTTGAGCGGTCTTTTTGGCAATAATGTGCAGAAAGCATTTTGACTGGCAAACGAAGACATGCATTTCAGTTGCAATCAAAGACATTTCAAATTAAGATGTGAGCAGGCCTGGAGCCACTAAAGCTTGGGGAACAAGCCTGAGTTTTAGAAGTCTAGAAATGGCAAAGATTTGTATCTGGCACTCCGTTTCTCATGGTGCCCGTCTGTCGGTTGGAAGCAGGGCGGGCTGGTGCGCGTTGCTGCACTCCCTGGAGCTTGTCTGCTCTTGTTGGAGGATGTAATGAGAGGCTTCTGCCAACAGCCCCGTGGCTGATTGCACACGTGTGTGGAGCACCTCAGAACCATGCCCAAGAAGTGGAAATCAGGGTGTGGCTGAGGACTGGCAGCTAGTGCTCTTCCATACATTGAGGATAACCAACACCCGTGTCGGAGCCAGCTGGGGGTTGTTTGTGAAGAGGAGCTTCAGAAAGGCTGCAAAACAGCCTGTGGGTCTGGACGGCAGGGTTTATGGCCTTGGAAGGAAATTGCGTCTTGGCAAAGGGAGAGCAACAGGCAGGTTTCTGTATTCTGTGCACCACCCTCTCTGGTCTCAACCTGGCTAGTATTTGATCTCTCTGGACCTCCTTGTAGGAGGAGCCTTGCCAAGTTCTTTTGTTTGACAGCACTGATGACCCTGGGCACTCTAGTGGACGGGCATCCCTCCCTTGGACATCTCACTGAGCTGCCTGTTGTGTAAAGGCAATAACATATGCCCCTTTGGAAGAGAAGCAGTGTGTGATCTGACGTGGAAGAGAAGATATGATAAGGTGTGTGAATTCAAGGCAGAGGGATGTCGCCAGACAGAGGGCCACCGAGTGGCTGAGACGGACTTGGCCAGGGCAGGCCTTTTCTCTGCTGTGTGCTGATGCTCCCTATTGTCTGTTTCATGGATATATGTATGCCCCACCTTTCACCTTGACTCGTTCCCTCTGTTCCCCTTGTGCTCTGACTAAAACTATTATTGTGAGATCCACTCATGGAATAAGTGTTGCCACCTGCCCCTGGGGTTTCTGAAACAGCCCTGTTATTCAAGCAGGCAGGGTCACCCTCAGGGCCAAGCCAGGCCCTGCGTGGGGAGAGGAGTTCTTCAGGATCAGCTCTAACTCATTGGTCCATTAGGGTGAGGAAGGTATGATAGATCTCTGTTCCATGTTCTGCTGTAGGCTAATTTAGCAATCCTGAAGTGGGCATCTCCTTAAAAAGCTTTGTGAAAGATATAGTGAAGGAGTTCTTATTTTGCAAGTGTCTTGATCAAAGCTGTGCAATAGTCAGCTACAGAAAACACACACACCCAGATTCCTCTCCTCTTGTAAAGTGCGAGGTGGGTCTCACAGCCCTTCACCAAGGGCATGGCCAGAGGGTGGAGACCAATAGGCCAGTGAGATCTAAGTTTGACAAGGATTGGAGATCCTTACTGACTTTTAGCAGGAAATAAAAAAAAAGAAGTCATGATGCATGGCTCTGAGGATTACTATAACAATAATAGTTATGGAGAAAATGTGAACAATGCTGCAAACATGGAGTAAGAGCTTATCTCGTATTTATACAGGTAGTTCTCAACCTACTACCACAATTGAGCCCCCAATTTTTGTTGCTAAGTGAAACATTTGTTAAGTGAATTTTGCCCCATTTTATATCCTTTTGTACCACCGTTGTTAAGTGAATCACTGCAGTTGATTTACTATCTTTGCTGGTATGCTTCAGAGTCCTTTGTAAGGCCCACAAATATTCATACGAAATAAAAAATACCCAGGTTTGTTGTGAATGGGTTCTCCTGTTTCTCTGGGGGGGAAAAAGGCCAGGTTTGGCTCTGGAATTGGGTGGATCCTGAAAGGCTTGAGAAACTCAGAGGAAACAGGAATTTGCCTTCTTTGAAAAGGCTCTTAGCCATTTTGTGATCGCGCCCATGATCAATAGACTGCTCTCAAATAGGAGGAATCCATGGTCGATCAGGGAGGTCCAGAGCCTCCATTCTTGGTGCCCCTGGGATTCGCCTCCCTAGTTAGGAAGTGGAGGGTCTCTTTCTAATGCTGTTGCTGGCCCTGGCGAGCATCACTTCCATTCTTCTTTGCCAAAAGCCCGATCCACCCGAGTCATCATGATTCAGTCCACGTGGGATCGACTCTCCCTTGCCTTCCGCTTCCTCCAGCACCTCCAAGCTTAGCTGCATTCAGATTTCCAGGGGGTGGGGGTGGGCTGGCAGTTTTTCAAGGTGCCAACATTGGCTTCCCAAAGCAAGGAGGCAGGTCAGCCGTGGTGGGAGACGTGAGTGTCAGGCCAGAGAGGGGAGTGAACCTAGAGGGAGAAGGCTGGAGCGGCAGAGAAACAGGTCTTGCAGTCTGAAGGATGCATCACTATTTCTGCATGACTCACGGCCTGGTGTGTGGGATATTTATATATATTTCCTTGTTCTACAGAAGGAAGCCTCGCTTCAGCCTCCGTGTTTGTCTTCCTGTATTTGATAAAATGCATTTCCTAACTTTTCCGTTCCTCCTGTTTATATCGGGAAAACCCCAGGGGAAGCTGGGCTGAGATGTCCTGACTTTTTTAAAAGATCTGGGTCTGGAGATTTTGGTTTGATTGTATATTGTAAGCTGGACTTGGCGTGGTTCTCTGAATAGACAGCCATGGTGGTCAAGGGACATTTGGGGTGGGGCCAGGCTAGTAAGTAACTGCAGAGTAACTGTGAGCAGAGAGTCCATTTCTTCTCACTCAATATTTCCCTGTCTTACATGCAGAAATAAGATGATTATAACAGTGGACAGGCTTCTGAAACTTCTTAACAATTTTAAAGGTGTAAAACATTATTTCTTAACCTTGGTCACTTGAAGATGTGTGGACTTCAGCTCCCAGAATTCCTCATCCAGCCGTACTGATTGCTGGCTGGAGAATTCTGGGAGTTGGTCCACTTATCTTAAAAGTTGGCAAGATTGAGAAACACTGGAATAAAGAGATGATATGCATCTTATAAATCTGTATGTGAATTTAGCATTTCTGTTCTGCCAAGAACTGTATTTCTGCACTTCATTTGCACCCTACACTAGTGGGGAGGGGCTGAAGCCAGTGTTGGGTGGGCCAAGAGCAGAAGTGGGTGGGAGATTTCTACCATGCTGTCCTCTGCCTCTCTTGCCAGGGTGAGGACAGATCACTTACCAAAGGTCCTCACGGTATGTATCCAGCCGGCTTTTAGAATTAGGCCAAGAGTCAGGGGCGTCCAGGGGGGAGAAAGTGGGGAAATCAGGAAGGGAGCATCAATTGCCTGATTCTGTCCGCCATCTTGACCTTTAGAGCATCCTGTTCTTCGCCAAGGGCAGCGATTGCCCAGCTCAGGCCGGGCTCCTGCACTTTGTGGCACCAGGTGAATCTTTTCCAGGAAGGGAAGCACACCTGATGTCCCAGCCCCATCCCACCTTCTGGCTCTCCCACATAGTTGGACTTCCTCCTCTCAACTAGGATGGAGGAGGGGGAGAGGCTCTGCTTCTCTGCCATCTCCCCTCTGGGGATGCACAGCAAGAATCCTTGAACTCTTTGGCTGCCTTTTCCCAGTGGGATCCAGCAAGCCAAAGGAAAGAGGCTCTTTGGGAGCTGCTAGAAAGAAACATGGCTCCACCAATGGAAAGTGCATGGAGGGAGCAGCCAAGAGAGTCCCAACTCTTTGCTCTGACGCCACTCAACCCCTCTCTGGTTTTTTTGTTCCTCCTCCTGATGGGCTTCAGTGATGTAAGGGCTTCACAGATCCTTAGACCCAAATACAGATGTTTTATGTTTTTGCGCTTTTGTAAGCGTCCCTCTAATCTTGTATTAAATTTCTCCTCTGTGTACCTTGGCACTCATACCTTGAGTCTCAGAAATAGGGGAAAGGGTATATTTTTACAAAGTGACAGAAATACTGCAGTGGAATGGCTTTGTTTTGCCAGGGTTCGGTTCCAGAATCCCCCCTTTGCCTTGGGATGAACATTTTAAGGATTTCTGCCTAAGAGAGTTCTGGGGAGACCTGGCAGAGGCAGCCGGTTCCGCATCATGGATGTCCACGGAGGCAACAGAAGAAGAGGGTCATGAAGGGGTTCTGCTTATGAACACCCAGGAAATTTAGGTGCCCAAGTTCTGCCCATGGCTGCCCAAGTGGCGCTGATTTGGCAGGATTTTTATCTTCTTCAGGGGTGGCTCTTCCCATTTTGGAAAAGAAACCCATGGCAGGCTACACGCTTCCCCCAGTGCAACAAATGAGATACATCTTGTCGTCTAGAAGAGGTTGGAAGGTTGATTGACCTCTCCTGCTGGTTTGGGTAGGATTCTCAATAGGTCACCATGATTTGACCAACTCCCAGAATTCTGCGGGTTGAAGTTCACACCTTAAGAGTTGCCAAGGTGGAGAAACAGTGAGCTAAAGTGGAGAAGTTGTCTTTTGTTTTACAGCAGATGCCTCTACTTTGCTGCTCTCCAGAATTTCACCGCTATCCAGCTTTGGCCCCCATTGATTGGGCATCTTGGAATTTCCAATGGATCTGGCCAGTGTCAAGTCAGAAAGGGTTCTTTCTTCTCAAAGCTCCATGCAGCTGTTTTGAGCTCTTAGGGTTTTCCCTTCTCAGGCTCTGCATTTTAGCAAGCCTGCAGTCCACTGCCTGCTTTAGCTCTCTCGCCCTTGTGCTGCTCTGCTCCCAGCCAGCCTGCAGATGGCTGAACCTGCCTGCACAGCTTACCTGCTGGTCTCCTCTCCTCCCTGTCCCAAGCCTGCCTGAGTTCCAACTACTGATCCATCTGGTTGCCATTTGGTGTTTCCTTGGCGCCATCTAGTGGTCACTCTGAAGAAGTGCGCAAAATACAGGGGAGATAAGAAGAAAAGCAGATCTGGCAAACAATGCTTAAATTCGAAAATAAAAGGGAAAAAGTTGCATGAAACCATAGAACTTGGCTCAATTTATGCATATTCTTTCATTTGGAATATCATGTCATACATTCTTCGTTGTTCTGTTATGTTTTCTGGTGACTGGTGACTGGGAAAAGCAGAATGTAGATTACAGAATAACAGAGAAGGTCCCTTCCAACTCTTCCAATAGAGTTGGAAGGGACCATGGAGGTCTTCTAGTGTCCAGCCCCCTGCTCAAGCAGGAGAACCTATACCATTTATGACAAGTGGCTGTCCAGTCTCTTCTTGAAAGCCTCCAGTGATAAAGCATTTATAACTTCTGGAGGCAAGTTGTTCCACTGATTAATTGTTCTAACTGTCAGGAAATTTCTTCTTAGTTCTAGGTTGCTTCACTCCTTGATTAGTTTCCATCCATTATTTCTTGTTCTGCCTTTTGCTGCTTTGGAGAATAGGGGGTTGACTCCCTCTTCTTTGGGGCAACCCCTGACATATTGAAACACTGCTATCATGTCACGTCACCTCTTTCCATTAAATTAGACATAGCGATTTCCAGCAACCGTTCTTTATATGTTTTAGCCTCCAGTCCCCTGATCATCTTTGTTGCTCTTCCCTGCACTCTTTCTAGACTCATCTCAACATCTTTTTTATAGTGTGGTGACCAAAACTGGATGCAGTTATTGGCCTTACTAAGGCTTTATAGAGTGGTACTAGTACCTAATGTGACCTTGATTCAATCCCTCTGTTAATGCAACTTAGGATTGCATTGGCTTTTTTGGTTGCTGCCTCACGCTGCTGGCTCATGTTTAATTGTTTATCCACTAGGACTCCCAAGATCCCTCTCTCAGTTACTGCTATTAAGCCAGATTTCACCTAATCTATATGTGTACTTTTAGTTTTTCTTGCCTAAGACTTTACTTTTTTCTACATTGAATTTCATTTTGTTAGATAGGGCCCAGTGTTCAGGTTTGTCAAAATTCATCTGGGTCTTGAGCCTATTATCAAGGGTATTGACTATTCCTGCCAGCTTAGTGTCATTTGCAAATTTGATAAGTTCCCCTTCAATTCCCTCATCTAAATCATTGATGAAGATATTGAAGAGTCCTGGGCCTAAGACAGAACCTTGTGATACCCCACTGCTTACTTCCCTCCATGTGGATGTAGTACTGTTAAGGACGACTCGTTGAGTACGGTTTGTCAGCCAGCTACAGATCCATCTGGTGGTGATGTTGTCTGTCCCACTTTTTTCTAGCTTACCAAGCAGCAGATTGTGGTCTACTTTGTCAAATGCCTTAGTGAAGTCTAAATATACTATGTCCACGGCATTTTGCTGGTCTTCTATTTTAGTTAGTTTGTCAAAGAATGAAATGAGATTGGTTTTTTGGCATGATCTATTTTTGACAAACCCGTGCTGGCTTTTAGTTATAACTTTGTTTCTAGATGTTCACAGATCTGTTTTTTGATTATCTTTTTCAGGATCTTCCCAGGTATTGATGTTAGGCTGATTGATCTGTAGTTTCTTGGATCTATTTTGTTTCCTTTCTTGAAGATGGGAACCACATCAGCCCTTTTCCAATCCTCTGGTAATTCCCCGGTGCTCCAGTTATTTTCAAAGATGTGGTGCAATGGTTCTCAGATAACATCTGCCAGCTCCTTGAGGACTCTGGGGTGTAATCCATTGGGTGATTTATATTGATCAAGATCAGACAGGTGTTCTCTTACCATTTTCTTGATTATTTTAGTTTTTATTTCTAGTCTGTCTTTTACAGTTATATTTTTCGAAGGTTGTACTGTAGTTTCATTTTGCATGAAGACTGATGCAAAGAATGAATTAAAAAGCTCTGCTTTTCTCTCTACTGCCTATAACTTCCTTAACTTTCTTAAGTGGACCTATTTTTTCCTTGACTTTTTCCTTGTTATTTATGGCCCAGGACTCTTCAACATACTTATGGCGGCTGTAAAAGAAAATAAAAAATACTTTTAAAATTATTTTTTCTTTCCCCCTTTCCCCTGCACTTTTGGCTTTGTTCTTTTCTTCTTTGACTCTTTTCTTTTTTCTTTATTTTCTTTTTTCTAATTATTTTAAATATTAGTTTCTGTTAGATTTTAGCTTGTTTAAAATTCTAATAAAGTTATATCGAAACAAAAAGAAAAGACAAGCTTGATGGGACACTGAGTTTTGATGATCATTATTGCTACTGGATTTTGACTGGATTGCAAATAATATTTTAGTATAACGGTGCATTAGCATAATGGCTAGAAAAGTGCTTTTTAAAAATGCCATTTTCAGGAAAGTGAATTTGACAGAGTTACCTCTTTGTCTGTGAATGGTGGGAAATGGTGCCTTCACAAGCCTTCTTTCTTGACATTAAACTAAAGCCAGAAGAAAATGAAAGTAGTTGTCTTCTTTTGCTGATGAAATACCTTCTCTGGACCGGAGTGCATGACATTTCTCACTGGGAGATTTTTCCTTGCCACAACACCAGCTCAGATCGGTCACTTCATTTTCAAGAAAAACTGTTGCGTCAGTTTTGCTCTTTCCTGCTTCTGTCCGTGGTTTCTCTACACACATAGCTGACGGTATTCGGAAGAAAAGAACCAGTTCTGGCCTTGCAAAGAGACTCTCTTTATCGGCAGAGAAACATTCTCCTGCAGAAGCTGCTGGGTGGATTCGGGTTTGCAGGGAGGCTGTTTCCTGCCCCAGAGGATTGCGTGTCTACATTTTCATTCTGGCAGGAAAAAATGCCGCTTTGATTTCAAGGTGACCCACATTCTTGTGTTAGGAAGAATTGAGTTAATTAGACAAATCAGTCTTTGCTTTCTGAGTTTTGACTTGCATGAGCAAAAAGAGCTTGGAGGGGACATGGTAGTGGCTGCCCATCCAGTTCAGGCATCGGATCGAAGGCGGGGAGCAGAACCCGGCTGGAGTTACCTGGATAGCAGCCTAAGAGGAAAGGCCAGAAGACGCTTCCCAGGCTTTGCCTTCTTCGGGCCGCCTCCTGAATTTCAGTTCCTAGAAAAGAAACGTCCTCAGTAATTCCTAAAACTAATCTGGATCGAGGTGGGATGATAATCCCCTCTTTTGTAATAACAGAAAAAGAAAGTTGGGGGAGACCTTGGAGGTCTTCTAGTCCAACCCCCTGCTCACGCAGGAGAACCTACACCATTTGTGACAAACGGCTGTCCGGCCTCCTCTTAAGAGCCTCCAGTGATGACCCACAACTTCTAGAGGGAAGCCGTTCCACTGGTTGATTGACCTTACTGTTGGGAAATTTCTCCCGAGTTCTAGATTGCTTCTCTCCGTGGTTAGTTTCCATCTGTTGCTTCTTGTCCTGCCTTCTGGTGCTTTCAAAAATAGGTTGACCCCCTCTTCTTTGAGGCAGCTCTTCAGATTTGGAAGACTGCTGTCACGTTGCCCCCAGTCCTTCTACTCACTAAAATAGACATAACCAGACTTCTTGACACGATAGGGCCCAATGTTCAAGTCTGTCGAGATCCCTCTGGATCTTGAGCTTCTCTTCTGGGATGTTGGCAATTCTTGCCAGCTTAGTGTCATCTGCAAATTTGATGAGTTCTCCTTCTATCCCCTCATCTAAATTGTTTATGAAGATGTTGAAGAGTCCTGAGCCTAAGACAGAACCTTGGGGTACCCCACTGCTTCCTTCCTTCCATGTAGATGTAGTACCATTAAGGATTATGCATTGAGTTCCATTTGTCGAACGGTTAGAAATCCATCTGCTGGTGATGCTGTCTATCCCACATTTTACTAATTGACCAAGAAGTAGGTTGTATAGGAACATTATATGTATACTGTCAAGTTTCCGACGTCTGGGCTTTTCAAGTGACTCTGAGGCATTGTTTACCTTAAAAGTCCTTTATTAGCCTAATAGACCGGCAAATGCTTGCTCGAAGGAAGCTGGAATCTGAAATCTCTGCCCCCTTTGCACAATATATTAAAACACAATTCTCCACCTTTCTAATTTTGTCATTAATCATATTCTCCAATTAATTTAAAGAATCAGTTTCCCTTCCGGAAGAAAACCCGCCAAGGCCTTATCTTCTTTAGTTAGAGATGGCCTTGAAGGTGCAATCCTACTCATCCCCTCTTCCAACCTTAAACTAAATCTCTTAAAGCAATGCACAAGTTTAACATATGAAATGGCTACTTCTTCATCTCTTGTCAAGCAAGAACATTCGATGTTAGCAGCGTTGACATCCGGCCCCCCCTTACAAAAAGGACAGATCCATCGGGTCGTTCTCCCTTTCATCGTCGCTGTCAACACCAGGTAAAGTGGGGGTGGGTCCGGTCGGTGGGCCAGCATCCTCCTGGGTGGGGCATATAACCTGGGTAATGGGCTCCTGGGTGACCCAGTTGGACTTTTTTCTCAGTGGCTGTTGTGCGGGTTTCTTCCTCGTTGTTGGATCTGGTCTACTCTGCTGTTGCGGGTAAGGAAGTGGGCAGTTCGCTGCTCAATGTCACTACTGTCCACATCGAAAGCACTTGATTGGCGGACCTGTAGGTAGTCTAGGTCTTTCGGCAGTAGCAGTTGTTGAGGGTTTTTTGGGGGTGGTGGTAGCCATCTGCTGCTGATCTACTAACAGTTGTGTTAGTCTCAAAGGCTGTGGTGCCTCCCTCACTTGCGGTCCCCTCAGTGGTTGCTTGACACTCAGGGGTGGTGACCAGTCTCCATGGGATGGTTGTTCCCCAATTGGCTGTTGCCCTCCAGGCTTCTGCAACACCCCAATCTGCTGCAAGGCCTCTATCAGCTGATTTAGGCTCAGAGGTTGCTGCCCCTCCTTCTGTGGGGGCTGCCACACTGCCCACTGCTGAGGGGGGCCTAGTTCCTCTTCTGTGGGACTGGAGGCCCTAGCAGGGAACTCCAGGGGTTGGAGGGCCATTAGCTCTGCGAAAAGGGGGCTGGTGGCCTCTCTTGGCAGGAGCTGTTCTGCGCTTCTCACTTCTAGTTCTTCAAACCTTTCTGCTAAATTGTCAATTGATTGGGTTTGGGCTGCAGACGGATATTTCCACTCATGGAAGTATTCAATCTCAGCTGGCCTGGCTGCTCCCCACCATTCTGGGGAATACGATGTGCAGGAATCTCTTTGTTGTCACCCCACCTCCTCTGCCTTTGAAGCCCTTGGGGATGGCAAGGCTGCTCCGAGGCGCCTGGAGTCTCTGATGACCAGACCAATTCTCCTGGTTGTTTGGGTCCAGCTCCCAGCTGGGAGGATTGCTGAAACTCTTTTTCTGCCGGCTTCTTCTCTGGCCCTTCCCCCCCTGGGGTGGCTGCTGGTACCAGGGAGCTGGCTTCAGGCAATTTTTCTTCCTCCATTGTGGAATCTTCCCCAACTCTTTGCCAGACTGCCTCCCAAACTTAGAGACAGCGACGGGAGGTCAGGACTCCCTAATTAGTTTAAAAAGTAGGTAGATTCCAGCTTGATGTAAAATTTCCGACGTCTGGGCTTTTCAAGTGACTCTGAGGCATTGTTTACCTTAAAAGTCCTTTATTAGCCTAATAGACCGGCAAATGCTTGCTCGAAGGAAGCTGGAATCTGAAATCTCCGCCCCCTTTGCACAATATATTAAAACACAATTCTCCACCTTTCTAATTTTGTCATTAATCATATTCTCCAATTAATTTAAAGAATCAGTTTCCCTTCGGGAAGAAAACCCGCCAAGGCCTTATCTTCTTTAGTTAGAGATGGCCTTGAAGGTGCAATCCTACTCATCCCCCCTCCCAACCTTAAACTAAATCTCTTAAAGCAATGCACAAGTTTAACATATGAAACATACTTTAACATACTTCTTCATCTCTTGTCAAGCAATAACATTTGATGTTATCAGCGTTGACATATACATTGTTATATACAATATTAAATATTGTAAAATTTACTATTTGTACATTGTTGTACATGAATGTAATATGGATAAGACACATTTGGGTTACCAGAGTACATTAACATTTTATAAGTTGCTAATCCTTCCATAAAACTTTGGAAGAATAACCAGAGTAGGATCCATTGATGAAAAAAAATGTTAGAGTTACTGATTTTAACCTAAGGAAGGAGGGCTTAAAGTGATGCCCAAAGGATGTGTGCGTGGGGGCTGGCAAAGGGCAGAGAAAGTCTCCTCTGCATTGTTGCCAAGGGTGAGTAGATGGATGGAAGGGCAAGACAGCATTCCAAAGAGCTGCGTGGCTGGGAAGGGGATATATCTCCCAAGTCCTAAATGTTTGGGGGGAACAGTAGGGCAAACTGATCTGTTCACCCCCTCCCCTGCATTTTGGGGCTTCCAGTGAAATTGAGGCTGGCAGACCCCACTCACCCTGATCCTGTATAACTGTTATTCCTACTTTGCAGTTTAAGCAAGAATGAATAACGCTGCCCTGCAGTGTTTATACGAGTCCCGGAGAGTTGGCAGCACAGATGTTGTTCCAGTTGAAATTGCTTCAGCTGTGTCTGAGTTTGCCAAAAGCCACATTGTGACTTTGGGGCTGGCATCGTTTGCATGCTGCAGCTGAGTTGGGGAGGAAGGAGGAGTGCAGACTAAGAGGCGAGGAGAAAGGAATGGCCTGGCCTGGGGGGAGCTTTCTTCTTCCCAGCTTGTCTGTGCTTCTCTGATGCCAACACAGGGAAATTGAGAAGCTGACACTTTGCTCATGCCCCAAATGCCCAGGAAAGAGGCCGACTTGCCTGAAACACACACGCTCTGCGGCCTGAGCCAGGAGAGAGGAGCAGCTGGCAAGAAGCTGCATGGAGGATTTGCGGGGGGGGGGGGATGTGATCAAAAGGCAGCTTATAGTGACCATCCATTTCAAGAAGATTGTGTGTGTGTGTGTGTGTGTGTGTGTGTGTGTGATCACCTATTCATTTTTGCAAGCCCAGGTTGTAGAGAACAAAACCTGGCTTGCCTCTTTACAATCTCCTGCTTCCTGTGCTGTTTTGGAAAACTGCCCCTCTGCTTCTCACTCCCAAGAAGAGAAGAGCGCGTGGAGGGATGCCCCGAGAGCCCCGTGGGCGAAGGTTGCCCCAGGGGGCGCAGGAGCAATCCTGAGGCATTGGGGCGGGGTGTGTGTGTGTGTGTGTGTGTCCAGTAGCAGTTATTTCAGTCCGGAAGCTAAGCACTCGGCTCAGAAGGAAAGGACAAGGCTCATTTTGCACCAAGGGCTGGCAGAAGCTTGCCTTGGGGAGCTTCAGCAAGCATCTTTCTCGACCTCAGCAGCTTCAGGTTGGGCGGACTTCAGCTCCCAGAATCCCCCAGCCAGGCTGAGAAAAACTAGCAGGCCAGGGCTACCCTCCCAGATATAAAGCTGCGCAGGCTGTTTGTAAGGGGCCGGCAAGGCAACAGATGGAGTCAGATGGCCCCTGAACTGGGCAAAGGCCCCTTGGGAGAGGGTCTTTCCTTCTTTAGCCAGCAAGCCCTGCCTACATTGTGGCAAGCTGGCCTTCCCTGTCCTGGCGCTTGGATTTAGTTCCCACGGCCCGCTAGCCAGCGTGGCCCCGCGTGGCTCAGAAACTCTCTGCCCACTGCACCCCGGAAGGAGCTCTGGGTGCATTGGGGCTGGGACTCAGTGAAGCCCCCCCCTCCAGAGTCACTGCTTGATTCACAGGGAGCCCCTTCAGCCTTTCCTTATGGGGGAACCTATAACTAACTGGTGGCTGCTGTCTCCTCTCGCCTCTGCCCCCAGAAATGCTTGACTTTCTAGAAATTCAGTTATAAAACCAAGAGGGAGAAAAGATTTCTCCCAGACCTCATCAGACAGTTCACTTCTTCCATGCAACACGCCCCGAGGGGGCTCCCATCGGGACTGCTCCTCAGAATCCCCTCAAGCAGGAGTCAGTCAACAGTCTCATAGCAGGAGGATCCATCCTGTTGGTGGTTAATCATCCCAGAACTGAGAAGATTATTTCACTTTATCAGAAGCAGCAGAGGTGAGGAAGCCAGAAATTTGGTTGGCAAAAGGAATTCTTTGCAAGGGTAAAATAGATATGTAGGGGAAAAAACACCCTTTTCCTGGCAACCCAAGTTTTGGAGTTCCCCAGAATTTTACCAAGATTGCTTTAAGATACAGGCTATTTTCATCCTCCTCCCCTGCATAAGTTCCATGTTCTGGTGAACTGTGGCTGCAAAGGAAATTGCGGATGATGTAGGGAAAACCCTCCCAGTATTATTGTAGGAAAGGTTTGCCCAGGTTCTGCTTCACATAACCTCAGTTTAGGGAAGAGTGTAGAGATACATAGAAACATAAACAACTTTAGGCATCTTTGCAAGTAATTGGGAACAGAACGGGACAACTCATCATGGCCATCTTGCTGCGGGACAATTAGTTGCGGCACAATTCAATAATACAACTTAATTATTTAAGAAAATAAAATAAAAAAATCTTTAATTTTTGTCATTCACATTTCATTTTATCCCTCCATTGGCATCCTTTCTTTAATGATTCTATTCCACCATTTCTTCGATATTAGTGTAACTCTTGTTCTGCAGCAAATTGTCCCTTGGCGACTTGTCCTGCAACAAATTGGCCGCAGTGAGTTGTCCTAGAGGACCCATTGGGAAAGCTGCACTTGACGAATGTCTGTCTGAGCATCATTCCCCCCATCAGTGTGAATCTGGCCGACGAGACGCACTGTTGAGTGGGTAAAGCCTAATTTGCAAAGCCATCATAATATACAGGATTAAACAAAATCCACAGTTCGGGACCTTACTCTGGACCCCTGAGTGAAACCTCTGAGCACGAGAATATGGGAATGTTATTTTCTGAGGGGGGAAGAGAGGGGGACTCTACTCTCCCCATCCTGAGTCTGCATAAATCTTGATTCTGACCTATAGCCACTGGTCTCTCACAGGATTGTGAAGAGACACCCAGCAATTGCAGATGGTCGAGCTACTCCACTAGACAAACTCTCAGGCAAGGACAGCCCCAGTTTTGCTTCTGGGGCTTCTTTTAATGGAAGGGGGCTGGGTTAGATTTTCCATTGATTCTGCCCTGAGATTGCCCTTCCCACATCACCAGTCTGTTGACATTTGTATTGCCACAGGCAAAAGTGGTTCTCCAATAAGGGAGTGTGCAGTTGCTTGCAGAGGGCAAAACGGGAGTGTGCAGTTGCTGGCCCATCCGCTGGGAGGTCCAGGAGGAGGTTGTGCCAGAGCCTGAATGAGGGCTGTGCCGGAGCTGAGATGATCTTGCCGAAGCCACCTCAGCATAAGGAGCTCTGACTGGGATTGCCCTGGAATGAAGGAATGGGGGGCATTTGGTAGTCTACACCTCCAAATTTAAGGATTACAGACAGTGGAGATTATGGCTTTCTTCCCCCCCCCCCACCTTCCGCTCCCAAGAACGAAGACACGCCAGGGGTATCGCTTGAATTAAAAGCAAAATCTCCAGCAGTCTTTTCCTAAGGGCATTTCATTTTACTCATAAGGAAGAAATTGTATCTAAGTAGTTCTTTTCCACCAGCAAAGTATGGGAGAGAAGGATTCTTGTTGCTCTCCTATTAATGATGCTGTTATTCCAGTGGCATTTTCACTTTCTCTTTATGTATCAGTGAAAAGATCATTTAAAATATAAAAGTTCACCCAGTGTCAGGTTGTATCTAAATGAAGACGGCCAAGGAACAAGGGCCCATTGTCTTCCCTTGGCTTCCTGGCAAGGATCGGCCATGATGTGAATGGCCAGCAATGGCAGCGGAGCCCTCTGAGCAAAAGGGCAGCCTCCCCATCCTTGAATGATAATTCATTGGTTGATGATCCCATTTCTGCACTTAAGAATCCAGGACAAGCTAAGATGCCTCCGGGGAAATGAGATTAATTTCATGGATTAGGACTGTGCCTTTGACGAGGGTCTGTGAGTGAGTCGCGGAAGGCATCATGCGCCTCTGGAAGCGCCAAAGGCACGCATTGCGTCCTTTTGTTGTGCTTCTTGAACAAGTATGTCTCTGGTGTAGCTCTTCTCATCCCTGCAGGAGCCCCCTCCGCCCAGTGCTGGAGACCCCCCTTGGGTTCCCTTTGGGGTGGCTGTGAACTTCCCCACCAAATATTGATTCAGAGATAAATCTGGGAATCTTCATTCCCAACTCATCTTTTGGCTTTGCCTAAAGGGAACATCTTTATTCTCCCCTACTTTTTAAATTTGTTCCATGAATTTGCTTCCAATGAAAACAATGAGGCTTATCTAGAGCCATTTCTATTGTTCTTAGTGACATAACATTCAGCATTCTTTTTCCAGGTTTTTTTATTTTATTTTTATAATATTTTATTGGTTTTTCAGTTTTACATTTGAGTATTTAAAAAGCAACATGGTGACTGGGTTAATCAATAGTTCAGTAACAGAAACTTTTAGTACTGATCTCGGGTTACATCATCAAATATTTCTTCTCTTTTTCCCTTAACATTTACTATGTCATATTTAAACTAGTACATTTCTAATTGCATCAAATTCAATAAAAACTTCATTATTACATTTATCAATGCATTTTTAGCTTACACATATCTTAATAGATCTTCATAGACAGCCCATGACCTGTTATTAATTTCTAATTGTTAATTTTTAGTTTCTGGTCAATACTCCAATTTAACCTTTAATATCCATAGTTTTCAGCTTTTGAGTAACCACAATTTCCCCTATCTCACTTCATAAGAAACTATAATATCTAAAATACACTTCAAGATTACTTGAATATAATCTTATTTTATTTCCAAAAAAATTTCTATTTCTCACCATATTTAAATCACCAACTTAGTAATAGAGTATCCCCTTTGTTGGCTCCAATCCATTATATATATATTGCCAGGGTTAATCGATAGTTCAAACATATTCCTAATGATTAATTTTCATTTCCCTTTTAAATCTAATTCTTCAGTATTAAACAAATTATTTCCTTATTTTCTACTAATTTCCAACTATTTTAAGTAATAATCAAAATTCCCCTTATCTCAACGTCTCCTTAATCCCCTCTAGTAAATCAAAAACCCCAGTTTTTCAACCTAATTCTAGCTTTCTTCCTTTGCCAACCAGGCTTCCATACCAACGCTTTTAAATCATCAACTAGATCTCCCTCCATTCTTGTATATGTTGTTTGAATTAAGGGAGACCATTTGATTGCCCATTTTCTGGGAGGACTGGTCCATTTGTAATCATTAAATTGTCACCCTAGTGACCCAGATCCCCATATATGGGCAGGCACGAAGGGAGGCTCAGCCAATCTCAATGTATACATGGTTGTACTTTGACAATAAAGGTTCCTTCATTCATATTTGCTCTAGTCTAGTTGTCTTCAGTTCAGTCTCGTCTTTCTCAAATTTCTTCAGATTTGTATAGAAAGTCATTTCCATTTTTAAGGTTGTGGCTTCGCTGTCTGGTTGTTCAGTAAGGTGTACTTGTTGGTCACTTAAGTCCCAGTTTTTATTTTCTGATGCCTGAGCCAGGTTTCTCCACTGTGGTTCCACATTTTCTCTTGAGCTGAATGAGGCAATTCAGTTGGGAGTAGTAAAACTGCCCAGTTCCTGCTTTTAAGGCTGCAGGGGCTGTGAGGGTCTCTCCCCAGGTGTACACGGAGATTAGATGCAGTGGATTAGAAACCCGATTTCTCTCCTTCGGTGGGGCTGGGGCTCCTACTTAGGCCAACTTTGCTTGGTGTTTCAAATCTCCCCTCTGCGACTCTTTCAGGGAGGATGTGTGAACAGTTCTGTCTGTTTCAAAGGAGTGCACTCAGTCTCTCCCTATTGATAAACTCTGCCCTGTTGCTGCGGCTGTAGCTGCCCGCCCTTTCTGGGTGATGCTGTGTCCAAGTGCTTGTGGCTCAAGAGAAAGGAATTTGAAACTCAGCGTGTTAACGGCAGAGCAGCCGAAAGGTTGGGAATGGGAAGAAGGCATATGTCCCTTTGGGATGGTGTTTTTCTGTCCCCCACCATTTTTGTCCTGAGTCACATCTTTGGGATAGCTGGGATCTTGTACTGGAGCCGGAGCCAGCCAGGTACTGTTCTTTGGGTAGAAAAATGGGTGCATGCATGTAGGAAAAAGGCAGGGAGTGCAGGCCTTCTCCTGACCTTGTTTAAGGCAGCCCAGTTGGCTTGCTGGATCAGTGATGTAACAGAACCTCCCTCGGTGGTCGAGGATGCCCCGGGGAACCCTGGGAAATGTTGTTTTTCTCACCTCAGATGCTGTCGTGGCAGCTCCTTCGACAACCGTGTCATCGGAGCCTGGTGTGCATTTCTATTCAGACCCAGCAAGGAAATAGTAGTGATGCTAATATTATTGGTATTTCATAGAGAAATAAGGGAGGATCTGGAGTAGTCACTTCTCTTTCAGTTTGCATGAATGGTAGCATATTTATTCAGAGAAGATACTTATCTTGATTGCAAACAGAAGCCTAGGTTAGACAGCTTTAAATGAGGATGGGAAGAAAGGGAGGAGGAAGAGGGACATCTGTCAGTGGATATGAAGCTTAGTCTCAGTAGAGTTGCCACATCCACTGAGTGGTGTACTTCTCCCTCTTTTCCTGCTGAACTTCTCTTTTTCCCAGAGGCGTCTGGATGGTCACTCTGGGACGTTGCAGCTCAGGACATTCTGTGTGTGGTCAGACCATGAGAATTAAGATCACTTTCCTTCTTTGTTCCCTCCTTATAGATTTTGGAACTTTTTTTGTTGAACCAGCTAACATTTCTTTGTTTTTTACATCATACGTTGAGGGCTGGTTTATCCACAGTTGAGCGTTTTTCATTGCCTTTATTTTCTCAGTTTAAAACTTATCTGTTACAGCAGGGGTCTGCAACCTTGACAACTTTAAGACTTGTGGACTTCAGCTACCAGAATTCCACAGCCAGCAAGACTTGAAGTCCACAAGTCTTAAAGTTGTCAAGGTTGCAGACCCTTCTGTTACAGAATAAAGAAAATAATCTTTTAATCTTTTTTGTTTTTACTTTCTCCATTGCCATTTTATTTCTTTCCACATAGTTTTTTCTAAAGGTCCATGAATGTTCAGTCCATCTGGAAGGCAGAACATCTGGGAAGGCTGCTTTAGCGTGCAAATGGAATAACCTCAGAAGAAAGCATAGGCTCTCCTGGAGTTTCTTCGTCCAGATGTGCAAGCGGGGCTCGGCTAGACAGGCAGAAATGAGCTTTGGAAGGAAGAGCAGTGCTTGTGCCACTTCTCTCTTCTCCTCTGCGGGGAGGAGAGGGGGAAGCAGTTCCTAGAGGCCGAGAGGAGCCTGGCAGTGCCCCGGAAGTTCATTTTCATGGAGACACGCATTCACTTGGGGATTAAGGGAGGGTGTGCACAAGCCACAAGATTTCGCTCCAGTCCTGATTTGGAAAAGAGCCAGCTTCTCCTCAGACAAACTGGAGGCGGGCCAATTCTTCTCTAAGCCTGAATCACAATTTAAAAATAGCAATCTTCTTTTTACCAGCTTTTGACATCTCCAAGTGTGATTGAATGAAAGTTTCAAGAATTGTGATCTCGTTATGAGAGAATGATTTCCATCAGCGCTTAGACAACTGTACTGCTACTTTTATGCAGAATAATAGGGTTGGAAGGGACCTTGGAGGTCTTCTTGTCCACCCACTGCTCAGGTAGGAGACCCTATATCCTTCTGGACAAATGGCTGTCTAATCTCCTCTTAAAAACCTCCAGTAATGGAGCATCCACTTCTGCAGGCAAGCCGTTCCACTGGTTAATTCCTAACCTTTCTTAGTTCTCACATCAGCTCTTTTCCAGTCCCCTGGTAGTTCCCCAGTGCTCCAGGATCTTTGAAACAATTCATTCCGTAGTTCCGAGATCACATCTGCTAGCTTCTTCAGAACTTGGTTGTAATCCATCTGGTCTTGATGATTTGAACTTGTCTGTAGTGGATAGGTGTTCCCTTACCAATGTTTTGCCTATGTTGACTTGTGCTCTTCTATGGTACTGCTTTTGGTAGGTTGAACTGTTCTCTCCCCCCCCCATTTGTGTAAAGACAGATGCAGAGAATTAGGCAATTACGCTTTCTCTTGAGCTGAATGAGAACTACTTAGATACAATTTCTTCCTTATGAGTAAAATGAAATGCCCTTAGGAAAAGACTGCTGGAGTTTTTGCTTTTAATTCAAGCGATACCCCTGGCGTGTCTTCGTTCTTGGGAGCGGAAGGGGGGGGGAAGAAAGCCATAATCTCCACTGTCTGTAATCAAATTTGGAGGTGTAGACTACCAAATGCCCCCCATTCCTTCATTCCAGGGCAATCCCAGTCAGAGCTCCTTATGCTGAGGTGGCTTCGGCAAGATCATCTCAGCTCCGGCACAGCCCTCATTCAGGCTCTGGCACAACCTCCTCCTGGACCTCCCAGCGGATGGGCCAGCAACTGCACACTCCCGTTTTGCCCTCTGCAAGCAACTGCACACTCCCTTATTGGAGAACCACTTTTGCCTGTGGCAATACAAATGTCAACAGACTGGTGATGTGGGAAGGGCAATCTCAGGGCAGAATCAATGGAAAATCTAACCCAGCCCCCTTCCATTATAAGAAGCCCCAGAAGCAAACGCAATTAAGATATGTATAAGCTAAAAATTATTGATAACTGTAACAAACATGTTTTTATTTACGGTAGTTGATAATAATAAGAATTGTACTAGCCCAACATGAGATAGCAGATATTAATGGAAAAAGAGGAAATATTTGATGTTGTAATATGAGATTTATAGTAAAGACTTATGTACGCTACTGAACTATTGATCAACCCAGTCATCACGTTCCTTCTTAAATACCCAATTGTAAAATGAGAAAATTAACAAAATATTATTAAAAAAAGAATGCCAAAATTGTTGTTTTTGGTTCAGTCTGCAAAAAAGGTGTGGAAAGGGAAGGAAGAGCTCTGCTGCAACCTCCAGTGGGATAATAAATTAAGAGTTCCCAGTGAGAAAATGAGTTCCTTCTGCCTTTCCCCACCCAAGTTTTCTTATTTATCTGCATCCTCTTATTACTCCGCCAATAGTCGTTTGCCAAGCCTGAGGATAGTTCAGGCTAAGGTTTGTTTGGCTTCCAAGAAACTCTGATTTCAAGACTTGTCAGAATCAGTTTGACTGATGGTTTGATCAGGCTGCTGCATGCTTAAAAAATGACCATTTTAAATTTACAGTTCTGTCAGCAGTTTCAATGGGAACATGAGCAATTACAGAACTGTGATGAAAGATCAGGAATTGGTAGCACCTTTTCCAAATAACAGATGTTATTAAAAGGCATAGGCTTTCAACGTGTGTGCCTCGTAATAAAATGTGTTATAGTAAGAAAAGATACCATTAGATTCCTGAGTTTTGCTGCCGTTGATGATCCAGGCTCTCCTCTTCCACTGTTTACAGAACTGTGAGTGATGCTGCTCTTCAGAATTAACTAATCCCAGGTTAATTAATTCAGTCCTGGCTGTGGCTCAGGGGCAGAGTTCCTGCTTTGCCTTGGACTCTGTAGGGAAGGCCGAGAAGGCTTCTGCTTGCCAAAGTGGAGAAAGTTAAGTTGAAAGGCCCCTTGATCTGAAGAGATCTGGAAGGAGGAGGCCTCCTTCAGGCCTTGCTCTGCTTGCCCGGTTCCTTCTTGGGGCCTGCCGGGAGGGAGCCTGAAACGCAGCCTTCTTATCTCAGACCGCCTCGTTCTTTCCCCTTGCTGCTGTAGAAAAAGCAAGCTTGGAGTGGGACGCCGTCTCCTTGAGGCCAAAAGAAAACTTGGCCCCCGTTGGTGATGTGGCCGACCAGTCTCTGGCCTGTATTGCAGCCACTGCGGCTCTGCTGTTCCGGTGGGGCCGCTCTCAGTCTGGATTGTTGTGCACCAGCTGGCTCTTGTTGGGGGGGCGAGGGGGAGGGTGGCAGCCGCAAAGAGTTAAGGAGAGGAGGGCAACAGGTTGCTTAGTCAGAAGGGCTCTCTGGAGAAAGATTAACCGGCCAGAGATAAGCTGGCAAGGCCTTCGTGCTGGTGAGAAGGAGCAAGGGGCTTATTATTAGCTCATGGTGGCACCGAGCGGGGGTGGGAGAAGGGCTTATCTCTGGAATCCAAGAATCCAAGAAGAAAAGCGGGGATGGCAATGCCTTGGGAGGAGAAATGGCTCCACCTCCCAAGATTGGTTTTGGGGGGGGAAATCTAGAGCTTCCAGCCCTCTGTGAACCCCACTGGACGTCTGAGCTAAGCAGCATTGCCAAGAGAACCAACGGCTATAAATAGCAGAGGAAGAGGAGGAAGAAGAAGAGAAGGAAAACGAGAAGGACAAACGGCCTCTCTTATCTCTGCTCTGGACATTCCAAACGGTCATTTTTCAAAACGGTGTTGCTCTCAGCAGAACCAGTTCATCCCAGAGCCAGGCTCCGGCTCCTGGGCCTTCTCAACAGGAGGCCTTTGTGCTGCCGGACCAGCAGAGATGCAGAAGGAAGAACGGGCTCTTGTTTTCCCCTCAGGGTCGTGTTGAGTCGGCCCATTTGATGCCTTGCAAAGCTGATCGGCGAGTCTTGAGGGAGAGACCATGCACCGGCCTGTTCTGAGAAGCGGACCAGAATAGCCATCTGCCTTCTCCATCCACGAAGATGCCAGCCATCTCGAGGGACTCTTGGAGCAAGTGGATTCTTTAGAAGTCGGAACTGGAACCTGGAAAGTGCCTTTCTGCTCTGGGACCTGAGGAGTTGCGAATGTGGCAGGACGCTTTGGATGACGTCCCATCGCCCACCCTCTGGAAGGCAGGATCTCTGCCCACCCCAGCCCGCAGCCAGAAAGTTCAGCCAAGGCTTCTAGACTGGATGTTTTTATTTAGATTTTTATTCTTTCATGCCTCTGGGAAGAGCAGGGGTGTCACCTTCAAAGGCTTCAGTGGCTGAACGAACTTAATCTAATGGCGGAGGGAAGCAGGATGTTAGCCAATCTCCTGAACACGTCTGAATTGACCGTATTTGGCATTTAATCCTGCTGTGGGTGCCTTAATCTGCCTAGCTCAAAAGAGCTGAGGGGTTTTGCTGCCTCACTTTCTCTAGAAAACCCCGAGCTTTTTAAGGGAGGGGCATTTTCCCCCAAACCTCTGAAGGAGCCGCTCCAGAGTGGGCAGGCTGCTTTCTGGAGGGAGCAGCACATGCGCTTGGCTTCATGGCTGAGGGCGAAGTAGGAAGTGGGGGGAGGAGCTGTGGGGAGGAAGCGGGTGGCAAGGGGCTGGGAGGTCACGCTGAAGATGTCGTAGAAGGGAAGCAGGAAGATGGAAGAGTTCACTTACACCCAGAAGGCCTAATGCAGCTTGCGCTGGAACCCCAAAGGACCATGTGGCGCATTCACAGAACGGAAAGGGAGCTGAATGCCCATCTGGTGTGCCAGATGTGTTGCATTGGTTAGTACACCTCTGTCTGCCTTGTGCCTTTCTTGGCGGGGGGGAGGGAAGGGGGAGGAAGTGGAGCAAGTGTAAATCCAAACCAAACCATGTTTATTCAAGGCTCTGGGCTGTTGAGTTCAGTTCATTTTGTTTGGGTGTAATGTTGGTGTTGACCTCATTTTATCTTTCGAGTTCTGGATGGCCCAAACCATTGTTTGGCCCTAGATGACTTTGCATCTTTGAATGTTGTTGGGAAGCCGGGCTGGGTGCTTATGGAAGGTCTCTGAGTCCTTTAAAAAGAGCCTTTTAAATTTACAATCAGGAGGTTACACCCTGGGAGGACAATCTAGTTGGGTTTTACTGTTACAAGGTGAGTTGGCTGTCTTGAGCAGTTTATCTTGGGTCCCTGTAGAAGAAATTAGATAGAGAAGGTAGGCAGAACTGACTGGGAGTTTGGCTGCCACCACGAAGCTTTTCCATCTCAGCCAGATTGACAGGAGGGAAGTCTCAGAGCTCCAGTTCAGTTTATGGGGCTGGCCCAGGTGATCTTCCACGGCAATCAGTGGAAGAGCAGAGCTCTGTTGGGATGGGTGGCTCTACCTAACCCCCCCGAATAGCGGAGTCTCGGCGGCTGCTACTTCCTCCTTAAAATGGCCATTCTGCCTGAGTCACAAAGGGTTTGCTGCTTCTGTCTGCTTTATTTACACCACCTGGGTTGGTGAGGCAGCTGACTACAGTGTCTTCTATTGATTGTCCCTGCTTTCTGCACCCTTAGTAGAAATGATGTGGTGGATAGTTTTTTTAAAGGCATCTTGATTTGAGAGGAGTCCCGGGGCAGAAATGGGGAGCCTCTGCTCCTCCAGATCCTCCAGCGTCAAATATTTCTTCAAATATGTAGCTAAGAATGGAATAGAAACATGAATACTAAAGCAAAATAATTTTTAGCCTGTTTATGTCTCACACCCCCAGATGTGTTAGCTGGCCACAGACATTATCCTCAGCTGGAGGGCAGTAATATCCAGTGCACCTGAAGAGCGTTTGTTTAAAGAGAAGTTGCTGTAGGGATAGACCTCGTTTTTTGTTGACCGTATAAAGACAAAAGCTTCATGGAGCAGGATTTGGGGGAGGAGATTGTTGTCAGAAAAGGTAAACGTTTCAAGAATTACCTAATAACAGTGGCTTATGCCTCCCACACCTAGCTTGCCCTCTGGCAAAATGTGATCTTTTGACCATGGCATCTCTGGCTCTGCTGAGAACACTCGGCTATTTAACCCTTGACGGGTGGGCTACCAAACTTTCTTCTGTGTTTCAGTCCCATTTGCCCCTGGAACATTGAACATTAATTAGTGCCATTGGGATGGGCTGTGTTTTAAAATTAGACAAAAGAGCTCAAAATGGCCCCACCTTGAAAACAGTGGAATGGCAGTGAGGCATTGTAATTGAGGTGATGTAAAGGAAGATAAGATAAGATAAGCTTTACTGTCATTTGATTTGAGTGATTTGAGACTTCTTCTCAGATGGTAGAAATGTTTTTGTCATGGGAAATAATTCTGAGAAGAATTTTTTTAACAAGATGTCAGTGGGGATATTCCTGGACATCAACTGCAAGTGGAGTTTTGGATGGAAGATGCGGAAGCTCTGTTGAATCTGTGGATGCTCAGAAATCAGTGCAAACACGCCTGAGGAAAGAAGCTTTCCCAAGGTTTCACTGAAGGAAAGTCCCTGAGCACAGAACGCTACACAATGTACAGTGGATCCTTGCTCCTGCAGGAGGATGAGAGGGAGGCTGGCGGCCAGGAGCCAGGCTGAGCGATCCCCCCAACGTATACCAGAGGTGGGGATGAAAAGAGATGTGTTTAAAAGAATAAGAACTGGAAAAGGACGTGTGTATGATGGGACTTGATGGAAGGGTGAGCGGAGGCTGTGTGTGGGGATTGCCGATGGCTCCACAGAAGCTCTGCACTGTCCAGCTGCTGTATGCCAGGTGTGTGCTGCTGAATCTCAAGGATTCTGCTCGGCAGCTGAGTAGAGGTCTGCCCTTTCCTGGAATAGGGCATCCGTGACCGTGAAGCTGAAGAGAGTTTGCAGTTTAAATGTTGACAGTGAAGAGAAGAGGAATAAAAAGTGTGTGTGGACATTTATGATGAGGAATTTATTGGTACTTCATTGCAAGCTCTGTATGGTTCACTTCCAGCAAGCAGGTTGTCCTGGAACAATATAATTTTTATGTTGGCATAAGAAACAGTCCATGCCAAACTATCTCCCTATCACTATTCGCTTCTGCCATACTGGTTCAGAACTTTCCAAACATTCTCTGGTGTAGATGAGCAAGCTGAGATTTGAATGTGGACTCTTGGTCAGATTTCTGTTATCTCTTGTTTCATTAATGCTGACTCTGTGATTAGCAGATGTTAGGCAGAATAAGGACATATATATTTGTCTAACTGAGTCTAAAGGTGTGATGTTTGATGGAATATATCGGGAAGGTACTACCTGCTCAGAGGACATTCATGGAAACCTGCTGGAAGCCTTTCATGTGGGATGTTATCAATTAACTTCTGTGTGGTTCTGGTGCTCACGGAGTGAGTAAACGGAGAGGCCGACAGGCACTTGCCAAGGGAGTTCCCGAGGAGGAAGCAATGAAAAGCAGCAGAATGTTTTGAAAGATTGTTTGCTAAACTGTGAGACCTGACAAAGGAGTAATTTCTTGAGTAGCTGCCAGCTGCAGTGAGTATGACCTAAAAGCTGCCAGATGTCCAATGCAGGTGATTGTTTCCCCTGGAGAAACACAGACAGTAGGGGGAATATAAGGTACCAAGTTTCCTGCTCACTAAATGAAGGAATAGGGTGAGGAAATGGGAATCTTTCAGGACAAATGGGAAGAGGAGTTCCTAACAGATTTTCCTTACAAGTCAAGAGATAGCAAGTCTGAGAAGAGAAGGAAAAGAAACTCTTTTTTCCCTAGTGGTGGAGGGCTTTCCTTTGTTTGTTTGTTTTTAATGATCTTGGGGTTTACATGATAGCTTTTGTGTATCTCCCACCTTGAAATATACCTCAGTTTTGGGGGAATTGCAAGCTGAGGCTTGCCTAAGACATGCAGGTTGCCTCCTTGATTTGAAGAAACATTAATGGATCAGTTTGCTTGTTTGTTAGCTATTTTTATATTTATAGAAATGTAAAATTTGTATCCTTGAGACAGGAACTCTTTGGAATATCTCCCCTTTTGAAAGTTGCACTCATTTATAATCCCATTGGTAAAAATGTGCTTGTAGGAATTCTCCTCTGCACCCTGAGAGCAGAGGAAGCACTTTGTGGTATATTACAGGACTCAACAGCTGCATTTGCTCCTGACTTTGCAAGTGACTTTTTGAAAAATGGCCTTGCCTTGCTGTTCTTTGATTCTGTCTTTCCCGATATGGTGAAACAAAAGGCAGAGCCATCTAGTAAAAATAAATGCATATTAAAAAAGATAAAAGTATCTCTGTTGAGAAAACAGCCCCAAATCCCCTATTGGTTTCAAAGAGGTCTACATACTTGCAGCTCTCTGGGAAGAGGGCTGGGGCTGGAGCGGGGAGGGGGGGGGGCTAAATTACCTGTAAAAGAGGCTTTGCTTGCAAACTACAATAGGGAAACTTGTGGCTTGGTTTATTTTCTCAGATGACCGAAAAGCTAATTTGTTTGCATTTCCTCTCTTCTCATTTTGCAGATGAACGGGACCGGGTCCAGAAAAAGACCTTCACAAAATGGGTGAATAAGCACCTGATGAAGGTAAGCACCGTACATCTTGGATTCCACTAGATCTGCTCTTTTTCCCCCCTTCCCCCACCCATCGTATTCATTTTCAAAGCTGACACAGAAGAATGTTGGCATTCTGCTGCTGGATGCTTTTCATGCAAGTCCAGGAGAAGATTTAATACTGTGAGTTAATTCTTTAAAATGTGCATGCTCCCAGCTTTGGACATAGTATTGTGTGAATGAAGATTGATCAACACGCTAAGTCAGGGGTCCCCAACCCCCGGTCCATGGACCGGCACCAGGCCGTGGCATGTCAGCAACCGGGCCGCACAAACAAGCGAAGCCACCACGCCCCCTCTTGTCCGTGGAAAAATCTTTTTCCCTGGTGCCCAAAAGGTTGGGGGCCTCTGCGCTAAGTAATCAGATGGCTGTATTCAGTTCTTACACAGCAGATTTCCCTCCTCCAATGAGAATCGCTCAACACCCATGTTTCTCAACCTTGGCAGCTTTCAGAGGGGTGGACTTCAGCTCCCAGAATTCCCCAGCCAGCTTTGCTAGCTGGGGAATTCTGGGAATTGAAATCCACCCCTCTGGAAAGCTGCCATGGTAGAGAAAGTTTGCTCTACACATTTTCTTTCTCCATGCAGTCCTCAGCACCTGCATAGCTTTCTCTCTCTGCTCTGCTCCCACAGGTGCGCAAGCATGTCAATGACCTCTACGAGGATCTGCGAGATGGTCATAACCTCATCTCCCTGCTGGAGGTCCTTTCCGGTGTCAAGCTGGTGAGTTTCCAAGATGCCACAGTGGAAACAATTTTCCCAGGGCCAGATTAAGGCTAAGAGAATCAAAACCCTCACACCAGGAGATTGAAACAAATGCAGTTTCTGATAACCCCTTCAAACGCGACCTTCAAACTTTAGCACCAAAGAAAATGTTTTTTAAATAATGTTGATTAAAATCAAAGATGACAGATAAGAACAATTATTTAAAAAATAAAGTAAAGTTGAGTGTAGCAGTGAAAAAGCAATGTTTCCCAACTTGGCCATTTCTAGGCATATGGACTTCAACTGCCAGAATTGTTATCAATCCCATCTCAGCCTTTTGGCTAAGTTCAAGTGTAGTATCTTATCAATGGTCATACTGGCAGTGGAGTTCTGGCAGCTGAAGCCCACATACCTAGAAATGGCCAAGGTGGGGGAAACACTGAGTTAAAGGCACGATAGGGGGAAAAAATCTGGAATGCCCCCCTTCTCTTGGTGTTTTAAGCATGCCCTTATATTTTTTAATGGTTGATCCTGGGCTGAGTTGCTATGTCTCTGCTCATCCTTAATTTCTAACCATAAAATTATTGTTAAGGGGCTTTAATTTCAATGAGTCTTTCATTTGGAAAGGGGATTTGAGGCCATTGAGCCTCACCCCTCGTTAAGCAGAAATCCAGTGGAAGCATCCCAGGCAGAGGGTTGCCCTGAGAGAGTTCCTCAGAGAAGGATACCCACCTCGACTCTCCCTTCCATTGTGTTGACTGCCAAATTGATATTAAGATTTTTTTCTACTCCCGCTTGGAATCTGCAGCTTCGAATCCATGTTATTCCATATCCTTCCCCTTAATGAAAGAGAATGGATAGGTGGTGATCTTTCACATGTTTGAAATGTGCCATCATATTCCAACTCCCTCTTTCTCTTCTGAGGAATAGATGCTTCCAACCTCTCCTCACAAGGTTTTTACTTCTCTGGTATCCTTGTTGCCTTCTTTTCTGGTTTGTCTGAATGTGTGAAGCCAGAACTGGACCCAGAGGAGTCTGACCAAAGCAGAATGGAATGGAACAGTGACTTTCCATCCTAGCACATGGATGTCATAGCATTTATTTTGATCTGTGTCCTTCTTTGAAAAGATAACATTTCTGCTTACTGCTGACTTTGGGGTGGCAGGCATAGGGGATGGGTCACACAAGTGTTAGAGCTACAGTTGACTTTAGGTCCCTCCAGAAGACACACCCCCCCCATACGTATTTTGGCTTCCTGAACAGATGCATTAAAGAGCTTATAGAAAAGTGGGATGGTGTGATTTTTACTTCTAACAGGATAGATAGTCCTTTTCTCATGCTCCCAGTCTGATTCTGTTCAGTGTTGGAGCATTATTTTCACTGTCAGGAAATTTCTCCTTAGTTCTAGGTTGTTAAGGAGGAATTTCCTCAGAACAATCACTCAGTGGAACAGCTTGCCTCCCTAAGTTGTGGGTGCTCCATCATGGGAGGTTTTTAAGAAGAGATTGGACAGCCATTTGTCTGAAATGGTATAGGGTCTCCTGCTTGAGCAGGGAGTTGGACTAGATGACCTCCAAGTTCCCTTCCAACTCTGATGATGACGACGATAGTTTCAATAGGGCCTAAGTGGTCCCACTTAGTGTGCTGTAGGAAGTCTTCCAGGAGGGCACAGAGTGTTGTCTGTTTACTTGTGTTGGAAGTTGTTTAGTTGCCTGACAAATCAAGCTACCCATTTTCGCAACAAGTCTCTCCAGTTCTGAAGAAGTCTCTCCAGGAAGACGTTGGCCTGCTGGCACCGAGTCTCTTGCTCTTTTCTCTTTGCAGAGAAGTCTGGCGCTATTCTAGCAGGTCCTTCTTGTCCAGGCTTGTTTCTGTTGGACCTTTTATAGATGGCCATTTGTGGAATCGGCCTTGAAATTCAGTATTTTGCTAAGCTCATATTCAGAGTTATTTCTCCCATAGGCAAAATGGGTCACTGCATGGAAGGGAAATTATAGCGTGGTGTGCCCTGTAGTGGGAAGCAGAGCTTGAGCACACGACAGTGTGAAAAGACTAGGAGAGGAGAAGAAGCCCTCTTCTGGATAGATTTATTGTTAATATTTATCATTTTATTTGGTATGTGGAGAGGAGCCCCCCTCCAAAGAAAAGATGCAGAGAAGGTGTGAAGTAGAATCTCCAAGATGTCTGGAGCAACCGATTGACTCAATGGGAAATCAACTGAAAAGTTGGGAAATGGCTTGCTGCACTCAACTCATTTGCCCATACAACTCAGTTCTTTTTGTTTCTTAATAACTTTATTAAAACATAAAAACTAAGATTAATAGTCAAGAAATTCTTACATTTTTTTTACTGACTCCCAAGGAAAGTTGTTTGCCTCCCAATCCTTTCCTTTCCCCCCCTTGCACACAAGGCATGTTTTCTGCCATCCAAAAGGTTTGATCCTAAACTGTTGCAGCAGCAGCAGCAGCCCTAAGTCCTGTACCTTTTGGATCTGACCAAACATTTGTCCCTCCCTGATGGCTAGCTTCTGGAAGCTCTGAATCTTGGGTGAAGTTTGGCTGTGGAAGACCTTGGAGGAGCTGTGCATTTGAAAATTCATTTTTAGTCAACTCTTCCTATGTGTTTGTTGGGTGTGGCATTTTTCTTTCTTTGGTGTGTGTCGTTTAGTACTGTATTGTCCATCCTGTTTATTAGCACAAGGAAACTGCAGGGCAGAAGACTCTCTGCTTGGTGAAAGTCCCACCCTGGAGTCACTTGGGCAGTGCAGAGTGTGAGGAGGAGGAGGAGGATACAGTAGGTCAATGCCCACCCACCCTGGAGCAACAACTGGGACACATTCCGATAATCCAGAAATATCTCAGATTTCAGGCAGGACTTCCAGCATCTTCTAAGAAGCATGGAAATGACCAAATTACAAATGGAACGTAAGCCTGTGAGACGGCATCTTTTCCAGGGCCTTCTGGTTAAATTTGTGGGATGAAGACAGGTGGTCTGCCCCGCCCCCCCGAATTCTACTCTGGAGCTGCCTTTATAGCTCTGTGTATGGTAGATCACCTGCCCAAGAAAGAGCCAGATGGAGCTGGATGTCTCCAAATGCTGCAGGCCAAAGGAAGGGAAGGAACCAGTGGAAGTGGAAGAAAGGGAAGGATTGGCCACCCACGTTTCATACCCCGAGAAGCCCACACAGGTAGTTGCCCACATGTTGTGCTGTCCCGGAGACTCCAAGGCCCATCACTCTGAGGCGTCCAACAAAGCAAGGGAGAAGAGCTTCTTTTCTTTGCTTCCCTTTTACAAGGTCACCCTTGGCAGCTTGAAGCAACGTTGATGTTGCCAAGGATAAAGTAGGCAGGCTGCTTTTCCTTCAAAGGGACTACAGACTTCCTTTTCCCCTCCCAGAGACTGGAGTGGGATTTCACTGAGGACTTGAGGGCTGTGAGGGAACCACTGGATTATCTGGGTGTGTTTCTGGTGTCGGTAGGTGGAGATGTGTGAAGAATACTAACTCACGGAGTGTGAGCGCACAACGGTTTGCCCTTTTTGCAGGTCTTGCGCACTTCCACAGTCTTCTTTTGTTCCCAGATTTGTAACCACAGGCCAGCCCTCCTCAGGCTTCCAGGTGTGTTGGGAACGGGGCTTCCAAAATTACTAGTCGTGTGTTTGGGAAGCGAACGCCATAGGTAGCCACCTGTCAGAGTGAAGATTGTGGGGAAAGGTCAGGAGACAAATCAGGCAGAATGCGGAGAAAGAGACCCGGATCCTTCCCGGAAGAATCTCGTGCTGCAGAAGAAGCACTTTGCTCTGCAGACTGCCCGCTCGCTTGCCTTTCACACCAGTTTGTCCCCTTGGTGTGCTCTGCAAAGGAAGCAGCCTTGCTTGCAGGCAGCTGGATCCCCGCTTGGCCGTAGAGGAGCCCTGTGCAGATGTGGGCCCATTAGGGAGGAGGGGGCAAAGAAGAGGTATATGGGGGTGAGAGAGAGTAGTCTCCTCCTTCCTATATTTTTAAATGTTGTTTGTACAGGATCTCACAATGGCATGGATTGTGCTCCCTCCTGTTTCCCCCCAGCGACCTTGTGAGCAGGTTGGGCAGAGTGAGGACTCTAGGCCTGGCCTTGGGAACGGGAGGGGAGGAATCCTTCAGGAGGACTTGGGACTATGAGGAAGAGAGAAGCGTGAGAACTGCAGAAGAAGTGTAAGGCCAGGCAGAAAGGAACTTCACGGCATTCCGAGGTCCTGCCGTTCCACTCAGTCTTTTCCTGCAAAGAGCACCCGTGCCTGTTTCTGGACCTCAGTTGCCACTTTGCACCAAAGAAACTCAGGGTGCAGTTATTCTGAATTTCTTTCGCAGGCTTCCCTTTTCTCAGCCAGCACCTTTTTTGACTCCAGGAATGAGCAGGGCTCTCCTCCCCTGGGTGGCTCCTTCCTCCTTTCCCAAGGCCAGCCCCCTCCTCTCGTCTTAGGCTGAGGCTGGACTTGGACTTGGCCCCCCGCCAGGCTCCGTTAAAAACAGCCATCCACGGCCGCCTGTCTTTGCTGCTGCTTCTCACTTGTGCTTGGAAGCCATTGAGCTGCTGCTGGGCTGGCAGCGTTTCCTCTGATGGCTCAGGAGTCTCTTTCCTGTGGGGGGTGTGTGGCTAGCGGCCCCTGTACTGGCTGCTGCAGGACAGTTTCGTATTGCAGCTCGGGAGGTGGGCATCCCCCTGGGCGGGGCAGGCCAAAGGGGCTGTAGGGGCCACAGAGCTGTCACTTACTGCAGCATCTTGTCACGTTGTTGCTGGACCACTCTGTAACCTTGCAGGGCCTGGTTCTTCCAGCCCAGTGCCTTTGCTCTGGCCCAGGTCGGCCCAGTTGCCTGGCTCCGCCCCCGCCCCGGTTCTGTCCATCCAGAGGAATATTCCGTCCAGCCTCCCTCATTTCTCACCGGCTGTTTTGCTTTCATTGCTGCCCTGGATCTTCACTTCTTCTAAGAGCCCCCCTGCCCTCCCCCACCCCCCATTCTCTGGATTTGGGCCATGCAGTACTTGGAGGGAAAGGCGCTCTTAAAGCATCCAGGCTGTGCCTTTATCTCTCTCCTTAAACTGTTGCTTGATTGCAGCCACAGTAACTCCATACTGGTTTCCTACTAGTGGGGGTCATCTGGCACCCCAAGCCAAAATCTGTGTATGAAGCTACCACCACCACCCCTTTGTGGCCCAAAATGACATTTTGTGTGAGAGCCCCTGGCATTGCCTGAAGTTGAATTTTCATCAGGCAACCCGTGAACAACAAAACAGGGTAAGAAACCTGAGCATTCATCCTCTTCAGCCCCCCCTCTCCCCCCCGGCCAATATAGACTGGCCCCCTTGGTGCCTTGAGCACAGACCCAAAGGTGAACAGTTGTTCATCCGGGTGGTCCATCCATTCGGTGGATGGGCAAACTTTCCTGTTCCTCCTCTTGATAAATGACATTTGAACCTCTTAAGGAGGCAGGAGCTGCCACTTCCCACTTTCTTCATTCCTTGGCCTTATGCCAGCTGAAAGGGAAGGGACAGGCCTCTCTAGGCCCTTGCCGTCTTCGGCCCTTTGTGTGGCATGGCAGGGGCTGCTCTCTGCTTAGAGAATCAGGCAGGAATTTGGTGAGTCACACCACCTGTTCTATAAGGGAAGCTGCTTTGGATAAACATGCTTAGCATCCTGAAATTTAGTTTCCCTTTCCCCGATGCTTGTCAGATACGCTGGATTACTCCATCATTTCCCACTGGCTCACCTGGTGGGCTTCAGATTGGAGAAGGCTATTGGAGCTCAGAGTTGTCCTCTTTGGCTGGTCTGGACACTTTGTAAACAGGGTAAAAAAACAGGTGGGCTTGTTTAGCAATTTCCTCTCATCTTCCTCCCTCGGATTGATGAATTGCTAGCAGAAAAGCTGATTCAGGCCCAGACCTTCCAGAATGGGCCCTCACATTTATAGGGCTGTCAGTCACAGAGCATTTAAGAAGTGTGGACTTCAGCTCCCAGAATCCCCAGCCAGCATGCTGGGGAATACTGGTTGGGGGATTCTGAGACTTGAAGTCTACAAATGCTGGCTGGGGAATTCTGGGAGCTGAACTCCACACACATTAAAGTTGCTGCAATTGAAGAATCTTGATCGAGCGGGTCAGAACCTTGCTTGGCTTCCATGGCTGTTGGTCCAACTCTTCAGGCCACGTGACGTGGCCCAGCTGAGCCCTGCAGGGATGGATCTCCCCCCCCCCCCGAGGGAGGTCTGTGCTTCTCTTGAGATGGCAGGAGGCGTTTGCCTTCCTCTGAGAAGGGCTAAGCTCCTTTGTCTCTTTTCCAGCCTCGAGAAAAGGGGAGGATGCGCTTCCATCGCCTGCAGAACGTGCAGATTGCGCTCGACTTCCTCAAACAGCGACAGGTAAGCCCTGTGCCCCCTCCAGGGGGGGAGAGTATGGTACCTCCCCCCATTCTTCACCTTTTCTCCATTAGTGTCCTGCAAAAGATGAGATTCCCTTTGCTTGTTGCACTTAAGCTGAGGGAGGGGAAAAGTTAACTCAGTTTGCCTTTTGACACAGAGCCATCTTACATGTTTAGTTGAGCTTGGGAATGAGGGCCTCCCTTCTCCCCCTTTTTGTCCCCCCAGCAGTGCTGTGAGGGAGGCCAGGCTGAGAGAGAATGGCCATCTGAAGCTCCAGAGTGAGGGGTTCAGACCAGTCTCACTTCTAACTTGTCCACCACCACACCAGCTGCCCACTACATCCACACCTCCCCAACCTAGGGACCCAGACAAAATAGTCACACTTCTGGATATTGTCAGTCTTCAAAACAAGATTAGAGGGGCCTGTTAGGCAAAGAAGGATGTATATATTGAGGAAATGAACATATAAATGCACCCAGAGACAGAAATGTTGTTTGCAAAAATTGAGTAATTTGGAAAACCACACAGGAATATGGACCATTTGAGAATCCAGATTTAGTCATTACCAAAAAAATGGTTAGAAGGGGTATGAACAAGAACAAACAAGAGAAACGGGAGAGGAGGCTTCTGCTAAGATTTCCCTGTCTTTGCCCCGGAGGCATTCAAAGCAAGGCTCTTTGCGGAAGCCACGGCAATGAGGGAGCAGCCCCAGGACTTGATAGGTGGCTACTCCGCTTCAAGTAGAGGGGGCCGTGATTGCGATGGGTCTGCTGCGGAAAGTCCCGTTTCGAGTATGGAGCAGCTCACTCGGGAATGGAGACGATGACAGGGATGAGCGTCATTCCCCTGGCCTCTGGGCGCTGCTGGCTCAGGCAAGGGGACATGCCTGCCCATAAGAGTGCCAACAGCTAGTGGTGCCCCTCGCCCTGTGTTTAAAAATACACCAGAGTCTTGCAGGAGGCACAGGGTTCGTCCTTCCACTTCTCTGCGTGCGATTGCAAAGGGCAGAAGAAATGCTCCCCTCTCAGGATGGATTGTAGACAGGATTGTTGTTAATACCCTTCTTAATTCCAGGGCGGGAATGAGAGCTCCCGGAGCATCTTTCAGAAACCATGATTAAGTCTTAGCACGCTCAGGATCTGTCTTGTGTTCCCGAAGCTGGAACCCCCAGGCCTGCTGGACCTGGCGCTCCCCGAATTCCCAGTTCTCGCAGCCCCATATGGGGAAATCGGCCTGGGAAATGCTCTGGGCAGCCAGCTGCATCTGGAGTCTGGCTGAGGCGAATCTGCTCTGCGTACCTTCCTAACCTCCCCATCTGGAGGGCCACAAACTAAGGAAATAATCCCTGGGGTCTCTGTGGGCTGCAGCCTCACTGACAAGGTTGGCGAGACTGGAGATGTTTGCCCTGCTTTGGGAAGTGGGAGTTGGTAAGCCTTTATTCATTCATTCAGCTGCCCATTGAGAATCAGTCGTAAAAAGCTGATACTTTGAAGAGTATGAATAAATGTGTTTTTGTACAAGTCTTAACGCACACATTTCCCTCTTCCCTCATTTTTGCGCTCTGGGGGCTTCCACTTGAGCCTTATTTATAATGAAATCAAAGCTGAATTTCTTTTCCCCCTCTCTCCCAGCTGCTTAATGTAAGAGGCCAGCAGGTATCTCTCAAGTCAAGCAGGATAGTTTTTCTCTGCCTCTTGTGGGAGAGACCAGCGATCACATGAGAAATGGCTCTAACGAGTGTCTTCTAATCTAAGCCACTAAAGATTGTGATCCTGAGGAGAAATGCAAGCCAGCTGCCGCTGCCTGAAAACGCTGTCGGCACAGCCAGTCCACGCTAAAGCCAGGCCCGACTAAGAGAGTCTGAGGAGATAACAACCTGTGCAGGCCGGTGGGCAATTTCAGAAAGTTTCACAGTATCTGTCTGCTCACGGGTAGTCTCTGACATACAGCTGTAGTGGAGCCTGCCCATTACAGTTATATGTCGTAGTGGTTGTGAAAAGGGTTGGTCATGAGACCAACCCACTTTTAGTAAATGCAGGGGTTGTAAAGTTCATAAAGAGAATGCTGTAGTCATTAAGTGAACCAACGGTGGGTTATGGGCGAGGAACTGCCCTAACTATGGCTAGCCGATTTCCTGAGGTTTGGCCATGTTATTACAGGAGGGACCCGACCTTTGGAACTTTGATTCCACCTTGTAAGTCAAGGTCTATCTGTATGGCCAAAGGCTCCTCGTCTCTCAGGGGAGAGATCTCGGACCTTCTGGGCACTGCATTGCTGACTTTCCACACAGACCCCTCAGCCGAGGGATGTGCTCGAAAGGCCTCTTGATGGACAGCAGAGTGGGGTGGAGCGAGGGATGTTCCAGGTTCCCCTCCCTGCTTGCCTCTTTGCAGCATGTCCCAGGCGGGGAGGTTCTCATGAACACAAGGCCTCCTAAGCTTCTGGTTCAGATTTGCGAGAAACCTTGGCAAAACTTGTTGGGTGTGCTCTGCATACATAGGAGAGCATTATCTGGCTATGTGCAGCATATTTGTTTGAATCGCTCCATCTAAAAAGTATTTTTACTTACAAGCGGTATCCTTCCCCCAATTCCATTAAAATAGGGTATTGCGTTCTTTCTAATGGTTGGTTGTGTAGGGTGTGGGTCTAGCACCTTCAGGTTTGCATTCTATAAGGTCTGCAGGTTATTTCTTGAAAGATAATCCTTGGGATGGAAATGGGATAAGAAATCTTTGTGACCTCATTTACATGCTGAGAGATACAGCAGAGATAAGCTCTTGGGGAAATTAATGTTTAAAAGCTGTGGGGCCTGAATGTTTGAAAAGTGTCACAGTGGAAGCTTTGTAGGAACGTGACCATTTGGGGCATCAAAAGTGTATTGTGAAATTAAAACTTAGGTGCATAATGAACAATGAATATATTTCAGTATTTTACAGTGTGATTTACAAATCAGGGAAACATGCACACAAATGCAAATATTAACAACTAAAAAACCCAAACAGGTTTCACAAAAGTATGCATAAACAGGTTTATTTGTTTATTTGATATTATTAACCACCCAACTCTTGGCATAAAGTACTGTTCATAAATTCATAAAAACAAATAAAACATCAAGCCATGTAATCAGCCCAGACCAATGCAGTCTTATAAACAGCACAATCAAACAAAAGAGGGGTCCTAAATAAACAACAATACATCACTCCCAGGCCTGGGGCCATAAGAGTTTTCCAGACCCCAGAAGACAGCCCCCTCCCCAATCTCTGGGGATCTTGTAGTACAGTTTGGGGCAGTGACAGACAAGGACCCTTTCTGGGTCCTGTGAGACGGCCATGCTTAATGGAGGGGGCCTGGAGGGGGCCAGCCTGTGCCAGGCAGGCAGAACCAGTTGGAGAAGGGCTTTCCCTCAGACACCCAGGCTCTTTGGTGTTATAGGTGATGACCAGCCGCGTGAATCGCATTCCGAAGCCAATGACATAGCAGAGGTGGCACATGGGTATTGCTGCTTACGGGGCTGCATTTGGGGCCAGCTGTAGCTTCTGGGCGGACTTCAAGGGCAGCCCCTTATGGGGGCCTGACAATTATTTCTGTGTAGATTAGAATATCTTGAGATATTTTGAAGGCAAATTGATGAAGCAGGTTTTAAAATAGTTTGCCAACAAGCAGCTGTATTTGCTGACAAGGTGAATATGAGTGAAAAAACAACACACTTCCAAACTGCTACTAATGTTGTAAGCAGAGTCAGGAAAGATTGATCATTTTTTAGGAGGAAAAAGCTCAGAATTCAGAATGACCCATGACAAATATCTCGGCTGATTTGGGTTGATGAAATTAATATAATAATTTATTAATTATGAAGCTTGATGGCCTTGCTCTTGATTTCTGACTCTGATTTAAGAGGTGCAGAACAAGCCATGGATCTGGCTTTCGATAAGGCCCTTCGGCTTTGTTTAGCCTTTCGTTGGCTGAGTGCAATTGAGCACCTCCCGCCCCGCCCCCCGCCCCGGCGTCTCGTGCATTGAGGTAGAATCGGCTTGACTAGGAGACTGCTGGCAAAGAAGGCCCAGCACGCAGGGTGTGTGGCGACTTGCTTGGGTGGGTCTAAGGAGAGCTGGGCAAGTTGCGGGGACAATGTGGATTCCCCATAATGATTGTGCCTATTGCTGGGATAGAACCAGAGTTAGGCCTTGAATGCTGCAACCTCATGTTCAGGAGGAGAATGGATCCATCCAGTCTATCTGGAGGATGGGGAGCGGGGAGTTGCCATCGTTTGTTTCCTGATGCCTCTGTTGCATAAATGGTAGCACTGCCATGGTTTGTGTGGAGATAAGAGGCTTTACTGGACACCCACTGGGGATGGCACAGCTGTTGGAGCCGTCCCTGTAGCTCTGCCTCATCTTCCTCTTTGGTCCCACTTCCAGGTGAAACTGGTGAACATTCGTAACGATGACATCACTGATGGGAACCCGAAACTCACCCTGGGTCTCATCTGGACGATTATCCTTCATTTCCAGGTAAGGGCCTGGCTTTGTTCTGGGGGGGTGGGGAGGAGGAGGAGGCCTGAGGTGGATTCTCTAGCCAATTAATGGCCTTTCAGGTCAGGGAGAATAAACAGCTTTCCCGTTGGTGATTTCCGTGATTCACTCCTTACATCTGCTTCTGTTAGGAGCTCCCAGAGCATCCCTGAGGTTGTGGGGAACGGGCCCTTCCTGTAGGTGAAGTTGCCTGGCTGTGTGCGGTGGGTGAACAATAGGCATGCTGTGTTTTGGGGAAGGGGTGGCTGCAGTCCTACATTGCAAAGTAATTACCTTCTTATTACATTTAAAGTCCTGGGACTTTGCATAGCAGCTTATTATTTATGTATGTTTATACAGTAGTTCATTTGTTAGAACTTCCCAATTCTAAAACAACTCTGAACAGCTTAGAATATGAAAGAAACTGCCGGATTAAAAGCAGAATATAAATAGGCAGGATCACACCAGTCCCAACCCCTACGCTAGGGCTTATCTAATGGGGAGGACTGGGAAAATGGTTTTTTCCCCCAAGGCCATCAGGGTAGGAGCCCCATGGATCCCTAGAGCAGGACAGCCTACTAATATTACAATTGCCTTTAAATCCATTCTTAACCTCTGTGTTTTCGTTTCCTTTGGTTTTCTGAAATACGGAGTTAATTTTGTTGTAAGGGAACATAAGGTCTATAATGCTTCCATTGGGCAAAAAAGCCATCGAACTGAGGAAGATCATTGTTATTCCCATTTCACAGCTGGTACTTTGGACTTAAGCCATGAGAAGGTGTGATTTGTCAAGGCCATTGCCAAATTATTGCAACAGAAGACATGGACTGTTGGATTATTTATTAAATAATTACATGGATTATATATTAAATAATTTGTGTGCTGCCCATCTTGTCCACAAAAGAGAATAGAGAGGAGAGTGCAGTGGAGTGGAGTGGAATGGAACGGAAGAGAACACAAGGAAATTGTCTTCAGTGCAGTAGCTCGCAATGTACATACAAAGCAACAGGATAATAATCGTAATAATACCAATAACAGATACTTTCTTGACTATATGCCTTGCTAATTCAGTCACTTGGTTGAGTTGGTGGGCTGTAGAAATTGAATAAATAAATCAATCTTTGCTCTCCTTAGCTCATCCAAGTTATGTTATGTACACTGACATGTGGGTATTTTTTCAAAATTTGGTTGTAAGGAATGGCTTATCTTGCAGTGTCATCTTGAATCTGAATAGTGGGGGGTGGGCAGCTGAGTTCCACGTAATACAGCTGCAGGAGGGAACATTTAGTGCTGGAATACAAGGCATCTGACCTATGTTGGGGGGGGAAGGTCAGTGACCAGCAGCGCACCCCCCCAAGAGTAGACTTGGCAGCTCTGTGTTTTTCTGAGGTGGAGCCAGTAGATCTTTGCCTGCTTCGCTTGAACTGAATAATGGAAGAGTGTCTTTCATTGCATCTGCACCGATAGCTGGGGTTTGAGTGATAGCCTTGATGTAGGGAATTCTTTTCTGGAAACAGCCACGTTGAGCTGCACCTACAGGCAGCAATGCCTGCACGGCATGATGCATCTGTAAGCCACTCCCTCCACTTCCCTGCCCATCACGTAAACCTGAGTCAGCCATTCGTGACAAGAAGGGGAAAACCTGACACGATGGAATAAACCAAAGGATGTCATTTTCACTGAAAGAATATGCATCCTCAAATGCTAAAAGGCTCAGAGAGGGACCTTTGATTCCATGTTGACTCCTGGCAACTTTCTGGATTAGCAGTTTTCTTGGCAAGGTTTTTCAGAAGTGGGTTTACCATTGCCTCCTTCTAGGGCTGAGAGAGAGTGACTGGCCCAAGGTCGCCTATCTGGCTTCATGCCCAAGGCAGGACTAGAATTCAGGGTTTCCCAGTTTCTAGCCTCATGTCTTAATCACTACACCAGGGGTAGGCAACCTTGGCTCTTTTATGCTGGCTCAGGAATTCTGGGAGTTGAAGTCCACGAGTCATAAAAGAGCCAAGGCTGCCTACCCCTGCACTACACCAAACTGGCTTTTTAACAATAAGAAGCACGCTGAATATCAAGGCAGAGATTAGTACTTATGATTGCTTCTAAACACAGAAAGATGCCTGTAAATCTGAGAGGCTCAAATAATTGGAGCAGAGTTGCGTGATTGTAAGTTTGCAGGCAGTTTCTTTCTCTCTGAATCCTCATTAGCTAGAGCTGCAGTAGGAGATTTAACAGAATAACAAAATAGATGACACCAGTCTCTATTTTTCATGAATTTCTTGGTGAGTTACAGCCTCAGAAGCCGTGGATCTCTGCCTAAAAACGCAAAGGAAGAATAAAGGGTCCACCTCTTTCTTCTCCTCACCAGGCGTCGTTTGCGAGATCTTTCCATCCTGTCAAACATTTCCCTGCTACAGAAGGGACAAGGGATGGAGAGATGGGTGGCTGGCAAGGAGGTTGGGCAAGCAGGGTGGACATTCTTGGTGCTCTCTAAGCTGGGTTATTTGCTTGAACATTTTTCATTACCCAAGTAGGGAACATCGTCAGGGCATCTGCAAGAAAACAACCCAGCTCAGAGAGCACCAGAACTGCACAGAACGGCCCTGAGCTAGAGAGATCTCTTCTGTTGGGACATTCTTCCCAGGGGAGGGAAGGGTGGCTTCCTACAGCCACGTGGCTGAGATACCAATTCTTTTCCAGCTAGGACCAGAGGGGGCTGCGGGGGGTGGTGTAATAGAGTTGATATGTTGCCTTTCAGGGGGTAAAGTGAATTTTTTTTGGAAAAAAATAAGTTTCAGTAGTATGATTTTTTAATTGTTATTTTCTTTAAAACACCTGTCCAAATTGTGCTGCTGAATTCCAACCCCTCTTCATTCCTCTTGCATGGAGAACCCAGCTTGCGACTTAAGAGGGGCTGAATCCTGACCCTGAGCTGGAACATCGTCAGGGCTAGCCCAGTGTGTTGCTGTAGGTCTTGCCTCCACCTGATGACCCGGGGGTGGGGGTGGGGGGGTTATTTAGAAATGCAAAAGGAGCAGCATCAATCGACCTGAAAGAAGTCCGTTACTTATTGTCTGCCGGATAGTAGTTCTGTTTTAAAAACGGCATTATGTTATTGCATTCAGAGGTTTATCCCACTGCCAACATTTCCTGAAGTGGCTAATTGGGTGGGTTCTGCAGAAGCTGAGGCAGGCTCAACCTTCATGGCCTGCTGTTGCGCCCGTCTTGCATCTGCTGGCTTCTAAGTGTGGCCAAGGGAGACCAGGTCTGACTTGAGCCAACACCAGTGTGGTGTTCATCCCCCCTGACCCCTCCTCCATTTCTGGCCAGGCAGGCACTAGATGGCACTGCTGCCTCAAGAACACGTGGAGGCGAAATGGGGAGGGGTCTGACTGCAGAGGAGCCCCGGTGAAGGTGCTCGTGCCCAGAAGCTGCCTGTTGTTGCTGCTACTGCTGTTTGGGCGGGGACGAGAAGAATAACTCAGCTAGGCTGGAGCAAAAGACGGGGGGGGGGGCTCCTTCCTCTCGATCCCTCCTGTTTTTTGCAGATCCATAGGAGCTCTTTGAGAGCAATTTGGGTTTACTGCTACTGTTGAGGAGGGAGAAGGAAAGGACAGGCCCGATGCTTCCTTTCTCTCCCATTAACAAGGGCAACAATCATTTTCTTGTCAGCCATCTGGAACAGGATCCACCTTAACTGTTTCAGCTGGTGCAGAATGCAGCAGCGTAGACAATTAATGTGCACTTCCAGAATAGCGCATGTGACACCTCTGGTCCATGAGTTGTACTGGTTGCCAATTTGATTCCGGGTCTAATTCAAGGTGCTGGTTTTGATCTTTAAAACCCTTCATGACATAGAACCAGATTACTTGTGGATCCATCCTCTCCCCATTACATCAGCCTGTCCCACCTGGTCTGGTAGAGGCCTGCTGTGGGTCCTGTCTATCAGAGAACTACACTTGGCAGGTCCCAGGTGGTGGGCCTTCCTTGCCATGGCACCTGCTTTATGGATTATTCTCTCCCCCCCCCCCAAGAGAGGTTAGCTCCATCCCTACTGATGTTCAGGGGGTCCCTCAAGACCTGGCTGTGTCACCAGGCCTGGGGGTGCCATGGGACTGGTGAAATATTACAATGGCTTCATCCCTGTGGCTGATACTTGCTCTCTCTTGTGCTGTATGGTTTTTTTAAAAAAATAATGACTGTGTTAAATTTTAAGAAGGACTGGTTTTTTTACATTTATTGTTTCTAATCTTGTATGCTGTCCAAAATTAACTGTTTGTGAGATGGTCAGTTATATAAATTAGGTAGGTAAACTAATCAGAGCAGACAGTTGCCTTTCAGTAAATGCTGGAGGGGAGGGCAAACCCAATGGGATGGCAAAATACAGGAGGACGATGGGTCCATGGCAGAGTTAATTACATCTGGGTGAAAAGGAAAAGCAGCTTTTCATCTCCTTTCTTAAAAACTAGATTTATTTATTTAATTTTATTTATTTAAAAGATTTGTATGGCTGCTCTTCTAAAGCAACTCTGAGCAGCTCCCAACAGCAACTGCATGGTGTAAAGGCCTTCTTTTGTATGGACCAGTTGATGTCTTTTGCTGTGAAATGTGTGTGTTCAAAAGCACGAATTACTTAAGGGTGATGATAATTGCCTAGAATGAAAAAGAGGGGAGCGAATGTCTTGTGGCTGGCTGATGGTGCACAGCCTGCTCTGCCCCCAACTGAACAGCCCGTGCAATCAAATGATGCCAGTTCAGCTAAAGGGGGATAATTTCTGATTAATTTGGTGGATAGAAAAAACATCTACTCTCCCTTCTTGTTCAAAAAACTTGGAACTGATGCTCTTCCAGGAAACCCTCCAAGGTCAAGGCAGCTTCGTGGGAACAGTTGGCTTTGGCCTGCTTTCTTTTCCAAACCAGAAGGAAACCCTCCATATTCCTCCTTATCTGGAATCTGTGGGGAATCTATGGCTGTGGGTCTGAATTCCCAACAGAGAGCATTGTACTCACTGCTCTTTGGCCTTTCGCAGAAATGTTTCTCAACCTCACCAACCTTCAGACACATGGACTTCAAGAATCCCCCAGCCAGCATAGGGAATTCTGGAAGGTAAAGTCCGTCTGCACATCTTAAAGTTGTTGTCCTCCTCTATCTCACATGTTGGCTGAATGGGATGAACAAGGAAGAGGGAGGGGGCCTACATTGCTTTCCCCAACTTAAGGAAGTTTCTTGCCATTAAGAAAATTACTTTTCTTTGGACCCAGAAGGCAAATTTGAAAAAAGGAAGTGCAGCTTCTAGTGACCTTTGGCTCCCCCAAATTGAAGTGACTTATTAGATATGGCAGCTGCTAAGCTTTTGGCTCCTCTGTCTCACATTTCCACTTTTTTATTTTTAATCCCATTTTTAATCCCATTTATGTCCCGCCCTTCTCCGAAGACTCAGGGCGGCTTACAATTTAAAGCACAAATCAATGTGCTTCATTCTATGTATATGCCTGCTTATTAGCAGTCAGCTAGAATGGCAGTTTTCTACAGAATTGAGGAATGGCAATAGCCCTGCCCTGTTTATTCCACTAGGTTCCTCCCACATGGTAGACGTCCTGTGGCTGGGTTGAGGAAGGAGAGCTCCTGTTAAAGATGTCAGGGCAGCCCTGCTGCATCAGGGCAAGGTTCATCTTGGTCTGGGATTGTTTTTTTCAGTGGCCAGCCACAAGCAGAAGGTGGAGGCCTCTCCTCTCTTGTTAGCAAGCAGCCGCCTCCGGCCTTGGAGTAACAATTAGGAACTCCATCTCCCATCTTTTAAAGTTGTCATGATCTTGTATCACATCTTGTGGCAATGAATTCCACCGTGTCGTTTTGTGCTTTGTGAGAAATCCATCTGAGTGGACCTCCAAAGTTCCATCTAGCTTTTCTGGCTATGCATGTTTAGGAAAATACTGAAAGTGTTATCCTCTGCAATGCTGTAATGCCATGAGCTCGGTAGCTTTGGTAGGAATTGAGAACATCTGGTGGACACCAGATTACCTGTTTTGATGCTGTTTTTTTACAATTTAAGAAATACCTGGTTGCACGGGGGGGGGGGGGATGCAGTTACTTTGCAAGATGAGACAGGCTCTTCTGAGTTTGAGGCTGCCCATTGGCCAAATGCACTAGGAGGTGCCCGGTTTCCTCCTCAACATCCAGCCTCCCGAGGAGGGGGAGTCGGGGTCCCGCACTGGTCTCCAGCTGCAGGTCAGGGTAGCCTCTTTTCTCCTTGCTTTGGTTCATACACCCTGAGGGGACCTGGATGCAGCTGATGGGGGGCTGAGGGTCTGGGTAGTTGGCTGGTTGAGCCCCGCCGAATGGGCGTTGAGGCACCCTGGATGCTCCGTGTGGCCGAGGAGCATTGCCAGTTACATTTCTCACAATGCTCTTCAGAGCCAAGAGTGGCTTTTCACCCCGGAAAGCAGCCGGAAGGAGGCTTTCTCTGCTGAGCTTAATCTCCTCCGGCACAAATCCCTGGATGGAGTTTATCCACTGGTGCAGCAGCAGCAGCAGCAGCTGCCGCCTCTCGGTGGCTTTGCACAATGCCTCGGCTTCTTTCTCTTTGGGTGTCTCCCATTCTTTCCCCCTCGCCCTTTCCCACCCCACCTTCCTCTCCTTGTTTTTTGCTGTGCTTTTTTCTTTAACTTTGTCTCCCGATTTCCATCTCTCTGCCTTGGTGCCACACCCCTCGGCAGCCTCCCCCTCCCTCCCCTCCCCTCCTCCCTCCCTCCTGCCGCTGCCGCCACCGCTGCCGCCGCCTCTGTCTGGCTCCGGCTTTCTCTCTGCCAGGGGAGCCCTCCCATTACCTCATATTTGGAGAGAAGCGCTGCAGCCAATCCTGTCTCTGGCTGCTTTTGGGTCAAGTGATTTCTGAACTGCAGTGAGGTGCTTTGAATGTCTCTCCCTTCAGCTCCCAGCCTTGTAAGATGGCTGTCTGAAAACGGCAGCGGCTCAGCGGGAGGAGCATCTTGATGTGCGGGTGTGTGTTCGTATTCAAGTGCGAGCGTGCTTGCAGTTGTGTGCATTTTTCAAATGGGCATCTAATCTGATGAAGCAGCCGCTGGGATTTCTCCAGGAGGCCGGTGGCAGCATCGCTGCATTGCCACTGGAATCCTGCGCATCACGGAGATGGGAAATATTCTGGGTTGTGTTAAAGAGCTGAAAGAACCAGCCAGGGAGGTGGGGAATGCTCCCCTCTCCCCCCAGAGGAAAGCTCGCTTCAGGCGGAAGAGGAAGGGGAAGAAGCCGATGGCACCGGAGATGCCTGATCCAAGAACAGAGAGACCCTCCTCGCAGGCTGACACAGCCGAGCAGCAGCAGGAGAACGAGGCATCAAAGGAATCCAGAGGGTCTCCTCTGGAGGAGGAGGAGGGAAGGGCTGGGGGCTTCCGCTCAAGCACTGCTTCCTACAGGGAGGCTTGGCCACATTTGAAGATGCAGAGTCTGGAGCAAGGACACATCGTGCAGGTGAGGGAGAAGTTTCAGGGGACTCTGGAGCGAGTTCACCTGCTGACAGAAAAGACCGTGTCCCTACCTGGAAACCCAGGAGACTTTCTCGAAGAGGGAGCCACATTCATCGCTCACCTGCTAGACAACCCAGCAGAGCAGAACTGTGAGAAGGTGGCGAGCCAACTGGTGGTTCTTCAGAGGCCGGTGGGTTTGGGCAACAGCCGAGCAGTTCTGGTCCCACTGCCCATGGAGGCTGTACATGGGGAGAATCGCTGGGGAGACCTGGCAGGGGTGGGCTCTTGGCCTCAGCCAAAGTTGGAAGACCTGCAACAGCAACAAGGAGTGACAACAATGGTGGAAGAGTCCTACAAGAACTGGAGTAGTGAAGAAGGAAATGAGAGTCTGTCGAGCACTATTTGGGGAGCTTCTTATACGGCAGAGAAGGGCACAGTTTCAGAGTTGTCCACGCCATCACCTATGGTGGATCAGGTGGAGCTCAAAGGGATGGAGAATCCTCTGCAACCTCCATCTCCACCAGAAACACCTGTTGTCAAGAGAAAAGATGGCATCAGCACAAAGTTCCCAGCCTCCCAAAGCAGGGTCTCTTTCAGTGGGTCAGTCTCCAGCGCTTTCCAATCCTCTTCAGGATATGGCAGTGACTCAACACATCAGCTGGTAAAGGCTACTGGGGCTTCATTCTGCAGAGAGAGATGCCCTGCCTCTGGGGGAACAGATGGACCCAATGGGAGAAGAACCATCAAGGAAAGCAGCAAGCCAGCCAAAGGAGGGGTCAGTGCAGTTTTTCTTTTCCAACTCTTTGAGACTAGGGCAAGATAGAGCAAACCTGAGGGGTTCCAACCATCCTGGAAGTCATAGATTGGGATTCGGGTTGGGATGGGATTCAGGTTGTTTTCCTAGAGTGAGTTTTAACAGCTTGCAATCTGGATAAATTGGAAGAGTCCCTTCCTGGGCTCTCATTGGGAAGGATAATAAGAGGGAATAATTTGCAAAGTTGCCCAATTTCAGCTCTCTGGAATAATTGTAGGAAATCAGTGTGGAAGTAAAAGCAATTCACACGTTTACTTAAGAGGTTTTGTTTGGTCTTTTGATCCAGGGCTCAGATCTGGATCAGAGTTCATAATGAACTCCAGAGAGACCAAATGTGAAGTAAGTCCCCATCTTCTCTTAAAGATGTGGGGCGATACACTTCACTGACCATCTCACAGGGTGGCAGTTCCAGACTTCTCTGCCTCCTTAGGAGAGAGATGTGTAGTATCTTCAACTCAGAACTGTTTGAGGCGGCATCTCACGATGGCACATCTTTTAATTTGAGGGAAATGGGGATAGGCTGGGCTGAGGCCTGTTGCTTAGAACAAGTTCTAAAATAAATGCCAATGCTCAAAGATAGTGTAGGCTGTTGGCCACTCAACTCTTTCTGTGAACATCTGCCTTCAGAGTAATCTGAAATGGAATAACTATGCAGGAAGGAAGGTTACCTTGCTTGGTCTGACTCTCTACAACAAAGATATTGTCCTTCTGACGTCCTGGGATTTGCTTTCCATCTGCCCCCACCTGCACAGCCAGGGGCTGGAGATTGCAAGAGATGTCTGGAGGCTCACAGCCGGCTCTGAGGAGCAGAGCTAAGGCCATTCCAGGCTCTCATTGTGACTCTGTTGGCAAACTGGCCACTTCTGTTGACTTTCCCTCATGTGCAAGCATGCTGGAAACCCTCCTTCAAGTCTTAAAGCAGTGTTTTCATTCCCAGAGAGTGATAGTTGCAGGGGGGGGGGAAGTGGGGGATGATGGGGCAGTGTAGATAAAGACTCTCCAGAGGAGAGCAGAAAGCAGTGGAGCCAGTCTAGAAGCTCATCATCAGCATAGATAACCCAGCTGATATGTGCTTTTCAAGAGTAATGCCATTTAAAACAGAATAATATGACATATTTCTTGTTAGATGGAATTTAAACTTGAAAAATGTTATTGTAGGGCAAAGGCTATGGAACGTAGACATGTGGGGCTGGAGGTTTTCTTGTAGACCAGAATTCACTTAACGCCCAACAGTTCTTTACCTAAATCAAAAGAAGACTCAGATATTAAGCTTGTCTCCTTTGATCCCAGCCCCCCACGACCCTTTCATCCATTGTGGAGGATTGGAGAAGTCATTGGCTAGGCCCAGGAGGACCCAGATTCCTGTCCCACGCCGTCATAGAAGCTAATGGTGACTTTGGCCATCCATTCATTCCCTCTCCATCTCATCTACTACACATGTTTGTTTGATTTTTAAGCTTCCCATGCTTTTGAGAAATCTGGGTTGCTTAGAGTCTGGTCTGTTTCACCATTTTGATGGGGTGAACATACCTGGATGGCTGGTAAGAGTCTTTCCTTCCTCACTGACTTTTTTCCATTTATCTATCCAACACTGATAACCAGGTAAAGTAGATCAGAGAAAGGAGAAATGCTATCAAATTTTAGGGCTGTTCCTCTTTCCCAGTGACTACTTGGTATAATCCAAAAGAGCTTTCCGGTTCTTCTTCTTCTTACCTTCCTACCCCTTGCCACGCACAAGTTTGCTACTGGGCATTTCTGAAGAGATGTAAACATCATCCAGCAGAGAGAAGAGGCTGTTCTCATGTCAGTATTCTGGGGAAGCCAAAGGTCTCTTGGAATTTGTTTTGTGAAAGAATAGGCCTGTTAGAAAAGCTTTCTTGGAGACCCACAATGGATGACGTCAGTCCTCCTACAGCAAAGTATTGAGGATATCCCAGAAGGCAATAGGGAGGCCCCTTAGACGAAGAAGGTCCAGCCTACTTTGAAAGGGTAAAAAATATGAACAGGAAAGTTGTGCTGGATTTAAAGGTCCGAGTTTACATATTCTCTTTCATAGGTGAATTTGGCAAGTCCTCAACCAGGTAGATATTCAATGGTTTGTTTTACGTGGACCTGAAAGTGCCACCATCCTGGCTTTCAGCTTCACGCAGATGTAGCCACTACAGATAGAAGAGACAATGCCAACTCAGTCCAGAAATTCTTACAGAGCTCTTCTTTAGTTAAATGTTTGTATCTGATAAGGGCATCCCACTTCTGGGCAAATCCCGTTTTTACATTTGGGTTGGTTGACAACATAGACCAGTTCGGGTATTTGAGAACTTGGGAAGATGCCTTTGAATTTTTGAGCATCAGAACAGAATGAATGCATTCAGATAGAAAAAGTTTTTCTGTTTCTAAGGTGACTTTTTGGAACTTTTAAATGCCACATGGATACAGAACAGTAATTTCTTAGGCATTGAGAATAGTGGTTAAAGGAGAAGGAGAAATTGCGGTCCTGGCTGAACCGGATTTTGTAGTTGAAATCAGGTAAATATTTTGTTATTAGGTTCACATGGCTGGAAGGTGGTATATGTGGGTGTTTGTCATTGTGCAATCCTTTCCCCAGCTAACTACAGCTTCCCAGACCTCTCACACATCTGTTCAGTCCCGAGGGAAATTCTCCCTTGCGACTGGGAGGGATGGTCAGCCAGGGAGGTCCTTCCTCTGGCCCTTTGCAGCCCCCCCGGGGTTCCCACCCTTTCCATCCCAAGGGGAGACCTCCGAAGAGAGAGCTTGTGTTGTTTTCACTAAGGCAGGGGTTTCCAAACAGGGGCAACTTTAAGACTTGTGGACTTCAACTCCAGAATTTCCTAGTCAGCTGAAGAATCTGAAAAGGCTACTTGGTACCAGTTTTACAAACCAGTCCATCAGAATGAGAATCCTGATCATGAAAGTAGTACATTCAGGGCAAGTGTGTCTGACATTGTGATTTCCTTTTATTTCAGAATGTCTGGCTTAATTCAGTGCAATACTTGTTTTGCAGCTGTCTTTTGCAGTACTCCTTTCAAACTTGGTTACTGTCCTATCTGTAAACAAATCACTAGTCTACAAGGACAGATTACTTACCTAGGTTCTGTAACCTGTGCTCTTCAGGCAGAAATTAGGTGTCCACTTCAGCCCTTCTGCTCTATTGAGCTGCCGCGCTGTCAGCCCCCTCTACCACAAAGATCCTGCAGGAGAAGGGCAGTGTGGACCTGCATAACAGATACAGTGCCTTTGCCAACCTTAACAAAGACACTAAGAGACAGGTCAAGGTAGTTCTGGGGATGATAAATAAGCAGGGGATCATTGACATGAAGAACTTGTTTTGGGCAGGGGAAAGTGTGAATCAGGTATTAACACATCAGTCATGCAAGAAGAACAAGACATCCAAAAAGAGAAGCCACCTTCTGGTTGGTGATTCAATTATAAGAGATATAAATTAGGAAAGGATACAGAGATTTCAAAAGAGGTCAGGTGTCTTCCAGTGCTACTGCCAGCAGAGACAAGAAGTGTATTTTTAAGATAGTCAAGAATGCCAGCAAGGATTGTGATGTGGATGCTGTTGTACATCTTGGCAATAATGATGTGTCCCAAAAAGATCATTGTGCAGAATGAATTCCAGAGCTTGGGGCAGAAGCTTAGCAGGATAGGCTGTAGGCTTAAATTTTTCAGAGGTTTTACCAGTGTATAAGGAGCGAAATGGAAAAGGCCAGCGTATAGCACAATTCCATATGTGGCTAAAGGAGTGGTGTAAAGGAGAAGGCTTTGGTTATATTAGTCACGATGTCTGCAGCTGGTCTAATGAAAAAGTGTACAAAAGAGATGGTTTGCATCCATCAAAGAAAGGAACTGAGTTACTTGGCAATAAATTCACAGATTTTCTAGAGAAATATTTAAACTGAACAACAGGGACAGTGTTAATTGATACAGAACATTCTTGTCCCCAGCAATCTAAAAATTATAGGGTTATCAGTGCATGTAAGATAGATATATGTCCAGATAAGAATATCAACCTTGTTGTCAAGCAAAATCAATTTTTAATAGTGAGTGCCACACCAAGTGCACTAATCAAACAGGTGGTAAGAAAATAGGGGAACTCAGGCACCACACAGGTTATGTAGAAAGTAAACACAGGGTCAGCCATAAAGGACTCAAATGTCTATACACCAACGCACAGAGTATGAGCAATAAACAGGGTGAATTAGAAATTCAGGTAAATGAGGACAGATGTGATATTGTTGCCATTACAGAAACTTGGTGGGATGAAACCCACAAATGGAACACACAGTTAGAGGGATTTAAAGTATTTAAAAGAAACAGACCAAATAAAAGAGGAGGTGGAGTTGCTCTCTATATAAGAAATAACTACATCTCTACAAAAATAGAGCACAACAATGATGAAAACTGTCTTCAATGCATTTGGGTCAATATAAAAGGGGGGGGGAATGACATTGCCATAGGTGTATACTATAGGCCACCCAACCAAGCAGAGGAAATAGATGAACTTTTTGCTAGTTCGACCCTGTTTCCCCTGATGATGTGGACAGGATCATGGGGAGACTGAGCACCACCACCTGTTTGTTGGATCCGTGCCCCTCCTGGCTAGCTTATGCGGCTCGGGAGGGAACACGAGGCTGGTTCCATGCAGTAATAACTGCTTCTTTGAAGGAGGGTGTCTTCCCTGCCGCCTTGAAGGAGGCGGTGGTGAGACCCCTTCTCAAGAAGCCTGCTTTGGACCCGGCTGCTTTAAACAACTATCGTCCAGTCTCCAACCTTCGCTTTTTGGCGAAGGTTGTTGAGAGTGTGGTGGCGCATCAGCTCCCTCTGTTCCTGGAGGAAACTGATTATCTGGACCCGTACCAATCGGGTTTCAGGCCCGGACACAGCACGGAGACGGCATTGGTCGCGCTGGTGAATGATCTCTGGAGGGCAAGGGACAGGGGTTGTTCCTCTGTCCTGGTCCTATTAGATCTCTCAGCGGCTTTCGATACCATCGACCATGGTATCCTGCTGCGGCGTCTCAGGGGGTTGGGAGTGGGAGGCACCGTTTTACGGTGGTTCTCCTCCTACCTCCAGGGCCGCTCGCAGTCGGTGTTGACGGGAGGGCAGAGATCCGCCCCGAGGCCTCTCATTTGTGGAGTCCCTCAGGGGTCGGTTCTCTCGCCTCTCCTGTTCAACATCTATATGAAGCCGCTGGGCGAGATCATTCGTGGTTTCGGGGTGGGGTATCATCAGTACGCTGATGATACCCAACTTTTTCTTTCCACCCCGAACCAACCCAGTGATGCCCTCGCCGTGATGTCCCGGTGCCTGGAGGCGGTTCAGGTCTGGATGGGGAGAAACAGGCTTCGTCTCAATCCCGCCAAGACTGAGTGGCTGTGCATATCGGCATCTCGGGCTAACCAGGTTATTCCACCTCTAACGATGGGGGGTGAGGTGTTACCCCCCGTTGATAGGGCTCGCAACTTGGGTGTCCTCCTGGATTCACGACTCAATTTTGAAGATCACATAGGAGCCGTGACCAGGGGGGCTTTTGCACAGGTTCGCCTGGTGCGCCAGTTGCGTCCCTATCTAGACCGAGACGCCCTACACACAGTTACTCATGCGCTTGTGACCTCCCGTTTGGACTACTGTAACGCTCTCTACATGGGGCTGCCCTTGAAGACCACTCGGAGGCTTCAACTGGTGCAGAATGCGGCCGCGCGAGTTGTAATGGGGGTCTCCCGATACTCCCATGTAACACCTCTACTCCGCGAGCTGCATTGGCTTCCGGTTGCCCTCTGGGTGAAATTCAAGGTGCTGGTTATCACCTATAAAGCCCTACATGGCCTGGGTCCGGGGTATTTGAGGGAACACCTGCTGCCGGCATCAAATGCCCTTCGCCCAGTGCGCTCCCACAGGGAGGGTCTGCTCAGGGTCCCACCGGTAAGAGATTGCCGGCGGGTGACACCCAGGGATAGGGCCTTCTCAGTGGGGGCGCCTGCCCTCTGGAACCAGCTGCCAGTGGAGCTGAGGACTGCCCCCGACCTCCGATCATTCCGCCGGGGCCTGAAGACCTGGCTCTTTGAGCTCTCGGGCCCAGGCTGAGGAGAAATCTATTTTAATTGGGGTTTTTAATTGTACAGGGTTGGTTTAATCTTTTTAAATTGGTTTTTTAACTTTTGTATGGTTGATTTTTAACTCCCTGTAAACCGCCCTGAGTCCTCAGGGAAAGGGCGGTATATAAATGCAATAAATAATAATAATAATAATAGTCAGTTAACTAAGGTATGTGGGAAGCACATCACTATACAGTAGTAATGAGGGACTTTAACTGACATCAACTGGGAGACAAATTCTGTACCAAGTGGAAGACTAAACAAATTCCTAGCAAACCTAGCAGACAACTTTGTCTCCCAAAAAGTAGAGAAGGGATCTAGGGGATCAGCCATATTGGACTTAATTTTCACTAACAGAGATGAAATGATAGAAGGTGTTGAAGGCACAGGAACCTTTGGGGGGGGGGGAGTGATCATGCAATATTGGAATTCAACATTATGCAAGCACAAGCAATAGAACATAGTCAAACTAGAGTCTTGAAGAGAGTTAATTTCAATAAACTTAGAGAGAGCTTGGGAAGGATTCCATGGATAAGAATCCTCAAGGGGAAAACAACCCAAGAAGCTTGGGAAACTTTGAAAAGTGAGATAATAAAAGCCCAGTCTAGCACAACACCAACGAAGAAGAAAAATAACAGCTCTCAAAAGAAACCAGCATGGCTGCATAAAGAATTCTCTGATAAGTTGAAAGACAAAAAGGACAAATATAAAAAATGAAAGGAGGGACACATAACTAAGGCAAAATATCAGCAAATAGCCGGAGCCTGCAAAGATGAAGTCAGGAAAGCTAAGGCTCAAAATGAACTAAGGCTTGTGACAAAATTAAAAAATAAGGAAAAAAATTCCTTCAACATGTAAAAAACAAGAAAAAAGTTAAGGAAATGATTGGTCCATTAGTGGGAGAAAGTGGCAAGAAGGTGACAAGCAACAGGGAGAAAGCAGAAGTACTTAACTCGTTTTTTGCATCCATCTTTACACAAAGGGATAAAACAGTCCAACCTATCAAAAACAGTACTGTAAAAAACAGATTAGAAACACAAGTTAAGATAGACAACAAAACGGTAAGTGAGCACCTGTCCACCCTAGACAAGTTCAAATCACCAGGACCAGATGGATCACACCTCAGGGTTCTGAAGAAACTGGCAGATGTGATCTCAGAACCACTGAACTATATCTTTCAAAGATCCTGGAGCACTGGTGAACTATCAGAGGACTGGAAAAGAGCTGATGTAGTTCCCATCTTCCAAAAAAAAAAGGGGGGGGAATGGATCCAGGAAACTACAGACCTATCAGCCTGACCTCAATACCTTGGAAGATTCTGGAAAAAGATAACCAATCAGTGAACACCTAGAGGCAAAAAAGGCCAACATTACTAAAAGCCAACATGGGTTTGTCAAAAACAGATCATGCCAGACAACTCTTATTGCATTCCTTGACAAGGTGACAAAATTAGTGGACCAGAGGAATGCTGTGGATATAATTTACCGGTACTTGGATTTCAATGAGGCATTTGATAAAGTAGACCACAACCTACTACTTGATAAGATAGAAAAATGTGGGTTAGACAGCATCACCACCAGATGGATCCTAGCTGGCTGACTGGCCGTACTCAGTGTGTGGTCCTCAATGGAACTGCATCTACATGGAGGGAAGTTATTATTATTGTTTTTAATAATTTGAATGTATCTATGTTAAAGGGGAGTTAAAGCACATTATGAATTTGGTTAATTTTATAATGGATAATATTAGTTAGAATTTGATTATTATATCTATAACCATGTATTCAGCTCTGGGAAGTGGGGGGGAAGGGGGGTGGTTTGGGGCGGGTGGGTTTTGGGGATATGTATTGTAAAAATTTTTTTTTGTAAAACTCTTTAATAAATAAAAAAACAAAACAAAATGAAATTCAGTGGTGAAAAAAGTAAGGCTCTACATTTAGGCAAGAAAAACCAAATGCACAAGTGCAGTATAGGTGGTACCTTGCTCAATAGTAGTAACTGTGAGAGGGATCTCGGAGTCCTAGTGGACAATCCCTTAAATAGGAGCCAGCCGTGTGCTTCAGCTGCCAAAGAAGCCAACACAGTGCTAGGCTACATTAACAGAAGGGTAGAATCAAGATCACATGAAGTGTTGATATCACTTTACAATGTCTTGGTAAGGCCACACTTGGAATACTGCATCCAGTTTTGGTCACCACGATGTAAAAAAGATGTTGAGATTCTGGAAAGAGTACAGAGAAGAGCAACCAACCAAGATGATTAGGGGACTGAAGGCTAAAACATATAAGGAACAGTTGCTGGAATTGGGTATGGCTAGTCTAATGAAGAGAAGGACGAGGGGTGACATGATAGCAATGTTGCAATCTCTCAGGGGCTGCCCCAAAGAAGAGGGAGTCAAGCTATTCTCCAAAGTGCCTGAAGGCAGGACAAGAAGCAACGGATGGAAACTAACCAAAGAGAGAAGCAACCTAGAACTAAGGAGAAATTTCCTGACAGAACAATCAACCAGTGGAACAACCTGCCTCCAGAAGTTGTGAATGCTCCAATACCGGAAGTGTTTAAGAAGAGACTGGACAGCCATTTCTCTGAAATGGTATAGGGTTTCCTGCCTGAACAGAGGGTTGGACTAGATCAGGGGTAGGCAACCTTGGCTCTTTTATGACTCGTGGACTTCAACTCCCAGAATTCCTGAGCCAGCTGGTTCAGGAATCCTGGGAGTTGAAGTCCACGAGTCATAAAAGAGCCAAGGTTGCCTACCCGTGGACTAGATGATCCCCAAGGTCCCTTCCAACTTTATTATTGTTATTATTGTTGTTGTTATTGTTGTTATTAAACATTACTGCCTATACTTTGCAACCATAAAAGCAAGAAATTTGGGGGTTCTAAATTTCACCATCTGTTTTAAAATAGAGTCTCCACCAAGCACCAGCAGATGTGACTATTATTTCTAAGGAAAAAAAGTATTCTTATGTTATCCAAACAAGCATGCTGGCTTTCATCATGGAATTAACTTTCCAATTTATAACAAAATGTAACTTTACAATGGAACTGAATAACTCGAACAGAATAGAGCTGGAAGGGACTTTGGAGGTCTTCTAGTCCAGCCCCCCCCCCCCCCCCGCTCAAGAAGGAGAACCTCTACCATCTCAGGCAAGTGACTATCCAGTCTCTTCTTTAAAAACCTCCAATGATGGAACACCCAAGATTTCTGGAGGCCAGCTCTTCCATTGGTTAATTGTCCTCACTGTTAGGAAGTTTCTCCTTAATTCCAGGTTGCTTCTCTCTTTGATCAGTTTCCAACCATTGTTTCTTGTCTTGCCCTCTGGTGCTTTGGAGAATAGTTTGACCCACTCTTTTTTGGGGCAGCCCCTCAAATACTGGAATACTACTATCATGTCACCCCATTTCTTCTTTTCTTTAGACTAGTCAAACCCAAGTCCTGCAGCCGTTCTTCATATAAGTCTCCAGGCCTTTGATCATTTTAGTTGCTCTTCTCTGAACTTTTTCCAAGGTCTCAACAACTTTTTTGGAGTATAGTGACCAAAATTGGTTGCAGTATTCCAGGTGTAGTCTTACTAGGGTTTGATAAAGTGGTGATAATACTTAGCGTGATTTTGATTCTATGCCTCTGTTTATACAACCCATAATTCTCCTAGCTTTTTTGGCTGCTGCTACACTCTACTGGCTCATAGTCAAGTGATCATTCACTAGGACTCCAAGGTCCCTCTCACAGTTACTGTTTTTGAGCCAGGTCTCGACTAATCTGTACTTTAAACCTTTGGTTTTTCCTACTTAAATGTAAAACTTTGCTTTTCTCCACATTAAAACTCATTTTGTTGGATAGGCCCATTGTTCCAGTTTGTCAAGATCTTTTTGGATCCTGTCTTTGTCTTCTGGGGTGTTGGCTACTCCTGCCAGTTTGGTGTCATCTGCAAATTTGATGATTTCCCCTTCAGTTCCTTCATCTAAGTCATTGATGAAGTTATTAAAGAGTACTGGGCCTAAGACGGAGCTTTGTGGTACCCCATTGCTTACTTCTCTCCATGTGGATGTAATACCATTGAGGACTACTTGTTGAGTACAGTTTGTCAGCCAGCTGCAGATCCATCTGGTGGTGATGTTGTCTGTCCTACTTTTTTCTAGCTTAGTAAGCAGCAGATTGTGGTCTACTCTGCCAAATGCCTTAGTGAAGTCTAAGTATACTATGTCCACAGCGTTTCGCTGGTCTACTAATTTAGTGACTTTATCAAAGAAAGTTATAAGATTGATTTGGCATGATCTGTTTTTGACAAACCAGTGTTGCATGCTGGTTATAACTTTGTTTGCTTCTGGTTGTTTGCAGATCGGATTTTTGATTATCTTTTCCAAGATCTTCCCAGGTATTGATGTTAGACTGATTGGTCAGTAGTTTCCTGGGTCCGTTTTTCCCCCCTTTCTTGAAGGTGGGAACCACATTAGCCCTTTTCCAATCTTCAGGTACTTCCCTGGTGCTCCAGGATTTATTTATTTTTATTTTATTTATTTTAATTCCATTTATATCCCGCCCTTCTCCGAAGACTCAGGGCGGCTTTACAAACTTGAAAGATATGATGTCCTGAGATAACATCTGCCAGCTCCTTCAGAACTCTGGGATGTAATCTGTCGGGTCCCAGTGATTTATATTCGTCAAGGTCAGATAGGTGTTCTCTTACCATTTTCTTGCTTATTTTAATTTTGGTTTCTAGTTTATCTTTTGCAGTATTTTTTTTGGTATTTTGTGCTATAATTTCTTTTTGTGTGAAGACTGATGTATTGTTAAGCAGTTCTGCTTTCTCCGTACTGCCTGTTACTTCCTTGCCATCTTCTCTCTTTAGTGGACTTACAGTTTCCTTGACTTTTTTTTGTTATTAATATGGTGAAAGAAAGTTTTTTTATTGTTCCTGATTTCTTTGTTCATTCTGAGCCTTTGCTTTCCTGACTTTGTCTTTGCATGTTCTGGCTGTCTTCTGATAATCAGCCTTAGTTACGTGTTTCTCTTTCCATTTTTTGTACTTGGTAGATAAATATGCCCAATCCCCAGGGTTGTCAAGCTCGATTTCATTGAGGGCCACATCAGCATTGTGGTTACACTTGGAGGGGTGGGGGGCGTGGATGTGGCCAACTGAATGGTCGTGGCTGGGTGGGTGTGGCCAGCTCAACATCACTTGCATCGGGGGCACCTGTGGGGGGGATCTGGGGTTCTCTGGAGGGGGATGGGACTAGGCTAGGCACTGGTGCCTGGTCCACGAGAGGAACCTTGCCATCCTTCTCAGGCCACATAGGTTGCCCGGGGCCCCAGGCAGCATGGAGTCAGGTACCAGGCCCGTCCCTCAAGCTCCCGGGGAGGGGAATTCCGGCTGCCTCTTGGGGATGGGGAGCTCCCTACCCTTCCCGTTTGCCAGGACCGTCGGGTGTGGCAGTGGGCGGGAGGCTCCTGCCTGTGCAGCGCAGCTGGAGGGTGAAGTTGGATAGTGGGGTCCAAGCGGGCAGGAGCTGTGTCGTGGTGGTAATGGCGACCAACTGGGCTGCCATGCCACAGCCCCACTGTCCATCTTTGCTTGTCTGTGGCTGGGTGGGGCAGGTGGCCAGCTGGCTGCCCGGCACATCCGGTGGGCCATATCGCATGCCTTTCCCTCCCTGCGCCTCTGCTCCACCTGCTACGTGGAGGATCAGCCCGGCAGCCGCGGTGCTTGGACCCACTTGTGCTGCATGGGCTGCGGGATCCTGCAGTGCAGGCTGCGGGCTGATGTTCCGTAGGGGATCATTTTTTTTTTTTTATTGAAAAGTTTTAAAATACAGTTTTCCTTTAAAAAACCCCCCTTCCCCCTCCCTCCTCCCCCCGCCACCCCCCCTTCCCCCCCTCCCTCCTTCCCCCCTACCTCCCCCCCTCCCCCCCTCCCCCCCCCGACTTCCCAGAGCTAAATACAAGGTATATAAAAAAAAAGCAATCATAAACAACCATATACTAACAACTATAAATTCTAAAATCCATCACTCTCTAGCTTATATAGGATAAAACAAACCTTAACATTATTAAATATATATAAAAAACTAAAATAGAAAAAGAAAAAAGAAAACGAAAGAAGACTTATTCGAATGCTACATAAAACTTCTTAACCCTATACTTGTTCTGGATAAACTCAATCCATTTTCTCCATTCCATAATATAACGTTCTTGCGAATGATCTTTCAAATAAGCCGAAATCTTCGCCATCTCTGCCAGGTCGGAAACCTTTAAAGTCCACTCTTCTATGGTCGGCAGTTCCTCTTTCTTCCAGTATTGGCCTATCAAAAGTCTTGCCGCCGTAATTAAGTTCAACATCAACTTGGTGTCCACAGCTGTAGCGTCTGTAATTATTCCCAACAGAAAAAGCTGCGGACAAAACTTTATCCTCTGTTTAAGAATCTTCTGCATATTCCACCAGACTTTTATCCAAAAAGCCTTAACCTTCTTACATGTCCACCATATGTGAAAGTATGTTGCATCTTCCTCACCACACCTCCAACATTTAGGCTGATAATTCGGATACATACTTGCAAGCTTTTTAGGATCTAGATGCCATCTATAAAACATTTTGTAAAAAATTCTCTCTTAGATTTTGAGCTTGAGTAAATTTTACGTTCCTTTTCTGTATGATAAAATGGGCCCAAAACATCCAGGAAGTTATCTCAATGGACATGTGGGAAAAGATTTGGGTGAGGACCGTAGGGGATCATTGAGTACAGCTTGGGTTTGGGTAATTTGGCCCCCCAGCAGGACTTCTATGGAACAGTCAGTGGGCCGGTGGGGTGGGAGTGCATCAACTCCTTTTTGCTAAATACACCCCGGCGGTCTTGGTTCTCTTTGGGGATTTGAGGGCTTGCCTCCTTCTGTTCCTGGGATGCAGTTTTCATCTCCTGTCTGGGATCCTGGCCCGCCAGGTCTCTCCTCTGACTTTTCCCCAGGTTTGTCCGTCGTATTTTTAACAACCCCCTCCTCCAGTTCACCTAGGGGTTTCATTTCAGCAGCCAGGCTAGCCCCAGCACCAATGGTCTCTCCATGCGAGGGGCCACTATAAAACTCAAGTATGTGCTCCCATCTGCAACTCCACCGGTTCAGTAATGAACGTAGCTATGGAGCCATCCAGCTGACAGAAGGCCACTGGCACCTTAAGCTGCTTGAGTCTGATCACTAGCTTCTCAACTAGGGCAGGGCTGACCAGTTATCTGGTGCAACCCGAGGCCAGGAGGGCCGGCAAGCTTGCCTTGAGTCCCAAGGATTGGACCACTCGTTCTATGAGAGTGATCACCGGGGTGATGGGGCCATTTACCCGTGGATCGTCGTCGAAGTCGGTTTCCCCAGGGCACTCCACCAGGTTGGTCAAAGTTCCATTGCCATCCCTGGCAGGGGCAGGGAGAGAACACTACAACTTGTACCCTCTTCAGGGCCGTTTCCCAGATTTGCTGCAGTGGCTTGGTGGGTTTCTTTGTGGCCCAGGTTATTTCACCAGGCGGCTGGCTCTGCACTCAGCCACGCAGTGCCCCTCCCTTCCGCCCTTGAGCACTGCTGTGGGCCTTGGGTGCTCGGTGGTTTTGGGCTGTCCCGCTTCTCCGGGGTGGGGGGGCTTTTGTCACCGGTGTCACGGTCAGTGCTTGTTCTGTGCTCGTTGTGATGACAGGTAGACCCATGGCACACACCTTGCTAGCCATCTTGTAAAGAAATAGGGGCAAGCACATTCATTCCCCTCCCCAGGAATTTTCTCCAAAATTCTGTGCTCCTTTAAAATACATTTTGAAGACAAATTCTTGTTTACCCAGTTGACAGTAGAACTGGTAGGAAAGCAAGGGAGAAGTGAATTATCTGACCTGAAGAGACTGAAATGTCTCCAGGGCTCTGGATGAGTCTGGGCAAGAGACCCCCACTTCTCCTGGCTGCCGGCTGAGGCAGAGTTTGAGCCAATTATTGCTTAACAAGGCCAGACAAAACTTGTGATGCCCTGAAGCAGAAGAATTTGCCGTAAATTGTTACATATCCTGGATTTGCCAATTTGGCTCCCTGGTTACTTTCTCTCCTGAAGTGGAAGTGGGTGAGGAAAAGCCCAAAGACCCTCTAAGGCAGCCCCTCCCCCGAATCTGGTCTCCTTGAGAAGTGAGGGACCGCAGTCCTGCTCGCCTTACTGGAACAAGCTGCTCTGAACCTGCCACCCATTCCCCACCCCCACCCCGTAACTTCCTGCGGTGGTTTTTCTGAAATGAAAAGACAAATGGGCATCCTCTTTGCTGAGCCACCTTTCCTTCCAGCGCAGTTCATGTTGTTGCCTGTTCACACATTCCCTTTCCTCTTCACATTTAATTAGTGAAAATCTAACAAGCAGCTGAGTGAAGGGAACCTCATCTCTTTTGTTGGCACTCCTCTGCAGCCTGAAAGGGCGCCTACTTGTCAGAAGTGGTTGACAACCTTCTCCCTCTCCCTCTCCCTCCCTCCCTCTCGTTAGGAATGGGGTCACTGGGCCATGGCTTTGCCTAGGCCTGCTTCTGACAGTTGGTGCAAAAGGGATGAAGGCAGCTAGAGTGGGAATGTGGAGGTGGGGACAGGGGAGCCTGACGGTTGCCTCGCAGTACCTCAGGAGCCTCAGCCTTTACTTAGGTCACCCCTCCTGAAGCCAGGAGCCCTTCCCCTCCCTCTTGGCCTCCCTCCCCTCCCTCCCAGGCATCGCCTTCAGTGCTGGAAGGTCAGCTCTGACAAAGGCTCCATTGCGTGCTCCAAGGCCGGAGCCTGAGGGAGGGGAAGTCCAGGCGCTGATGTTGTTTTCTGCTTTACCCTGTTCTTGCTTTCTCTTCTCATTGAACATTTTGATTTCTGGAACGTGAAGGGGCTGATCGTTTGGGAAGCAGAGGGCACTGCCAAGGTGGCAGTAAAATTGTCAGGCCCCAAAAACCAAGGAAAACACACAAACCTACTTTCAAACAGTTTCCTTTATTATTTCTCAGCTATCGATAGAAAATTACTTGGGCCATTAAGATATATTGTGAGAATTTCTAGGGAGGAGCCATCTTAGCCCTCTTCCTCCCAACACATCTAAACTTTGCTGTCTCTTCGTCCCCTGGAATGCAGCCCCTCCCTGCTGGAAATCCAGACAACACTCTACCACAAAAATCCAGTATTTTCTCCCCTAGATAAGCCTAGATAGGACCAGAACTCTTGGAGTCGCAGTTGTTAGCTTTTGTTTATTGAATTGCATATCATATTTAACCCCCGTAGATAGGGCTCGCAACTTGGGAGTCCTCCTAGATTCGCGGCTTACTTTGGAAGACCATATAGTGGCTGTGACTAGGGGGGCCTTCGCCCAGGTTCGCCTGGTGCGCCAGTTGCGGCCCTATCTAGACCGGGATGCCCTGTGTACGGTCACTCATGCGCTCGTGACCTCTCGTTTGGACTACTGCAACTCTCTCTACATGGGGCTTCCCTTGAGGACCACTCGGAGGCTCCAACTGGTACAGAATGCAGCCGCGAGAGTTGTGTTGGGAGTCTCCCGATACTCCCATGTTACACCTCTGCTCCGCAAGCTGCATTGGCTGCCAGTTGTCTTCAGAGTGAGATTCAAGGTTTTGGTAATGGTTTTCAAGGCCCTACATGGCATGGGTCCGGAGTACCTCGGGGATCACCTGCTGCTGGCGTCAACTTCCCTCCGCCCTGTGTGTTCCCACAGAGAGGGCCTCCTCAGGGTGCCACCGGTCAGAGAATGTCATCTGGTGGCCCCCAAGGGGAGGGCCTTCTCTGTGGGCACCCCGGACTTATGGAATCAGTTGCCGGTTGAGCTCCGGACGGCGCCCGACCTTCGCTTCTTCCGACGCGATCTGAAGACCTATTTATTTGAACAAGCCGGCCTGGCCTGATGGGGGATGTGTTGGGGTTTTTTATTGTGTTTTTTTACATTATTATTTATTGTTTTACCTCGGACTTTGTATTTAATTCTCTTTTTAACTTTTGTACCTTGTATTTTATATGTGCCCTGTTCACCGCCCTGAGTCCTTTGGGAGAAGGGCGGTATACAAATATAATAAACTATAAACTATAAACTATAAACCCAGGCTTGTTGAACAAATTATGATTAAGGAAAGTTTTGTTCAGCAGACTGTAATGTAATCACTCTAATGATACAAGGGTTTGGATTCATCCTCATGTTTTCTGTAGCGAGAGTAAGAAATAAGCCGCCTTTTCACAGTTGTTTATTCAGTGAAGATGTAACACTTAACTGTTATGGAAAAAGATTGCTGTTCATAAGCAGTTAAAAACTGTTTATAAGCAATCATTAATTGTATTTGATTTATGGATTAGTACTGAATCAGATTGAAAGCCTAGTGAGGAATATTTATCTTGGAAGTATTTCATCATAGATGAACAAGACATCATAGTCTTGTTCTAATTATAATTCTACCTTGTGTGTTAATGCTTAATATAGTAATTATTTTTGCTTGAATAAGTTTTCTTTTAATATATGCTCATCTGGAAAATCAATTTGTACAGCAGAATATAAATAACTTAATTGATTCAGGTATAGGATCTTTTTGGCAAATGTTTACACACTGTATTGTCTATATCTGGATCTCCGACAGATAAATGCTTCATCGTGCTTTTGTTCCCCCTCCGTTGATATCATTCTCCCTCAATTCTGCAACTGCTGAAGGTTAAGCTCCAAAGGTATCAAAGTTGGAAAGGTAAAGCAGAAAGCATCCTGGGGAGATCTGAGTCCTCACTGGTTTATCTGCATATGCCAGGCAGCAGCTGGGGAGTGAGAGCTACTGGGTAGTTGCAGGTCAATGCTGGACCACCACTGGCTGCAACTGGAAAGATTTGGTAAGGCTCTAAGTCAGCTTCATCCCTTGTGGGAGAAAAGGATACCCAGGTCGGCTGGCCTCACTCACCAAGGAGAGATGGACAGTGAGGGTGAAGGAGCTTGAGGGTTGGTTTCTTAACGTTTCGTCACCAGGCTACGTAACATCTTCAGCGGCGTTTAGGGGAATGTCTGTCTGAATGCTCTTCTGTTTATAAGGGTTTCAGGGGTGGGTGTGTCAAGTGAGGGTCTTGTGATGGGTCAGGAGTGAGTCATCAGAAAGGCTTGTGAAGGGTCTTGTGATGGGGAGGTTACATCAGGGTCCTTGGAAGGTGAACTGCTGGGGGAGGGAGAGGGGGCTTGTGTGGATTGGTTGAGGTTCGGTGCTGTTTCTGGTTGGCTGTGGGGCTGATTTGGATTCTGAGGGGTTCGTAGGCTGGTTGTAGTAATGTGTGTAATGTGTGTGTTGATGGAATTGCTTGTGGGGTGCCAGGCTTCAATGAACTCACCAGCATGGCCAATGTTTTTAGTGTTGCTCCAATCGATCTGGTGTTGTTTGGTGTCAGTGTGGGTAGAGATTAAGGATTTGGGATCGTGGTGTTTGACTGCCAGCCATTGTTCGTGGATCAACAGTGACTTTGGCTGTCACCGGGTTAGTTTGCTTGGTCATACACCCAGTAAGGGCCAAAGTTGTGTTGCACGATGGTGCTGCTTAGACCAGGTAGCAATTGTGTGTGAGCAATACAATCTCAAGGCTGGGAAAAGGACAGTCCCAAGCCTGCTGACTCAAAAAAGCAGGAGGAAGAGGCTAAGATTTAAACCTTGTCTTAAGATATAGGGCTTGAAGAAGTTGGTAGTGGATGGCTTGGCCTGTCTGTTTGGACAAGACTAGAAAACAGCTTGGTGACTTTTTAACTTTTGCTTTTTGATCTGTGACAAGTTCTGGGCGAGGGAGATCCTAATGCCACCCTCTCTTCAAACTCTGTTGAACTGGGCAGCTCTGAGACATTTGAGTCTCAGCAGAACAGGAGCTCTTAGGCAGCCAGACCTAACTTCTTTCTCACTCGGTGTCCCTGTTTTGTCTTCGAGGGCAGAGGAGGCACCTGCCTATGAACTGCAACCTAGCTTTTTATGCAAGAATAAAGGCTAGGATTGTACAGTGGACAGGAAAGATGGAAGCAAGAAATTGGCAGTCAGGAGACAGTTGACTGTTATCTCATCAGTGACAGCTTAGGTCAGGTAGAAGGAAACCTGGGAAGGACTATTTCAAATCATTCAGATGAACTCCATCTTAATAAATGAGTGCAGAGCATTCCTTTTGTGGTTTCCAAGACCCTGCCTTTACCCCAGTCTAACGTTAAAGAGATCTTTCTAAAATCTGAGTAACTCTTGCTTCCTTGAGCTCGATCAGTTGGGTAGGCTTGGTAGGATTTTTATATCATAATGCATCACGTAGTTTCCTCTTCCAGATGACAATTCTCTCTTGTTTTGTTGGGTTTTGTGAAGAAAAGTGCCCCAAAGAGTCACATCACATGGATCCATCTCATTTTTCCCCCTTGAAAAAAAAATCACCCAACACAAACCACCTGCTGCACAACCTCAGGAGTCCTCTTGTCTCAGTACCTGGCTGGGCCTCCTCTGCTACTGGAACACGGGGCTACTGGGCTGCTTTGTGGGTATCCATCTAATGGCCTTGCGGACCTGTTTGTCTCTTTCAGATCTCTGACATCTACATCAGCGGAGAGTCAGGGGACATGTCCGCTAAAGAAAAGCTCCTTTTGTGGTCACAGAAAGTAACGGCTGGTTACGTGGGACTCAAGTGCACCAACTTCTCTTCCTGTTGGAGCGACGGGAAGATGTTCAATGCTGTCATCCATAGATATCGGTAGGTAGAAGCCCTCTCCTCCATCTCAACCATGTAAGGAAAATTTGTCCAAAATAGGCGACACTTCTAATGCTGGAATGAGCCTTATTTGTATTTTGCAACTGGATATGTCCGGGATGTCAATGAGCTCCCAAGCCAAGTTCCAAGTTTTACTTTGCCACTTTTTCTGACTAATCGATTTCATTGAATTCAACCTTTTGTTGAATTTTATTTTTTTCAACCTTTACTGAAAGATTTTTTGTGTGTGCAACCAGAAGCAGTCTGGAAGCACATTAAAAAGCTGCCAGCTCACCTGCCTTTTTTTGCTGCCATACACTTAACCCAGCTCTGTGTAGAGGCCATAAAGAATTTGGGATGAAAATCCTACAGCCAGCCAGACCCCTGGATGCCTCCGAAGTGTCACTGAGGGGCTTCCCCACCGCTTCACCCCACCAGTTCCCAAAGCTTTTCTTGCAAGAAGACCTCTCCCTTCACCCAACCCTCCTCTCTACCAAAGTCAGACGAAGGGTTTGGTTTCTGGGGGTTTTTCCCCATCACCCCTTTTCACTCTGAATAACAGTGATGTGCTGGTTGGGTTTGATTTATTGTTTTTGTGTCTTTCCCAAACCACCTTGAGACAGTTTGTTTAAAAAAAACCTCTGAGAAAATACACTAAATAATGCTAGTAATTTATTAGCAGCCGATGCGAGTGCTTCTACTTGTAGTAATAATAATCGTTTAAGAGCACCCACAGAGCTTTCTCTGAATGCCAAACAAGACCAACAACGCTAAAGACAGGTGAGTGGCCCCACCTGAATGCACAGGCAGCCACTCTGAGATGTGATTCTGCAGCTGCTTCTGATTCTTCAGAGCTTCACATGGGCAAGGCAACCTCCACTGAGTGGGGAAAGGGAAGTGTCAGATATATCCACCAACCCCCAGTCAGTGCAACTCATCATATTAGGATGAGAAGGAATTAGCTTGCCAGCGTCAAAACATTTGGGCTTGCTTTGTTTTCAGGCTCTGTGGGCTAAAATCCCAAAGCCGCCAGTCAACACCACCAAGAATATAACAATGAAAAGAAAACGGATGTAATTTTCATAGGCAATTTTTGGTTAGAATCTCCCCATACTGAGAAACTTTAGAGTGATTCTACTTTAAGTTTTGAAACTGTTCCGATGGCAGGGATTTGGGAGGTGGGTGCTTAAGCAAACAGGTAACTTTTGTATGAAGAGACCTTTGCTTTCCAAAAAGGAGGATGGAGCTGCCTTTGCACAAGGAGGGCTTTCCTGTTAGAGAAGGGTGCCATCGGCATACTGGCCTTCTCAGTACGCCTTCCTCAGAAGTTAACCATTGACGGATGTCCCTTGGCAAATCTCCTACATTCACAGAGGCCTTCTGGTAACCTGTTTGTCCCCAGGGGGAGAATGGGATGAGGCTGTTCCTTCTCTTCTTTAGCAGATGTGTACTGCTTGCTTGCAAGTGCTGAATCATTATAGTTTGGTTTATCGGTTTCCTACAGACCGGATCTTGTGGACATGGAGAGAGTTTACATTCAAAGCAACCGAGAGAATCTGGAACAGGCCTTTGAGATTGCTGAACGGCTGGGGGTCACCAGGTTGCTGGATGCAGAAGGTGATTGAGGGAACAGTGGCGGGAGGTTGTATTTGGTGGAGATAAGTTAAGAAAGCTGGGCCCTGGAAGACAGAGTTTAGATGTGGAAGTGACCAAACCAACTAGGTTTACAACACTGGCATGTTTCCAGGTCAGGTAGGACCCTCCTTCACTTCTCAGCATCCTGGTGTAGCTTGAGAAGTTTAACCAGGGCCTCCTCCACAGCTTGAGCTACCCCCGTGTGGTTGCTTAACATGACAGTGGGCGAGAGAGCTGGGATTGTAGCTGTTGAGTCAAATAGTCACAGTGGTGCCTTGCATAACGAAGTAATGACTTATGCCCCAAATTGTAGGCTCAGTTGTGGTCATATGTTGGGGACTGCTTATATCTAGCGTTACTGATTTCCAAAGCACTTTTAAGAATTTGCTTCCATTAAAAAGCCAGCATTGCCCCAAGATGCATCTAGGTCTCTGGGCTTTCTGGAGACACTTATGGATTAAAATAGATCTGCACTGATTCCTGTAGAGCAGGGGTTCCCAACCGGGGGTGCGAGATGATATTCTAGGGGTGCAAAAACTTGGTTTTTCAAAATTATCGTGTATATGCATAATTCGTTGCTGTTATTTCAAACTTTTGTAACAGGTGTGAGAATATATCAGAAGTATTCTAGGGGTATAGAAAAGGTTGGGAACCGCTGCTGTAGAGCCTGAAGCTTACATTTAGTCCCAGTCTGAACAGTGCATCCTATAGCCTCTTGTAAAGTATGCAACTTGAGATTACAGATGGTGAAAACTCTTCCTTAATTACTCTGCTGAAGAAGGCGAGAGAATGTTATTCATTGTATGTAAAAATCACCACTTCAGGGCAGAAGAGAGAAAAGAATATCTTCCTGGTTCATAAGAGAATTTATATTCCACGGTGGAGCACACCATAACCTTGAGTCCCTTACGTGAAATGTGAAGTCATGCTGTCGTGAAAAAACTTTAGACACAGGTCGTTTTTATTTTTTTCAGATGTTGATGTCCCTTCACCAGATGAAAAATCTGTTATCACTTATGTGTCTTCAATTTACGATGCCTTCCCCAAAGTCCCGGAGGGAGGAGAAGGAGTTAGTGCCACTGTAAGTTGTGCTACTCTTTGTTCAGCTTGGAGGTTCACTCAACATTTTGCTTTTCCGCAACTTCTTAGCCCTGTTATTTCCAAGTGAATGCTGTCACTGTGTACCTGTACGGGGAAAGGCTGATGTGATAGCCAAGGCCTTCGGTCAACTAAAATGTGGACTCACACAGTAGAAGAACCGTTTCTAATTCTTTAAGAGCTGAGTTGAAGATAATCGGAAAAGTTGCTGTCCAACTTCAACTTTTCTCATCTTTATTCTATGTCTGAGATGCGTTGGGAGAGAATTGGCCGTTGCGGTCTGGGTCGTCTGGCAGATGTCAGGTTAGACAGTCAGCTGTGTTTCCATGGGATCCTCTTCCTTGCTTTCCGCCTCTTGGTGGAAACTCAGCTTTGAGGAAGTAAGGATTGTTCTTCGGCTTCCTCTACTGCCTTGATAGGCAGACACTGAGATCCCGTCTTGCCCAGTTGTTCCTCAGCTGCACCGGGACCTTGGCACTGGCCTTGAGCCATTTTGCAAAGCGAACAGACAGCGTGCATTTCGGTGTTCGTTTTTTCTTTTGCCCCATTTTGACGGTTCTTCTTCAGCAGGATGTTTTTACCTGGTGTTTCCTTTCCTATCAATGCCACTTGATTGTCCTTGATTTTCCCTTTTTCTTGTAGGAAGTGGACACAAAGTGGTTAGAATATCAAACCTGTGTGGACACACTCATCAGCTGGATCAAGCAGCATACGATACAGATGTCTGACAAATCTTTTCCCCAAAACCCTGTAAAGCTCAAGGTAAGTTCTGACCGGTTTTCCTCTTATCGAATCTGGAATAGTTCCTGATTTCAGTTGCTGCACCGTCATTTCTGGAAGCTCCCGGTTGATTCTATGGCTTTGGTTGAGCTTAGTCGTGGATCACATCCCAACTCAGAGAGGACACCAGACTAGAAACCAGGACCCAGTGAGTTCCAGTCCCTCCTTAGGCCGTCCCTCTCTCTCAGCGTAGCCCACCTCACATGGTTGTTGTTGAGGGCAAAGTAAGAGAAGGAAAGTATTGGGTATGTTTGTTATTTAATAAAAGTAATAAAGGCATAATAATTTTATTTTAAAAAACTGAAGGCCCGATCGCAACAGCCCTGAAGTAAGGTGATGCTTTTTGTTTTGGAGGGGGTCTTAGAAATAGTTTTTTTTTATCTCTGTTTTCTGACGTGCCATCTCTATTCGGGCTCCGGCCTGGGCACAACCATGAGTGCTCCCAATCAGAGGCAGCACAGTCTCTGGAGTAGCGGAAAGCAGAGGAAAACATTTGGCCACAAGGGAGGAGACCTCTGGTTGTTCACTGCTATTGGAACTGAGGCTGGGGGGGAGGCAGGGAATTGGTCCTCCTCTAGGAGTGACGGTGTCATCTGCAAGGCTGCTGTTGTGGAGGAGAACAACTTCTCACCTCCCCTTTCCTTTGGGGCTTCTGTCACTAGAAGCAGAGAGAGGAAACTGAGAGGAAGCGGGATTAGTTGTTTAGGAGGAAGGGGAATGTGTGTGTGTTTTTTTGTGTGGGGGGGTGTCGTCCTTCTGCTCCTCTTGGCAACTGAAGTGGAATGAAAGACTCTGAGAAGCATTTGGCTGCCTGGCTTTCCCTGCTTTAGCTAAGTGCCAGGAAAGTGGCTTCCGCTGGTTGTTTATTTTATATGCCACCGCAGTCCTCGGACTTTAGGGGATGCGCAACGTCATCTAAAACCCACCTTAAAACATCGGAATGGGTAAAACAGATGGTTGCCCCCAATACCTCATTGAAAGGCCCTTTGAAGGGGAAAAAAAAGATTTTCAGCACCTGTGAAATGCCAGAAGGGGAGGGCAGCCTATTAATCCACCCTATGAGGACCACTGCAGATTGCAGGAAAGAAACTAACAGTTGGGAAAGGATTGAGCAGAAGGTCCTGGGAAGCTGCCTTCTGCTGAACGAGGCATCCGTCTGGCTCTCTGTGAGAGACTGAGGAGGCCACGAAAGGACTGAAAGTCAACAAATAATCAAGAGGCAGAGCCAGTATTGGCAGCCAGAAGGGAGCTGTAAGGAAGCTACCCTTTACGATCTCACTTCTTGCTTCTAAGAACTTTCTGCAGATCAAAATATGATGCATCCTGCCTTCTTCAAGAAACACGATTCATGGATAAACCCCTCTGATTTTGCAGGCACTTTATAACCAATACATCCACTTTAAAGAAACAGAAATCCCAACAAAACAGTTAGAAAAAAGAAGCATTGAAGAGTTATACAAATTGCTGGAGGTAAGAGACTTGCATTGTATTGTATTGGGGTATCTTATAACAAGGGTCACAGATTACCACTGTGATTTGGTAATTTGACTTTTAATGGATGGCCCAGAATTTCAGTTCTGCATTCCCTTAAATCTGGCACATGCGTGTCAGTTACAAGTAAGCACTGGGCTCAATTTGCACACAGTTCCCCCAGTGAAGTTTTATACCATGAACCAAGTCTCTGCTCTAATTCTCTGCAGTACTAAATATGCAGGGCCAGCAGCAGTTTTCCTGGGAAGACCGTTTTAGGGGAGTGTGGAGGATTAAGGAAGGTGGCGGATCAAGCCCTTCTTCCCCAAGTAGGTGGCTGCCAAATTCTGGGGCACAACTATGCCTCCCTCTCTTAGCCTGACCTCTGGCTGCTGCTCCCTAATTGTTTTCCATGACTGAAGTTTAGTTCAAACTCAGCTCGGTGAATTTACACCATGCCCACCCTCCCTTAAGTTATTTAAGACTTTTCTTATCTCTAAATTTTGTCCAAACTGTATTTTTGGACAAGATACAATTTTTGCAGAGGAGAATTTCCTGGTAGGTAATTCTCATTATCTCCAAAAAACAATGGATGGAAACTAATCGAGGAGAGAAGCAACCTAGAATTAAGGAGAAACTTCCTAACAGTGAAGACAATTAACCAGTGGAACAGCTTCCCTCCAGAGGGTTGTGGGTGCTTCATCACTGGAGGTTTTTAAGAAGAGACTGGATAGTCACTTGTCTGAGACGGTATAGGAACTTCTGCTTGAGCAGGGGGCTGGACTAGAAGACCTCCAAGGTCCCTTCCAGCTCTATTCTGATTGATTGATTTGCTGCACCTCAGCCTAGACAAAAGAACGCATAATTTGGGTCTCAAAGCCCAGGAGAGGACCTCTTTCTACTGGATGCGTCTCTGGTCAGGCTCAGGAGAAACGGCTCTTCCTCCTCTCTTGTATTTTCCAGGTCTGGATTGAATTTGGTCGTCTGAAGCTGCCGCAGGGCTACCACCCCAACGACGTGGAGGAAGAGTGGGGAAAGCTGATCATAGAGATGCTGGAGCGCGAGAAGCTGCTGCGACCAGCTGTGGAAAGGTGACCCATGTGCTGGGCAGTGTGAGGGCTGGGGAAGTTTCTTCACTATGTTGCCAAGCCTGCTTAAGTTAAACTCTTGTCCTGCAAGAAAACAAAAATAAACATGAAATAAACGTTCTTTTACTTAGAAAAAGAAGTGACTCATCCATTCTCTTAGAAATAGTGACTGATGTTTATTTTGCAGACTGGAGCTGCTGCTGCAGAGAGCAAACAAGATTCAGAATGGGACCCTCAGCTGTGAGGAAAAACTCACCTTGGCCCGGAACACGCTGCAGGCCGTAAGTCTCTGGTCTGGGCCTCCCTGTGGCCCTTCTTCACTTCCTCCTTTGCAGCCACTGGGGGTGGTCTCCCCTTTGCTCTCTAGGGGCCACGAACCTTGCTTTCTGGCCTTTGAAACAGTCTCCCATGTTCTTGGACTCTGTGATTAGAAAACAGAGCTAGGGAACTGGCTGCTAATTAAGTGTGCCAGACATTTCACAATTCGTAGCTCCAAGTTGCTTTGTCTGCCTGCAGTCGCTTCCTGCTTATAGGACCTTCTCTTGCCTTGTCGTTGGCCCCTGTGCTTTCCTTAGGCTCCCATCGATGGTATGTTGCTTCTTGCTCTTTCCCCTTCCCTCTTTCTTCTGGTTATCTCCTCCTCCTCCTCCTCCTCCTCCTCCTCCTCCTCTTGTTTCACTGCCTCTCCTGTTCCACTTGCACTTTTCTCTCTTGCCTTTATCAAGCATTGCAGCCTCTCTTGCTACATGTGCAGAAATGCTCTGGTCTTTGACACCCTTCACAGAAGCAATCCCGTATCACACTGTACTCTCGGCTGACACCTTTTTTAAGATTGGCTCCTTTTCATGACTTCAGAGTTCCTCTGCCAGAGGTTTTGGGCATCTTCCTCGAAGAGAGAATCACCTTAAATTATCTCTTGCCAGGATGAAACACACTTGGAGTCAGGCCAGCCGGTGCAGTATGAATCCGACGTCATCATGTACCTCCAAGAATGTGAGGGACTCCTCCGACTGCTACAGACGGATGTTCAGATACTCCGGGAGGAAAACTATTACCAGTTGGAGGAGCTGGTCTTCAAGTGAGTGACGTTTGTGGACAGCTGAATGTAGAAAGGAGCATTTAAGAGCATGCAGAACAGTACAGTCTGGGGAAAGGGTGGATCCTCCATCTTCCACAGGACGCTTGGTCTTGGGCCAGTTCGAAGACCTTGTAATGCTTGGACAGGCCTCGTGGCATTCTAGCTGACCATATCAAATTTATACTGCGCTGCACTCTCATGGGAATCATTTCATACAAGTATAAATGTTATAATATCTGCAGCCCAATGAAACCCAAAAACATAAAGCACACAAACTGGGACATGTCTGGTCGCATAATGCCTCGATTTACAACTACAACTTATGACCATAATTCTGGGCTTGATCATAGTCACGTCAAGGGCTTTTTTGTTTTTAATGATCTGTTATATTTTAATAATGAGTGATTTTAAGTACAGTTGTTTTATTGATTGTTGTACTCCATCCAGAGAGACCTTTTGTGAGATGGATGGCCATATAAATGGGATTAATAAATAGTGGGTCAGGAAGTTTCCAGCACTCTGTTTGCAGTTGTGTGTATATGTGATTCTCTGCCAACCTTGCCTCTTCAATCAACCAATCAGAATAGAGCTGGAAGGGACCTTGGAGGTCTTCTAGTCCAAGCCAGAGACCCTAGACCATTTCAGACAGGTGGCTGTCCAGTCTTTTCTTAAAAACCTCCAGTGATGAAGCACCCACAACGTCTGCAGGCAAGCCGTTCCATTGGTTAATTGTAATTATTAATCACTGTTAGGAAGTTTCTCCTTAATTCCAGATTGCTTCTCTTCTTGTTTAGTTTCCATCCGTTGTTTCCTGTTCTGCCTTCCGGTGCTCTGGAAAATAAGTTGACCCCCTCCTCTTTGTGGCAGCCTCTCAGATACTGGAAGACTGCTATCATGTCCCCCTAGTCCTTCTTTTCTCTAGACTAGCCCACGGGTCGGCAACCCGCGGCTCCGGAGCCGCATGCGGCTCTTTAAGCTGTCTCATGCGGCTCCCAGGCCTCCTCTGCCATTCTGCAAAAAAGTCCCATTGAGAGAATGGGGTGGCGGAGGTTTGGAGAGCTGATGCCTTTCGGGGCCAAAAGAAATGCAAACGAAGGCAGCAGCTCTCCAAACGGGGCAACGGCGGTTTGGAGAGCTGCGCGCGCAGCTCTCCATACCTCCTCCGCCCCGTTTCCAAGGCTGCCGGCTTCGTCCATGTTTGAGGAAGCCAGCAGATCTCCAAACAGCCGGCGGCGGTTTGGAGAGTTGCGCGCACAGCTCTCCAAACCTCCTCCTCCCCTTTTGCAGGGCTGTTGGCTTCCTCAAACATGGACGAAGCCGGCAGATCTCCAAATGGGCGGAGGAGCTCCAAACCTCCGGCGCCCGGTTTGGAGAGCTGCTCCCTTCCGTGTTTCTTTCAAATGCGGACGAAGGCAGCAACTCTCCAAACGGGGCACCGGAGGTTTGGAGACTTGCGCAGCTCTCCAAACCGCCACCGTCCCGTTTGCAGAGCTTCCGCCTTCATGTTTCACGGTGGCAGCAGATCTCCAAACGAGCGGCGGAGGTTTGGAGAGCTGCACGCGCAGCTCTCCAAACCTCAACCGTCCTGTTTGCAGAGTTTCCGCCTTCGTCAAACATGATCTCCAAACCGGTGGCAGCAGTTTGGAGGCCCTGGGGGGAGGGGCAGGGCGCTCGGGCGGCTCTGGTGGCGCCTGGGCTGAAAACGGTGCCGCGACCCAGCGCCCATCACCAGGGAGACTCGCCGCCGCTGCCGCGCAGGTGCCTCCCAAGGCTGCAAGCTTCGCACGGGAAGCCCGGCATCCGGGGAAGCAGCAGCGAAAGGGCCACCTCCCTTTCCCCCCACCCGGCTTCAGTTGGGAGTTTTGTGCTCTCGAAGTTGGCGAGGACCTTTCGGGCTAGCTAGCAGAAGAGAAGCCGGGCCCTTCCTCCTCGGGAGCCATGAGCAGGTGTGGGAAGTGGTGCAAGCGCGGCCTCGTGAAATTTGCCCGCACCCTCTTCAAACTCGTCACGGGCAGGCTTAGCAAAGGTAAAGGCGAGGAGTAAAGGTGACGTGGGAATGGCAGGCGGCAGAGGGAGGGAGGGAGGGAAAGGAGCGAGAAGACCAGCCGACGCCATTCGCCAATCGTTGGGTTTAGGGAGCGGAAGGGTTCCCGGTTCCCTTCGGAGAGGGCGTTTGCTGCGCTTGTGGCGTTTTGCCGGCTGAGAAAGGTGTGCTGTTTGTTGGGTCACTTCTGGGCGATCACGGGGGCCCTGGACGATGTGGGGTTTTGCAGCAAAGCCTGGTAGGAAAAGGCTTCATCGGGACACGCTTTCCTGCTTAGGGGGCTTCCGAAGCTACAAATCACCCTTTCCCGTTTGCAGCAGTAGTGGCAGCAGCTGGAAGGCGGCGTGAAAACCGGTCCGCGAACCTCTTGTTTCCTGGGGGGAAGAGTTGGAGTCTGTTGTTTTGCGCATGCAAGTGCATGCGCGCGCATGCGCACCCTTCTTTGCGGCTCCGAGTTTTTTCTTTTCTGAGGGAACCGGTTCCGAGTGGCTCTTTCACTGTTTTGGGTTACTGGCCCTTGGACTAGCCAAACCCAAGTCCCGCAGCCGTTCTTCCTATGTTTTAGTCTCCAGGCCCTTAATCATCTTAGTTGCTCTTCTCTGCACTTTTTCCAAAGTCTCAACATCTTTTTTGTAATGTGATGACCAAAACTGGATGCAGCATTCCAGGTGTGGCCTTACTAAGGCTTTATAAAGCAGTACTAATACTTCACATAATGTTGATTCTATGCCTCTGTTTACACAACTCAGGATTGTATTTGCTTTTTTGGTTGCTGCCTCACACAACTGGCTCATATTTAAGTGATTATCCACTAGGACTCCAAGGTCCCTCTCACAGTTACTGTTTTTGAGCCGGGTTTCGACTAATCTGTACTTGTACATTTTGGGGTTTTTTGCATAAGGGTAAAAATCTTTTCTCCCCATTAAATTTCATTTTGTTGGGTAGGGCCCATTGTTCAAGTCTGTCAAGATCCATTTGGATCCTAAGCTTGTCTTCTGGGTGTTGGATATTCCTGCCAACTTAGTGTCGTCTGCAAATTTGATGACTTCCCCTTCTACTCCCTCATCTAATTCATTTATGAAGATATTGAAGAGTCCTGGGCCTAAGACAGAACCTTGTGGTACCCCACTGCTTACTTCCCTCCATATAGATATAGTAACATTAAGGACTATTTGTTGAGTACGGTTTGCCAGCCAGTTACAAATCCATCTGGTGGTGACGATGTCTATCTTGCCTGATTCTCTCCCAGGATTGTGCGGCTTCAAGATGAATTGGTAACTTTGAGGCTGGAATGTACCAATCTTTACCGGAAAGGTCACTTCTCCTCCCCCTCCTCCTTGGACTTGGCACAACCTTCCTCCTTGAGCACTAGACACTTGAAGGTGGAACCTTTGCTAAAAGGAACGATTGTCACTCCTGCTTCTTCCTCCTGGATTCGGAAGCCAATGACTCGTGTGGAGTTGGTGGCCATTTCATCCTCTGAAGATGAGGGCAACCTCCGCTTTGTGTACGAGCTGCTCTCTTGGGTAGAAGAAATACAGGTGCGTGGCATGATGGGAAGGACATCAGGTGACTGGTCTGGTGGTATTCAGACAAAGTGCTGAACTAGGTCAGTTACTGCCCTTGTGCAACATGCTAAGTTGGCTAATGTTGAACTTGGTTAGATTTTTTTGTGGCTTAGTTTGTTGTATGAACCCAGTTCATGTCTAGTATGGTGTGTCATTACAAACTTAGAAAATAGGTTTCTTCAGTCACCGGATTAGGTATGTTATATGAATCCAATCTGTGGGTGTACCATTTGAAAAAAAAAGTTAATAACATTCTAAGATTCCATGAATAGATTTTTAAATGGTTTGATTATTTATTTTGTTTATACACTCTATGGAAGTATAATAAAAGTTATTTTGTGTTATTAACAAAAACTTCATACAAAGTAAATAGAAAATTTTCTGGACAGCAGAATCTATATACTATAAACTCTCCTGTTTGTCTGTGTGTAATCTTCATCTGGGTGAAACGTTGCATTGTAGGGTTCTCAAATGGGCTAACTTTCAGAAGCCATGACCCCCCTGAACTGAAATTTAGCAAATTTTATAAAACATGTTATGACATAATACAAAATGTTATATTTCCTGTGGTCAAGTCTTGATGCTTGAACTGTGCTATACAGTACAATATGGGCTACTTTCAAGGCAGATGCATCTCCTTTTCAGGTACATTTAAAGCTCTGCTATTGTGGTAAGCATTGAAAATTCTGATGATGAACTATCTCTGAAAGGATGACCCAGTGGGTCACAGGTTGTTATGTTGCTCTGACTTTTGGAACTTCTCTTTTTATAAGCCCCAGAGAGATCAGAGAAAGAACAAAGAGAAGGTACAGGGAGGGGATTTTGTTTGCACTGCTATAATAAACTTGGTACACAACACAAGTAGGCCAGTTTGCCTTGAAAAACATTATTTGGCCAATTTATTGTAAAAGTTAGCCAAATTTGGGAAAGATTTCCACAGATTTTCTTTTTGTTGCCCAATGTTGTAAATGTAAATAGTTATGATTTTTTTTAGGTTTAAAAATCAATTGGAAAAGACAGTAGAGTAGAAAGTATGTTATTAAAGGAACCTTTTTTTGTAAGAATTGCGGATACTTTTCTCCTGCATTGAGAGGTGGCTCCTTTTGATGGCCTTTCAGATGAAACTGGAACGATCTGAATGGGGGAATGACTTGCCCAGCGTGGAAGCCCAGCTGGAGGTTCAGTGCCAGGTTCACAGCAGTGTCGAAGGCATGGGCTCCAGCGTGAAGGAGGCCAGGATGTACGAGGTGAGTAGACCCCTGGGCTCATCTGAGCCATTCCAGACTGCTTTGAGGACACTGCGAGGCACCCAAATTGGACAAAGTGGGATTATGTTTGCCCCATTTTCAGAGCTGAGAACATTTCAGATTGGGTTGATTTACTCTAGAACACGGTAACTTTTTTCTTGGTCTATAATATTGTATTCATCTCACTTCATCTTATTCCTCCAGATAAAATTGATAGCCAATGCAACAACTTCAAAAGGTGTTTATCACTATGTATTATGCTTGGCCTTTCACTATGAGGCTATAGTTGGAAACCAGGTGTTTTCGTAGGGCATCTCTCCATCTTACAGCAGGGCCTCTGAGTAGGCAAGTCTAGTGTTAGGGCCACCATTATGTCACTTTTGTGTCCATCTGTTACCAGGCAAACATCCAAAGTATCTTGCCCTTTCCCATATCTGTTTAATGTTCTTTTTGATAGCATCTTTGAAGTTAGTCCATCATTGATAAAATTTCTGATCTGATCTCTTGAGTTCTTGCTCTTAAGCATTTGTCTTTCTATTGCCTGTTGCATCACTTGGAGCTTTTCCGCATCGGCATTCTATTCTTCACTTTATTCTGAATTTAGTTATATAAAGAATGCAGGTCTGTTTACAGGAATACATGAGTTTTGCTGGGCCCTGCTTTGCCTTTGATCTCTGTGTGGCCCAAAGATTGGGGGCGGGAGGGGAGCTAAAGTCATTCATTGGTATTTGAAACAAAATCTAGCTAACGTGATTACTGTCTAATCCTAAGTTTAGCCATTTTCCCCTTCTGTCATATTAAATATTTCAAAGTGGTGGAGACATTCTGAGTGCCACACTCTGAGGAAGCAGGCTGTGCACTGATGCTCTGCTCTTTGATCCGGCGGGCGAGACAGGTTCCGCTAGCATCACCCAAAGGACATCTGAAAGTCTGTCTTTCCACAAGAGTCATCCTTCATGCTGGGGAAGAGGGAATGGCTTCTTCCAGAACCAGCTGGACCTTTCCCCTTCCAAAGTAATCTGTTGAGTTACTAACTGGGTTTGTCCAATAATCTAGGCCCAAAGGAGGTGTGATGGTTTCTGGTTCAGCCACTCTCTTTGCATGTTGAAAGGAAAAATGATTCTAGTTGATTCTGCTGCCTTTGAGCTGGAGAAGGAGACCATGCATTAAAAGGCAAGTCTTCCTGCCTGGCCTATCTTCTCTCCAGGTCCTTATCTCAGGGGCAGAGAAGACACAAAGTGGCTGGGACTTATCCTTAAGGAAAGAATCAAGAAGAGAAATGGTTTACTTTCTCATAGTGTAAATTGGTCGCTAGAGCAGGGAAGGATCATTATTTTCCTCTGCTTTTCTTTTCAATGTTTTTCTGAACCTCATGAAGGCTAGGATCACAGAATCACCGCTGGGTGACCGCCAGAGTGAGTAGCACCACAACATTGGCTGATTAAAAACAATTTATGAGTTTGCTTATTTCTTTACAAACTCTGAAACTCCTACCTCAATACTCAAATACAGCTTGAGTATTTAAGAAGGCAAAAATGAAAAAGCAATCCAGATTTCTAAAAATGAGTGGTTTTGATGGCTGATCCTGAAAGACATTCTGGGCTCTGCAAAAATTGGTCCAGGGTTTGTGTGTGGGCGGCAGATTGCCCACTTCTGCCCTAACTGGACTTGAGCTGTGCTGTCTATTAAATTATGTTGAGTCCATTGTGTGTAATATGAAAAGAGGAGGGAAGAAAGAAATTCAGAGAAGCCATCACATCTAGCGTAGGCATTTCTAACTGTCGTAGCCTTATTTTTAATCAGCCCTTTTTGTCCTCTTCTCCATTTAGGGTAAAATGTCTCCAAATTTCCGGGCTAGCTACACTGAGACCCTGGGGAAACTGGAGATGCAGTACTGCAAACTGATGGTGAGTATCTTTGGCAGTTTCTTTCCGGGGCCAAAAGGATGTCTGAAAACGCTGTTTTGCAACATTTTTTGAAGCTCTAACAGAAGTGCCAGCGCCAATAGAGGAGAATCTCTGGAGCTCGGGGTTGAGCTGTGGAGTCCTTGGTGCTCTCCAAGCTTGGTAGTTTTCTTTCAGACATTTCATTATACAAGTGGGTAACATGCAACCTGAAACAACTACTAGGTAATGTGAGAGCCAGCTGGGTGACTTTGAGCCAGTCACCAGGAAATGATGAGTTCTAGTCCCACCTGAGGCATGAAATCCGGCTGGGTGACTCTCTCAGTCCAACTCACCTCACTAAGAGGAGGAAGGAGTATTAGGTGTGTTTGCTGCTTTGAGTAATTGTAAAGTAATAAATATAGAATAAAAATCAAATAAATAATCATGAAATAAATAAATAAACAAACAATAGACCGAGCCAAGTCTAAAACCGCTAGAGAATTTCTGGAAGTCTGGTGCTCTGCCAAATTGGCCATCAATGGACACATAGACATAAACAATATCTACATACTGTGCAAAAGACACAATCAACAAAGCAAAAAGGGAACAAAAAGACCCAAACACCTCCCCACCAGCAATTAACACCCGGATGAGCATAGATTGACCCCATGATTAGTATCAGACCAACAATCAAGGAGTGAGCAATGTCCCAATCTAGGAAGTGCCAAGCAAGCCAACAGTAAACAGCCCAATCAGAGAGCCCCTTAAGACCACCGCAGCCAACACTGGCATTGCAGCCGCTGGAACGTGAAGTGAGAGCACCCACCCCCTCCTTCCTAGCACTGATGAGGTCACCTAGTTTGGGTAGCGAATCATCTGCAGGAAAACAGCCAAGCTCGGAGAGCACCAAGAACGCCACAGAAATGCCAGTTTCTTCTTCCTTCAGAGGGCACCTCTGTGTGTGCCGTTTCTCTTGCCACAAGAACAGATTCCTTGCAGGGGCTTCTGAGCTGCCCTCCTCCCGTCCCCTCTAGTGATAAGGGACCAGGTTCTTATTTTGATGCATTCACCATCAAGTTGGTCAAAGAAATTCCACACAAAAACCAGATGCATTTTTGCATGTATTTGTATTTACTTTCCCCCAAATATGGCATTTGTTTTTTCTAATCCATGTTTGTGTGTCCATATTTTTTCACATCACGTGGCAAACCACATTGCACATTTCTGCAATTTTCAAAAATTTTGCAGCAAAGTTGAAAAAGTTGGTGCCTTTTTGTTTTCATGGTTTAAGGAGGATAGTGAGCAAATTGAGCACCTTGTTGGATTCGATGTATTTTCTGTGCTAAAAACTGCTTGACAGTTCTTAGCAATTATTTTCTGTGCTCACAAATAAGACATCTAAGAGCAGAAATCACTTGAATATTAGGAAATGTGACAAAATATGTCATTTTTATGCAGGAGACATCCAGTTTCCGACTACGCCACCTCCAAAGTTTGTATGAGTTTGTATCACAAGCGACAACTGAGTTAATTTGGCTAAATGAAAAGGAGGAGGAAGAGCTGGCCTACGACTGGAGTGACAACAACCCTAACCTGACAGCGAAGAAGAATTACTTCTCCGTGAGTAGAGAGAACTTGTAGCCACCAGAGGAGACTGCCTGGCCTCTCTTAGGTCTTCTGGAAGTCAAGAGGGAGGCTTTGTAATCACGATCTCATATTTTTCAGGGTAGATATTGTAAGAGAGAGTGTTAGCCAAAAATCAGAGTCTAGTAGTCTAGTTTTATTATCAATCAAGGGCTTTGAGGGGTAGCATGTTGCTGACAATAAAATTTCTTAGTTTTAAACATACTACCAGATTCTTCCTGACATTTCTCTGTGAATTTAGTACTTAGAAGAAGTTAGATTTCAATGTGGTCTTCCAGAAATTCCTTATTTTGTTTTGACCTCCAGGTGATGCTTCCTAACTTGCTCTTTCAGACTTTATACAGGCTGAAATCTTTTGGGTCAAATCAATACTAAATTATTTGTCTAGTCCTGTTGTTTCCACCATATCAGCAGTGGCGTAGCGTGGGTTGTCAGCACCCGGGGCAATTTGCGCCCCCTAACCCGGTGACATCATGGCACCGCCGAAAAGACGCGCCCCGCAGCGGCGTAGACTTTCCAAGAAGAGTCGCGCGCATGCGGGATGCTTCCGGGTCCCTCTCGAGGGCGGCTGGGCGGGGCTCCGACCTGCAAGAGCCGCTGCATTCAAGCTCGCACGTGAGCCCCGCTAAATAAAGCCATGCATGCGCACGAAGCTAGGCCAGCCGGCCGGCGGGTCCATCTTCGCTCGGCCAAGCCTGCCGGGGCGCCTGCGGGGCGCTTGCGGTTGGCCTGAGCCTGGGCGGAGAGTTGGGCGCTTCTATTTATTTTATTCAGTTTATGTGGCCGCCCATCTCACCTGCCAGACTCGTTTCGCTTTGCAAGAAAGAGCAGCTCGAGAGCGGAGCCAAGCCGACTCTGTGCAGCCCTTGGGGCTCCCTGAGCAGCTCAGTGCGAGCGCGCCCCCCCCCAGATGTTGCGCCCGGTGCGGCCCGCCCCCCCTGCACCCCCCACGCTACGCCACTGCATATCAGTTGATCCTAAACTCTGATAATCCCACCCAGCTGCAGAAACCCATTGCCACGGCATTTCCAAGACAGAACCATCCTGCTTCTCTTAAAAACCTCCAAAGAATCTAGAATCTCTTGAGATGGCTGTTCTAAATTTGGATATGTCTTGCCACTAGGACACTTTCCTTGATTTCCAGTAATCTCAGCCTCCACGTCACTTGGAAATATGTTGAACAGCACAAGGCATGGAAGGGATCCCTGTGGAGCACCCCCGCCTTTCCTCCACTTGACCCAGGGCCCTTGGTGCACCTTTAGGGCATGCATTGCTGACTCAGCTTATAGCTACCAACTTATAGCATAGTCTGGAACACACACACACACACACCCAATATGCCACTCCTTTGCTCAAATCTCATGGAAGACTCTGTTCAATTGAAGGTCTTCTATGCCATCAAAATTTTAATAATCAACTAGACTGATCACTCACTGATGATAATCATTGATGATATCCCTGAAAATCACTAATCCAATGCTAATTTTTGTTTTATCTTAGTATTTTTGCCATCACGTTTATGAATGATTCTAGTGATTTTTAGCTACATATTTCTTTTTTTTAAATGAGGAAAACAAGAGTGCCCACTTTTTTTAAAAAATGTTCAAGATATTGTTCAATTTTTTTCAAAAAATTATTAAGGATATGAAAAATTATCATTGAATAATATGTAATTTAGATGTTGAAAATTATCCTTGCCTGCCTCCTCCTTAATCTTATAGCTGCACCCTTTTTGGAGTACGGCCTCAGCCCACCCCAAATAGACAAGTGTGATCCTCAACATTAAAATCCAGACCCTCCTGCTCAATTCCCCAATGGTGTGTTGCCATCTTTCTAAATTTCTTCATGTGCCTGACTTGTCTTTGGCCAAGAGGTGCCCTCCTCCATCTGCTTCGGCAACAGAATCAGCTAAGCCCTTTGTGTGTCCCCCACCCAGGAGTTGACAGCAGAACTGGAGGAGAAGCAGGAGGTCTTCCACGCTCTGCAAGATTCTGCTGAGCTGCTCTCATTGGAGAATCACCCCGCCAAGCAAACAGTGGAGGTAGGTCATGGCTGGGAGGGGGTCTTATTGGCTCTTGCTTGGGAATGTTCTGGGAGGGGGTTAGGCAAGGCCAGGCCTTAGGATGACTGGGGTGTGGTGTGTGTGTGTGTGTGTGTGTGTGTGTCCTTTTGGGGGAGCCTTTGCCATCTTTCTTTCCCATGTGAATACATGTTTGATCCATGGATGAGTTTTAATATTAGTGCCCATATTGGAATATATTGGAGGCCCTGTGCATCATGTAATGTATTCACAATTTAAACAGAAATATAAATCAATTGTCTTCTGTTGTGGAAGAGTTTCCTTTCTGGAACTTGGCATATAGTTGTGGGAAGTCTTTGTTTGAAACAGCTGTTTCTTTGGCTTTTCCCAGCTTCTGCTGGTCTTCAGCACAGCTTTGGTTGTCTCTTCCAGGCCTACAGTGCTGCAGTTCAGACGCAGTGGCTCTGGATCAAGCAGCTGTGCTTGTGTGTGGATCAGCACTTGAGGGAGAACACCGCCTACTTCCAGGTAGGGCAGCCCAGGGAGGGCTGGGGATCCCCAGCCAATTCACAAATGCCATTGGAGCGGCCAGAGGCATGACCTCAGGGGTATTGAAGAGATGAGCTGGTTTATTTCTGGCTCTGCTGTTGTGTAGCTGGCATTAGAGTGCCGCTCCCTCCTCCAAAGAGCCCCCTTTTTCTCTTCAACTGCAAAAGGCTGGTGGGCTACTGCTGCTTTTTCGGGGGGGGGGGGTTGAGAATCTTGAGAATCTAAACACAGCACAAGGAAGAGTAACCAAGAGGTGGAGATGATTAGAGATGGTGGAAATGCACAGGAACTCCTTTCTGCTCATAGTTGAAATGTTGGGTTGGCAAAGGTAACTTCTAGACATATCAGCACAGGCTTGAGCAACTGTTCCCAAACCTCTTTCAGAAAGTGGCCAAAGGAGGAAGATTTCCCCCAAAGCAGTGCTTCTCCACCTTGGAAACTTTAAGATGTGTATACTTCAGTTCCCAGAATTCCCAGCCAGCGTGCATCTTAAAGCTGCCACGGTTGAGAGATGCTTCCATAAAGGACTCATCCTTCTCACCTCTGAGAAGATGCTCAGAAGAATTATTCCCCCTTGCAGTCTGGCCCACCATTGCCATGGATGCAGACATGTTCTGCGGGGAATGGGCAAATGAAAGACTTCTTTACATCCTTCCAGTTCTTTGGTGATGCCCGGGAATCTGAGACGTTCTTGAAGAACCTCCAGGACAACATCAAAAGGAAGTATTCTTGTGACCGCAATACCAGCCTGACCCGCCTGGAGGACCTGCTTCAGGATTCCATGGTGGGTGCTTTGGGGGCAAGTCGGATGGTATCCTGTAGACCCCGAGACCTCCCTAACTTCTACAACTCCCCAACCGTTGCTAACTGTGTTCCTTGTGTAAATTCTGGTGGAGAGCTCCCCCCCCCCACCCCCAGTTGCCTTCTTTGATGCTCTGGAAATGGATGAATTTGATTAGAGTGGACCCTGACTCTGCTAACAGCTCTGTGCTTTAAAAGCAAATAAGGAATGTGCATGCATGTTAAAGCTCTTGGTTTTCTTGTTGGCCATTCCCAGACCTGCCTTCCTGGAGTGCTCTGGTGTTTGGTGAGCACCCACCTCCTCTGTATCTGTGAAAGGCTCCCTCCCTCTCTGTGGTCTCCAGCATGCTGAAGTGGGTGGCTGCTGTTGGGGAGCAGAGGGTGACGTGAAATTCTGAGTCGGGCCAAAGCTTGTCTCCCTTCAGGGGGAGCAGTCCTTCGGGTTCTTGAGGAAAACAAAAAGCTTCCCGTGGTGCTGCTGATGGACAGAGGCTGTATAGTGTGGACTCTGTTGCTAAATTGGCTCCCCCCCCCCAGCTGGCTGTCTGGCAGACCCACATTGTCCTCTTAGGGCCGATCTCTGAGCAGCTCTGGGCCTACTGGCCTTGAATCAGAAGTGGAACAATCATGTCTTCTAGCTCTATCTTCTGAATTGCTGGGACTACAACACCAGTGATTCCCACCTGTGATCCGTAGAAATTAGGAGAGGAGCAGAAAAGTAGGTTCCTGACAAGAGTGAGCTTCTTGAGCTGATAATGAAAAATGGGGGGAGGGGTTTGCTGGTGAGACTTGTATTAAAATGTGGGTCTTTGGCTAAGAAAAGGAGGCTTGCAGTGTGGCCGAGGGAGACTGCTTGGAAAGCAAGACAGATGAAGATGGAGGTCAGTGTGAAAGATGGGAGGGGCAGAGAAGGAGGGTCACTGGAAGCCTCCTCCTGGGTGGGAGCTTTGTCCTTGCGGCTGGCCAGTGTCCATCCTGTTGGCTTGTGCCAATGCTTTTGTCCTGGCCAGTGTTCTGGAAGAGACAGGGAAGAAGGGAGGGCACTTTGGGGCAGTCAGACGAGGCAGCCTCCAGCTGTTTGGAGGGGAAAGTTGAAGGACCCAATAAGAGAAACTATGCTGAGAAATGGAGGGGCTGCTGCAAAACAACCCAACAAAGGCTTGTTGCTGTTCGAGGGCCAAAGTAGATACCTAATGATCATAACGAATGAGTTACCGTTGTATTTCTTCCAACCATGCTCCCCTGGGACAGGCACAGGTAGCTCATTTTTAAGCTCTATCTACCTATCTATCTATCTATCTATCTATCTATCTATCTATCTATCTATCTATCTATCTATCTATCTCTTTCAACCGTCTTCTTATCTATCAGCATTTCCCCAGCATTGTCTCAGCCAGATTTTAAACTGCTTTCAATCAATGCATCAAACTTCCTGAACAACCTTTCTGCACAATTCTGCCACTGCTTCCATTTTTTTATTTTGCAAAAATCAAGCATTTTTCCTTTCAGTAAAGACTTGCTCTTATTGCCCTGCTCACGGCTCCTCGGGTGATCTTGTCTTGGGGCTCTGGGATGTGCTCCAAGGCTGGCGAGGGAAGGGGCCTCGGGGCGTGAGCAGCCGGCAGAGCCTCTTGCCGGAAGAGGGGGGGGCTGGGGGCTCCTTGCCTGCCTCTGCTCGTGGGAGGACGCGCCCCCTTCCACTCCTTCCCCTGGCAAAATGCTCACCCCAGATTTTTTGGGGTGTGTGTGTGTTGCAGGGCCTGTGTAGGAGCTTGGTGTCTTTTGGGGGGGGGGTGTCCCCTTGCTGTCTCTGCCTGTCCTCATCAGCGCCCCCTCGCTTTTATTTTGAGCAGGACGAAAAGGAGCAGCTCGTCCGGTCCAAGAGCTCGGTGGGCAGCTTAGTGGGAAGGTCCAAAAGCATTGTCCAGCTGAAGCCCCGAAACCCCGAGTGTCCTCTGAGGAGCACCATCTCCGTGAAGGCGGCCTGCGATTACCACCAAATCGAGGTGAGCAAGAGCAGCTGAAGGCAAACTGGGGAGGGCTTGCGAATTTCCCGAGTAAGAAACGTGTGGGTCGGTCTTGGGAATCCCTGTTTCCAGAATGTCAGAATCTCAGATTTCTAAGTCGGGGTCTGCCGGTGGGCAGCCATTGCTCCTCCCCGTCACCAGCGACTTGAATCCAAGGGTTTCTCACTGCTGTCGGTCAGACCCTTTTGCTGCATTCTTAATCGTGACTTCAAACAATGATAGTCCTCGAGTTATGACCACAGTCGGGACCAGAACTTCTGTTGCTGAGAGAGGCTGTAGTTCAGTGAGTCGCCCCCAATTTTGTAACATTTTTTGCCAGTGTTCTTAGGCAAATCACATAGTTATTAAGCATATCCAGTGTTCCCCATTGACTTTGCTTGTCAGAAGATAGCTGGGAAGGTCACAAATAGTCACGTGACCCAGCCACACAAACTGGGTTGTCACAGCCATCACAAATATATGGTAATCGCCGTGTCCCCAAATTTTGGTCATGTGACCATGGGGACGCTGTGGCAGTTGTTAAGTATGAGGACTGACCGTAAGTCCGGTGCCACCGTAACTTTGAAAAGTCACTAAATGAACAGTTGTAAGCCGAGGACTACTTGTACTTCTTCTGTTGGTCTTAAAGGAAAAAAAGGTTGATGTTTCAGAGGCAGTTTTTGTTTAGCCTCCTTTTTGCTTCTCCAAATCTGCTGAACTGTTACTTTGCAAAGCAAAATGTTGTTGAAGAACTAGCATCAGCCTAAGCTTTCCGGAACTTTAGCTTGTTCCTAAACCACAAATACCGCTTTTGTTTGGGATTCCCCCCATTAATCCACACTTGGGCTTTCGTGCAGCCTTCCAATATGGCTATTGAGGTCCGGGATATCGTTTTGCCAGGACAATGGGGCAAATCAGTATTAGGTGTTTGAGAGTGAAACGTTTGGTAAATTTGAGGCATGCATTATTAGGGAAGGCTGAGAAATAACCAAAGCTCACATTCCAGCAGAGCGCAGTTCTCTGAGGTCGGCCTCCAGCACGAGCCTGAAAGCTCGGAAGAGTAAACCTCTGTCCCGATGACCAACCCAAATTTAAATTTGCAGAAAAATAGCCCCCTGTGGGCAAAGCTTTTATTTTCAGTTTGGTGCGTCATCACTGATAGAAGCTGCCAGGAGACCACAGAGAAAGTATCAAGTAGCCTGTTTAAGATGGAGGGAGGCCAGTTTGGCCCCAGATTCAGAGGGTCACTTAATGGGGAAAGAAGAAATGCCTGCTGGACTACGAAAACACCTTGGTTACCTCCACAGATCACAATCTGCCGCAACGACGAGTGTGTGCTGAAAGAGAATGCTCAGCGGACCAAGTGGAAAGTGATCAGCCCTGCTGGGAATGAGGCCACTGTGCCCTCCGTTTGCTTCTTGGTCCCCCCTCCCAACAGCGAGGCCATTGAAATGGCCAGCAGGTAAAGTGACCAAGGTCAGGCTTTGCAGAGTTCTCCACGGCCTGTGGTGGACAAGAAGAGCTTCAAGGGAATTCTGGGCGCAGTGTTTGGCGCAAGGACTTAATAATTTATGATTTTTCTTTTGCCAAAGAAAAGACTGGCTTCCAAAACATTGAGTCTGAACTTTTCTGTTTGTTTCTTTGTTTAGGTTTTGCAATATTTTGCTTAACTGTTTTCTGTTTTGCTTTAATTTGAATTTTCAGATGCTTTTACTACTTTGAAGTTGGGTATGAAGAGCATTAGAGCAAAGTTCTCTTCCCTGACCGTGGTGAGAGGCAGCCTCTGAGGAGGGATGGGTAGATCAGTCTCTTTTCAGGCCATCTCAGTCCCAGAAGCCCTCAATTATAAAGTCCCTGTCAAACTACAAATAAACATTTAAAACACCTACAACATCACATTTATTTTTCATAGATTTTCAGAAAATATTATTTGTATGCATTTCATCCTTGTACAAACACCTTTTTTGCATTTCAACTTGAAATGCGCATTTTTAAACGGATATGGATATTTGAGCTGAGAACTCAAATAAAATACAAACAGATGCAAGCCAACCACAGGTGTTCATATCTTGCTAAACTTGATCCATCTCAGAAGCTAAGCAAGAGGCAGATGGGTTCATGAAGAGCCAGGAGGAAACATGGACAGTCAAAGGAGAAATGTAAAGTGCCTGTAATAGAATAGAACAGAGCTGGAAGGGACCTTGGAGGTCTTCTAGTCCAACCCCCCGCTCAAGCAGGAGAACCTATACCATATCAGACAAGTGACTTTCTGGCCTCTTCTCCAGTGATGGAGCGCCCACGATTTTTGGTGGCAAGCTGTTCCACTGGTGAATGGTCTTCACTGTTAGGAACTTTCTCCTTAATTCCAGGCTGCTTCTCTCTTTGGTCAGTTTCCAACCATTGTTTCTCGTCCTGCCCTCTGGTGCTTTGGAGAATAGTTTGACCCCCTCTTCTTTGTGGCAGCCCCTCAAATAGTGGAAGACTGCTATCAGTTTGAGTACAGTAATGGCAAGGAGATCAGCTCCTGCAAAGCTTCAGAGTGCTTGAAATCCTTGGCCATCCTTTGTTGAGCTCCTTGTCATCGTGAGCCAGGTGCTTATTTGAAGATCAGATACAGGGCTTCATTGCATGTAGGTGCTGCTCAGTCACGGTGCTCACTTGAGGAGGAGCTCAGAGAAAACTTTGCTCTGCCTTCTTCTTATAGAGTGGAGCAGCTCTACCAGAAGGTGATGTCCTTGTGGCACCAGCTGCACGTCAACATGAAAAGCCTGGTCTCCTGGAACTATCTGAGGAAGGACATCACTTTGGTGCAGAGTTGGAACCTGGAGAAGGTAACGATGCAGATCTCTGGAAAGTTGGTTGCTGGCATTTTCAGTAACGAAGGAAGGATGAGCAGTGGAAAACTGTGGGTAAAATATAGCTTTGTGAGTGGGCAGGACTGGAACAGGACCTGAGTGACGTCTGTTCCAAAATGAAAATTTGGCAGCAGCAGCAGATTGGCAAAACGGGGAATTCAAGAGTCACCTTGCAACCAAAGATTTCATACTAAAAATTAACTGATAGGTTGTGCTCAACGTATGACCATAAGATCTTAAATCACAGTGGGGGTTCAGTGGGTTACCATGTGATTGTGCCCGATTTCACCATCTTTTTAGTGGTAGTCATTAAGTGATCCACGTACATGTACTGTACTCGTTAAACAAACCCATGCTGGCAAATGGCTGGGAACTGGCATCGAAGAATGCTGAAAATCAGGATCACGTTACCCTGGGGATGCTGCCCATGGCCGTAAAGGTGGACTGGTTGCCCAGCCATCCCAGTGCAATCATTTGATGGAGGCACAGCTAGTGAATCTCTGGGGACCGGTCATAAATCGAGGACTCCCTGTATTTACATGACGTTACCAATCTAAAGGCATTTTGTTGGATAAGCAAAGGAGGCAATTCCCTGCCCCAATAAGCTGAAATAAAATTTTGCATTAGGCTAGATATTTATGAAACGCCGCTGTCTTTTTAACAAGTTAATGTTCTTTCCGTGAGCGTCTTGCACTTTTTCCCCAATTAGTCACCTTCCAGTTGTTTTACTGCAAGCATTCCCAAGCGGTGTGTAGCCATATTGTAGAAATCTTGGCCAGTGTATGCACTCACTGTGAAACTGTCTGGGGAAATAAGTTGCTTAAAAATATTTGGCTGGAGATTCCACATGCCTGGCAGATGGAGTGGTGCATGGGGCTTCTGGGCCGGCCTTGACTGCCCTGCTTGGTGCCGCCATCCTCATGCAGCTGTGCCCTTTGTCTTCCTTGCGACTCACAGCTGCGGGTTCTGGCCCCAGGAGAATGCCACCATGCCATGAAGAACCTACAGATGCACTTTGAAGACTTCTTGGAGGACAGCCGAAACTCGGAGATCTTCTCCCTGGCGGATCAGCTGCACCTCGAGGAAGAAGTCGGCTCGTGCAAAGAGCGTTTTCAGCGGCTTTTGCAGTCCATGGAAAATGGTGAGCCCGCTGCAATGTTCACAGCAGTCCCTAGAGCTGGGAGTGTAATATATTTGTGTGGTATTTAAGGCTGTTTGGTAGTTTTATGTTTGATCTGTTTGTATGGGGTTTTTTTTGGTTTTGTATGAATTTCATTGGAATTGGAGAGTTTTCATGGTTTATTTGTAAAGGTCTCAGTCTGTTCTGAGGGAAAGAGTGTTATAAAAAGCAAGAAATAATAAATTTGGCAGAAAGTTAAAAGAAATAAGGAACACATTGTTCAAATACTGTGTGAGATGTCCCTGCCCAGGTTTATTCTGCCCTCAACCAGCGACTCTCCTGCGGAGCAGGCCAGGCCAGAGCAGGTAGCCCAGTTCAGTGGGCTTCTGTGTCCCCAGCAGAGAATCCTCATTGTGGGCTTGGCTGCTGCTTGAAGGGGTTTGTCTCTGTCCCTGGACTGTGCACGCCTCTCTTAGCAAAAAGGCGAAGGTCCCCTGACCCCAGAAGCAATTAGCTCAGCAATCAAGCATGCCCTCCTGAGGCTCTGGGCTCAGCTCTGCTTCCCACCATCAGCAGCAATCTTTCCAGCCTGCTTGTCTGTGGCTCTTTTAACCGAAGACGGTGGGGGTGTAAGTGTAAATCTGGAGGCTTTGTCTTGAAAACAGGCATGTCCTAAATCTATATAAAATATCTGAGTTCACCATTTAACTCCTTTTATATCTGAGCAGAAGACAAAGATGAGACTGCTTCTCAGACGTACCTCTCTGAGCTCAAGAACATCCGGCTTCACCTGGAGGAATGTGAGCAGCGGCTAGTGGGCACCATCCGGACACCAAGCAGCACCAGAACTGACGGGGATGCTCTGCAGGAAAATACTTTCCGAATGGCTGAGCAGGAGGTTGGCATTTCTGGATGACTGGGGGGGTGGGGTGGCGGCGGCAGTGGTATGCTTTAAAAATTGCCTGGGCTGCATCTCTTTAGGTAAGAGGCAGGACAGAGAATCCAGAGGTCACGGATTGTGCTGTCATCCTACAGTAGTGTGGAATTTAAGAGGGATCCTTGTACTTATTCCTCACAAAATGAACTCCTATTTTGTTTCTTAATTTTCTGCTAATTGCTGCAGCGGCTTCTGAGGGAGACCCAGAACTGTGAAGTCCTTCAGTTCTTTGTTTTGCTTCTTCTTCTTCATCTTGCCAATTGGAAGAAGCAAATTCATTCAAAATCTTTCTCTGAGTTGCAGCTTTCCAGTACAAACACCAGAAAGAGTTTGTGTCGCTTTGATGCATAATCTTGCTTTCAAGGGTCTGCCAGTTTTGTACAACTCTTATGTTTGCTTGAAATGCTCAGCAGCCCTTTCTAAATCTCGGGCTGAGACTGCTTTTGTTATTATGCTTATTTTCTATCCCTCTTTCGTCCCCAAAGGTTAGTACATAGTATCTCCCTAATATACAGGTGAAACTCGAAAAATTAGAATATCGTGCAAAAGTTCATTTATTTCAGTAATGCAACTTAAAAGGTGAAACTAATATATCAGATAGACTCATTACATGCAAAGCAAGATAGTTCAAGCCGTGATTTGTCATAATTGTGATGATTATGGCGTACAGCTCATGAAAACCCCAAATCCACAATCTCAGAAAATTGGAATATTGTGAAAAGGTGCAATATTCTAGGCTCAAAGTGTCCCACTCTAATCAGCTAATTAAGCCATAACACCTGCAAAGGGTTCCTGAGCCTTTAAATGGTCTCTCAGTCTGGTTCAGTAGGAATCACAATCATGGGGAAGACTGCTGACCTGACAGTTGTGCAGAAAACCATCATTGACACCCTCCATAAGGAGGGAAAGCCTCAAAAGATAATTGCAAAAGAAGTTGGATGTTCCCAAAGTGCTGTATCAAAGCACATTAATAGAAAGTTATGTGGAAGGGAAAAGTGTGGAAGAAAAAGGTGCACAAGCAGCAGGGATGACCACAGCCTGGAGAGGATTGTCAGGAAAAGGCCATTCAAAAGTGTTGGGGACTTTCACAAGGAGTGGACTGAGGCTGGAGTCAGTGCATCAAGAGCCACCACACAGAGACAGATCCTGGACATGGGCTTCAAATGTCGTATTCCTCTTGTCAAGCCGCTCCTGAACAACAAACAATGTCAGAAGCGTCTTACCTGGGCTAAAGAAAAACAGACCTGGTCTGTTGCTCAGTGGTCCAAAGTCCTCTTTTCTGATGAGAGCAACCCAGAGTCTGGAGGAAGAATGGAGAGGCACACACTGCAAGATGCTTGAAATCCAGTGTGAAGTTTCCACAGTCTGTGTTGATTTGGGGAGCCATGTCATCTGCTGGTGTTGGTCCACTGTGCTTCATTAAGTCCAGGGTCAACGCAGCCATCTACCAGGAGATTTTGAAGCACTTCATGCTTCCTTTCGCAGACGAGCTTTATGGGGATGCTGACTTCATTTTCCAGCAGGACTTGGCACCTGCCCAGACTGCCAAAAGCACCAAAACCTGGTTCAATGACCGTGGGATTATTGTGCTTGATTGGCCGGCAAACTCGCCTGACCTGAACCCCATATGGGGCATTGCCAAGAGAAAGTTGAGAGACATGAGACCGAACAATGCAGAAGAGCTGAAGGCCGCTATTGAAGCATTCTGGTCTTCCATAACACCTCAGCAGTGCCACAGGCTGATAGCTTCCATGCCACGCAGAATTGAGGCAAGAATTGCTGCAAAAGGGGCCCAAACCAAGTACTGAGTGCATGCTTATACTTTTCAGAGGTCCGATATTGTTCTTTGTACACTCCTTGTTTTATTGATTGCGTGTAATATTCTAATTTTCTGAGATTGTGGATTTGGGGTTTTCATGAGCTGTACGCCATAATCATCACAATTATAACAAATCACAGCTTGAACTGTCTTGCTTTGCATGTAATGAGTCTATCTCATATATTAGTTTCCCCTTTTAAGTTGCATTACTGAAATAAATGAACTTTTGCAAGATATTCTAATTTTTCGAGTTTCACCTGTATACTGAACATTATATTCACACATTTAAAGAAAATGTCAAATCGTCAGCGTAATCCAGACTGGTGACATAGAAGAGGGTTCTGAAAAGGTTGAGACCAGATAGGCACAATCTCGATTCTGCCAGTGGCATCTCTTCCAAAAAGATCCTTCCTTAAATACTTGATCACCAGATATCTGATTGTGGGGGAGCTTGGATGAGGTCATCGTGATCCCAGGCCTCTCAGTCCTGCTTCTTGTCATCAAGGAGGCCTCGGAATTCTGCTTGTGCTCACAGTTTGCAATTATTTCTGCAGCGCCTGAAGGGAGATTTGCACCAGTTGAAAGTCGACATGGATCAACTGACTGAGCGATGCAACATTTTTTTGCACAAGTCTCCCACGGGATCAAGTACCCCACAACTTCGTTCTGAGCTGAACCTGCTGGTGGAAAAGATGGATCGGGTCAATGGGCTCTCTGCAGTCTACCTGGACAAGTGAGTTACTGACATTTTCCCTGTAAATTCCAAAAGGGGAAACCTGGCAAGTGGCAGAACACCAGACTCTTGGCCCCTCTAGCTTGGGATGTTTTGTACTATTAAAAAGAAAGTTTGGGGAAAGAGAGCCTTCCTAGTAGATTTGGGCTGCCTGCCAATAAAATGTAGCCTACCGAAGGCTGTTTGATTGTGGGGTGAACTGATGAGTTCATGTAATCACAGAGAATCGTTTTTGTAGGGCCATCAGGAAAAATCTCTTGAATCCAGTTTCTTGAAGGCAACAAATAATCTCTGGTTGCATTTTTAAAAAATAGCTGGAGAAGAAGACAGGATTGTCTCTTTTGCTTTGCTATAAATGTATTAAATTGTAACTCACTTTGTAGGATGCTCTGCAGTTATTCCAGGAACCGTTGGTGCACTGCAATAGATAGGCAGCATTTGCATAAACAGCCCAAATTTAAGAGTCATGTTAACTATTTAAAAACATAGAGATGTATCCTTCTGTCTGATACACAAAGTAAACATCCTGTAATGCACACAGATGTATAAAGGAAAAGTCTGAATGCTAGCTAGATTCCCTGTGTGCTGGGATTCCCTGGGTCGTCAGTCTCAGATTCATTTTGGCTGAGATCCATGCATCTGCAGAGAGCCAGAAATTGTACAGGCAGCTAATTTTTCTGTCTCTCCCCTGCCCTATCCTGCCCTATAGTGCCAGCACTCAGACTGCTTTTTAGAAAATAAGCAGTGACCTAATTGTTTCCTACAGTGTTCGTGAAATGTTTATTAACCTTATGACGCTGATGTGTCCACTGCTGTTCCCTTCCTTATCTGTAAATGGTGGAGCTTTGCTGTGTACGTAACTTGGTGGTGTAGAGAAATTCAGTTCTGCTTTTGAAAGGAGAAGTTGGGAGAGATAAAAAGACCACCTTTTCTCTGGAAAAGTAGAGCGCCTGAGAAAGAGATGAACAGCCCAGTCCTGACTGTTGTCCTTAAAAGTGGGCAGGGAAGCTTTCAAAATTCTGGCAATGGATTCTACAACGATAGTTGCATTTTTGGAATCTCCACAGTGTGTGTTTTGTGACCTGGCCCACCTCAAAGGGCTTTCAGAAGTGGCAATGGGAAAGAAGGGAAAGACTCTGAATGTACAACAATGCAATCCTGGCCTGGATGGTCTCTGGTTGGCAAGAGGGGATGGCTTCTGGTTGGCTGTTCATGGTTTCAGGAAGTGACATTTTCCTTTTTTTCCCCTCTGGTAGGCTAAAGATGGTTGATGTTATCATTCAGAATACGCAAGGAGCTGAATCCTTGGTCAAAGGCTACGAGGTGAAATTGAGTCAAGAGGAAGCTGTGCCTGCGGACCTCATCGCCGTTCAGTCCCACCGAGCCACCTTGCAGGTTGGTAGCCCTGAGATGCTCTTGCAAATGCTCTTGCACAAGGCCACAAATCATGCCATTTGCGCCCTTCTGTCTGCTGGGGAAATGCCAGCCTTTCTCTGCTCTTGCAGAATGGTTCTCTAGGCCATCTTTGTCATACTGGGGCCGATGCGAATGGGGCAGTGGGAACTGGCTTGCTCTGGGGGATGGGCAGGCTGGCCTAGTTGGTCCAAGGCTTCCTTTGACTCTCCGGACTGTCCTGTTCTCCCTCATGCCCAGTACTGAAGGCAGACACACTTGCACATGACCATGTACATGTATCCAGTTGGCTTCTGGCTGAAAGGATGAGCCATGGCAAGGTTCACCTCTTGGGAATATGAGTTCATGAGAAAGAAGCTGACTTGAATACAGGTAGTCCTTGACTTACAACTGTAATGGAGCTTGCTCATTACGTTCCTAAGTCACAACAATCACAAAACAAAACAAAGTTTTATACTTTGTGGTGCTTGGTAAATGAATCACATGGTCTTAAATGACTCCACAATGGTTGCCATGGGACATTTTCCTCAAAAACTGAAAGTAAATGACAGTTTTCAGCAAAAATGTCATAAATTGCAGTCATGTGACCATGGGATGCTGCAAATGGCCGTAAATGCAGGATGGCTGCTGAGCACCCAAAATGTGGTCATTTGAGGGCACCGGGGGGGGGGGGAAACATGGGGGGGGTGGAGTTAGAACTTTGGAACCAGGTTGTAAATACCTTTCGGAGGGGATCTGTCGCAACTTCTAAACAGGATGTAAGTCAAGGACTACCTGTATAAGAGTTTTTACCAAATAGAAAACGCTACCACTTTGACCATGGAGAACAGAAAAATTAGTTTGTCCTGAACTGGATGAGGTACATAAGAGAAGGTCCACTAGAAAAGGTTAGGCACCTAACAGAAAAGACTGGGCAGCAGCAGGGAACTGGGCAATCCCCCAAAGAGAGAGGAGCATGGCGGTGGAGGCATCTCCTGCCTTTCTGCACACAGCCCTCTCCCACCGGAAAGTCCAAGAGCTACTAGGAGATTATCTATCCAAATCCCAGGGCTTGTTGCTGGGAAGCTGAAAGGAAACATCCTCCCACGAGGCCTGGGGAAAGCAGAGGGGTCACGTGGGGCATGGACCAAAACCTGGCCAGAAGCTGCTAAGGGACTTGCCTCCAGAGGAGGCTTCCCTTCATGAACTGGCTCCACCTAAATCCTCACCCAGATTCAATCCCTTTTGCTTGCCCCTCAGTTCAAGCTGTTCGGGAGGACAGTCACACACAAGCCTCCCTCCAAGCAGTCCTGAAGAGTCCATGTCAATGCCAGAGGGGGAGATTTGGCTTTTTTTGGGGCGGGGTTGACAAAATGGTTGTGCTGGAACCTCTTTTCCCCCAAAGTATCTTTCTCAAAATTCATTTTGTAAAAACAAGCAAGAGGACAAACCTGCCTTCCTTACTCTGTTCACTGGGCCTTCTTGCTCATTATCATCAGCCAACAAAGGAGGCATCTCTGTTTCTAAAGACCCAAGTGCTGCTTTTTTGGGCTTCCTAGACAGCTTGTAGATGCATTTAATCCTGAATCCCTCAGTGCCAGAGTTGTCCAGCAGAGAGATTACCAGCCCTTCAGCACTCAAAAAACAACAGGAAAAAAAAATCAAGGTTTCTTTGGATGCCCTTGCATACTTGTAGGTAATGTTCCTGCCAGACAATCTGTTCAGCTGCAGAAGGTTCAGCAACTGAGCAGGGTGTTGTCCTGGTCACTCTGTGAAGGAACCACCTGCACGTGAGAAGGGAACCTCCCCTACTGAACACTCAGCTCGTGGCAAGTAGGCTGGGGCAGCTGACCTGGCTGAGGTCCTCAGTGGCATCCAGGTATCTCAGCCCAGCAGCCAAAGGCTTTGTGGGGCTGGTTGACCAGCGGTTGGAGTTTCATGATTATGAAGAAGCCATTGAGGTCAGGTCCTCTGGAGCATTGTAGCAACACATTAATGTCTGTTCACTTTTGGGGCAGAAAGGCAGAGCAAAATTTGGAACAGGGCTGCACAAACCCCAGCTGTGAAAAATGAGCGGGAATAGGCTGAGAATGAAGCCACCAGGAAATTTATTTATTTATTTATTTTAATTCCATTTATACCCCGCCCTTCTCCGAAGACTCAGGGCGGCTTACAAGCTTAGCAGTAGCCTTCATTCTATGTATATGCCTGCTTATTAGGGCTTTCATACACCCCCCAAGCGGCATTATTACAAAGTCAGCTTATTGCCCCCAACAATCTGGGTCCTCATTTTACCTACCTCGGAAGGATGGAAGGCTGAGTCAACCTTCAGCCCGTTTCCTTATCCAGGATCGCTTGTCCACTTTGGTCAATGACAACGTTTGCTCCTTGTCCTTGTTGTGTATCATTAATATTCCAGCACTGGATCAGTGAAGTGAACACCAAGAATGCTGTCTTTGCAACCTTGGAGGATGCCTTAGCAAGAGCCAAGGTGGTAGCGGAGCAGCTGTACCGCTTGAAGCGGGAGCGCAGCCTGGACCTGGAGCACTACCGGGAGAAGGGGGCTCAGCTGTGGGATCGCTGGCAAAGAGTCGGCCTGCAGATGGAGACTCGGTGAGGAGGGGCTGAGGGGAGGGTTTTGAGATTCTCTGCTTTAAGTGTTCAGAATCAGCTTACCAGGTTTTAGTATCTCCAGTTCGGCAACATAGTTCAAAGGTAATGGCAAAACCAGGGCAAACTGCTTATAGTCTTGACCAAATTTTATTTTGATTACCTGTATAGTTCTCTCTAGAGAATTGTGTCACGTGTGACGTTTGGATCACTCTTAACATAAAGTTTTAATATATTTGCTTTTGATTAGTTGAATATGGATATTCTTAGATTAGACAAAGCACTTTGTTAATATTTATATTCTGACATGATTCTTATTAAATTGGTTCTGTTTTTAATTATTGAATAGCAACTTCAGTTTAACAATGTTCTAAATTGATACAAGATACTTTATTATGTTGCACCAATTTAATGTTGCCTCAACATTTTTATTTAAGCTTCATTTCTTATGAATCTCTTTTTCTGTTAGTGTGAAAAAAGAAAATTCAAGCTTTCTTTTTGTTTCTACTCTGTCTTGACAGCTCCCATTTCCTTCTGAGCTTTGGTTTGCAAATGTTCCATGCATGATCATGAGCTTTTCCAGAAGAGCAGCTGACCACTGATATTACTGACATTGCCTTCCATCCACACTTTGACTTTCTGGGAAATCTATCCATTGTCCATGGAATATCCATAGATATCTTTACTCTACTGTTTCACACTTCAGTTCTGCCCTGCACCTAGTGGTGTTATTTGTAAGATTTATGCTCACAGAACAGTCACTTTGGGGGAAAGATGAGGGGGAAGGAGGAAGGACCACCCTGTGTCCTTTTGAAGGTAGCAGACAGGCAATCCACGGGAGCAGAGGCACTGGGGGAAATTGCCCCATCCCATCCAAGGGTCAGGTAGCCTGACTGAAGGGAGCTCTGAGTCCCTAGAGTGACTTCAGCAAAGGGTGCTGTGGAGGCCTCCTTGGAGGTGGCTCTGCAGTCTCTTGTGATCAGAAGGAATGGAAGCATTGGAGACTGTTTGCAAAACCTGCAGATGGACACATCCATTGCTGTAGCTGCTGACCTAGGCCAATTGGCTGACCAAAATAAATGCATTCTTGATGTGTAGTCTGTAATACAAAACCAACAATTAAATCAATCAAGCCTTGGACTGAGGAGGCAAAGCTAAAATTACAGGCTTACTTTGTCTGCACTGATTGGAAAGTTTTTGAAGACAACTCTGCAGACTTGGATGAACTCACAGATACTGCAACATCACATGTTAGCTTTTGTGAAGACCTATGTGTGCCAACCAGGAACTTGCGAATATACAGTAACAACAAGCCTTGGCTCACAGCTAAATTCAAGCAACGACATTGTGCCAAAGAGGAAGCCTACAGGAAAAAAGATAGAGTGCTGTGCAAAGTTGCGAAGTCGTGTCCGACCCATCGCGACCCTATGGACAATGTTCCTCCAGGCCTTCCTGTCCTCTACCATCTTTTGGAGTCCATTTAAGCTCACGCCTACTGCTTCAGTGACTCCATCCAGCCACCTCATTCTCTGTCGTCCCCTTCTTCTATTGCCCTCAATCTTCCTCAGCATTAGGCTCTTCTCCAGTGAGTCCTTCCTTCTCATTAGGTGGCCAAAGTATTTGAGTTTCAACTTCAGGATCTGGCCTTCTAAAGAGCAGTCAGTGTTGATCTCCTCTAGGACTGATTGGTTTGATCACCTTGCAGTCCAAGGGACTCACAAGCAGTCTTCTCCAGCACCATAGTTCAAAGGCCTCAATTCTTTGGCGCTCAGCCTTTCTTATGGTCCAACTTTCACTGCCATACATTGCAACTGGGAAGACCATAGCCTTGACCATACACACTTTTGTTGGCAGGCTGATCTCTCTGCTTTTTAGTGTGCTGTCTAGATTTGCCATGGCTTTCCTCCCCAGGAGCAAGCGTCTTTTAATTTCTTGGCTGCAGTCCCCATCTGCGGTAATCTTGGAGCCCAGGAAAATAAAATCTGGCACTACCTCCATTTCTTCCCCATCTATTTGCCAGGAATTGAAAGGGCCAGATGCCATGATCTTGGTTTTCTTAATGTTTAGTTTTAACCCAACTTTTGCACTCTCCTTCTTCACCCGCAACAAGAGGCTCTTTAGTTCCTCTTCACTTTCTGCCATTAGAGTGGTATCATCTGCATATCTTAGGTTGTTGATATTTCTCCTGGCAATCTTAACTCCAATTTTTGATGCATCTAGCCCTGCCTTTCTCATGATGTGCTCTGCATATAAGTTAAATAGGCAGGGCGACAGTATATAGCCTTGCCGGACTCCTTTCCCAATTTTGAACCAATCAGTGGTTCCGTGTCCAGTTCTCACTGTTGCTTCTTGACCCGCATATAAGGTTTCTCAAGAGACAAATAAGATGGTCTGGTACTCACATCTCTTTAAGAACTTGCCACAGTTTGTTATGATCCACACAATCAAATGCTTTAGCATAGTCAATGAAGCAGAAGTAGATGTTTTTCTGGAACTCCCTAGCTTTCTCCATGATCCAGCGTATGTTGGCAATTTGATCTCTAGTTCCTCTGCCTCTTCGAAATCCTGCCTGTACTTCTGGTAGTTCTCGATCCACATACTGCTGAAGTCTAGCTTGTAGGATTTTAAGCATGACTTTACTAGCATGAGAAATGAGTGCAATGGTGCGATAGTTTGAACATTCTTTGGCACTGCCTTTCTTTGGAATTGGAATGTAAACTGATCTTTTCCAATCCTGTGGCCACTGTTGACTTTTCCAAATTTGCTGGCAAATTGAGTGTAGCACTTTTACTGCACTGTCTTTTAAGATTTTGAATAGCTCAGCTGGAATACTGTCACCTCCACTAGCTTTGTTGTTGCTCAGCTTTTCTAAGGCCCACTTCACTTCACATTCTAGGATGTCTGGCTCGAGGTCAGTGACCACCGGTTTGGGCACTCAAAGGTTCGCCATCACTGGTCTATCAGATCTAATTCTTTAAATATATTTGTCACCTCTACTGTGTATTTATCAGGGATATGATTTAGTTCATATGTAAGTGGCCTAGTGCTTTTCCCTACTTTCTTAAATTTTGCAACAAGAAGCTCATGGTCTGAGCCACAGTCAGCTCCTGGTCTTGTTTTTACTGACTGTATAGAGCTGCTCCATCTTTGGCTGCAGAGCACATGATCAATCTGATTTCTGTGTTGACTGTCTGGTGATGTCCATGTGTAGAGCCGTCTCTTGGGTTGTTGAAAAAGAGTGTTTGCGATGACCATCGTATTCTCTTGACAAAATTCTGTCAGCCTGTGCCCTGCTTCATTTTGTACTCCAAGGCCAAACTTGCCTGTTATTCCGGTTATCTTTTGGCTTCCTACTTTAGCATTCCAATCCCCCATGATGATAAGGACATCGTTTTTTGGTGTTAGTTTGATAAGGTGCTGTAGGGCTTCATAGAACCGGTCAATTTCATCCTCTTCAGCACCAGTGGTTGGAGCATAGACTTGGACTACTGTGATATTGAATGGATTGCCTTGGATTCAAACTGAGATCATTCTGTCATTTTGCAGATTGTATCCCAGTATTGCTTTTCCTACTCTTTTATTGACTATGAAGGCTACTCCATTTCTTCTGAAGGATTCTTGCCCGCAGTAGTATACCTGATGGTCATCTGAATTAAATTCACCCATTCCTGTCCATTTTAGTTCGCTGATTCCTAAGATGTCGATGTTCAGTCTTGTCATCTCTTGTTTGACCACATCCAGCTTTCCTTGATTCATGGATGTTACATTCCAGGTTCCTATGGAGAAAAAATCTTTACAGCATCGGACTTTCCTTTCACCACCAGACACATCCACAGTTGAGCGTCCTTTCGGCTTTGGCCCAGTCGCTTCATTCTTTCTGGCGCTACTAGTACTAGCCCTCTGCTCTTCCCCAGTAGCATATTGGACGCCTTCCGACCTGAGGGGCTCATCTTCCAGCGTCATATCGTTTTGCCTTTTGGTACTGTCCATAGGGTTTTCATGGCAAAGATACTGGAGTGGGTTGCCATTTCCTTCTCCAGTGGATCACGTTTTGTCAGAACTCTCTGCTGTGACCTTTCCGTCTTGGGTGGCCCTGCACAGCATAGCTCATAGCTTCATTGAATTACGCAAGCCCCTTCGCCATAACAAGGCAGTAATCCATGAAGGGGATCTTTCCTATTACCTATCCTTATCTTCTTATGACTATAACTTTGCTGCTTGTATCTTACAATTTATATTTTTTTGTACCCTAGTATGATTTATGTTGTTTGCTTAGCTAGTGCTCTGTGATTATCACTAAGTGTTGCATCATGATTTATGATGAAGTGTTGTATTTCACAGTTTATGATGAATGTATTTTCATGTTGTATATGATCATGATTATCACTATTACTTGTATGTACATTGAGAGCTTATGCACTGGAAACAAATTCCTTATCCAATAAATTGTATTCTATTCTAGTAAACTTTTTAGATTGCAAACCACTTCAGACAAAGGGTGTCTGGAGATCGTGGTCAAAAAAGTCAAATTAGGAAGGAGATAGGTATTTCATTACATGTCATGGAATCATATTCACTATTTTAAAATCATATTCCGTGGATGTCCCTGAAAAGTGTTTCCCTCTACTGTTCTATTATACATGCACCATGTTTGAAACATAATTTTATCAGCTGGCGTTCTCTCCTTTGCTTCATTTCCTCAATTTCTTGGCAGAAAATCTGAGGTGGAGAATATTGAGGATGTGCTCAGGGATTATCGGAACTGTCACAGGGCACTTGTCCGGTGGATTGAGCAGACCACCGTCCAGCAGGAACTGATGAAGCCTGGGCAAGCAGAGGACAGCCGGGTGCTCTCTGAGCAGCTCAGTCAACAGATGGTAAGGGTGATGGAGAAATGCACAAACAGCCTTTGTCACCTTCTCTCTCTGGAACTACAATTTCCCTCATTCTCATCCAGGTTGCATCAACACATAAATGTCTTGGCACTTTGAAAAATAATGTCTCTAGCTTTGTGAACACTATGATTCTGCACGTTATCTTCTCTAGATCTGTCATAGTCTAACTTCTCAAGCAACAGATGCCTCATTGCTATTGCTGTCTGGGAAGAGAAAATCTGTTTGATTTCAGTATCAACTACGTACATGCTAGACTTAATGGCCTTTGGTCCAACATAGCTGGCCATCTCATATATATATACTTCAAAGTAAGAGCCATAAATTGAAAAGGAAAGGTTGCTGCTTCTCCAAGAAAGACTGAAAACACAAGAGAAAAACAAGACATGGCTTAACAATAAAGTCAGGGTGTTGGAGATACCATGTGGATAGATCTCCCTCCTCCAAAACATGGATAGAGAGAGAAAAGGCACAAAAGCATCCTGCTTGTAATTATGTTTTTGACTTTTGCTTTTATTTTGAATTTAAGGCTCTGTTTGCTGAAATAGAAGCAAATCAAGCTAACCTGGACCAATGTCAGAAGCTGTCTCAGCAATATTCAGCTGCTGTGAAGGTAACATATTTCTTCTCGTTGTACAAAGAAACAGCAGGCATACAAAGATGAAGAATGTAGAACTAGCTGGGACAGAGTTTGGCAAACCTGAGGCTGGTTCTGAAATAGTCCTGGGCATTTGAGAAAAGGTTATTTTAGATAATAGACAAACCTTTTCCAGAAAGAACGTATCAGTGCGTTGCTGGGGTGTGATGTACAGCAGGAAAGAAATGGCTAGTAATTCATTATGATTAAAACATTCAACAGTATTTCATATTATTAATTATATTATAAATTTATTATTATTATTGTTAAATATTTCATTATGTGCATCCAAAGTGCAGATGTTTCATGTAATCTTCTGAAACACTTGTTCTGCCTTGTACTTTTTGGAAGAAATTGGATCAGATAGTTCCAATGGCTGCAATCTGAATAGTTTGTTACCATAGTTGGCAATTAATTAAGCTCTTTGCTTGCTTCAGAAAGGGGTTTTGGTTTTTTTTTTTGGGGGGGGGGATTGGTGGTGATGTCCAGTAACTGGCCCAGAGTAGGTACAGAAGTCACGTGACTCAGTAAATTGGTTGGGGCACAATTTACTTTGGTTTGGTAGGATGGTGTATTAGCTGTGGGAATATGGAATGTGACTTACGAAATCACCAAGATCCCTTTTGTCATTTTTCCCTCTCAGGAGTATGAGCTGCAGCTCATGACCTACCGTGCATTTGTGGAATCTCAGCAAAAATCCCCTGTGAAGCGCCGGCGTGTTCTTTCCTCCTCTGACGCCATCACGCAAGAGGTGAGGCTCCTGCCAGCCTTGAGTTTTTCTCTGCAAGAGGATTTTCTATTCTTGGCTTTGGTCGTACAAGCTGCTTTCTTTTCAGATCATATTAACTTTTACCTTTAGAGAATAAAACCCTGATGAAAATTACCCAAGAAAGCCAGTCAAGTAGTTGGTCTTCCAAGCCATGCTCATGGATACAAACTCGCGGTTCGTGTGCTTAGTCAAAATGATGGAAGGTTTTGTTAACTGGAACTCTTAAGACACTGAACCGCTGATTATCCTGCTAATAGGGAGAGCATAAGGACTGTTCTTTGCCACCTCTGGAAGGTTCCAAGTCTTCTTCCAGATTCAGGGATTTCCCCCTTTTTTCTCCAGGGTCAAAAGAGACATGCAAGGAAAGGTATTGCCTTTCACGTCATACAAACCAGAATTCTTCTCACAGCTAGTTTGAGAAATGCTTGTCTCGTCCCTGAGATTGGTTGTGAATCATCTCTTTGCCTTCCTCTTTGTTTCTTTTTGTGGGGAGGGGGAGTATCTTGCTTCTGAGGTTTCTCCCTTGGCTTTTGCAGTGAGGGACTGTACTCTGTACTCTCCTGAATGAGATCCAATTTACTTTATGTTTCATTGTTGTTGGCTTTAATGGGTGTGTTCCTTGTGCTTCTCGTACCTTGTAGTTCATGGATTTACGGACACACTATACAGCCTTGGTCACATTGACTACGCAACATGTGAAGTACATAAGTGATGCTCTCCGGCGCCTGGAAGAGGAAGAAGTAAGGACAGAATTTATGTAATCTAGTATTTGCCTTGTGAATCCAGTTTGGCCCCCTGGAGTCTTGCGCCAGGTTTTATCTCATAAGATCATGAGAAGTTGGCTACTCTTCTTAGGCACCAGGATTGCACCAACAGAAGCATATTAGTGTAGAGGGGAGGGTCTTGAAGAAATTCTGACTCAGCACGTCTCACTAAAGGGAGGTCTGAACTCCTCCTCTGGAAGCTGGTCCCTCAAGGGGAGGACCCAGCTCTATATCCTCCAGGCTGGTCAGCTTAGCAGCCAGGACAAAGGACCTTAGCAGAACTGTGCACTCTTTGCATTCAAAGACTTTCAGTTTCATGTCATCTTCGTGCATTGCTTCACCTTTCCCGACACACTGGAAAGGACCTCTCCAGTCTCCTGAGTTCACTTCCTCTTCAATGTTGTTCTTGCCCCTTTGCCCTGGGAAGCCCTCCCCCGACAGGTTTACGTTCACTCACCTTAGAAGACAACATCAAGTACATTCTGGTTCTGGCACACGGATCGCATGGGGTTTTATATTGTTTTGCCTGTAAGAAGCACCGCAGGTGTTAGTGACATTGGTTCATATATTATGTATCAACATTCCATTTTTTCCAGAAAGTTGTTGAGGAAGAGAAGCAGGAACACCTGGACAAGGTGAAAGGACTCCTGGGCTGGGTCACAAGCTTCAAGCAGAGTGCACTATTCAGAAGCGTCTCACCCACAAAGAGGAAAATGCTGGGAGATATCGAGAAGTCCATTTTGGAGCAGCAGGTGCCTGCATGGGTTGAAGGCCCACATTTCCTTTCATGTTTCTCTCTCATTATAGACCGTGGCCCAGGTCACATGAGTCGTGCTTAATTTATGCTTCCAGTGCGATCCACCTCTATCTGAGCTTTTTCTTGTGCTCATTTTTTTGGAAATGTATCGTTTGAAGTTTCCCTTCTCTTTCTTCTTTTCAGGTCTTGAATGAAGAATTGGCTGCAAAGAAGGAGGAAGTTTCAGAAGCTATAAAAACTACTCAAATATTTCTTGCAAAGCACAGCAACAAGTAAGTTGAGAAAATAACATGAATCCGGAAAGTTGAATTGTGGGAAGCCTGCAAAGCAGACTCCAGAATAATTTTTAATGAAACTTCGGCAGATCACCAAATTGTACAAGTTATTTGCATTTTTAATGGAAATCTCATGATTTTGACCTTTTTCTGGGAAAGAAATTGTGTAAAGGGTACTCTGAGTATATCTCAGCAGAATAATTCTCCAGAAACATAATGGAGCAAGATCAAATTTGAAAACGGGCCATTTCTGGCCAGGAAAATAAAACTCCTGGAAAAATGTTGCCTAGAGAAGACCCTGATCCAGGAGAAGCACTTGGGCTGTGACTCAGGGCTTTAGACCACTCCATTCTTAAGGCCTCTCCAGGAGATCTGCATGGGTGGTAAAAGAAGTCACGATGGTCTTTGCATTGAGGCAGTCAACACACATAGAAGCTATATGGAACTTTGATCTGGACTTATTATCATACTCTTTGTAATGAATTTTTATTCCATTTGGAGGTCTCCAGAAGATCTTGATGATGGAGGTAGTGGTCCACTTAAAGAAAAAGGTTGGGCGTTGGTGCCTTAGTAAGTTATTCCATCTTCCTATATCCAAGTCACATCTTGGATACAGAAAGTGGTATCAATGTTGACTTATTAAATAAACACAAATTCCTGCTCATAGAGCATTTATAAACCAGTCACCCCCCATTCACATTTGAGGCCTTGGGGAAGTGTGGTTCATTGATGTTTGAGGGTTTTGGCCAGGATGACCGTTTGCACGGGCAACTTTGTGTATTGGAATGCAGAATCTCCACCCGCTGCTGTTGCTTCTTGGGTGCCCACTGGCTGTGTTTCTCTTCTGACTGTCTTCCTTCCCACACTGCAGGCTTTCTGATCAGGAGAAGGTGCAGATTTCAGTCCAGCTGGATGCTCTCAAAGAAACCTATGACCAGCTCTGCTGTGATTCCACAGAACTGCTTCAGCAGCTGCAGAAACACATGGCGGAGGAGATGGCGCATAAGGTAGCTCTTTTCTCATTCCCTTTTCCCCCACATTTGTGGCATTCTTTCCCCAGTGGTGGAAGAGAAGGTCCGTGCTTAGAAACATCCTGAAAAACTGTGAAAGTTCATACAGGCAACCGCCCTGTTCCAGTCTATTACAACACGAGGAGGAAATTCTCAGTCTGTATGGATTACTGGGACCACGCTGAGAGGGTTTCATATAGCAACTAACTGTTAGTACAGGTTAGACCAGGCCTGTCCCCTGAAGGGCTCCTGTTTTGTGCTTCCTTCAGTAACGTTTCTCTTAGACAGTTGTGAAAGGCCTATCAAGGTTGGTCTTTCATCACCATCCATCCTTTGAAAATATATAAAAAAACATGGGGTAAGAAATGTCCAGGTCTGCTCCCATCTTCCTATCAGTCCCTCTCCTGCGTTTGGCTGTTTCTGCAAGAAGAGAAGCTGAGTGAGGGACCAAAACTTATGGGAACTACCCAAGGAGCCCTTAGCAGATCCTGTGTAGAAGAGACAGTGAAGCTGGAGGGGAGGATTATTCAGGAAACAAAGAACAAAAGGTGAAAGTCACAGACATAAGCCAGATGTCCTACAAAGGGAAGCTAAGATTGTGGAATGAAACTGAAAAAGAGTAAAGCAGAGTCAATAACTTGGCTGAAATAGGATTTATGCTTGTAATCCCAAAAGAGCAAGGAGAAAGATTTTTTTCTCTTCCCCTCTCGGCTGGCCCGTGGAAAGACAGTATACACAGCCAATTCCCAAGCCTACAGTGCTCTCCAGTCATAAAGTAGTCGAAAATAGTCAATTTCTTCCTTCCGCCCTGTTCTTCTGCAGCCTTCTGCTACTTGGTGCCCTCTTTTCTTATACCCTTGGCCAATTGTCTGAGCATCCGTCCCATCTTTGTTACTGCTTTGTTCATAAGTCCTATCTGGATATATCTGTATATCATTGTATATAAATGTGATACTCATGTCTCCAATGCAACTTGTATATCTGTGTGAAGTTGTGTTTTTAATGCTTGCAGGATCCCACTACTTTGAAGCATTGCAAACCAAAACAGCCAGACGAATAGATGTCATTTTTTTACTTGGGGGCAGCTGTTTTAAATCCTGGCATCACAACAGATGCCGTTAGTTCTGTCCCAAAATCGTCAGAAGGGTCTTCTCCCAAGTGCTGTAATCACTGAATTTAGGATTCCTTTGCCAAATTCTCTTTTGTCCCAGCCTAGAAAAGCCTATATATTTCTTCCTGTCCACTATGATTCCTCTTAGGAACAATGTATTAAGAACCAGCATCCCTTATAATTCTGGATGCTGATGTGAAACATGTTCTCATTGGTTCTGGGGAAGTGGAGGAGAGGAATCTGAAGGGTATTTTTCAGTTTCACATGAGAATAAGAATGAAGTTCTGAAGTTTGGTTTGGGTGCTTCGTGGTTGCACGGAACCTCTTAAACATTTCTGCTTTTGGAAAAACCCCAATCCTTGGGGGTAGAAGGATTGTTCAGGTTAAGGCAATGGGTGGAGCAGACAGAGCTGCACATCCAAAACACCAAAACTAGCAGAAGTCTCTGCATTGAGCATGATGATGTGTCCCTGTTGTTTTCCGTTTCATGTTGATTTACTATTCAGAATAACTACCATCTTTGTTTACAATTTTCTGTTATTGTTTTTGAGAAACTAACCTTCCTGGAGTCTGCCCCAAAAATCTCACTCTAGAAATGTGGGGCAGTTGTGTGGGTTGGGCTCTGTGTGGGTGTTCTTTCTACTTTTTGTGCAAAACAAACAGTCGCATGCCGGATGCTAACCCCCAGCTTTTTACACTGTGTGTGCCATACGGCTGAGCTGCTACCTAAAGGCTCTGTCTTTAACTGCTCACGGCAAAGTCCCCAACTCGGGTAAGTAAGAAGCCTTTTGACGCTTCTCCTTCTCTTTCCCTCTTGTTTTAATGTCTGACTGTGCATGTCTGGAGTCGTGGCTGTGGTGCTAGCAGGCTTGGAAGGCCTTTGCAATTGAGCTGCCATCCTGCCTCGCTTGTCCCAGGGAGCAGGAGGAGGTTCACAGGGTGCAGTTCTGGGTTTAACAGAATAATCTCTGGGGGAAGAATGCTGCGCAACTTTCTCACCTCTGGACCTCAGTCTTAATGGTCCAGAACTTCCAAGATGTAAAGATTCACAGGTTCTCTTTCTCCTTTCAGTTAATGCTGGCCTGCTAGACCAAGAAAACACAGCGTTTCTAGGACAGGCACCAACTGTGTGTCATAGTGGGAGAGAGGCTGACAGCTTAAACTGCAGCGTTGTCATTTGGATCACTTTGTAGAATTGTATTTGCAGGGGTCTTGGACCCAATTCCCATGTGACTGAAAAGCATTTTATTGAACACATTTCTTCACAGTTGCTTGCGGGGTGGGGTGGGGGGATGGTTAAGGGGAAGCAAGTAATTTGATCCTCCAAAGGCAAACCACATATTTTATTTACTGTATTTAATATGCGGCTTCATTGTCCCTTGGAATTGGGTGGCTCATAAATTCAAATAAAATATTTTGTACAACTCAAGACACAATACAGAATTCTCCCTCTTCCCCGTGGCTACAACGAGCCCCAAATGAGGACGACATCTTACGATCTCTTGGTTTCTAGTCCAGCTGTTTCCATGGCTCCAAACTGATTCCTTCCAAACATCCTGCGATTTAGGTTTTTCCATGTAAACACTTTAGAAGAACTGCAGCGTCTTGAAATTCTGGAAGCCCCATTGGGACAGTAGAAAGCCCTTGGCTGCATCTCTTCCGCTAGGCTGCCACTCCCAAACCCGTCAAAGGGACGTTGTGATGGTTGCGGAGCAAAAAGGGAACCTGTTTCCTCTTCAGGGAACTGCATGCTTTCTCCTGCTCCCTTTTCTTGGGCCTACGTGGGTGAGCTGTGCTGTGGTCCTTCTGGGCTTCCTGTCTCCTCCTTTGAATAAAGGGGACCACCAGGAGTGTTTGGCTGTGGTTCCGAGTGTGCTTCTCTCCCTTCTTCTCTGTCTTTCTCCACTGGGGAAAGTGGCTGCAAGGATGCTCCTGCTGCTTTGCTGCTCTTTCTGGCTGCCCAAAATGTCTCAGTAGTGCCTCACCTGCCTGGCTAAATTGAGCTCCAAACTGAAAACAGTTTGCAAGATCAAAATTGTGTTCCTGTGTTATGTGATACAACGTATAAATTACCAGCCTAATTAAAATCTGCTCTCTAGTTCAGTATTCACCATGCTTTAGATAACTGAGACATCTTGGACTGGGATGCATTTATAAGTCCACCATTACTGTGATTCTGATATATTTTTTTCCTCTTTCCCCTCCCTGCTCCCCTGCCCAGGGAAATGAGGCTATTGCTGGAGTGCTAGATCTTGGCACAATGGAAGCCTTCTCTGTTTTTGACGCCATGCAAAAAGGTCTCCTAGACCAAGAAACAGGCCTTCTGCTCTTGGAAGTCCAGGTGATCACAGCTGGTCTGATGGTTCCCAAAGCCAGTGAAAAGCTCTCACTGGCAGAAGGCCTGACAACAGACGTAATAAATGGCAAGATCTACCAACATTTAGAGGAACTGCAGGATGCTGTCGAGCTGATCAAGAACATGCAACTCAAAGGTAGCCCATTTCATCCTGTTGTTGCTGCCATCGAAAATGGAATCATCAGTGAAAGTGCTGGGCTAAAAATAGCACAAATACAGCTTCTCACTGGAAACTTTATAGATCCTTCCAGCCATGAGCAAATCGGTTTAGAAGATGCTCTTCAAAAAGGCATCATTACCAATCATTTTCATGAAAAGTTGGTATCTTGCTTGAAATCTTGTGAGGCTTTGACTGACCCAAATTCAGTTGAGAAAATTAGCTTCAGTGATCTGATGCAGCAGTGTGTCCCTCACCAGGAGACAGGACTGAAATTGCTCCCAATAAAACAGGTGCCAGGTGGGGTGGTGAGCTTGCAGTCAGGCCAAGAAGCAAGCATCCTCTGTGCAGTTCATGAAGGACTAGTAGAAAAGGAAGTGGCAATGGGATTACTAGAAGCCCACCTCTTTGCTGGTGGCCTTGAGGACCCCAAAAGTGGCTGCCAGTTAACTGTGGAGGATGCTGTAAGACATAATTTAATTAAACAAAATCTGGCTTGTGATCTTCTGGCCAGACAACTGCAGACCGGTGGCATTATAGATACAGTTACCAGAGAGAGATTTTCATTAGACAAAGCGATGGAAGGAGGCCTGGTGAAATCAAGGCTTGCAGTGATGATCCTGGAATCCCTTCATTCATTTACAGGACTTGTAAGGCCTGAGTCAGGAGAGATTGTGCCTGTTATGGATTCTCTGGAGCAAGGTATCCTAACTTCTGAGCTGGCTGATAAAATTTTAAGAGGCAGGCAAAACATCAAAGCACTTTTTATAGCAGAGACTAATGAAATTCTTTCATGGAAGAAAGCTGTCGATTGTGGAATCCTGAATAAAGATCTTGCCAAAAAATTGAAGTCAACCTGCCTCCCTGACTTCATTCCAGGGATGCCCGTTTCTGGCCCCTCAAGTAGCTTCCAGAGGAGAAGCTCTTCCTCTGCTCAACCAGTAGACCATGGAGAAGAAAACCAGGGTCCCTCAAGAAGCAGTGAAGAAAAGATGCTGCTCTATTTGATGACTCACAGCTGTGTAAACATCCACAATGGTGAAAAATTGCTTCTGGTAGAGGGGGAGTTAAATAGCCTGTCCGAAATCCTTGCGCCAGCAAGAGAAAATGGCTCTAGCACTGACCTCTTAGAAGCCAGCAAAATGCAACCCCAAGAATGGCCTGAGGATGTTGGCAGGAATGCCACAATTGAAGAAACTGGATCCTGCAGTGAAATTATTTTAAAGAAACTTAATTCGTCTGCATCAGAAAACAAACAGGAACAAAATCTGCAACCCCACATTTGTCTACCTAGCAAAAGGATCGAACTGGAAATTGGAGATATAAATGAATGTGTGAACGTGAAGGAACAAGAAGCGGAAGCTGCTCTTCCAGGAGACTTAAAAAGCGAGATGGATGAGCCGAGAAGAGAGCAAGGTTGGATGATGACACAGAACAAGAGCCGCATGGAAGTGCAGGAGTGCAAATCCAATTTTGAAACTGAATCTGGGAATAAAGAAGTCAAGTGGGAAGAGGCGAAGCATGAAAAACAACTACCGGAAGAGGGAAAGATGACTTTGGAAGAGCAAGAGAGAGAAATGGGAAAAAGAGATGTTAGAAAAGAAGTAGATTTGACTGCTGACAGTTTGGAAAAGATGGAAAAATTTCACATTGTAGTAGATAACGCCGTAGAAAAGGTGACTCTTGCAGAAGTAGATAGGAGGCCAGAGGCTACCAGCTGGTCAAGCATGGGAAAAGTGCAGAATGGATCAACAGACGGCCTTTTGAATCAAGCTGAAGGGAAACCTGCAGATGGACATGTAAAGAGAAGGCAGCTGGCCGCAGACAAAAGAGCAGCTCCTGCCTATCCAAGGGCTGGTTCTGCACTGGCAAAACTATCTGCAGAAGACAGCCCTCTGGACGCGTTGCTGACACAGCTGCAGGAAGGTGGCATAGTTCATGAGCAGACAGGGAAGAAAATGCTCCTGGATGAGGCCCTTGCCTGCGGAGCTGTCTCCAGCCATACAGCCATTAAATTGATGGGGGAGATGAAAATGTTTAGTGGCTTTTTTGATGCAGAGACCTCTGAGTCATTAACCACTGAAGAAGTAATCGGTGCAGGATTGATGGATGAGAATCTTCTCCAGAAGGTATTAGCTTCAGATCAGGCCATAAGTGGCATTATTGACCCATGGAACAAAAGCATTTACTCCATCAAGGAGGCATCTGATTTTGGGCTTTTGGATAAAGAAACTGCCACCAGAATTTTGGAGGCACAAATAGTTACTGGAGGAATTGTTGATTTCAAGCGTGGCAAAAAAATGTCAGTCACTTTGGCTTCCAACCTTGGCCTAATACACAAATCCACTCAAGAAAATCTTAAGAAACTGGAGAAAGCATATAAGGGCAAATATGCTGAAGACACAATTAAAGAAAAACTCATAGCTCTACAGGCTGAAATAGGAGGTATCTTGGATCCTAAAACTAAAGAACCACTGACCATTATCCAGGCTGTAAAAAAGGGATATCTGAGTGAGGAAAAAGCCTTTACGCTCCTAACTAAACAGATAGCCAACGGAGGCATCCTTCACCACAAGACTGGCATGAGACTTTGCGTAGAGGATGCTCTGGAACATGAATTGATTAATGAAAACCTCTACCAAGATCTCAAAAAGGCAGAAGACATATGCCTACACCATTCCATTTATCCTGAAATGCACAAAATTGTGTCCCTACCCCAGGCTGTATCCCATGGGTTAATCGGCTCACATTTTCAAAGCAAAGTTCAAGAAATACAAGCCTCAACTGGAAGTATATTTGATCCTGTTTTGGGCCAGAAAATTACGTTGACTGAAGCTGTTAAGAAAAGGTTATTATCCAAAGCAATTGTGGGACAAGCAGCAATTGCCTCTGAAATGAAGGAAGCTATTCTTTATCCAGGAAGCTGTAGATTGGTCCCATATTCAGAATTTGTCAGAAGGAGCAAAATTGACATTGCGTCAGGGCATAGGTACTTAGAAGTTATTCCCTTTCAAGACACAAGAGATGAGGTGACTGGGAATGTATTGATGATTTCTCAGGCGGTAAAACTTGGCAAAGTAGACCCCATGCTTGCTTTGAGATTGCTGCAGGCTCAGGCAGACACAAGTGGCGTCCTGGAAACTTCTACTGGCCAAAGACTGTCACTGGCGTCTGCTGTGGAAAAAGAAGTGCTGGATGAAGATACAGCTAAAATCATTGCTATTAATCAGATTTTGACTGGAGGGATTGTTAGTGCTGAGACTGGAAAGCGGGTAACCTTGAAAGAGGCCATTGAAAAAGGCTTAATCACCCCCAAATTAGCCGATGCAATTCAAGAAGCTGATCCAATCACCAATAAATGTGATTTAGAAGAGCCTAAAGGCCTTGTGCCCCAGAGGTTGCCGCAAAATGCTGCCTCAAAGCCTAAAACATTGGCCCTTCGTAAATATCCTAATAGTGAAGAACCGAGGACGCCGTCTGAAGCAACGGACTCCAGCTCATTGAAAGCAGGTGGGAAGATGGCGGTAGATGAATTCATTCCCCCTTCCCCTGTCTCAACTGCGGGCAGCTCATTCAGTCAGTTTTCAGAGGAGAACAGATTGGTACCTGAGCTTGCCTTCATGTTGGACCCAGTTGAAGACCTGAGAATAAAGACCCAGGAAAAAAATAGTAAGAAGAAAAATAAATTGAGGAAGAAAGAACTTTTTAAAGGAGAGCTAGAAAGGCAAACAAGAAGTAATCGTGAGGCCGAAAAGATACTGGAAGGAAATTTCCCCGTGGACACTAGCACAGTTAACGGAGGCCAGGAGCAGAAAGAAAAAGTGCTTCCGCTGGAAGAAAGTGCTTGTGTGTCCCTTGGCCTTGAAAGGGCCCATAGGACCCCGTGCCTAGGATCTGCAGAGGGGCAGGCACCCAAAGAACAAAATAAAGAAGAGGGTGATGTACATTTTCAAGGCTCTACCAAGATTATGTCCAAGAAGCAGGCTGATAGCAAATTGCTTGGGGATGCCAAAATGGGGCTACCAAGTCAAGATTCAGAATTAAAAGCTGGCGAACTCCGCACTTTGAAAAGCCTCGACTCAAAAAACATTAAGAAGAAGAAAGCAAAAAAGATTAAGAAGCAGAGCGCTCTGTCGTCAAGTTCCAGCGAGGCCACCGTGGCAAGAAGGGCCAAGGTGGAGCCAAGCCCGAGCAGTGCAGAATCCTTGCAGGAAGGCCCATCTGGTGGGGTAAGAAGCCCACTTAAAGAAGGTGAAGTTACGAGGCAGGAGCGTCAGGCAAGCAGGAAGGAGCAGCAGCATGTTGGGGCTGGAGAGAACATTGCAGATGATGGGAAAGTGAGTATTGCCCAAAAGGGAGACGCATCAGAGAAGGTTTCTGAACAAAAGGAAAGACTTTGCAAAAATTCTGTGAAAGATACCACAGAAGAACAAATATTGCTTAAAAAAAAGCAAAAACCTTTTAGCTCAGAAGAGCAAGTACACAAGGTAATGGACTATGTGGAATTCTTCGGCTCTCCTGAATCAAAACCAGAAGATCTTCAGAACAGAAAAAAGTTAGAGGACAAGTTAAGTCCTTACTCCTCTGTGACATCATTCGTACAAGAAGTGGTCAGAGAAGTACCTGGAGAAGATGAAAGCGTTGGTGCTAAAGAGCTGCCCGTGTCTTCAGAAGCGGAAGAGTCGTGGCGAGAGAGTGACATCGTTGGACCAGAGGGACAAAGGCTACAAGACGGGGAGTTTCCAGAAAGGGAAAATGATCCTTCCGGAGAGTCATGCATGCAGCAGGAATCAGAAGGAATCAGAGAAGTTGAAAACGTTGATGATTCTTCCTGCATGGTTGAAAATACAGAAGAGAAATGTCAAGATGCTTCCACATCTACCAAGGTAGGTAGTTTAAATCTTATGGCTGCTCATGCGTATCTCGTGGGGTTAAATAGACAACTAGAGTATTCCTGAAGACAAAGTAGATACGTAGTGAACGTTGTCTGAAAGCCACTTTAGTGTAGTGGCGAAGGGACTCGGCTCGAAACGGGAGAACCTGCCTTAGGCACAAATGGATGACCTTGGGCCAGTCTCTCTCTCTCAGCCCTAGGAAGCAGGCAATGACAAACCGCTTCCAAAGTCTTGTGAAGAAAACTGCAGAAACAAATCCCATAGTCTTCTCCTTGAACTGTCAAGGTGAGAACTATGCAGCTTTATAGCTGCTTTATTTTATGACTTATTTAACTATATTTACTTGCCGCCTCCTGTCTGGATCAAAATCCAGAGGACGGCTAACAAAGTTGTACACAGTAAAACAGTTTGTAAATTATCTAGCATAAAGGGTAACATCTGCACTAAAATGTTTAAATTGAACAATAATACAGCTAAAAGGCTAGCCAGAATTTGATATGGCCAAATCCACAAACTAGTTTAATGCAATGTTGGAATATTGTCAATGATGGGGACCGGTAAACATTTTTTGGAAAGGGTTTTAAGAAGGTGAGGGCATTCCAGAGAAATGTTTGGTAGAGTTTTGAAAAAAGATGTTTAGCTTTAAAAAATGTGATTGAAAAAGAAGAAACGGGGGTATTTTTAGAAGGAAGTAAAAGTGACTCAGTGTAGCAAAGTCCCAGAGGAAAAGAGATGCTCCTCTCCTCCTGTACAAGTCTTTGGGATGCATGTCTGAGACTAGAAAAATATGGTTCTGTCAAAAGCAGGTGAACTGGGTATGTTAGGGATGAATCCTTGCCTCAGTTTCCAAATGGTTAACAGCTCTTGACTATTCATGTCTGTCTGTGTTTCTTTCCTCCTCTTGCTTCCCAAATTGCCTTCATGTGCCTAATGTCTGCTGGGCCAAGAATGAAAAATGGGTGGACTCGGTAGCTAATCACAAAGATTTGGAATTATTCATGGCTGAGTCCTGCTCTTGATGAATTGGGCTGGGAGAATGGAGTTGCTTCCTGCCCTGTCTGTGTATTTGGATTGGGCTCTAGATACTCTTGGAACAGATTGGTAATGTGCTCTATTTGTAACTCTCTTTTTTCTCCCCTCTCCAAAAATAAAAATTATGGGGGGAAAGATATAAAAACCACATTGTGCCTTCTGATACTTAGGGGCCTCAGTTAAGAAGCACTCTTTAAGCCCAGCCTCCTCTAATTACATTTAATTATACTTTAGCCATGGAAAGAGGAGCTTTGTGGGAAGCAAAACCTGAGGGGTTGGCTTATATAATTCAGCTGTTTGGCCCCAATTTAGCTTCATGCTTGGACAGTGATGCCAGGGCCAGAGCTGTGGGTCTTCTGCTCGGGCAGGGTGAGGCTGGCCTGGAACGGGCAGGCAGAGGGAGTGTGAAGCCCAGGTTTATTCCAGATTTGGAAAATGCTTTCCTTTGCTTAGAGTTAACAGCATCCTCTTCATCTTAGGCCTTGGATGGGGAACTGAAGGATCTGTCAGCGCCTGTGAATCAAGAGCTGGAAGCTGCGGAAGGGATTGTGGCCAGCTCTCCTCAGGAGATCTCGGAGCAATTATTGAGGGTTTTGGAGAAAGACGCCAAGAACCTTTGGAAGTCTTTTGACTCTGTCAATGACATCCTGACATCTTGGCCGCTAAACCTTCACACTGCAATAGAAGCAGAAAAGGTATTGCCTTCTTTAAGGGCCAAACACATTCCTGGTGGGAACAATTTATCAAACAGGGGATAGTTTTGGCACTCAAACTCTCCAGAAAAAGGCTGGGTGAAAGTGAAAGATGATGTGCTTTTTCCCCCCCCCCCACGTGACGCAGAGCAGTTGATCTGGGAAATTTCTACACACGTACATGCATCACCGTTGGCAGACGGTGTTGGCAGGAGGGCAGAGGTCAAGCCCTAGGCCTCTTAGTTGTGGAGTGCCTCAGGGTTCGGTGCTCTCGCCCCTCCTGTTCAACATCTATATGAAGCCGCTGGGAGAGATCATCCGTAGCTTCGGGGTGAAATATCATCAATATGCTGATGATACCCAGCTATTCATCTCCACCCCGAACCAACCCAGTGATGCCCTCGATGTGATGTCCCGTTGCCTGGAAGCGGTACAGATTTGGATGGGAGAAAACAGGCTTCGACTCAACCCGGCCAAGACTGAGTGGCTGTACATACCGTCATCTCGTTTAGTCCAAGAGGTTCCATCTCTGACTATAGGAGGAGAGATGTTACCTCCCATTGATAGAGCACGCAATCTGGGCATCCTCCTAGATTCACGACTCAGTTTTGAAGATCATATTGGAGTTGTGGCTAGGGGGGCATTTGCACAGATTTGTCTTATATACCAATTGCGCCCCTTTTTGGACCGAGATGCCCTACGTACAGTCACCCACGCACTCGTCACCTCCCGTATTGATTACTGTAATGCTCTCTACATGGGGCTGCCCTTGAAGACCACCCGGAGGCTTCAGCTGGTGCAGAATGCAGCTGCACGGGTTGTGATGGGAGCACCCCGATACTCCCATATTACACCCCTCCTGCGTGAGCTGCATTGGCTACCAGTTGCCCTCCGGGTGAGATTTAAGGTGCTGGTACTTACCTTTAAAGCCCTACATGGCTTAGGTCTGGGATACTTGCAGGACCATCTGCTGCCGGGAACAAATTCCCATCGTCCAGTACGCTCACACAGAGAGGGCCTCCTCAGGGTACCGTCAGCTAGGCAATGTCGGCTGGCGACCCCCAGGGGGAGGGCCTTCTCTGTGGGAGCGCCAACCCTATGGAATCAGCTCCCCCCTGAGCTTCGGATGGCCCAAAACCTCCAATCCTTTCGCCGCGGCCTCAAAACACTCCTTTTCCACCAGGCTGACCTGGACTGACAGGCATTTTAATTATATTTATATTTGGAATTTTTAATTTATTTTTTAATTCTTTAATTTTAATTTATTGCACAGATGATTTCAATTTTATTTTTATCTTGATTTCTGTACTTATTATATGTTTTGTTGTTAGCCGCCCTGAGTCCTTCGGGAGATAGGGCGGGATATAAATCCCATCAATAAATAAATAAATAAATAAATTAAGGAGCTCTTTTGGTTGGAAGAGAGGAGCTTTATTTTGAAATGGAAAAAAGATGGCTGACTGTAAAGACTCCCATTTAGTTTCATTTCAGAATTGTCCCATATCTTGCAAGGGTGACTATTTTTGGTGCCTTTTGTTAATCTTGCTTTGCTTTTGTATTCATATAATGGTGTTAATTCTCTAGTCTCTTTTTGCTCTAAGGCTAAAATCCGAATCCGGCATGGCGAACTCCATGGCAGATTGCAAGGGTTGCTAAAGTGGGTGACAGACACCACCCAGCAACTCAATGGCCTTGAATCCCACGCTGTGACTGAGGCCAGCGGCTGGACCCCCTACCTTCAGAGATACAAGGTAGCCATAGCAACAGCCATGTTAAGGTTGTCTGTAAAAGAACAATGCAGTTTTGGGGATGGGGTGGAATAGGTGGAGGTGACATTTCATTAACTGTGCTGTCTTCATCTCTTGAGACCTCGCCACCGTCATTCATTCTCCTGTTAGCTGTTTGAGCTTGCAAAATATCACAAGATGCGGAAGGCAGCTTTTTGAACTCAGCTGCATGGCTCTTCCAGCACTGCACGTAACAGGCCTTGACCTCCCAGCTGCCCCTGGAGGATCTGATGGGAGATGCTTTCCAGGGCAAGGTCACAGGCCCTTGGCTGCTGGCATCTAATAGCCAGAATTGCCTTTCTGATTCTTGAAATTACTCTTTCTTTCCAGGCAAAAAGCTGTGGGTTTTTTTGTGCCAGTTTCCTTGTTCTCCCCCACAAAACCTGGACTCATCCAGGTCTGTCCTCTCCCTTGGATGAACCTCTTCCCCCTCCTGGCAACTGGAGCTTTTGGCCTGTCATTGGGAGGGGTGAGGGATGGATGAATGCTGGCTAGCTATTTATCATCCATGTGTTTAAATTTATAAATAGTGCTTTGGGCCAGGACCCATTATAATACTGTAGGCAGTGACTTGTTTGGGTTGTAACCATCCATAGTGATGAATTCCACAGGCTCTTGATATGGGAATTAAGAACAAATTTCCTTTCTAGAGTATGATCATGGGTGCTGGATTTGTTCCCTTCCTCCCATGAGAGAGACATTTACGGTAGGACTTTCATGAAAAGAGGGAGTCTCCGGCTTCAGCCAAACACTGTTGGGCATGGCTTACTTCCCTGAACGGTGAAAAGAGCACAAAAGCAATGCAGCAAGTTGTGGCTTAGTTTCCTTTAGAGAAAAGAGAGCAGCACTGGATCCCATTTTATTAAGGACTGTTGATTCTTTTTCTTTCTCTTGGTGGCAGGGAAAGGATTGAAAGTTGTAAGGTTAGCTTTTAATTAGCTACAACCGAAATGTGGTTTGAATACAGGACTGTGCCATTAAAACATTTAGTCTTATGACACATGGCAGGAACATCGTCTCCCGTGCATTTGCAGATGTGGTGGTGCTCTAAAAGAGGAATGGCTAATTCATGATATATGTATCCTAATCGATGTAATTGAGCTGTCACTGGAAGACCCTGCCCTGTGGTATGCACCACCTTGATGATTTCAGAGGAAAGAAACTCTTGGAATCTAACAGACCAGGGATATTGGTTTGTTGCTGGCCAGGGAAAGAACACAATGGAAGCTGACTTTCAGAGCAAAAAGTAATCCAATGAACTGTACCTAAGATGATGCTCTAATGTGGTTTCTTCCAGTTGAGTAATTTCTGCCCAGCCTCTGAATAATTGGCCTTGCTAACGGTTTCTCTTTCTTTTCTCTTCATATGGCCAGGAACTGGCAAAGCCCCTCCCAGAGACTAAGACTCACCTTGATGAGATGGCCTTGAATATCCAGTTCTTCCTTTCGCAGCACGGGCAAGACTTGAATACTGAGCAAAGTGGGCAGTTGCTGAGGCTGCTGAATGACCTGCAGAGGTCTTTTCGGGAGTTGTCCAAGAGAGTGACCACCCGCACTGAAGTCCTGCAGGTCTGTCCCCAACCAACAGAGCTGATGGAGGAGATGACGGGGTGGACCGACCTCTTCTGGGCTGCCTTGTCCATGACAGGGAGCAGTGTGGTTGTGGTGGTGTGTGCATGTGTGGCTCTTCCTCTAGACGGAGCAGTGGTGCTCCTGCTGGGCTTTGCAAAACCTTTAGGCTGGTCTCATCCAGGACACGGAACAAGTGGAGAACAAAAAGGACTTCTTCTCCTGGCTTTGTTGATCAAGAAGGGCTGATGGATAGAACTGTCTTGGGCAAGGAAGACAAGCAGAATGTCTGGAGGGCCGGGAGGAGAGACAGCAGGCAAGGGAGGTCACAACAGAGAGAGTGTGACCCCAAGATTAGCCGTAGTCTGTGAAAAATGCAAATGCATGAGGGCAAGAGTCATCTTTTGGGCTGTCACTCAAATGTGCTGGGATTTGTACATAATGTACATAAGCATGAGCTCCTCTAATTTATTACATATGAAAAAAATTACACATGAAACAATCCTTAGAGGTAGCCAACCTAGATTAGGTGTCCCCAAACCTTTCAAGTTGATGGGCACATTATGGATTTTGAGAGCAGGTCATTGGAGAAGACTTCTTCCAATTAAAGTATTGGATTTTGCTCCAAATGCACGTCTTTGAGTTTTCTCTGCTGAAAATCAAATTGCATTTTATGCACTGAAATAATTTAAAAGTTAGTGCACCAAAATTCACTAAATGATTGTAATGCAATTATTGCTTAGATAAGGTAAAGGTAAAGTTTATCCTGCACATGTGTGCTAGTCGTTTCCGACTCTAGAGGCCGGTGCTCATCTCCGTTTCAAAGCCGAAGAGCCAGCGCTTGTCCGAGGACGTCTCCGGGGTCATGTGGCCGGCATGTCTAGATGCCAAAGGTGCACGGAACACTGTTACCTTCCCATTCTAGTGGTCCCTATTGTTCTACTTGCATTTTTACGTGCTTTCGAACTGCTAGGTTGGCAGAAGCTGGGACAAGTAACAGGCGCTCACTCTGTTACACGGCACTCGGGATTCAACCCGCCAAACTGCCAACCTTCTGATTGACAAGCTCAGCGTCCTAACCCACTGAGCCACCGCGTCCCTATTGCTTAGATGCACATCTCCAAATAAACTAGAAAATACTTTATTGAAATGTCTGTAAATATTTAAAATTAACTCAGCAATGTGCCTGTTTTTGTACAATATTGCTTCTGTTTTAGGAAAATATGGAAATAATTATTTTTTTCTTTTAAAGGAGGCATGCATCCTCAGAGGTTTTCTGAAAATTTTAATTCCAAACCTCAAATTGCGTAACTTTATTAATGATTCTCTATAAAAAAATATAGCAGCACAAAATATTCTGCCAACATCCCTGTTTCGATGGGGGCACAAGTGACTGGGTTCCTCTCCTTGCTAGAGAGAAGCAGGGATAGGGATAGTTTTTAAATTAATTGTGGTGTTGTGTGTGTGTGCATACATGCATGCAGGGGATGTGGGGGGAGGGAGGATTTCATTCCCAGTCTGAGGGAGAAGGTAACTTTTGCAAAGACTGCGGTTGGAGATGGAGGAGGGAACCTGTCCCTGCTCAGATGCAGCGGCCCAGATCAAAATCTCTTTTCAGCTCTAATTTTGCCCCCAGCCGAACTTCTGGGTTTCAGCCCAGCCTCCTCGGACCCTGACACCTTCTCCTTGGGCTGCCCACCTTCCTCCACGCTTCTGGACACAATTCGGTGTCTGCTGCTCACCCCCCTCCCGTCTGCCCACCTCCCCTGTTCAGGGAAGGGGTGTTTTGTTTAACACTGCGCTGTTCTGCCTCTTGTCTCTCTGTGTGTATTAACCGATGTGCTTTGCCTTTTCAGATTGAATGTATCCCATCCCTAATGCAGAAGATCTCCTTATGCTGCCGAAGAGCACTTTTGAGGAGAGCTTCTCTTACTCCCTTTCTCAAACTGCTTTTGTCATTTGGCTTAAGACTGACAGAGAAAGCAGGACGAGGATCAGCAGGGGCCAAGCGTTGAGAGAAGGATGGTCCAGGGTCACACATCATGCTCAATCACCTTAAAGTTACTCTGTGCCCAGAGCAGCCTCCCCCAACCCAGCGTCCTCCAAGGGTGCTCGACCTCAACTCCCACAATCTCCAGCTTGCCTGGAGGGTCTGAATTGAAGTCCAACACCACTGGAAACCACTTGTTGGGGAAGGCTGGCCAAAAGACGTTTGTGTGGAATCTCTCTCTGTCTTGCTCTCCTTCACCCAGCCAAACACTCTGGGCCTGTCTCAGGAATGACCTCTCGTAGGTCACTGTGGTCCTGCAAAGGCATTCTACGTGGCCTTTTTTCTTCTCAAGACTGCAAACAAAAATTGACTTAGGTATTTTCTTAGGCTGGTGACAAACATCTGAATGCCTTTGTCTATTTCTTCCCTCCCACATCATGAGTTGAGTCCTATTGTAAAATTGACATGGAAGGGGAAAGGTGCAGGTGAGCAAGAGAGAGTAAGAGACAGATAATGCATCTTGTCCTCCAGAAACTTCTGTTTGTCTGTTTTACATTTTCTCTGACTTTGTTTTTTATTTGTTTGATAAGCCTTAAAAAACTCTTTCATTTTTAAAAACTCCCTCTTGCCATGTAGACACTGCAAGAACAACAAGCCATACGAGACCACAAGCTGCAGGAGATGTGCACCTGGATGGATCAGGCAGAGGCCCGTCTGCAGGGTTCCCAAGCAGCCACAGCAGGGGCTTCGGGAGAAGACCTCTCTGTCCTGGAACACAGCCAGAGAGATGTGACCGTAAGCACGAGGCCTCCAGGAAGACCTTAGGGTGAAAGGCAGAACCTTTTCTCGGTGCCTGGGGGCTTGATGCGAGAGCTTCCCTCTCCCATCGTGCCCTCCGTGAGGGAACCGTCAAGACTTTAAGCGGTGTTTCTCAACCGTGGCAAATGTAAGATGGGTGAACTTCATCTCCCAGAGCTCCCCAGCCAGCAGTTAAAGTCCACCCATGTTGAAAAACACTGTTTTAGAGGGCAAAGAAGATGACCTCAGGGGAGGGATGCGGGAGCCATTCTGCGGGAGCCATTCTCCTGCGGCTGGCCTTCCGCTTCGCCCCCCCCCCGTCGCGGGGTTACGGGACCGACCAGGTGGTTCCGTCCCAGGCGCCTAATGGACCCTGAACGGTTCCAGGAGGCGCTTGGATCTGTGCCTGCCATCTTCGCTCACAGCTCGGTCGATGCCTTAGTGGAAACCTGGGAAAGGGCGGCCGAGGAGGCACTCGACCACGTTGTTCCCATGCAGCCCCTGACCTGGCACAGATCCCGGCGGGCACCATGGTTCTTCGTGGAGCTCCGGGAGATGAAGCGTCGGAGACGGAGCCTAGAGAGCTGTTAGAGGTCCAGCCAGTCTGAGTCTGATTGATTGCGATTAAGAACCTTCACGAGGTCTTATCTCGCAGCGATGGAGGCAGCGAAGTCTAATTACTTCGCTGCCCTCATCGCGTCCGCAGATAATCGCCCGGCTGCCCTGTTTGGTGTGACTCGCTCCCTCCTGAATCAGGAGGTGAGGGAGGAGCCCCTGCAGGGTCGTGCCGAGGAATTTAGTCAATATCTGGCAGATAAAATCGCTCAGATTCGGGCCGGCCTGGACTCCGACTGGGCAGAGTCTGGCGATGGGGAATCGAGCGGTCTTGGAAACATTACTTGGGAAGAATTCGATCCTGTGACTCTGGAAGAAGTGGACAGGATCATGGGGAAGCTGAGTTCCACCACTTGTTTATTGGACCCGTGCCCCTCCTGGCTGGTTTATGCAGCTCGGGAGGAGACACGAGGCTGGCTCCAGGCAGTAATAACTGCTTCTTTGAGAGAGGGTAGCTTCCCCGCCTCCTTGAAGGAGGCGGTGGTGAGGCCCCTCCTCAAGAAGCCTGCCCTGCACCCGGCCATTTTGAACAACTATCGTCCGGTCTCCAACCTTTGCTTTTTAGCGAAGGTTGTTGAGAGTGTGGTGGCTCATCAGCTTCCTCTGTTCCTGGAGGAAGCGGATTATCTGGACCCCTACCAATCGGGCTTTAGGCCCAGGTACAGCACAGAGATGGCATTGATCGCACTGGTGAATGATCTCTGGCGGGCTTGGCACAGGGGTTGCTCCTCTGTCCTAGTCCTATTAGACCTCTCAGCGGCTTTTGATACCATCGACCATGGTATCTTACTGCGGCGCCTCAGGGTGGCACTGTTTTACAGTGGTTCTCCTCCTACCTCCTGGGTCGTTCGCAGTCGGTGTTGGCAGGGGGACAGAGGTCGACCTCGAGGCCTCTCGTTTGTGGAGTCCCTGAGGGATCGGTCCTCTCGCCCCTCCTGTTCAACATCTATATGAAGACGCTGGGTGAGATCATTCATGGTTTTGGGGTGGGGTATCATCAGTACGCTGATGGTACCCAGCTTTTTATTTCCACCCCAGATCAACCCAGTGATGCCTTCTCCGTGATGTCCCGTTGCCTGGAGGCGGTGAGGGTCTGGATGGGGAGTAACAGGCTTCGTCTAAATCCCGACAAGACCGAGTGGCTGTGTATACCGGCATCTCAGGTTGTCCATTCTATTCCATCTTTATCTATAGGGGGTGAGGTGTTACCCCCCATAGATAGGGCTCGCAACTTGGGTGTCCTTGATTCACAGCTCAGTTTTGAAGATCATATAGGAGCTGTGGCCAGGGGGGCTTTTGCCCAGGTTCGCCTGGTGTGCCAGTTGCAGCCCTACTTGGACCGAGATGCCCTACGCACAGTCACTCATGCGCTCGTGACCTCTCGGATAGACTACTGCAACGCTCTCTACATGGGGCTGCCCTTGAATACCACTCGGAGGCTCCAGCTGGTGCAGAATGTGGCCGCCTGAGTTGTGATGGGGGTTTCCCGATACTCCCATGTAACACCTCTGCTCCGCGAGCTGCATTGGCTTCCAGTTGTCTTCCGGGTGAGATTCAAGGTGCTGGTGATGACCTATAAAGCCCTAAATGGCTTGGGTCCGGGTTATTTACGGGAGTACCTTCCCATCATCCTGTGCGCTCCCACAGAGAGGGCCTCCTCAGGGTGCCGTCGGTCAGGGAATGTCGACCGGCGGCCCCCAAGGGGAGAGCATTCTCTGTGGGCGCGCCTGCCCTCTGGAATCAGCTCCCTGTTGAGCTCCGGATGGCTCCCGACCTTCGCTCCTTCCGCCGCGACCTGAAGACTTGGCTATTTGAACTTGCCGGCCTGAACTGAGGGACTGGGATTTTAGATCTTAAATTTTAAAAATTTTAAATTTTAGAATGTGTTTTATTGTTTAGGGCTATTGGTTTAATTTCATTTTAATTTTTGTATATTATGTGTTGTTTATAGTGTTTAATTGCCCTGTACACCGCCCCGAGTCCCTTGGGAGAGGGGCGGTATATAAATCCAAATAATAAATAAATAAAAGGGGCTGAAGGATTTTTCAAGCCCAGAATTACAAGATAATATTTGGAAGTGGCTCAGGCAGCTGCCTCCCTGATGCACAAGGGGGAGGAGAAGCAGATGCAGCTCAGTCAGACCCGCAAGATTTGCTTGTTGTAGCCAATCTCAATAGCCCAGCTGGGAAGTTGATTTTCTGGTCTAGTCTGCCTGGTGGGTTGAATAAATGAAATCAAAATGTAAAAGTAATGGTAAATTTTGATAAATTTTTAACGGGCGACTCAAGAAATCTTTTTTTGACTGAATCTATTGAAAAAGATGATTGGAAGAGAGTTACAATGCCAGCCTTGAAAGTCAGTTCCTAGAGCTTTGCAGAAGGGTTTGCTTATTGTTATCCAGGACTTGCGTTGGAGCCTGCACAGCCGGACCGCTTCCTTTGCGAGTGTCTTGAAGGCAACAGAGGACTTTCTGGAGGAGAACAGAGTCAAACTGCCCCCTGGAGAGCTGGAATCCCTGCAAGAAAAGCTCCATCAGGCTCAGGGACAGTATCTGTCTCTGCAGGAAAGGGTGGAGGCCGCCCAGAAGGAGCTTGAAAGTGCTGTGAGCTCTGTAATGCAACAACAGACAGAAAAGGTAGGACAGTGCTACAGGCTGGGTAATTTTAACTCTTTTATTGCTGGATGATCCCCTGTTGGATTCTGCACTGAGTAGGAGTTTGGACTAGATGGCCTCTCCTCCATCTCTACATCTGATTCGGTCACCACATTTTAGGAGGAGATGCAATTATATAACTATATGTAAGTTGATTGTTGCAGAGTCTGTCAAAACTGCTATGGAAGGTTCCCAAGGAAGTAATTCCTGTCTTATCCTTGCTGCCCAGCCTGTCCAAAGCAGACTGCTCCAGATGCAACAGTTTATTCATATCCCAGGAATTTTGCTACTTTGTCTCCTCTCAAAAATTTGTTCCCAGGTTAGAGTGATCAAAGACTTTGAAGAAAACCAGAGTAAGATTGAATCCCTTCTACACTGGGTGGCAACAGTGAAGAGGTCTAGAGGGCTCCCGGAAGATAAATTGTGGCCAATGGGAAAAGATGGTGGAAGACATGGAGGTGGAGAAGTCCAAGATGCTCCTGATGGCCATTGGTTGGAAATTGTTGAAGAGAATCTTGATTTGCACTACACAAGTTTGAAGGTTGGTGCATCTATTCACTGAGTAACATCCTGGCTTGGCTATGAATCCATTTCTGTCGTTTCATTTTTAGTCACTGTCTCCCAGATTCAGTTGCCTAGTCTGTGTTGATTTTCGACGCCTTGGCTCTAATTCTAACCTTGAATGCATCCTAGCCCTTTTCTGGAAACCAAATGTAAATCTTTAGGTTGTGTGTGAGTCCCAGAATTGGACATTCTGTCCCAGAGGACGCTCAAAGCACACCTCTTTATCCATATCCACTAAAGAAGTTTAACTGGCCTGGAGGTTTCTCTGAGAATAATGAATCAGTTGCAGCATTAGCATCACGTATACTCAAGGCGGAGAAGCAGGGTTGCGTCTCACCCATTTCATAGTGGCCATCCTTGGCTTTCAGTTCATTCTTTAACACAGGTCAAAGTGTTGCAGTTGTCTGGATTAGTAGATAGTTTGGGGCATGGTTTCTCCAACGCCAGATCATCTATTTACTGAGGTGATTGTGAGGTTTGCCTCCAAGTGTCCCTCCTGACCCTTTCCATCAGTGAGATTGATTGGCATCCACTGTTTGTATCACACTCCACTATGATGCATTCCATGTTGTTTGGAAGCAGCCATGGAAGGATTCCTGTGTATGTGTATATAATAAGCATACAACTAGAACAATCTTGGACTCTCTCTGTTGGGAAGAAATGAGTCAAACCTGGGACAACTATAAGAACAGAGATTTCTCTTCCTGGCCTGCAGGGTCTGGCTTTGATTTTGCCATTGGTAGTTTGGTTTTGATATACTTTTGATATAGCTTTTATGTTTTCTTTCCAGGTCCACCACCAAGAGTTCCTTTCTCACCAGCAAGATGTCATTCTAGCCACACAGTCAGCCCAGGCTTTCCTGGACAAACAAAGCCACAACCTTACACTGGAAGAGAAGCAGAATCTGCAAAGAAGGCTAGAAGAGCTGAAGGACCAGTATGCTGCTTCCTTGTCTCAGACAGAGGGGCAGCTCAAACAAGCACAGACGCTCCGGGATGAGCTGCAGAAGTTTTTGCGGGACCACCAAGAGTTTGCAACCTGGCTGGAACAGGCTGAGCAAGACTTGGAGAAGATGTATGCAGGAGATGGCAGCCTTGAGTCCCTTCAGCCTGTGCTCCTCCAGCAGAGCAGCTTCTCTGAAGATGTGATTTCCCACAAAGGAGATTTACGTTTTGTCACGATGTCAGGGCAGAAAGTGTTGGATGCTGAGAAGGCTGTCATTGCTGCAAGTGGAGGGGAGCCATGCAGTGAGATATTAGCCACCAGCACATTAGTGAAGAGCAAACTGGAAGGCGCCAACAGGAGATATGGCACCCTCCACTCTAAGGTACAAGAAACCTTTAAAAGGAAAGGGTTATTCTATCTGAGCAGCCCATTGTATCTGCTCCCCAGTTCCTTTTCATTTCTTCTATGACATCCTCAAAGCCAGGGTAGTTGTTAGAATGTGGTTGTAGAAAAGTATTTGCCTCCTGCCAGATTGTCTGAATTTTTGCATATGCCAGTGAGGAAATGCAACTGTCCCCCCATTCAGTCTAATTAAAAGGATAACTGGGGCCAGTTTGTTTCATTAAAGAATCATGCTACTTTGGGCCAAACCCATCTTATAAAACAAACTTCACCACAGTGAAATTTTCACTACACGGATTTGAGAGGCATGACATGCTCGGTCACATAATTGTGTCAGAAAACCTCAAAAAACAGAACAACATCCAGGGATCTGTGGGTGTCTCCTTGACTAAAATCAGAATTACCATCAGAAATTTACTGGATAATAATGGGATTCATGAGATCATATCACACTGAAAACTATTGCGCACTAAGAAGAACACCAATGCTCCATATTACACTGAGCAAGTCAGGCCATGGCTATCCAAATCAAAAACATCTAACAGGCTATCCCACATTCCTTTTACCTGGACAATCTGAAGCAGTATAGAAAAACACCATCTGAAATGGAATCCCTGATTATCCCTGTCCGAATACACAGCCAAGATATTTGCAGTGGAGTTTGGACTGGACAAATGTGCCACCCTTACCATCAACAGGGGGAAAATACTAAAAATTGAAGAAATCAAAATGCCCTATGGAAATAGAATCAAAAGTCTGAATGAAGACAATTTCCATAAATACCTAGGCATCCTTCAAGCTGACAACATGAATTCAAGAAGAAGGTTAGAAGCGAATACGTCATGAGAATGAAGAAGGTCTTAAAGCCCAAACTCAGTGCAGGAAATACCATCAAGGCAATTAACACTAGACAATTCTGGTCAGTATACACACAGCTGGAATAGTGGACAGGACTTAAGCAAAACTAAAAGTCCTGGATAGGAAGACCAGAAAATATGAAGGAGCATAGGTGGGCATGGAATGTTGCAGGTACACCAGACAGTTGAAGAAAAAAATATATATCTGAAGGATAGTGAAGGAAATGCACTTAAGCTAGTACCCCGTGAAGGCTTACTGGGTACTGGAGTGACCAAACTGCCCTACAGGAAAGACTAGAAGGGAAACATGGCAAGGCAAAATATTACATGGTGAGTATATACACAATAACAGCAGCAACAACTAGCAGGCAAAGCAGATAACTAAATCTAGTATGGTAATGGCTAAAAGCAGAAAGTTAAAGAAAGAGGCAGATGGGTTAATTGGTTGCACAAGACCAAGCCATAAGCATAAAAGTTACAGATCCAGGATTGAGGAGACGGCAACAGACAGCAAGTGGCACCTCTGCAAGAAGCTGGGGAAGCCGAGTGATCGGCTGCTGCAAGGAGACCACACGGACTGACTTCAGACCACAGCACAGAAGCAGCAATGGTGCACAGGAATATCTGCAAGGAATACCATTGAGTCTGCAAGAGAATCAGCATAGAGCAAATTCAAATGTTTTTGGAATGACCAAACCAAAATCCAAAGCTGAAATTCATACAAATATGGTCATAGATCTGAGAGTTGATGTTTGAAAACCCTCAAATATTGGGTCTCTACAGAGGACTGGGCCAAATTCCTATTCAGTGATAGGAGTGACAATTGATTATTGCAGGAAATAGCACTTGCAATAGCACTTAGACTTATCTACCACTTCACAGTGCCTTACAGCCCTCTCCGAGCGACTTTACAGAGACAGCCTCTTGCCCCCAATAATCTGGGTCCTCATTTTACCGACCTCAGAAGGATGGAAGACGGAGTCAACCTTGAGCCGGTCAGGATGGAGCTCCTAGCAGCAGGCAGAGTTTGCTTGCAATGCTGCATTCTAAGCACTGCACCACCAAGCATTGTTGCTTGGCCGTTATTGCAGCTAAAACAGGTATAACCAATTTGAAACTAAAATCAATCACTTTTGCACCCTCACATAACACATGCTAGATAGCTTTATTTATGAAATAAATGAAATTAGCACTGTGCCTTGGTTCTATATGGTCCTTCAATATTTTACATATTTCAATAGGACCCACAGGAAACTCTGGTAATATGCAGCTGCGAACATGCAAAAATTCAGAAAACCAGAAAGGACCAAATACTTTTTCCCAAAATGACAAGTACCCTTAGGGTTAAGGATGACTTTTCTCGAACCGGCTCCCTCTCTGTAGTTAACTGAAGTTTGGGGGATATTCTGTATGGTGGTAACTTCTGCCTCTGTGGGGAAAGCTCAGTTTACTAATTCTTGTTTGTATTAATAGAGATGTGTATATCTCTCATTTTATCCCAGTTTCCTGGGATAAATAGCGGTGAGTCTTACTATTGATATCTTTCTACCAATAGAAAATAACTTTAATTCTGAGCTAATAGCTTTGATTTTCTTATTTGATTTGATTTGATGGATGTTTAAATACATATTTAAAAGAGTCAGTTTGGTTTATTGGTGAAGGCATTGGGCTACAGTCAGGGAGAGCACGAGTTCTAGTCCTGCCTTGGGTGTGAAGCTAGGGTAGCCGGGTGACCTTGGGCCAATCTCTCTCTCTCTCTCTCTCTCTCTCTCTCTCTCTCTCTCTCTCTCTCTCTCTCTCTCTCTCTCTCTCTCTCTCTCTGCACTAAGAGGGAGGAGGTGAGGACAAGCTGCTTCTGAAAAACCTTGCCAAGGAAAATGCAGCTGCTTGTTCTGGCAGTCTCCAAGAACCGGACAAAATTGAACAGAAGGAAGAAGAGACCGTTTTGGTAGTATTTTATGTAACAGTTGTTTTGAGGTTTTTGAGACTTTTATTTTGGAGGTATTTCAGTTTGTTCCTTGTGCAGTTTCAGGTTTATTTAGGACAGGGCTTTTCCACTGGCAGTACACGTACCACTGGTGGTACATCGGCACCTGGAAGGTGGTATGTGTATGACGGGTTGAAAAGCACTGTAAAAAAAGTGTAAAAGTGGATGAGGTGAAGCGGTGGCAGCACCACACGGGCTTGTGGGAAAGTCAGCTGGAGCTGCGCAAGGTGTTGCCTGGGTCCTGCTGAGAGCCCAGGATCAGCATGCGCAGCTCCAGCTGATTGGCCGCAGCTTTAGGGGTGGCAGGCAGCTCCATGCAGCCTTCAGGCGTCGATTCAACTGGAGCTGCGTGAGGCATTGCCTGGGTCCTTCTGAGAGCCCAGGATCAGTGCGCACAGCTCCAGCTGATTGGGGGTGGCAGGCAGCCTCACACAGTCTTCAGGCAGAGATTCAGCTGGAGCCGTGTGAGGCATTGCCTGCTGAGAGCTCAGGATCAGCATGCGTAGTTACAGCTGGCGCTTCCAGCGCGGGGAAGAGAAGAGAGGCTGTAAAAGGAGAAGGTTTTGGTGGGAGAGGGAGACAATGGGCGCAGGGGAGGGAAGAGAAGGGAACGGCGAAAGAGAGATGGAGAAGCGCAGCCTTGAGGAGAGCAGTCAGCTGGAGGTGCACCAAAGAGAAAAGGGGGGGGGGGAGAGGAGACGATATAAAAGAAGGAGTGAAGAGAAGAGAGGATATAAAAGAAGGGAGAGAAGAGAGGGTATAAAAGGGAGAGAAGATATAAAAGAAGGGGAAGGATATAAAGGGGAGAGGATATAAGGCGAGAGAAGAGAGGATATAAAAGAAGGAGGGGGAGAGGATATAAAAGGGGAGAGAAGAGGATATAAAAAAGAAGGATATAAAAGGGAGAGAAGATATAGAAGAAGGGAGGAAAGGATATAAAAGAAGGAGGGGAAGAGGATATAAAAGGGGGGAGAGGAGGATATAAAGGGGGAGAGAGTATAAGAAAGAGAAGAGAGGATATAAAAGGGGAGAGAAGAGGATGTAAAAGAAGGGAGGAGAGAAGAAGATATAAAGGGGGAGAGAAGAGAGGATATAAAAGGGGAGAGAAGAGGATGTAAAAGAAGGGAGGAGAGAAGAAGATATAAAGGGGGAGAGAAGAGAGGATATAAAAGGGGTGAGAGATTTGTTAAATGAGTTTTGCCCCATTTTATGACTTTTCTTGCCACATTTGTTAAGTGAATCACTGCAGTTATTAAATTAGTAACTTGGTTGTTAAGTGAATCTGGTTTCCCCATTGACTTGCTTGTCAGAAGGTTGCAAAAGGGGATCACATGACCCTGGGAGACTGTGACCGTCATAAATATGAATCAGTTGTCAAGCATCCGAATGTAAATCACACCCTGGGTATGCTGCAATGGTCATAAGTGTGAAAAATGGTCATACAGTAAGTCACTTTTTTCAGTGCTGTTGTAACTCTGAACAGTCACTAAGCAAACTGTTGTAAGTCGAGGACCACCTGTACTTTATCACTTTTTTCCTTTTCTCTTTTGGCAATCAAGTTTTTGACCCCTCGCTAGGCGACTGGTGGTCCTCGGATGTTGCCATATCCTAAAAGTGGCACAATGGCTGAAAAGGTTGAAAAGTCCTGATTTAAGTCTCGGCTCTGTTTAGTTTCTCTTGCTTCTTTTTAAATCTAGCAACAGTTTTCTACTTCATTATCTCTGTTGATAAAAGAGCTGCATTCTTCAAGAGGCTATGACTGTACCAGACTGTTGTTGTAAAAGAAAAGAGGGGCCCTGGGTCTGTGCCAAAGCAGACCGTAAGTTGGGAAGGGTAACCGGCAACCCTTGGCCTCATCTGAGCACGGCTCTGCTTCCAGATTCTTTCCACAAGCAGTCAGGCCAAATTTCTCTCTCTCTGCAGAGAGGAAAAAAGAGGGGGGTCCCACCCGAAGAGTTCCTGCCCAGGATGTTACTCTGGCAGAGTACTTCTCAGAAGGAAAGCAGTCTTGTCAGGAGACTAGTAAGCCTTTTCCAACTGAGATTCCTCAAGTTAGTCACTGCCCGCTCTCCGTTGGGTTTCAGCCACTGCAGTGTAGGAGAGAAACTGGTCAAGGCTGCTCTTGGCTTCCCACTTGTGCACCATCATGATAGTTGTTTCAGATGATCCATGATGTTCACTTTGGGATGCTCTGGGGAGTGAGTGGAGAATAGGCAATCTGCTCTCCCACCCCTACTAAAGATTTGGAGCAGCAACATCCTTAAAAGAGTGATTGGAAATCCTGGAAGGGACATATTAAACAGTGAAGGGCAGCTGGTCACCCTCTTACCCTATTTTCTTACCTAAAAATAAGGAACTAAGACGGGGTAGCCGTTGTCTTCTGTTTTTTTCTTTTTTACCAGATTACATGTGCATCTTACATTTACAAAGAGAAACTGCATGCTAAGACTTCAGAAGCAACCTTTCTTGCATAAAAGCTTCTGCTGTGCCAGCCCAGGATCTTTATTGATCCTATATCTTGCAAAACTCCATTGAGAGACTTTTGAAGGAAGAAATGGCAGGCCAAAGGTGGCTCTATGTAAAGCTAAGCCAGCAATGGAGCTGTAGCAGAATAAAGAGTCAGCAGTACTGCAGCTCTTGATAGGTCTTCTCCGGACAAGGAGAGAGTCTGAGATCACCCATATGTGCTCCAGACAGCTATTCCTGGTGAGAGGGCTGCAAGAGGTTCAGAGCCCTGGGAGAGGAGTCAGTAATCATCTTGCTGAAACCATGGCCAGCGCCTTTGAAAAAACATCAAGTTTGCTTACTTTCCTTTTTCTTGTAAACTACTTTTCAGCTTTTAGACACCTTTAGCTTGACTGGTTTGACACCGTGGGGTGAGTTTCCTTCAGTCGTTAGAGAAAGAACATTTTAATTACAAGTTTAAGCACTTTAAAATATTTTTTTAAAAAACCGCTAAAGGGCAATTAAAACTTATTTTGGAAAATTACAAATGGACTAAGACTTCAGATAAATTGGAAATGAGATTTTGGAATTAATTATAAAGAATTCTGTGGAAAAATGTTTTGATTTGATTTTTTCCCCAAAAAAAAAGATTTTAAAAATTAGACACTAGAAGGAACTAAAAATTACAATGAAAGGAGAAGAACACATAAACTTGATTTACAATTACAGAATGAAACAAAATATTGGATGTATTGAAGGGGTTTTTTGAACAATGGATTCAGAAGTTAATTTTTAGTGCCAAGAGAGAGATCTGCCTCTATGGAGAGAGTCTAAAAGAGGTTACGGAAAAGGGACATATTCCATCTGACAAGATCGAGGCTGAGTTGAAAGTGGATATACAAATGACATTCTATAGGAATGACATGGAAATGATCATACAAAAGAAACTGGTGGATATGTTAATAATTAAAAGGGATATACAAACAATAAACCAAAAGAGTGATAATGTTATAATTTTCCATTATTGGATTTACAAAAGAGGTTTGTTAAAGTTTTGAAAAGTCTCTTGAGAAGAGACAAAACAAAAATGAAAACAAATCAAGTTCTACAATGTTATTTGAAGCGACTAAAGATCAAGATACTTTAAAGTATAAAGAGGGACTCTAACATTGATTTATCTGAACAAGATTAAGATAGATCTGTTGTAATCTCTGGTAACCCTCAATGGAGTTTGCTGACACCTGGACTGAAATGACAAGTTTTTCTGGGTTTGTTTACAGATAATAGATGGAATACGGGGAAAAATTGTTTGTTGTCTTTTAAGAGGTGATAAATTACTAGATAGGAAGTCATTTCTTTATATATTTCATTTCTTTTTCTTTACTATATTCTACTTTTCTTTCTCCTTTTTCTTTTTTTCCTCTCTGCACTTTTTTATTTTTATTCTTTTTTCACTTAGTATTAATTTTTACTGTTGTAATTATAATCTTTAATAAAATTGTTTTCGAAGTTTCCGTTGTGAGACTGCAGTCTAATGATTTTTATGCTGAGGTTTCTGGGAAAGGTGTCCCCTCAGCCCCTCAGTTCATGGCAGGTCTTGTCCCTGGAGAGAGGAAAAGTGTTATTTGGGGCAGGGGGGGATGTTTTTAGAAAAGCCCCACCCAGTCTTTTCTCCTGTTTGCAGTGCTCCGCTCTGGGTCTGCACCTGAACCTCCTGCTGGATCGCTCCCAGCAGTTCCAGGACGTAGCAGGATCCCTCCGCTCGTGGCTGCAAGAGAGCGAAGAGGCCGTGAGCTGCCTCCTGCTGGAGCCCGTCTCCTCTGACCCGGCCATTTTGCAAAGGCAGCTGGTTAGCGCCAAAGTAAGTTACTCCTCAGCTTTAATCTTTGGCAGACTTTTTACCCGTAGCTTCAGCTAGAAAAGGCTGGGCCACACTACGCACGCCCGCATTTTCATGTGCTGGGCATTTTGGCAGGAGGCAGTGTGGGGAGAGTGCTTTCTTTCAGAAGCCTTAGTTGAACGAGGCCATCAGTTGGGGATTAGCATCTTCCCCCTCCTGCCTTGTACAATGGAGGGCGCCAGTATGGTTCCCAGGCGAGAGAAGACCAGAAATAGCCGTGTCAGATCATACCTTTCCAAGGGGGTTCTACACTGGCTTGAGCCTCAGAGCCTCTTTTTAAAGACATTAACTTCTTTAGTCCAGTTCTAGTATTTCTTCCTGCCTCCTTTCTGTTGCTTCTAACAGCACATGCAGGAGGACCTTGCAGAGCATCAGGTGCCTGTAGAGAAGCTTGAAAAAGCCGCTCAGTCCCTCTTGGAAATACGGGAAGCCCCAGTGCCTGACCACAGAGGCATCCAGCAGATCACAGGTAAACCTGGGGGGAAAAAGGTCTAAGGGAGCTGTTCTTACTTGGTGCACTCCAAGTCTATTAGTCTGTAATGCAGCATGACCAGTGGTTGAGGGGGGCTGGGGGAGGGGGCATTAAAGTGAGGAAGAAGGTCTTTGGAGTCTTTGTTCTCCAGACCTTGCTCAAGGACTGCATTGAAATTTATGGCTTTAAACCCCTCCTCGGCCTTCCTAGGCAGTTTCTTATAATGTTGGAGAACCTTGAATGCTTTGATCCCAGGCCATTGGAATTGAATCAGAATCAAAACAGAGCTGGAAGGGACCTTGGAGGTCTTCTAGTCCAGCCCCCTGCTTAAGCAGGAGAGCCTATACCATTTCAGACAAGTGTCTGTCCAGCCTCTTCTTAAAAGCCTCCAGTGATGGAACACCCACGATTTCTGGTGGCAAGCTGTTCCACTAGTTAATTGTCCTCACTGTTAGGAACTTTCTCCTTAATTCCAGGTTTCTTCTCTCTTTGGTCAGTTTCCAACCATTGTTTCTCCTCCTGCCCTCTGGTGCTTTGGAGAATAGTTTGACCCTCTCTTCTTGGTGGCAGCCCCTCAAATAGTGGAATACTGTTATCATGTCTCCTCTATTCCTTCTTTTCTTTAGACTAGCCAAACCCAAATCTTGCAGCCGTTCTTCATATGTTTTAGTCTCCAGGCCTTCGATCATCTTAATCTTATCTGAATTTTTTCCAAAGTCTCAACATCTTTATTGTAGTATGGTGACCAAAATTGGCTGCAGTATTCCAGGTGTGGTCTTACTAGGGTTTTATAAAACGGTAATAATACTTCGCATGATCTTGATTCTATGCCTCTGTTTATACAACCCAGGATTGTATTAGCTTTTTTGGCTGCTGCTGCACATGGCTGGCTCATAATCAAGTGATCATCCGCTAGGACTCCAAGGTCCCTCTCACAGTTGCTGTTTTTGAGCCAGGTCTCACCTAATCTGTACTTTTATTGTCCTGCCTAAATGTAAAACTTGCTTTTCTCCACATTGAAACTCATTTTGTTGGATAGGGCCCATTGTTCAAGTCTGTCAAGATCTTTTGGGATCCTGAGTTTGTCTTCTGGGGTGTTGGCTACTCCTGCCAGTTTGGTGTCATCTGCAAATTTGATGAGGAATTCTTTGGCCATTTTAATTTTCCCCCGTAATTCATTTGATTCTTGCACAGATTCCACTGTGAGCCGATTCCAGAGCCTTTTGTGTCGGATGGCCGAGCGCTCAGACCTTTTGCAGAAGTCCATTGCTCAATCTCAGAGTGTCCAAGAGGCACTGGAGAGCCTCCTTCAGTCCATGGCTGAAATTGAGGGAACTCTCAAACAGGAGGATGGGTCTGCATTCTCCTCCATTTCCATCCAGGAGGCGCTTGCTACAAACACAGTAAGATATTTCACTTAGCTTTCTGACTGTAGTCTTGTTCCAGAATTTAAAAAAGATGGGGACTTTTTGAACACCAAAAATGTCTCTGAACAACCTGGACTTTCTTTGTCTTTATCATTATCAATTTTATCCAAATCCAATTTTGAAAATGATTGAACCATAGATGTTGCTTTCAGTACAAAGGTTTGCTGTTTGGCACCTGATCAGTGATAAAAGCTACTCCCTGAGTATATGCAGAGTGTTATTTCAGTTGGTGGACAGCCATAATTAGCAGATTGAGCATCTGAGATCAAAATGGAGATCCAGTTAAATGTAGAATATAGAACATGTTGCCCCTTAGGAGTAGATCAGGACACTTTTCACACCAAGTCTCCAGAAAGGAGTTATGAATAAAATAATAGTTTCCAAAGTTTATTATAAACTAAACAGAGTTCTTTCCCTCAGGGAGAGCTGGAATCTGGAATGATTCCAAACTTCTGGGTTGTTTCTATCTAGTCTTCAGTCTCAGAGAACCTGCATCTTTTCCAGGCACAAGGAGCAGCCAGCCAGGCTTTGGCACTGAGCAGAGTCCGGTCCAAGCAGGTTGCCTTGTGCTGCTGCTGCACTGCTGTAAAGCATTAAAAAAACACCCCACGGCACACCCTGGACTTCCTTTGATTTGAAAGACAGGTTCAACTCTTCTTTGTTAAAGGAAAGGCTAGTCCAGAATCCAGCTTTGGTGTAAGCTGTGTCCAGTGGGAGAGCACATCCCTTCTAGATCGCCAGCAGACCAGACTTCTTTTGACTACCTCTTGTTAGCTATGCTTCTGTACTTTGTGGCCCTGGAGTCTCAGTTGATGGAACAGAATGAAACTCTGTAGTGGAGTGAGCTGTGACTAATAGGAGAGTCTGCACTGCTTCCATTGGTGCAAAATGGTTCCCTGTTGATTGAGCTGGGCTGGGCTGGGAGGTTGGATTTGTCTCATGGAGCTCTTTGGTTGTATGGAATCTCTGAACCTGAAGCAGCAACTGGCAGAGACTTCCAAACATGGAGAAAAGCTTCTTTGTTGAGAGAAGCTTAGTTCCTGGACTCATAGCAGATTCTCCCTGGCAGCAAGCAGTTTTTCTGTTTCTGGGGATATGCAAAATATATATCCTTCTTGTTGCAGAAGCTCAAACAAGACATTGCCAGGCAAAAGAGCAGCTTGGAAGCCACTCGTGAAATGGTGACCCAGTTTATGGAAACAGCTGACAGCACCACTGCTGCCGCCCTCCAGAGCAAGCTGGCGGAGGTGACCCAGTGCTTTAGCCACCTGTGGCAGCAGCAGCAAGAGAAGGAGGACACCTGGAAGAAGGTCCTCCCCCAGGTGGAAGAGTACGAGCAGCTCTCAGAGAAGCTGAAACAATTCATGGAAAGCCGAGGGCGGATGCTGGCCTTGGGAAACCAACCGGAGCGGGACATTACTCACTTCGCCCAGCAGATCCAGGTGAGAAGCTGCTGAGCAAAGGGCCAGGCAAGGCTCAGGATTGGAGGACACCTGGTTTCTGGTCCCTGGGCTTGGTTCTGGCTTCTCCAGGAAGAGGCCGTTGCCTGCTGGTAGGTTAGTGTTGGGGTTTTATTAGAGCTGGCAGGCTCAAACCAGGAAATAAAAGGGAGAGGAGTAGCAAAAATCCCTCTAACAAGCTATGCAAAGTGAATAAATAAATAAATTTATGCACCGCACTCCCTTTGAGAGCAGGCTTGGACTGCTGCTTCTCTGGATTTTCACCCTAGAAGTTCCTGTGAAGGGAGGGTGCATCTTCTGCTGGGCTACCCAGAAGCCCCTGAATGCAGATTGGGCTGCAGGATTTTGCTTCCTGGCTTCTGGTCATTCTGTTTATAGAGACAAGGTTAAGCAAGTGCAGGAGATTTGCAATAAAGCTGAAGAGTTCTTGCAGGTCAGAAAACAAGAGCTCTGAACCCTGCAGAGTTGCACAGTTGGGATTTTGCATTTTGATATTCTTTTTCAGGACCGGCTTTGCCCACAGAAATTTGGGGGTCATCTATCTGTAATTGTAATTTTAAAGTTCAAATTCATAGAAAGGTTGATCAAGAACGGCCTTATCAGTAGACCCAGGAAACAGTACAGCAGCCTAAGGGCATTTCAGGGAGATGCTGAATCCAAGGTGTTTCACAGCCCTGATCCAGTTGCCTTTGGAGACCAGTCATGTCTGCTCTAATCATCCTAACGTGATTTGTGTGCAGGGATTGTTATTGCTATCCAGCATGACTTCCAGGGACCAGGGTGATCTCACAGGCTGTTCCTTATGGCAAAACCCTTTAAATTTTGGACTGAGTTATAGATGCCCTTCACTTCAACCATATCTGCCCTGTGTCTCCCTGCACCTTCACCCATTTCCTGATGCTTCCAGGAACTGAATTCAGAGATGAAGCAGCGCCATGAGGATCTGGACAAACTGGAACATTTAACTACAGAGATAAGCTCTTGTGGGTTGGTGTGGGTTGGCTTCTCCTCACACCAAGAGAAGGTGCGCAGTTTGCGGAAAGAGTTCACTCAGCTGCAAAAAGCCACAAAGGAAAGGTGAGAAGGGATTCTCCCAGCCAGAGGAGTGGTGGGAGCCTTACAGAGGAAATTTCTGGGAGATTGAATTGTTGTAATTCTTTGACTGTATCCCAATTGCTTTGTGCTGGGAAAAGGTGGGAGGCAGAAAAATGAAGGCCATGAGGAATCTCTGCTGCTATAGTTTGTAATCTTACCCAATTTTTCTCCACTGGTAAAATGTTTTGCAGAATTTTGAATTGTTAGAAGAAGAGGTTTTTGACCAAAGAGATAGTTGAATAAAATACATACTTCACCAAAAGTAAAGCATTTCCCAAAGTGTTCCCAGCTTTTACAGAAAGTTTTCCCTGTCTCCATACTCGGGAAATAATCTCCTTCTCTCCAGAATATTGTTTTTCGTGTTAGGGTGAGGAAGACCCCTGCCCATATTGTGGGCAACTGCCATGAGGAAAAACTGTGGGTTCACTATGGGATAAGAATAAAAATGGTGCCTGGGAGGCTGTTTAAGTTCACCAAAGAGAACAGCCCTTTCTTTAGCTATCTGAATGTCCAGGAATCTTTACCTTAGGATAAGTGTCTGAACAAAGCCTTAAAACAATTCAACCCATTCTGAAGCTATTTTATACCCAGACAGTGGGTTCGCTTAATGACTGCAGTGTTCACTTTACAACTGCTACATCTGCTTAAGAACTGCCAGAAAAGGGTTATAAAATTGTGTCGGTCACATGGATGCCTTGACTTATGACCATCATGACATACAACAGAAATTCCAGGCTCGTTACGGTTATAAGTCAGGGATTTCTGAATCCTAGAAAAAAAACAGCCTTATCTTCAGTCTCTCCCCATCCACTGTTGGATTGTCTTCTGAAGCTTGATAAACTTCTCTCAAGCCGTGGTATAACAGAGAAAAAAGGGGGAGCACCCACATTTTGTTTTATGTTCTATTCTGTAAAGACAACGGGGAAATCTGCAACTTTCTGCTTCTGGAGCAAGTGAACTCTGAATGGGTTCAGAGCTTAAAATTTGGTTCCATCCCACGATATCCCTCCCGCCCCCACTGCCCTTTTAAGATAAGTGTGCTCTCCTTCTCAGGGTCTACCCAGTCACATGAAAAACTCTCAGCCATTCAGATGGCCCTTTACTGCATCCAGAGGATGGTTATCTTCAAAAACTCTGCCCTATTTGTTCTGGCAACAGATATTAGCTGCCCAGAGTAACTTTGTATAATGAGAGGGCAGCATGTAAATTTATAAATAAATACTCTCTTCTTCAGTGCCCTATTGGTTACATGTATTGTAATTTGTGCTGGTAGACACAATTCCATACATCAACTGGCAATTTTTACCCTTCAACCTTATTTGGCAGTGAAATCCTGGGAAAAGTCACAATTACTTTGAAGAGTTACATACATATACTTCATTGCCATTTCTATGTACACCAAAACACCTTTCTGGAATCAGATCTGAAACATTGCACAGCCATAATAGGAATTGGTGTAGGTATAATTTCTTGCAGGATGCTTCTTTCCTCTATTTGCCACTGCAATTTACTAAGAAGATTGAAATAGATGAATCAATCTTTTATTATTGATGTTGTTGAAAATCATTAATGTAATTAATTGTGGCACTTTTAGTTGATCCAGGAAAGTAAAAAAAATTGTCAAAGGAGTAAAGCAAGAATGAATCAGAGGTCCATAATGCTTCATTCTGTACCCAGTTTGTCTAAAGACTTAAACTGCATTGGAAAGAAAAACAAGATGTGAAATGGCTCTTACTCTTAGGAAGAAGTGATAATTGCAAGATTCTCCAAGTGGTTTCAGGCATTTTGGGGCCAGACTGTCCTCTGTGACTTGCATGTACCTAGTTCATTGATGCTTCTCAAATGCTTTCCCATATATAGAATTAATAACCAGCCCAAAGACTCAGAATGGCAGTTTGCCAATTTTGCATGGCTCATAGCAACCAGGCAGATCAATGGGGTGGTCCAGTAGGTACTTGTGGCAAACAGAGAGAACTGTTAGGAGCAGGTTGTTCCTTTGGCCAACAGTTATAAGAGGTATCCTGCATGGCTTCCCCTTCCTCCTCTGTGATTGTGCTTGCCAGATAGTGCGTAAGTCCTTCACGGCCCATTTTTTTTAATCCATTCCCAGGGAAAAAGGAGCTTCATCTTGTCAAGAACAGTTGGATGTATTCCGAAAACTGGTTGGGTCGCTCAGGCAATGGCTGGAAGGAATAGAGAGGACTATCCCAGCTGCTGAGACTTCTTTGGGCACCCATGAATTGGAGAAGCGGAGGCAGCAAACAGAGGTGGGCAGAGAAATGCGTCCAGAAGTCATTTTATAAGCAGATTCATGAAAAAAGTGGAGGATGTGGCTTCATCACTGTAGTTTGGCAGATATCCCGACAAAGAACTGGGGTGAAAGCCCCAGGTGATGTGGCAAAGTCTACCTTGTGTGTGGTTCAGCCTTCTGGTAGGCAGGTAGCTGCCCCTCATCCTACCCTCTTTGCTGAGCACCTCCATCCACACAGATTTGTGGAGTCATGCTGGAAGTGAGCTGCTGCAGAGGCCCTTTTCACTGTCGTGGCAGACAGGTCTCTTGCCCACCATGCCTTGTGTGGCAAAAGGTTATAGAGGGCAGCTGCCCAGGTGCCCTGCTTTGAAGAGGTATGTCTTCAAAGAGGTAGGGCTCATTCAGAGGGAGGGAGCAGGCTGGCTGCTGCCAAAAAATTGGCCTGCTAAAAAGCTGGAAAAAAAGGGCCCATGTGTCAGAACCCACTTCAGCCCACATCTTAAGAAAGAAGGACTCTTGGAGACAAGATTTTCCAAGCAGGAACCTTTACTAAGAAATAGGAGATAGCAGGCATAACAGACAGGATCTGAGGAATCCCCTCAGAGATCAGTATTTTTAAAGTCCCCCCAAGCAAACCCCACCCCACAGTTCATTCGGTCAGTTCCGGATCAGCCAAACTGCCCCTTTGTCATTTTCCTGTAATAATACAGCTCCCACCGCCAAAGCCTTCAGGGTATCCCCAGAACTTCCCCAAACGTGGTGATTTTTATTGTGACAGAAGACAAAATAATTGTAGGAAGGAATGTTCAATGTATTAAATTGCCATGACGTCTTGTGACCTTTTCATCTGCCAATGGTCATGTTCTTATGCTTTCTCTGTTCTGTTTTCAGGTCTTCGTGGAAGAATGGATAGCAAAAGGGGTTCTTGTGGAGGAGATGAACCAACGGGGGACAGCCTTAGAGAATTTAATCATTGAGATTACAGCTCCAGATGCACAATCCAAGACAGGTAGGAGACTGAGAGATGCACTCTTTTCTACTCTTACCTGCCTCTCTTTAAACTGCCATTCTGAATTTAGTTGCTTGTTGATAACAATTATGGAAGGCTTGGAAAAGGAAGAATGTAAAAATGCACAGTTGCTTTGTTCCAACTTTTCTCCAGTTCTTGGCAGAAACTGAAGATGAAAAGCTCCTCTGTTTACATTCCTACGTTGTGTTCCTGTAGACTGCCAGAGACCTTAGGGAGGAATAGGCTCACTGACGGAGTGCGGGAAGTAATGCTTTGCTCCGAGAAAGGTCTCTAATTAAATCGGTTACTTAAAGATGTCAGGTAGCAAAACTAGGATGAAATTGTGGGATGGCCATCATAGTTTCTCAGAATCTGCCAGAGGTAGGCAGTTGACTAGGGTGGAAAGATGAATCAGATTGCAGCTTCCACAGTTCCTCGTCATTGGCTACACCCATCAGAGGGAACCGTTGTAATCAAAATGTTAACTGTAGAATAGACAGTGCTCAGCTTAGATGGATCAAGTGGTTGATTCAACAAGTCAATCCTTCTTCAAAAAATCTCCTAGTATAACAGAATAAGAGAGTTGGAAGGGATCTTAGCGATCTTCTAGTCCAATCCCTGCTCAAGCAGGAAACTATACCATTTTGTAATCCTGATTTATGGCAACCTAGAATTAATGCTGCAGTGCAGAAACTATTCTTAGTAAAAGTGCTTAAAATGGTCCATGTGCATTTGTAAACCCCACCCAACAGAATTCTGTTTAAATCTGTCAAACATGAATACCGTCTACACATTTCCTCAGTTAATGACTGCAATTGGGACTGGCAACTTTATCCTTAAGCGATGCAGTTGTAAGGGGGGGGGAATTACATGATCATACTGACTTATAATGTATCAATAAAAGTTGCATAAATAACACTTATAAAAAGTAGCTCCATGTTAATTGCAAGATTATACAGCATTCAAAGGCAGAAAATATTTCCCTCCCATTACAAGAACTGTGTTCCTTGAAGGATATTAAGAAACACAAAGCCACACCCTTCGTGGAATTGCTGAACTGACCTTGGAAAGAGCTGTAGGACAGCCCTGCCTGGTAGAAATTCCATATCTTTGTCGTCACCGTGCCCTGAATTACATGCAGAGCACAATCTATTTTCCACTGAAGGTTGAGGGCATCTCTTTCGAATAACCACCAAGATTTCTGGCACAAGGTGCTTTCGACTTGTGTGTGTGTGGTGGTGGGGGGGGGGAGGAAAGCCAGCTAATGTTGAACTAGATGTTTTTTTTATATCTAGCTTTGTATAAGCAGGTACAAAAATTATAGACAGTGTAGTGTAATGATGCTAGGCTAGGACTAGGTAGAGCAGGTTTAAATCAGCCCAATCGCTGTCACTGGAGGAGATGATGTGTGAGGCCATGTGGGGCTGGCCAGCCTCTCTGTCTATGGGCACACGGTCCAGTTGGATCTCACTGCTAGTGCAGGTTGCAGGCTGTCCTAGGGTTGCATGGTGTGCAGACGTGCAACAAACTCTTAACCAGTTCAGCTCATCTCACAACAGAATGACCCTGGCTGGTGTACCGCACTCAGTTAAAAAGAAAACCAATAAATACACATAAAACAATCATTAAAAACTGTAAAAGCTACCAAAAAGTGCACAAAAGAAGAGAGGGTGATGTTAATTGTAGTGAAGGAACCATTACAAAATCTGCCAGCCCCCTGGGACCCCCAGCCTGATAACATACCCAGGTCTTGATGGATTTGCAGAATGTTGAGACGGATGGAGTGAATCTGACTGGGGGTGGTGGTGGATAAGATTCCACAAGGCAGGTTCCAGGGCAGAGATTAATGACTATAGTTGACTGTATGTAGTGCAGAAGAATAATCTTGACTATAAATTAAATCACAGCCCTGCAGTTACTTCCTCACCGTGTACTAACTAACTATTTCTTAGGCAGATTGATTTTTGTTCTTCACCTAATATATTTTAAAACTCCCAAGAATTTAAGAAACTGTAGCTAGAATTACAAATATATCCACAAAAGAAAGCTGTGAAAACACAAATGGAGTCAATAAAACATAAACTAAACTTAACAGAGTCAGAGGAATTGGCTCAACAAATTAAAAGGGCAAAACAAAACTTTTTCAAAAATGCAAATAAGCTGGGAAGATGGCTGGCTTATAAACTGAATAAAGAAAGAGAGAAGAAATTGATAAATAAATTGCAAGATGAGAAGGGCGCTTTACAATTTCAAAATGATGCAATAAAAAAATAGTTAAAGAATTTTATGAAAAACTATATGATACAGAAGAAATCTCTCGGGGGAAAATAGTACAATATATGGAAAATACTAATCTACCAAAAATTCCAGAGAACTTTAAAAATATGCTAAATGAAAAAATTACAATGATGGAATTGATGGAAGCTATAAAAAAAACAAAAAAACCGATAAGACCCCAGTACCGGATGGGCAGAGTTCTATAAATGTTTACAAGATATATTAAGCTCACAAATGAAAGAAGTTTGCAGTGAGGTATTATTAGAGGTTAAATTACCAAACACTTGGACAGAAGCAAATATTACTTTAATACCAAAAGAGGACTCAGATTTGACACAGATAAAAAATTATCGGCTAATATCAATATTAAATTTGAATTACAAAATCTTTGCTTCAATAATAACAGAGATACTGAAAAGATTTTTGATTGAATCTATTCATTCAGATCAAAATGGATTTTTACTAAAAAGACAAATAAAAAATAACTTTAGGATTATTTTAGATACATTGAAATGCACCCAGGAAAACAAATGGCACTAATTATTTTAGATGCTCAAAAAGCTTTTGACAATGTAAGTTGGCAATTTATGATACAACAATTAAACTGTATGGACTTTGGAGAAAAGTTGATAAAGATCATTAAGACAGAATATGATAAACAGCAAAAGTAATTGTCAACATACAGAGAACTTTAATATAATGAAAGCACAAGACAAGGATGTCCACTATGCCCCACTGTTATTTATACTAACTTTGGTAGTTCTCAACAGAAATATCAGACAAGATCTGGAAATTAAAGGAATGGAGATAAAAGATGAAAGCTATAAACTACAAGCGTTTGCAGATGACCTGGTATTCATTTTAGAAGAATCGCTGGAGACAACTCTTAAACTATTGAAAAGAATAGAAGAATTTGGAGAAATAGCAGGATTGAAAACAACCAGAAAAAACCAAAGTTATAGTCAAAAACCTTACAGATAAGCAAAAAAACCAAGTCAGAAAAAAATAGACTTACAAATAATTAAGAAAGTTAAATATTTGGGAATATACTTAACAGCAAGATGCGCAATGATAAGATAATTATATAAAATTACTAAATCAAACAAAATTAGATTTGGAAAAATGGAAAAACAACTATCAATGTTAGGAAGAATAGCTACTGTGGAAATGAATATTTTACCAAAATTCCTCTTTTTATTTCAAACAGTACCTATAAAAATACGAAAAAAAGGTTTTTTGTTGATCTGAATACACTGATCTCAAAATTTATTTAGCCAGAATTAAACTGAAAATGCTACAAGAAGCTAAAGAAAATGGAGGATTTGGACTACCGGATTGGGTCTTATATTATCAAGCATGTGCTCTAACATGGTTAAAAGAATGGGTAACCCTCAGAAATATTTTAAAACTCCCATGTTTCTCTTGGGGAGAGAAGAAGAAAGCTGGGTCTTTTTTCTCCTGGTGCAATAATTTTGACCCTTTGGGTCTCTGTCAGTCACATTCCTCATCATGAAGTAGACTGTAGCTTGATTCCTGCACTCCTTGGCAGCAGAGCATCCCCTAAATAATGGCTACCAATTGTTTGCCTTGCACCTTGCAAGGAAGCAAAACATGCAACAGCTCTTCTCCCTGGCCGCTCCGGTCAGAGACTTCCTTCCCATGATGACACACAGGCAGCAGTCTGCAAGTGCTCAAGAGTGTCTCTGCCGTTGCCGGGGAACACAGATTGGGCCTCAAAATAACAGCTGTATTAGTGAAGCCATCATGCAAAGAGGCATTCTTTGCAGATCATCTGCAGTTAGAAACATAAATGCAGAAGGGAGAAATATTAATAGTGAAAGCAATTTGCCTTTATTTATGTGGATAGTTCTATGATGCTTAAACACATGCATGCAGCAAAACATGTCAGAATAATCTTAGGCTGCTCACAGCATTACAGGGAGCTCTTCTGGGGTTCCTCTGCCTGGTGCAGAGAGAGTTTCCATGCCAGCATTCTCATAATGGGAAGCAACAGGCATTTTGAATGAGGTGGTGGATTAATACAGGGCTTTTCAACAGGTGGTACAGGTACCACCTGTGGTACATTGGCACCTGGCAGGTGGTACACGACCATCCTACAAAAGTAGCGGGGGAGGGGAATGGTAGCACCACACAAGCCTGAGCGAGAGATGGCTGGAGCTGCAGGGCTGTCAAGGCTGAGCGGAAGCACCAGGATCAGCGCCAGGATCCAGCTGGAGCTCTGCGCTGATCCTGGCACATATGAGCCCAGAAGAAGCACCGATCATCTGGAATGTTGCAGCATCTCCAGGGCCTTGTGATTTACATTCAGATGCTTGGCAACAGATTCATATTTATGACGGTCACAGTGTCCCAGGGTCATGTGAAGTGACCAAAATCTGCTGCAACCACCCAGCAGGGGGGGGAATAAAAACCAAACACCCCCCCACACACCCTCACTGCCAATCGTCAACAGAAATGCTCACAACAATGAAAACCTCGGACAGGAGGAAGAGCGCCACTAGGCAGGCAGGCAGGTGTCTTGCTTGGCTGTGGCTTGGGGGCACTTTTTTCAGTGCCATTGTAACTTCGAACAGTCACTAAGCGAACTGTTGTAAGTCAAGGACTACCTGTACTTCATCACTTTTTTCCTCTTTTTTTGGGTCATCAAGTTTTTGACACCTTGCTAGGCGACGTGGTACTTGGATGTTGCCATATCCTAAAAATGGTACAGTGGATGAAAAGGTTGAAAAGCCCTGGATTAATAGACAACCCCAGAAATGAACAGCCAAGAAAATCATTTAGAATGATTTCATTTTACTAAAAAAAAGTGTTAAGGGGCAGCACAAAAATTCTCACTACTATTTTTGTTTTCAAATGGGAGCCATTCAGAGTAGTTAACTCTCTTTCTCCTGCGCATCTGGCGGAAGAAAAAGGCAACCTCTTGAATCTGGGATCCTGAGCCTGCTTGTGCCTAAGCAGTGTTTACACACTGATTAAATACTTGGACCCTTGTTAATGGCCTTTCATGTTGACAGTTTGGAAACGGCGTGCCTTTGCAGTGGTTTTTTCAGTAAGATAAAAATAATGCATAAGTGATTCTACTACCTTAAAGGGACAACTTTGGCAATTTTAAGTATGGCTGGTTGGGGAATTCTGGGACTTGAAGTCCAGACATCTTAAAGTTGCAAAAGTTGAGAAACAGTGAGCCAGCTAGTTTATAGCAGCATGAATGGATGTGAGTTGTGCTCCAGCTGCGAAGGACACAGCCTTTGTGTCTTTTCCAAAATATTACGCTACCATGTCATTATGTCTGCCTCCTTGTGATTTTGCTCAGGTGCCGTGCTCCCTGCTGGTGGTAGTTCAACAGGCAGTGTAAATGGATATCACACCTGCAAAGGTGAGGCAATTCAGCTAACTGTGCATACTTCTGGAACTCTGTGTCTTTATGTTGCTGCGGTTAGGCCTATCGATAACAATTTTGCTCAAAGCAAAGAGAGTCCGTTGCTTTGAGCCTTTCAGTTTCTTTCTGTATGAATTGGGCCATATGGACGGAGTAAAACTGGAAGGTTCTTTCCCGCTCATTCCCAAGCCTTCCTGTTGCTCATCTCAGGTTATTTCAAACGTTTTAACTGAGTGCAAATCATAGGTGCATCCAGAATGTAAAGCTTTCTTACGGCTCTCTAAGCAAAATTGGCAGCAGACAAAGCAACTGCTGATTCTTGGGAAGGGAATAGTTTAAAAGCTGCACCCCTGTCCTAGAGAAATTCTGAAGTCTCCCTTCTTCCATCATCTCTTTTCTTAAGAAGAGGGGAGCCTGAGTGTGCAAATAAGGTCTTTCACCTGAATCGCCCTTTGAGGTTGTTCATGCACATTGTTTATCACACTGAACGTATGTAGACTCTTATACCTTCCTCTGTTACATTGAGGCCTTATATTTATAACCGTAAGCAAATCAATTAATTTCTCTAATTCCAGTTGGGTTCTTTTTCTGCCTTAGATCTGACGGAGATCCAGTGTGACATGTCAGATGTGAACCTGCAGTACACAGCGCTGGGTGCTGCTTTGCGGGGGCGCCTTGAGCAGCTCTCGGCCATGCTGGAGAAGATGAGGGAAGCCCAGGAGGAGGTGAAGTCGGTGCTGACGTGGCTGGAGGAGAAGGAGCAGGCTTTGGAAGTCCTGGAGGCTTCCTCTTCACCTACAAGATCGGAAACAATGAGAGCTCAGGCGGAGCATAACAAGGTCTTATTTTCACGTATCAATAAAATCCTGTTCCTTGCTTTTTTAAGACCGTCCATAATAATATTGTTCAGCAAAGCATATGGCAAATTTCTTTTGTAGTCTTTCCCCAGGAGAACGATTCTCTGTTTGAGGCTGATCTGAAGCATCAAACTCAGTTAATAAACCCCTTTTCATGCCTCCCACAAAAATGTAATGTAGTTATTCAAGTGGTTGAAATGCCATTTTAAAGAGATTTTGTTGTACTTGTGGGTTCTCTGTAATATATTCTGGCGTTACTATTGCAAATGCTGCTTGGGGAGGGTTCCTTCAAAGAGCAGCCTAAATCCCTTTCAAATACTGACAGGTCAATCGTTCTGAACTGGGCCCTCCTTCCAGATGCTCAGGCTTTCAATCCAGTGAAGGGCCAGACTCAAAGTGTGCAGAGCATGGGTGCCTTCCAAGTTCTGTGTGCAAGTGCCCTTTTTGTGGATTCATGGGCCCCCTCGACTTTTGGGCACCACTTTTTTCCAGCCCAAGTAAGAAGCACAATAAATGCCTTGAGATTTGCATTTTACCCACTGAGACTCCTCCAACTTCTCATCTGAGTAGCTGATACTTATGATTTGGAGAAGCTTTAAGGCTGCCTTTTCACAAAGCCCAAAATAGGCTGAAACCACCGGTCCTCGCCACTTTGATCGCATCCTCCCTCTTCCAGCAGCAGCCTCTGCTGCCCTCAGAGGGAGGAAGAAATCAGGCTTCTCCAGGAAAACCTTTCCTGCCTTTAACTCACTCTCAATCCCCCCACCCCCACCCTCTGACACCCTCCTCCTTCTCCTTTCTAAATAGGCATTTCTGGGTGATTTGGAGCAGAATGCTGTGAAGGTCCAGGTAGCCAAGGAATCGCTCTCTGGACTGCTGGAGAAATACCCTGACTCTCCAGAAGCAAGAAACTGGAAGAGGATGTTGGAAGACTTAAGTACGTGGCCCGGGAATCTTGGAGAAACTCTGCAGGGGCTAATTAAAAATTCAGAACATTCCTCCTCTGGCTGCCTTTCATTGTGTAAACCAGGGGGAGAGGGACAGCCTCAGGAGCAAAATGGGAAGCACACAATAAGAACATGCTTCTGTGAAATGACTGTTATGGAGCAAATATACCACACTAATGATATCGGTATCTTTATATGTCTTCTGTTTTGAACATGGTATATATGCTCCATAACATTTTTGGTAGCAGCTTATTCACCTTCAGCCGAGGTGGGCAGCATATAAGTTTTACGTAATAAATATTCCCCAAATTAAACCAAACATAACTGTAATAGTAATAATAATGTGTTGGTTTTTTTAATCTTGCAAGTTCCCCCAATCATCTTGTCCCGTGAGGTCTTGGAGATGAGCTTGTTGAAATACCACAAGATTTGGTGCAGGGGGAAAGCCCACTGAGGTTCCAGAAAAAGGCTCAGTGACAGCCTGGGAAATGAATAAATTCCAATTTATCAGGAACATTGCCTGCATGGTAGCCCTTGTTGCTAATGAGCATGTCCTTCCACACGCAGACAGTTATAAGAGTCGAATCTCCTAGAAGGTAGCAACGGACATGGTGCTGCAGAGCAGGCTGGATCTTGCAGAATGGATGTCTTCTCTGTACACAAGCAGGAAAGAGTCCTCAATGTGGAGAGAGAAGGGCTCTTGGGCAGTGAATTTTGGTGTGTGAAAAGGAAACAAGAAGCAAGGATGGCTATATAGGTGTGCCTATTTTCATCTGCGAAATGTGCGTGTAAGATGAGTCTATGTAAGTGAGGACAAAGAACTTTGATGTAAATATTGGTTTAGGCAGGATCTATTCTTGTTTTCCACGGCTTGGCTCCTCTTTAGCCAGTGGCTGTTGTAAAAAGATCTGTGCAAGATATATTTCACTTTTGCATTATGTTGCCAATATCCCCAACCATGGTGGTTTCGATGTTCAGATTCCAGGTGGGCACATGCCAAGCAGGTGACAGAGGAACGCCAGCAGAAGCTAGAAAAATCAGCCAATGAACTGGCAAGTTTTCAGGAAGCGGAAAGCCAGCTGAGGCCCTGGCTGATGGAGAAGGAGCTTATGATGAGTGTGCTGGGACCACTGTCCATTGATCCTAATATGCTGAATGCCCAAAAACAGCAGGTTCAGGTGAGTCTTGGGTTTCTGCCTTTTGGTGAGTCTTGGACCGAGTGCAGAGAAGTCAGTGTGGATGGAGCTGGGGGCTGAAGAGGCCGAATGGCCTTTCACAGTTTGCTTGATCAAAAAACCTCCAATTTCACTTCAAGCCCTCACGTGCTCATTTACAAATGTTTGGTTTATTTAACATCTTGCTCATATTTAATTTCTCTCCCTCTTTTTCTGGAGTAATAAATCATATTGCTAAGAAATCGGTAGCCAATCAGCCAAGGCGGGGGGGGGGAGTCTTCTTGATACTCTTTCTGCCACTTGTTTATATGTTCCGGAGTAGCAGCAGGACAAATGAGGCAGAGGACTGGAATGCCTTAGAAATGCCATCATCCTCCCTAGCATTTTTGAAAAACTGAGATGTATTAAAAGCTCAGCCCCTGCAGTTTTTGTGCAACACTTCCAGAAACTCCATGTTCGGGTGCTTTAGAGTTGCCAAATGTGCTATTAACTCTGTTGTCAGCCAGTTTAAACTCCTACTTTTTATGACTAACTTGTTTGGCTCTTAATTGATTTGTTAGTGTTATACAAGTTTTACACCTCATTAAATGTTCCTTCTGAATGAACATGAAGATGATATAGTTAATTGATGATATAAATATTGCCACTTGTTGCTTCGACCCTGAAGGTTCTTGGAAGAAGATGTTCCTTGGACCTGTTATGGCAGGGCAGTTTGGCTCTCAAGAGTGCTCTTCCTCCGCATGTCGCTTCCCATTCCACCCAGTCCTGGTCCATGTGGCTGGAGTTGCTTCTTTGGTCACGGTAGTTGGAAAGGAGGAGGTTGCAGTTCAACACATTGTGAAAGAGATATTGAGTGATTTCTAGGGCATCATAATTGTCCATACCCTAACAGCAGTACACAATCAAGGAAGCAATATTCACACAGAATGTCTATAATAAGATCTAAGATGGTGCCTGGAATGGCTGCGGCTGCATTGGCTCTTGAAGGCAAATAGTTTTGGGAGGGATAGTAAGGGCTATAGGCCACATGATCAGGAAATTTTAATGTGTTTGAGCAACATGGTGGAACTAAGGTAACATATGACATACGACCGACAATCTTTGCTGGCATGGGCTGTTTCCAGAGGAGGCAGAGGAGGAGAGGACCTGGAGCTTATGGAGCAAAGGAACTGGATAAGGCTGTCGGCAGGCCCAGAGGAAGAGAGAGAGGCTTTTGGAGGAGTTGGTGGCGGCGGCAGCGTGCTCCAGGGGCGAAAAGAAGCAAGGCCTCTTTAGGAAAAGGTGGAAGAGTCAGGATCAGAAAAAGGAAAGAAGGCGAGGTTGTCAGAATACAAGCGAATTTGAGGGCTAATCCACATGGAGCCCCATTTCCATCTGTCCTGTTTGCCATCGTTCACTCCCTAGAGACTAAAATGGACAATGTGAAATTTGAGCGGGCCACGAACAAGGAGTATATATCGGAGGTGGTGACCCTTTGAGAGCTGTATGCAACGAAATTTCATTTTGATGTATGCCAATTGGTGTACATTCAAAGTGACAATAAAGTTATCATTATCATTATCATTAATGAGGATGAATACTAGAAAAAATGGGATTCATTTATGGAATCTTAGAAGTTAGAGAAATAGACTCCAGTCGTCACTTATTATTCATTACACTAAGATGAGATCTCTGTGAATTATGGGTCTTAATGATTCCCTAATGGTGGGACTGATGTGACATTAGAGAGATAAGGCTGAAATGTCTGTGCTCCTCACGTGCCACATTTTGAAAACCTTCCTTTTCCTTCCCAGACTCCAAGTATATTTCCTTACCCACATTTCATAAAGCAAAAGCGCAGCCTAGAGTGTTTTTCAGAATCCTTTGCAATGTGTGGAAGTTCATTTTCATGTTAATCCATATAAAGATGAATCCCCAAGGGCAGAATACTTGAAAACCACTAATTTATTTTACAGAAAAAGGCATCTTAATTATTTTAGTGGAATTTGGGAAGGCAGTGCGTTGGTGGCTGACTTTATGGGTTTCTGAATTCTTAAAATGGTGACTTCCACTATAGTGAAGCTAATAGCAACCATCCTTTCCTTCCTTCTTCATCTTTACCTTTTGTTTTAATTGAATCACCCTAGTCTGTCACATACATATTTGTGTTGCAGTTCATGCTGAAGGAATTTGAAGCTCGGAAGCACCAGTATGACCAGCTGAATGATGCAGCCCGGGGAATCCCCACTGGCCCTGGTGAAAAGTCTCCATCCCACAGCCGTGTGCAGGAGGAGCTCCAGGCTATCAACAGGAAGTGGACCAAGCTTATGGAACATCTCAACTCTCGTTCCAGTCAAATCGACCAGGCTGTAGTCAAGAGCACCCAGTTCCAAGAGCTGCTCCAGGGATTGTCTGAGAAAGTGAAAGCTGCTGGACAGCGCCTGAGCACCCAGCCTGCCATCAGCACCCAGCCAGAGGCTGTGAAGCAGCAGCTGGAGGAAACCAGTGAAATCCGGTCTGAGCTGGAGCAGCTGGAAGAGGAGATCACAGAGGCTCAAGCCCTGTGCGAGCAGCTCTCGGTTCTCATGGGAGAGCAGTACCTTAAAGATGAACTCAGGAAGCGCCTGGAAACTGTCGCCTTGCCTCTCAAAGGGCTGGAGGATTTAGCAGGTATAACGTACACAGATTCTGAAGGGAACGGTACCATTTAATTGAGAAGCAGATTCAAAGTGTAGGGAGATGGCAGTGTGCAGTTGGGCCCAGTAGCCTCTAATGTGCCCATTTAGGTGGCATTAAAATCAGCAGGGTCATTAGCAAATGCCAAGCCATTGTGAATGCTCTCCTGTTAATGCCGTAAATATGGTACCCAAACACTCCCATGTGCGTGATGGTCCAGGAGAAAATGCTGGTCCTTCTGTTCCTGTAGTCTCACCAAGAAAGGAAACCACACACGTCAAAGCCAAACTCCATTATGGCTCAGTGTGCTGTAAATACCCAGCTAGAGAGGGAAAGAGAGAAAATTCTCACTTCTCCAGGATTGCTCACCCACACAATGAGTAATGTTACATCTCCCCAAAGACAGTGTAAGGGACTGGTACAATGTGTCCTAAAATTCCCATAGTGGAAAGGATCTCCATTTTCAAACTCAGAAAAATGTTTTTTAAATCTACAATAATTAGAATTAAAAATAATTATATATGAGTGTCCAGCAGAAAAAGGAAGAAGACAATTGGGCGTAAGTCCTTTATGTTTACGCAAAAAAAAATACAGAGTGGCAGCCAATCCCATCTCATTTCACATGCTTCTATTTCCTAGAGTAGCTTGCTTCAAATGTGTGTATTTTTTCCCCCCTGGGACAAGTTCAAAGATTGGTATTTGCATTTGTGAAGTACATTTTCAGCCCTGCATCCCTTCCCATATCTAGGTGACCGGCTGAATCGTTTGCAGACGGCGCTCGCCAGCTCCCAGCAGTTCCAGCAGATGTTTGATGAGCTCCATGCTTGGCTAGAAGACAGACTGAAGCAGCAGGCACAGAGTGGGCCAATCTCAGCCAAGCTGGAGAGGCTGCAGTTTCAGATTCAGGAGCAGGAAGAATCCCAAAAGAGCCTGAACCAACACAGTGGCTCCTATGAAATGATCGTGGCCGAGGAGGAATCTCTGCTTCTCTCAGTTCGTCCTGGGGAAGAGAAGGCAACTTTGCAAAGCCAGGTGGTTAGCCTGAAAACCAACTGGGAGGAGCTGAGCAAACAAATTGCCAGCCGGCACTCCAGACTTAAGGACTGCTTGCAGAAGGCCCAGAAATATCAGCGCCATGTGGAAGACCTTTGCCCTTGGGTGGAGGATTGTAGGTCAAAGATGTTAGAGTTAGAAGTCACGCTGGATCCAGTGCAACTGGAAGCTGCTCTTCTGAGGTCAAAGGCCATGTTGAGTGATGTAGCAAAGCGAGGCTCCCTTCTAGAGATGCTGAACAGTGCTGCTGACGTCCTCATCGATGCATCAGAAATGGATGAAGATGACATTAGAGATGAGAAAGCAGAGATCAACCAGAATATGGATGCTATAACAGAAGAGCTCCAAGCCAAGACTGAGTCCCTTGAAGAGATGTCTCAAAGGCTTAAGGAGTTCCAAGAAAGTTATAGGAATATTGAAAAGAAACTGGAAGGGACAAAGCACCAGCTGGAGATCTATGAAGCTCTTGGCCCTCAGGCCTGCAGCAGTAAAAATTTGGAAAAACTGAGAGCTCAACAGGAGGCTCTTCAGGCCTTGGAAGCCCAAGTGGATTACCTCGGGAACTTCACTCAGGGTCTCGTGGAAGATTCTCCACGTGGATCAGACTCTTCCCACCTCTTACGCCAAGCTGGAATTGTCCAGCAAGATTTCAAGGGGGTGAAACAAAAAGTCAATGAATGTTGTAAAATCATGGAAAGCAAGCTTGAAGGAATAGGACTGTTTAATAATCATGTTCGGGAAATGTTTTCTCAACTGACTGACCTAGATGATGAGTTGGATAGCATGGTCCCTGTTGGGAGGGACATGGACAGCCTCCAGTCCCAAGCAGATGACGCCCATGAATTTCTGGGCAAACTTCAACGGTTAAGATTGGATATCCAAGCTTCTGAAGAGAAATGTAGACAGATGCTGGACGATGAAGGGAGTCCTGATCTCATAGGGCTGAAACGTGAACTAGAGTCCTTAAATAAGCAATGCGTCAAATTGACTGAAAGGGGGAAAAGCCGCCTGGAGCAGGTGGACACCACGCTCGCTCGTGTCCAAGACTTTTACAACAAACTGAAGGAGCTAAATTACATGACCACTGCAGCAGAAGAGGGTGAAGCGCTGCAGTGGGTGGTTGGGACTGAGGTGGACGTGATCAACCAGCAGCTGGCAGATTTCAAGGTAAGAGCCTTTCCATCCCAAAGATGTTTCTTCTCCATACTGAATCCAGTCCTGATTGTGTGTGTGTAACTTTTCTGAGTTGTGTATCGTCTTCTTGGAATTTACCAGGATACATCAGTGGCTGGAAGGTAAAGTAGGGCAGAAAAAAATTACCGTAGCTTGTGCCTTTGACCAGGAATGAATTTGCCTTTTAAATCGGTATCCACTTGGGTAGTTTTAGGAAAATTGTCCACTCAAGGTGCATTTGTTTAGAATACTTGTGTTTGTGTATTTGTGTACTTGTTTGTGTACACATTGTGTACACACTTGTTTGTTTAGACATTAAGTTTGATATTTGACCCATCCTATGTAATAGAAGGAAAACAGCTAAACGTTTTGGTGAAAAATAGTTACACCAATACACGTTTTAAGAGAGGCAAGACAGCCCTCACTTTAGGATGCTGTAAATTGTGTTCCTGCTTAGTACAGGATTGGACCTGATGGCTTCAGTTAATCCTTCCAACTCTTGGATTCTATGATTTGAGTCAGATTCTGGTCCAGATTTTGGAGGTCTTTCTAGCTCCATACAAGGAACCTTGGGATACAACGGTGCTAGTTTTTCCTCGGAACTGTTGTACAGGCAAACCTTTCGTCCTCAGCTGATTTAGAATAGAATAGAGCTGGAAGGGATCTTGGAGGTCTTCTAGTCCAGCTCCCTGCTCAAGCAGGAGAACCTACACCGTCTCAGACAGGTGAATGTCCAGTCTCCTCTTAAAAACCTCCAGTGATGGAGCGCCCACGATTTCTGGAGGGAAGCTGTTCCACTGGTTAATTGTCCTCACTGTCAGGAAGTTTGTCCTCAGTTCCAGGATGTTTCTCTCTTTGATCAGTTTCAAACCGTTGTTTCTCGTCCTTCCCTCTGGGGCTTTGGAGAACCACCTGACCCCCTCTGCATTGTGGCAGCCCCTCAGATACTGGATCACTGCTATCATGTCTCCCCTATTTCTTCTTTTCTTTAGACTATCCAAACTCAAGTCCCATAGCCGTTCTTCCTATGTTTTGGTCTCCAGGCCTTTGATCATCTTAGTTGCTCTTTGATTTTTTTCCAAACTCTCAACATCTTTTTGTGATATGGTGACCAAAACTGGCTGCAATATTCCAGGTGTGGTCTTACTAGGGTTTTATAAAGTGGTAATAATACTTCTTTGCGTCTGTTTATACAACCCAGGATTGTATTAGCTTTTTTGGTTGCTGCTGCACACTGCTGGCTCATAGTCAAGCTATTGTCCACTAGGACTCCAAGGTCCCTCTCACAGTTGCTGTTTTTGAGCCAGGTCTCGACTAATCTGTACTTTAATCCTTTGGTTTTTCCTACTTAAATGTAAAACTTTGCTTTTCTCCACATTAAAACTCATTTTGTTGGATAGGGCCCATTGTTCTAGTTTGTCAAGATCTTGGCTACTCCTGTCAGTTTGGTGTCATCTGCAAATTTGATGAGTTCAATTCTCTCATCTAAGTCCTTGATGAAGATATTGAAGAATACTGGGCCTAAAAGAGAAGCTTGTGGTACCCCACTGCTTACGTCTCTCCCCGATTTCATTCTGAGGAAATGCAAGGGAGGTGAGATGCTGGGCCTCTTTTAGTAATAACCACCTTGGATTCTCCATGCAAATCAAGTACAGCAATCTCCTCAGGTACTGAGCACAATTCACCGCCCTGAGTCCTTCGGGAGAAGGGCGGTATACAAATAAAATTAATAATAATAATAATTTACATACCCATCCCAAATAAATGTAACAGTGTCATTTCAGGAAATCCACTCCTCAAAGTTTGGTGTGAAAATGGTAGAATATTGTATGAGAACCCAAGACTTTGGGTAGATTTTGAGGTTCTTATTTTTATTTATTTTTATTTTAATTCCATTTATATCCCGCCCTTCTCCGAAGACTCAGGGCGGCTTACAAGCTTAGCAGTAGCCTTCATTCTATGTATATGCCTGCTTATTAGGGCTTTCACACAAACCCCAAGCGGCATTATTACAAAGTCAGCTTAATTGCCCCCAACAATCTGGGTCCTCATTTTACCTACCTCGGAAGGATGGAAGGCTGAGTCAACCTTGAGCCTGGTGGGATGCGAACCTGCACTGATTGCAGGCAGCTGGTGTCACTTCCCTGGAGTATCTAAATATCTCATGCAGGAATGTTGAGTTCATGAAATTTGGGGCACTGGGAAGAATTTTGAATGTAGATGTTCTTCATTTGCTATTGGGGAATATTATGAGCTCTAATCTGAGCTCTTTCTCAAAACTGCATCACTTTCAGGATGCAGGTTTTTCAAAGATTGATAAGTAGAGAAAAGATCTGTAGGATTTTGGTGGATAACAAGTAAGTGTTCAGTTATTTGCAAATCATATGATTAATTGTTTTGTAATTCTGCAGTTAAGCAAATCTGCCATATTGAAATGTTGTTCTTGTGAATGGATAGTAATTGGTTACCGTGAGTATATTTTAAGTACTTAGGTTGACATAGCCTTGGAAGAATCAAGGTTCAAAGGATAGAGCCAAGGACTCCCTTAATGGGACAGGAAAGTCCAGTTGGAAAAATCCCTCCGAGGATAGCGGCTCAGACAGACAGAAGCAGCTCAGGGAAGGAAGCAGCGAAGCAGGAGCCTCCATTGGACCCGTGTGTGGTCAGGTTGAGGGACTTCTTTCTCGCGCTTCAGCTGACGCTTGGCTGGAGCTGAAGGGAGGTTGAGACAATGGGAGGAACAAATGTGGGTTGAATGTGCACCTCAGAGGGTTCATTGAGTGGAAATCCTGAGCAGGGCTGAGCGTTTTCATGATTTCGGTTGGGAGGAGCTCAGACGGGCGAAGGCAGGGTCATGGCTTGCGAAGCTTAGGCTGTTGTGGTGTTAAATCCAGATTCCTCTGTTGCTCTTTTAAAGGGAAACTTATGTGGGTTTGAACAAGCCAGGGTGAAGGCACATTGGTTTCTGGTTCCACTGAGCCTCTTCTGCGGGAGCTGCAGGGAGAATTGCCTATTGTAGAAGAAGGTGTTAAGAAGGGGGGAACAGGCTGTCTTGGAGGCAAATTGCAGTTTTTCCAGAACTATCAAAATAGTGACATTCTCTCTGCACTTGGCGACGGAGCAGGTGCTGGGTGGGCGGGCGAAGTAATGGCCAGGCTCCCAGGATCTTCCTCCAGGCCCTCGGCTGCTCAGTTTTTCCAATCCTGCAGAGAATCCCTGTATTTATTCCAGCTCGTGGAGCCCTGTTTTCTCTGATCACGTGGGGCCCCCACACCATCCACACAGGTTGCAACCCCACCAATACCAGCCAGAAATGCTTGGTGGAGGAAGCGACAATCATTTCCCGTTTGAGAGCTTGTCTTTCTAACAACAGCCATCTTTGTTGCAAAAGCAAGAAGGAAGGTCCTGTTTGAAAGCCATTCGGCAACTACCCTGACCCCAATCCAAGCCCCCTCCTCCTCAAGGCTGTTCAGTTGCCATCCTGTGCCAGCTTTGTCTCAAAGTTGAAGAAACAACGGCCAGTAGCCAGGAGGGGGAGGCAGCTTTCTGCAGGTGGCTTCATTTAGCCAGAAGGCTGACAAACACCTGCCTGCTCTTGGCAGAACAATGGACTCCTTGAGTGGAGGCAGACATGGGGCAGGAGGAAGGAAGGGTGGACTCAGGGCTTCCTCCCCTCACCTGCCCATCCCCCAGGCAGGCTCTGGGGCGGGTGGAGGAGATTTTTCTGAATGGTTCCTGCACTCTTCACATTTCTGTAAAAAAATAAGGCTGCGTGTGCTAATGCAAAGGCTGTTGACAGAGAGGACCAAAGTGGGATCTTTCCTAAGGCTGGCCCTTTCACACAAAACTTCTGCCCTTCTGCTTTTCCTTCTCCCTCTCCCTTCCCCCCTCCCCTTCCGGTTACATATTCCCAATACTTTTTTATAAAAAAATAGAAGGATAAATTTCCACAAGAACCCTAAGAGACAACCTGAGGAGATAAGAGGAGTTGTGACTGTGACCCACAGAAGCTTCTGCAGTGATTTCCCCTATCAAAAGCCCACATTGTGTCCCACAAAATCTCTCTTCCTGTGTTTCCCCAGAGGTGGAACTGCACAGTTCTATTTGCCATCCATATTCTTGGATCCGCCGTACGACTCCTGAGTAATTTATGGAACCCTACTGTGCTTGGCTTTCAGATAACGGTGTTCCTTATAATCTCCCTGTTTTTTCCATTTATCTGCCTTGTTTTTATTATTTATAAAGCTTTTGTTAAGTATTTGAATACTTAAATGACCAGGTTTAAATTTTCAAGGCCTATCCTTCCACCAGCCGTTTTAGCCTCCTTTCAGCCTGTTGTCCCTTTCGGAATCTTGGAAATAATTGCTTGAACCTAGATACGCTTTGTCCAGCTGGATGCAATCCTGTGAACTTTCTAACATTTCTTTCCTCCTTTTTAGCCCATTCCTATGTTAACTTTCATATTGCTATTATTGCCTTTGGGAAAAGTATTCCACTGATTTCTTGAGACAGCCCTTCCAGTCTCCAAAAGGGAGCCCTGAAGCCTTTTGGCAGCTGCAGTGTGTCTGTCTGCTCTTAGAAAGTGACTCAACAAGTTTGTCTGGAAAGACCTTTTGAATAACAATTCCTTTTGTTTATGCAGTGCCTTTTGAAAAAAAAGATGTAGTGTGATTCCATCCCTTCAATGACCGTGATGCAATGGAAGTCACCTTTAGGAATGAGAAGTTGACTTTATACATTTGGGCCGTGAAATACTGCATTATCTGCTGTGATCATGGTCTTGGTGTGAGGGCCCAGATTGGGTTCATTCATTGATTCCTTTCCAGTCCATGCACAGGAGAGTTCTTGGCTATATGTTGGGACCCTAACCCTGATTCTCAGTCCACGTCTTCATGTCCCTGCTTCGCTCTGTGATATCTCTCTGGACGCTGATTGATGTGCTACCCAAAGAGACTAAACTCGTGGGAAATATACCCAGGGGGAGGGCCTTCTCAGTGGGTGCGCCTGCCCTCTGGAACCAGCTGCCCGTGGAGCTGAGGACTGCCCCCGACCTCCGTTCATTCCGCCGGGACCTGAAGACCTGGCTCTTCAAGCTCTCTGGCCCAGGCTGAGAATTTTAATTTTAATTTTAATTGGGGGCTTTTACCTTTTCAGGGACTGTTGTAATTTTTTTAATCGTTTTTAACTTTTGTATTTCTTGTTTTAATTACCCTGTAAACCGCCCTGAGTCCTTCGGGAAAGGGCGGTATACAAATCTAATTAAATAAATAAATAAATAAATAAATAGCGGAGGAACGAGCTTCTTGGGAAGGCTCTGATTGGCTGCTTCGGAAGTTGGCCTCTTCCTGGGTGGTACCCATAATTTTAGAGCACTCCTCTTCGTTATTGCCACGTATCAAAGCCACTTTTTTTCCTTTTGCCTTTCCTAAATCCTTGGGCGAAGGAAGTGACAAACTCAGTTTCGAAGTGGGGATTTCGTGCTTTTTTCTATCTGTTAACAATAATAAAGTAGCAAATTGCCTAGGAAATCTAGGACAGGTGCAAGGACATTCTTCTCTGAATAACATCTAATGAAGGTGGGGTTTGCCACAGGAAATGGTGGCTTTGTAAGAAAGGAAAACAGATCGTGGTTGGCCACAGGGCACCAAGGATAGGCAGGGCCACAGCATCCGTGACCAGCTACGGACTTCAAAGAGGGTCTCCTCATTCTGCTGTGGAAGGCAAGCAGCCAAGCTAGATTGCTCTGGCCCAGCTGGGGTTTCTGTCGCTGGGTTCTTTTCTCTTTCCCGAGAAATGGTAATTGGGGGTGTTTCCTTAGGCAGGATATCCAGCAAGATTCACTGCAGGACAGAGTTTTAAATCTAAGCTCCACAAGGCTTGTTCCTTTGAAACCCTCAGGACAGTTGGAGGAGGGAAGGGCACCTTCCAGTCTTGTGCCTTTGTTGTCTTTCAGAAGAGCCAGGAAGCTTTCAGGGTAGGATGGTGCTCTGCATCTTTCTTGGTCTGCCTCCTTGCTTGATCAGGTGACCCATCTGAACATATTTTTAACCCTTCCGTAATGTTCCCTGGCTCCTTCCAGTCCAGTTTGGAACAGCTGGGGGTGGCTAACTATTTTGTTTTCCTCATTGGATGCTTTCCAAGCCCACTTGAAAAGTTGCTGCTTCTGCTGCCAGCTTGGTATTTTGAGTATCAGCATCCCCCAGGAAAATACTTCTCATTGCACAGCTGTTTACTCATCCTTCTGACGTGATATCCAAGAGTTACAGGGTGCGAGTGAGATCTGGAGCTGAAGGCAGTCCTGTCCAGCAGCAGGGCTTTGAACCGGGAGACAGGCATCCAGACCCAGGTTGGCCCAGGGGTCCTTTCTCCAAATTTCTTCAAATTGGAGAGCCAGTTTGGTCTAGTAATGAAGATGCCAGGCTAGAATCCAGGAGACTAAAAATCCTAGTCACACCTAAGCATGAAAACCAGCTGAGTGATTTTGGGCCAATCACCAGAAGATTGAGAGTTATAATTCCACATTAGGCACAAAAGCCGACTGGGTAACTGATTACGTTCCTCTGCTTGGGCTGCTGAACATGTTCCCCTTTTCTTGGCTCTATTGCATTTCCCTGGTGCTGCTGCCGCTAATCTCTAAGCCTGCCAGACGCTGTTCAGAGAGGTTTTCCTTCACCGTAAATTTCCCATTAAAGAAGGGTCTACCTGTTCTCAATAGGCCAGGTGAGGAAGGGGGCCATGTCATTATTCTTTCATCTTTAAGGCCTTTACTGGCTAGCCACGCAGGGGAGTACTTCGATGCATGCGATAGAGCATTGTCCTGCATAAAAATCATCGTCTTCTTCCAAGATGCAGATCTTTCCAGTACTACTGCTTGAAGGAGGTGTCTTCTAAAAACTTGGCAGTAGGTTTGGGAGTTGATTTTAAGTCTATCTTCAACCCGAAAAGGTCCAACTAGCTCATCTTTAATACCAGTACCCATACCAGTATCCTACCTCTCATCTTGCTGGCGTCTGAGTCAAAGTGGAGTTCTGTGCCCATTACTGATCCAGCCACGGGCCCATCCATCTGGTCCATCAAGAGTCACTCTCATCTCATCAGTCATAAAACCTTTGAAAAATCTGTCTTCAGATATTTCTTGTCCCAGTCTTGCCGTTCCAATTTATGTGTCTCGTTCAGTGGTGGTTGGGTTTCAGCCTTCCTTACCTTGGCCATGTCTCTGAGCACTGAACACCTTGTGCTTCTGGGCACTCCAGGTAGGTTGCAGATCTGGAATATGACAGCTCTGGAGGATGATGCGTTGTTGGTAGCTTCACATTTGATTCTTTTCAAATCTTTGGCAGTTAATGTGCATCTTTTTCTCTCAGCACGTTTCTTGCAAACCTGTTAACTATTTGCAACAAAACATTTAATGATTCTGCAGCAATTTCAAGAGTGCTGCATCCCTTTGAAAGACTCTTTACAATTTTTGACTTTTCAGAGTCAGTTAAATCTCTTTTCTGGCCCATTTTGCCTGAGGAAAAGAAGCTGCCTAATAACTATGCACACCTTGATATAGGGTGTTGATCTCCTTAGGCCACACCTCCCTCGTTACACAAATACACATCATCTGATATGCTTATATCCACTAAGCATTCAGGTTTATACAGCTTGGAGGTGGAAAATATGCATGAAAATGATGATATGGTCAAAATGCTCACTTGCCTAATAATTGTGCACACAGTGTAGTTTCTTAAATGCTGAGCAGAAACTGCACTGGTGCACATGGAAATTAGTTCTCCATCTGCTAAATGGAAAGGAGAGGATAAGCAAGATGTGATTTGCATATAAATAGGCCTTCATAATAATAGAAGATCAAAATGAATTAGGCCTTCATCAGTGTACTTGACTCCTGAGTTTAGGCTGCAGTGAAACTGACTCCCAGATGACATGGTCTCTCCTCTAGAGACTGGTGATGTGGGCATTAAGGGGGGGGGGCAGTTTGAAATGTGGCTGGGGGGAGCTGCCACATTTCATTTTGGAAGGAGCAATACGGGAAGGGCACCACTGGTCCTCAGAAAGGTTCTGCCAACTTGTTGCCACTCCCACCCTCTTCTTTCCCAGCAAAAGGGCACAGAGGTATTGGCGTGGCCCAATGTGCCCTCATTTTTTAAAAGTTCTAATAAAACAAATTGAATAAATTCCCTCTGTCGCACACACATGCACACAGCCACTCTTTTGTTCATTTCTCCTTCTTTGGCCCCTTCCTTAATCTGTGTACACAAAGTGCACTGTGTGTCTAACCGACAAAAAGAGAGGCATGGAGGTGACAGAGTGTTTCTTCATGTCATGTTTCCTCTGAATGTGTGAATGTGTGAAGGCTGTAAATAGATTGCTGTCCTCAGATATTTGCCAGCTTCAGCAAGAAACCCTTGTGCGTTGTGTCAGGCAACACCATTCTTGTTCCAGAATACAGAAGAAGAAGTTAACAAGAGCGGAGGACCAGCTGGCAGCCCAGGGAAGGTTGCCTCTCTTTGTCTTGGTACACAACGTGGCCCTTGGGCAGGCTGCCTGTGTGTGTGTGTGTGTGTGTGTGTGTGGTGGTGAGGGGGGCTGCATTGAGGCTGCAGAGGGAGATGAGGGAGAGCAGCTGGGGGGTGATGAGGAAGGCCCCTTGCAAAGTTGCTCTTGGCTGACTTTTGGGGAGCACTCAGGAGAAGGCCAGGCAGTGCGGATGCCCCTGTGACAGCCTTCCTGTGTGAGATCTGAGTCCATCTCCCCTCCCAGGTCCAAACAAGCGCAAAGCCAGCCAGTGCTGGGCTACTCACCATCTGCCAAACCATGATGCACCAGGATTAGGCAGCAGGCTGCAAGTCAAGACTCCTCCTCCTCCTCCTCTTCAAAAGGAGGCCCAGCAGTTGGAAAGATGCGAGAAGGAAAGGTCTCTGGACCTCTCCTCCACTGCCGAGCATCTGGAAGGAGGACAAAGAGGAGCTGAGGATCCATGTCTCCAGCTGTTCAAGAAGACAAGATCTGTTCCTAGAATAGAACAGAACAGAACAGAATAGAGATGGAAGGGACCTTGGAGGTCCAGCCCTCCCGCTCAAGAAGGAGAACCTCTACCATCTCAGGCAAGTGACTATCCAGTCTCTTCTTAAAAAACCTCCAATGATGGAACACCCAAGATTTCTGGAGGCCAGCTCTTCCATTGGTTAATTGTCCTCACTGCTAGGAAGTTTCTCCTTAATTCCAGGTTGCTTCTCTCTGTGATCAGTTTCCAACCACTGTTTCTTGTCCTTCCCTCTGGTGCTTTGATGAATAACGTGGCAGCCCCTCAAATAGTGGAATACTACTATCATGTCTTAACATTAAGAAAACCAAGATCATGGCATCCGGCCCTCTCAATTCCTGGCAAATAGATGGGGAAGAAATGGAGGTAGTGACAGATTTTATTTTCCTGGGCTCCAAGATCACTGCAGATGGGGACTGTAGCCAAGAAATTAAAAGAGGCTTGCTCCTCGGAAGGAAAGCCATGAGAAATCTAGACAGCACACTAAAAAGCAGAGACATCACCCTGTCAACAAAAGTGCGTATAGTCAAGGCTATGGTCTTCCCAGTTGCAATGTACGGCAGTGAAAGTTGGACCATAAAAAAGGCTGAGTGCCAAAGAATTGAGGCCTTTGAACTATGGTGCTGGAGAAGACTCCTGCGAGTCCCTTGGACTGCAAGGCGATCAAACCGGTCAGTCCTAGAGGAGATCAACCCTGACTGCTCTTTAGAAGGCCAGATCCTGAAGCTAAAACTCAAATACTTTGGCCACCTAATGAGAAGGAAGGAATCACTGGAGAAGAGCCTAATGCTGGGAAAGATTGAGGGCAATAGAAGAAGGGGACGACAGAGAATGAGGTGGCTGGATCGAGTCACTGAAGCAGTAGGCGTGAGCTTAAATGGATTCCAGAAGATGGTAGAAGACAGAAAGGCCTGGAGGCACATTGTCCATGGGGTCACGATGGGTCGGATACAACTTCACAGCTAACAACAACAACAACAACAACTATCATGTCTCCCCTATTTCTTCTTTTCTTTAGACTAACCAAACCCAAGTCCTGCAGCCGTTCTTCATATGTTTTAGTCCCCATCTTAGTTGCCCTTCTCTGAATTTTCTCCAAACTTTCAACATCTTTTTTGTGATATGGTGACCAGAATTGGCTGCAGTATTCCAGGTGTGGTCTTACTAGGTTTTTATAAAGCGGTACTAATACTTCACGTGCTCTTGCTTCTTTTCCTCTGTTTAAACAACCCAGGATTATATTAGCTTTTCTGGCTGCTGCTGTACACTTCTGTCTCATGGTCAAGTGATTGTCTACAAGGCTCCAAGGTCCCTCTCATAATTACTGTTTTTGAGCCAGGTCTCACCCAATCTGTACTTGTACCTTTGATTTTTCCTGCCTAAATGTAAAACTTTGCTTTTCTCCACATTAAAACTCATTTTGTTGGACAGGGCCCATTGTTCAAGTCTATCAAGATCTTTTTGGATCCTGAGTTTGTCTTCTGGGGTGTTGGATACTCCTGCCAGTTTGATATCATTTGCAAATTTGATGAGTTCCCCTTCAATTCCCTCATCTAAGTCATTGATGAAGATATTGAAGAGCACTGGGCCTAAGAACGAACCTTGTAGTACTCCACTGCTTACTTCTCTCCATGTGGATGTAGTGCTATTGAAGACTACTCACTGAGTATGGTTTGCCAGCCATACAGCCATATCTGGTGTCTATTCCACCTTTTTCTAGCTTACCAAGCAGTAAATTGTGGTCTACTTTGTCAAATGCCTTAGTGAAGTCTAAGTATACTAGATCTGTATTCATCTTTTTTGTAGTAGGGTGACCAAAATTGGTTGCAGTATTCCAAGTGTGGTCTCACTAGAGTTTTATAAACTAAAAATTTGTGTGATCTTGATTCTATGCCGGTTTATACTACCCAGGATTGTATTAGCTTGTTCGGCTGCTTCACATTGCTGGCTCATAGTCAAGTGATCGTCCACTAGGACTCCAAGGTCCCTCTCACAGTTCATGTTTTTGAGCCAGGTCTCACCCAATCTGTACTTGTACCTTTGATTTTTCCTGCCTAAATGTAAAACTTTGCTTTTCTCCAAATTGAAACTCATTTTGTTGGATAGGGCCCATTGTTTAAGTTCGTCAAGATCTTTTTCTTCTGGGGTGTTGGTTACTCCTGCCAGTTTGGTGTCATCTGCAAATTTGATGAGTTCCCCTTCAATTCCCTCATCTAAATCATTGATGAAGATATTGAAGAGTCCTGGGCCTAAGACAGAACCTTGTGGCACCCCACTGCTTACTTCTCTCCATGTGGATGTAGTACCATTGAGGACTGCTTGTTGAGTACGGTTTGTCAGCCAGCTACAAATCCATCTGGTGGTGATGTTGTCTATTCCACTTTTTTCTAGCTTACCAAGCAGTAGATTGTGGTCTACTTTATCAAATGCCTTACTGAAATCTAAGTATACTACGTCCACAGTATTTCACTGGTCTATTAGTTTAGTCACTTTATCAAAGAATGAAATAACATTGGTTTGGCATGATCTGTTTTTGACAAACCCATGCTGGCTACTAGTTATAAGTTTGTTTGCTTCTAGTTGTTCGCAGATCTGTTTTTGATTATCTTTTCTAGGATCCTCCCAGGCATTGATGTTAAACTGATTGGTCTGTACTTTCCTGGGTCCATTTTTCCCCCTTTCTTGAAGATGGGGACCACATCAGCTTTTTTCCAATCCTCAAGTACTTCCCCGGTGCTCCAGGATCATTGAAAGATGTGGTGCAATAGTTCTGAGATAACATCTGCCAGCTCCTTCAGAACTCCGGGATGTAATCTGTTGGGTACTGGTGATTTATATTTGTCAAGGTCAGATAGGTGTTCTCTTACCATTTTCTTGCTTATTTTAATTTTGGTTTCTAGTTTGTCTTTTGCAGTGGGTTTTTTGGTATGTTGGGCTATAGTTTCTTTTTGTGTGAAGACTGATGCAAAATATGAGTTAAGCAGTTCTGCTTTCTCCCTACTGCCAGTTACTTCCCTGCCATCTTCTCTCTTTAGTGGACCTACAGCAGGGGTGTCAAACTGCCAGCCTGAGGGGTGGATGAGTCATGGTGAAACCGCACCCACCCCATTGCCGGCAATGGAAAAAAAGTCGTGATACGTGTTGTCACAACACGTCACTTGATGTTGCGAGTTTGACACCTGTGACCTACAGTTTCCTTGACTTTTTTCTTGTTGTTAATATGTTGGAAGAAACTTTTTTTATTATCCTTGATTTCTGTTGCAAGTCTTCGTTCTGAGCCTTTGATTTCCTGACTTCATATTTGCATGTAATGGATGTCTGCTGATAATCAGCCTTAGTTATGCGCCCCTTTCCATTTTTTGTATTTGTCCTTTTTGTCTTTCAGTTTGTCAGAGAGATCTTTGTGCAGCCGTGATGGTTTCTTGTTGAATTTCTTGTTTGTCTTTTTCGGTGGTATTGTGCTGGTCTGGGTTTTTAAGATCGCATTTTTCAGAGTTTCCCACACTTCTTGAGTTGTTTTCCCCTTTAGGATTTTCATCCATGGGATCTTTCCTAGGTTCTCTATGAGTTTGTTGAAGTTAGCTCTTTTGAAGTTCAAGAACACTGGTTGGACTGTTTTCTATTGCTAGTGTTGCATTATATTAAATTCCAAAATGATGTGGTCACTTTCACCCAAGGTTCCGGCAACTTCAATTCCCTCTATCCAGTGGTGGGATTCAAATATGTGAACAACCGGTTCTCTGTGTGGATGCCACACTTCCAGAAGTCCATTCTGGGACTGGGCAATAAAAAATTAGCTACCGGTTCTGCCGAAGTGGTGTGAACCGGCTGAATCCCACCACTGCCTCTATCACTTCTTCTCTATTAGTAAGAATTGAGTCCAATATAGTTTACGTCTTTGGGTGGCAAAGCTGTCGGCTAGGTTGGTTAGGAATCTGATCCCCTGCTCGCTGCAGAGTTTGTTTCCCAGTTGATATCTGGGTAGTTGAAGTCTCCCACTACTACTGTGGTATGCTTCCTACATACCTTTGTTAACTGGTATGTAGTTCAACTAGTTCAACTATTTCTTCTGATTGGTTGGGTGGCCTGTAATATACATTTATGGCAATGTCACTTTTTTCTCTTTTATATTGACCTATATACATTCTGGAGAGATTTTATCTTTGATCATGTGCATTTCTGTAAATATGTAGTGTTCTCTTATATATAGTATAACTCCCCCTCCTCTTTTTGTAGTTCTATTTATTTTGAACAATTTGTATCTGTCAGGACCCACTTCATCTAATCACCCAAGAAAGCAGAACTCTTGAAACTGGCATTGTGTCAAAAGGAAACTTTTATTAGGGACTAGTGATAGCAGGGAATGTAAGGCGAGATCTGAAGAAAAGCCCCCCCCCCCCGGTGAATGATATAATTAAAGCAAGCAATATGCCCCCTCCCACCAAAGTCATAATGTCCGTTTGAAATCCAGCCTGGTGGCCTGGTGGGCGGCTGACTGGCACGGTGGCCACACAACTCAAGGTCTTCTCCAGCTTTCCTTTCCTTGCAACTGTCTCCTAGATAAGGAGACACATTCCATAGTCAGAAGGAGGAGGCCAGACAAAGGAAGGAGAAAGTGAAAGTTAACACTATCAATTCCCCATGCACCCCCTCCCCCCAGCAAGAATGGCAGGCCCCAGAAAGACAGAAAAAAGGAGAGAGCAGATGAGGAGTTTTGGGGTCTGACAGTATCCATCAATCAGTCCATTCCATTCATGGGTTTTGTCCCACCAGGTTTCTGTAACGCCAACTATGTCATACCTTTCCTCTTGTATTATAATTCCTTGTTCTCCCTGTTTGTTCTCCAAGCTTTGTGCATTTGTATATAAACATTTAAGACTTTTATGCCTGTCCGTGGATATGTTTCCTGCATCTCCTGATTGTTGTTTGAGTTTTTCTTTTTTTTCTCATCACTGCCTACCTCGTTTGATTTGTTTTCTTAGGATTTATGATTGGTTTTGGGTTCTGGAGATTCTAAAGATTGGTCACCCTTCCCCCTCAATTTTAATTTAAAGCCCTCCTGATGAGTTGGGCCAGTCTTTTTCTCATAGGAAATGCAGTCCGTGAACCAGGAAACTAAAGTTTTCTTGGCGACACCAACCCTTTAGCCAATGGTTTATTTCTAAAATTCTTTTTTACCTCAATGGGCGTTGGCCTTTCGTTGGAAGTACTGATGAGAACACTACTTGTGCTCCTATCTTCTTAACTTGATTGCCTATTTTTTTGAAATCTCTCACTATTGTATTCAGGTTCTTTGTTGTGTGTTCGTCCCAATGTGAAGGAGTAGGAGAGGATAGTAATCTGTGGGCCTAATTATTTTGATTAGGTTCTCAGCCACGTCTTTGATTTTTGCTCCAAGGAGATAACATACCTTCCTGGACTGTATGTCCGGTCTGCAGACGGATGATTCTGTTCCTTTGAGGATAGAATCTCCTATTATTAACACTCGCCTGCCTTTTTTGTGGGGGAGGGGGTGCAGTGTGAGGTGATTTTCTGTTTGTCTCAGGTGCGTTTGTTGATGTGACTTTTTTTAGGGATGTTTGGTGTTGTTTCTTTGCTAGGTGTCTGCATGTTTTCTTTGAGGGGGAGGTTGTGGGTCTAGGGCAGACATGTCAAACACAAGGCCCGGGGGCCGGATCCGGCCCGCGAAGTGGTTTCATGTGGCCCGCGAAGCCATCCTGGAAACAGCGAGGGAACGGCCCCCACTGCCTTGGCCCTGGCCCAGAGACCCTCCTTCTGCCAGAGACCCCCAGATCTGTCCCAGTCCTGCCCAGGCCCCCATAGGCACCCTTGATGCCAACGATGTAGATTTGGCCACGCCCACCCAGTAGGCCATACACACTCTAGCCACGCCCACCCTGGCCATACCCACCCAGCCCTTTGAGGGCAACCGCAATGCAGCCCTCAATGAAATTGAGTTTGACACCCCTGATCTAGGGGGAGAAACTGATTGCTCAGTTTTAGTGGGGCTGCTTCTGGTTGGGTTGGGTTGGCCAGAAGGGGTTTGTTAGTTGTGTGCCGCTTCTTTCTTTGAGTACTGTGTTTCCTTCTGTGTGTGACATACCTCCATCTGTCTTCCTCCGAGGGTTTATCAGTAGGGTCAGATCCTTTAGGAGTTAATTTGTTCATTATTTAGTTCGGTTTGGCTAGAGCTTTGTTTCGTAGATTGGCCAGAGTTGCCTCTAGGTTCCTAACTTTCTCCTCTAATAGTTCACATAGTTTACATTGAATGCTTGTAAAATTTGGGTGTTCTTTGGGCATAAACACATACATGGAACATGGATTGCATACCACAGTAGTATCAGTCGTTTGAAAATCCCTCTTTTTTGGTTGGTGGATGTGCTTTGCTGTTAGCCTTGTTTCTTCCTTCTCTGTTCTAGGTAATTGTGCCTGTTTTTTCCCCTACACTTTTTTCTGCATTTTTGTGCTCATTTTTCTACCTTGTTATTTATTTAACCTTCTTACTATTGTGCTAGTTTTATTTATCCTTTTCTTTTCTTAACCCCAGCTGGCGCATGCACAGAGTGCTTGCACATAGGAAATGGGCGCCTCTGGCACCTTCTTCAACCTGCAGCCCTTCAAATCTGCAGGCATTGCAACTGAGAATTCTCTGTCAACGTAGCATCCCAAGACATGTTTCTTTAGTATGATTGATTTAAAAAAATTAAAGGGAAGCTAAAAACTAATATAAAGTTAAGTAAAAGAAACAAAGAGAAAGCTAAAAGGACAAGAAAGGACAAAAAGAAAAAGAAATACAAAGGGGCTTCTGATCTTTTTAACGACAGCTATAAGTGCAATTATAAATTTATCTCTTATTCTATGATTACAACACAACTCTCTTCTTTCTATAATCTGTCTGGTCTGATTATCACAACCACAAATCGTATGTTCATTGTTTTTGCTTTATAGAAAACTCCATATGGGGTTTCCGATCAGCAATAAACATAAGGTGAGTTGAGATTGAAGCCAAATGAGCTGCCTTGATGAGCCCCTGCAGCCCCTTCGTGTTGCAGGTAGAGTTTGTAAAAGATGTTTTGCCCAAGTCCCTTTGTTGCCAGCCTTCCTGTTGCAGAAATCCATCCGCCGTTCAGCTGGCCGAGGGCAGGGTGTGTCCCAGAGCAGCTGCAAGCAGTGGCTTCTCTGGCAAGACAGGCAGAGCATCTGTTTACTAACTGGCTCCATGGAGATGCCACTATAGCTGCCCTTTGTCAGTTCTAAGTTGCAAACTGGTCACTGAGTTGTGATCTTTTGGGGAGAAGGCCATATGAGCAGGAAGCAAGAGCTGATGGACTGAAGGCAGAAATAAAGGCCATTTATCTTCATTTGGCTTTTTATTGCATTTCTTCTGTGTGTTTTTTCTGAAAGTGCAAGATATAGGTAGTCTCAAGACCACAGCTGAGCTACACATTTCTCTTGCTAAGTTAGACGGTTGTTAATTGAATTTTGCCCCACTTTACAACCTTTCTTGCTACCATTGTTAAGTGAATAACTGCTGTTGTTAAATTAGTAACACACGTGTTAAGTGAATCTGGCTTCCCCATTGGCTTGTCAGAAGGTCGCAAGAGATGATCAGATGACCCCGGGACCCTGCTACCGTCATAACTATGAGTCAGTTGCCAAGTGTTTGAATTTTGTTCACGTGGCCGTGAGGATGCTGCAAGGGTCATAAAAATGAGAAACAGTTCTAAGTAACTTCAGTGGTGGTGTAAGGGTCCCTAAAGGAATGTTGTAAGTCAAGGACTACGTGTAGTTTGTGTGGAAAGGGGGACTTTCCTTGAGAGAAGATTGCCCTCAGGGTTTTGTATTCCTGGGAGCAGCACTGACTCACTCACAGCCCTGGCAAGGGAGACACGGCCCACTTGCCGTGGAGAGGGGTCTGTGGGGCTTCCCAAAACATCCTAAGCGCCTTAAACTATAGATCAGAGAAAATTCTGCAGATGTCATTAGCACAGGTTGGGCTGCTTCTTGGGAAACTTCTGGAGGGGGGGTGAGGGGTATTTATCCTCTGCCCAAGAGAGAAGCAACTTCCGGTCAAGGACAAAGGGCCCAACAAGGAGGGGGTCTCACGCCTGCCGTGGGCCAAGCAGGGAGAGGGAGTCAGCTGGGATCATCTGGGGACCCTGAAGGCAGAGCATTAGTCTTGTGTTGAGGCTGCTACACACCCAAGAAATGTGGTTTTCTCCTCAACGCCTGGGGGGGAGAGCACTCTAGACTGGAAAATCCTGAATGGAAGGAGGAAGATAAAATAAACCCTTGTTTTCTGAGCACTGGCAGAGGACCCAGATTGTTGGGGGCAATTAACCTGGCTTTGTAATAATGCCGCTTGGGGTGTGTGTGAAAGCCCTAATAAGCAGGCATATACATAGAATGAAGGCTACTGCTAAGCTTGTAAGCCGCCCTGAGTCTTCGGAGAAGGGCGGGATATAAATGGAATTAAAATAAAATAAAAATAAATAAATAAGAGAAAAGGAGGAGTTGGAATAAATGGTACAGATTCTTCCTCTTCTATTGAAGCAGCAGGTCTGAAGGTGCAGCATTAAGTATTTTATTAGCATAATCGCAGCTCAATATTGGGATCATTTTAATGCCAGTGATTGCTGCCAGGAGCCTGAGAGCAGAAATGCCTCATCCTGGGCCGGTCACCCCTTCATTAACAGAATGCCGAGAATAAAATGGTAGAATGCAATAGATCCCAGCAGCTGAACGGACAGGAATGCAGATTCAGGATTTGTTGAGAGCACTTTTGCCCGACTCCTGGGCAAAGGGAGCAGATGATTCTCTGTGCCCTCCTTCTCTGTCTTTCTCTCCCCCCCCCCATATGTTAGAGAAATTTAGGTTGACAGAGTAGGGAACCAGGGCATTACATATGGTTTGTATTTGTATGTAGTCATCTTAAATTCAGAGCCATTTTCCTTTTGGTAAATGTGTCGATGTCTGGGGCTCTACAATTTTAAACATCAAGTCTTGATAAAAGTGGCTTGCGCTACTTACTTCCAGCTGCCAAATTGTATTAAGAGGAACCTAAAAATACCATTCAGATGATTCTTCTTGATGCAGCATGTAAGCTGTTGCCTAGAAGAGCTGCCACATAGTTATTTGGGGTGGGGGCTGTGGGGTTGCAGCAAGGTAGCAAGCCTGGAATTGAGACATTTGGCAAGCCCCCCTCAACAAAACATGAGTTGGGCTTTAGTCTTTTCCACACCTAATAACTGGTTGGAGCTCTGACTTGTGTCAAAACCTGAGAGTATAACATTCAGCCCCACTTCCCAAATGGTTTCTTCAGCTCTCATTTGGGAAACGCCAACGTGCAGGTGACAATTATGGCTTCATTTGGTTTAATCAATAAATCCATCAGGTCAAACTTCTGTTGATGTTTGAGAAACAAATTTTAATGAATGGAGCTCTTGGAGTTAAAAAAAACAACCCTGCTTGCTTCCATGGTGACCTTATTTTGATTCTGGACTTTGCTTCTCTGCAGCAGGGGGAAAAAAGAAGAAAATGTGAAGAAGTCCTTTTCATCCAATAATATGGTTTCCTTTTAAAAAGAATTTTACCGTCAACAACTCAAACAATATTGAGGTTTTGGCACTAAATAACGTGCAGTTGATTGTCTGCCTCTTCAAGGATTGTTGTGAATATTTTAGTCAATTAAGGGCCTATTTAATTTCAGGTTGTACAGTTAATTTATGCAACAGCTCACCAGAGTACAGTCTCTACAACTTATGTCACTCCCTGAATAACCCTGCTTCTGAGTATATAGAAAGCATTTTTCCAACACAAGCCAGTTTTGCATGTGAGCAACAGTTTATCGGCAGGCCTGAATTTCAGCCCCCATTTTGAGAAATATTTTTTGAAAAGGCCCCTTTCTGCACTTTGGCACTGAATGAGAACCCAAAGCCCTCATATGCAGGTGGGCCTGGCTTATGTTGAATTATCCTTGAGGTTCTTTGATTAGCCTAGTTGACCTTGACCTTGTTTTCTTGTCTGGACGGTGGTTAGATGATCTTGGTGGGGGCTCTCCAATTATTATGCCCCTGTCATGGACCGATCATCATCTCCTGCGGCTGGTCTTCCGTTTTGCCACCCCCCGCCGTGGGTGCTTGGAACCACTTAAATGGTACCGCCCCAGACGCTTAATGGATCCCCAGAGGTTCCAGGCGGCGCTGGGGTCCCCACCTGCCTCCCTCGCTCACAGCTCGGCCGAGGCCTTAGTGGAAGCCTGGGAAAGGACGGCCACTGAGGCCCTGGACCGAGTTGTACCCTTGCGGCCCCTGACCCGGTGCAGATCCCGTCGGGCTCCATGGTTTTCTGCGGAGCTCCGGGAGATGAAGCGTCGGAGACGGGGCCTAGAGAGCGGTTGGAGGTCCAGCCGATCCGAACCCGACCGATTGCGACTAAGAGCCTTTATTAGGTCTTATCTCGCTGCAATTAGGGAGGCGAGGTCCAACCACTTCGCCACCCTTATTGCGTCCGCAGATAATCGCCCGGCTGCCCTGTTTAGGGTGACTCGCTCCCTCCTAAATCAGGAGGTGAGGGAGGATCCCTTGCAGGGACGTGCCGAGGAGTTTAACCAACATCTGTCGGACAAAATCGCTCGGATTCGGACCGGTTTGGACTCTGACTGGGCAGAGTCTGACGATCAGGACACGGGTGGTCTTGTCGATATCATCTGGGAGGAGTTTGATTCTGTGACTCCGGAGGAAGTGGACAGGATCATGGGGAGGCTGAGCACCACCACATGTTTACTGGACCCGTGCCCTTCCTGGCTGGTTTATGCAGCCAGGGAGAGGACACGCAGCTGGTTCCAGGCAGTTATATCGGCTTCTTTGAGTGAGGGTATCTTCCCCACCGTCTTGAAGGAGGCGGTGGTGAGGCCTCTCCTCAAGAAGCCGGCTCTGGACCCGGCTGTATTGAACAACTTTCGTCCTGTCTCCAACCTTCGCTTTCTTGCGAAGGTTGTTGAGAGTGTGGTGGCGCATCAGCTCCCTCTGGTCCTGGATGAAGCGGATTATCTAGACCCGTACCAATCGGGTTTCAGGCCCGGGCACAGCACGGAGACGGCATTGGTCGCGCTGGTGAATGATCTCTGGAGGGCTCGGGACAGGGGGCATTCCTCTGTCCTAGTCCTATTAGACCTCTCGGCGGCTTTCGATACCATCGACCATGGTATCTTGCTGCGGCGTCTCAGGGGATTGGGAGTGGGAGGCACAGTTTTACAGTGGTTCTCCTCCTATCTCTTGGGACGTTCGCAGTCGGTGTTGGCAGGGGGGCAGAGGTCGACCGCGAGGTCTCTCATTTGTGGAGTTCCTCAGGGGTCGGTCCTCTCGCCTCTCCTGTTCAACATCTACATGAAGCCGCTGGGTGAGATCATTCGTGGCTTTGGAGTTGGGTATCATCAGTACGCTGATGATACCCAACTTTTCTTTTCGACCCCAAACCACCCCAGTGATGCCCTCAACGTGATGTCCCGTTGCCTGGAGGCGGTTCGGGTCTGGATGGGGAGGAACAGACTCCAGCTCAACCCCGACAAGACTGAGTGGCTTTGCATATCTTCATCCCGGGTTTATTCGGACATTCCACCTCTAGCTATGGGGGGTGAATTATTACCCCCCGTAGATAGGGCTCGCAACTTGGGGGTCCTCCTAGATTCACGGCTCGCCTTGGAAGATCATATAGGAGCCGTGACTAGGGGGGCCTTCGCACAGGTTCGCCTGGTGCGTCAGTTGCGGCCCTATCTTAGCCGGGATGATCTATGCACGGTCACTCATGCGCTCGTGTCCTCTCGTCTGGACTACTGCAACGCTCTCTACATGGGGCTGCCCTTGAGGACCACTCGGAAGCTCCAACTGGTACAGAATGCAGCCGCGAGAGTGGTGTTGGGAGTCTCCCGATACTCCCACGTTACACCTCTGCTCCGTGAGCTGCATTGGTTGCCAGTTGTCTTCCGGGTGAGATTCAAGGTACTGGTAACGGTATTCAAAGCACTCCATGGCATGGGGCCGGAGTACCTCAGGGAACATCTGCTGCCGGCATCAAGCTCCCTGCGCCCTGTGCGTTCCCACAGAGAGGGCCTCCTCAGGGTGCCACCGATCAGAGAATGTCGATTGGTGGCCCCCAGGGGGAGATCCTTCTCTGTGGGCGCTCCGGAGCTGTGGAATCAGCTACCGGTAGAGCTCCGGACGGCGCCCGATCTTCGCTCCTTTCGTCGCGATCTCAAGACATTTTTGTTTGTACAAGCCGGCCTAGCCTGAGGGGGGTGTGTTGGGGTTGTTTTATCTTTCGCTTTTTAATTTTTCTGGGGGTTTTTAGCGTTGTATTTATATTGTTTTTAACTAGGGCAATTGTTTAATCTTTTTTAATGTTTGTATTTGCTATTTTATTCTGCCCTGTGAACCGCCCTGAGTCCTCAGGGAGAAGGGCGGTATATAAATGTTATTAAATTAAATTAAATTAAAAATTATTATATTATGATAATATTATATCATGATATTATATTATGTTAATAGCCTAGATGAAGCAAGAGGGTCACTGACTTGTTCTCTCTCTTTCTCACGCATACCCTTTTCTTCTTAATTTGTCGCTAGGAGATACAGAGTTTGGCATGTTGATTTTCAAGTAAATATAGCTCAGCATCCCATCTGGCTGCTTAACAGCTCTCTCCACATATCACAGACAGAAATACAGAAGAAACTAAGGCTGACATGCTTGCTCGACTTCCAACCTCACCAGGGTCTTGGAGTGTCCTTCAAACGGTCCCAAAGGGTTGATCTCTGTCGTCTTTGCAAAGATGCTCAAAAGATGCTTCCATTCAGTTGGAAAAAAGCAACGGGAGCTGAGAATGCAAAGCCTAATTGATTAATCGTGATCTGTGTCTTTTTCCTCATTCCTTTCACTTGGCCAGGGAATATGCTTTTGCTAAAAAGAGCAAGAAATCATATTCTGTCCCCGATGCAGGAAGAGAACTTTCTGGCTTGCTGTTTCCACCATCTTCAAGTGAGGATGTGCTCCTACTCTGGACCATCCAAAGTGAGGCTCTGCAATCCATGGTGAAAATGAGAGTGAAGGGATAAATCCCAGGATTCCCTCACCTGCCATTTCCACCATCTGAATAGAAACTTCATCTCATCCTGCCTCCCAGATAAAAACATCTTTAAATAACACCCCACCCCACCCCCATGCACACATCCCCTGTGTTAGGAGACTCTCTTCACCAGGAAGCTTGTTCCTGGGTTCAAATAAGCTGTACAGAGCTTTTTGTACTTTGGGGCATTTTGTTGGTTTGGGTTGCATTTCTTTTCCACTATTCAAATGCAACTCCTCCTATGCTGAAGACCCCAATTCTGTACAACAGAGGAAAAGGGCAGGAGGATGGAATCCATCTCTTTTGAAGGATATTTCGACTAATCATATTGAAAGCTGCAGAGACTTTCAGAAGAACTTCCAGGGCTGATCTTCTCTCCATCTAGTTTTTGGCATACGTCATTCATCAGGCTGGCTGTAAGCCTAGTTGAAACAGGACCACATGTTCACTTTAATTCTGGTTGGAGATCTATTGTGGGTAGAACTGCTCTCCTGGGAGATTTAGGGGGATGTAATTGCTCTGAAGCCTATCAGTTCATTTTTAATTGATTTAATGCTAAGATAGAAAGCTTTGCAGAGGTTCTGGGAGTTATCCTATTGAGGTGCATCAGAATGTACAGGTTGTAGACTGTTGACAAGAGGAAGTCAAAAGATGTAAAGTTATTTTTTTTACCTCTGGGAAGAAGCAGGTGGCTCTGGTGAAGGTTTGAAGGTTGTTTGTAATCATTCTGGAATGTGACTATTTTTTACTTGGAATTATTGAAATATGAACTCTGTTTCAAAAGGATGGTTGTATGAATTCCCCTCTGTTTTATGTACTTCAGTAAGGGTTCTGTGGCTAAAAAGAGCCTTAAACTAATTCTGTCCAGACATTACAGGATAATTTATGGAATTGGCATCGCCCGCCAAGGAATTGTGGCACATTCCCTGTGGGTTGCTGCCCTCTACTGAACATCTCCAGATGTTCAAGGCAATTGACATCTCTCCCTTCATTTTATCCCGTGCAAGAGAATGCAAGCCCCAAAGTGAGTTTCCATGGCTGATTTTGAACCAGGGTGTCGGGCCCAAAACCAAGAATGACACATGGCAGTTCTTCTAAGCTGAGCTCTTTTCCTGACTGGGAACTATTAAGGGGTGGTGGTCTTCACCCTCTTTCTTTCACAGTTGCTATCTGGACTGAGTTGCCTCTTACTCCTCTAGAATGCATTCCCCCTTTTCTGGGGGCCCACCTCATTATGTTCCACCAGACAGTCTCCCTGGTCATAAGCCAGCATGTCAAGCCCTACATCACCTGAGATCGGCAGAGCAATAACATGACTTTGTGTGCAGGTGTTTCCTTTGAAGTGCAGAATAAGGGTGCTGATAGTTGGTATGGGCAGAGCATCTTCCCCAGTAAGAACATCAAGACATCCATGAATTAGGACATGCTAGGATGCTGTATCTCAGAGAAGGGAGAGCTGCTCAGTTTCTCAAGAGGAGGATACTTTCCACAAAAAGTTACTTTTCTTAAGAATTGGATTTTGTTTAACTCTCTAATTAACAGGCTCCTACAGGAGCCCCTACATCTTCTCTGTATTCGTTCTTAGGACAATGGCCAACTTCTCCAGGCTGGCTTAAAGTGACTTCTCTCAACCCAGCATATCTTACAGGTTGATCATTGCAGGGAAAATGTGGACAATTCCTACATCTCCTGCCTTGAGCTCCTGGAGGAAAAGGGGGATATAAATCTAGCCAGTAATTGCAGTGTAATGACAAAGCGAAATTATTCTTTCGCATGCTGGCTTTTCCAGAAGCTGTTGAATCTGTACTTTTGATCAGTGCCAGAGTGCTAAAGGGACGGGAACTGCTCTCCTGGACTGGGAGAGGCCCTCTCTTTGCCTCCCTCCTCTATGGACTGAGATTTGCAGTCAGATATCCTGACACACACACTTTTGATTGTGTCTTATCAGGGTTGCAACCAGGAGCTGTTTCACTGGCTCTTGTAAACCATCTCTGCCAGGCTTCCTGTTGTCATATGGGGGGTGGGTGGGGGCTTTGAGGCCCCTTGACTTGCTACTGCCACAACTCATGGAAAAAGCATCCAACCTCACTCTTCAGCCAGCTGGGGAAAGCTCAGTCCTGCAATGAAAGTGTCTCGGAATAAAACTTTCCTACCATACCTTAAAGGGTGTGATGTTAAAAAATATCCCAAACTCCTAGCTGCCAGACTTAAAATTTTAGGCATCCCTCCAAGGGAAGGGGATGGAATGGAAAACCTGTGACCCTTTTTTTGGATAGCAGCACATTGTGTCATTTGGAAGTGTCCGGAATTTTTCCAAAGCCAGCGAAGAAAAATGGCTTTGAATGCAGGCCAAATCCAAGCAAATGTTTCAGTCTCAGAATTTGGGAGGTGAAGGTGCCACCTGACAGACCAGTTGGTCCCAATTTTGTTAAATTCATAGTTCTGGTTTCAGAGCAAACAGAAATGGAGCTTTTTTTTTTTTTGGAAGAAAGAAAGGAATGTGCTGGCACTCCTTTTGCTGGCATGTAACCTGGTGAGGAAATAGCAAAAGAATTCCTGGCTACAAACAGAACATGTTGGTCTTTATTGGGGGGGTGAGGGGCACACATGGAATTCCTCAGGTTTTTTCCTACAGGAAAACTGTGGAATGTTCAAACAAGCCCGCGCAATTTGAACAGCCTGTGTGGTGGCTGCTTCAGCAACTGTTGGGAGAGGCTCTCGCTGCAGCTGCACCCAACTCCTCTCGTGTGCAGCCGTTGGTTGCTGGCCTGGGAGCCAAGCCAGGAAGAGCGGGCTGGGGGGCTGTCTTGGAAAGTGCGTGCCAGGCGAAGGCAGGAGGATAGAGAGGGTGTGAAGATGGGAGCAGCAGCTGCGCTGGGCCTTTTATACCCAGGCTGCTCCCAGCGGATAATCTGGACCACCTCCATTTGGCCAAGTAGCCCTTCATTCTGAACAGGGCGCTCCACGTCTCAGAGACAATTCTCCTATTGCGAAGCTACCTGCCTGGCAACAGAAATTGCCCCCGACTCCAGCTGGAGTAACTCTGGCAGCAACTGCTCTCTGGGTTACATGAGCACCCTGTGATTTGTCTAGCTTGGGTTGCGTGGAGGAGGGGACCTGCGGAGCTGGGGGGGGAGAATACTCTATGCTGGCTGCATTCAGACCTCCTGAGATTCTGTTCAGCAGAATCTGCCACGGGGGCTTCCAGCAGGTTACGCCATCGGCCATCAGCTCACTGGTAACAAGACAGGGACCCCTGCAGTGGAGAGGAGCTGCTTCGGCTTTCCTGGAGAGGATCCTCTCACGCTCCTCCTGAATGGCAGTTAGCAGATCACGTCATGCTAAGAGTCACTGCTGACTCTTGGACGGTTTTTCTCCAGGAGATGCAAGCCTGGCTCTTCCTATGGGCACCCACTGCCAGCTACCTTGTTGCCACTTGTTCTCTTTCCCTCCACTTTCCCAGCACTGGAGGCGTCTCCGGAGAGTTGGGTCTTTGCAAAATAGGTGCAAAGTAGGATAATTTGAGGCTGGTTATTGGGGCCTTGAGTGGGAACTCTGGGCTGATGTGTTGGATGATCCATTGATTTTTTCCTTGGCTGTCCTCAGCATTATCAGGCGTCTTTCCCAGCCCAATTTGTTCAAAAGTGCCAGTACTCTTTCTGTGCTGTTTCTTGGGGCCAGAAAGGCGGCTTGCTAGCTGTTGATCTTCATTTTTCACTGGTGAGCATTGACTGGAGAGGCTGCCAAAACAGAGTTCTGCTCAGCAGCAGCTTCTTGTGGCTTTCGCCATCCGTGGATGGGCTTCGGCAGTGAGGCTCCAGGCGAGTCTCGGGGTCTGGCAGCTGTGGCACCTCCGGCTTTGGGCACCGCGCTTCATGCCAGGACATCCCAAATGTGGACTCTGCGGCATTTCCTCTCCACGAGCCTCCCTCCCTGCCTCCGGTCACCCCTCTGTGGTTCTCTTTGCTTTCATCTCTTGCTGCTTTTCTAAAGCTCGGGCCGGTTTTAATCTACCTTTGAGGCGGTTGTGGTAGCCTAGATTCAGATCCAGAGAAAGGCCCTTCGCGTACTACCGGTAGCTGCTGAACTCTCCTTATTCCCTGCCTTCCAAGCCCGACATGGCTGCCAAATGCTTCTTCTGAGCCTCATTGCGGAGATGCCTGCGTGGGGAAGAGGGAGCAAGAGGCACTTCAGACCCACGGGACACTTTTCCCTGCTTGGAAGGCCCACCACCCAAGCGCAATTTGATAGGGGGGAAGCGTGCTGAGCTGCAGAAAAGATGTTTGCTCATTCCTTCCTTCCTCAAATGTATATATGGCTGCCCTCTCAGGGAGAAAGGCCATCCTCGGTGTGGAAACTTGCACTCTGCACGTGCTCTAAATCGCCGCTTTCCTTTTCTATGGACACCGTTACAACGCCCGCTTAGCTGCTCCAGCTGGGCTCCAGCGGTGCGGGAGAGGGACGGCGCTCGGCGGGAGGGCCGGGGAGCGGCGGCCTTCCTCGCACCGACCCGGGGCGGCCGGCGGGTCCCGAGGCTCAGCCGGCCCATCCGCCCCTCCCTCCCTCCCTCCCTCGCCCGGCGGGCCCTTCCCGCTGCTTCGCCGGAGCTCGGCGGGCCTGGCCTCGGCGGCCTGGCATCCGCCCGCCGAGCCGAGCTTGCGAGGGCGGACCGACCGACCGACCGCTGCTCGGAGTCGCCCGGCAGCCCCGCCCCTGCGCGGAGGCGGAGCGGCTGGCCGGCCCGCCCGCCCCTCCGCATCCATCCGCCCAGCCGAAGCGGCCTCGCCGCGCAGCCTTTTGTTCCCCCGGCAAGAAGTTGGGGCGCGGGAGGGGAGGCGCGCAAAAGGCTCCCGGCAACTTCCCGGCGGGCGGCGCGGCTCCCCTGCGCGGCCGGCCACGGGAGGCATGGCGCGCGGCCCGCCCGGCGGGGCTCCCGCCGCCCGCCGCCCGCCCGCCCCGCGCCCGCCGCCAGCCGGGAGAGGCGGGGGCGGCCCGTGAAGAGGCGCGACCCTCCGGCGGCTGCGCAGGCGAGGAGCGCCCGCCGCCCGCCCGATTTCGCCCGGCATGAGGACCTTGCCGCGGCTGGAGCGCCAGGCAGCCCCGCCGCCGTCCAGCCCGGCCACCCCAGCCGCCGCCGCCGCCGCCGGCCGCTCCTTTGCCGGCGCCTCTGCCGAGCGGAGCCCTGCGGGCCGGGGCGGCGGAGCGCCGGAGAGGCCGGCCTTTGTTCCGCGAGGAACGAGCGCAGCGCGGGCGCCGGCGGGGACGCCCCGGGCCCTCCCGGGGAAAGGCGCTGCTCGCCTCGCTCGTCTCCGCGGGCCTCCCGGCAGGAGCGGCGGTGGAATGTGTCGCCCTCGGCCTCGCTTCAGCGTCTCCCGACGGAAATTGCTGCCTCTTCCGAAGGCGGATTACTCTAACGTGGAATATAAATCGTGGCCTTCCGGTTCTTCGGGGATTTTAAGGAATACAATTTTCTAATGCTTGCTACGGATTTATAAAAGCAGAGCAGACCGTGTGGGTCGCGTTGTTCCTTTGTGCTGCTTCTGCTCCCCATCTGCGCTGAGAGTTTGTCCTTTTAAAGTATGGGCAAGCCGTTAAGCAGACCTGACTGTTTAAGGCAGAGTCCCGCTTGTTTGGGGAAAGGAGAGGATGAAGATGGCTACATAGAAGACTGTTACGTTCCTCAGAGGTCCATCTACGATACCATGAGAATAAACGAGCGGATCGATCAGGGGGCCAAGCTGAATCAGCCTTCAAAGAGCACGCTAGAGAAAGGAGACAGTAGTACCGTTTCTAGCAACGGGACTTTAGGGCCCCCCGGTGCTCTGGAATCAAAAGTACAAGAAAGCAAAAAGTTAGATGAAAGAGTCATTTTCGATGCTTTGAAACTCAGCAGCGATGTCTCCAAATCAGCCCTGGCACCCCCAAGGCGACGGCCCAACTTGGAGAAAAAGGAGAATATCAATAGGCGCTCCTGGAAATCATTTATGCCACCCAATTTCCCTGAGTTTGCTGAGAGAATTGAAGCCTCGTTGAGCGAAGTCTCTGAGACGGCTCTTCCCTTACAAGAGAAGCCCAGGCCTCTCCCTGTGACTGAAAGCTGCAGCCCCTCCAGCCACAGGGAATCCCTGTCGGAGCCACTGACCCTGGAGCACGTGTCCATGGCCTCCGGGCTGCCAGACATTCGGGAGGTGAGGCCACCGAGGGAAGCCTTACGTCAGGAGGAGCCTCGGCCCCCTCTGGAACCAGAAGAGATGGTGGTCGATTTAACTGGGGGCAGGCAGAAGGGCCATCGCCTTGTGAGTGCAACCTGGCCCAGGGTAGTGAAGCTTCCCCCCAAAGGCCCAGGCCTCAGAGGGGACCGTGACACCTTGGAGGCAGACGATTCGGAGTGTGTGATAGAAACGGTGCCCCTGTCTCCCTGCCTCAGCGAAGAGCTCCTAGATCCAGGGATGGGCATTCTCCTCACCCCTGGTCTCCGGGAGAAGACGGAATCCGAACTGAGATTTGAGGAGGACGAGCGATTGATCATGATGGAAGCGGAGGAGTGGGAGGAAGGCGCTCTGTCAGAAAAGGGGAAGGCTGCTGAGGAAACCAAGGGCTGTTTGACAGGTATTTCTGAAGAAAGGGGACAATTATGCATTCCATTCATGACAGCTGAGGACGCAGTAAAGAGGGATGCTGGAGACCAAGGAACCTATAACCACCCATTGCACCAGCAAGAACTCTGGGATGACTCAGAAGCTCAGGCTGCGAGCTCTGCTCTGGTTCCCCAGGAAACACATCAAGACTCAAACCCTCTTCGTGGAGAGGGTGATGGGGCTCGCAGTGCTGAAGCTGTGACAATCCAAGAGGAAGAGGAAGAATTTGCCTCTGGTTTGGAAGCCTGCCTCGCTCCTCCTGCCCCAGAGCAATTTTCTGACACGGACTCCGTGCAGATGTTCCTTGAACTTGAAAGGCTTTGCATGAATGAGGAAGAGAGAGACAGGGAAGCTCCAACGGAATCTGAGGTGCAAAATGTTAAGTTTTCTTCAGAAGGGCTGGACCTCTGGGAGAATTTGGACTTGCCCTCAGAGACTGTGGCAGAACCTTCGCAACACTTGGCTCAGCATGAAATCAGTGTGACGGACTCAGCCATGGTGTCTGATCTAGAGGATTTTGATGCCACATTTGGTTCTCAAGTAGGAAGTGCAACAGAGCCGACACTGTCAGAATCTTTTTCTGAACAGGACACTTTTGGCGACTCAGAGAAAGGGATGCTTTCCGATCCTGCAGTTGCAAAAGATGTTGAACCCCAATATGGTTGCCATCATTCACCTTCTGTTACTCTGGTGGAAGAGAATGGAGCAGAACTATTAATGACTAGTGAAGTGGCAAAAAGTCATAAGGCCAAAGGTCAGTTGGACTTAGTACTGAGACAGCCTGTGATTTCAGTTCATGTGCCTTGCTGCAGAGCACAACCCGCCTGCATTTGTGTAGCTGAGGAGGAAATAGCTCCTCTGTTCAGTAGGACAGAGAGGACATCCCCGAGCCACGATGAATTTGTTACAGTTGCTGAAGACCTGGATTCTCAGCAAGAATTTGATTTGATTGAAGGGGTGGTAAGCCTTGAGGAACAGGAGCTGTTTGCTTCTTATGAGCTAAATCCTTTTTCAAATTGGGATGTCCCTGATTTGGGCTCTGAGGATGAAGTTGTAGAGCTAGACAAAGAGAACATTGTGTTTGCAACCCACCCAGAGGAAACAGAAGGGATAGGGAATTTTGGGGCACCTTTACCAAGTGATTCTGAAGTGATACAGGGACCTAAGGAGTCCATAAGACACACAAGGTCCTCAGACAACCGGAAGTGTATTGACAGTAGGAGTAGGTGCCAGCTTGAGCATTTGACGTGGCGAGTAGGCACTACAGAGATGGTAATAAGCGCTACTTTTTTTCAAGAGAAAGAGCCAAAAATGGCTGAGCAGGTAACAGTGGGTCCAGCAGTGGAGAGAGACTTTATGGAGCCTGGGATTCTGGAGCTGCTTTTTGGGCAGAGTGGGAGTAGGGAGGTAACAGGGGAAAGGGAAAGTGATGCCAAGTTTGTAGATGCAGATTCCCGCCCATCAGCTCTTGTGGATTGCTCATGGGATGCACAAGGCAGTGTTGAAGATTTTGCTTGCAGGCCTGAAGAGGAAGCTACTTCTTTCAGTCCTTTGCCCGGGGATGAGGACATTGATGTCCTTCCAGATCCCGTAGAGGAGCTTGCCAGCACCAGAAAGGGTCCCTGCACCACTAATGCAAAAGGCATCACCTTGTCGTCCTTGTCAGGTTCACTCACTTCAATCCTAGCTCTGGACCTATCTATTGAAGATGCTACAAGTTTAACTGGTGATGGAGATGACTCTGAAACGGCCATGTGGGTGTGCAACATCCAGGAGCTGATACCAGCATTACAAACTGCAGAAGATGTCTCCTCCCTCCCCGTGCCACTCTGCCCCTTTCAGTCTTCAGGCAAAGAGGAGCTGCCTATTCAGGAGGAGTGGACCACGATACCCAGTTCCTCAGAGGAATCGGTTCAGGCGATCCAAGGGATGGACGAGAGGATTTTGCCACTTAATTTAAGTCTGGAAGCTGCAGTGCCTCCTTCCCAGTGGGAAAGTGGCCTTCTGATCCTGCCATCGGAAGCCTCAAGGGATGCACCACCCAGCCCAGCTCCGCTGCCTCCCTCTGAAACTGAAGAGAGGGAGACTGGTGCCAGGTCAGGCAGGGAGGCACTTCCTTCCTTCTCCACTGCTGCTGGAACCAAGGAATTGGTTCCAGATAATGAGGTATTTCTTTCCTAGTTACTCGTACTGTTCTAGCTAATATTAAATCACTTTATTTGGAGTTGAGGAGGAGTTAATCCATAGTTAATTGACTGATAACATTTATGATGGACAAAACAATGTCTGTTTTAACTCCTCTCTCCTATTACAGTATAGCTGAAGGTCTTTGGAATGGCAGTTGGATTCTGTAGTCATACTCAATGGCCTTCGCAGTTGAGTAGCTTGAGGTTTCCATAAAATGAATCGTGCATTTTCTGCAGAACACTTGTGAGGGAGCATGCATAACTGCAGAGGTAGTAACTGAAAGAACAGGTTGCTAAGAGCAAAATGATGTAAGGCAAATTAAGTTTTGGCACAGAAGTCTACTTTAAATAACAAAGGAAGAGAAGTAACTGGAAATGTTTCCTTAAATCTTTGGGGACAGGAATGACTTCTATGTAAAGTCTATTTGTATCAATATTTCTTCTACAAAACAGGAAAACTGTGGATACTAACTTTGATTGTTACCAGCCAAGCTAAGCTAGTTTTGTAACCATTGTGTGTGTGTTTTTCCCTTATATTGAAGCTGACTTGGATGCAGTTTCACACACTTCAAATGGTTGTGCATTTCCAAAAACAACAACAAAAACAGCCAGAAGTTTGAGAAACTATTTTGAAATCTAAATGAGGAGAACAGTCTCCCCAACTCTGGGCTGAGACGGACTGAGTTTGTGTCCGTTACAGCATTCTGCAGCCAAAATGTTCAATTCCAGCCTGCAATTAGGAAAGAGGAGGAGCTGCAGGCCAGCCCAGAGAATGTGAATTATTAGCCGGATTCTTTCCCCTTCCCTTGTTCTAAAGGGAAAGGAGGAGAGGGTAATTGGGCACAAAAAAACCTTTGTCTCCCAGTGTCCCAAATTGGGAGATATCTTTGCACAAGAGGCAGACAATTTGGAAGCTTGTGAAAAATGTTCTGTGTTGACGTGGCTGATCTGGTGTTTCTGCCAAGAGGGACAAGAAGCCCCCAGTCAGAGGAGGAAGCGGTGTGGAGGGGAGCAGATTTAATTCAAGGTCATTTTATGTTTCCGTTGTTCCCCTCTCCTTTTATTTCCTGCCTTCCAAGGCACACAGAGCTTTCTTGCGGTTGCCACAGTCATCTCAGTTATACTCAGAGATAATAATTTGCCTGATTCCACCTCACCTGAATAAGATTTGAATTTGGGTCCTGCACATGAAAATGAAGCAAGGTGATCAGACTCTGCATTGCTTCAACATCCCCTGCCAAGTTTGAGGTCTGTGTCGACACATGGCCGGCCGCCTCTGAAAAGACACCTTGACCCTTCCATCACTCACCCTGTTTAGTTCTCAGCCTCTGCCTTCTTCTATTTGTCTGTATCAAAGACGAGATTGAAACTCCATTTCAGGCTGAAGGTGATGATCCAATGCTCTGGAATTTTCTGTGCGTTCTCTGAAGCAGCAAGCTGTGCTTCCAAGTATTTTCTGTTGAGGCGGTTGTTAAATTTGATTTGCTTGTTTAAACTTCCCCGCTGAACCTGCCTGCTTTCTGGATGTTGCCATCCATATCCAGCAGCTGTTCCTGGTTTCAACTAGGGGTTGGGCTGGGTGTATGTGTGTGTTCTGCTTGCCCCAAGTGAAAAGCTTCAAAGTCCTCTCTTGTTTAAAAATAAGTTTGCATTTCAGATTATCCCGGAGGGTGTAGGAAGGACTCGTGCGTTTGGCTTACCAGTCTGGGGCCCTTGCAGGCAACTAATCCATGAAATATTAAGACATTCTATAGTAAGCCTTTTGCACAGAAGAGTCTGGGAAGCTGTCTGCTCTTGCATTGTCATCAACTCTGCTAGCTGCGGAATAGCTCCGTGGCTCTGGACAGCATCTTCATTTAATATCTTGGCATGTTCCCATTTCTGGAGACAAATTGCTGATTGTGATAAGTCAGGGCTAATTTCTTTTCTTCTCCATGGAAAGCCCTGGTTGCTCACTGGGTCTGCAGCAAAACCTGGTCCTTTACACTGACCACTTGGACATCATATTGTTTCAAAGTAGCTGCTAAGCGTTTAGCTGACTGGAAGGCTTAAACTCGTCCTCATTCTGATTCTTTATTTGCTTAGGGGCTATTTGGGAGCAGAGAAATTTCTCAGTTTTGCCTTTGAGCAACAACCCTGCTTTTGATCAGAAGCAGGACTGCAACTCAGCCACAGGCCATTGTTTATAGACCATCCTGGCTTCAGCCCCCAATAGAGTCTTAAATTGTGCCTGAATCCCAGAGGAGACCTCAAGTCCTTGTTGACCTTGAAGGACTAGAGAGACCACTGGCCTTCGGGTGTTTCAGGCAATCTTGTGAGATTTCACACTCTTCCTCCAGGGCAGTGTTTTTCAACTAAGCAACTCCCAGAATTCCCCAGCCAGCCATTTTGGCTGGAGAATTCTGGGAGTTAATCAGTCAAAATAGATCTGGAAGGGATCATGGAGGTCTTCTAGTCCAACCCACTACTCAAGCAGGATACTCTACAAATGGCTGTCCAGTCTCTTCTTAAAAACTTCCAGTGATGAAGCACCCACAACTTCTGACGGCAAGCAGTTCCACTGATTAATTGTCCCCACTGTTAGGAAGTTTCTCCTTAATTCCAGTTTGCTTCTCTCTCTGTTCAGTTTCCAACCATTGTTTCTTGTCCTGCCTTCTGGCGCTTTTGAAAACAAGTTGACCCCCTCCTCTTTTGTGGCAACTTCTCAAATACTGGAATACTTCTTTTCTTTAGACTGGCCATACCCAAATCCTGCAACTGTTCTTCATATGTTTTACTCTCCAGGCTTTTAATCATCTTAATTGCTCTTCTTTGCACTTTTTCCAAAGTCTCAACATCTTTTTTCTAATGTGGTGACCAAAACTGGATGCAGTATTCCAGGTATGGCCCTACTCAAATATATATCTTAACAAAATAACACAGTCGGAAGGGACTTTGGAAGTCTTCTAGTCCAACCCCCTCCTCAGGCAGGAGACCCTATACCATTCTGGACAAATGGCTGCCCAATCTTGATTTTAAAACCTCCATTGATGGTCCACCTACAAATTTTGAATGCAACCCATTCCACTGATTAATTGTTCTCACTGTCGGGAAATTTCTCCTACATTCTAAGTTGGATCTCTCTTTGATAATTTTCCATCCATTGTTTCTTGGTTTTCCCTCAGATGCTTTGCAGAATAGGTTGACCCTCTCTTCTCTGTGACAGCCCCTCAAATATTGGAAGAGGGCTATCATGTCACCCCTAGTCCTTCTTTTCATTAGACTAGACATATCCAGTTCCTCTAACTTTTCATATGTTTTAGCTGCCAGTCCCCTAATAATCATTGTTGTTCTTCTCTGCACTCTTTCCAGAGTCTCAACATCTTTTTTATATTTCAGTGATCAAAATTGGACTCAGTGTTCTATGTGTGGTCTCTATGGCAGTACAGAGTGTACCAATACTTCATGTGATCTTGGTACTGTTCCTCTATTGATGCAGCCTAGGACTGCATTGCCTTTTTTGGTAGCTGCAGCACACTGCTGGCTCATATTTAAGTGGCTGTCCACCAGTGGTTGCTCCTAGATTCATCTCATAGTTACTGTTTTTGAGACAGGTACCACCTATTCTATACCTGCGCATTTGGTTTTTTCTTGCCCAAGTGTAAGACCTTACTTTTCTCAGCACAGAATTACAATTCAAGTCTGTCTAGAGCAAGGCTTTTCAACCAGTGGTACGGGTACCACCTGTGGTACATTGGCACCTGGCAGGTGGTACGTGACCATCCTAGAAAAGTGATAGCGGGGGAGGAGAATGAGCTGAACCGGGGGCAGCACCACACAAGCCTGAGCGAGAGACGGCTGGAGATGTAGGGGCTGTCAGGGCTCAGCGGAAGCGCGAGGATCAGCGCCAGGCTCCGGCCGGAGCTGGGCACTGATGTTGGCACTTCTGCTGAGCCCAGAAGCGCCGATCATCTGGAATGTTGCAGCATCTCCAGGGTCTTGTGATTTACATTCAGATGCTTGGCAACAGATTCATATTTATGACGGTCACAGTGTCCCAGGGTCATGTGAAGTGACCAAAACCTGCTGCAACCACCCAGCAGGGGGGGAAAATAAAAACCAAACACACCCCCACCCCTGCTGCCAATCCTCAACAGAAATGCTCACAACAATGAAAACCTCGGACAGGAGGAAGAGCGCCGCTGGGCAGGCAGGCAGGTGTCTTGCTCGGCTGTGGCTTGGGGGGCACTTTTTCAGTGCCATTGTAACTTCGAACAGTCACTAAGCGAACTGTTGTAAGTCTTGTAAGTCAAGTATTGCTAAGCACATTGTGCTTTAGATTGTAAGCCGCCCTGAGTCTTTGGAGAAGGGCGGGATATAAATGGGATTAAAAAATAAAAAGTCGAGGACTACCTGTACTTCATCACTTTTTTCCTCTTTTGGGGGCGGTGTCATCAGGTTTTTGACCCCTCGCTAGGCAACTGGTGGTATTCGGATGTTGCCCTATCCTAAAAGTGGTACAATGAATGAAAAGGTTGAAAAGCCCTGCTCTAGAAGGCTCTGTAGCACCTATAAAAAGAGGCTGAGACCTTTGGACCGTTCCCTGTGGACATCCAAAACCCTTGTGGCCTTGTGGTTGCCTCTTTCCTTCTTGCGCAGGCCGGTTGGGGATGGCTCTGCCTCTCTGGCACGTGGGCCTTTCCCTGCTTCCGCTGGCTGGGAGGCCTGGCCCAGAGCGCCTCCTGGGCTGGCCCTTTTTCTCCAGGCCCCCCCCCCCCATTCCGAAAGATGCCTTTTGGCTGGAACTTCCTCCACCGCAATGGGAGAAAAGGCTGAAGAGCGCTGGCCTAGAGCCTTCTGTATCTTGAGCCTATCTTCTAAAACAGGGGTCCCCAACCCCCGGTCTGTGGACCAGTACCGGGCCGCGGCATGGCAGCAACCGGTCCGCACAAACAAGCAAAGCCCCATCTGTGAGATGCAGGCAGCACACAAAACCATCCCCTCTGGTCCACGGAAAAACCTCTCTCCCCGTAACTGGTCCCTGGTGCCCCAAAGGTTTGGGGCCTCTGTTCTAAAATGCTCGCTGTTCCTCCTAGCTTTATGTCATCTACAAATTTGATGAGCTCCCCTTCTATTCCTTCATCTAAATCGTTTATGAAGATGTTGAAGAGTATTGGGCCTCAAGACCGAACCTTGGGGTACCTCACTGCATACATACTGTTGGGTACCCCACAGTTTGATTGAGGACTGTACATTGAGTGTGGTTGGTCAGCCATCCATCTGGTGGGGATGGTGTCTTATCACACATTTTTCTATCTTACCAGCAAGTAGGTTGTGTTTAAATGCCTTACTGAAATCCACAGCATTTTGCTAGTCCACTAACTTAGTCCCTTTGTCAAAAAATGCAATAAGATTTGTTCAGTATGATCTGTTTTGGACAAACCCATGTTGGCTTCTAGTAATAGTCTATGGAGATTCTTAGTCATCCGGGTCATGGTTATCCAAGATTTTCCCAAGTGTTCATGTCAGGCTGATTTGTCTGCAGTTTCCTGGATCCATTTTTTGTTTTGTTTTCTTTTTTGAAGATGGAAACCACACCAGTTCTTTTCCAGTCCTTGGGTAGTATCTATGGATACTGGCCACGGTTGTCCCAAAGCTGCTTTTTCCAAAAGGCAACTGAACTTGCTTAGTTTTTTTTCTTTGAAAAAATTTCACTTCTCAACTTCTTCTTAAACTGAAGAAGTTTCTAAGATGGTAAGTGAAGTGGAATTGAAAAAGCTTCTTGGATGAGAAGCAATGTTTTCAAAGAAAAAATGGCAAAGTCCAGTTGCCTTTTGGAAAAAAACACCTTTGGGACATATAGTTCAGTGGTTCTGAGATCAGGTCTGCCACCTCCTTCACAACCTTGGGATGTAATCCATCCGATCCTGGTGATTTGAACTCATCTAGAGTGGGCAGATGTTAGCTTACCGTTCTCTTACTTATTTTGACTTGTATTCCTAGTCTGTCTTTTACAGCTCTGCTTTTGGTAGTGTGGGCTATTTCTTCCTTTTGCAGGAACCAGATGCCAAGAATGAGTTCTTGCTGCCTGTCCCTCCCTTACCATCATCTTCCATTGGTGGACCAATAATCTCCTTGAGTTTTTTCTTGTATTTTACATGTTGAAAGAGCATTTTTCATTATTTTTGATACTTTTGGCATTTTGATATCTTAAAGTTGAGAAACACTGTTCAGGAGGGTTCTGGGGCTTTTCCCCCCTCCCCATCTGGCACCTCAACTTCTTCATCACAGCCTTGCAAGAGAGGGGGCTGCTGAAAGAGGGATGGGGTGTTGAGCAGGCTTATCTCTCAGGAGCAAAGTGCCATCCTATGATTGGTCCAGGGCCACTCAACTTCTTTATTGGTTCATTTTGCTAAATTTAGAGGCTGCTCAGGCCACTCTGTGCAGCTTACACTTTAAAATGAAAAATAACATTCAAAGCACTGTTTAAAAACATAACTGGTAAAACCATGTAAAAATTTTTTTTAACTGAGGACAGCCCTGGAGCCCAGACTTTTAATATGGCTACGCTTGTTGTACTGGCATATGTTGTTGTGATCATTTTGAAAGGCCACATATTTTTGTAGGGCAAAATGTAGGAGCTTGCTAACACTTTTTCAAACTAACCCATTTTATTAAAAAAACCCAGGAGCTTCCATGAGTGACATCTCCCTTCACCCAAGCAATGGCTCCACAGATGCAGGATTTAAATTGGCTGGGAGATGTTTGTGTTGGGAGGAGAAGTGATGATGATGATGATGTATATTTTATTTATTTATTTATTTAATTAGTTTTCTATACCGCCCTATTCCTGAAGGACTCAGGGCGGTTTACAGGACAGCATATAAAAGACAATATAAAAAGATAATATAAAATTAAAATGAATTAAATTAATTAAAGCCCAACAATTAAAACAATATTAAAAAGCTAAAACCCCTTCAGTCCAGGCCTGATAGATCGAAAAGCCAGGTTTTCAGGTCCCGGCGAAATGAACGCAGATCGGGGGCGGTCCGGAGTTCCACAGGTAAATCATTCCAAAGGGTAGGCGCGCCCACAGAAAATGCCCTCCCTCTGGGGATCACCCGCCGGCACTCCCTAACCAGCGGCACCCTAAGGAGGCCCTCCCTATGGGAGCGCACAGGACGATGGGAAGTTGATGCTGGCAGCAGGTGCTCCCTAAGATAATCCGGACCCCGGCCATGTAGGGCTTTATAGGTCATCACCAGCACCTTGAATCTCACCCGGAGGGCAAGTGGAAGCAGGTAACCTGTGAGACAGAGCATAAGCACTTTATCAGTTAACAATTATGATGTGTTAAAAACCCTTTGAGTTCATTGCGACCTTCAGAGGTAGCCCAGAACTTGATGTAAGAGGTTCACATATTCCATCCCCAAGGATGCTGTTAAAATCTTGTTTTTCCAAAACGATGACTGTGTCACAAAGCGTCACGGAAGGAGACATGCCTGATATTGCTCTCTTCTTGTTTCGAGATATCATTGTAGGACCTGTAGGTGGTTAAAGTCCTGAAAATGCTGGGTGTTTGTTGTGTTACTTGCAGTGTAGATCACAGGGCTGCCTTATTATTGGGATGAAAGAAGCCCAGAATCAGCTTTGCCAACTTACGATTCTGCTGATCATGCCCCACGCAACAGGATGGCAAAAGCTTCCTGTTCCTCCAGAAATACATTTCAAAGGACAAATGTTGGAGTGGGGCTGTGACTCCACCTGCATTTGCAGAGTACAAGTAGGTGGCAAGGACAGGTGGGGGCATGTAAATGTTTCTTTCAGGGGCTTTTAGGCCACTTCAGTCAAAAACTTCGAGCTGCATGAACATGTGCAAGGCAGAAAGCGTGCAAGCTTTGGGGGGAGAGCCAACAACTTGGGGAGATGCAGGGGAGAAGGGGGTCATCCAAAGACTAAAAGCAGCAAAATCCCAAAGACACAGCCGAAACGATGCTTCGGATTCCTTTGGGCAAGCTTGCTGACTTGCAAGATGCATCTCAACCTTATACCTCTTCTGCTGCTGTTTTCTTTTTAATATTAATGTCACAAAATAACTTTTAAGGTCAATGGGAGATTTTTGCGCTGAATGCCAGAGTCAGGTGGAAGTGACTAGAGGAGGGACATAGCTTGGGTGGCAGCGGATTGCATTGATCCTGAGGGATCTGGCCAGGAAAGGGAATGGCAGTGTTTGGCCTCCATTGTTTAGCAGCACCACAGGGCAAACAAAGGCATGTCAGCAACTGCCGTTTGATTATTCAGGTTTCCTGAGTGTGCCAGGCCTTTGCTTAGAAGGGCTGGGAGCCCCCTTGTTCCCCCCCCCCGGCTTCTGGGCAGGGAGTCTCAGACCGTTGAGTGTCGGCTCCTACTTGGCCTCCGCTGCTTGGGGCCGAGGTAGGGCAGGTGTTCCTGGAGCTGAAAAGGCAAGCTCGGCCAACCGTGGCCTGGGGGCTTTTGAGGAGAGGCATACTCTCGATGTTTTGTACATTACCCAGAGCCCTTTGGGATTTTTGTAATTAATACATCTTGTAAACAAACAAACAAACAAAATAGTCCCTTTGATAGACAACCCCAGGTATCCTTGTAACTTTTTTTCCAGCAATCTACTTCTGGTTCCTCTGCTAACTGGGTAAGACTTGGAAGATCAGCAGCTCCTCTGAGTCTCTCCTTTGGAGAAGATGCTGGCCTGGCCAAATGGTCCTCTGTGACCAGAGGCTGATCTACTGGCTTTGGGGAGAAACCCTGCACTCTTCCTGCCCTCGTGGAGTTTTCTCTTATTTTTACCATTTGGGTGCCCAAATTGTTTTTCCACTGCATTTTCCTTTGATTGTTGCTTTAATCTTATAGTTTTTAGACTTTAAATTAAGAGTTGCCTGGCTCACTAAAATGCCACCTATTAAGCATTTTCAGACATCAAGGGATTTAATTTCTTTTACAGCCACAATAAATCATGAAAAGTCACCTATCGGGAGGCACTCAGGCAGCACCCAGGGCCTCCTCCAAAGAGGCTGGCCTCAGCCCTTCAAGGTAGACCAGACTGGGAAACCAAAGTGATGCAGGCTAATACTCCTTTTACTGTAAGATAGCAGACATGTCAAACACAAGGCCTGGGGGCCAGATCAGGCCCGTGAAGTGGTTTCATGTGGCCCGCGAAGCCATCCTGGAAACAGTGAGGAAACAGCCCCCACTGCCTTGGCCTTAGTCCAGAGACCCTCCTTCTGCCAGAGACCCTTAGATCTGTCCCACTCCTGCCCAGGCCCCCATAGGCACCCTTGATGCGAACGATGTAGAGCTGGCCACGCCCACTCAGTAGGTGATACGCACTCTAGCCACACCCACCCAGTAGGCCACGCCCACCCTGGCCATACCCACCCGCCCCCCTGAGGGCAACCGCAATGCTGATGCGGCCCTCAATGAAATTGAGTTTGACACCCCTGGATTATAGTAACAGAACCTTGCAAGCCAAAATGCACTCTCTCGGGCACGCACACCCCTTATCTCCATGAGAACTGGGGAGGATCTGAGACACTTACTCAGGTTACAGTTCTGGCCCAAACTCAGATTTGTGTTATCGGATTATGGTCTTGGTTGCAACTCTTCCTCCTGCGCCTCAGGGTGATTCCTTCTGCCCACTACAGATACTGCTTATGTGTGTGAATGAAAGGGTACCCCAAAGTTATGTGTTGGGCTTACGCTCTTCAACATTTTTACAAATAATTTAGACAAGGGAGGGGCACTCATCAAATTCTCAGATGTTGGCCCAAGGGAATGGCCAACACTTTAGAAGATAGACTTCCTATTCAGAAGGATCTTGACAGATTTGAACGTTGGGCCCTATCCAACAAGATGTAGTTCACTGTTGAGAAAAGTAAGGTCCTGCACTTAGCCAGGAAAAATCAATTGCACAACTATAGAAAAGGCTCAACAATAGTAAGATATATATATATATATATATATATATATATATATATATATATATATATATATATATATATATATATATATATATATATATATATATATATATATATATATATATATATATATATATATATATATATATATATATATATATATATATATTAACAAACAAATGAACACTGGGATAGAATTAAAAACTAAAACAGTTTTTATTGCTGAAAAATCAAGCTTTCGTTGGCCAACTGCCAACGTCATCAGGATGGAGATGCTGGGGTGGGGAGATTCCGTTTGTACTGTTGGTGTCTGCACTCTGCTCATGGAGCATGCTCAGATCTGTTTGTTGAGGTCTGCCGTATTTCTTTGAGTTGTCGCGCATCCGTTTTTGGGATGTATTTGTCTCTGGGTATCTGTTGTTAAAAGTGAATTGTTTATAGCTCCATGTGTTGTAGCCATAACCCTGGTCATTGTCCGTGTTCTCATGCCAGGGATCTTAAATGGTTGTTGCTCTTCTTCCTTGTGTTCGACATTGCAGAGTGGTTGTGTGCTGGTGCAACCTTGGATTTGATGCAATGAGATAATTTGTGAATTCTTGCGCTGTTTGTCTTCATGTCGCGCACGTCGTTGCTCTTCCCAATTTTTTAGTGCCTGGTATGCAGGGGGGAGGTCTATATGCCGGTTGATGGAGGAATGGTTTGAAAACCAGGCTTCCTTAAACAGGCGGCCGCCTTTAGTGTTGTCACTGGCAATAGCCTCAGTCCCTGCTAGATTAAAGGCATGGTTATGTGTAGCCATGTGCGTCCACACCTGTGAACGTTGTTCTTGTCTTCTAATAGCAAGCTGGTTTTCAAACCATTCCTCCATCAACCGGCATATAGACCTCCCCCCTGCATACCAGGCACTAAAAAATTGGGAAGAGCAACGACGTGCGCGACATGAAGACAAACAGCGCAAGAATTCACAAATTATCTCATTGCATCAAATCCAAGGTTGCACCAGCACACAACCACTCTGCAATGTCGAACACAAGGAAGAAGAGCAACAACCATTTAAGATCCCTGGCATGAGAACACGGACAATGACCAGGGTTATGGCTACAACACATGGAGCTATAAACAATTCACTTTTAACAACAGATACCCAGAGACAAATACATCCCAAAAACGGATGCGCGACAACTCAAAGAAATACGGCAGACCTCAACAAACAGATCTGAGCATGCTCCATGAGCAGAGTGCAGACACCAACAGTACAAACGGAATCTCCCCACCCCAGCATCTCCATCCTGATGACGTTGGCAGTTGGCCAACGAAAGCTTGATTTTTCAGCAATAAAAACTGTTTTAGTTTTTAATTCTATCCCAGTGTTCATTTGTTTGTTAATTTTAACATGCCTGGGATTCGTATTTTTAATCTTATCAAGGAATATATATATATATATATATATATATGCTGGGATTCTAGAAAGAGTGCAGAGAAGAGCAAGAAAGATGATAAATGTCCTGGAGGTTAAATTGTACAATGAACAGTTGCAGGAACTAGGTATGCGTAATCTAACAAAAGAATTAGGGGTGATATGATAGCAGTCTTACAATATTTGAGAGGCTGCCACAAAGAAGAGGGTGGTCAACCCATTCTCCAAAGCACCTGAAGGCAGGACAACAAGCAACGGATGGAAGCTTATCAAGGAGAGAATCAACCTAGAATTGAGAAATTTCCTAACAGTGAGAACAATTAACCAGTGGAATGGTTTGCCTTCAGAAGTTGTGGGTGCTCCATCACTGGGGGCTTTTAAGAGGAGACTGGTCAGGCCCTTGTCTGGAACGGTATAGGGTCTCCTGCTTGAGCAGAGGGTTGTACTAGAAGACCTCCAAGGTTCCTTCCAACTCTGTTATTCTGTGTTCCATGTCCTCACACAAGTAAGGCATTGCTCTGCTTTGTCATCCAATATGTGATCTGTCAGGGGTTTATGAAAGGGAATGGCAGCAGGAGGTGGTTGTGACTTCCAGGAGATCCAGGATTGTGGAGCTGAACCTTGTTTGGCTTTTTCTCATGTGGGAAGAACTTTGGAAAACTCAATAATGCGTCTTTGGCTTTTGACCAAGTGATATGTCTATAACATCTGGTAGTGTGGAAAGCAGGATGTGGGTATTACTGGATCTCTAGAGAGGTGGTGGGGTAGCAATTGTGTAGTGCAGGGGTCCCCAACGCCCGGTCCGTGGACCGGTACCGGGCCACGGCATGCCAGCAACCGGGCCGCACAAACAAGCAATGCCCCATTCACGAGATGCAGGCAGCACACAAAACCAGGCACCCTCCAGTCCACGGAAAAACCTCTCTCCACGGAACCGGTCCCTGGTACCCAAAAGGTTGTGGACCTCTGTGCCTGGGGGGAAGGCAACGCTTGTGCAAGAAATACAGTCTGCCCTGGACTTTCCAGGTGTGTTTTTGGCATTAAAACTGTAGCATCCATCCTAACTGGATAGAACCAGAGATCCTATTGATGTTAGGTCACTGAGCTTCTTTTGGATTTCACTGCATTGAGTCCTTTCTCCATATGTGAAATCCGCTCCACAAACACCTTTACATTCCAACATCAAACCTATTGTGTTACTTTTTCAAGCTTCCTTGATTAGTAAGATACAGAATCTGTTGATTTTTGTTCACAGACTGCAGATTAAAGTTTAAATTCGGGAGGGAGAAGATGTTGGCCAGCAGCTCCCACCGATGCTTATTGGTTGCATGGTTTAATGGCAGAATGTTATATTCAGACTCGGGGGATCTGGATTTAAACTCTTCCAAAACTTTCAGAGCTATGAAGTTCACTTGAAAGGGAATCTCCCCCCCCCCTTTCTTTAAAAAACCTCACAGGTTGATTTAGGATGAAATTAGCAGCCAGAGAAAGTGCGCCTTAGCCCGAGTCCTTAACTGCGTACAGTTTTTGCAAAGATTTATCATGGGATTCATTTGCCTTCTTCCCTCTCCCATCTTCTCAGCAATTCCAGAAGGAGCAAGTTGACCCCCTTCAGTTGAAGCTGCAGCAAGTCAACAGGCTCGGACAAGGGCTGGTCCAGAGTGCGGGGAAGAACTGTGATGTCCAGGGCTTGGAGCATGACATGGAGGAGATCCACTCCCGGTGGAACACCCTCAACAAAAAGGCAAGCGCTGCCTGGCATGAGCGGGGTGGGACCCCGAGGCCAGACTCACCCCCAGATGCTGCGGGCTCCCTGGTGGAAAGGGGGCTGGGCTCCGTTGGGGCACAGCCTGCGGATGATCCACGGGGATGGAATTGGGGGAACCCACCAAGGCTCCTCGTCTGCAAAGTCTCTGGCTCTCTCTTTGGGCCATGAACTCTGTGCTCGAGGTGTCCATCTGCAAACAGAGGAGGCCCCCTGGGTTGGGAGCGCCTGGCTATAAATGCTGATAAATCCTGAGCCTGAGAATCCACTGAGAAACCCATCACCAGTTGTGGTTTTTTTCCCTCTTGTTTCATTTTTACTTTATTTTTATTGTACTTGTTTTCAATTCTAGCCAGTGACCATAATAAACGTATCCATTCATTTCTCTGCTTGGCTGCATCCCTGCTCTGGCCACTGGTCATACTAGAAATCAGGGGACTAGCAAATATGTCTCCCCTGCCCCCCCCCAACAGACTCCTGGGGGCAGTTCTGGGGTCCCTCTGGAGGAGGACACTAAAAAAAGGGACATCCTGTCCCAAGGAGCCTCCAGTGGATACTTTGGGCAGGGGGCTGCCAAGCAAGAAAGAGAAAGGAGGGGAGAAGCAACTTAACACCCATTTAATTGGCCGCCTTCTTCCTGTGAGCAAAAGGAAAATGCTCTCCTGTTTTACAAGGGGAGCGTGAGGATGAAAGGAGCTGAAAGAGGCTCTGTCTAGCAAGGGCAGCCACTCCAGTGATGGGCGTGCGTGTTTTGTCAAAACGCAGGTGGCCCAGAGGATTGCCCAGCTGCAGGAAGCCTTGCTCCACTGTGGGAAGTTCCAGGATGCCCTGGAGCCTCTGCTCAGCTGGCTGGCTGACACCGAGGAGCTCATCTCCAACCAGAAGCCACCATCGACAGAATACAAAGTGGTGAAGGCTCAGATCCAGGAGCAGAAGGTGAGCAGAAACTGGGGGGGGGGGGCTGGTCCTAAACACCATTGGTCAGCCCACTGGCCCCAGTGAGCAGGGATCCTCCTCATGCGCTCTGCTTGCTATGCGTCCCTCTTCTCTGCGCTGAAGGAGCGGGAGGAGGGAGGGAAGGAAGGAGAGCAGGTGAGAGAAAAATATCAAAGCTGCAAGTCAGGCAGTGGTCAAGCTCTCAGCACGCGAGGCCCCCAGGTGTAAGACAAACACAACACAACTTCCACTGGGAGCAGTCATTTTGGGGCATGCAAAAGGTAGCTTTGTGGTGGTGAGAACGGAGGCTTCAGAACAGATGGGCAGCAGCTGGGGAGCAGATCTAAAGCAATGCAACTACTGATATAGTGGTAGGAGGAGAACGTGAGTTTAGTCATTGGCATTCCACATTTCCTGCAGCTGGGAGATTTGGCAAAAGGTGAAATCCTGCAAAAAAAAATGGGTGTAGTATAATATGTATTTGGTCAATAACAAGCAGAATTTAAAAATGTACAATATGTAATTACAGTGGATGAGATAAAATACCAACATAGCAAGGAGTCTATGCTTAAAGTATAACATAAGCTACTATGATGATATGTTCATTAGTTGTGCAAGTGGAAGAAATTGGTAAATGCTCCTTCTCTTGACCTTCTGCAAAGTTGCTGCAACGTCTCCTGGACGATCGGAAAGCTACTGTTGAGATGATCCAAGCAGAGGGTGGCAGAATTGCCCGGTCAGCTGAACCAGCAGACAGGGAGAAAATCACCGGCCAGTTGAATAGCCTCGGAAGCCACTGGGCCAGCCTCCTCAGCAAAGCTTCAGCCAGGTAAGTCCAGAGTGGAAACCCGGGACAGTTGCTCCTTCTTGTACCGTCATCCTACGCAGCACGCACAGATTTCGTTTTTCTCCTGCTGTCTCTATTTTGTTAGTGCAAGACCCTCTGCACAACTCTTGGTGAATTTGCAAGGATGCTTTTAATTCTGATGTTCGGCAGAATCTCCTTGGATTACTTGGTCACACTTCTTCCCCCCCTGTGAAATGTTGCAGCTGATTGTTGTAGCAAGTGATTCCGAAACCTGCTTTTTTATAACAGTTATTCTAGTTTACTTCAGTGAGAAGAACCCCTCAGTGGATCTTGACCTGCGGGGACATCTTTCATGCTACTCAGAATTTGCCATCTTGCTTTGCATCTATTTTGCTTGGCATTGAGGGCAAAGCTTTCCCCTGAACAGTATGTTATATCAAACATAAAACCCTTCAAGCTTCCTTGTTCTGTGAAAGCAGGGCAGGGAGACTCGGCTGGAAAGAAAAGGTTGAAGGATGCCCATTCCCACCTTTCTTTTCTCCCTTCCTAGAAAGGGAGATGAAAAGCTCCCACTGTGTAAAGACCGGTAGAATCCAGAGGATTTACCCACTCCAAGGACTTCAGAGATCCCCTCTGTGCAATATTTGCAGAAAGGGACCTTCGGCAGAGTCTGCCAACTGTGTCCCCTGCTTGCGTTTCCTACCACGTTTTAATCCATATGCAGTATAAAGAGCTAGATGTGTCTTTCTGTTCAGTTCACCCAACAGGCTTGACTTGTCTTTTGCATAATATATCTGTGATACTGTCATAAGCAAGCAGCCTGACAGCAGACACGTCAGTTACTAAAACAAGAGACAGGCGTAGATTGTTGCTTCCAACCGAAAAGGACAATCTCTTTGCTTTATGTTGTGTGGAGATGCAAGAAACAGCACCTTGATTTTGCTATGAATATGCCTGGCATTTCTCAGCAGTCGCTATCTTCTTTAGCTTTTCTACAATAATCTAGTTCATTCATTCTTGGAATTATATTCTTGCATTTTCTTGCTTACAAACCCAGCCAAGGGGCCTAATAGTACTGACCTATAAAGTGATCACGTGGGCTGGTGGAGACATAAAGGACAAAACCTTCCAGGAGTTTGAAACAGTGAGTCCTAAGAATCCTGCCCTGTGAGATGCCTTGAAGATGTCTCAAATAGCATCGTAGTTGGATATCCAGCACACTGTTTAGTAGTCTCTGCATGGATAATTTCATTGCTTGTCTCTTGAGGAAATGAATGTGCTTCTCCCGTCTGTCTGCCATAAGCCTGCCTAAGGGACTCTGCTTTGCCAGGGATTTCAGTGGGAGAGTTCAGAGGCTTCTCCCTTGAGCTGAGCTCATCTTCTATGTTGTTGGCTATTCCTGCCAGCTTAGTGTTGTCTGCAAATGTGATGAGTTTTCCTTCTATTCCCTCATCTAAGTCATTGATGACTGTATTTCCTACGGGAAGGACTCTTGGCAAGGGATGAGCTGCACCTCACAAAAACAGGGAAAATGTACTTGGAAAAAGACTGGCCCAACTCATCAGGAGGGCTTTAAACTAAAATTGAGGGGGAAGGGTGACCAATCATTAGAATCTCTAGAACACAAGGCCAGTCACAAATCCCAAGAAAACAAATCAAACAATGAGGTAGGCAGTGATGAGGGGGGGAAAATCAAACAACAATCAAGAGATCCAGGAAACATACCCACAAACAGACATAAAAGTCTTAGATGTTTATATACTAATGCTCAAAGCTTGGGGAACAAACAGGGTGAATTAGAAGTAATAGTACACGAGGGTGGGCATGACATAGTTGGCATTTCCAACATATTAACAAGAAAAAAGTCAAGGAAACTGTAGGTCCACTAAAGAGAGAAGATGGCAGGGAAGTAACTGGCAGTAGGGAGAAAGCAAAACTGCTTAACTCATTCTTTGCATCAGTCTTCACACAAAAAGAAACTATAGCACAACATACAAAAAAATACTGCAAAAGACAAACTAGAAACAAAAATTAAAATAAGAAAATGGTAAGAGAACACCTATCCGACCTTGACGGGACCCAACAGATTACATCCCAGAGTTCTCAAGGAGCTGGCAGATGTTATCTGAGAACCGTTGCACCATATCTTTCAAAAATCCTGGAGCACCAGGGAAGTACCTGGGGTTTGAAAAAGGGCGGATGTGGTTCCCATCTTCATAAAAGGAAAAAAAACAGATCTAGGAAACTACAGACCAATCAGTTTAACATCAATGCCTGGGAAGATCCTAGAAAAGATAATCAAAAACAGATCTGCGAACAACTAGAAGCAAACAGAGTTATAACTAGTAGCCAGCATGGGTTTGTCAAAAACAGATCATGCCAAACCAATCTTATTTCATTCTTGGATAAAGTGACTAAACTAATAGACCAGTGAAATACTGTGGACGTAGTATACTTAGATTTCAGTAAGGCATTTGATAAAGTAGACCACAATCTACTGCTTGGTAAGCTAGAAAAAAGTGGAATAGACAACATCACCACCAGATGGATTTGTAGCTGGCTGACAAAGCGTACTCAACAAGCAGTCCTTAATGGCACTACATCCACATGGAGAGAAGTAAGCAGTGGGGTGCCACAAGGTTCTGTCTTAGGCCCAGTACTCTTCAATATCTTCATCAATGATTTAGATGAGGGAATTGAAGGGGAACTTATCAAATTTGCAGATGACACCAAACTGGCAGGAGTAACCAACACCCCAGAAGAAAAAGATCTTGACGAACTTAAACGATGGGCCCTATCCAACAAAATGAGTTTCAATGTGGAGAAAAGCAAAGTTTTACATTTAGGCAGGAAAAATCAAAGGTACAAGTACAGATTGGGTGAGACCTGGCTCAAAAACAGTAACTGTGAGAGGGACCTTGGAGTCCTAGTGGACGATCACTTGACTATGAGCCAGCAATGTGAAGCAGCCAAACAAGCTAATACAATCCTGGGTAGTATAAACCGGCATAGAATCAAGATCACACAAATTTTTAGTTTATAAAACTCTAGTGAGACCACACTTGGAATACTGCAACCAATTTTGGTCACCATACTACAAAAAAGATGTTGAGACCTTGGAAAAAGTTCAGAGAAGAGCAACTAAGATGATCCAAGGCTTGGAGACTAAAACATACGAAGAATGGCTGTGGGACTTGGGTTTGGCTAGTCTAAGGAAAAGAAGAAATAGGGATGACGTGATAGCACCATTCTGGAATTTTGGGGTTGCCACAGAGAAGAGGGAGCCAAATTATTCTCCAAGGCACCGGAGGGCAGGACGAGAAACAATGGTTGGAAACTGAACAAAGAAAGAAGCAACCTGGAATTAGGGAGAAACTTCCTAACAGTGAGGACAATTAACCAGTGGAACAGCTTGCCCTCAGAAATCCTGGGTGCTCCATCACTGGAGGCTTTTAAGAAGAGACAGGACAGTCACTTGTCTGAGATGGTATAGGTTCTCCTGCTTGAGCAAGGCGCTAGACTAGAAGACCTCCAAGGTCCCTTCCAGATTCTATTCTATTCTATTCTATTCTATTCTATTCTATTCTATTCTATTCTATTCTATTCTATTCTATTCTATTCTATTCTATTCTATTCTATTCTATTCTATTCTATTCTATTCTATTCTATTCTATTCTATTCTATTTTGAAGAGCACTGGGCCTAAGACGGAACCTTGTGAAGGGGGAAGCCTGGATTGAAGACCACTCACCTGCCCAGCAAAAAGACTGTAGGGGCAGTGAGGAGGAACCTCTGGTCAGCAAGGGTTTTGTGACTATATGCAGAATCACAGTGCAGAATTATGTAAGTAGGGAAGGCATCCACCCTCCCCGCCATTTTGGGAGAGTGATCCTAGTGGTTGCTGTAAGAGTTCTGTGTGTTCATCAAATGGTTCTCTGCGGAGCTCCGGGAGATGAAGCGTCGGAGACGAGGTCTAGAGAGCGGTTGGAGGTCCAGCCGATCCGAATCTGACCGATTGCAGTTAAGAACCTTTATAAGGTCTTATCTTGCGGCGATAAGGATGGTGAAGTCTAACTACTTTGCTGCCCTTATCGCGTCCGCAGATAATCGCCCGGCCGCCCTGTTTAGGGTAACTCGCTCCCTCCTTAATCAGGAGGTGAGGGAGGATCCCTTGCGGGGACGAGCCGAGGAGTTTAGTCATCATCTGGCGGACAAAATCGCTCAGATCCGGACCGGTCTGGACTCTGACTGGGCAGAATCTGATGTGGAGGAATCGGACGGTCTTGAGCATGTTATCTGGACTGAGTTCGACCCTGTTTCCCCTGATGATGTGGACAGGATCATGGGGAGGCTGAGCACCACCACCTGTTTGTTGGATCCGTGCCCCTCCTGGCTAGCTTATGCGGCCCGGGAGGGGACACGAGGATGGTTCAATGCAGTAATAACTGCTTGTTTGAAGGAGGGTGTCTTCCCTGTCGCCTTGAAGGAGGCGGTGGTGAGACCCCTCCTCAAGAAGCCTGCTTTGGACCTGGCTGTTTTAAATAACTATCGTCCAGTCTCCAACCTCCGCTTTTTGGCGAAGGTTGTTGAGAGTGTGGTGGTGCATCAGCTTCCTCTGTTCCTGGAGGAAACTGATTATCTGGACCCGTACCAATCGGGTTTCAGGCCCGGATACAGCACGGACATGGCATTGGTCGCATTGGTGAATGATCTCTGGAGGGCTAGGGACAGGGGTTGCTCCTCTGTCCTGGTCCTATTAGATCTCTCAGCGGCTTTTGATACCATCGACCATGGTATCCTGTTGCGGCGTCTCAGGGGGTTGGGAGTGGGAGGCACCGTTTTACGGTGGTTCTCCTATCTTCTGGGCCACTCGCAGTCGGTGTTGACGGGAGGGCAGAGATCCGCCCCGAGGCCTCTCATTTGTGGAGTTCCTCAGGGGTCGGTTCTCTCGCCCCTCCTGTTCAACATCTATATGAAGCCGCTGGGTGAGATCATTCGTGGTTTCGGGGTGGGGTATCATCAGTACGCTGATGATACCCAACTTTTTCTTTCCACCCCGAACCAACCCAGCGATGCCCTCACCGTGATGTCCCGGTGCCTGGAGGCGGTCCAGGTCTGGATGGGGAGAAACAGGCTTCGTCTCAATCCCGCCAAGACTGAGTGGCTGTGCATATCGGCATCTCGGGTCAACCAGACTATTCCATCTCTAACGATGGGGGGTGAGGTGTTACCCCCCCGTTGATAGGGCTCGCAACTTGGGCGTCCTCCTGGATTCACGACTCAATTTTGAAGATCATATAGGAGCCGTGACCAGGGGGGCTTTTGCCCAGGTTCGCCTGGTGCGCCAGTTGCGACCCTATCTGGACCGAGATGCCCTACGCACAGTCACTCATGCGCTCGTGACTGCAACGCTCTCTACATGGGGCTGCCCTTGAGGACCACTCGGAGGCTTCAGCTGGTGCAGAATGCGGCCGCGCGAGTTGTGATGGGGGTCTCCCGATACTCCCATGTAACACCTCTACTCCGCGAGCTGCATTGGCTTCCGGTTGCCCTCCGGGTGAAATTCAAGGTGCTGGTGATGACCTATAAAGCCCTACATGGCTTGGGTCCGGGATATCTGAGGGAACACCTGCTGCCGGCATCAAGTTCCCTTCGTCCAGTGCGCTCCCACAGGGAGGGTCTTCTCAGGGTGCCGCCGGTAAAAGATTGCCGGCGGACGACACCCAGGGATAGGGCCTTCTCAGTGGGGGCGCCTGCCCTTTGGAACCAGCTGCCAGTGGAGCTGAGGACTGCCCCTGACCTCCGTTCATTCCGCCGGGACCTGAAGACCTGGCTCTTCGAGCTCTCTGGCCCAGGCTGAGGATTAATTTATTTTAATTGGGGTTTTACTTATACAGGGATAAATTTAATCTTTTTTAAACTTGGTTTTTTAACTTTTGTATTTTTGGTTTTTAATTACCCTGTAAACCGCCCTGAGTCCTCCGGGAAAGGGCGGTATATAAATGTAATTTTAAAAAATGCCAAAAGTAGGTTATCCCTGGCTTAATACATCTCTCTTCACTTATGCTTTCCAGATCCAGCCCTTCAAAGTAGGCTAGGTCAGGGAAGAGACACCAAAGGACTGCTAGGACTCTGCATTATTATTATTATTACTACAGGATATATTAATAGAACCTTGAAAGATTGTCAAAGGATCTTTCCATTCCGTCTTATACTGAACAGAATCAAGGCAAGGTTATCTTGAGGTTTTTTTGTTACACTTCTTTCCAGTAACTGAACTGTTATTAACAGTTCTATCATTCAATATTATCTCCATATGCCTTTATACCAGGAGAGATATTAGTCTAGCTTGCCTGTAATTTTCTAGCTCCTGTTAGCTTAGGTTTTTTTCCCCATCTCCTAATAAAGACACTGACTAGAATGATTTCAGCAATTTCACATTTATATTATTTACAAATTCCCAGTTGAATCCCATAAACATCTGACAGGTGATGGTTTTTTTATTGTTTCATCCATATGTAATTCTTGATTCATCCTTTCCCTGAACAATCAATACCATGTTGATGGTTTTGGTCTTCAGCATTTCCTTATTAAAGACCAGTGAAAAGTTTCATTCTATTTCTGTCTATTCTTCCTCTCTCTTCCTTAAGACTTTCTTTGTGTCCTTACTCTTCAACCTCTTATATGGCTAATTTCCAAGAAATGTCTGAAAGACTTGTGCCTACCACCTCCAATTAAAGAGGAATCACTACTCAAACTGAAGTCAAGCTACATGTTACACAGGAGAACTGGGACAGGACCAACTAAAACAGACCAAGGATGGGAAAGGAAGAGACCACATAATCTACATTAGTAGAGTTGGTTTTTCTGGTGTTTGCGGATCCACTTCACTACTGCAAGAAATTGTGCCACCATTTGCAGTATTCATGGCCACATGATTCAAGGACCACAAATGATGATTAAAGGACTTTATCCACCTGCAGTCTTTGCATTAATTTCTTGATCAAATTTGCTTCTCTGATGTTGATATTAGTTGCAAAATAAGAGATTCTTAACTAATCTTCCTTTCCTTTTAAGATGGCCTCAGATGTTTCTGTGGGTTCTGGAATGTGGGAATCCACATCTGTGGCTCACATTGTGCACTTTCTCTGAGCAGCCCCTGAGATTCACACCAACAGCCAAGTAGAGGTTTAGGCTGCTCCTCCTTTCTCCAAAGAATTCAAAGATGCCAGCAACCTTTGCTAAAGGAAGATTGCAGTACTTCCAGCTCTGTTTATTTTGAGTGTATTTAAAATTATTTATTGTAATTTTCAATGAGGCTCACGGGTCTCCAACGTCTTTTAAAAATCATTCAGCATTTGGCCACATCAAGATTCATTCTCTCTCTCTCTCTCTCTCTCTCTCTCTCTCTCTCTCTCTCTCTCTCTCTCTCCCTCCCTCCCTCCCTCCCTCCCTCCCTCCCTCTTTCAGGTGTTGTGCTAGGCCAGCTTCATGTGGTTTCCTGGCCAGATTAGGGAGCTGTAATGGGGCATAATGGAATATGTGGAGCAGCTGCAATTGTTCAGAATGAGCCTCACCAGGAATCCTCCATTGTCTCACAGAGGTTGATTTCTGCATGATTTTGCTTCCTTTTTGCAGGCAGAGTCAGCTGGAGGAGGTCCTGGTTTTGGCCAAACAGTTCCATGAGACATCAGAGCCCATCTCTGAGTGGTTGTCGGCGACTGACAAGAAACTGGCCAATTCCGAGCCCCTTGGGACTCAGACTGCCAAAATCCAGCAGCAGATTGTGCGGCACAAGGTGGGCAAGTGGTTGCCAAGCAGTTTGGAAAGGGGTGGAAGGGCAGCAGGCACAGATTCTGTTGCTGTGAAGGGAAATTTCTGGGTGAGACTCTGGGGTGTGGTGAGAATAATCGATGCAGTGGTGAAAGGCTCAGAAGGCAAGATGCCAAGGTTGGCCTTCAGTGCTTGGAGGCTCATTTATTTATTTATTAAATCTTTATGCCACCCATCTCCCCTCTAAAGTGAGCCTGGGCGGCTCCTGCCCAGACTGTGTGTCCAGCGGAGAGTCTCGTGGCTTAACAATGTCCAGGCAAAGTGGACTCCTTGGTGGAGCAGTGGGCTAATGCCTCCTTAAGTAACACCAGCTGCCTGCAATTAGTGCAGGTTCGCATCCCACCAGGCTCAAGGTTGACTCAGCCTTCCATCCTTCCGAGGTAGGTAAAATGAGGACCCAGATTGTTGGGGGCAATTAAGCTGACTTTGTAATAATGCCGCTTGGGGTGTGTGTGAAAGCCCTAATAAGCAGGCATATACATAGAATGAAGGCTATTGCTAAGCTTGTAAGCCGCCCTGAGTCTTCGGAGAAGGACGGGATATAAATGGAATTAAAATAAAAAAATAAAAAAAAAATTTGCCCTTGGTAGCCTGGATGTCTGCTCAGAAAGCATCAAAGGTTCCAAGGCAGCTTTTCTTCGAGCAGGTTCTGTGGAATCCCGATGTTCTGTGGGCATTCATAGAAATATTGCCTGTGGGCCTGTCCTCCCATCACGTAATCTGAGCAACTCTCGGACGTGGCCGTGGCTGGGGCTTCACAGAGAAGTCACAGCATCTTCATTTGATCCATGCCACTTTTTCCACAGTGCCATCGAGCAGTGGTAGTGGCTCCCATTTGGTCAACAGATGCATGGTCAGGGAGGGGTCACTGAAGAGTGCCACCCAAGCCCTCAGGAGAATACAGTCATTCCCTTAGGTGGCTGTTTCATTTTCATTGCCCATCAGCCCTACTGTATCCCAGACCCTTGCATATCCAGTCCCTCTGAGCAGTGACAGGCCCGGCACATCTGTATCCAAGCGGCAGGATCTGTGCTTGGGCCAGCACTTCGCCAGGGCTGGCTTCTTGACAAAGATCACAGAGTGTTGGATTTGCTGGACCTGTTGCTCTGGATGGTGGTGTTCCTTTTGGCTTCAGCTTGAAGGAAAACCTCAGGTGCCCAGCACACTCCCTTGCCAAGCCAGGTGCGGTGTCCTCTGGCCATAGCCTCAGCAGCTCCACTTTTTTCTTCTTTCCTAAGGAACAGTTATAAATGTTTCCATACAGTGAGGGAAAACTTATTTGATCTCCTGCTGATTTTGTACGTTTGCCCACTGACAAAGAAATGATCAGTCTATAATTTTAATGGTCACCAAGAAAACAATTGGTAACACACTTTGCCATGAAGGACTGAAATCCTGCAGCACTCACAAGGTCCCCCTGCTCAAGAAAGCACATGTACAGGCCCGTCTGAAATTTGCCAATGAACATTTGAATGATTCAGAGGAGAACTGGGTGAAAGTGTTGTGGTCAGATGAGACCAAAATCGAGCTCTTTGGCATCAACTCAACTCGCCGTGTTTGGAGGAGGAGGAATGCTGCCTATGAACACCATCGCCACCGTCAAACATGGAGGTAGAAACATTATGCTTTGGAGGTGTTTTTCTGCTAAGGGAACAGGACAACTTCAACCCATCAAAGGGATCATGTACCATTAAATCTTGGGTGAGAACCTCCTTCCCTCAGCCAGGGCATTGAAAATGGGTCGTGGTTGGGTATTCCAGCATGACAGTGACCCAAAACACATGGCCAAGGGAACAAGAAGAAGCACATTAAGGTCCTGGAGTGGTCTAGTCAGTCTCCAGACTTTAGCCCCATAGAAAATCTGTGGAGGCTGCCCAACGTCAGCCTCGAAATCTTAATGACTTGGAGAGGATCTGCAAAGAGGAGTGGGACAAAATCCCTCCTGAGATGTGTGCAAACCTAGTGGCCAACTACAAGACCTCTGTGATTGCCAACAAAGGTTTTGCCACCAAGTACTAAGTCATGTTTTTGCGAAGGGGTCAAATACTTATTTCACTCATTAAAATGCATATCAATTTATAACTTTTTTGAACTGCATTTTTCTGGATTTGTTTGTTGTTATTCTGTCTCTCACTATTAAACCTACCATTAACATTATAGACTGATCATTTCTTTGTCAGCAAGCAAACGTACAAAATCAGCAGGGGATCAAATAATTTTTCCCCTAACTGTAGATACGTGCCCATTGTCTAGTAAGGAAATGTTGAGGAACTCATGGAGGATTTTGATTCTTAGCATCCTCTAAATGGCCGGGTGGCTATCAAACAGATCTCAGGGCATCAGTGGGGAAGGCTGGCAGATGCCCAGAATGGAGATTTGCAGAGGAGCCTGGCATTGCATCCAGTGGAAGGGAGTGTCAGAAGTCAGCCTGATCCAGGCATAATGCGAAGCCATGATTGATTCAGTGAATGATAGATTGAGTAACCAGGTTAGCACGGCCTCACCCATTATTTCTTAGCATTAAATACACGCTGGGCTGCGGTAGCTTAGTCACAAACCATGGTTTAAAATGCTGAATTACTACCATTCACAAAACAAGCTAGAAATCATGTTTGAGCAGTTAAACAAGTTGTAGTATATTCTGTCTCAATATTTATATGGATACAGGAAAAAGAAAATTCATCTTTTTTGTTTTTGTTATAGTTGTTTATTTGAAACTGTTAATTTAGTAAATGATATTTTTCCATTTACACGATTTTCAGTCATATTCACCATTCAGTTGTGTTTTATTTTTCCCCCTTTGTGTATTCCATTTTCAACCATATATTTCTGTTTGCTTGTCCCCCCCCCCTTTTGTTCTTTCCCTTAAACCTCCTGGATTTCCAGGCACTAGAGGAGGAGATAGAGAGTCAGGCAATGGCGGTGACCCAGGTGGTCAGCATTGGCCACTCCCTGGCCTTGCTAAGCTGCCGTGCTGAGCAGGCCTGCCTGGCCGAGAAGCTCGACCTGCTCGAGTCCCGCTACGCTGAGGTCTCTGACCGATGCAGCCGGAAGGCTGCTCTCCTCGACCAGGCTTTGTCCAATGCCCGGCTCTTTGGGGAGGACGAGGTGGAGGTGCTCAACTGGTTGGCTGAGGCTGAGGACAAGCTCAGCTTGGTGTCCATCAAGGATTACAAACGAGAGGTCCTGCAGCAGCAACATTCGGGGCAGCTGGTATTGATTCATTTTTCCCATCTTTCATTATTGTCTTTATTTCGCTTCCCTGCTCCTGCTGATTTGAACCATTTCATTTGGATCTTCACCAAATCCAAGCCTAAGGATGGATGGAGAAAGTCCCTGAGGAACAGAGATTCGGGGTGGAGGGCTGTGCTTCTGCTGGGAGAGCGTTCTTGCAAAGGAGAGGTGCTGCTCAGTGGGCCAGCCAGCGTGTTGCCCGGCCGCTTGGGTTCTGGCCTCTCCATTTAAAGAAGAAGGATGCAGCAGTGGGAGGGAAATATTATTTTTCTCCCCCTAAGCTGATCCTTCTGAAGCGCCTTCCTCTCCCTGCCCGGGCTCTTGCTGAAGGACCGTTTTAGGCCCAGGGTAACTCTCACCCTTTGCAGCCATTCGTTTCTGCAGGGAAGTAAAAGGGGGGGAGGGGCCCAGGTGACTGTTGCCTTGAGGGAGGACCAGAAAAAAAGCTGGAAGATAATGGCAATCCATGGGGAGCCACCTTCTCTACATGACGGGGGTAAGGTGTACTGTGAGAATAGGAGCCCCCTACTGAATTCAGGTGGATTTGCTTCCTGGAACAGCACTAAGCCACGGAGTGGTTCTGTTGGCAGGCTGGATAGCGGAAGGATCCAACAGGCTTTCCTTCGGAAGTTCTGGCCTTCATTGGGGTCAGGAGGGGTCCAGGGGTTCCCTTCAGTCTTGGGCTGTTCTCTGAAGACTCCCCTGTTTGGCACAGGCAGCGGGCATCTTTCTTTGCTGCCCCGCACATGCACACATGCACCCATTTACGGTAGACACTAGTCTCTTGGGCAGACTTTATCTGTATGCTGATTCAATTTGCTTGTTCTATTGGGAGTTGTCTGGCTTTACTTATGTACTAAAGGAACAGTCTGTAGAGATAACAGAACAAGGATGAGCAACATTTGAAACCCCCAAATCACATGCTTTGGTCTTTCGCAAAGCCCTCAGGTCTTTCCCAGGGAAGTTTCTGAGCCTGGGTTTTTTCCCTCCCCCACCTAGGCTTTGAATGATGAGATTGTGAACCGCAAGAAGCACGTTGACCAGGCCATCAAGAACGGGCAGGCCCTCCTGAAACAAACCACAGGTAGGAGAGGGAAAGATGCCAGGCAATGGCTGCCCCTGCCTTGCCTGCGCCAGTCCACACCTGCACCCAGTTCTTCTGCCCAGAGATTTCCACAACTGGGATTCCAGATGTCCCCAAAGAGAACTCTGCAAAATACAGAAACCAAAATTTTGTGTTGGTGGGAGGGTCAATGAGTCAGGCTTTGCATGGCCAGCTTGAGGGCGCCCTACTCTACCCTGGACCCACATTAGGTGACTCCTTCAAGCCAAACACTTGGTGATCTTCTGCAGGGGAGGAGGTGCTGCTCATCCAGGAGAAGTTGGACGGCATCAAGACCCGCTACTCGGACATCACCGCTGCCAGCTCAAAGGCTCTCCGTACGCTGGAGCAGGCACGGCAGCTGGCCACCAAGTTCCAGTCCACCCACGAAGAGCTGACGGGCTGGATGGGTCAGGTGGAAGAAGAGCTGATGTCTGGGGGAGGACACTCCCCTGCCGGCGAGCAGATCCCTCAATTCCAGCGGAGGCAGAAGGTGAGGGGCTTCCCAGGGAAGCCGGGTTGCAGGCCTGGTCAGAGATGGCCCTCCTCCTCTCCCTGCCACAAATAGTATACAGGGATTTTCCTTCCTGACCGTAAGAAGTGGGTCTTCTGCTTCTCAGTAAGAAGCTTCCCTCGTTCTCAGCAGGAAGAGTGGTCACCACATTGCCTCTTCCCTTCCAAAGGCAGAAAGCAGAGCTCTCTCCTTGCATTGGAAAGAACTCTGAGGCAGCATTTGGTTACTTGCCTGGCCCAGCTTGATGGCACAATCACAGAAAGTGGCCTTCTCTTCCCCCCCCCCCCAGGAACTAAAGAATGAGGTGATGGAGCATCAGATTATCCTGGACACAGTGAATGAAGTCAGCCATGCCCTCCTTGAACTGGTTCCTTGGCGAGCACGTGAAGGACTAGATAAGCTGGTCTCAGACACCAACGAGCGGTATAAAGCAACCAGTGACACCATCAACCAGCGGGTGGCAGAGATAGATGCTGCCATCCAGAGGTCTCAGCAGGTAGGCTGGCAGTTCCTTGTATACCGTTGGCGGTGCAGACATGGCGCTCTGGGGTGGTTTGCCCAAGCATGAGATTTGTGCAGGTTGTTTTTCCCCATCACTTAAGCCAGCCCTTAGAAATCCTGCCTTGATGCACCCTCCTAGCACCAGGGACTAAAACACGTTTTTCACATGTTCCCTGGATACATATGAAGCACTGGGGGAGGGGGGGGGATGTAGGAGACAACCAGGCTGAGCTCGGGGGTGGGGTCAAAAGCATCAGTCGGGAGTCTCTGCACCCCCAGAAGTGACCAAAGTCCAGCCTCCCTTGAAATCTGTTGGCTTTTATCTGGCACCAATTTGCCTTGACTGTTAATAGTTCAGATTCTTGTGTCTAGGTAGCATGGCATAAACTCGTAGTGCTTTTATACTCTATTCTAGCTCCTGGTTTCTTGCGCCTGACGGGATCTCTTAGGGCAGGGGCATTCTTTGAAGGCCATGCAATGTGTTGAGGACCTTGTTCCACACCTGAGCAGGATTTGTCCTTTGGGGGGAAGTTTTTGTGGGTTGAGGGATAAAATGCATGGAGCAAAATAGTTTGAATATTTGGGCCTCACACATTCTGGGAAGAGTAGAAGAACTGCTGGAGAGAGGCAAGCAGCTTCCAATCTTGCCCAAAATAAAAGTTGGGTTACTTGTAGACACATCATTCTGCGATTACGTGACTGCTCCCCCCCCACCTTGCTTTTTCCATTTTGCCCCAGCTCCTTTCCTTCCAGGCAGCACCAGGCTGGAATTCACTTGCTCTTCTGCAGCACGGCCTTTACTACCCCCCTGTGCTCCAGATGTCTGGCCCAGAATACTTGAGGGGTCCCAAGTGGGGAAGGTGTATGCAGAGAGAGGTACCCTCCCTGTACCTGTCAGCAGTTCCTTAAAAACTCCGTGCCCTTTCCTGAGCTTGCAAGGAGCCAGGCAGCTCCCGGAAATGCATGTTGGTATTCAGGAGAGTTTAAGGAGGCGTGAAGGGCCAGTGACCATTGCTGCCCCCTGAACTCAAAGAGTTGTTTTCCGGAGACCCTGGGGGGCATCTGGGGAGGCCAAGAGAGGTATTACTCCTGTAAGGAACTGCTGGCAGGTACCATGAGGGAGCAGCACTCAATCCGAAGCACCTTTGAAGCACAGTCTAGATCCTGTGCACTTTGTGCATCCAGCTTTGTTGATGCTGCACAATTGCCACCTTTTTGCCATCTAGTTTCCCCAGCTAACCTGGCTGTGCTTCCTTCTCTGTCAGTACGAGCAGGCGGCTGATGCGGAACTAGCCTGGGTTGCTGAGACCAGGCGGAAGCTGTTGGCACTTGGTCCAATTAGACTGGAGCAGGACCAGACCACTGCCCAGCTACAGGTGCAGAAGGTACGCAACAGGGCAAAGATGGCAAAGATCTTGGAATAGCCATATTGGAAGATGGAGCAGAGGAGTTAGGCTGGCGGGGGAGAGCAAAGGGATGGGGGTGACGGGGGGGGGATAGTCTGGATGAAGGAAAAGGGACAGCAGAGACAGCAAAGAATTGTTGGGATTTACAACCCTTGAGAGGAGCATTGGGCCCCGTTAATAACAGCAATAATTGACAAGGTGTCTTCAGCTAGTCAGGAGCACCCAGGAAGCAGTGCAGACAGAATGAATATGCAGTGGTCAAGAACAGGGTGGAGGGAGACCAATCATTGCTTGTGTTTTACAGTTCAGGTCTGTTAGCATTGTTTTCTTTCATGTAGGCCTTCTCCATCGACATCATTCGTCACAAAGATTCTGTGGATGAACTGCTCAGCCAACGAACGGAGATTTTGGGAACTTGTGGAGAAGAGCAGAAAGTCATGCTGCAGGTAGACCTTGGGGCCTAGGAAACATTGGGGAAGGTTGGAGTCTAAGATAGTTTGGAAATCCACCCTTTGGAGGATGAAGGCCCATTGGCTGACCCGAAACTCTGCCCTTGTTCCACAGGAGAAGACCGAGTCTCTTCTGAAGCAGTACGATGAGACCAGCCACCTCCATTCAGAACGCTATGCTCGCCTGGAACGGGCCCAGGTCCTGGTCAACCAATTCTGGGAGACCTACGAAGAGCTGAGTCCTTGGCTTGAGGAGACCCAAGCGCTGATTGGGCAGCTGCCCCCTCCAGCAATTGACCATGAGCACCTCAAGCAGCAGCAAGAAGATATGAGGGTAACTGGGCCTAAGGGGGTGTCCGTGCACGTGCCTGCCATTGGGAAATGCTGAGTTGAGCCCTGGTTACCTTGGTTTTAGTGGGACTGTGAAACAAGCCCCTCCTGAGCAAGAAAGCAGCTGCTGCTCCTCCTGGTCTTTGAGCTGTTCTGCTGGGTGGAAAGCGACACCAGTGTTGGTGTTGGCCAAAGAAAGAGGCGGGTGGCAAGTCAACTGGTAGACGGAGGGCAATTGAAAGCAGCCGCCTGGAGAAGCAGGATGTTACCTGGGCCAATGGGGCCAGCTGGGTGGGAGAGAGGGGAGGAAAGCTCCCCTGGCTGATCTTAGGCTTGTTAAGAAGACAGATTTATCCCACGTTGGGCTCACTGGTTGGGCCTGCTGTAGGGTAGCAGCCTGGGGCTTCAGGTCAGCTGGAGATTGTGATGAACTCCAACGTTGTCTGCCCTGATGTTAACACACTGCCTGAACCAAACCCTGGCAGATTCAGCCAACTGAGACTAAAACAAAACATGACTAGCACAGTACACAAATATAGATGTTGTGAGATCCAATTTTCTTGCTGAACTTGGTGTTCACAATAAACCAGTATGCTGGGTTGTCCAATTTGCTCAGTCATTCTTGACTGAGATTGCTACAGTTTTTGAAACTCAAAGAAAATAATTGACTATATATATAGCAATGCTTTATTTCCAGAGCCAGGAGATATTTTAGGCTTTAAGTGCTGCTACCTGTTTTCTCTCATGCTTTTGAGGTCATTGCGTCCCAAGCTTTGATTTTTCTATACTTGATATTTTTTCTTTTGTAGCAACTGAGGGAATCGATCGCTGAACACAAGCCCCACATTGACAAGCTGCTGAAAATTGGCCCTCAACTGACAGAGCTGAACCCTGAGGAAGGGGCTATGGTGCAGGGGAAGTACCTTGCCGCAGAGGCCGCCTACTCCCGCATCAAGGAAGAGGTCCGCCAGCGGGCGCTGGCCCTCGATGAGGCCATCTCCCAGTCAACCCAGGTTTGGGAACAGGCCACTGGCTTTGGAGAGGGGTGGCAGGATCTGACGGTAGGGGGAACATGGGAGAAAGGGGGAGCCCGCAATAGGGCTACACTTGCTGCAGATGCTGCTTGCTGTCAGATGAAGCAGCGGGGGGGAGGGGGGCTGGCTCTTGGCCTTGGGTGGATGGGCCAGGGGCAGCCCCTCCCCCACCTTCTGCCAGAGTGGGTGCCTAGGGCTGGGGGGACCATTTTGTCACCCTCTTGCAGCTTTGGAAGGCCAGTGGGCAGAGAAGGAGGCCTCGGGCAGGGGAAGCAGCAGGCGGTCTGGTCCTCTGGGCTTCCTCCCTCGGAGCAGGAGCAGCTGGCTGTGGAAGAGCATTTGGCCCCCAAGGCCTTCCTGGGGACTACAAAAACCCTTTCTGTAGAACACGGAATTATAGGGCTGGAAGAGACCTTTCTCAGAGGCAAATGGAAGTTTGCCAAAGAAATTCTATTCCGAACAGATTTAGGGAGTTTTTTTTGGTGTAGATATTTTTATTAGATTTATTTAGTTTTGTTTTGGGCAGGGCAGGGATATATGCAAGGAATTACATTTGTTGTTCCCTCGTGTCAACTTGTCTTGTTAGTTGATAATGCTGTTATGTTGGATTTTGTTCTGTGTCACGTCTTTGAAAGTAGTTCTAGGATATATATTTTTATATTATTTTAGTCATTTCGGCTCCCTTTAGTTTACCCTTACATTAATGCTGAGTTTTTCCTCCTCCACCCCGTCTCATCACCCTCCCACTGTGGAATGTCTCCCCTCTTGTCTGTTTCGGTGCCCATTTACCGTCTTCCCTGCCTGCTCATCACCATTCATTGTTGTGTTGACTCCACCATGCAGATTGCAGAGGTAAGAATCCCCTCATCACATGACAGACTTCCTGCCCTCTGGATTAGCCCTCCCCCCCTCAAGAAAATATTGGAAGGTGTTCCTGTTTTCCTCCCGGAACGTCCTTTAGAATTCTATCCTGCCGGCTTGCGGGCAGCCGAAATCCTCCCGCATCCAGGATGAATGCTGAGCTAGCGGTGTGAAAATGTCCCCAGTTGCCTCATTAGCAGGCTCTCTTCTGCTGCTGCCCCTGGCTTGCAGGGAAGTGTGTTTGTGACCTCCCCCCCAAAGGGAAAATGAGGGGGAGTCCTGGAGAAAGCAAAGGTGGCCGGAGAAAAAATGCTTGCACATCTGACTGGCGCTTCAGCTGAACTCAAGGCCAGGCGGCTTTCTTTCTCTGCCTTGAGGCCTCCCCCACTGAGAGCTCCCTAGAGAAGCCAGAGTCTGTCCTCCCTCCCATCCCCCCCCTTTGCCATAATTCTGCCCAGCAACAGATTTGCTTAACAAGGGTTACTTTAAGTAAGCCATTCCTGGGGGGCGGGGGGGGGGGGGAGAGAAGGCCCAAGTGTTCAAGTGTTGGCTCCCAGACTCCCATAGCTGCTCCCTGTTCTAGGGTGGGGGGCCTTGGAATTCAGGCAGGTGGCAGGAACAATTTGTAATGTGGCTTTAGAAGGGCAGATGCCCCTTCATACATGAGCCTGAATGCCAGTTGATGCTCCTCATAGAAAGGAAATGGATTTTATTATAAAAAGACCCAAGCAAAGGTACACATATTGCATCCAAAGCTTAAAGACTTTGGCGTTACTGATATATATGTCTTCTCTGGGCTTTAGTTCTCATTTTAATTCTCTAATTTGAATCCATAATACATATATTGGCCTTCGAGAGTAGGACAGCGGTTTTACCCATTCCTTCACAAATTCCTAGCAGATCATAAAGTGTGTGTGGGGGGTGGGGGGGAGACAAAGAGAATGGACAATAGACCACTCTTGGCATAACCAATGCTATGAAATATTTGACTCCAGAATTTGCTCTTAGACACACAATCAGTTTTGCAAAAACTTCTGTCTTGGAATTAATTGTTCCCCAAAACATCTGACATTCCAGAAGAATTTGCAAAGGTTGTACATAGAGAAAAGCATGTTGACTAAGAAGAATCGGTCAAAGCAGCAAAGAGGTAAATGTACCATTTGCCATAGCCAGGGGGAACCTCACTCTGGCCATTCCTTCCCTTCAGTTCCATGATAAGATAGAGCCGATGCTGGAGACACTAGAGAACCTCTCCTCCCGCCTGCGCATGCCTCCGTTGATCCCAGCTGAGGTTGAAAAAATCCGTGAGTGCATCGGTGACAATAAAAATGCCACCCTGGAGCTGGAGAAGCTGCAGCCGTCCTTCGAAGGACTGAAACACAGGGGAGAAGAGCTGATTGGACGATCCCAGGGAGCAGACAGGGACTTGGCAGCCAAAAGTAAGGCACTGGAACTGCTTGAAATCCACATGGTCTCTCTTCCTCGGAGTGGCAGGAGATGCAGAGAGCCACATCTTTCCTAGCGCAGAATGTAGGATTTGTTTCCTACGGGTTTGTGTGGGGGTTTAATCCTCCTTGCTCTGTTTCAGACATCCAGGATAAATTAGATCAGATGGTATTTTTCTGGGAAGACATCAAAGCTCGGGCTGAGGAGCGTGAGATCAAGTTCCTTGATGTTCTGGAGCTGGCGGAAAAGTTCTGGTATGACATGGCTGCCCTCCTAACCACTATCCGGGATACGCAAGACATTGTCCATGACCTGGAAAGTCCTGGAATTGATCCATCAATCATCAAACAGCAGATTGAAGCAGCTGAGGTAGGAAGACAGAAGCATTTCATCCTTTCCCACATTGTGCATAACTTGAGTCCTTCAAGCGAGCTGTGATGGCCAATAGAGAGAAATTTGGATTTACAGAAGGCTTAAGAAGGGATGCCTCTTAATTCCACTTTCCTATTCCGAACAATCATTGGAACAGTGTTTGGTGGGTTCTGTTGAAGAGAAAATCATTGTTCTAGTTAGCTTCCTGTTTCAACAGGCTGTGAACTTTTTTCTAAGAATAAACTTTAGAATGTGTAATCCATATAGTAGGTTTAAAATAATGACCCACAGAGTGAAAATGGCTTGCTGAAAAACCTGAAAATAACCCCTTCTTTGATGTATTTACCCATTTGTGTGCTACGTTGCATTTTCTTTTTCCTATATCAAAGGCATAGATTGCCCTACAAGCATCACACACTCCAGAATAAACTCTGATTGTAGACACAATTTCAGAAACACAGTTGCTGATATGTGTGAGTTGCTCTGGTAGGCAAATTTTGCCCATCTGTTTTTTGATCCTCCCCTGTAGACCATCAAGGAGGAGACTGACAGTTTGCATGAAGAACTGGAATTCATCCGAATCCTCGGGGCCGATCTGATTTTCGCCTGTGGGGAGACGGAAAAACCAGAAGTTAAGAAAAGCATTGATGAGGTAGGTGACAGTCATTTCAGACGATTTGGACTGAAGTGTTTTGGTGGGTCAGTAGGAGGAGGGAACAGGGAGGCCAAACGGGCATCTGCATCTGCATTGGCATCCCCCAATCTGCTTGGCAAGAAATCCATGCCACTGGCAGCCCAGGCAAGGGGAAGAGCCTGGCAGACAGAGGCCCAGAGATGCTTAGTCTGAGCTGCTCCCCCTCCACTCACCTGGGCACCTTTGCCAAATAACCCTCTGTCCTAGTGCCCTGTCACCAGCGCCCACCTCTGGCAAATTGTGCCAGAGCTGTAAATTTCTTCCTGTCCTTGCAGATGAACAGTGCCTGGGAACACCTGAACAGAACCTGGAAGGAAAGGCTGGAGAAGCTGGAGGAGGCCATGCAGAGTGCAGTGCAGTATCAGGATAATCTGCAGGTGAGGCCAGAGGGCCTGAAAGGAGCCAGGGGAGGGCATCTTTCTGGGCAGAAGGGCTGCAGCTCTCACCTTGGACCCGGTGGTCTTGGGAGGCTTCCTGGCAAAGTTACTGGGGGGGGCGGCGGCAAGATTTGGAGAGCTAAGGCAGGAAATGGATGCAAAGACCTAGATTACACAACCCCACACCTCCTCAGTCATTCTCACACAAGAACCAGCCAGTGAAATGGAGCAGCTGCTGCTCGATTTGAGTGGAGCAGCTTATGCCCATTTTCTGGGCTTACAGGTGCTCAAGGGTGCTGGGGAGGTCCTTAGCACAACCATTTTAGTTTTAGTGTGCCAGGAAGAGCCCAACAATTCTGCAGTTGAAATTCAGCCATTTTGCTGCTGAATTTCAGGCGTGTGAACTTTGACTGCTTTTGGGGTGGTGGAGGATGAGTAAATTTCATGGACTGAAGATTGCCCATCCCTCTCCACCTAATGGGAAGCCAAAGGATTGGGGGGGGGGCAGCAGAGGTAAACTTCCTTTCTGTGCCACCTGTAATGGCCTTCAGCTGAAGAACCAATGTCCTGTCCAGTGCAAGAAGAAGCGTCATTAGAGTGGAAGGAAGCAGTTTCTTAAGAAGAAGGGAATGCTGGGAGCCAGTTAAGCCTTGGGGCCTCTGTGCCCAGGAGTGGGGTAGATCTCGGAACAGCCAAAGTTGGGAAAGAGTCCTGATTCTCAGAGTCCACAGTTTGGCAGGATGGAGGTTAACTAGGTTTTCCTTCATTTGTATCCATGTTCTTCTTTCAGACTATGTTTGACTGGCTAGATAACACAGTGATCAAACTCTGCAACATGTCCCCAGTGGGCACAGACCTCAGCACTGTCAAAGAGCAACTGAACGAGATGAAGGTGTGTGCCAAGCAGGACATTTCTCTAAATCTTCAGGCATCTGGGTTGCTATCACAGCAGCCTAGAACGCAGCTTAGAAGGTCATCCTCATTTTGTACTCTCTGCAGGAATTCAAAACAGAAGTATACCAGCAGCAAATAGAGATGGAGAAGCTGAATCACCAGGGAGGACTCTTGCTCAAAAAAGCCACAGATGAGACAGACCGAGACATCATCAGGGAGCCACTGAGAGAACTAAGGCATCTTTGGGAGAATCTGGGTGAAAAAATAGCTCATCGACAGGTATGGCAAAGCCCCAGGCACAGAGCTGGCTGGCTGGGTCATTGCTGAGTTGAGGCAATAGCCCCCACCTTTTAGGATCAGGTTCCTTAAGAAAGAGCTCCTCCAGGTGGTCCTAATCCTCACCTGACTGCCTCCGAAGAGGCTTTGGCTCGTATACAGCTGATGGAAATTTACAAGTTTTTTAGTTTCGTATTGTTTAAAACTCATAGTGAGTGTTCTTGAGTCCCACTTGTTGGGCTGGAAAGGGGTGATAAAACGCACCGGATGCTGAAACAACCCTTTTTCTCTTCGCTTCCTCCTCGCCATTAAACAGCACAAGCTGGAAGGTTCTCTCTTGGCCCTTGGCCAGTTCCAGCATGCCCTGGCTGAGCTCATGGCCTGGCTGAGCCACACCGAAGAGCTGCTGGATTCCCAGAGGCCCATCAACGGGGACCCCAGAGTCATTGAGGTGGAGCTGGCCAAGCACCATGTGAGTCCTCTGGCAGGGATGCTGTCCCAGCAAAGAATTCTGCTTTGGTTTACGTTATTTTCCAGGGTCTCGAGGGCCAGATCCCTGGGCTAGCTTAATAACGGAAGCGATTCAGTTCCTTTTGGTTCCTGGGGTTTTTTCCCCCAGCACCTCTGTGGTCTCTGCCTTAGCATCTTATCAACCTGCTGCTGGGAAGTAATCGGGAAAGTAGTGAGGCTGCACATTTAGTGGTCGGGATCTTTAGCCGTGGGGTGATTAAATAGCCTGCAGCCTTCAAACTGCACCCCCTCCACAGGAAATCCCACCTGAGGCCATCGCAGACCAGTGAACAGCCTTTTGAGAGAGGGGGCTGATGGTCTGCTGGGGCCAGAGCACAGAAGGGCCACGTTGGGTGTAGAAGAGCTAATCGCTCAGCTCCAGGCAGCATCTTCTCCACTGCTTCTGGAGGCAGATTAAGAGGCCAAGGTGGCTGCTTTGAAAGTGCTCCTTGATGCTTTCGGCTTGAGTTGCCTTCTGCAAAGGCAAAGCTCTAAGCTGAGCTCTTTTTAATGAGGGCTGCAAAGACAGGCGCCCGTATTTTCTTCACCCACAACACCATCCTAGGTGCTGAAAAACGATGTGTTGGCCCACCAAGCCACAGTGGAGACAGTGAACAAGGCTGGCAACGAACTCCTGGAATCCAGCGCAGGGGATGATGCCAGCAGTCTCCGAAACCGCCTGGAGACCATGAACTCCTGCTGGGAGTCAGTCCTGCAGAAGACGGAAGTGCGGGAGCAGCAGCTGCAGGCAACCCTTCAGCAGGTAGGCGGGGCGGGTCTGCCAGTCTGGTGAGCTGGGAAGATGGAGACGAGGCAAGGGAAGGGCCTTTGCCTGCTCTGGGCTCTTGCCCTGCCCTGGTCCAGAGAGCGGCATTTCTATGACTTAGTTGGCTGGGCCAAACTGTGGAGGAGCTTGCACGGGGGTGTAACGTTCTGTTTTTCATGGCCTTTTGCAGGTAGTTGGTTTTTTTATAGTATTATATATGTTGTATACTTACAAGGTATTGTTTTGTAAGTTTGGATTTACTGGGAAATACGGCACTTGCTGATCTTGCACTCCAATCCATAAACGTCTCTCCTTGTTCTCTGCATGTGTCACAGGCCCAGGGCTTCCATGGCGAAATTGAAGACTTCCTTTTGTGGCTTACCAGGATGGAAAGTCAGCTGTCAGCTTCCAAACCGACGGGTGGGCTGCCAGAAACTGCCCGGGAACAACTGAACGTCCACATGGTGAGTCATGGGAACTGAATGCTGACTCCGTTGATGGGGGAATTTGGTCTGAGAAAGGGCTTTTTCAATAACATAAGTGCCCCTTAGAGAGTTGGTCTAAAAGACAAATACAAATCTTCCAGAAACGATTAAGGGGAAAAGGCTTGTTAAGTTTCATTCTACATTACATAGTCTAGTCACAAAGTCCTCATGAAAGTATGTGGTTTAGCCAAGAATCCTCAAGTCTTGTAGGAAAAAGGTGTCCACAATCAGGTGTGAAAATAGTATGCATCCACTTTAGGACATCTTAACACAACAGGAAGCTAAAAGGGTCCCAAACCCCCAGTCCGTGGACCGGTACTGGGCTGCAGCATGCCAGCAACTGGTCCCCACAAGCAAGCAAAGCCCCATCCGTGGGATCCAGGCGGCACACAAAACTGCACTCTCCAGTCCGTGGAAAAACCTCTCTCCACGGAACCGGTTCCTGGTGCCCAAAAGGTTGGGGACCTCTGTAATAGGAGACTGGATGCTAAACTATACAATGAACAATTGAGGGAACTTGATATGTCTAGTCTAGCAAAGAGAAGGACTAAAGATGACATGAGTCTTCCAATATTAGAAAAACTGCCACAAAGAAGATGGGATCAACCTATTCTCCAAAGTATTGAGGCAACAGAAGAAGTAAGAGGTGGAAGACTTATCAAAGAGAGACCCAACCTAGAACTAAGGAAAAATTTCCTAACAATGAGAACAATCAACCAGTAGAACAGCTTGCCTCCCAGAACTGTGGGTGCTCCATCACTGCAGGTGTTTAAGAAGAGATTGAATAGCCATTTTTCTGGAATAGTATAGGCGGTCCTGTTTGAGCAGGAGGTTGGACTAGATGACCTCTAAGATCCCTTCCAACTCTGTTATTCTGAGTCCTGTCATTATCTAAACATTCCCTGAGTCAAAAAGTGGTGGCAAAGAAGAATGTGGCTTATCTTGAGGAGAAATTCTGCAAAATGTCTCTTCTGAAATGCCTCTTTCTGTTTTAGGAACTCTATGCCCAGTTCAAGGCAAATGAGGAGATCTACAGCCAGCTGCTGGCAAAGGGGAGGCTGATGCTTCTGAGCCGTGATGATTCTGGATCTGGATCAAAGATGGAGCAAAGTGTGGCTCTCTTGGAACAGAAATGGATCCTTGTCAGCACAAAGATGGAAGAGCGGAAGGTAGTGAGCAGGGCTGGTGAGGGACTTGGGTACACCACACACCTGCTTTCTGCACTCAGATTGGTATGATTCAAACACTGGAGGAAGAGGTTGGCCTTTCTCTGGCAGCACATCAGCTCTTTGATTGACAGGTCTGTTTCCAACTTTATACAAGTAAACAGGATTCTCTGCATGTCGGCGTCATGGAGTTCACAGAGGAACTGTTGAAGTTTAGTGGAACAAAAGAGTCAGGAAATAGGGCTGGGAGGCAGAAGCAGGAATCTGAGATTGCGGAAGGAGATGTAATCAATAGGAGTTTAGCCTTGGGAAGCAGCATGACACACACCAAGTGCCTTTTCTTGGGAGTTTGAAAGTTGGCAAGGTTGAGCAACACTGCTCTGAATCCTTTGGAAAGTGCAGCCTTGCAGTTCCCCTGGTTGTCTCTGGGCTGGAGGTCAAGCAGCGGTGACTGAATACAGGCAGCAGGATTGGGTCCAGTCCAGCAGGGTGTAAAGGTTGACTGCAATGACTTCTCAAAGCTCATAAATGACCTCTCTTCTTTCAGGAAGCTGCAAAGGGCTGCAGCAGTTTTCTGCCATAGAAAAGTTTCTCTTAGCTATTTTGAGTGGATTCTCTCCAGCACTCTTCACTGGGTGGGGGTGGGGTGAAAGGGAAAGGTATTCACCCCACTGAGAACATGAATGAAATTCTCATTTTGCTCTTGGAGGAGGTGCACGCAAAATCCACGCTCTTGGCCTGGAAGGTCAACCACAGTGAGATTTGTCAGGTGCCCCCTTTTTTCTGCCTCCCTTATTTAGTCCAAGCTGGAAGAGGCACTCAACTTGGCAACCGAATTCCAGAATTCCCTGCAGGACTTCATCAACTGGCTGACTCTTGCGGAGCAAGGTCTGAACGTTGCTTCTCCTCCAAGTCTCCTCCTTAACACTGTGCTCCCCCAAGTAGAAGAGCACAAGGTAAGGGCGCCCCAAACCTCACCCTGTAACAAGGCCCCCCCCACACACACACACCTCAATCTTCTGCTTAATCTTGGCCTTTTGCTCACGGCTGCCCTGAGGAGCATCGGTCGGAGGATCTCAGGGTGGGACTTCAGCTTTGCCTGCAGGCATCTCTCACTTCACCCAAAGGAAAGAGATTGGCCCCATAATGCCAGGATTCCAAAGAAGAGTCCCTGGAAGGATTTATCTTTTGTTTCCTCTCCACCCACCCACGGCAGAGTTTTGCTAATGAAGTAAACGCTCACCGGCATCAGATCATTGCTCTGGACCAAAGCGGAAACCAGCTGAAGTTTCTGAGCCAGAAGCAGGATGTCGTCCTGATCAAGAACCTCCTTGTCAGCGTGCAGTCTCGCTGGGAGAAGGTTGTCCAGCGGTCAGTTGAAAGGGGACGGGCTCTAGATGATGCCAGGAAGCGGGCAAAACAGGTGAGTGTCCTGCGCTTTCTTAGCTGCTCGTTGGGAGCCAAACAGGTCAACTTGGGCTTACAAAATAGCATTGTCCCAGATGTCACGTTTGCTACCTTATCAGCAGGACCACAGTTCAAATGCATGAAAAGCTGTCGGCTGAGCAGGGAGGGGACGCAGGGAGGGGATTCTGTTGGTGGCCGAGGAGGGGGCAACAGTGTGGGGAGACAGAAGAGGGCATGGCTTGTTTGCTCATAAGGGAGGTTGAGGCAGGATGGGAAGCCCTGTGGAACAAGAAAAGCGTTGGGAAGGTGTGAGCTTGCGCAGGGGAATGGGGGGACCCAACATGGAGAGGGAAAACAAGCTTGGGAAGAAAGAGAGTGCAGTCAAGGGAGACGGCTGGAAAAGGGAGGAAGCCAGGAATTTTGGCAGGGGAGCAAAGCCAAGGCTCCTGGAGACGAGCGGTGGGTGCAAGGGTCTCTTCGGGAGAGGCAGCAGGGAGAGCCACAGCCCAGACGGAGGGAGGGAGCGATGGAAAAGCATGTGAGGGTGGGGCCGGGGAAAATGCTTTCAGAGTTGCAAGATTTCCGTAACCTCACAGTTAAAGGGGAGTTCATACTTCTGGTTTGGGTCTCCTGACCTGAGGGCCTCTTGGAAAAGGGAGCTCCAGTTTCACCCTGTGGGACTGCCTGAGGAAGAGTCGGGGCCCGGGCCATAAACTACGCCAGGGGGAAAAGATAACCTGAAAGTTGACACAGATTTTGCTGGGAAAAACAAGGGATCAGATGTACAACACTCACTCTTTGTGGTACATTTTTACTTTCTAGTTCCATGAAGCTTGGAAAAAGTTGGTGGACTGGTTGGAAGATGCTGAAAATCATCTAAATTCTGAGCTGGAAATTTCCAATGATCCAGACAAAATCAAACTGCAGCTTTCCAAGCACAAGGTTGGAGTCCAGTTATAATGTATTTATATAATAAATTTTGAAACCGCCCATCTCACTCAGTCTACCATTAAATACATAAAAAACCCCATCTAAATATTGTACTCCACTAGGAGGGAATTAAAAGAGAATAATCAAAGTTAGCTGGGGGAAAACCCTTCAAGGCACTAAGCAGCCTTCAGGCGGCAAGCTCCTTTGTGAGCCCCGAGTGAGGAGGGCTTCAGAAGGGTGAGGACCCAGCTCACGTCTTGGGGGGGGGAGAATATTCCAAAGAGTGGGGTGATGCCAGAGAAGGCTCTCTTTCGGGTCCTGCCAGTTGGAATCCTTTGCCTGACGGAGTCTGCAGTGCGCTGGGTGGGATGGGTCCCGCAGGGAGCCTGGCCCACGCAGCGGGCCCTGAAGGTCATCACCAGCACCTTGCATTAGACCCAGGAGCCAGTCGGCAGCCAGGGCAGCTCCCCAGTGGAGGCATCACTTGGGTCTCCTCCGGTCGTCAACACTGCTTGCGTAGCCACATTCTGGACACTTTTCCAGAGGAGCCCCACACAGAGGATGATAGCACTAGTCCAGATGGGAGATGACCGATCCAAGAAGGCTCAAGTTGGCACACAACACAAAGTGTTAAGCGGGAACAAGGACCTGGGAAAGGCTAGGTCAACCCACAGCCTGGGTGAAAAACAGATTGCAAGAGCCCATTGCCAAAAAGGATGGGAGAAGGAAGACCCTTCAGATTTAGGTAGCTGCTGTTGGCTGAAACAAGCTGACCAAGTGATGAGAGTCTTAATCGTGAATTATTTCAGGGGGCCCCTCCCCCCAGGAAGCCTCTGACCAGATGTAAACCTTTGGGAACAGCCCAGGCCCTGCTTCCCAGGCCGTGTGGACACAGGTGGCCCGGGTGCAAGAGGGGAAGGCAAAGCAGGAGCCCAAGCGGGCGCCACACATTACTTCTGTGTGCGTAATGAAATACAGGCACCTCTTACGGCTGCCGAGAAAGAGCTCCCAAGGAAGTGGTGGGGAGGGGGGCCAGGAAGGTGCTGCACAAGGTGGGCTGGGGCTGCCCGGCCCAGGAAAGCCCCCTGGTCCTCTTCAGTCTGCAGCCTCTCTCTTCAGTCTGCAGAGAAAATGCAGTGATTTGCTTCGCCTTCCCTAATTTTTAAAAATAATTTCTGTCAAAAACTCAGGAGTTCCAGAAAACCCTGGGAGGCAAACAGCCTGTTTATGACACCACCATCCGCACCGGAAGAGCCTTGAAAGAGAAAGCTCACTTTCCCGATGATACCCAACACCTGGATCACCTCCTGGGGGAAGTCCGGGATAAATGGGACACCGTTTGTGGCAAATCTGTGGAGCGGTGAGTGAGAGCGGGTGGCAGGCGCCCTCGGAGCTGACTTCCGCCTCTTTCACTGCTGGGGGCACCATGGAGGTTTTGGGCAGGGGGCAACTGCGAGTCTTGTCAGGGATGCACCTGGGGAGGCTGGGGAATTCCTGCTCGGCTGGCCCAGCAGGCTTTCCGTATCTGGCAAGCATAAGCCCCGTCTGGGCTCCAAGGAGAACGCCTGCCATCTTCCCCGTGTGTCTCTTTGCAGGCAGCACAAACTAGAAGAGGCGCTGCTCTTCTCCGGGCAGTTTATGGATGCCCTGCAGGCCTTGGTGGACTGGCTCTACAAAGTGGAGCCCCAGCTGGCCGAAGACCAGCCTGTCCACGGGGATCTGGATCTGGTCATGAATTTAATGGACGCCCACAAGGTAACGGCTGAGGTGCAGCACGAGGAGCGTGAAAAGAGAAGCAGGCAGCCATCTCGTTCTGCCCCCTGGGCGCCTCCCTTGCAGCAGGCTGGCAGGCTGACTTCCCTTCAGCTCTAAAAAGCAAGCAGAGGTAGCCCTTTGCAAAATGAGCAGCCAGCCTCCAGCTTTGTCACTCTTTCTAAAACAGGTGTGTCCAATCCGCAGCCCATGGGCTGCCTGTGGCCCTGGACAGCTAGTAATACAGCCTCACAAGATTGTAAACTTTCAGCCTTACTACATGCTGGGTCTTGAAACATCTGCAAGAAAACAAGCAAGCTCAGACAGCACCAAAGACCCCTCATTTATACACATTAACCATACAATATATTTCATATGCATCACTCCATGCAGCCCAGGCAAGCTGAAAGTTGAACGTGCCTGTTCTAGAACGTGCTGGAGCAGAGTGGGCTTTGGGAACAGCAATAAGGGAGCTGTTCCGTCGCACTAGTTGCAGTTTGCAGCCTTGCTAAAACATCAGACCAGCTTTATTAAGGAAAAAATAAGCCACCTCTGACCTTTGCAAGAAAACTATATTTAGCCGCCATGAGTGAAGCTTGGTTCAAGGGTATTTTTTCATTTCCTTCTTAGGTCTTCCAGAAAGAACTTGGCAAGCGGACGGGAACCGTCCAGGTCCTCAAGCGCTCAGGGCGGGAGCTGATTGAGAACAGCCGGGATGACACCACCTGGGTGAAAGTGCAACTTCAGGAGCTGAGCAGCCGTTGGGACACAGTCTGCAAGATGTCCGTCCTGAAGCAGACACGGCTGGAGCAGGCCTTAAAGCAGGTGGGGGAAGAGGAGGCAAAGCCACCCTTCTTCTTCCCTCCACAGCCTTTCTGAAAGGAGGAGGGACTGACGTTGTGCCCCCCTCCCTCCCTCTGCTGGTCTTGGAAGCATGCAGGTCACATCTGGGTGGGCGGAGGGCAACGGTCGCAGCAAGGAGAGAAGTTTGGGGGCCCTGTGATTACCCTCAGAGGAGTTAAGGTCCAGTACGGAAAGTACGCCTAGAACTTCATTCCAAACACTCAGTAACCCTGAGGCACCTCAGAGAAGGCCAACCTTCAGTGGTTGGAGGGCCCTGAGGGAGATGAGCCTCTCTCTCAGTCCACCACCTGCCTCATGGATAATGGTTGCACTCATAAAATAGTGCTGATCCTCGCCTCCTGTCCTGTTTCAAGTTTCAATCTCTTCCTCTCTCTCCCTCCCTTTCTCTCCCTCTCTCTCTCCTCTCTCTCCCTCCCTCCCTCTCTCTCTCTCTCTCCTTCTCCCTCTCTCTCTCTGTCTCTCTCACACACACACACGCACACACTGAGGAAAGCAATTTACTCAAGACTGAGGATAATAGCAGAAGGGAAGAAATGAAAATCAACCAAGTCCCTTGGAAAGAAAGTTTGCTTGGTGGTTTTGCTTTCAAGAGAAGAATCCCACCCCCCAAAGTTCAGAGAGCCGAGTTAGGTTTGTCGCAAATCCAGGCTGATTCACAGAAGCAATACAGCAGGCCAGGAGATCAAATAGTGGTTTACATCAGAGTGAGCTGGGTGAGGGCTGCCTTTTTAACCAGTCTTTAATCAGGAGAGTTACTTCCCTGCTTGGCAAGGAGCCTCATTAAGTATCCCTATTCTGCTCTCCTCTCGACTGCCCGAGTATCAGAGGCTTGGAGGCCGTGTCTTCCTAGGATCGTTTCAGTTGGGTTGATGATGCCGCTGTTTGATCCAGTGGCTCCCGGCTTGGAGTCTCCTGAGGCTGACGTTCCACGGCTTCAGCTGGAGAAACTTCCTCAGAGTCTTGAGTCCTGGGCATGACACTTCCAGGGCACAGCTGGCCCATCCCGAGGGGCAAGTGGCAGAGGTGGAGGACTGACTTAGGGGCGTCTGCTTTTCAGGCTGAGGAGTTCCGTACCGCCATCCACCAGCTGCTGGAGTGGCTCTCGGAGGCCGAGCAGAGCCTCCGCTTCCGGGGAGCTTTGCCTGATGACACGGAAGCTCTGCAGTCGCTCATGGATGTGCACAAGGTGGGCGGGGCTCCCATGGACGCGGGGTGGCCCAGGGCAGGGCAGAGGGGCCGCGAGTAACGGTGAGAGCCTTTGTGTTGGCTTGTGCAGGAGTTCACGAAGAAAGTGGAGGAGAAAAGGCTGGATGTGAACTCGGCGGTGGGGATGGGAGAGAGCATCCTGCCTGTCTGCCATCCAGACTGCGTCACCACCATCAAACACTGGATCACCATCATCCGTGCTCGATTCGAAGAAGTGAGTTGCCGTGTGGACATTGGCTTCTCATCCACGGAGTTGGGCCTGTGGTGATGGCTGAAGGGTTCCTTTGGTTAATTGTGGGGTGTTCTGCACCTGAGGAATAATCAGCTCAAGGTCTCTCTGTCTTCACCCTTCCAGACGCACAGCCTTCTCTGCCTCTCAGTCTTTTTTCTTGGCCTGTTTCTCCTCCAGGTGCTCACGTGGGCGAAGCAGCACCAGCAGCGGCTTGAAGTGGCGCTCCTGGAACTCATGGCCAACGCGGAACTGCTGGAAGAGCTGCTGACGTGGATCCAGTGGGCAGAGACCACGCTGATCCAGCGGGACCAGGAGCCCCAGGATATCGAGCAGGTCAAGGCCCTCATTGCGGAGCACCAGGTAACGGCCGTCCCTGTGTTCTCCTGGCCCCTTCCTCAAGGAGAACATTCCCATTGGATGCATTGATTGCAGCAAGCGCCGAAAGTGCTCAGTGCCTGCTGTGGACGGCAGACGTTCTCAGCGGCAGTGCCACGACCGTTGCCTCTTGAGGCTTTGAGCTCTAATGTTCCACAAGGGAGGCTGAGAAAAGTAGCCGGGCCTTTGCAAACTGTTGCGTCTTTTCTCCTTCCAGTCCTTCATGGAAGAGATGACCCGGAAGCAGCCAGATGTGGACCGTGTCACCAAAACATACAAGAGGAAAGCGACTGAGCCAGCTCACGGCCCTTTCCTGGAAAAATCCCGCAGCAACAGTAAGTTGTTATAACTTGGGGTGCCACCCGCAAGTGCCGGCGGTGCGGGGTTGTGGCGGAAGCCTGCAGAGAGCCCTGCCGTGGTTCCTTCCCACCTGGCCTGGCCCGGCATCAGCAGTTGCCAAGCAGTCAAGCATATTCCCTGCAGGCTCAGCCTGTGAATGGTCGTCTCTTTTAGGGTTGGTCCTACCTCTCAAAACCCAGGTCTAAACAAAGTGATCTCACCTGTCCCCGGCTGAGGGGAAAAAGAAAAACCTTTTGGCACAGTTTTGATGGGTGTTCCCCATTTTCTCCTCTGCTCCTTTCCTTTCCCCCTTTTTCATGCTCTGGCTTGGCTCGGCTTGGCCTTTCTCAGCTCATCTGCTTTTTATTCCAGGAAAGCCCTTGAACCAGGCAGCCCCTCCTCCCCTGCCAATCCTCTCGCAGTCTGAAGCCAAGAACCCGCGCATCAACCAGCTCTCGGCACGCTGGCAGCAGGTGTGGCTCCTGGCACTGGAGCGGCAGCGCAAGCTGAATGATGCCCTGGACAGGCTAGAAGAGGTGAGGATCCTCTTCCGGATGTGGGGCGGGCAGGAAATGGTAACCAGATTTGAAGGTTGGGGCTGATCTGAGTTTCAGATACACAAGCACAGCTGGTACACATCCCTCTCCTCCCACAGCAGCTGCCACCTTGCCCTTCCTGCCTTCCCCATTCCCCATCCACTTGCTCACCTACCCTGGAAGCCACTGAAAAGCTGACACCTCCTAGATGTGTTGGCCATTTCTTGGGACTTATTATACTTAGGCCCACTTGGAGGTCTCCGGCTGCAGGAATATCCCATGAAATAAGTGTCACCTTCTGCCATACACAGGAGTTCCTGGTCAGTTCCAGCAATAACAACAGGCCTAAAACTTGGCAGTCAATACATTTTTTTCTGTTGTCATCTCACAAAGAGAAAGAGGCAACTCCCACAGTTGTGTCTGAATGCACAGAACTGACTAGGAAAGAAAAGGCTCCCCCTTTGTCCGGTACTCTCACCCCACCCGCTCACACATAGACACAACCCCAAGGAGCCTCCACATTCTAATGATGCCCAATTATGGGAATTCGAGCAGTGATGCCTGTGGCCCTGGGAAGGATATGTCTGCTCTTGATCTTGCAAGAAAGTGTTGACTGCTGCTCCCCAATGCTTTCCAAGGTGGCCCATTTTGGGGTCTTCTGGCCTTACAGAATATGCTTAGATGAATGTGAAAATCACATCCATTAGTTGCAAAAACTACCTTGAACACAGCCTGAGTTGACTCAACCCAGTAAGCTTCAAACCTACCCAAGGTTAAGTCTAGCAAAATGAGGCCAGGTTGGGCCAATGGATCTGAGCTGTCTTTAACTGACCAACTAAGCATCTTGTGTGAACAGAGCACCTAACCTTCTTCTCCTTCTATTTCCAAGCTGAAAGAGTTTGCAAACTTTGACTTTGATGTATGGCGGAAGAAATATATGCGCTGGATGAACCACAAGAAATCCCGTGTGATGGACTTCTTCCGGCGGATTGACAAAGACCAGGATGGGAAGATCACCCGGCAGGAGTTCATTGATGGGATCCTGGCCTCTAGTGAGTGGCTGCTTGTTCCAAGTCTTGCTTTGCTTGCTGGGCAACTGGGCAACTGAGCAGCAAGAAGTGTGGCTGCATGGCACAGAAGGTTTTTTTCTGTCTGATCACCCCAAGGCACTGGGCTTGTTTTGCACAGAGGCAGATGGCCATCCATACCTGGTAGCCAGGTTGACTTGCAGCTCAAGTGCTGGAAAGCTGCAGGTGGAATAGCAAGAGCACTTAGACTTATATACTGCTTCACAGTGCTTTACAGCCCTCTCTAAGCGGTTTACAGAATCAGCCTATGGCCCCCAACAATCCAGGTCCTCATTTTACCAACCTCGGAAGGATGGAAGGTTGAGTCCACCTTGAGACGGTCAGGATCGAACTGCTGGCAGTCAGCAGAATTAGCCTGCAATACTGCATTCCAACCACTTCCTGCCTGATGCACCAGTTTGTGCAGGGATTTCTGGGTATCCCACAGTGGTGCCCCTCAATCAGTTAAAGTGACATCATTGGGCTATGGAATGTGTAACTCAATGGAGGCCAGGCTGTAGCTTCATGGCAGGTGGGAGTGGGGGTGAGGACAGAGAGAAGCATGCGGGAGGGACCTCAGCACCTCTCTGGGTTCCCCTTCCCTCTGTCCCTGGAAACTTTACCAAAAGAGAAAGCCTTCAGTTCCACGTAACCTGTTTTTATTTACTTCCTTGTGACACACTTGGTTGTCTTTATGTTGATCCAAGATGCCCTTAGGAGGTCCCGAGTGGTGCTCATGGCCAGGCAGCCATTTTCCACAGCTGTTGGGGCTGGGGTGGGGGCGGGGTAATGGGGCCTAATGATTCTGCAGCAAACTCAGTAAGCCAACATTGTTTCTTTGGCCATCATTTCCTTATTTCTGCTTATATCAGTATTAGGAAAAAATCCAAAACCACATTTCTGCCCACTTCACACAACACGGAAGGGTGTGAAAAATGATAACCCCAAAGCCAAGCACTTTGAGCAAGCTGTGTCTTGCAAGGCCACTTAAGCCCCCATCTCTGTGTCTCTCAAAGCCGAGGTGAATGTCGCTCTCTCGCTTGTACCAGGCACCTAACCGTAACTGGAGCCAGATGAAGTTTCCGCTTTGCCTAATGTTGCTCCGTCTCTTGCCACAGAGTCTGCTCATCTTACTCCCCAGAAACAAAGGCTGAGGCCTTTTTTGCCTGGTTTGGGAAGGGAGGAGGCCGTGCCCGGGAGTGGCAGGGGCCCATCATTTTGAAAGCTTCGCTGAAGGGACCTGCGTCCTTCTCTTTCTCTTCCTTCCCCAGAATTCCCCACATCCAAGTTAGAAATGACGGCTGTCGCTGACATCTTTGACCGTGATGGGGATGGCTATATTGACTATTATGAGTTTGTAGCTGCTCTGCACCCTAACAAAGATGCTTACCGGCCAACAACAGATGCGGACAAAATCGAGGATGAGGTAGGGGTTTGGCTGAGGGACTCGGGGCAGGGGGAGAAGAGAGAGTAAACCGGCCTGTCCCTGGGCTCTGCAGGCCACTGATCGAGAGGGTGCATTGTCACTTCTCTCCACAACTGCATTTCTTGATCAATTCCTGGGGTTTCATGAGAAAGACGTAGGTGGAACTGCAGTCCTCCCATTTACTGCTCCTTGTGGCCCCCTTTTCCCTTTATTTCTCAGAGATGGAACTGTTGAATCTGGGATCCCCTTTCTCTTCTGGGAGGATTTATCAAAATCATTGGACTAGAGTAAACTGAATTCACCAGAGATTATTTTCCCCCAAAGCAAGGATACCTCCCTTCTTCCTCGGCCCCCCACTTGGCAGCCTTCCAGCTCTGCCATTCCTCCCAGGTGTCTCCCCCTGCCTTTATTTCCCCATGCGTTGTGTTATGTTTGCGGGAGTGTTCATAGTTTAATCATAGAACATGGAATAACAGAGTTGGAAGGGACCTTGGAGGTCATCTAGGCCAACTCCCTGCACAAGCAGGACTGTCTAATTGAGGCACATTCTTTTACTGGCAGTTCATCTTAATCAATAGGTAATAATTATATGTGAATTTATTTTGAGTCTGCATCCTGCCATTTTTTAGAGTGTGGCATGCAAATGCAGCTAGGGTGGGTAATCAGGACTGGTTTCCTGCATCTGGCGCTCCAGCTTGACCAGGGGGAAACCAGGGGTGGCACGGGACTTCCGTGTTGGTGCGCTTTCCCTGCCCCCGCCCATCACTCTTTTTGGTTGGACTTCTGTCATTCAGAGTCACCCTTCTTTGGGGCAAGCGCAGTCTCGGCCCGTGCTGTCCGTTGAATAGGAACGCAAGGCAGAGAGGCTGGAGCAGGGCTTGAGCACCGTTGCCCAGCCGGAACTGGCCAGCAGTCCGAGATCACCACACAGCAGCAAAGGCTGCCCAAATAGGCAGCCACCCGTTTGAAGCCAGTGTGGAATGAGCGCCAGGAGCACAGGCTGGCTTCTGTCCCGTGCGAAGTCAGCTTTCTGCAGCAGCCACTTCCTTCCTGCCTCTTCCTTGACAGGTGACGAGGCAGGTGGCTCAGTGCAAGTGCGCCAAGCGATTCCAAGTGGAGCAGATTGGAGAGAACAAGTACCGGGTAAGGAGAAGGAGCCAGGATGGGGCTGTCTGTGGGGGCCTCAGCAGTCTGACGGGGGCCTGCCAGTGCAGTGCCCTGTTGTGGGAAGGAGACCTGCCCACCCTGCCGGGAAGCAGGCTCTGCGCCCACAGACTGAACTCCCGGGGGTGCGGGGGGGTGTCCACGGTGCTCTGCAAAGAGTATAGAGAAAGCTGGTCCCGTGAGCCTCTGTGTTGGGGGGTTGTTCTGCCTCAGAGTACAATCCTTTCTCAGTTTCTTTCTGGATGCTCACAGAAAAATGGGTTCAGAAATGGGATTTTATCCTATTTCTGATTTTTGTTTGAAGCTCCTCGAATTTGCCCTCTGTCAGAGCTTCTCTGTGTCCCTTGAGCTGACTGGATTTTAGCCAAGGCATCAGTGGAGATTCTCAGTTGTGCCAAAGGCGCTTTCTTCAAAAAACAATTGGACTTTATTTTTCCTTGAAGACGTTTCGCTTCTCCTTCTGAAGAAAGCACCTTTGGACCAAGGCAAAGCTTCAGGAGCTGCTTCGGGGGCCATTCTTGCAGGGAGGGCGGGGGCGGGATGGAGACCATGGCCCAATCCAGAGCTTGGCATAAGGTCCTTGGGGCCACTCATGGACCTTTCTGCTGGCCGCCCTTTGTTTTAATACTTAAATGGAGGAGGAGCAGTTTAGCAGTAGGGGAAGCACAGAAAACAGTGTCAGCATTGTTGCCCTGTGTGATGTGTTCTCTCTTCTCCCTTTCTCTTCTTGTTTGCACCTCCTCCTCCTCTAGTTCTTCCTCGGCAACCAGGTACAGTGAGTCTTGCAGAGCTGCCTCTGCCTTTTCCTGTAGCTAATTCTCCTTCCAAGATGTGCATGTATAATTGGCCTGTCTGTTTCCACACCAGCCTTTTCATAACTATGATTGTTGTGCTTGTGGATGTATTAACTTGACAGAGTTGCTGGTATATACAGAAATGTACTGACCCAACCAGGCAATGGCCTCCAATTATAAAAACAAACACAGAGTCACACATGGAAGTTGGACTGTCCTGCCGATGAGCCAGACAGAAATTCTCAGTCTCAGAAATTCCAGGAAGGGATAAAATAAGGAAACGGCTGGCCTCTGCTTCTGGATACTCAAAACTGGCTGACCAGAGGAACCAGAGTTCAGGGGTCAGGCCGTGGACCGCCGTGGCTGGTGGAAACCATCTCTCCCAAACTGACCCCCGGCAGAGGAGGAGACCTTCGGCTGAACTTTCCAACCTGTCTTGGGAAGCTCAGGGACCTTCCCTCTGAATCAGAGTTCACATCTACCATCCTGCAGCTTTCCTCCTGTCCGATGAGAGCTGGGGGCCTGGCCCAGAGTTTGGCCCACTACACAGAATTGCAAGTTTGACCAAGTATTCTGTATATCGGCATCTTTCCATGGCTTCCTATTAATTTTCCATTGCTTTGGAAATGCAAGTCCCTAATTCCTCTGGAAAAGTCCCTTCCATAAATAGCACTAAATCTCCAAGCCACCTGCAGGGCCCTTTCAACAAGACAGGCGGTCTCAGCTGCTGTGGAGGTATTCCTGTTTTCATTGCTGCCTGCCTGCTGAGTTCAGTGTCACATCCTGTGGCCTGATTGGGGAGGGGATGGCAGTGAATGTCGGCAGTTGACTTTTTTTGGCCAAATCCGACACAGCAAATGAAATTTCAGTTTCCTAGATCAGTTGAGGGGAAAAAAAGGTAATAGCTTATCTGTTCAGGCACCCAGAATTACGAAGGGATGGAAATGATGGTTACATCCGTAGGTCCGTGACCCCTGAGATGTGACAATGCCCTCTTTCCATCTGAAATATTTGGGGGAAAGAGAAGGCAGTCTGTGGGGCTAAAAAGTAGCCCTGGGGTGGAAGCTGATGGGAACTCAAGATGCCGCTAGAGATTAAGCACGTGGCTTAGGTCTGGGCCGTCCCTGACCATTCAGAGCAAATTTTTGGCGCTGCCTGTGATCCTGGCAATTAATCAGTTAATCGGTACTCTGAGGTTGCTGCTCCTTCAGGCACTGTGTTGCAGGGCCACCTGTCTCTGGCTGCTGCCAATCACGCTTCTGCTGGGGGGGGGATGCCATGCTGGAAAGCTTTTGGGTGGAGGGTTTTGCTCTCCTTCCTGATGAGACTGCAGCCATTGGGCCTCCAGCTGGTCTCTTCCAAAAGGGCCGAAGCCAAGTTGCTTCCAAAAGACTCAAATCTCTTGAGGGGAAGTGTGGAATCCAGACTCCTCTGACTGTCAAAGCAGCCCAAATTGGCCCAAAGAGAAACGGCCATTCGGGGTGCAGCAGACGTGGGCAGCTGCCGAGCAGGAGAGAGGCCTGGCCAGGAGCCCTGGAGCTGACCTGCAGGCTGACCCCCCCCTCCCCCCCCCAATCGTCTTTTGGCATCTTTCTCATGCAGCGTTTTGTGGCTGGCTGGGATTCACTGTTTGTCCTTGATCACAAGGAGGCCTTGGCTTGGGGTCCAGCAAGATGGGCTTCTGGCCACCTGGGGTCCATTGGATCATTCCACTTTTTTAATCATTAAAAATTTAAGAAATTAATTATTAAGAAAGATGGTAATTAATTGATTTAATAAGAATAATATACTTAATCAAATTTATGATCCTTTTGTAAAATAATTTCCTCTGTCACTTTCAAAGGCAAACTGGGGCGGGTGGTGGGGAGCTCCACACATGGACTTTTGGAGAACACCTTAGTATGACAGCGCGATTAAACCGGCTCCCTCTTTGCATCTTTGCGACAGTTCGGGGATTCCCAGCAGCTGCGGCTGGTCCGTATCCTGCGTAGTACAGTCATGGTTCGTGTCGGCGGAGGATGGATGGCTCTGGATGAGTTTTTAGTGAAAAATGATCCTTGTCGAGGTAGGAGATGCATCTGCTTCTTAACGAAGGTTTTTCCCGGGAAACCTCAATCCCGGTGACTGCCGAGGAGCAGGAAGGGGAGCTGCCCTGGGGGTGAGCCTGAGGGGCCCCAGAAGACCAGCCCAGGGATCGTTGCTCAGCGCCAGGCCCGTGAGAAAAGGAGCCGCCGGCACTCTCAGCCACAAGCACCAAGGGGTCACACCCAGACAGGAAGCGCCTTTCTCTGGGTCGAAGATCCCGCTCCTTCGGCCGCCGCCCGGGCCGCCCTGCATGCCGCATGAAGGAGGCCCCCTCCCTGCCCTGCTGCTCCCCCCCCCCCCGGTGGCCGCATCTGTTTCTTTTCTCTGTTCTAGTTCACCACCCTGGCAGTAAAATCAAACGCTCCGACTCCAGCTCTTCAATTGCCAGTCAGTCTCCGATAGGTTGGAGGTTTTTCTTCCCTTTCTCTGACTGCCCTGTTGGGAATGGCTTTGCTGCTCTAACCTGCCTCGGTTGGTGCCGAATGCTGGAGCCTGCACTGTGCTTGGCCAAGGAAGGGGGTGCAGAGCTCCTGCTGGCCAACTGGCTGCAGCTCTTCCCCCCCCCATCCCCCCCATGGGGTCCACTCCTCCCCCCTCCCGCCACGTCCTCCGGCTCAGCTGACCCTCCTGGGTGGCCCGAGTGAGGAACGGGGCGTGAGAGCCTGTGTGGATGCCATGTGCTTACTTGCACGCTTCCTTCTCTGCTTTTCTGCTCCTGGAAGTACTTGACTGAACGGACTGAACAAAAGATAAATAAAAAAATAAAACGGAATTCAAAAAGTTAGAAAAACGAATGGAAAGTAACGGTAGCAATAAAAAAAAGTTACATTTGCTGATTTTTTAAAATGCAGGGGAAGCATCCTCAAAGGGGCCTTTCTTGCAGATTCTGACACTGGGCAGACTCCTCACAGGAGACTTCTGCCCTCAGGAATCCAGAGCCGTTTGGATGGCAGAAGTTGAGGACGTTCTGTTGCAGAAGCCCTGAGCAACCAGGGCACGTGGCTGACTTCAGCCTTTCTGTGATCTCTGCTGCTGTGTTTTAACACTGGTCACAATTTCTGGATACTTGCCAAACTTTGACCAGCAGTCCAGGATTCTCCAGGCAGCAGAGCTAATATGAAAATTTTTGAAGTCCGCTCACTTGAATGACACCCAGGTTGAGGAAGTCTACTTCAGCCCCGTTCCCTTTCTCTAGGGAACAGAAGAGAGGTTCTTTTATCCTTTAGTATCACTTCCTCCTCGTGTTGAAGTCTCAGCCTGTGCTGGTTTGGGTGTCTCTAATTCAAAAGTACTTTATCGGAAGCCAACAAATTCCCTTTCCTTGATCTTTGGAGTTGTGATGTTTCTGGCAGGTTCACACTTGCCTTTCCTCCCAGGGTTTCTTCTGAACTTGGCTGGATGCTTCTGGCTGGAAAACCTCCACCGTTTTCTCTCCCCTGGTGCCCTCCAGGTGTCTGGCTGAGAGTTCTGGGGCGTTGAAGGCAAACTTATGGGAAAAGCCGAGGGGATGGATTGGATGGGAGGGCTCTCGGCTTCCAAGCCCTTTTGACTTTGTGATTGCCACACGTCCGTTGCTGTGCTGTGGCCAGTTGTTGCTTAGCTCCCCATGATTCCAGAACAAGACTCAACGCTGATCCTACAAGGCTTTTGCAGTGTGGCTTACTTAACCAAAATACCAATGTGTGTGCTTCTGTTGGTTGAGTTTTGTATTTTCCAAAGATTGTGGATTCTGTCAACACATTTGCTAATAAGTCGGGGATGGGTGTTTTTTTTTTCAATTTCTTGATCCCACCAGTTAATTTTATTCCAGCCTTTGGAGAAGAAGAAAAACTTTTCAGGTGAGAGTATCGGCCAGTGATGGCCTCTGGCAAGATTCCTTTTCCTGGATCTTAGTGCTCCAAAGGATTCATAAGACATTTTATATGGCCGATGCAAGCCATCTAATTCCAGTGAAGAGCAGATTCTGATTGGCGATGCATTGGCCTCTGGATCTCCCCCAACCCCCAGTTTGATCCTCCTTTTTCGTGACTGGTGCTGATCAGCCTTGTTGGGGGCCCCGGGCCTGCTTCTCTATCTCCAACATTCACCCAGCCTCCACCGGTCCACTGGCTTACTGCAGTTTTAGCTTTGTGGCTTCTTTGCTGGGCTGACAGTGAAGAACTTTGGGGAGGAGCCCCCTCGGCAGGTGGGGCCATTGAGAGGGAAAGGAGTTTGGATGCCTGCTCTGGTCATGCAACTCCACCCCTTTCCTAACCCTGATGCAGCCCTGCAAACCTCTAGCAAGGCACACTGCTGGGGGGGGGAGCGGCAGCTGAGCGGTTGGGGCTTTGCACGATGACTGGCCTGCATCAAGCGAGGGGGGGCTTTTCCTGCCTCATTCAGTCATTTAGACGGCTGAAGAGGTCTTTTTGTCCGGCTGGAAGAAAATGACTGCATGCCTCCAGCAGACTCCAAACCTGGGCCATTAGTTGGTCCTTTCATTTAGGTGTCTCCAGCTTTGCCATCCATATTTTGTGTTCTTTTCTTACAGCCCGAGGCAGGACTAACCTTGAGCTTAGAGAAAAATTCATTCTACCAGAGGGCGCTTCTCAGGGAATGGCACCATTCCGGTCCCGTGGCCGGAGGTCCAAGCCTTCCTCGCGGGCCGCCTCCCCCACACGGTCCAGTTCAAGCGCCAGCCAGAGCAATCACAGCTGCCCCTCGGTGCCATCCTCTCCTGCCACACCTGCCAGCGGGACCAAGGTGAGAAGCAGGCTCTTTCTTCACCTGGTTTCCTTGGCAAAGGGCTCTTTCCCCTCAGCCTTGAAAACACAAAGGGCTTCTGAAAGTCTCTGTTGAGTTGTGGTGCAGGTAGCCGGGGAAGGCTGCTTTGTCTCAAAGCCCCCCACCAAGCCGGCCCCAGAAGCACCACAGGTGGGGCCCGCGATCATCTCCTCAGGCAGAGGCTGCGGCCCAGAGGGGAGCTCGCTCGGTTGACCTAGGGAGTCTTCACACCAGGTTCTCCTGTCCATGTCGGAAGAGTTCCATCTGACCTTTCCATTTGTGCCTTTCCAATGGCTCCACATTCAAGAAGAGGCCGAATTTCTCCTCTTCTTCACACTCCCCCCAAACGGTTGCTAGTCTTCCCCACAATATGGAATGTGTTTTTTTTGTTGAGCTTTTTACCAAGACATTTTTGTGCATCACACAGTTCTGTGCCCTGTGTCAACCTAGTTTTGTGTTCATTAGCTTCATCATTATCATCATCATCATTATTATTATTATTATTATTATTATTATTATTATTATTATTATTATTATTATTATTATTATTGGATTTATATCCTTTTCTGTTTTATTTCCTTCCCTCCCTCTCCCCCCTCCATTCATTTTGTTTGCCCCACCCGTCCTTCAAACTCTCTTTGGATTTTCCATTTCACAGACTCCGCATCACTTCACCCGTTGTTATGATAAACCCTGGTTGGTAAACAGCAAGGCAGGTACCCCCCTGAGGGGCTGCGATAATGCCGACCTCCACCTGTCTGCTTCTGAGGTAGAGTATGGCTCCGGTGGGCAAAAGGAAGGCCTCGAGTCAGCTTCCTCTCCTGCATTCCCCACACCTTTCTCTGCAGAGGCTGGCCGTATTATTATTTAGCCTATGGCATGTCATACATGGACTAGCAATCTAAATTAGCATTTCAGCTAGATTAGTAAAACCCAATAAAATATAAATATTAAAAAGAACTGTGTTCAGATACCGACGTCTAGGCCATCACACCATTGAAGCGCGGTACAATTTATATTTTTTAAAAACCGGATACTGGACCCAGTATATGCCCTCAGCCTACAGCCGGTCATGACGTACTGTACAGTTTGACGTGGGACCCCACAATCACGCTGAGGGGAGATTACTGTGCCCCATTTATGCGAAGAGTCCCGGCAGACGCTGTGTGAGGTGCGAATCAGGTTTGTCCATTGCTGACGTGGTAGTTCAAACCTCAGCACATGGGGTCATTTATATGGGCATTCAGTGGCCCGTTTGCCTTTGAGGCTGACTCTGCAAAACATCTGAAAGCCCAGCAGGCACCCTCAGAACCACAGTTTGAGGCTGTTCCTCTTTTTAAGATGATGTTCTTAATTAAGAACATCTTCCAAGAGGAGAAAGCTGCCCAAGCTTAATAAAAAGGATGTAATAAATACTGGGGTCTTTTTTAGAAATAAAGGTTGGAGAACAAAATGAAATGAAATGAAATGAACCTTTATCATCAAAGTACAACTATGTGTACATTGAGATTAGCTGAGCCTCCCTTTGTGCTCCCACCCCCCAACACACAGTGACAACAAACCCTCCATCTTACTACACCATGTGTAAGTTCACACTTGAATAATAAGTGTCTTTTAATTTGTGTTTTATTACTTTCCTCTTAAGTGATTTTTAGGTTCAGGGTAGCCATTCTTTGTTTTCATTTCCATAACAACAACTGCCTCTCCCCCCCCCCCACTCCATCAGGAGGAGCCTGGCCTGGGGGTCAAACCATTTATGCCACCTTGGCAGTTTAGTGCCGTGCTGCAGGTCCTGACCGTCCCCCTGGGGTTTTAGAAGGTGCTGGCAGAGGTTGTGGTGGCAAGGTCCTTGGAGAGAAAGGCCTGCCTTCATTTTTTTTCTGTCAAAGAGAAAGTAAAGTACAAGAACAAAAAGATAACATGCCAATAGTAAAATGCAAAAGAAGTAAACAAGGGATCTAGAATGCCATGGATATTACAATTTTCCAATGTATCATTAATTACCCAGGAATTACAGCATATATTATATTGATTTTAAAGCAGTAAAAATCACCATTAAGCTTTCTGCTAAAAATGCAGCCTAGGAACTGTGGCCAACACAAGTTAAAATAAATAGAATCTAAAGTTATAATACTAGATGAGGTATATGTTCAAGTTACAGGTCCAAGCACTGAATTTTACTTTAGATTTATTTTATGATAGGGAATTTTGGGCCCCAAAGCAGCTCCCTTCTCTGGAAAGCACCAGGGGCCTCACCTCGTGACCCACGTCTTCCTTGGGGGACCCTAATGCACAAGCAGAGCGAACGTCCTTCCTTCTTCTAAACAGGCGTTTGGAAACTGACTGAGCCCCTCCAAAGCACCCTTCCCCAAGGCAAGGGCCAGCTCTGGCTCCTTTTTAAAAATTATTTCAGCAAGGACAGCCGTTGGATTAACCAGCTCGGGTTCCTCTGGCCGGCCAGCCCGCTTTCCTCCCTGGCCTCGCGATGAGGCAGTTTGCACATGGGGCATAATCATCTGCTTGGCTTGAATTCACCCAGCCTGCTGGGCCAAGCCTCCCCAAGGCCATGTGTGAAGCCTGTCTCCACTTTGCAGCTGCTCCTGAAGCCCAGGGCTTCTCTGAGGCTCTTTCTGTGGCTCTGTAACAAAACATTTGCCTCCATCCCAAGGTTGCTCTCTCCTCGGCCAGCAAGTTGAAACGGCCCACTTTCCACTCCAGCCGGACGTCTCTCGCTGGGGATACCAGTAACAGTTCCTCACCAGCTTCTTCCGGTGCCAAAACCAGTCGAGGTGGTAAGTTCCAAGCTAGATTTGGAAGCACCACAGGCAAATGCTCTGCGTTGGGAAGCCCACTACGGCCTCCCAAACCATTGGTAGACCATGCGGAATTCTTTTTTGGTCTTATTTTTTTTGGAGGGAGGGTTGAACACAGTGCTGTTAAATTCTTTCAAGATTCCCTCGCAATGTAAAGATTTGTTTTTGACTTTCAGATCCTAAGAAAACAGCCAGTCGCCCCACCAGCCGTGCAGGCAGCCACGCAGGGAGCCGAGCCAGCAGCCGACGAGGAAGCGACGCTTCCGACTTTGATCTCCTGGAGACGCAGTCTGCCTGTTCAGACACTTCGGAGAGCAGCGCAACAGGAGGGCCAAGCGGCTCCCGGCGGGGCCTGGCCAAGCCCTCCAAAATCCCCACCATGTCCAAGAAAACAAGTACGGCCAAATCTCCGGCCCCCAAGAGATAATACAGCATTCACGCGATGTCCAGCTTTGCACAGACAACGGAAACCTGTGTGTCCAGTTTTTAACCCTGCTTCATACATTGGATGTATATTTATTCTACGTGGGAGAAATTATATTGTTAAAAGTGTAAAAGAAAATTGTGTTATGAAGCTGCCTTATTTGGTTCTCTCTTTTTTTTATAGTTTACTTTTTCATGTGAATATTTATGTAGATAAAACTTGCCTTCTTTGCAATGGGGGCCCAGGGGAAACCTGAACATGGGAGAGAAGCAAAAGGTCAAGATGTGAAAATGTAAAAACAAACAAATTATATAAATAGGATTTCTGTGCAGTGCAGAAGTTGTTCCTGCATTATCATTTAGGATTGTTTCCTAAGTGCATCTTTATAAAAATTAACGCTGTTTCAGCAAGAGAAATTATATTTAAAAGCAACATCTGAAGATCCAACATAAGAAAGGAACTTTCTTTTTCTTTCTCCTTGTAAATCACAGATACCTCAATAAGAGAGAAATGCACAGTGAGGGGGCTTGTTTCCAATTTTAAAGATAAATTCTTATGGTTTTACCTGAAGATAGTTTGAAAATGGACCTTTGCACATGCTTTTTTGAATAAAGAACTTCACTGCAATACTGTACTTTGCAAAAGGAAAGTCCTGCCAGGCTTTCAAAGAACAACATTTTGTGGGATTACAACAGCAGAACCGTTGTAGGGAGGTAAAACCATGTGGTTTTAGCAGTGAGAGGATGGGAGGATCTTAAATTTGCTTCTCTTTAGCCGCAAGATAACACATTTCCAAAAGGCAACCCATGAGTGGAAGGACTGCCTTGACTTTTTAGTTCACAGACTGCAACTAAATGGCTTTCTTAGGCTGGTTCAGGCCTCTCCAGCCAGCAGGACCCTGCAGGGTCTCTGCTGTGGAGCAGCCAGTGGCCTTTGACGCCCACCCCCCACCCCGTCTTCCTGGGGAGGTGGAGGAGCATCACCAGCAGACCCTCTGGCTCTGGACGCCCCTGGTCTTCCTCTATTTATTCACTTGTACTCTTGTCCCTACTCGGACTGACCACATTGCTGTGTGATTCTCTCAGTTGGTTTAATTGAGCCAGAACCGGAAGCTCTACCAATGAATTGTTTAAAAACAAACACATTTTGTATTAAAATTGCTTGCAGTAATAAAAGTGAAGCAAAGTGTCTCTTATTTTATGCTGCCCAGAAAGTTGGAAGAGGCGAGTGATCAGGGTCCTCCCGGGATCCCTGAGTCCTAAGGATGCCTGAAGCACCTGCTGAGGTGGGAGGATTGGGTCGCCCAGGCTGATGCCAAGACCAAGCTCTGACCCACTGCTCGGATTCATCTGCTTCTGCCTGATCAACATCTCCAAAGAGCTGAAGGCCACATACCCATTTAGTAAATGATTAAAAGATACCTGCTCCCCTAGTCATAAGCTGGCCAGCCTGGGATCCCACCAATTAGGGGGGAAGCCTTGGCACTGTCTCACAGTTTCAATGTGCTCCTATGGCCAATAAAGGCAGAATGTTGCCACGCAAGCAGCTTTGAGGGATACTGGGGTAGATCCCCTCTCCCCAAAATCCATGTGCATCATCCTCAATTAGCACGGCCTGTGCACTGCAAGAATCTGCAAACATCAAGATGGGAGAAGGCAATTTCAGGAAGGGCTGGCACCATAAGAACTTTCCCAAACCTAAAGAGGCCTGACGGATGGCATGGATAAGTCTCGAGCTGATGCTGAGATGACAGAATGCCTGTGGCTTCACACGTATTTCTAGGAAACGGAGGTTCCAGAACCGGATGCCTTCTGTCAGGACCCACCCCAATCCACATCTTGGGAAAATAAAGAACTCTTGGAGCCACGGCTTGTCCAAAAGGAGGTTTTACTAGGATGTGATTGGTTGTGGAAATACAAGACAGGATCTGGCATTGTGTTACAACTTGATACTTTATAAAGAGTTCCTGGTTCAACCCCCTCCCCTCAAAACTTCCTGTGTCTATATGATTATTGCCTCCTTCCTTTTCAGATTCAAATGGAGATACAAACCAGATCCCCCCTCCCTTCCCCTCCTTTGTTGTCCTAAGATCAAAAGGGTTTTCCCTAGTCTTTGAATGCAGTGTCCGGCCAGGCTGAATAAACGTCTTCTCCTCTCCCCCTCGGAGAAATGGCAGAATCCAGGGAAGGCACAGTATTTTAAACATACATTTATGAATGTGATATAAATGGATTCTGACACCTTCCCTTAAGACGCAGGTGTGACATTATGTCATGCCTTTGTGTACGATGTTTTACCTGACTTTTGCCCTCCCTGTGATTTTTTTCCCTTTTAAATGGTACAGGTAGTCCTGAATGTATGACCGCAATTTAGCCCAAAATTTCTGTTGCTAAGGGAAATATTTGTTAAAGTTAGTTTTGTCCCATTTCACAACCTTTCCTGCCATGACTGTTAAGTGAATCACTGCAGTTGTTAATAACAGCTTAAGTGAATCTGACTTCCCCATTGACTGCTTATCAGAAAGTCGCAAAAAATGATCACATGACCCCAGAATACTGCAACCGTCATAAATATGAGTCAGTTGCCAAATGTCTGAATTTTGATCACGTGACCATGGGGATGCTGCAACTGCCATAAGTGTGGAAAACGGTCATAAGTCACTTTTTTCAGTGCTGTTGTAACTTCGAACACTAAAACTGTTGTTGACTGCCTGTGTCTCTCCTGCGTGGTGTTTTCAGTTAACAGTGGCCACCAGGAGGCACCACACAACCAATTTTGTCATATTGGGGACTCTTCAGATGCAGGGTGCCAGTAGACTCTTCCTTTCATGCCTGGTTGAGGGTTTAAGAATTTGGAAAGTCCCAAGTAGGACAGGAATTGCTCCTGTGATGCTTCCTAGCTCTTCCTCTTTCTCCCTCCTGACTGCCACCTCTGCTTTTTGACTAAAATAAAACAATCCACTACCTTCATGCATGCATCTGATTGCCCTCCACCTTCTTCCTGGACTCTTCCAAGGGGGGGCACCACCCCCACCCCCGTCTGAGCCCCTGGTTCTAGTCTCAGACTGCAGGATCTTTTTACTGATGTTCACTTGGGGTGACAGCCAATCCATTACTCTGCAAATTAGTTTCCAAGTTCCTTTCAGGGATGTGAGAAGTGCTGCTGTACAATTGCAGCCATCTTTCCTCATAGTTTCTAAAAATCCTTTTTGGCTTCTCTGCTCAGAACACCTCAGTCTCCAGGAGCTCTTCCAAAGAGGAAGGACAAGAAGCCAGATGCCAAAACCTGCTCTAGAAGTCAGGCCAAAGGCTGCCCTGTTGGGCTGGCCAGTTTATTACTAGGCAATGTTTCCACCAGTTTCCCTTGTGGCCATTCAAAAATGTCTTTGCCACCTACATCCACTACCTTTCCACTCAGTGGGCAACAGACATTTTAACCAGGGACATTTTCCATTAGCCACTCCTTTCGACGTCGGAAATTACGGTAATACTGCCTGTTGCAGAAATGATTCCTGAGTTTTGAAGCAAAACGAACAGAATGAGTGATCTAAGTGTGTGGTCAGTGAGTTGTCTTCCAAACTCTCCCGCCTCTCCACCGTTTAGTTGAGCGCTTGGGGGAGCAGCCTCAGCCAGTCCAGGCACCTCCCCATTAGCCTGGAAACTGAGCCAAGTTCTCCTTTGCTGCTTTCTCTTTCAGTGCTGCAAGCGTAATATGCAAGCCAATTACAGATCAGCATAAATATCACCCTGGTTCATAGAAGGTGCTCAGCCAAGACTGCTTGGTCCTCCAACAGTACACCCATTGCCACCATGACTCAGCCCAACTCTGCTGCTCCTCATCCTCATCTTCTTTCCTCCCACTTTCCAAGCATTGGAGCCTTCTCCAGAGAGCATAACAGGTCCAAAGTAGAAAAATTTGAAGCTGGTCACTTGTGCCTTCACTGGGTGATTTGTTTGATTTGGTCCATTTTCATTGGTCTGTTTTCTTGGCTGTCCACAGAAAGGAACAGAAATTTATTTCAATCATTGACCAATAAAATATATTCAGTAAAACAAAGGAAAATTATCCTCTAACATCAATGCTTGTGGGAAGCCATGTATGGGCAAAGCTTGTACAATATGTAGCAGAATTTTGCTACTTTTCAGAGAGACTTACCCTGGTTGCCTAATAAGTACTGCAAATACAAATACATACTTTTCCTATCCTGCTCTTTCAAAGTCCATAGAGAGAGGGAAGCAAAGCTTCCTTGCTGCCCAGCTGTGAAGAGTAAGATGACCTCCTGCTTCTTAGGCAAAAGGGGCTGAAGGATTTTCAAGCCCAGAAGAGAAAATGTGGAAATGGCTCAGGCAGCTGCCTCGCTGATTCAGATTTCAGAGGTTCAGATTTGGAAAATTTGATTATTGCAGACAATCTCAATAAAATTTTAATTTAAATTTAAATTTGTTTTAATTGTGGGCTAGTCTTAATTTAATTCTATTTTAATTGTATTTATTTGTATTGTTTTAATTCGCCCTGTAAACCGCCCTGAGTCCTTCGGGAATAGGGCGGTATATAAAATCAATTAAATAAGTAAATAAATAAAAGTAGGTTTTAGCCTTCTGGGAAGTTGATGGCACCCACCAGCGCTGCTCAAGTCCAGGACCTGGGGGGGGATTCGGACGCTTCCTCCTCGACCCCCTCGCTTAAACTCCGGCCTCGCATGGGGCCGGAGTACCTCAGGGAACATCTGCTGCCGGCATCAAGCTCCCTGCGCCCTGTGCGTTCCCACAGAGAGGGCCTCCTCAGGGTGCCACCGATCAGAGAATGCCGATTGGTGGCCCCCAGGGGGAGATCCTTCTCTGTGGGCGCTCCGGAGCTGTGGAATCAGCTACCGGTTGAGCTCCGGATGGCGCCCGATCTTCGCTCCTTTCGTCGCGATCTCAAGACATTTCTGTTTGTACAAGCCGGCCTAGCCTGAGGGGGAGTGTTGGGGTTATTTTATTTTTCGTTTTTTAACTTTTCTGGGGGTTTTTAGTGTTGTATTTATATTGTTTTTAACTAGGGCAATTTGTTTAATCTTATTTTAATGTTTGTATTCGCTATTTTATTCTGCCCTGTGAACCGCCCTGAGTCCTCAGGGAGAAGGGCGGTATATAAATGTTATTAAATTAAATTAAATTAAATTAAACGTTTCCTTCGGAGGCGGACCGGCTGATGGGATTCGGAGACGCCGGAACGACTTCGCGTACCGGGAAACTCGAAACGTGTCCAGTCACTCCGCGGATGGAGCCTCGAGGGACCGAGGGACGGAAGGCGGGATCGGAGGACGAGCCTCAACCGGCATCCCGACTCCGGCAGAGGGCGGCTCCGGGCCTGGGCTCCGGCAGGGAAAGGAGTCCCGGCTGCCTCTCGGGGACGGCAACTCCCCGCCCTTCCCGGTCGCCGGGGTCGTCGGAGGTGTAGCGGGAGGCTCGGCCCACGTCTGCGGCCGGAGCTGGAGGACGAGGTTGGACGGCGGAGGCCGAGCGGGCAGGGGCCGCGACGTGGCAGTGACAACGGCCGGATCGGTTGTCTCGCCGGCCCCACCGTCTGTCTTTACTTGCCTTGCCCGCGGACGCCGCGGCTGGGACGAGGCGGGCGGCCACCCAGCGCATCCGACGTGCCGGATCGCGGCCCCCCCCCGCGCCTCCGCCTGCCGCTTAAAGGGCCGGCCCGACGGCCGCGGCGCTCTGACCCACCTGCGCTGCGCGGGCGCCATGCGCCTCTCGTCGGGCCCGGCGGCGGCGGCGGCGGCGGCGCTACTCCTGATGGCCGCGTTGCTGCCGGCGGCGGCCCAGCCCCGCCAGGCCCTCGCCCGCCGCCCGCCGCCGCCCGCCGCCCCGCCACAGCTGAGCGGGCGCGAGCTGCAGCACGAGGTGCTTGCGCTCCTGGGCCTGCCCGGCGGACCCCGCCGCCGCCCGCGCCGCCCGGCCGCCCCGCCGCTCTTCATGCTGGGCCTCTACCGCGCCCTGGCCCGCCAGGACGACAGCCAGGACAGCCCCGCGCTCAGCGGCGCCGCCGACGGCGCGGACACGGTCATGAGCTTCGTCAACCTTGGTGAGTCCCGTCGGGCCGCTTTCGACGGGAGCGGGAATCCTCCGCGAGGCCTCCTTTTCCGGAGCTTGGTCCTGAGCAGCGAAGGGCCGGGAGAGCTCTTTGGAGCGCGCGAGCCCAGGAGGGATCCCCGAAGCCGGGCAGGTGCAGCCTCCGGAGGCCGCCGGGCCGTTGCGGGGTCCCGGCGGGGTCCGCGGTCCACGCCTCGTAGCGTGGAGGATGGAAGCCCGGAACGGGTCGCTCCTGGGAGCTGCGGGCTCAGCCCTGCCCAGGCTACGCGCGAGGGTTCGGGCTCCAGGGCTTTGGGGGGGCGGGGCAGCCTTCGTCCTGCGTGGCTCGTTGCAGACCCGGCCGGTCCTGGTTTTTCGATTTGGTGGAAGTTGTGCGAACAAGGCAATGGAGTTTTCTTACCGGAGTTTAAGAATTGTGTGAACCCAGCCTGAAAGTGTGGCTGATTTTCCAATTGGAGGTGGAAAGAAGCCCAGAGGATCGGGGGGGGGGGAAGCAGCCCCCCGATCTCAAGAGGGCCCCGCTGCTGGTTGTCAGACGGGCGTCCGCATTTAGTTCGCAGCGGGGGCGGCCGTTCCGCGTGCGGCTGCGAGCGCATCCGAGAGGGGTCGGTCCTTGAATGGCTCCGGGTGGGCTTACTTGGAGGAGTTGCCCTTTCCCGCGCCGCCGAATTGACTGCGGCGGCTATTAGCAGAAAAAGATCCTTCGGAGACTCAGCCCACCAGCCGCCCCCTCCCCTTCTCTCTTCACGCGCTGCTTTGCCGAACCGCTGCCCCCTCCCGGCTCCTCACCGGGCACCGCTGCCCTGCAGCAGGGCGGTGGCGTCCCCAAAGCTAGGAGGAGGGGAGCAAGCAAGAGCTGGCATGCGGGGGCGTAAGGGGTTAGACTAGCAGGTGGTTCCCCTCCCCCCCCATCCTCAGCCACCTTGGATGACTCTGGCCAACCATGGAGACTGCAAGCAAAGAGGCAGCGGAATCTGGTCGAGCCTGTTCCTGCCCTGCCGAACTGCTGACTTACTGAAACACATCTGGGCAATCCGGGAAGAGCAGCTGTTCCCTTGCCAGCCTCCCTTGTTGGGCTGGGCTGCCTTTTCCAGCTGATCCTCTCCGGCAGAAAGTAGCCTGCCCTTCCCTTCCCTTCCCCACCCCTCCACCCCTTGAACTGGGTTCAGTCTGATGGGATGGTCAGAGGCAAGGGACGCCAAGGGTGGGGGGCTGCTGTTGGGTGGAAGCCATGCCAGGGTCTCTGCAGGGCAGGTTGTGTTTTGCCAGAGGGCCGCTGGGAAGTTAATGGAAGCACTGATGCCCGTTTGCCTGCACTGAGAAGGAGCCTCTGCAGGAGGTGTAGTGTCTGTGTGTGTGTGTGTGTGTGTTGGGGGGGAGTGCAACTCTGAGCTGCGGCATCACTGGGAGCTGTTGTCTCCAGAAGCAGGATTGGGAAGCGGGGCTGCCTGCTATTTCTGCAGCAGGTTGAGCGGTGCCCTTGCCTGGCCCTGGCCTGGCCCCACAGCTGATCCGGCTAGTGTCAGCTTAGGCAGCTCCAGGCTCCAAGGTCCTGCGATAACTGCACTTTGGGGAGGAGACTTGTGCATTTGCTGGGAGTGGGGGAAGAGGATTCTGGGAGCAAGCAAACCTGTTGCATAGCCCTGGAGCTTCAGGGCTGCTTGGCCTGCAGCCCAAGGGGAGGCTCATCCTCCCCGGGACCACCGGGGGCCATTGGGCCTTTGACCTCCTCTAGGGAGGAGTGAGTCCCTGGACGGAGGATTCAGGTTTACAGGCAAAGGGCCGATCCTTGACTAGGGGCACTAGACTGTGCTGGGTAAAAATGGCTGTAATGTCACTGACTCAGTAAAAGGATTGCTGGGAGGGGGAAGGTCCTGAGTGAACCAGATTTTTCATAAATCCAATTTCCTCAGCATCTGAAGCAAACCATCTCTGTCCTTGCATCCAGTCTGTGATGTATAAAAGATGTGTCCCAATTCATTTACAGTTAATTAACTATTGTTGGTTAAACAATTAACCAGTGGAACAGCTCACCTTCAGAAGCTGTGAATGCTGCATCACTGGAGGTTTTAAAGAAGAGACTAGACAGCTACAGTACTTGTCTGAAATGGTATAAGTAAGGTCTCCTGCTTGTGTGGGGGGTTAGACTAGAACAGGGGTGTCAAACTCAATTTCATTGAGGGCCGCACCAGCATTGTGGTTGCCCTCAGGGGGCTGGGTGGGTGTGGTCTGGGTGGGCGTGGCTAGAGTGCATATGGCCTACTGGGTGGGCGTGGCCAGCTCTACATCGTTCGCATCAAGGGTGCCTATGGGGGCCTGGGCAGGAGTGGGACAGATCTGAGGGTCTCTGGCAGAATGAGATGGGACTGGGGTAAGTGCCAAGGCAGCGGGGGCCGTTCCCTCACTGTTTCCAGGATGGCTTCGCGGGCTGCATGAAACCACTTCGTGGGCCGGATCCGGCCCCCGGGCCTTGTGTTTGACATGTCTGGACTAGAAGACTTGTAAGGCAGGGATTCCCAACCCCGGCTCACGGCCCACCACTGGGCCGTGGCCCATTTGGAACCAAGCTGGAACATGCACGAACAGCGGGCATCTGCCGCTCATATGGAACAATCCCCTCCCCCCCCACGTCCCCCTGGTCTGCCAAGCTGGAAAGTCCCTTCCAATGCTGTGATACTATTATTCTGTTACTCATTTGTCTCCCAAATTGCTGGTCTAACTATGCTGAGACAGAAAGGTTAATTCAACTGGCCAGCCGTCTCCAGTGACCCTTCTCAGAATTGTTGTGTGGCTCTTAAACAAAAGTATTTCCCCTGGGGGGGGCAGAATAAAGCAACCCTTCCCACAAGAGCAGGAAAAGAGAGAGCCCACGGTGAGACTGCTTCCAGAACAACTGCCACCACAAACTGATTTGCTGAAATAAACTCTTTGCTGAAGTCCAGCCTACATTGTCCTGTGCTCCAGCATATCAATTTATTTCTTTTAGAATTATTTATGACTATTACTTATTTCACTCATTTATATGCTGTCTCCTCCTAGTTAGTAAGGCTGTCCCTTTTAATGATTTAGAAATTATAATTCATCATTGGCTTCAATGGAGTATTAGGAAAGTCATGTGTTTTAATATGAAAGTGACAATTGCAAAAATAAAAATCTTACTAATTTTGTATTAGTTGAAAAAGTTGAAAAAGAAATCCACCCCCTCCCCGGCATTGCAATGTTTTTTTTTTCTTTCTGGAGCCAAAAAGTAAAATCAACCAACTGACTGCCACCCCAAGCAGATTCTGGCTTATTTCTCCATCTGCAACTCTTCATATGCACATCAAAGCGACCGCAGAGCAGGCCTGCCTGTGGTGACAGCCCAAGAGGAAAACATTGTTCTTGCATCAGAAAAATGGCCAACGGCATCTTAGACTTAGGATGCCCGTCAGCAGCCTGGATTGTCAACGGAAATGGCAACTGTATTGTGCTGCCCATCTCGGCCACAAGAACAGCAGAAGCCTAACGCCAAGAGGAAACTGAGGTTGTCTTCTGGGAGCAGCTTTCTGTCCATGGAAGATATTTTTGGGAAATGAAGAATGTGGAGGAGCCACCCAGTTTAATCGCTTGCTTATGTCCTCAGAACTGGGCCTTCCGGGAACATGCTGGCTTGACTTTTGGACACCTCACCATCTCCAATGGAAAGTCCTCTGTGGAAGGTATTCTTGTGTTGCATTTGCCCCCGCCCAAAAAAAGGTGCTCAGCAGGGGCAGCTGCCATACCCCCCTTCTTGCAAAATCATCAGATCTCTGCAAGGGGTCTCATGCCCAGCTCAGCTGGGCTGCACCGTTCCCAAAGGTGGGGGCTCTTGCCAGAAATGTGAAGGTTTTCCTGTCCCCAGGAAGCTGCAGTCAATTCCTCTGAGAATCGGTGAGCATTCAGCCTCCACTCGGCCACCTCCTCCCCCTGCAGCATGTCTCCTTCACACAGACACACCCCAGAGACCAATCGAGATTCCTCTGACTGCCACATTAAACCCTGTGGGGAAGTATCTGCACCTGGCTCCTTCAGTGGTTTTTCCCCAATATCCGGCTTGGGGGTGGAAGGCTGCATTTGGCCATTCTGAGATTAGAATAAGGTCTCTAGCCTTGGGCAGGGGGCTGGACTAGAAGACCTCCAAGGTCCCTTCCGGCCCTATGGTTTCCTCCTCGTTTCCCTTTTATCCCTTGAGGGGGGCTCTCTTTTCCCCTCTGCCGTTAAAGAGCCGCTTCCTTTGAAAGGAGGGAGGCCTCCTCTGCTCCGGCTGCAGGCCCTCCTCACCCAGGGGGGACCCCAGGTCAAAGGATGCTCCTTCTCAGGGAGCATCAGGTTAGCTGCAGCAGCTGGGACCTGCCTGGGGCCTCGGAAGGCGTCTGGCAGCAGAGCAGCTCCCTTATTGAGCCTCTAGTGGTCCAGGAGGGCTGCCCACCTGAGGAACAGCTTCCCCTGACATGAAGGTCCTGTGAAGGCTCTTTCCCAGGTGGAGGCACCAGAATGTCTTTGGGTCAGGCCCAGAGGAAGTGCCCTGCTGCTCCTGCCACCATAGCCACCAAAGACGGCAAGCACTGCTGCTCCCACACCGGGCCTGGAGCACCTGCAGCGTCTCTCGACGAGGGCACCAGGCTGCCCCAACTGTAGCCACCGCCACCACCTTCCTGTTGTTACTGCCTGGCAGGCAAGCGGTGCTGCCCGGACACACCGCTTCTCCTGCCACCAAAGACGGCAAGCGCAGCGGTTCCCAATCTTTGCTTCTTTCACTCTTCAATTCAGTCTCCTGTTCTGCGCATGCGTGAGTGTGTGCTCATGCATGAGTGCTTTTTATGGCTTCCATTTGTTTGCTTTTGTGAAAGAACCGGTTCCGAGTGGCTCTTTGACCCATTCAGGTTGCCGACCCCTGGTTTAAGCAATCATTCACTCAGGGCTTTTTTTCTCATAGAACGCTCAGAACGGAGTTCCGGCACCTTTTTTGGATGGAACCTTGTAGGGTAGGCAAGTCGGGTTGTATGACATGTGTGAGTTCCGGCACCTTTTTCTTTTACAAAAAAAGCACTGCATTCACTTAAGTACAGCAATTAAGGACACTACTTTGTGCAACTGATGGCAGCAGTTAAGGCCAATACATTACAGACTCAATGAAGAAAGTGTAAGCAGTTCTGGATTTTCTGTTTTCATAATCCCAACTTCTGTTTTTTCCCCTTAAAAATCAAGGTTCTAGCTTTGTAGTTGTGAAGACATGGATGGAAAGATTTCAGGAACTTGAGGGGTCATTAAGGGCTGCAGTTTCTCCTTAGCAAGATAGAAAACTTCAGCTGAGGAAGAGTCGGCATTGCTGGTGTGTAGAATAAGTCCAGGAGTTGTGCTCTGCTTGCAGAATGGAGGAATGAGACCCCAGCCAGCCAGGAAGGAAGCCTCTGAAGCCATTTCAGGGGTGCAGCTCCTCTGACATCCCCTCGGCTTGCCCTCATTCGTTGGAGTGGGGGCAGCAATCAAAAGTTGCCTGCTGCTGGATGAGATTGCCGTGGGGCTCCACCACCGTTGTGCCCTTAAGATTTACTTCTAGGATGCAGAAGCAGTGAAAGTAATGGGGGGGGGGAGATTTTGCAGACTTAAGGCCTCGCAGACCCTGCTCTCCCTTCCAGGGAAAGATTGTGTTACCAACCCTCTTGGCTCTGTTTCCGCTAGACAGAATTCCTTCTGCACTTCATTCCGATTATTTTAAGGCTCCCCCTTCTTTATGTGGTTCAGCTTACCAGCATTTCCTTTTAATTTGGCATCTCAAAAAGGCACACGGGGCTCTCCAGGGCATCTGGGACTAGTCTAATTGCAGTAGAGGTGTAATTTACAGAATAAAATAGTACACACAAACACGCACGCACACGCGTGCGCACACACACACACACACACACACATTGAGATGGGGGGCACATGACTAAAAATATAATGAAACTGGCAGAGAAATAAAATTCATTTTGTGTGGATCTGCAGAATTTTTTTTCAGTGTGCATTTTAAAAAGCTTATAGAGAATAAGCAAAAAAAAAACTTTATGCTGTTAACCGCTAACAAAATGATGAGCCTATGTGCTAAATATGTGCACTGATCATAAGATTCCTGGATCCATTTGGTACTTTGGAAAGGTTTGATTTCTTTTAAAATCTATTTACTCTGGCATTTCTGGGGCCGCCCACTGACCTGGGACTCATGATGGCGTGCAAGGATTAAAACAATGAACCAATACATTAAAAGTCCCAATGAAAGAGGTTCCTTCCAGGAGAAGAACACAGAGTGGATTTGCTGGCAAACTGCCAATGAAGGAAAGCATGATTTCTTGGCAATAAGAAAGCAAAATAACAGTGGTTGTGCAAACCATAGGACAGACTTAATACAGCTAAATCAGACTTTCCAAAGTCTGCACAATCCTCCTACATCTGCAATCCCTGAAGTCAAGAAAAGACTCTGCTGGTCTCTGAGCAGCTGCCTGCTTTGAAGAAACTTTTCTCTTCGCTCACATTTCTCTTCTCTATCGGACTTGGAGTTGTCCACTCAGAATATTGAATTGCTCAAGCAAAGACAGGACTGCTTGAGAAAGCAGCACCGTCCCAGAGCATCTTTGCTCCTTGCATCAGAACACTGAGGACAATCAAACAGAGGAACAGCTGGCCACCAGAAATCATGGGCGCTCCATCACTGGAGGTTTTTAAGAAGAGGCTGGACAGTCACCTGTCTGAGACGGTGTAGGTTCTCCTGCTTGAGCAGGGGGCTGGACTAGAAGACCTCCAAGGTCCCTTCTAGATTGTCTCTTCTCTTCTCTTCTCTTCTCTTCTCTTCTCTTCTCTTCTCTTCTCTTCTCTTCTCTTCTCTTCTCTTCTCTTCTCTTCTCTTCTCTTCTCTTCTCTTCTCTTCTATTCAGAAGGGGCAACCTGGTCCATCAAGCCCCCTCCCCCTCCAGCGAGTGGATGATTATCCCAGATTAAGCCCCTTGACTTTAACAGAGGAGTTGCTGAGCATCTTCGCAGTATTACTGCCATCAATTCACCTTCAGCTTTCTCACTTTTTATTTATTTATGTTATTCATTCATTCAATTTCTATAGCTGCTGGACTCAATCATGTGCCTCTGGGCGGCTTACAATTTTAAAAGATTTTTAGATTTTTTTTATTAAATCTTGGCAGGCGCCAATTTCCACAGGCTGCTCCAGAACTGGAGCTTTGAGCACGAAACTGGACTGAGGAGGAGCAAAGAGGGACTTTGGCCACATGCTGGATCAAAGTGGGCTCTTAAGGTTAGGGAAATGTACAAGAATTAAACAAAGGTCCAATTACATTAAAAGCCCCAATGAAAGAGGGTCCTTCCAGGAATAAAACACAAAGTGAATTTGTTCAAGTAACACCAAATTTTACAGAAGGTGGAATGGATGGTGCTATTGTCCTCTAGGAACAATGTGGCTTTTACTTTTGCAGTAATAATTAGGGTTAATTAGGTGTATTTTAAGCTGAAAGTTTAATTGGCTCATATCAGTTATTACAGAATACACGTAGAGTAACAGAGCTCCTGCCCATTTGTTCTCTCACTTTCTCCTTCCCCTTTCCAGGGCATGAATGAAAGGCCTGTCTCGGAACAGCCCTGTGTTTTCCAGAGGGAAAGCATTAATTCCAAGAGTTTGGATTTAAATTTCATCTGAAAAACAAGCACTGGCCCTTTCATCCTCATCCAGGAAGCGGTCCTTAAGCCAGTCTTCTCTTTCCTTAGAAGTTCTAATTAGATTTATGTTTTCAAGCATTCAGAAACACTTTGCGCATCATGAAGGCATTTAACAAATGTTTATTTTTTCAGAACACCATAGAAAAACGCCGCCTGGAGCAGAGGGTGTAAGTCAGGGTGCCAAAACGGATTGTATCTCTTAAACATAAACTATGAAAGATTCCTGTCTTGGATGCTCCTGGCTCTCAAGGGTGCCCTACTCCGTGCTGAACCAAGGTTGGGGGTATGTGTTCTCAAATAGCAAGAGAGGGTGACCACTTCCACCCTTGCCCCAGTGCAGAGGATCTGCTGGTCTTCCTGAAGGAAGAGTTATGAACCTAGCAGATCCCACTGCCTCCAAGGCTGCTTAGAGAGGATTCCTTAGGATTTATCTGGCCGGTGGACATCCATCCCCCTTCCAAACAATTTTGGGGTCCCAAAGGGGCTCCTCGCCTTGAATGGAAGGGCCGGCCTCTGCTCAGCATTGAAGACTCCAAAGTGAGGCAGCAAAAGGAATTGGGGGGGGGAGAGGGAGGGTCAGTTCTTTAAGATCCAAGAAAAACGATGACCACTAACAAGGGGTGAAACTCTTCAGGCCCACTACTTCTGGAAGGAATGAGTCCAGTGTCTCCAGAAGGAGACCCCAGCCCTGTCCCCAGTTGTAGCTCCATCATGTTCCACAATCCTCCTTTTTTATTAGTTTTCCAATATTACAATAGTATCTTTAAAAAGCAACGTGGTGTCTGGGTTACAATAGTTCCATTTCAGACAAATACATATTATTACAAATCTCCAAATTGTTGTAACCCATACTTCCTCTCTCTTGTTTCCTTTAATACAAATTATCTCTTATCTAAATTAACATACTTCTCATTGCTATCCATCAGTCATTTAATAGTTTTCTTATATTTGTCAATACTTTGGTATATTTTATATTTTAACATTCCATCTTTAAAACATCAAACACCTTATATATTTTTCCAGCTTTAATTTTACATTGATATTAAAATTAAACATTTAAAATTTCTCATTTTCATATTTCTAAATAACCTCCTTTCCCTTTACACAATTTTCTCTGATACCTAGTAATGTAAATATACTTCTTATTTATCTCATTTCCATATCAACAAGTTAGTAGTACAATGTAAGAATGGTAGTCATTAGGATACCAATTGCAAGGAGGAGAAAGAGGAGGACAATATAATATTCTTATTTCTCATTTATAGTTTCCACATATTGAAAATTAACCAAAATTTCTCCCGTTTCAACATTTAATACATCCTTTCATGTCACTACATCCAAGTATATTAGTTACATTGTATCATTCTTAACATATATACATCTTAATCCATGTCATTTAAAGAGCTCAATATTTCAATGTTAGTATTCATACATCTGTGTTTTATTTTTTTTAATTAGTATTTTTATCTACTCATCAAAACAATCTCTTGTAATCCAAGTACAATCCTGTCTATTTTGGTATTATCTATTTCAGGCCTCTTAAGGATGTCCATATTTCTTCAATCTTATTCTTGCTTTCTTCCTTTGCCATGTCATTTTTCGCTTCTTTGCCTCAGGGTCATCAAAGCATTCTTGTGTTGTTATATCATATTGAAGTAGCCCTCCAGTCTCCATTTTTGAAGGATTGAGGAGTCTGTTAACAGTGCCAAATCTTCTCATTATTTTCACCTCCTGATATAATTGTCCTGGACTGAATAAATTTTTTTCCACCTGTTTCTCATTTTGGTCTTCAAAAGTCTGTGTTTGTTAAACAGTTAATTCTGCCAATGTATTTGATTGTTCAATTTCTTCTGTTAAGTTCTGTCCCAATAAAATTTATTTTTTATTTTATTTATTTTATTTATTTTAATTCCATTTATATCCCGCCCTTCTCCGAAGACTCAGGGCGGCTTACAAGCTTAGCAGTAGCCTTCATTCTATGTATATGCCTGCTTATTAGGGCTTTCACACACACCCCAAGCGGCATTATTACAAAGTCAGCTTAATTGCCCCCAACAATCTGGGTCCTCATTTTACCTACCTCGGAAGGATGGAAGGCTGAGTCAACCTTGAGCCTGGTGGGATGCGAACCTGCACTAATTGCAGGCAGCTGGTGTTACTTAAGGAGGCATTAGCCCACTGCTCCACCAAGGCTCTTAAAATATTAGTTGTAGTCAAAGTTTGAGTTTGTTTCTTTGAGATGCTTTCTAATTCTTTTCCAAAAGCTCTTATTTCATTGCCAGCTGTAGAAAGGAACTGATAAGTTTGGTAAGATATTTCCCACATAGCATAGATTTGTTTTTGAAACTCTTCCAAGGTGGAGTTTCACATCTGGTGTTCAAGGTTAATCTTATCTTGTTTTTCTTAAATATTTTCTTGATTTTTTTTAAAGAGAAATTCAGATTGCAATTTCAGGTTTAGCCACTGGGTGCCCCCCCAAGTGCTTTGAAAGTTCTTTTCTTTTAGTCCGTTTCTTTTTCAATGTTTTTTTAAAAAACACCCCTGAGCTTGCTCGCCACTTATTTGAAGGGAGGGTTGAATTCCCCCCTCCCTCTCCACAGAGGGAAGGTACTTAGCAGCTTATTTAGCTGAAAAGAAGAAAAGAAAAGAAGAAGATTAAGGTATAAGAGAGGAATTTTACCCCCATCTCTTTAATGTTGCCTGGTGGTAAGTTTGACTTCGGCTGTAGTAACTGGCCATATTACTATGGCCAGTCTTTTGTCCACCGGTTTGAAGGGAATGCAGGCACTAATGGGAGGGAGGGGTTGTGGTTCCCCCGCATTTCTGCAAAAGCCCCTTCTTGCTGGTCGCCCCTCTAGGGCAACTCTCCGGCCCTTTTAGGGCCCCCCAGCAATGCGAAACTGGATGTGGAAGATGAGAGCCGTCCTCAATATCGGCTGGCTTGGCAAACTAGAAACCTCCATGTTCCATAATCCTCATTGTCCTCCTCTGCTACACAACATTGTCCTTGATGCATCTCTAGCCCAGGAATGAGGCAGCCTTAAATTGTCATTTTGCAAACTGCAATAAAATAGTTGTTTCCCCCCTTAAGCAAAATTTATGGTGGTCTCTCAGGTGTTGCCTGTGGGGGATCTTTCCATCCTCTGCTCGCAGCTCTCTTCTGCCTCTTCCACCTGCACTTCCTCTCAGACCTTTGTTTGTTTGTGGAATGTATACATGCTGCCCATTGCACTATGCAAAGCAACTCTTTCCTCATGACCTGTTTTTGGAAGCAGCTTCTCTAGGTGTTTCCAGCCAAATGGGGGGAATCAAACACTGCACAATGATAAATGAACCACCCTCCATCCTGGCCTCAAGGGAGCTTCACTTTTCCTTGTTGTTGTCTGGGGAAAAATGAGGGATGTCCCATGGACTTGGGGGGGAGGTGTTCCTTGGTTCTTTCTTTGGCCTCAGCCTGATAAGGTGAATAAAAGAGTGACAGGGACTTGTGTCCTAAAGCTGGTCACCTTGCAGAAAGAACCAGCAGCCCTAAAACACAATCGTTCCCTAAGTCCTAAACGAGGATGGTCCTCCCCAGAAGGCGGAGGGGGAGCTAAGCATGCCCCTGCCAGCTTTAAGGACGTTTAGGACTTAGGGAACGATTGTGTTTTAGGAGGCCTTTCCCACTTGGGGGTTGGGCATTTGCATCTGGTCCTGGAGAGACGTGTACAGGGATGGATTGGGATCTTTCTGTGCTCAGTTAGGGTGAGCATTTCATAGAAAAGTGCATCTTGCTCCTTTCATTACCAAATGCCTCAAAGGGATCCCATTAGAGTCCCGTGATCCCACAAGCAGGGTGGGGAAGGAGAGGAGCAGGTGGGCCTATCTGGGGGAGGGGGTTCCTTCCTTTCTGGGTGCTGCAAATGAGCTTCCTCAACACACACACACACACACACACACACACACACACACACACACACACCAGTGGAGAAGATGCTGTTCTTCTTCAGGTACCCCGTTGCTTCTGTCCTGCGGTCAGTCTGCGCAGAGGCACCCAGTGCAGAGTCTTTGAAGTGCCCACCCTGAAACAACAGGTGGAATCAGATGATGAGAAACCAGCTGCCCATCTCACCCCTTATTGTGGAAACATGAATTAGAGATGCTTTATAATTCTGATCCAAATAGCATAAACTCTGCAGAACAGTTTTAAACAGAAATTTATTGATCAGGAATCCTAGGCAGACTTACATTTGCTGCTAGGTTCATCTGTTCATGAGCATATCTGTCCATTCCAGCAGTGTAAAAAAATAAAGGTAGATTCACCCCATGTCTGTACTGAGCAAAGAAGCCTCGTTGCTTGGATTCATACAGAGAGATAATACAAAGGCACATAGCCAGGATATCCTGCAATAAACTTTGAAACTCCTCCCACTGTTCTAGATAAGCTATAGCAGACATGTCTAACACAAGGCCCGAGGGCCGGATCTGGCTCGCGAAGTGGTTTCATGTGGCCCACGAAGCCATCCTGGAAACAGTGAGGGAACGGCCCCCACTGCCTTGGCCCTGGCCCAGAGACCCTCCTTCTGCTACAGACCCTCAGATCTGTCTTACTCCTGCCCAGGCCCCCATAGGCACCCTTGATGCAAACGATGTAGAGCTGGCCATGCCCACCCAGTAGGCCATACACACTCTAGCCACGCCCACCCAGTAGGCCACACCCACCCTGGCCATACCCACCCGGCCCCCTTGAGGGCAACCGCAATGCTGATGCAGCCCTCAATGAAATTGTGTTTGACACCCCTGAGCTATAGGATTTACTACAACTAGACTACATTTCCCAGAAGCCATCTCTTAAGGAAATTTAACCTGTAAATTTAACCCTGTAAATGCTACATGTTCTTACATACAATTCTGCTGAGGATACAATGTTAACCCTGTAAATGCTAAACACTCTAACACAGATCTTAAGTATATGCTCTGGCCAGATAGTTACATACTGGTCCAGGTGGGTTGGGAGGCAAGTTTTGACTTGTGCGAAAGCAGCACAAGTTTCATATTCTTTGGAAGAGAGTCTGGGATGTGGTGTGTTAAAGCCCTGCAAAACCGATCTCAAGCTCCCTTCCTGCAGAACTTCAGCCCTCCCTATCACTTTGCTTGTGGATCAACCAGACCACCTCTGGACAACTGCGCAGAAACTTCTCTCCTATTTTTCTACCAGTTCTTAATTCTGTTTGGTAAAAAGAATTTGGTTTTGAAGTTTTATCCAGAGGAAAAGATATATGTTGGATATATGTTCCTGGATGGAGCAAGGTCTCCCTGGGGACTTCCTGTCTCTCATTGCAGGATCACTCAGTGGTCTTCAGCCTCCCTGACTTCCCTGGCTTCTAAGCAGAGGGAGGGGAAACCTTTCTAGGACAGGCGGCCAAAGCAGGCGCCGAAGGAAGAGAAATGAGGTCACAAAGCAGCATCACCCCAGAGGCCTGCCACATGCCCTACAACAATAACAACATTATCTCCAAAATAGTGACCAATAGAAATTTAAAAAAAACAGAAAAGCATCCTGAATATGTGGTAGAAAAAACAGTAGATTATTTATTTAATCTGTATTTCTTGACTATCTAAATCTATTATTGGATGGGTTTTTCATCATGCTGGATGAGCTAAGTGGCTGACCTGTCCTGGGTTATTTGCATTATCATGGCAAGGTGAGACCCTTTGAGTGGTTGTTACTCTCTGTTGCACCCCAAAAGTCTTGTTTCTTTCCCTTCCTCCAAATGTATGTCCATCTGTCAGCAGCTCAGAGAGGGCCTGTGACTCAGACTAGATAAGGGGTCCATGGAACGGTACCAGGCCACGGCATTCCAGCAACTGGTCTGCACAAACAAGCAAAGCCCCATCCGTGGGATGTAGGAAGCACACAAAACCACACACTCTCCGGTCCATGTAAACACCTTTCTCCACAGAACCAGTCCTTGGTGTCCAAAAGGTTGGGGACTTCTGGACTAGACAAAAGGTAGCCAAAGATTTAGGGAAGAGGAAGTTAAATGGCTCTTTGTTAATAGCTAAAGGTTTCAGTAAGTATGGCTGAAAGAAAAAAGAATTAGAACAGAACAGAACAGAACAGAATAGAATAGAAGCTGGAAGGGGCCTTGGAAGTCTTATAGTCCAGCCGCCTGGTCAAGCAGGAGAACCTACACCATCTGAGACAAGTGACTGTCCAGTCTCTTCTTAAAAACCTCCAGTGATGGAGCACCCAGGATTTCTGAAGGCAAGCTGTTCCACTGGGTAATTGTCCTCACTGTCAGGAACTTTCTCCTTGCTTTTCTCTTTGATCATTGTTTCTCGACCTTCCCTCTGATGCTTTGGAGAATACTTTGACCCCCTCTTCTTTATGGCAGCCCCTCAATACTGCTATCGTGTCACCCCTATTTCTTATTTTCTTTAGACTAGCCAAACCCACGTCCTGCAGCTGTTCTTCATATGTTTTAGTCTCCAGGCCTTGGATCATTTTAGTTGCTCTTCTCTGAACTTTTTCCAAGGTCTCAACATCTTTTTTGTAGTAGGGTGACCAAACATGGTTGCAGTATTCCAGGTGTGGTCTCAATAGGGTTTGATAAAGCAGTACTAATACTTCACGTGATCTTGATTCTATGTCTCTGTTTATGCAACCGAGGATTGTATTAGCTTTTTTGGCTGCTGCTGCACATTGCTGGCTCATAATCAAGTGATCGTCCATTAGGACTCCAAGATCCCTCTCACAGTTACTGTTTTTGAGCCAGGTCTCACCTAATCTGTACTTATATTTTTGATTTTTCCTGCCTAAATGTAAAACTTTGCTTTTCTCCACATTAAAACTCATTTGTTGGATAGGCCCATTGTTCCAGTTTGTCAAGATCTTTTTGAATCTTGAGCTTGTCTTCTGGGGTGTTGGCTATGTGAGGTGATCTCACGATGAATCGTTAAAGGTGCTTCCAAGTAAAGGCATCACGCAGAGATGCAATCATTGTGAGGTGTTCTCACGAGTGAATCGTTAAAGGAGCTTCCAAGCAAAAAGCATCACGCAGAGATGCAATCATATTAGCTTTATTCATGATAGATCAAAGAGAAAGAAATACTTGGCATGAAAGCATTCATGCCTGCATGTGAGAGAGAAATAAAATAAAACAAGCTAGCATTACATGACTAAAAGAAGGACTAAGAGCTAGGAGAGGAGAAAAGGAGACTAGAAGCTAGAACAAAGAGCAGCCCCTCGTGCAGAGGTATTTATGGGGGGTCTTGGTCCCTCCCTGACCATAAAACTCTCTCACCAATGGGGCTGTGGGTCCGAGACCCTTGGCTCATCAGTGGAAGCAAAGAAGCCTCTTTGCCTCCATCTGATGACCCTTTTGGGGAACTGCCAATGGCTGGCACTAATCATCTAACAATTCCCCTTCTTGCCAGCCAATGACAGGGACCAGTGAATGTATGTAAGGGGCGAGCAGGTGTCATGGACATGCATGAAAACATTCAGAAGGCCAAACACAAACGCTTACACAGAAGGTTGTGCCGGTCAATGGGAACAGGCTTGGTAAACAGATCAGCTATCTGGTCAGCTGTATTACAGTGCTACAAAAAACCCTTTTTTGTAAGCTGCCTGACATTTTTATAGCGTATGTCTATATGGCGAGATCTGGAGCCTACTGCATAAGCCTCCGAGATTGCAATTGCGGCAGTGTTGTCCTCTAGAATTTGGATGGGCAGAGGGGGAGATGCCCAGATGCTTGTTATCAGCTCATTGAACCAAGTCAAATCATTGGCCGTGTCTGACAGGCTGGCAAATTCAGCCTCGGCCGTGGAGCAAGAAATAAATTTTTGCTGCCTAACATGCCAATGTATTGGGCAGCCATTTAGCAATATGAGGAAACCAGAAGTGCTCCGTCTAGTTTTGGTGTCTCCAGCCCAGTCTGCGTCTGAGTAAGCGGAGAGCTGGGCCGTCTTCCCTTTCTCTGGTTCTAGCATAAGGAGAGCATCAGCTGTGCCCTTTAGGTATCTAAGCACCCTTTTAACAGCAGTCCAGTGGAATTCCTTTGGGTGTTCCACGTGCCTGGACAATAGATTCACAGCTAAAGCTATGTCAGGTCTGCTCCAATTGCTGATGTATAGCAAGGAGCCAATCACAGATCTGTAAAGCGTGTTATCTGTGAACTCAGGACCGTCCTTATGGGTGTGGTTGTAAAAGTCGCTTTGCATTGGGCTATGCGTAGGATTAGATTCTGTCATTTTGCATTTGGCCAGTAATTCCTCTATCTTTTCTTTTTGAGATAGAGCGAACCCCCCCTTAGTGGCCAAAATATGCACACCCAAGTACTTGTCAACCCGCCCCAAAGACTTCAGAGTAAACTTTTCTTCCAGGGCCTTGGCAAATTCATCACACCTTTCCTTGTTAGGCCCTACATATAATAGGTCGTCCACATAAACTAACACCCGTTCTGTGGTTCCCTTGGAATTGCGTGTGAAAACACATTGATCTGCATGAGATTCTGAGAAACCAACTCGTTCTAAACTCTTTCTAAGACAGTCATACCATAATTTCCCTGACTGCTTAAGACCATATAACCCTTTGTAAAGCAACCATGTATTTCCCCCTTCTTGCTGGTAGCCAGGTGGGGCCCTCACGTAGATCTGCCGGTCCAAGTTGGCGTGGAGGTAAGCCGTCTGGATGTCGAATTGGAAGACTTCTTCTCCCAGAGCGGCTGCAGTCACGAGGGCGGCCTTGACGCTCTCTGCCCGGACGGTTGGAGAGTAAGTCTCCGAGTAGTCTTCCATATAACGCTGAGCGAAGCCCTGGGCTACCAAACGGGCCTTATACAGGTAGAGACCATTGGCAAGTGGTTTGGCCTTGTAAACCCACCTTGTGCCAATGACTTTCCTCTCCTTTGGAGGTTGCTGGGGGGTGAAGACCTTGAGTTGTTTTAAGCTCTGCATTTCCTTCTCCATCGCGAGCTGCCATTTCTCCTGCTCCTCGATGGGCAGCTCCTGGATGTCAGAGAAGGATTTTGGGGTGACCACAACGCTGTTGACAGACGCGATGTGGCCAATGTCAATTCTCTTTGGCGGGACCCCTTTGTTGGACCGCTTTGACCTCCTTACCTTCTGCCACTCACCGCTCTTTTCTTCCGCGGGTCTCTGAGGTGTCGCTGGGGGTGAAGACGGCGTGTCTTCTTCTATGGGACTGGACGCATCTTCGTCTTGTTCCTCACTTTCGTCGGTGGCAGGGTATGTGGTCGTCTCAGGTGATATCGTGGTCGGTGTGCCTCTGCTGGGTCGGTTGGCATATGGGCTCAGATCATTTGAGTGGATCTGGGTCCAATTGGAATCCTCTTCGAAAGAGGCAGATTGGGAAGTCACAGGCCTGCCCCCTTCTCCCAGGAAACGATAGGCCTTGGAGCCAGGAGCATAGCCCAAGAACCTTAGTCTCTGGGAAACAGATCTCCCCTTCTTCCGCAGCTGCTTGGGGATGTGCACCCATGCATAGGTACCAAAAACACGCAAATGTGCCAGATTTGGTTTCCTACCGTGAACCAGGAAATATGGGGTCTGGTTCACAACACTGCTCCAGGTGCGGTTTAAGGTGTAATTGGCATAATGGACCGCCTCTCCCCAGTATGATTCTGCGACACCCGCGTCTGCAATCAGACTACACATCATGGTTTGCAGGATTCCATTCCTTTTCTCAGCTACACCATTCTGCGAAGGGGTGAACGGTGCAGTTAGAAAATGGCGGATGCCCTTACGCTTTACCCAGTCCTGAAACTTCTGAGACATGAACTCAGCCCCGCGATCGCTCTGCAGTTGTGCGATCTTGGTCTTGTACTGGGTCTCTACGAAGTTATACAGTGACTTTATGGCGTCAAAGGCTTCAGATTTTTCTGTGAGAGTATACACGTGCCCGTATCGTGAAAAATCATCAACGGCAGTGAGAAAATACTTTTTCTTTCCTAGGGAAGGTGTAAAAGGCCCAACTAGGTCAACATGTACTAGTTGGTATGGATATTGAGTCTTGCGTAATGACACCTTTGAGGTCGGGGCAGCCTTCCTCTTTGTTTTCTTGCAAATGGCACAGTCCAGAAACACGTCACAGTCCTTGAGCTGGACTCCCTCAGCAAATTCTCCCATCTTTTTAACTACAGGGAAGCTTGCATGACCCAGCCTTCTGTGCAATAAGTGGGCGCACTTATCATGAAGCCGCTTTCCCACTGACACCCTCTTGGCTCTAGTTGCTTTGAGTGGTGCTGTAGGTGCCTGCTGAGATTCAGGCTCCTTGCCCACACTGCCCTTGGAAAGCCTTGGGGCAGGCTGTGGTGGCTTGGGAGAAAAATATGGTAAGCCATTTATTATGGTAATATTTCCAATGACCCTCTGGTCCCGGGTGACATGACCTCCCCCCTTGCGAAATAAGACTTCCACTTTGTCATCGTCACACAATTTGGTGATGCTCAAAAGGTTGTTGGCTATGGAAGGGGCGTGCAAGACACCCTCAACTTTGCCAAGCCCAGGTACAGAAACAAAACCCTCCCCAACAATTGAAGCAGTATCACCGTTTGCAACCTTGACAGATGAGTTAATTTTCTTTAACCTTTTAAAACCTTGACTCATATTAGTAATGTGAGAAGAAGCTCCAGAGTCCAGTAACCATAAGTCAGTGGAGCTATCAGCCTTTGTTGTGGGGGTGAGGGAACAAGTATGCAGAGAATTTCCCTTGCCCCTGCCACGCCCCCTTCCTTGCCCCTTGCCTCTTACTTGATTGGGACCACGTTTAGGGGCTTGATGTTGATGGGGGCAGTCTTTCTTGAGGTGCTCCTCAGAGCCACAGATGAAACACTTAAGTAGAGCATTAATTCGCTCTGAGTTGTGGCGCCCCCTTCTGGCTTGCTGAGTGGTGACTCTGGCGTATTCTCCAGCATCTCGTCTCCTTCTATCCTCCTCGATCAGTCTTCCTGTGAGGTAGGACAGATTTATGTCTTCCCTCTTGACCGCTTCGAGTGAAACAATGAAATTGCTCCAACTCCTGTCTAGGGAAGCAAAAATGATCGCGACCATGTTCACATCAGTTACAGGAAAATCTCTGGATATCAATTCTGCCCTGAGTGCCTTTAATTTTGCAAGATGTTCAGGCATGCTGGCACCAAACCTCAGTCTGGTTGTATAAAGCTCAGTTGTATGTCTGGTGATGGAACCAATGGTATCGCTGTTGAATAAATTGTATAATAGTTGCCAAACTTGAGCAGCTCTGAGACCTGCTGGGATGCTGGAGAACAAGTTATTATCCAGCGAGCTGAGCAGGGCAGAGTAAGCCTGCAAGTGTCGCCACTCTTCTTGACGTCCCCATGGGGGAGGGGGTGGTTTCTGAACCATTTGTAGAGTCCCATTCTTTAAGAGATATAGCTGTATATCTTTACTCCAACTGTTATAATTCTCTCCTCCCAGTTGTAGCTTTTTAAAATCGCTTGGAAGATTTGCTGCTGGTAAATAGTCCTTCTCAGACCCTTTTTCAAAAATCTCTGAAATGTCCATTGACATAAAAGGGAAAGGGAAAGGGGTCCCTCTAGTGGTCGAGGAGGGAATCCTTTCTTGACTATTTAGTAACTCCAGATGGGCGTGCCCGGAAACCATGTGATCCGGGGGAGGGCGTTGTTCAGGATTTCTCCCTTCTTCCCATGAGGCATTGGGGGGGCGGAGCCCAGATTTGCCAGCTCGCAGTTGCTGCAATGAATCCTCCCGAGAATTGCAGGCACATGGATTTTCATCATTGCCTGGTTTGCCCTGCTGGTCCTGAAGACCTGAAGAGAAGGTGGGAGGCCGCGGGGGTTGATTGTTGGGAGGCTGCAGGCTGGATTCCCCCCGGCATTTGGGCCCTGGGGAGAGGATGGGAGGCCTTGGAGGGGGGGTGGCTACCCCCAACATCCTTTTGGGCCCCAGGGCATCAGTTAGGAGCTGGATGGCGGCCTGAATGGCTGCAGCATTTGTAGGAGTCTCGGCTGGACAGACCTCATTGTCATCATTGGACTTTAGGCTTTGTGGTGGGGAGAACTCAGGAATTTGCATGCTGCTTTGGCCGGATGCCAGGGATTGCATGCTATTTCTGCTGGATGCCAGGGACTGCTGGCTTTCCAGGCTTAAAAAAGATTTGTCTTTGTTAGACCATGTGGGGTTACTGGGGGCCGCCATCTTGTTTCCTGTGCCAGACCATGTGGGCGGAGCCATCTTGTTTCCGCTTGCCCCAGGAAGCTGTAGCTCACAGCTGGGCGGGGGGGTTCGCGCCAAAAGCCCTGGGGTCCCGGGGTCACTAAGGGTGGCGGGCGCCATATTTGGAAGCCTCGTGGTCGATAGGGAAAGGCTCACCAGGGGTTCTGAGGCTTTCTGAGCTGTTTCCTGGGCTGCCTCCCCCCTCCCCTGCATTGCAAAGATCTCTTTAAGCAGCTCTTCACGTTCCTGTGCAGTCAGCTTACTCACGCGGCGTTTGGTTTCAGCCAGGTCCGTCTCTGCAGCATCTGAGCAGTCTTGGGCAGTCTGCAAGCCTTCTATGCTCTCCTCTGTGGTGTTCAGTTGTAAAGAGACATGTGAAGGGGTCCTAGATGCTCTGCTGCGTACGGATCCTCTGACGGAATGAAGGTCATTTGTGCTTTCATCTGCAGCTGAGATTGCTTCAGGGACTGAAGTCTTGGATGTAGGCAGGGACGCCGTCTTTGATCGATGACTTCTGGTCACGATAGAAGAAGTCCTGCCATCTGTTATAGATGGAATTGAGCCGGGTCTTCCAGACATCTTGTGGCATAGATCCTGGCTGGCTTGGAAGCATTCCTTTAAACCATCCTCTGGCTACCAACTTGTGAGGTGATCTCACAATGAATCGTTAAAGGTGCTTCCAAGTAAAGGCATCACGCAGAGATGCAATCATATTAGCTTTATTCAATGATAGATCAAAGAGAAAGAAATACTTGGCATGAAAGCATTCATGCCTGCATGTGAGAGAGAAATAAAATAAAAGAAAACAAGCTAGCATTACATGACTAAAACAGAAGGACTAGGAGCTAGGAGAGGAGAACTGGAATTAGAAGGAGAAATGGAGAACTAGAACAAAGAGCAGCCCCTCGTGCAGAGGTATTTATGGGGGGTCTTGGTCCCTCCCTGACCATAAAACTCTCTCACCAATGGGGCTGTCGGGTCCGAGACCCTTGGCTCATCAGTGGAAGCAAAGAAGCCTCTTTGCTCCCATCTGATGACCTTTTTGGGGAACTGCCAATGGCTGGCACTAATCATCTAACAGGCTATTCCTGCCAGTTTGGTGTCATCTGCAAATTTGATGATTTCCCCTTCTATTCCCTCATCTAAGTCATTGATGAAGATATTGAAGAGTACTGGGCTTAAGATGGAGCATTGTGGTATCCCACTGCTTACTTCTCTCCATGTGGATGTAGTACCATTGAGGACTGCTTGTTGAGTACAGTTTGTCAGCCAGCTACAAATCCATCTGGTGGTGATGTTGTCTATTCCACCCTTTTCTAGCTTATCAAGTGGTCTACTTTGTCGAATGCCTTACTGAAATCTAAATATACTATGTCCACAGCGTTTCACTGGTCTACAAATTTGGTCACTTTATCAAAGAATGCAGTAAGATTGGTTTGACATGATCTGTTTTTAACAAACCCATGCTGGTTACCAGTTATAACTTTGTTTGAATCTAGTTGTTTGCAGATCTGTTTTTTATTATCTTTCTTAGGATCTTCCCAGGTATTGATGTTAGACTGTCAGTAGTTTCCTGGGTCCGTTTTTCCCCCTTTCTTGAAGATGGGAACCACATTAGCCCTTTTCCAATCCTCAAGTACTTCCCCGGTGCTCCAGGATCATTGAAAGATGTGGTGCAATAGTTCTGAGATAACATCTGCCAGCTCCTTCAGAACTCTGGGTTGTAATCTGTCGGGTCCCAGTGATTTATATTCGTCAAGGTCAGATAGGTGTTCTCTTACCATTTTCTTGCTTATTTTAATTTTGGTTTCTAGTTTATCTTTTGCAGTATTTTTTTGGTATTTTGTGCTATAATTTCTTTTTGTGTGAAGACTGATGCAAAGAATGAGTTCACCTTCCTCTTCGCATGTTCTGGCTGTCTGCTGATAATCAGCCTTAGTTACGTGTCCCTCTTTCCATTCTTTGTACTTGTCCTTTTTGTCTTTCAGTTTGCAGCCATGCTGGTTTCTTCTTGACTTTCTTGTTTTTCTTTTCCAGTGGTATTGTGCTGGATTCAGGAATTTAAAAAACAATAAGTAAGAGTTAATTTCTATATTATCATAATATGTTAGTTAATTGCTCATTAGTCTTCTTCTTACTAGTATATATTCAATGTTACATACTACATATCATGTTCCTTTGTCTCTAGCCAGTGGTAAAAATTGTCCCATGTTCTAAAGTCTTCTTTCTCTTTCATCTTTAAGGTCAATCTGTCCATTTCTGCACAATCTAAAATTTTCTTCATTAGTTCTTGTTTCATTCTTAAGTTTTCATTTTTCCAATAATGGGCAAATACAATTCTTGCTGTGGCTAATACATGTTAAATTAAGTATATACAATCCTGCTCGTAGTTTCCTCCTATTATGCCTAACAGAAACAGTTCCAGCTTGAAATCTACGTGCTTTTTAGTCGTAAAAATGACTAAAATGTGTATTTTTGACCAAAATCTTTTAGCTTTAGGGCATGTCCACCAGATATGATAATAAGTACTTGGTTTTTGTTTACATTTCCAATTCTTGTTTGACACATTTTAAACATTTTTGCTAATCTCACGGTGTTAGATGCCATCTGTAAAACATTTTGTGTAAGTTTTCTTTGTAAGCCACCGCTTTTGTTAAGTTCTGCGTAAAAGTCTTTAATAATTTTTTAGATTGTGTCATTTTGAAACTGTAATTCACCATTTGGGTCTTGCAACTTGTTTATCAGTTTTTTCTCTTTTTTCAGTTTTTTCTCTTTTTCATATAGATGCTAACCATCTCCCTGGTTTATTGGGATTTTCAAAAAAGTTCTGTTTAGCCATTATTTCCATCTCAGCTAGATTTAATTTATGTTTTATTATCTCCATTTGCTTTTTAAGTATCTTCTTTTGTGGGTCTATTTGTAGTTCTAATTCTAATTTTCTAAATTCTTCTTTCAACTTTAACTGTTGTTGTTTTCTTTCTTTATTCTTTTTAGCAGTATAGCAGTATAGCCAGCCCCCTGAAGTATGCTTTAGCTGTGTCCCACACGTCTCTTCTTTCTTATTTATTTTAAAAAAGAAGTCCATTTCCTTTGTCGCTAATTATATAAATTCTTTTTTTTTCCAATATAGATTTATTCAAGGACAAATCTTAATTTTTTCTTGGCTCCTCTCCAAGTCATCTTTATTGGATTGTGATCTGCCCAGATATTAGTTTCTATCTCTATTTCTTGTATAGCACGATGGTGCTAAGTTCCGAGGATGTCCATGTTGTATCAGTTCTAAACCATGATTTATGTCTAGTTGAATAAAATGTACATTGCAGGTTTTTTGGATGTTTTTCTCTCCATATGTCTTGAATACAGAGTTCTTCTGCCATTGTTAAAAACGCTTTTATTTCTTCCTTTCTTCCCTTGTTTAGCACTTTTATAGTCCAAAGTTCCATCTATTATTGCATTGAAGTCTCCCATTATACAAAAATTTCGATAGTCCAATTCTAATATTTTTTATATAGTTTTTGGTAAAATTGTTCTTGTTTATCATTTTGTGCATATATTACTACCATCAATATCTGGTTTTGGTCCATCAATATTTCCACCATTAATATTCTTCCCTCTTCATCCGCATAAATTTGCTCATCGTTTCTTTAATATATAGGGCTATTTCTCTTTTCTTTTGTTGTGTAATACAAAATGGAGTTTACCAATTTATGGTTGTTCTAACAATTTATGGTGTTGTCTCTTCTTGGAGGCAAATTATATCTGTTTGATCTCTCACTCACTGCAGAGCTTGTCTCTCAGCTGATACCTGGATAGTTGAAGTCTCCCATTACTATTGTGATATGCTTCCTACATACATTTGTTAACTGGTTGGCAAAGAGCCCATCTATTTCTTCTGATTGGTTGGGTGGCCTGTAATATGGCAATGTCACTTTTCCCCCCTTTTATCTTGACCCATACAGGTTCTGGAGGGCTTTTATCTCGGACCACATGCATTTCTGTAGATATGTAGTATTCCCTTACATATAGTGCAACTCCCCCTCCTCTTTTTGTAGTTCCATTTCTTTTGAACAATTTGTATCCATCAATCAGTCCATTCCAGTCATGGGTTTCGTCCCACCAGGTTTCTGTATTGCCAACTATGTCATACCCACCCTCGTGTACTATTGCTTCTAGTTTGCCCTGTTTGTTCCCCAAACTTTGAGCATTAATATATAAACATTTAAGACTTTTATGTCTGTCCATGGGTATGTTTCCTGGATCTCCTAATTGTTGTTTGATTTTTTCCCTTTTTTTCTCATCACTCCCTACCTCTTTGTTTGATTTGTTTTCTTGGGACTTATGATTGGTTTTGTCTTCTAGAGATTCTAATGATTGGTCACCCTTCCCCCTCAATTTTAGTTTAAACCCCTGCAGCCCATCCCTTGCCAAGAGTCCTTCGTGTAGGAAATGAAGTCCATGGTCCAGGAAACCAAAAGTCCATGGTCCAGGAAACCAAAACCAAACCAACGCTTTAGCCGGTGGTTTATTTCTAGAATTCTTTTTCCCCTCAATGGGTGTTGCCGTTTTGTTGGGAGTATTGATGAGAACTCTGTTTGTGCTCCTAGCTCCTTAACTTTATTTCCTAGTTGCTTATAATCTCTCATTATTGTATTCAGGTTCTTTGTTGTGTCATTCGTCCCAATGTGAAGGAGGAGGAAAGGGTAGTAATCTGTGGGCCTAGTTATTTTGGTTAGGTTCTTGGCCACATCCTTGATTTTTGAAATAAATGGCTGGAATGAGAACCAGGAAAAAAACCAGCCCCCCAAACACAGCAGAGAAAGCTTTGCTCAGGAAGCAGCAAGAGAAAAGGAACGTTTCTCTAAAGGAGGCGGGAATCCACCCTTTGCCTTTCACATGTTGCCACTTCCCTGCTTCGTGTTTGCAAGTACAGCTGTGTGTGATTTTCAGTCTGGTGGGGTGCTGAGTTGGCCCCACATCCAGTTGCCCGTGGAAACTTGTTCTGCGCCTACCTGGCCACACCCACCTGGTGCCCCCTTACGTGGTTGTGTCCACTTGGCCACGGCCACCCACCTGCCCCAAGTTATCTGCCCCGAGTGGGCTGCACCTATTCCTTCACTTCGAGCTGCCCACGCCCACCTGGTAGGACTCAGATGGCCACACCTGCCTGGTCATGCCCACCTGGCTGCAGTGAGTCCTCCTAGACCCTTTCCAGATGGAGCCTTTTCTTCCTGGTGTCAGCCAGAAGATTCTTCTTGGGAGGGGCACCACATTTTGGATACAATCCCTGAATCGAGGTCAGACCTCACCTAAAGGGCTGGGGGGAGGGGAGTGCACTGGTGGTTTTCCATGAGAAGCCATTGAACCCTCCCTACTGCCATTCTTTCCCACAACGATGCCTTGACATGCTGGAATAAGAACACAGTTGAATCTGGGATGGTGGGGGAGGGAGGAAGTCTTCTTGCAGGGTTTCATTTGAATGAAAAGTAAATAGGTGGGAATCTGCTGCTGACCACTAGGAGGCACTATACAACTAGCTTTATCCTTGTATGGTGCTCATCACTGCCTCCATCTTACACAGCATCTATGTTGGACCCTTTAGCAGGATTTGAAGCTATCTTGTTCTTAGGGGCTGCGTGTTGCTGCATGTTGCAGTGCATTTAGCTTCAGAACTATTTTTGGTTTGGCTGTCAGTAGACAAAAGGGTCTATAGATGTTCTGGAGGCATGCCTTCCTTTTTGTTGCTGCTGTTAATTGTTGGTTATTTTGTCCAGGCCTCATATTAGAGCCTCCCCCCCCCAGCTTTCTTATAAGTTGTTATATTTGCTTACAATCACAAGGAGGCTCTGTGTGACCAGTTTTGTCCTTAACTGTAACTTCCATCTCTTGGTATCCAATCTTGGCAACTTCAAGTCTTCTGGGCTTGCATAGATCTTAAAGTTGCCAAGGTTGGACACCTCATCTTAGATCTTATACAGGTGAAACTCGAAAAATTAGAATATCGTGCAAAAATTCATTTATTTCAGTAATGCAACTTAAAAGGGGAAACTAATATATCAGATAGACTCATTACATGCAAAGCAAGATAATTCAAGCCGTGATTTGTCATAATTGTGATGATTATGGCTTACAGCTCATGAAAACCCCAAATCCACAATCTCAGAAAATTAGAATATTGTGAAAAGGTGCAATATTCTAGGCTTAAAGTGTCCCACTCTAATCAGCTAATTAAGCCATAACACCTGCAAAGGGTTCCTGAGCCTTTAAATGGTCTCTCAGTCTGGTTCAGTAGGAATCACAATCATGGGGAAGACTGCTGACCTGACAGTTGTGCAGAAAACAATCATTAACACCCTCCATAAGGAGGGAAAGCCTCAAAAGGTAATTGCAAAAGAAGTTGGATGTTCCCAAAGTGCTGTATCAAAGCACATTAATAGAAGGTTATGTGGAAGGGAAAAGTGTGGAAGAAAAAGGTGCACAAGCAGCATGGATGACCACAGCCTGGAGAAGATTGTCAGGAAAAGGCCATTCAAAAGTGTTGGGGACTTTCACAAGGAGTGGACTGAGGCTGGAGTCAGTGCATAAAGAGCCACCACACACAGACGGATCCTGGACATGGGCTTCAAATGTCGTATTCCTCTTGTCAAGCCGCTCCTGAACAACAAACAACGTCAGAAGCGTCTTACCTGGGCTAAAGAAAAACAAACCTGGTCTGTTGTTCAGTGGTCCAAAGTCCTCTTTTCTGATGAGAGCAACTTTTGCATCTCATTTGGAAACCAAGGACCCAGAGTCTGGAGGAAGAATGGAGAGGCACACACTGCAAGATGCTTGAAGTCCAGTGTGAAGTTTCCACAATCTGTGTTGATTTGGGGAGCCATGTCATCTGCTGATGTTGGTCCACTGTGCTTCATTAAGTCCAGGATCAACACAGCCATCTACCAGGAGATTTTGGAGCACTTCATGCTTCCTTCCGCAGATGAGCTTTATGGGGATGCTGACTTCATTTTCCAGCAGGACTTGGCACCTGCCCACACTGCCAAAAGCACCAAAACCTTGTTCAATGACCGTGGGATTACTGTGCTTGATTGGCCAGCAAACTCGCCTGACCTGAACCCTGTAGAGCAGACATGTGAAACACAAGGCCCGGGGGCCGCATGTGGCCCGCGAAGTGGTTTCATGTGGCCCACGAAGCCATCCTGGAAACAGTAAGGGAACGGCCCCCTCTGTCTTGGCCCCAGCCCAGGCTGGCCAGGAGCCAATGTACAATTTCATGGTGGTCATCTATGCTGAAATACATTCAGTCTTAGCTCCACACGGCCATCTGGAAAAAGCGAGGGACCGGCCCGTGCTGTGTCGGCACTGCCCCCTCGGCGCATGCCGGGGAGGTATCACCCTTTGTGAGGAATGAAGAAATGCACCATTGCCTGGAAGTGGCCAGCACATGGCCCTGCCTACTTCGGGCAGGCTAGGGGTTGGGCAGCATTGTGCTTCTCTTCAGATTCATGCTACCCGGCTCAGCCTCTTGGCACTGTGAGGAGAGCACCCCGCTACCTGCCAAAACTGGGCAGGCTAGGGGCTGGGCAGCATTGCGCAGGTAACATCGACTCTCACGCTGCTCTTGGCATCCCCTCCCATAGAGCCCACCAAGCTGGATATGTGAAGTAGGTGAGGGCCATGTGCTGGCCATTTCTAAGCAATGGTGCATTTCTTCATTCCTCACGAAGGATGACACTTCCCCAGCTGTGTTTCTTGCCTGTTTTTCTCCTTCCCTCATCTCAAATATTTTCCCACCACTCTATTCTTTGGAAGGAAGGAAGGAGAGGGAAGGTCTGAGGGAAGTCCTACCTTAGTCCTGCCCTGCTGCCCTTTCACCATCCCCTTGCCCCCTCCACCTGGCCTATCCTGGGGGGTCTCGCTATTGCTAAGGAAGCTTTGGATACAAAGCCAGGTCTCCTCACATGGAGAGGGAATGGGCCTCCCACTTGATTTTGCCCTCGTACCCATCATGAGCAACCTGGCTAAGGAGAGCAAGCACAGCAGCAGCAACCTTGAGGTAAATGCAGCTGGGCACCTGGTAAATGCAGCAACCTCCTGGTAAATGCAGCTGGGCACCCCCTTGGGGAAGTGGGGCTGGGCTTAGTGCCGTGGGTGCTTGAGGGCTGGGCTAGGCATTTGACCTCTGCACCACCGTCCAGCCCCCCCCCCATGGCCTGAGAGGAACAGTGAGGCTCCTCCGGTGGACCATGCCTTGGCACTTCCCTGGTCCCATCTCCTTCTGCCAGAGACCCTCAGATCTGTCCCACTCCTGTCCAGGCCCCCATAGGCACCCTTGACACAAATGATGTAGAGCTGGCCATGCCCACCCAGTAGGCCATACGCACTCCAGCCACGCCCACCCAGCAGGCCACGCCCACCCTGGCCACACACCCCCGCCCCCCCGAGGGCAACCACAATGCTGATGCGGCCCTCAATGAAATTGAGTTTGACACCCCTTCTGTAGAGAATCTATGGTACATTGCCAAGAGAAAGATGAGAGACATGAGACCGAATAATGCAGATCAGCTGAAGGCCGCTATTGAAGAATCCTGGTCTTCCATAACACCTCAGCAGTGCCACAGGCTGATAGCTTCCATGCCACGCTGCATTGAGGCAGGAATTGCTGCAAAAGGGGCCCAAACCAAGTACTGAGTACATGTGCATGCTTATACTTTTCAGAGATCCGATATTGTTCTATGTACACTCCTTGTTTTATTGATTGCATGTAATATTCTAATTTTCTGAGATTGTGGATTTGGGGTTTTCATGAGCTGTAAGCCATAATCATCACAATTATGACAAATCACAGCTTGAACTATCTTGCTTTGCATGTAATGAGTCTATCTGATGTATTAGTTTCCCCTTTTAATTTGCATTACTGAAATAAATGAACTTTTGCACAATATTCTTATTTTTCGAGTTTTACCTGTATGTGCATTTTCCCTGACCTGAAATTCTGGGCATTTAGGAAAGACTCCATTTGTAGTGAAAAGTATACTTTTACTAAAGCCAAGTGGTTATAGCATAAGCAAAGTCAGATCTGAATATTCCTGTGTAAACTTAAGTGTTTTTCCCTTCTTCCCCCTCCCCCCAGTCCTTTCGTAACTGTATAGTGGTATTCAAAATAGGTGTTTTGGTAACAGTCCTAAAGTTTGGCATCTCTTTGGTGGATGTTTGCATTTCGTTCTCACACTTGTGTTCTTGGATCTGTCAGAATCCATTTATATCACATTTCATAAATGTATGGTTAAAATATTGTGCTTATTCTCGGGATTCTGCCATCTCTCCAAGTGGGGGGGGGGAGAGGATGGTTATTCAGATTGCAGTAGGCTGTTTTCAAAGACCAGGAAAGCTTTTGATCTGGGGGGGAACAGGGGGGGAGAGAGAGATCTGGGTTGCATCTCCATTTGGAACTGAAAGGAAGAAAGCAATAACAATAAACACAAGGACATTTCCCTTTCCCACGAAAGGGCCTGACACCTAAGTAAATGATGTGAGCCTGACCAAATGGATTTGAGGGGAGGGGGTTGAAACGGGAATGCTTTATATAGTACTGAAATGTCTGAAATGTAACTCAATGTCAGATCCCGTCTCGTATTGCCACAACCGATCTCATCCTAGTAAACTTTTCCTTTTGGACAAACTTGAGTTCTTATTTCCTAAGATCTGGATTGGGGTGGGTCCTGACAGGATCTGCCAGGTTCTGTTCCTGGTTGGCACCTGTCATCCTATCATCCCCTTACTCCTCCCTCCCTCCTTTTATGGCAGGATGTCATTTATAGTGAAGCAGGGCTGAAGTGATGCGTTGACAAACTGTAAACTTCTCTGAACAGGAATTCACTTATGCTTTATGTTGCTCCTGTCACCTGCAGACTGGGAGAGGCAACCTGGAAAAATCCATCCATTCAATCAGAACTTGATCCTAGGGTTTCTATCACAACAACAAGGGAATAGCCCTCCCTAAAATGGGTTTTAACCTCTCTGCCTTATGGCTTTTTTTTCTTCCTAGCATTTTTCTGCAAACGCAGATCCAATTTTTCAAGATCAACTGAGTGTTGATCCATTGATTTCAACAAGAATTTAATTGTCCCCACAGCATGACACTGTGGGCTGAGAGAGAAGGACTGGCCCAGAGTCACCCATCTGGCTTTCATGTCTACTGCAGGATTAGGATTCACAATGTCCTGGTTTCTGTGCCTTCACCACCTTTTCCACCCAAATTATAATATATAATAGAATCCTAATTTTGGAAACTTTTAATTCAGTAAATTACAATTGCTTTTGTCTTTTATGCGACCACATCACATTGTATCTCATACTCTATTTGCAATCAACTGCTATTGCAAGATCATTTTTACAGGTATAGTTACCAAAGTAGATAACATTATTTTAGTCTTCTTTTTATCTGTTTGTGACACCAATTGATTGAACATCATTTGTCCAACTCACTGTACTTTCTCTTAGCCATCCAAATGTATTTTAAACTGCTGCATTGCTTTTAATTAACTATTATTATTAGTTGAATTTGGATTTTACTTTTAAAATAATTTATAAGCTTTGAGAGCTTATTTGAAGCAGAGAATGTAAGTAAATAAATGCCTTTGCTTTTTTGATGTTGTGTGCAACTGTTCAGTTGAGCTGGACAGAGACATTTTCCAGCAGAAGCCTTACTGGAAAGAATTCAGGTTCGACTTAACTCAGATCCCGACGGGGGAGACTGTCATGGCGGCCGAATTCCGAATTTACAAGATGAAAAGTTTCACCTGCCATGTTAATCAGACCCTCCATATCAGCATTTACGAGGTCATCCAGGAACACCAAAACAGGTACAAAGAGACCAAGACTTTTGATTTCAGGCTTTCCTGTGTCAAGCCTGCCTTCCTGACCTGCTTTCCTTGGTCAGAATTTAGGAATGTGGGAAGACGAGAACCGTGGTTCTTGTCACTAGCCTGCCTTTGGGCAGGATCAAACCCAAGAACAGGTATCTCAGCCTGGAAGGGTGCGCTCAAGGGTTGGGGATGGGTGGGTGGGCTTTTTACTTAATCCCTTTTTTAAACCACTCCAGAGCCAAAGCTCTCTGACAGTTTGTGACAACATGTGGCACATTTCCTGCTTCCATTTTAACTTGAAAGGCTCAGCTATACTTTCTGTTCCTCCAGGGAATCCCAGCGCATGTTCTTAGATCTTCGGGAATCTCTGGCTGGCATGGATGGATGGCTGACCTTTGATGTCACAGCTGCTAGCAACCACTGGCTGTTGAACCGGAAATACAATTTGAGGTTGAGACTTTATGTGGAGACAGAGGATGGTAAGGCTAATGTATTGCTTTGTCCATTTTAGTTTTCTATCATTTCTCTTTGAAGGGGGTAATAGGGAGATACCAACTCAGTAAACAGAAATTTAGCTTCATCTAAAGCAGGAGTCTTCAACCCTCCGGTCCGTGGACTGGTACCAGTCTGCAGCTTGTTGGAACCAGTCCGTGCAAGTGGCCTGCGTGCACACGAAACCATTCCCTCCCACCCGCCATTGCCACGACTGCTGCCAGTCCATGGAGCCAGAAAGGTTGGGGACCATTGATCTAAAAGGAGTGGACAATTATGTTGTTATGTGAAGCTATCAAAGGTTCCTGCTTCGCTAATGCTCCTTAATTCTGCTGAGGTTTTCTGCAGTCAGCTAGGAATTGAATTTAAACAGATGTTCTTCAAGGCAGCTGAAACAGTACTATGTCTGCCCCCATTCCCTTCAGAAATAACTATTATCCTTGCAGTATTAATTAGAAGTTTCTGTCTCCTGCACTTTGTCGGTCATGTTTTCAGGCCTCAGAAGGTATTCCTGCTGAAGTCCTATCCAATTAGTTCGTTCTTGCTTCCTTGTTGTTGTTGTTAGTTGTGAAGTCGTGTCCAACCCATCGCGATCTTGCTTCCTAGCATTTTTTTATTTTTTTAAATTTTAGACTTGCAATCTTTCTGGAGATCAAAATTGTCCCAAGATTGTGCAAAAAAATAGTAAGAAAAAGTAGCTGATGGAGCAGTAAATCAATTTATTTTTAAGGATTTAATGTCAAACAAATGCACCGGGCATTGCATTTCTCTTTGGAAATCACGCAGTTGCACAGGATTCGAGGGCCATAAGAATTCCTTTGCACAGTCACTATTAGGGCAGACTCTGTTTCCCCCCCTTCTTTTGTGCTGGAGGGAAGGAGACAGGCCACCCCAGTGTGACTGCTACAGCCATTGGGTGCCTTGTGCTTCCGAGACCTCTTCCTGCAACTGGGTGTTCCAGCCCAGACCACAGGGTGGGAGTCCTGCTGGGAGGGGTGCCAGGCTCATCACCTGAAGGAGCTCCATTATTAGTCTGGCTGGCAGCATCATCGGGGTTTGTTCTTTGACTTTTGAAGGAGAGAGTGTGGACCCAGGCCTGGCCGGCCTCTTGGGTCGCCAAGGACCACGTTCCAAGCAGCCCTTCGTGGTGACCTTTTTCCAGGAGAGCGAAAACCAGGTCAGGCTCCCCCGAGCAGCCAAGCAGGCAAAGCGACGGCCGCAGACCAGGAAGACCCACAACTTCCCACACTCCAACAGGCTCCCGGGGCTTTTTGGTAAGAAGCAGAAAGTTGGCTCAATTCAAGCTCCACCTGTTTTTGTGCACAACACAATCACACCACTATGCTGCTCTCTTGATGTTTCTGCCCTCCCTCTGGACACCCTGGAGCTGCATCCGCCCACCAAGTGGCAGCTCAGGGCTTGAGAAATAACTGGAGGCGCACAGACTCCTTTACGCCAATCAAGTCTGGATGGAGACGCAGAATTAGCCTTTTCAACGTGCGGCTTTGTAGCCCTCCTTGGCTGTGCTGCCTAGTGAAATTCAGCTGCACACCTGCCAGGCGTCAGCAGAATTTGCTTGGCCCTCAAACATACCCCGAACACATGGAAGACACACATTTTGCACCTGCCAACTTCCCCAACCTTGAAGAAAGTTGAGAGTAGCCGTTTTCCTGGCATGCAGGTGGGCCAGGCTGTGGCTGCTAGCAATTCTCATTTGACCACCTCTAGCAGGCAGTGGCTGTTTGGCTGGTGACCAAAGGGAAGGAGGGCCAGTCTGGACTCAAATTCCCAGCCCAGCTTCCCCCCACCACCATCTCTGCCCTCTCTGCCCTCCCAGACTCCTGGGAGTCTGAAAGGTTAACAAGATCCAGCTGCAGAACCAATCCTTGCATTCCGAGGCAGTTCAGCTGGTTCCTCCTTTGGGGAGCTCCGTGGCCCAGGAAAGAAGGTTTTCTCAAAGTGCTGCTCTTAAGTCCAGAGTGCTGGCTCTGGACTTAAGAGGTCTGGCTCACAAGAAAGGAGCTGTGGGCAGGGAGGAGCCACACTTGGGGCCAAGCCCTTGCCCACCTTTATCTCCCAGAGCTGTGGCTAAGAACTGGCAAGAAAAGCTGTGGCCGCCTCCCCTGTGGGGCAGGACTGCTGGAAGTCCAAGCCAGGCACAGGGAGTGGGGCTGTGGGATACGTTCCCCTTCCCAGCACCAAAAGGCTGGAGATCCCATTGTTGGTTGCAGAGCTCCATAACAAAAACACCCACCTCTTTTTCCTTCCTTAGATGATGTCTATGTTTCTGAGTACAGCCAGGTCTGCCGAAGGCATGAGTTGAACGTCAAGTTTCAAGATTTTAATTGGCTGGTAACTATTTTTAACTCTGTTCATCTTCAGTCTCCATTAAAAAAAATTAACCGTGGGTGCAGGCACCTTTGCCCATCCTGCCCATCCTACAGCTTTGCCACAGGAGCTCTCTGGCTTATAGAGAGTGGAGGTGCTCATGCCAGAGGGGACTGCTCTAAAGGGTTTCAGAGAAATAAATCTAGGCTCCTGTTCCTCAGTCAAAGAGGAAAGTGCCTGTTGTAACTCTGCTTGATCTGCTCAGCTTCAGGGTTAACCTTTTGGAAGTGAAAGTAACGTTAACCTCCCCCCCCACACACACACACACAAGTGTAGAACATAGAACATAAAATAACAGAGTTGGAAGGAGATCTTGTAGTCCAGCAAGAGACACTATACTATTTCAGACAAATAGCGGTCCAATCTCTTCTTAAAAATCTCCAGCAAAGGAGCACCCAGAACTTCTAGCTCTGGTGTCTCTGGTTATCAGACGATTCAGGAAATTGCCAAACTACAGTGCCTACTCACCAGTTTCCTTTGAGCTGCCAGCAGGAGTGCAGGGGCTTACCTTCGTCCTTATCCTCCCCCAGGACTGGGTGATTGCCCCCCAGAGTTACCCTGCATTCTACTGTGATGGAGAGTGTGTGTTTCCCCTGAATTCCTCCATGAACGCCACCAACCATGCCATCCTCCAGTCACTGGTCAGTATCTCTTGCGGGAGGCAGCTTCTTAGCAACTGGGGAAGATGGACGGCAATTTATTGTATTATTTTATCGTACTATTTTATTTTTGTTGGAGAGCTTTAAGGGGGAAACAGGGCACTCCCCCACTCCGTTTCCCCCACAACAACCCTCTTCTGGAGTATGCCAAGATGGGAAGGGGTGTCTGGTCCCAAATCCCCCTGGGGATCTGCTGTGGCAGAGGACAGACCAGAAGAGGCCTCCCCTTTCCAGTCCAGCGCCTTCTCCCCTCCACTGCCCTGGGAACTTCAGGGGCTGAAGGAGGGAGGGCTAGATCCCGGGTGTCCCCTCCAAGCCCAAGCTCTCATTGGCGGAAGAGTAGCAGGAACCCTCTTCACTAAGATCCCCTTGCAACTGAGGCTTGCTCGAAAAAGGGAGTCCAGTTGATGTGCACACAAAGGGCCTCTTCCTGTGGAGAAGGCTGAGCTTTGCTGTATTTTGTCCCTTTTTGGATCTCTCCAAGACGGAAACGGAGATCTCATAGTCTTCCTTCCTTCCTTCCTTCCTTCCTTCCTTCCTTCCTTCCTTCCTTCCTTCCTTCCTTCCTTCCTTCCTTCCTTCCTTCCTTCCTTCCTTCCTTCCTTCCTTCCTGTTATGTACTGAGCTTTTGGGGGTTTAATCACGTGTGCTGCTGGAGAACTAACGGTTCTCCAGCAACCCAGACAAGATGTCTCCAGTCCTGGCAGCAGTTAACTTGGTGGGAATAATGGGTTCAATCTGATTGGTTGTTCATAGTATGTTGGACTATATATATTGTGTAATGTTACCCCAAAGCCCCAGTACAGGCTCAGTTACAATAAAGCTATGATTCTTCTGTACTCATCTGCCTGGCGTCTTTCCTGCTCTTCAGAACCCACAACACTTCCTTCCTTCCTTCCTTCCTTCCTTCCTTCCTTCCTTCCTTCCTTCCTTCCTTCCTTCCTTCCTTCCTTCCTTCCTTCCTTCCTTCCTTCCTTCCTTCCTTCCTTCTCTCTTCCACCCTCAAAGCCCCCAATATCCCTGAGACTTGCTTCCTTTAAGAAGAGTTAACTGAAGTATGCAGGATGAGGAAGAAGGGATGGCAACTGCAGCTCCACATACTTGGTTTACTCTGAGCATCTCCTGGGGGCCACTGGCTCTCAGCTGTCCCCCTTTTTTAAGAGGATTGTGGACACAAGACACAGCAACAAGGGCCAGGCTTTGGATTGCACACTTGTGGCCTCCACCTCAACTGTAACTGCTGGAGAGAGGGAGGTTGTGGATGGCAACCTGGACTGTTGGTCACTTTCTTGTCTGGGGGGGTGGGGCATGTGCAGCCCATCTTTTTTAGCAAGAATTGTGCCTGTGTCCCAGCGCCAGTTGCAGCAGGTCCTCCTTCTGCCACAGATGAGATCAGGAAGCAGTTGGGACTCTGAAGGCAGCAGCTGTTCCTCCCCTCAGCCATGCCTTGCAATAGCTTCCAATATAAACAGCAGCCTCAAAGTTTTTGGAATAAATATTTTTGCCAGTGCTGACAAATGGCCTACTCATGAAAACTGCTGCATTTTCTCCTGGGAACCAGTGTTTCTTTTAAAGCATTTTCGCTTCCTTGTGGAGAGGGGCCAGGGGGCGGTGGACAAGGGGGTGTCTTGACGAGGGTTTGACCTTCTGCTCCAGGCCCAAAGCTCAGCCCTGCGGAAAGAGGCTTTTCCTGCTCCAGTGACTGTGTTCCTTCCCCGGTAGGTTCACCTGATGAAGCCCGAAGCTGTTCCCAAGGCCTGCTGTGCCCCTACGAAGCTCAGTGCCATCTTCGTTCTCTTTTATGACAGCAACAACAATGTTATCCTCAGGAAAAAGCGGAACATGGTGGTGAAGTCCTGCGGCTGCCACTAACACTGTGGCAGACCCAGGCGCTTTCTGAGGGAGCTGGTACGCATGGGGGAGCAGCGTTACTACTTGCTTCTAAGAGGAAGACCTCTTGATGGACAGGAAAAGAGCATCCACCTGCCTGGGACGGCCTATGGACAACAGGGCCCTGCTACGAGAGGTGCTTCTTCTTAACCAAACAAACAGCCTCCCACAGAGAAACAGCTTTGCCAAGGAAATGAAAACATGAACAGGCTGCAAACATAGCTTTGGCTTGTATTTTGGATTGACCTCTTCCACCCCACCCACCCCCCGATCTTTCACCACAAATTACATTAAACCAAACACATCAAATAGACTTATTTTGTGCAAATGCAGACCGCAGTTTATCAGCCGTAATTCTGCAACAAGCAAGAGGGGTGGCTGCTTGCAGAGATCCCCAGATGTGGGCGGATGTCAGACCCTCAGCTCTATTGCCATTTACTCTGCTTATTAGTTCTTCTTTTGGGTCCGTCATTCTGCTGGGAGGGGGAGAATGGCCCTTAACTGCCAGGCCTGCTAGAAGTGGGGTGGGGGGATAATCTGGCTTTACTCCACTTTTTTTGTTACCCCTTTGATGCCTCTGGGTGTGAATGGAAGAAGGAATGTGCCATGGGTCATCTGCCTTATCTCCACTTCGATGGGAGGACACAGAGAGAGAAACAAAACCACAGGAACGGGGCCTGGGAACTACACTTATCACTTCGCACCTGGAGATTGGATGGATTTAAACTGGACATTTGGCCATTGAGCTGGAGTTTGGGAAGGGGCTGACGTAATGTGACTCTTCATGCAGAAAACTTTAGATCTTGCTTTGCTCCCTATCTCCCTATCACTATCTCTCAATAAAAGTTCCTTTTGAAACAATGTGTCAGAATCCATATATTTCATTTCTATCTATCTTCTCTGATTTAAAACCAATCCTTACTATCTCCTGGATTCTGTCATACTACTAAAGGGGAGGGGGTATGCATGGGGGTGTTACTACTTTCACTTCCTTTATTCACTACAAAGTAACCTGTTGTTGATTCACTTTGGGTCTGCTAACCATAGCAATGTGGCCATCATCTGCCTTTCATCCTATGCCCCTTTGAAACTCTCCTCTTTACCGACAGCGAGGGAAAAAGGAAGGGGTTCGAAAGCACGTCAAAATGCAACTAGAGTGGGAAGGTAACGGCGTTCCGTGCGCCTTTGGCGTCTAGTCATGCCGGCCTCATGACCACGGAGACGTCCTCAGAGAAGCGCTGGCTCTTCGGCTTTGAAACGGAGATGAGCACCGGCCCCTAGAGTTGGAAACGACTAGCACGCATGTGCGGGGGAACCTTTACCTATCCAAATCAACCACCTAAGTGTTGGAGATGTGGAGATGTGTATTATAATTAAAACATAAATTGTTTTGAAGTCATTGGACTTTCTTGGATTACAAATACAGCTTGACCTGGAATTTTATAAGCTGTTTTGAGACAGAGTGAATGGCAAGAAATTACTATTAGCAAGATACTCTGGATTATAATTTTGAAAGATTGACAACACAGAACCTTGGGATAAATTTTATAATTTTTTTCTTTTTCCCTTTTTCCTTTTTTTCAAGCTACCTCTCCTATTTGTTAGGAGCTCATTGGATTATAAATTTTGAATTACTTGATGGATTACAAAGTATGATTAAAAGATTAAGGTGAGTGTCCCAAATGTATCCAAAGCTGGCAAAAAAATAACTTCTGCCCCCTTTTCTGCCTCTGCAAGTCCAGTCTATCAGAGATCAGTTGACACAAGTGCTCCAACAAGAAAAGGCTAATAACTTCCAGAAAGAAACACAAGCGACACTACAAGCAATCCAGGAGGCAATTGGTACTCATATGGTAGCTACAACAAAAAATCATGAAGAGATGAATGATGATCTTGACAAAATGAATCAAAAAATTAATAATATGGACTCTCAATTTGAAAATTTTAAACAGATCACAAAAAATGAACAAAGGATCCAAAAAATAGAAAATAAATCAAAAGAGGTGGACCAGAAATTAGAAGACTTAAAAGATGAAAACCAGAAATGGAAGGAGAATTAGGTCAAATCTATTGAGTCAATTCAAACTACGCGAGAAGAAATGAAGTCCCTAGAGAAGTACACGTAAGATTTCTAAAAAGATCTATAAGAGACAAGATTTTGAGAAGAGTGAGAGATCATCCTTTGAAATATAAAGAAAAAGAAATTGTAGTTCTCAAACAAATTCCTAGGAGAATAAGAGAATCCCGAAGAGAATATAAATTTTTAACCAGAAAATTAATTGAAAAAGGAGTGAACTTTTAGATGGCTGATCCCAGAAGGGATTTAATTTATTGGGATATGAAAAGATACAGATTGGATACACCACTTAAAGCAATGGAATTCTATGACAACCGTAAAGCATTTATGGAAGGCAGTGACTTTGAATCTGGTACAGTGACAGAAACATTGAGACAGGAAGAGACAGCCATAGAAGGAGAGGAAGAAGAAATTAAAAATACATATACAGAATAGGGAAAGACCAAGAGAACAGAGACAGATAAGATCGACTAGAAGATTAAGACCTAGATATAATTGAAAGAGATGGAGAAGGAAAGTGGGATCCTGTCAATGAATATAAACGGACTGAATTCCCCCTTAAAAACAAAATCTTTTCTACATGACTACAAAAATTAAAAATAGATATAATTTGCCTCCAAGAAACATATATTAGGCGACAACACCATAAATTGTTAGAACAATTGAAAATTGGTAATTTTGCATTAAAGAAAAGAGAAATAGCCCTATATATTAAAGAAACAATGAACAAATTTATGCGGATGAAGAGGGAAGAATATTAATGATGGAAATAATGATGGACCAAAACAAGATATTGATGGTAACAATATATGCACAAAATGATAAACAAGAACAATTTTTACCAAAAACTATATAAAAAATATTAGAATTGGACTATCGAAATTTTGTATAATGGGAGACTTCAATGCAATAATAGATGGAACTTTGGACTATAAAAGTGAAGAAAGGAAGAAATAAAAGCGTTTTTAACTCTGTATTCAAGACATATGGAGAGAAAAACATCCAAAAAACCTGCAATGTACATTTTATTCAACTAGACATAAATCATGGTTTAGAACTGATACAACATGGACATCCTCGGAACTTAGCATGATGATACAAGAAATAGAGATAGAAACTAATATCTGGGCAGATCACAATCCAATAAAGATGACTTGGAGAGGAGCCAAGAAAAAATTAAGATTCCAGCTGATCGGTGCTTCTGGGCTCAGCAGAAGCGCCAGGATCAGCGCCGAGCTTCCGCTGAGCCCTGACAGCTCAGGCTTGTGCGGTGCTGCCACCAGTTCAGCTCATTCGCCTCCCTCGGTACCATTTTTCTAGGAACTGTTGTAAGTCGAGGACTACCTATACTTCATCACTTTTTTCTTTTTCTTTTTTTTTGGTCATCAAGTTTTTGACACCTTGCTAGGCGACTGGTGGTACTTGAATGTTGCCATATCCTAAAAGTGGTACAATGAGTGCTATATAACATTGAATATCTTGATCTAAGATGGCGGCACCTGGAATGGCTGCAGCTGCATTGGCTCTTGAAGGCAAATAGTTTTGGGAGAGATAGTAAGGGCTATAGGCCACATGATCAGGAAGATTTTAATGTGTTTGAGCAACATGGTGGAACTAAGGTAACATACAACATACAACCAACAATCTTTGCTGGCATGGTGAGTTTCTAGTTGTTTTGGAACTGTTGGTGAGACCGTTAAAAGTCGTTGGCACTGTTTGAATTTGTTCTACCAGCAGCAAGATCTGACTGCTGGCCCAGTGATGGATTGTATTGCAAATCAGGGCTGTTTCCAGAGGAGGAGAGGACCTGGAGCTTATGGAGCGAAGGAACTGGATGAGGCTGTCGGCAGGCCCAGAGGAAGAGAGAGAGACTTTTGGAGGAGTTGGTGGCGGCGGCAGCAGCGTGCTCCAGGGGCGAAAAGAAGCAAGGCCTCTTTAAGGAAAAGGTGGAAGAGTCAGGATCAGAAAAAGGAAAGAAGGCAAGGTTGTCAGAATACAAGCGAATTTGAGGGCTAATCCACATGGAGCCCCATTTCCATCTGTCCTGTTTGCCATCGTTCACTCCCTAGAGACTAAAATGGACAATGTGAAATTTGAGCGGGCCACGAACAAGAAGTATATATCGGAGGTGGTGACCCTTTGAGAGCTGTATGCAACGAAATTTCATTTTGATGTATGCCGATTGGTGTACATTCAAAGTGACAATAAAGTTATCATTAATATATACTAGTAAGAAGAAGACTATTGAGCGATTAACTAACACAGACATGTCAAACACAAGGCCTGTGGGCCGGATGCAGCCCACAGAGTGGTTTCATGTGGCCCGTGAAAAGCCATCCTAGAAATAGCGAGGGAACGGCCTCTGCTGCCTTGGCCCCAGCTGGCCGGGAGCCAAATGTACAATTTTGTGGTGGCCATCCATGCTGGAACGCATTTAGCCTTAGCTCCACAAGGCCATCCTGGAAACAGTGAGGGATCAGCCCCTGCCGCATCGGTCCTGCCCCCTGGGCACACACTGGGGAGGTGTCACCCTTCATGAGGCAAGAAGAAATGCACTATTGCTTGGAAGTGGCTAGCAAATGGCCCTTGTCTATTTCACATATCTGGCTTAGTTGGCTCTGGGGGAGGGGACGCTGTGAGCAGCATGTCAACATTACCTGCGCAATGCTGCCCTGTCTCCAGACTACCCGGTTTTGGCAGGCAGTGGGGCACTCTCACAGCGTCAAGAGCTGGGCCAGGCGGCAAGAAGCTGGCAAGAAGCTCAATGCCGCCCAGCCCCCAGCCTGCCTGGTTTCAGCAGGTAGCAGGGTGCTCTATTTACAGTGCTGAGAGGCTGAGTCGGGTGATGCAAATCTGACGAACGCAACACTGCCCAGCCCCCAGCCTCACCAGTTTTGGCAGGCAGTGGGGTGCTCTACTCACAGCGCTGAGGGACTGAGCCAGGTGGTGCGAATGTGATGAGAAGCGGAATACCGCCAAACCCCCAGCCTGCCTGGTTTCAGAGAGGCTGAGCCGGGCAGTGCAAAGCTCACCAGCTTCGCACCATGCTGCCTGCTGATAATGTCAACTCACACTGCTCATGGCGTCCCATCCCCCGGAGCCCACCAAGTCGGATATGTGAGGTAGGCGAGAGCCATTTGCTGGCCACTTCCAGGCAATGAAGGATGACACCTCCCCAGCTGCGTTCCTTGCCTATTTTTCTTCTCCCTCATCTCAAATATTTTCTCACCACTCTGTTCGGAAGGAAGGAAAGAAGGAGGGGAGGAAATTGGAATGAGAGGGAGTGAGGGTCTGAGGGAAGTCCTGCCTTAGTCCTGCCCTGCTGCCCTCTTGACCCCTCCTTCTGGCCTATCCTGGGGGTCTCCCATCCTATTGCAAAGGATGCTTTGGTTACAAAGCTGGGTCTCCTCCCATGGAGAGGGAGTGGGCCTCTCTCTGACTTTGCCCTCGTACCCATCATAAGCAACCTGGCTAAGGAGAGCAAGCTCAGCAGCAGCAGCCTTGAGGAGGAGATAAGCACAGATGGGTGCCCCCTTGGGGAAGTGGAGCTGGGCTTGGCGCCATGGGAGCTCGAGGGCCGGGCTGGGTGTTTGACCTCTGCTGCCCAGGGCTCTAGGCAGCCCACACCACTGTCCAGTCCCCCCCACATAGCCTGAGAGGTACAGTGAGGCTCCTCCAGTGGACCATGCCTTGATGCTTGCCCCGGTCCCACCCCGCTTTGCTGGAGACCTTCGGATATCCCCCAGTCCTGCCCAGGCCCCCACAGGCATCCCTGATGCGAGCGATGCTGAGCTGGCCGTGCCCCCCCAGTAGGCCACACCCACCCTGGCCACACCCACCTGTCCCGAGGGCAACCACAATGCTGATGCAACCCTCAATGAAATTGAGTTTGACACCCCTGAACTAACATATTGATTATAATATAGAAATTAACTCTTATTGTTTTTTAAATACATGAACCCAGACAATATGCTGTCTGCTAAATATTAAAAATGTTACTTTTTAAAAAATAGTATCTTTTGTACATACTCCTTATTATTGAAAAGTTTTACAAAATTTAAAAAATTGAACACCCCTCCCCCCCAGACTTCCCAAAGCAGAATACAGGGTACTGTATATAACAATCTTATACAAACATATGCTAAATATCTATTAAAACATTAACAAACCTTCCACTCTTTAACTCCCTTATAACAAAACTATAATAACTATAATAACACATCTTTTTAATTACTAAAAATTATTCATAAGCTATTTGAAACTTTTTAGTCCCATATTTATTTATTTTTTTATTTTTTTTAATTCCATTTATATCCCGCCCTTCTCCGAAGACTCAGGGCGGCTTACAAGCTTAGCAGTAGCCTTCATTCTATGTATAAGCCTGCTTATTAGGGCTTTCACACACCCCCTAAGCGGCATTATTACAAAGTCAGCTTAATTGCCCCCAACAATCTGGGTCCTCATTTTACCTACCTCGGAAGGATGGAAGGCTGAGTCAACCTTGAGCCTGGTGGGATGCGAACTTGCGATTGCTCTTTCAAATATGCTGAAACTTTTGCCATTTCAGCCATGTCCATTACTTTAAATGTCCATTGTTCTATCGTAGGTAAATCTTCTTTCTTCCAATATTGCGCCACCAGAAGTCTGGCTGCCGTTATTAAATGTAACATCAATTTGGTTTCTATAGCAGAACAGTCCAAGATAATACCCCGTAAAAATAACTGTGGAGTAAATCTTATCTTTTTCTTAAAAACTTTCTGAAGAATCCACCATATTTTTATCCAAAAGGCTTTAACATTTTTACACGTCCACCATATATGATAATAAGTTGCCTCTTCATTACCTGTAGAGAAAAGCAACCCAAAGAGATTTTTCCAGCCACAATCTCCAGGAATATAAATTCCAGGGACATCAAAGAGTTTAGTCTATAAACTGTGTCTGAGCATCTAACCGAGTTCTCACACTCCAACCACAAAAGCTTCATAAATTTAAAAAAAGGCCAAATGTAGTTCTTAGTTTTGCCACTAGATGTCATTAGATGTCCATTTTATATTTTCCCAGCCCAGCTTTACCAGGTTTGCAGTTATAAACTGATGGTTTCCAAACAAAAACTATAAAAAAAGTTTATGGATGTTAAAGCTTCCCAAAATAATCTTCTCTCCCACTTAATTATCTTCACAATAATGTTGTAAGTCTCTTTAATTTCCCCCAAAAGCTTAAATTGCCGCTTGTATTTTCATTGGAAATACAATCTTAGCGAGGAAACACAGAGTTCTGACCACTCACTTCATCAGGTCAAGAACAGATGAAGGTGTTAAAGGAACCCCAAGAAGTTGACCCATTTCAAGAGGGAGACATTTAAGCCCAAACTAGGGCTGCAGAAACCTGGATGAGCACCAGAGGGCAGCAGAGGCATTTCTGTGGCTGCTATCCTGCAGCTGTTCAGAATTTACTGCAACAGGCCCAGCCTTGGACGAGCTTGAACTATCTCCACCCAGCAGGTCCGTCTGTCAAATGAGTCAAGGTGGCTCTCATCACTTGTGTGATTCAAGTTCTGCCTCTAAACTTATAAAAGGGGAGGGGCTCAACTGCACATTGGGAATATTTTGATGGGCATCCCCGCCCATCTCCCTATCCTGTGAAGAAGTCCCGCACCTCATCAGTGGTCCCCGACTGTCTGCGTAGTCCTCCCAGAAACATACCTGGGCAGAAATGCTCTGATGGTGACCAGCTCCCCCAAACTGACTGACTGCAGGGGCTAATTGAGCCCCTTGCCCTATTGGCTTCTTGCCAGTCCCTACAGCCAGCAGTAGCTACAAAGGGAAGGAAGAGCAGGAAGCGTGACACCAAGCATCTATCCATCCATCCCTACAAAGCCTGCTGTTCTGGTGTGTGTGTGTGCACGCGTGCGTGCTGCTATGCCTGGTTTTGGATATTCAGGGGAGGGCCGTTATCTGCCCCACCTTCTGAGCCCAGCTGTATGTTGCAGCTGCTGGGGTGCTTCAAGTTCCTTGCCTATTCCCCTTCTGCTTCTTCCAACTGCCATGGAATGAGCCTTTTTCCTCTACTAGAAAATGTGGCCCAACTAGGGATGAGGTACACAGTGGGAGTCTTTTCAGGGCACTTTCTATTGTTCTTCTGTTGCCTGCAGCCCCCAGACTTATTGGGTCCAGGTGAGGGAAGGTTGGAGAGGCAGCCGAAGAAGCTGTGTCAGAACCCATCTTATTAAAGGGGGAGGGGGCTCTTTCCTATTTCTAATTCTTCCACTACTCTGGGTTCTGCCATGCTCCTGAAGGGGAGGGAGAAGACCCTGTGGGCTGTCTCTGTTTCTCTATCGCTACAATGTATCCCTTTCACTGTCTCTGCATACTTGTTCTTTGAACTGTCTCTCCCTTGATGTTACCTTGGGGTGAGAAAGAATGTGCCTCTGGCCATCTGGCTTATCTCCCATTTCGGAAGGGAAGGTGCAAAGACCCAACAACATTGCCACGAGCCTGGGAAAGACCAGTGTTATCAGCTCTTTCCCACGACGACTTAACATTGGTCTGTTTGAACTGACCGGATGAACGATTGGGGTGGGGTTCACTTGGGATTCTTTTAACTTATTGATCTGAGGGGGAAACCTTCAGATCTTGTCTACTATGCCTGCTATCAGCTTCTCCTAATAAAAGTTCCTTTTGGAAGAAATGGCTTCCACGAGTTCTGCTTTCTTAGGATGAGGTTTTGAAGTGGGCCCTGACACCTTGCAAAAGTGCTGGGTCTTCTTTTCCAGCCACTTAATACTTCTGAATCTTAACTGAACTACTGACGAAATCACTGTCAATTTTATTCTAACATTACAATTGTCAATTATACAATTTCAGTACAATATCTTATTCGAATCTTCCTACTATGAATATTGTAATATTGTAATTTATTCTGAAGCTCTCATTCGGGAGTATAGCAAGATCCTGTTAAACTCCTCCCTACCCATTCATGGCTACACCTCTGATCTCTTAAGAGGTTGGTTAGTCAAGAAATCCACCATTCCTCACAGCGCTTAAGCTGCTGGCCGAACATCAGAGCATCACACAAAAGTGGATGGAAGCATGGAGTAGCTATACCTCCCAAGATATTTCTGAGCATATTAACCTTAATAGAATACCTCCAGGATTTAATCTACCCCGACACAAATGGGTGTCATACAATAGAATTAGAACGACTCATGGGGTGTGTGCCGACTCTTTGTATAAATGGGGAAAGACACCTTCAGCGCAATGTGATTGCGGGGCTCCCCGACAGACTATCCAACATATAGTGAGGGAATGCACTAATAGAAAATACCCAGGAGATTTCAAGGACTTCCTCTGCGTAACAACGGCAGCTACTGACTGGATTTCCAAACTTGACATTAAACTCTGAAATGTTATTTCTGTTTTCCTCTTAGGTTTTATTATTGCTTCTTTTTTAATTGTTTTAACTGTTTTAACTTGTAAATATGAAGTGCTTTTAATATTGTGTGTGACCAGCCATACGCTAAATAAATAAATTCTGGAGTGTTTCCCTGGCAGACTGAGCCACATACCAAATGAGCCAAAATGAAGAACCAATAAGCTTACATGCCCAAACTTCAGATCTGAGGGCTTTCCTCCTCCCCTCAAGAGCAGCTACGAGAAATCAAGCATTTTTTGTTTCCAAAGTCATTTTCTTCTGCCAACCAGCTGCTGTGGTTCCCGTTGATGCAAAAAACAAATGGCACCATTAACCTCAGCTGTAGTTTGCCCCTTTCATGATGAAAACAAAATGTTGATCTTTCCTGAAATAGAAAATGCAGTGGCCTGAGCAGTTTGGTTTCTTGCCATGGCAAATGCATCCATAACACCTGTGAAACATGGATGTGTTGGACTTCGGCTTCTATAATTTCCAGCATAGAAAGAAATGGAAAACTCAGATTGAGACAGGTTGCACCAGACTGCTAAATCTGCAAGCAATTCAAAGTAAACCTTTAAATGGTATTTGAGAGAAATTAAAAGGCGGGTCTGTTGTAAAAATATATGTAATTTTATAGAAAGAAAAATTCTGTACAAAAGAAATCTCTTAACAGCTTTACAGTTCTGAACACATAAAACAGATTGACTGAATTTTTAGAAAAGTATCCCAAATAAGTTTTCATCCAGAGCGAAACGATGCTGTGCTTGGTCTTCCTGTTATCCGGTATTCCCAACCAGCATCTGCTTGCATCCACATTCAGATGAATTCACCACAATCGGAAATGATGACTTTTTGCTTTGGTTTCCCATCTTTGCCACCTTGAGCCTTCAGAGGAAGAGAGAAGTAAGATGTGGAAGGGAGAGAGGCAAAGCCAGGTCACTCACCCACAAAGGCTCACCCTCACCTCAATCTGCCGCACCACGTCCATTCCTTCGGTAACCTCTCCGAAGACCACGTGTTTCCCGTCCAGCCAGTCAGTCTTGTCACAAGTGATAAAAAACTGGGAGCCATTGGTGTTGGGACCAGAATTGGCCATGGACAGCAAACCTGGAGAGACACATGGACATTGTGTTCACAACCACTTCTATGGGAAACTTTTGGGGACAACTCCCAATCAATATTTGAAATGGAATTCAGCAAAATTTGGGGCTCTGCTGGTTCCTACTGCTGTTGGAGCCAACAGTCCTTGTTCAAAGGGCAAAGGCTGAAGAAGGGGCTCTGGCTCTGAAAGGCTGTAACTGCACAAAAGAATCTGGGTGGTGCCCTAATAAGAGACTGGGGGAGGGGGCAGTGAAGCCCCCAGTATTGCAATTCTTGCCATAGAAGAATTGCCTCTGTAGTCAACCATATCCTTCTATTCAGTGGGGTTGGAGAAATGGAATGGAATGGTTCAAATGCTCGAAAAAATATACGCACAAACAAGCAGCCAGTCAGTTGTGTGGAAATCTTGCAGAGGAATTTAGCTTTTGTAGAACCAACTCCTCCCAGAGGCTGGACTGCTGGGCACTTGAGCCATGAAGAAGTGAAGGATGAAGGTAACAGAGCTGCCCAGCAGGGCAAAAGGACTTGGTGTCCTTTGCACCACCACCTGGACACCCCACCTTTTCAGCAGCCTTGCCACACTCTACCTGGCCCTGTGTGCTTCAGGATAAAATTTTCATCATCAAACTTCTTCCCGTAGATAGACTTCCCGCCGCTACCGTTGTGGTTGGTGAAATCTCCAGCCTGGCACATGAACTGGGGGATAATTCGGTGAAAGCTGCTTCCCTTAAAGCCGAAGCCTTTCTCGTGTGTGCAAAGACAGCGGAAGTTCTCTGCAAGTCAGAGGGCAAGTAGGGCAATGAAACAGCAGAAATGGCAAAGGGAAGAACAGAAACATGCAGTGCTTGTTAAAATGTCATCCCACTTAAAAATGGGGTCATGGCAAGTTAAAAACCAGTTACAATTGCTTTCACTCTCTGTTATCACTGTTGCTCACTTGAATTCAAATTGTTTCAACTGCTGCCATGGGATCTAGAGTGGAGCACCACACCTCTACTCTAGCCTTGTCACCTGCTTAAATGAATTATATCTTTGTTTTAGGCTTGATCTTTTTGCCTCAAACTTTAGCTTTGTCTTCCAAGTTATGAACACACAGGTGATAAATTACAATCTGTGGCATTTAATGAAATCTATTTTAATTGAAAATTACACATTTTTGAAGAGGTAATTCTACAAAATGATTATATACTATGCACTTAAAGCTCAAAGCTACTGCACTCATAAGTATTAAAAAAACCCTCAAGCATCCAGCATGTACTGAAATGGAGAGAAATGTGTTAAACAATCACTTCAACACAAATCCTGTAAGTTGAGAACAGAAGCAAGAAAAGCCGTATCTTTCAGTCTTTAGGTAAAGGTAAAGGTTCCCCTGCACGTGCGTGCTAGTCGTTTCCGACTCTAGGGGCCGGTGCTCATCTCCGTTTCAAAGCCGAAGAGCCAGCGCTTGTCCAAGGACGTCTCCGTGGTCATGTGGCCGGCATGACTAGACGCCAAAGGCGGACGGAATGCTGTTACCTTCCCACCGTAGTGGTCCCTATTTTTCTACTGGACTAGAGGTCATCTAGTCCAACCCCCTGCTTAGGAACTGCTTAGGAACTTTAACTAAGATGGCGGACGTGTCGAGCTGAGCTCCGTGAGCTCCGTGAGGTTGGTGTGGTTTGGTGGTCTTGGGGGCGCCCTTGGAGTGCATAATGCCTCCATGTTAGGGATGGATGATCAGACTGCCTTGTCATCCCTGTTTTTTGGGGCGTCGGTGCCCTCCATATTGGCGAGAGGCAGCTGGAGGTCTGGCCGGGAGATCATGGCCGTTTTGAAACGCCGCGGCTTGAAACGCCCGATCAGCTGATTTTCGGGGCGGAAAGAGCCGCGGCTTGAATTTGCTTGTATTTGTTTGAACTTAACCAGAAACGGCTTGTAATGGCTGGAGGAACTGCGGAGGGAGTGAATGCTCCAGCCTGGAATATTTGGAATGGCTGGAGGAACCGGATGAACTGTAGCTTAAGTGAATGTTGCCGGAGGAGTCACGGCTTGAAACGCCCGTTTTGGGGCAGATAGAGCCACGGCTCCGAATGGCTGGATTAACCGGAGAAACCGCGGCATGGGTGAATGCTGCTGGAGGAGCTGGGATATTTCTATCGACTCCTCGCTTGCTCCTAGCTGCTACCTGCTGCTATCTACCCCCCCGCTGGTTTAAAGCAGCCACTGGAGATCACCAAGGAGATGATCAGGACGGTGTTGGTCTCCTATGTTGATTAAGATCTGCTGCCTTAAGAGATCTGAGGCAGCTTTCAATCATGGCCTGGAGTTACGGCTTCCAAGTTGGGCTGGGCTTGCCTATCACCCATATGGAGTTGGACTCTTGCATGCTGTTTCTCCCGTCCCCCATAGACTCAGGAGGACCCGGGGTGAAGAGTCGCTGTGAGAGGGCGGCTCAGTTTCTTTTCATCTACAACCTCTCCGGATGTGAGAGATCCGTGAGGGTATGTTCTTTCTCCCTGGATGGGGTTTCCATCTGCCTCCCAGATCAGCCTCGAGGTCGGGGTGAGAGATCGACTGCTGACTGTTTCTGGGGTACCCAGCACAAGTGAGAATTGTGCTGGACTGGCGGTTTTAGACTCATATACTCCTCCTGATATGACATCATCTTTCAACATCTGACTGCCACTTCCCAAACTCACATGGCCAGTCATGGCACGCTTACGTTATTCTGGCACGGACTTATACGCCCTCAGGGGTACTCCCCCCTCCTGGGTGCGTCCCGCCTTCTTTTTTACCTTTCCTCTTGATGATGGGCCTTGGTGGAGCAGTGGGCTAATGCCTCCTTAAGTAACACCACCTGCCTGCAATTAGTGCAGGTTCGCGTCCCACCAGGCTCAAGGTTGACTCAGCCTTCCATCCTTCCGAGGTAGGTAAAATGAGGACCCAGATTGTTGGGGGCAATAAGCTGACTTTGTAATAATGCCGCTTGGGATGTGTGTGAAAGCCCTAATAAGCAGGCATATACATAGAATGAAGGCTACTGCTAAGCTTGTAAGCCGCCCTGAGTCTTCGGAGAAGGGCGGGATATAAATGGAATTAAAATAAAAATAAAAATAAATAAATTGTTGGGACCCTGAGAGATGGTCAGGTATGGATTGGGGTCTCCGGTTTATTGTTAGGAAGAGACCCCTGATCTGTTTTTTAGCAAAAAAATTTAAGGGGTTAGGGGGGAGGGCCAGGTCCGGGATTGATCGCGTAGGGGGGGAGCGGGGGTCGGTTGCCTCCGGAGCTCTGGAGCGGGTCGTGGGACTACCTATTCCCATGACGTTAGGGAATGGCAGCAGGTGTACGAACAGAGGGCCGTATCGACATCCGGGAGGGCATCTCCGCTATTTACAAGCGGTGAGGCGCTCCGACCCTCTGCTTTTGCCCCGAGGTCCCGGGAGCGAGGATGTACAGCCACCTGAGCTCCGGCTGGTGTACTTGAACGCCAGGTCCGTTGTTAATAAGGCTACTCTCATCCGGGATCTGGTTGAGAGTGAGCATGCGGACCTGGCTTGCATCACGGAGACTTGGTTGGGCCCAGAGGGTGGTATCCCTCTGGTTGATCTTTGCCCACCAGTTTTCCGGGTGCTACACCAGCCTCGGGCTCAGGGTAGGGGCGGGGGAGTGGCGGTAGTTATGAGGGAGACCTTGTGTCCGTGGGGGGCCACCGTTCTCCAGATAGTCGGGTGTGAGTCTCTCCTCCTGAGATGTGGTCCTAGGGCGCAGTTGGGCTTGCTGCTGGTGTACCTTTTGCCTAGTCGTGCAGCAGCAGCCCTGCCTGAGCTTCTCGATATCCTCTCGGGGTTGGTGATTGAGTTCCCCAAACTTATAGTTTTGGGTGACTTCAATCTACCATCCCTGGGAGGATCATCTGAGTTAGCTCATGAGTTCATGGCTTCCATGACGGCCATGGACCTGACGCAAATAATTCATGGACCGACTCATGTGAAAGGCCACACCCTTGACTTGGTTTTTCTATCTGGACGGTGGTTAGATGATCTTGGTGGGCGCTCCCCAATTGTTATGCCCCTGTCATGGACCGATCATCATCTCCTGCGGCTGGTCTTCCGTTTTGCCACTCCCCGCCGTGGGTGTGTGGAACCAACTAGATGGTTCCGCCCCAGGGGCTTAATGGACCCTGAGAGGTTGCAGGCAGCGCTGGGGTCCCCACCTGTCTCCTTTGCTCACAACTCGGCAGATGCTTTAGTGGAAGCCTGGGAAAGGGAAGCCACGGAGGCACTTGACCGAGTTGTACCCTTGCGGCCCCTGACCCAGTGCAGATCCCAGCGGGCTCCATGGTTTTCTGCGGAGCTCCGGGAGATGAAGCGTCGGAGACGGGGCCTAGAGAGCTGTTGGAGATCCAGCCGATCTGAATCCGACCAATTGCGACTAAGAACCTGTATTAGGTCTTATCTCGCAGCGATAAGGGCGGCGAGGTCTAATCACTTCGCTACCCTTATCGCGTCCGCAGATAACCGCCCGGCCGCCCTGTTTAGGGTGACCCGCTCCCTCCTTAATCAGGAGGTGAGGGAGGAACCCTTGCAGGGTCGTGCCGAGGAGTTTAGTCAACATCTGTCGGACAAAATTGCTCGGATTCGGACCGGTTTGGACTCCGACTGGGCAGAGTCTGACGATCAGGACACAGGTGGTCTCGTCGATGTTATCTGGGAGGAGTTTGATCCTGTGACTCCGGAGGAAATGGACAGGATTATGGGGAGGTTGAGCTGCTCCACATGTTTATTGGACTCGTGCCCTTCCTGGCTGGTTTATGCGGCTCGGGAGGGGACACGAGGCTGGCTCCAGGCGGTTATATCTGCATCTTTGAGTGAGGGTAGTTTCCCCGCCGTCTTGAAGGAGGCGGTGGTGAGACCTCTCCTCAAGAAGCCTGCCTTGGACCCAGCTGTGTTAAATAACTTTCGTCCGGTCTCCAACCTTCGCTTTCTTGAGAAGGTTGTTGAGAGTGTGGTGGCGCATCAGCTCCCTCTGGTTCTGGATGAAGCGGATTATCTAGACCCGTACCAATCGGGTTTCAGACCCGGGTACAGCACGGAGACGGCATTGGTCGCTCTGGTGAATGATCTCCGGAGGGCCCGGGACAGGGGATATTCCTCTGTCCTAGTCCTATTAGACCTCTCAGCAGCTTTCGATACCATCGACCATGGTATCCTGCTGCGGCATCTCAGGGGATTGGGAGTGGGAGGCACGGTTCTTCAGTGGTTCTCCTCCTATCTCCTGGGACGTTCACAGTCGGTGTTGGCAGGGGGGCAGAGGTCGGCCTCGAGGCCTCTCGCTTGTGGAGTTCCTCAGGGGTCGGTCCTCTCGCCTCTCCTGTTCAACATCTACATGAAACCGCTGGGTGAGATCATTCGTGGTTTTGGAGTTGGATATCATCAGTATGCTGATGATACCCAGCTTTTTATTTCGACCCCAAACCACCCCAGTGATGCCCTCGACGTGATGTCCCGTTGCCTGGAAGCGGTTCAGGTCTGGATGGGGAGGAACAGGCTTCAACTCAACCCTGACAAGACTGAGTGGCTGTGCGTACCGGCATCTCGGGATATTCAGAACATTCCATCTCTTTCTATGGGGGGTGAGTTATTACCCCCCGTAGATAGGGCTCACAACTTGGGAGTCCTCCTAGATTCACAGCTTTCTTTGGAAGACCACATAATAGCTGTGACTAGGGGGGCCTTCACCCAGGTTCGCCTGGTGCGCCAGTTGCAGCCCTATCTAGACCGGGATGCCCTGCGTACGGTCACTCATGCGCTCGTGACCTCTCGTTTAGACTACTGCAATGCTCTCTACATGGGGCTGCCCTTGAGGACCACTCAGAGGCTCCAACTGGTACAGAATGCAGCCGCGAGAGTTGTGTTGGGAGTCTCCCGATACTCCCATGTTACACTTCTGCTCCGTGAGCTGCATTGGCTCCCAGTTGTCTTCCGGGTGAGATTCAAGGTTCTGGTAATGGTTTTCAAAGCCCTACATGGCATGGGTCCGGAGTACCTTAGGGATCACCTGCTGCCGGCGTCAACTTCCCTCCGCCCTGTGCACTCCCACAGAGAGGGCCTCCTAAGGGTGCCGCCGGTCAGAGAATGTCGTCTGGTGGCCCCCAGGGAGAGGTCCTTCTCTGTGGGCGCCCTGGATTTATGGAATCATTTGCCGGTTGAGCTCCGGATGGCGCCCGACCTTCGCTCCTTCCGACGCGATCTGAAGACTTATTTGTTCGAACAAGCCGGCCTGGCCTGATGGGGGATGGGTTTAGGTTTTATTGCTATTTTAAATGTATTTTAATCTACTGTTGTAACTTGGGCATCTTGTTTAATTCTTTTTTAGTTTTTGTATTCCTGTACTTTTATATGTTTGCCCTGTTCACCGCCCTGAGTCCTTCGGGAGAAGGGCGGTATACAAATAAAATTATTATTATTATTATTATTTTTACGTGCTTTCGAACTGCTAGGTTGGCAGAAGCTGGGATGAGTAACAGGCGCTCACTCTGCTACGCGGCATTCAGGATTCGACCCGCCAAACTGCTGAACTTCTGATCGACAAGTTCAGCGTCCTAACCCACTGAGCCACCGCGTCCCTTTTCGGTCTTTAGCAAGGTCCAAAAAAACATTGCTACAAGTCTGGGACAAGCCAGAACTCTTAAAATAGAAACAATTTTGAATTTTTCACAAGTCTAGGCTTAGGAAATTTTGTGATGAGAAACAAAACCCTTAAAGTGAAATAATAATAATAATAATTATTATTATTTATTAGATTTCTATACTGCCCTATTCCCAAAGGACTCAGGGCGGTTTACAGGGCAAAATAAAAACAGTTAAAACAGTACAAAGATTAAGATAACGTTAAAATTAAAATAGAATTAAACAACAATAGCCCAAATTTAAAATTTGAATTTAAAATTTAAAAATTTAAAACCCCTCAGTCCAGGCCCCGATAAATCAAACAACCAGGTTTTTAGGTCCTGGCGAAACGAATGAAGGTCGGGGGCGGTCCGGAGTTCCACAGGCAGGTCGTTCCACAGGGCAAGCACGCCCACAGAGAACGCCCTCCCCCTGGGGATCATCCGCCGGCACTCACTGACCGGCGGCACCCTAAGGAGGCCCTCTCTGTGGGAGCGCACAGGATGATGGGAGATTGATGCTGGCAGCAGGTGCTCCCTAAGATAACCTGGACCCATGCCATTTAGGGCTTTATAGGTCATTACCAGCACCTTGAATTTCACCCGGAGGGCAACTGGAAGCCAATGCAGCTCGCAGAGGTGTTACATGGGAGTATTGGGACACTCCCATCACAATTCGCGCGGCCGCATTTCTGCACCAGCTGAAGCCTCTGAGTGGTCCTCAAGGGCAGCCCCATGTAGAGAGCATTGCAGTAGTCTAACCGGGAGGTCACGAGCGCATGAGTGACCGTGCGTAGGGCATCTCGGTCCAGATAGGGCCGCAACTGGCGCACCAGGCGAACCTGGGCAAAAGCCCCCCTGGTCACGGCTCCTATATGATCTTCCAAAGTGAGCCGTGAATCCAGGAGGACGCCCAAGTTGCGAGCCCTATCAACGGGGGGTAACACCTCAATTGCCCCCATAGTTAAAGATGGACAAAACTGGTTCATCCGAGATGCCGGTATGCACAGCCACTCAGTCTTGGCGGGATTGAGTCGAAGCCTGTTCCTCCCCATCCAAACCCGGACCGCCTCCAGGCAACGGGATATCACGTCGAGGGCATCGCTGGGTTGGTTTGGGGTAGAAAGAAAAAGTTGGGTATCATCAGCGTACTGATGATACCCCACCCCGAAACCACGAATGAGCTCACCCAGCAGCTTCATATAGATATTGAACAGGAGGGGGGAGAGGACCGACCCCTGAGGAACTCCACAAACGAGAGACTCGGGGCCAACCTCTGCCCTCCTGTCAACACCGACTGCGAGGTAGGAGGAGAACCACTCTAAAACAAACTTAACATTCTAGACAAAGAGAAATTAGCACAACAATTGAGAAACACGAAACAAAATTTTTTTGAAAATGCAAATAAACCGGGCCGGTGGCTCGCATACAAATTGGGAAAACAAAAGGGGAAAAACTGGATTCACGAACTACGAGATGAGGAAGGGAGAATATTCCACCAGGAGGAAAAAAAAAAAATTATAGCCCAGGAATTTTATGAACGTTTATACAAAGAAGATAGTCAGGCAAGTGTGGAGAAAATGGAGGAATATTTTCAAAGAGCCAAACTACCTAAGGTCACAGAAGATACCAGAAATATGTTAAACGAGGAAATTCGACTATCTGAGGTGATAAAAGCTATTAATGCACAAAAGAATAATAAAGCATCGGGACCCGACGGTCTTCCATCAGAAATTTATAAAGAATTACAAAATATCCTAGCTCAACCCCTAGTGGAGGTATTTAACGCAGTATTAGAAGGCGCAAGGACGCCTAAATCTTGGCTAGAGGCAAACATAACCCTTATTCCGAAAGATAACACAGACCATACATTAATCCAAAATTACAGACCCATATCACTTCTTAACTCGGACTACAAGATATTTACATCAATTATAGCGGAACGATTGAAACGATTTCTGAATGATTTCATACACGCAGATCAAAATGGTTTTCTCGCTAAGAGACACACTAAGCACAACATTAGAATAATATTAGATACATTGGAGTACTATGAATTACATAGCGAACAACAGATGGCATTACTTTTCTTAGACGCCCAAAAGGCATTTGACAATGTTAAATGGTCTTTTTTGTGCCAACAGCTTAGCTTTATGAATATGGGAGAAAAATTTATAAATATAATTAGGGCAATTTATGACAATCAGGAAGCAAAAATAATTATTAATGGGGAAGCATCTAGCAAGTTTCAAATTCAAAAGGGAACACGGCAAGGCTGCCCCTTATCACCGTTGCTGTTTATATTGACTCTTGAAGTATTAACGAGAACTATAAGAAACGACCCAAAGATAAAAGGATTAACCATTAAAAAGGAAACCTTTAAATTGCAAGCTTTCGCGGACGATCTGGTTTTTATTATGGAGGATCCATGTCAGACGGGACCAAAGCTATTGGAAGAATTATCTAAATATGGTGAGGTTGCCGGACTGCGAATAAATAGAAATAAGACCAAGATGATTGTTAAAAATATGACCAATAAACAAAAAGGTAATCTGGCCGAAATCACGGATATAGAAATAGTCAAGAAAATAAAATATCTAGGGATTAACATTACGGCTAGATGCACTTCACTCAAAAAGGATAATTATGATAATGTAGTGAACCAAATAAAAGGTGATCTGGAAAGATGGGGAAACCTAAAACTCTCATTATTGGGAAGAATCGCTGTCATTAAGATGAATATTCTGCCTAAAATCCTGTTTCTGTTTCAGAATATCCCAATTCAACTCGACTCTAAATTTTTTCGAAATTTGGATAAATTATCACTAAATTTTATTTGGCAGGGGAAAAAACCAAGAATTAAATTGAAATATTTACAAGACACGAAGGAAAATGGGGGTTTTGGATTGCAAGACTGGGAATTATATTAACACGCCGCGGCCCTGAGCTGGATTAGAGAATGGGTAATCTTGAGAAATAGAAGACTATTAACTTTAGAGGGTCACGATTTGCAATATGGCTGGCATGCTTTCCTATGGACGGAGAAACAAGGTCTTTTCTCGCATTTTCAAAGACACCGGATCAGGCAAGCGCTACTTAATACTTGGAAAAAAATTAGATCTCACAATTACACCAAAATACCGGTCTGGCTATCCACCCTTGAAGCGATAGTTTACCCAAATCTGTTTGATTTGGGTAACATAATCTCATACAAGGATATTCTGAATGAGGAGGGGGAATTGAAACTTAGGAATGAACTAGAATTACAAGGTATAAAACTCGATTGGTGGGCCTACTTACAAATCCAATCGAGATTTAGGAAGGATAAAAATGAATGGGGGATATATACCTCTGAAACAGCATTGGACAAAATATTATTGGGACCGGACTCTAAACAAATAAGGAATTTTTATAAATTACTTTTGGGATATAAGCTGTTTGAAGAGCAAGTGAAAGACCCCATGTTGACCTGGGCTAACAATTTAGGACATAACATCGACCTAGATACTTGGCAAACAATTTGGGATAGGAATAAAAGGATAACACTGGCCTCATCGTATAAAGAAAATTTATTTAAAATGTTTTACCGATGGCATCTTCCCCCAGCCCGCTTAGCAAAAATGTACACAACAGCATCTCCCAAATGTTGGAAGTGTTCTGAAGAGATAGGCACATACTTCCACACGTGGTGGTCTTGCAGTAAAACACAAAAATTTTGGAGAATGATTTGGATTTGGCTGAAAGAAATATTGAAACAAGATCTGGAGTTTAGTCCAGAACTTTTCTTGTTGGGAATCACGAAAGAGAAATATCCTAAAGATGTGCTATACTTAACGATCCATATTATCACAGCAGCTAGAATATCATTTGCGCAAAAATGGAAAAAGAATGAGATCCCAGGACAAAAAGAGGTTATTAGGAAAATTTGGGATTGCGCTGAAATGGACAAATTAACTTTGGAATTAAAGAATAAAGATCAATCAGACTATTATAGAATTTGGAACAAATTGTATCTTTGGATGGATAAAAAGAAAGGTCTCTATTAGGTTTTACAGACTAGCTCACTGTTTTAAATATTGTGGTATTTCACCGATTTGTAATCTAAGTGTATTTAAGTGTATTTTTGATGTACATATATACATGTATATATATATATTTAAACATTGTAGACAAAAAGGTTTGTCAGCTCGCTGGTACTGTGTCCAATGTTTTTAAATAATAAATTTAATAATAAAAAAAAAAAAATAATAATAAAAAAAAAAAAAACAGTGCCCTCCACTCCCAACCCCGAGACACCGCAGTAGGATACCATGGTCAATGGTATCAAAAGCCGCTGAGAGATCTAACAGGACTAGGACAGAGGAGCAACCCCTGTCCCGAGCCCGCAAGAGATCATTCACCAGCGCGAGCAATGCCGTCTCTGTGCTGTACCCGGGCCTAAAGCCCGATTGGTACAGTTTCCTCCAGGAACAAGGGAAGCTGGTGCGCCACCACGCTCTCAACAACCTTCGCTAAAAAGGTTGGAGACTGGACGATAGTTATTTAAAATAGCCGGGTCCAGGGCAGGCTTCTTGAGGTGGGGCCTCACCACCGCCTCCTTCAAGGCGGCAGGGAAGATACCCTCCCTCAAAGAAGCAGTTATTACTGCCTGGAACCATCAGCCGCCTAGGGCAGAACCACCTGGTCGGTTCTGCAGCCCAGCAGCAAGGGGCGGCAAACCGGAAGACCAATCATAGGAGATGATGATCGGACCATGACAGGGGAGTAATCGTTGGTGAGCCCCCTCCCAGATCATCAAACCACTGTCCAGACAGAAAAACTAGGTCGAGAGTGTGACCCCCCCATGAGTCGGGCCATGGATTATTTGGGTCAGGTCCATGGCCGTCATGGAAGCCATAAACTCTTGAGCCAACTCTGACGACCCCCCCAGAGAAGGGAGGTTAAAGTCGCCCAGAACCATAAGTCTGGGAAACTCAACCACTAACCCTGAAAGGGCGTTGAGAAGCCCGGGCAAGGCCGTTGCTACACAGCTGGGCGCCAGGTATATAAGCAACAAGCCCAACTGAGCCCCAGGGCCGCACCTCAGGAGGAGTGACTCACTCCCGCCCACCTGTACAACAGCGGTCTCCCGCGGACATAAGGTCCCCCGAATAACCACTGCCACACCCCCGCCCCTGCCCTGAGCCCGCGGCCGGTGAAGCACACAGAAACCTGGAGGGCAGAGCTCAGTCAGAGGGAGACCTCCCTCCGAGCCCAACCAGGTTTCCGTAATGCATGCCAGATCTGCGCGTTCCTCCTCGATCAAATCACAGACGAGGTGAGCTTTGTTCACAATGGATCTGGCATTAAAGTACACCAGCCTGAGCTCAGGGACCTGATCCCCCTCACCCCCGGATAGACGGATACCAACCGGAGGGTCAGAGCATGCCACCGCTTGAAGACAGCGGGGGCGTGATCCCTGAAATTGATATGGCCCTCCGTGTAACCGCCTGCTGCCGTTCCCAATCGCCATAGGGATTTGAAACCCCACCCCACTGCTGGGAAAACCGGAGGTCCCCAACCCCATCTCGACAGGAACCATCTCCGGCCTGGACTGACAGCTGGTTGAAAAAATACATCCCATATCCCTCCCAACCCTACCATTCCACCCCCTCCCTAACCCCGTAAAACAACCTGTGCTTCTGGTTTCTAAGTGGGCTCACTTGTGGCAAGAAACAGAGGAACTGCTATGCATCTGACAATTCAACCTTATTTCTCGATTTGCTGTCTTTGTATTCTCCAGAAATTTTGAGAATGTGACTTCCATTACACCATTATGACCAACACATCTGCACAGCACAAAGAAAATATTGCCAATTTGGTATCCTCAAGACTACAACGCTTGAGATAAGAGAACCTCCAGGTATGTTGGTCACCCCAAAGCTGCACTCAACATATGGAGAGGTCCAGGGTGAGAAAGGCTGTCACTGGAGAAAAGAGGTCTGGATTATTCACCAATTTCTTTCTGTGTCTTATCAAAAGAGCCCTCCCCATTCTGGACAGTAACTTAGCCCTGAAAGTTCCAGTAACACAAGAGCATCTTGAAAAAGCCATGGACCAGGAAGACTCACACCAAGCACAATGGATTCCTTTGCTTCTTACCAGTAGTCATCGGGACAATATCCGACCGCAAGAGAATATGCAATCGACCTGCAGGTTTATTTCCAATCTTGATCTCCATGTAAACCTGGGGGTTGGTCCTGGATTTTTTCACTGGTGGTTCTCCCTAACAGAAAAGAAACAGAGCTTTTTCCACAGGTCCAGAAGATGGCTACCTATGAGCCATTCTCCTCCTTCCTCTGCTTTAAAGAAGACATCTAAGAAGGGGATGAGGTAAGAACCACTGTGATGCAGTGGCTACCCAGCTAAATAACAGATTGAAAAGATCCAGATTCAAATCCAGTTGTTAAATCACAGTGGGTGACTCTGAACAGGTTACTTCCTTGGTTCTCCCCTCGCTCCAGAGTTGCTGGCAGGAAAATATATGCCATTTTAGCATCTGGAGAAAAATAACAATAAAAACTGCAATCAAATGCTCATGTACAATCATGGAGGCTTCGCAGACTAAATTTGTGTCCAGCTAACAGAAGCCCACATGTATGCAAACCTATCAGAGCCCCCAAAGGTCTTAGGATGAGATGGGCATCTTGGGAGACAGAAACCACCCAGGGCCATGTGGCCTTTCGCCAAGGAATGTCGCTGTACCTCTTGAACCTCTGACTGGGCTGCCACCGCTCCCTCTTCTTCCAAATTCTCCTGAAGTGTCTTTCCCGAAAATTTCTTCAGCCAGTCATCATCCGACCAAACTGTCATGGAAAAACAGAAAAAGTTCAGAGAACTTGTGAGCTGAGCATCAAATCAACTTATAAAACAAGTAGGTCTGAAGGAATTCCCTCAGAGCAAGCACAAGTATGTGGGCTGAAAATTCCTTATGATCTTGAATTCTGCTGCTCACCTGGACGGGAGGAGCCTTCTTTGATCCTCATTGGCTTGGCCAGGTTGACACGGATAGTCCTCCCAAAGAGCTCAGATTCGTTCTAAATGGAACAGGGAAGGAGGAGGGACGTCATTACTTTATACTAGAAGGCAGGACAAGAAGAATGGATGGAAATTAATGAAGGAGAGAAGTACCTAGAACCAAGGAGAAATTTCCTGACAGTGAAAACAATTAATCAGTGGAAGGGCTTGCCTCCTGAAGTTGTGGGTGCTCCATCACTGGAGGCTTTTCAGAAGAGATTGCAGAATGGTATAGGACCTGCTGCTTGAGCAGAGGGTTGGACTAGATGACCTCCACACTCCCTTCCAATTCTGTTACTCTGTTCTATTCCTCTCTTGCCAAGGAATTCAGCTCCGTATCAATGCTGTGTTTCTGTGTCCTGCAACAATCATCCTGAATCTTGTTCCAGTGCATTAGCACCCAGATTAATATCATCTGCCTCCACCGCTTCAACTTCCCTGTGGCCCCATGGAAGGACTCCCTTACTGGGCAAAGAGGCTTCTGCCTGCCTGGTTTTAAAACTGGATTTGAAAAACCCAACAAGTGGAAGTATTCACTCCTCCAGAAACAGAAAGCCAGGCGGTACCAGCCTTCCATGGTTTGGAAGCCAAAGAGAGGGACATGCTGTTTCTGAGAAAGGCTCAGCTTCCCCTAATGATCTCAACCATTTGGGAAGAAAGGAAGAAAATGTTTGAAACTGCTGAAAAATGAAATAAAAGATTTAAAGATAAACTTACCATGTTGTCAATAGCAGCTGCAGCATCCTAAAAGAAAGAAGAGGAATCATTTAGGACAGACTGTCCCTTTACATAGTTTTGTTGTGGTCATGACATTAAGTACTGTACTGAGAGAAATAATCTGGGCAAGATGGATGAACCTAGGAAACTTGCTAGGTCTTCAGAAACCTTTTACTAAGCAAGCTTTCAATCCTCGCCGGTGCACTGCTTGAATTTTTGGTAGCAAAGAAACATGCTGAAGTTTAAAGAATGCCAAAGGTGGAAGTGGTTGGAAACATCATTTATCTCTCATCTGCCAGCTTGGAAGCACCTTCTTTCAAACCAGACTGCAATGGGATGACTGGGCACATATTGGCCTCCAGACATATCCATGCTCTTATAATTGATCGATGCCATTTCCAGAGATGTCACCTGCCCAAATGGATTTCATGCAGTCCTTACAAGTGCTCAGGGATTCACCCTCCCCACCTGACCCCAAATGGGGCGAAAGGATGAAGAAACTTTGAAAATGCCTTCCTCACTTACCTCAGCCAGCTCAAATTCAATGAAAGCAAAGCCTCGATGTTTTTCTGTAGACAAAAGAAAAACATCAAACATCAGTACTTGAGGAAACAGACCTCAATATTCATCTCGATATGGAGATCAACTGCAATTTTTTGGACTTTGTAAAAACAAATGGGTGTCAGGAGTAGGAAGAATCAAGACAGCAGCTACACCATTTTGACCCTTCCACCAAACTGCCTCCATCTCCTTGTCACCCCACCCGTCACAAGGGCCCAAGAGCACTGCTGAGCTGCAACCAGTTTCTATCCCGGAGCGAACACAGAGCCCAATCCAAGTTTCTACAATCTCCTTTCCAACCTCCAAGTGCCCATTTAAGACTCAGGGCTGGGCTGTTTATTATAAACCCTCTAGGCCACTCATCTCACTGATACAGTGACTCTGGACAGCTTATAATATAATGAAAAGTAAAAAAATACTAGGAAACAATAAAATTAGAAAAACTGAATAGGAAAACTAACCAAGATGTTGGGCAGCCTGGGGTGAGGATCTTTTGTACCAAGACCAATGCAGGAGACACCAGGCCAAGTGGCAGAGCCAATTTTTTAGACTCTTCTGGAAGGCCGGGAGTGTGGGGGCGAACTTCACCTCCAAGGGGAGAATATTCCAGAGGTCAGCAGCCACAGCAGAAAAGGCTCGTCTCCTGGATCCCTTTGGCAAATGGGATCCAAAGTAGACCCCTTCTGCTAGGATGAGTGAGGCAGGCTAGTCCCATCAGGGTGAGAGGGCTCCTCAGACATACTGGACCTATGAACAAAAGGGCCTTTGAAGGTAATGACCAACACCTTGAATTGGACCTGGAAGTAAACTGGCAGCAGCTGCAGGTCATGTAACAGCAGTGCAGGGGTGGGGGGTACCCAAGGTTCTGTCTTAGGCCCAGTACTCCTCAACAGCTTCATAAATGATTTAGATGAGGGGGTAGAACAGGAACTCATCAAATTTGCAAACAGAAAGCTGTCTGGGGGAAATAGCCAACACTTTAGAAAATAGGCTCAAGATCCAGAAGATCCTGAAAGACTTGAAATGCTTAGCCCAATCCAACAAAATGCAGTTCAGTGGTGAGAAATGGAAAGACAAGAAAAACCAAATGTACAGGTACGGGATTAGGTGAAACTTGTCTCAACAGCAGCAGCTGCCAGAAGGATCTTGCTCACTTAAATATGAGCTAGCAGTGTGCAGCAGCTGCCAAAAAAACCAATGCAATCCTAGGCTGCATCAAGAGATATTTTACATTGCATTGGTAAGAACACACTTTGGAATATTGTTCAGTTTTGATCAACATGATGTAAAAAAGATGTTGAGACTCTGGAAAGAGCGCAGAAAAAAGTAACTAAGATGGCTAAGAGGCTGAAGACTAAAACATATGAAGAAAAGTTGCAGAAATTGGGTATGTGTAGTTTAATGAAAAGAAGAACTAAGGGTGACATGATAGCAGTCTTTCAGTATTTGAGGAGCTGCCACAAAGAAGAGGGCATCAAGCTATTCTCCAAAGAACCAGAGGGCAGGACAAGAAATAATGGTTGGAAACTAATCAAAGAGAGAAGCAACCTGGAACTAAGGTGAAATTTCCTGACAGTGAGGACAATTAGCCAGTGAAATGGCTGGCCTCCAGAAGTTGTGGGTTCTACATCACTGAAGGTTTTCAAGAAAAGCCTGGACAGCCACTTGTCTGAAATGGTCTAGGCCCTAAATCAAGGATAGGCAACCTTGGCTCTTTCATGATTCGTGGACTTCAACTCCCAGAATTCCTGACCCAGCAAGGTTGCCCTAAACTGTCTCCTGCCCCAGGAGGCGGTTGGACTAGAAGACCTCCCGGATCCCTTCCAAACTTGTTCTGGGGTGTGTGGGTCAGCGACAAAGCCCTTCCAAACTTGTTGTTTTGTGTGTGTGTCTCAGTCAGCGACCGAGCCCTTCCAAACTTGTAGTCTCTCTCTCTCTCTCTCTCTCTGTCAGCGATCGAGCCCTTTCTCCCGTCCCGCCCTCGTCGGCCCTCACCGGTCTCGTAGTCCAGCGGGATCTGGATGTCGGTAAGGTCTCCGAAGGGGATGAAGGCCGCGTGCAGCACCCGCTCGTCCACCTCCTCGGCCAGCCCACCTGCAAGAAGACCGGCCAGGCCAGTCAGACCGCGCGTCGCCCCCGCGCCGCCCCCCCCCCGCGCCGCCGCCGCCGCCGCCGCTCACCCACGTAGAGAACCCGCTTGCTGGAGGCCATCGCTGCTGCGCTCGCTTCGCCAGGCGCCACTTCCGGGCGGCCAGGCAGCAACAGCGCTCCCAGAGGCGGGAGGACCCGGCGCCGGAGCAGCAGCCCAAGAAGCGTCCCGCCCCTCGCCTTCCCGAGGCCGTCAGATCCGCAGCTGCCGGGCAGATCCGAATCTTCCCGGGGCTCGCCGCCCAACGAGGCTCGTCGCTGCCCGGATCGAGACAACAGCCGGCCCGGGTCTCTCCGCGCCGGCCAAGGCCTGCGGGCCCTCCAGCTGAGTCGGTTGGCGCGGAGGGTGTGCCCGGATCGCCTCCGACGGACCCCCGACCCAGCCAAGAGCCTCGGGCTGCCACGGCGCCTGCGCGGGACTTTAGCGCCCTTCTGTCTCCTGGCTCTTTCTGCGAGAGCAATTCCTGTCACCCCCTTCTGGCTGGAGGATTCTGGGAGCTGGAGTCGGAGAACAGCAGAAAGCCGCCCGCGGGCGGGGCTTCCTTCCTTCTGACAGAAAAGGCACTTCCCGACTTTCAGCTGCCGCAAGCTCAGCTCCCCGCTCCTTCAGCAAGGAGCTCGGAGGCGCTGCCCCGCCGGGGCACTCTTGGGCTCTGCCCGGGCATGCGCAGGCGTGGTAGCAGCAGGGAACACTACCTATCTACAGAAATGCACGTGATCCAAGATAAAAGCCCTCCAGAATATATATGGGTCAATATAAAAGGGGGGAAAAGTGACATTGCCATAGGGCAGGGGTTGGCAACCTCGACTCTTAGTCATAAAAGCTATGCTGACTCAAGAATTCTGGGAGTTGAAGTCCATGAGTCATAAAAGAGCCGAGGTTGCCTACCCCTGCCATAGGGTATACCACAGGCCACCCAACCAATCAGAAGAAATAGATGGGCTCTTTGCCAACCAGTTAACAAATTTATTTATTTATTTTATTTTAATTCCATTTATATCCCGCCCTTCTCCGAAGACTCAGGGCGGCTTATGTAGGAAGCAGTAGTAATGGTAGGGCGGAGGTACAAAAACTATCCATATGGTGTAGTAACAACAACTGCACCTAAACATCGGCAAGTCGAAAGAGATGGTGTTAGACTTCCGGAGAAAAAAGGAGGAACCTGCCCCACTTTACATCAGGGAGGACTGTGTGGAGAGAGTTTCCTTCTTTAAATTTCTGGGAGTCTACCTCTGTGAAGATCTGACCTGGAAAGTTAACACAACCCAGGTGGCTAGAAAGGCCCAACAGAGGCTTCACTTTCTTAGGGTCTTGCGGAAGAACAGGGTAGAACAACGGCTAATGACCCTCTTTTACCGGTCTACTATAGAGAGCGTCCTCTCGTATGGTATCGTGGTTTGGTATGCTGGCCTGACAGCCGCGGACAGGAAAGTATTACAGAGGGTAGTGAGCACAGCACAAGACATTGTGGGCTGTCTCCCCTGACACCACTGGATGACATCGCCAGGGCTCGTTGCCTTGGAAGAGTGAGGAAGATTCTCAGGGATGACTCACACCCTGGACGGTATATACTCCTATATCTGGTAGGAGATATAGGAGTAGAGCCAGCCGTACCAACAGGCTGAAAAATAGCTTTTATCCATGGGCTGTTAGGCTTTTAAATGGAATATAATCTCTGTGAACTTATGCAGAATTGACTTGGGAGGCCGGTGTGTGGTGTAGTTGGTTCACATGGTGTGGTAGGATGGAGGGTTTGTTGTCACTGTGTGTTGGGGGGAGAGAGCAGGGGGGGGGAGGTTCAGCTAATCTCAATGTACAGATGTTGTACTTTGACAATAAAGGTTTATTATTAATGGGAGACTTCAACTAGCCAGTTATCAGCTGGGAGACAAAGTCTGCAGTGAGTGGGAGATCAAACAGATTCCTAACCAGCCTAGCTTTTGGATGCAAAAGGTGGAGGGAACTAGATGTAAAGCTATACTGGACCTAATTCTTTCTAATAGAGAAGAAGTGACACAGGGAGTTGAAGTTGGGTGAAAGCGACCACGTCATACTGGACTTTAATATAATGCAAACACAAAGCTCCGTCTTAGGCCCAGTACTCTTCAATATCTTCATCAATGACTTAGATAAGGGAATAGAAAGGGAACTCATCAAATTTGCAGATGACACTAAGCTGGCAGGAATAGCCAACATCCCAGAAGACAAGCTCAGGATTCAAAAAGATCTTGACAAACTGGAACAATGGGCCCTATCCAACAAAATGAGTTTTAAAAGTTTTACATTTAGGGAGGAAAAACCAAAGATATAAGTACAGATTAGGTGAGACCTCAAAAACAGTAATTGCGAGAGGGATCTTGGAATCCTAGTGGACGATCACTTGATTATAAGCTAGCAATGTGCAGCAGCCGCCAAAAAAGCTAATACAATCTGGGGTTGTATAAACAAAGGCATAGAATCAAGATCACATGAAGTATTAGTACCGCTTTATTAAACCCTAGTGAGACCACACTTGGAATACCGCAACCAAATTTGGTCACCATACTACAAAAAAGATGTTGAGACTGACTTCCAGTTTGCTGCCGCGGATGTCTGGAAGGCAAGCTCTGTCTTCCAGGTCTATTTTCACTTCACTGGGGGACTCTGGGAAGGGTCAAAAGTCGAACTGTAAGGGTGACGAGCAAGGAGGGGACCCCCGCGTGATCTGGGGCAGCCCTCCAAACTGGCAGAGGAAAGACCAGCCATAGCAATATGGCCCATCATTAGGCTGCAGACAGCCGAAGTAAAATCTATTATTAAGCGCTTCGAAAGCAACACAGATGAAACTGGGTGAGATTTGATCTTCTCTTTACCCTAAGTATTTTTTTCCTTGCAAAAGCTGTTTGAAATATATATCCCCCTGTGAGGAGAGAGGGAAGGGAATTTCTATCCCACCCTCTAAGAAAAGCGGCGTTTGACTACCCAGGGGAATCAAAGCATTAAAAAGGACAATTTTAATCTAATTGGATTTATATGCTCCTGAAACTTAAGGAACAAAAATTTCCCTACTTTTATTGGAGACTTTTGTTTTTATCTACAAAAAAGAAATAAAATTGGAAAAAGGACTAGAACAATTTCCAATTTAAGAAACCTTAAATGACATCAGTGACATCCTGTGGTGAAGTTTGGTATTACAATTTGTTATTTCCTAAAAGACAATTTGAAACTCAAATACTTTGGCCACCTAATGAGAAGGAAGGACTCACTGGAGAAGAGCCTAATGCTGGGAAAGATTTGAGGGCAATACAAGAAGGGGACGACAGAGAATGAGGTGGCTGGATGGAGTCACTGAAGCAGTAGGCGTGAGCTTAAATGGACTCCAGAAGATGGTAGAGGACAGGAAGGCCTGGGGGAACGTCGTCAATAGGGTCACAATGGGTCGGACATGACTTCGCAGCTAACAACAACAAAAGAGACTTGGCGTGTAGCCCAGACCTTAGATAAGACTTTCCTGACCTTGGTACCACCTGTGAGAAACTCAGCTGTAAGCGAACAGCTGGGCAGCATAACTGGCCTACTTGAACTGTGAATGTAAACCCTTACTGACTTTTGCTTGGCAAACAACTTTTACTAGAAAGGCTACTTATAAACACGTGAAAGAGGTGGATGAAGATCAGGAAAAGATTCTTTCCATGCTGAAAGCAATACATTAAACCATTCTTTCTTTCTTTGTTAGCAATCTAAAAAAAATAGCGGTGACATGATAGCAGTATTCCAGTATTTGAGAGGCTGCCACAAAGAGGAGGTCAAATTATTCTCCAAAGCATCAGAGGGCAAGACAAGAAATAATGGTTGGAAACTGACCAAAAAGAGAAGCAACCTGGAATTAAGGAGAAAGTTCCTAACAGTGAGGACAATTAACCAGTGGATCACCTGCAGAAATCGTGGGCGGTCCATCACTGGAGGTTTTTAAGAAGAGAATAGACAATCACCTGTCTGAGATGGTATAAGTTCTCCTGCTTGAGCAGGGGGCTGGACTAGAAGACCTTCAAAGTCCCTTCCAGATTCTATTCTATTCTATTCTATTCTATTCTATTCTATTCTATTCTATTCTATTCTATTCTATTCTATTCTATTCTATTCTATTCTATTCTTTTTGGAATTCGCACCCGGCACCTTCCAGGCTGCCCTCCCTGCCCGTCCCCTAGTTTGAACCACAGCTGCAGGTCTTGATGGATTTAGGGCTGTGGTGGCGAACATATGGCTGTGGTGGCGAACATATGGCACACAGAGCCATCCCTGTGGGCACGCATGCCATTGCCGGGCTCCTCCCCTCCCCTTCTCCATGCCTGTGGAGTCTGGGCAGGGTGAGAGAACCTATAAAAGGAGCAGTTTTGGCAGGAAAGTGAGTGAACAGCCTTTGGAAGTGACCAGTGGTGGGTTTCAAATCATTTAACAACCAGTTCTCTGCCTCACCTTCCCTCCGTATTGGTCAGGCTGGGCTTCTTGGGGGGGGCAGGAGGGTGGAGGTCATTGGGTCCTGGCTGGGGGAAGGTTAGTAGGTCTAGCTTGGGACCTCCATGGAGGAAAGCTGCCCCCCCTGCCGGCTGAGCCTTTCATCCAGACCGGTCATGTAGGATTGCACAGAAGGGGCACCGGGCAGGGAGCTGAGGGGGCGGCTGGCAGTGGGGAATCAGACCCATCTCCCGCAGTGCAGCTCCATTGGCGTGGGCGGAGATGGCCCTGGTACAGCCGGAAAGGAGCCCTCACCTGGTGCGGACCCTTTCTACACGGTGACTCTGACGGGGGCAGCAGCTGCTGCTCCTGCTGCTGCTCCAAGCCCCTTGACCGGCCAACCACACAGGGAAGTAGGAGGCGGCAGTGATCCCCATGTGCAGGGGCTGATGGTGTCAAGCAGCAGATCCGGAAGTGAAGCCGTGCCACCCATCCTTGCACCGTTGGGGGTGGCGGCGGCAGGGAAGGCGGGATCTGGCATGCACCCACCCTTTGCCGTTGCTGCCCCATATCGTCCCACGTGTGCCTCCACTGCTGCCTCCATATCGTCCCACCTTCCTCCGCTGCTGCCTCCACCAGCATGAGTATGGGCGGCACAGCTTTGCTTCCAGATCTGCTGCTGGCCAGGCTTGGCGAGCAGGGATCACCGCCGCCTCCTACTTCCCTGTGTGGTTGGCCGGTCAAGGGGCTCGGAGCAGCAGGAGCAGCCACCGCCACTGTCAGAGCCACCATGTAGACAGGGCTCACACCAGGTGAGGGCTCCCTTCTGGCTGTCCCAGGGCCGTCTCCGCCCATGCACCGATGGGGCTGCCATGATGCAGGACAGCCAACAGGCTGTGGCTGCTGACGGACACCGTCGACCCCCATGCTCTCACTGGCCTCTGTGTGGGGGCCGATGGTGTCAGGCAGCAGCTGCTCGGGCCCCTGCCTCACCTTGCCCCATGGCAATTGGCACACCATGGCAATTGGCACACCTGCCCTGCCTCACCTCACCCCACTGGACGAGCCTCCGGCCCACCGCCTCACCCGACAGAGACCCCCTGGATCTCCCCCATCCCTGCCCGGCTCCCACAGGCATCCCTCCCCACAAGCATCATTGAGGTGGCCACACCCACCAAGCCAGCCACACCCACCCAGCACCTGGCGATAAATAAATGGGTTTTGGGTTGCGGTTTGGGCACTCGGTCTCTAAAAGGTTTGCAATCACTGGATCAGGTTTAGGGGCAGGAGAGTCCATCTGTCTCTTCTGCTGCTTTGGGGAAAACTCCCTGCACAGGCCAGCTGTTTATTCGGGAGGCTTTTGAGTGGGATCAAGCACACTTCTGGAACAGTGTCAGAATCCATTTATATCACATTTCATAAATGTATAGGTAGAACAATGCGCTTATTCTGGGGATTCTGCCATCTCTCCGAGGGGGGGGAGAGGATAGTTACTTAAGGCGATCTTCAAACAACAGGGAAATGGTTGAACTGGGGGAGGGAGGGGGAGACACAGATTTGGATCGCATCTTCATTTACAACTGAAAAAGGAAGAAGCAATAACAATAAAAACAAGGAGAGTTCCCTTTCCCACGGAAGGGCCTGACACCTAAGCAAATGATGGGAGCCTGACCAAATGGATGAGGGGAGGGGCTGAAATGGGAATGCTTTATATAGGATTGAAATGTAACTTTGTTAGATTCCATCTTGTATTGCCACAATCGATTCCATCCTAGTAAACATTTTCCTTTTGGACAAACTTGCATTCAAGAGTTCTTATTTGCTAAGATGTGGATTGAGGTGGGTCCTGACAAACAGCGCTAAACCCAGCTCTTATTTCAATCAGGCTCCCAATGAATGTAAACACAGAATCACAAGTGAGTTTTGACACATGCTGAAGCCAACAAACTGAGCCAAACCTGCTTCCTCTCCAGCCCATGTTAAGGAAATTGAAGAATGTTTCCCATCTCAGTGATGGGAGAGGGAAAGCAATCCAGGAGAATCCACCAATCCCTCTCTTGAATCATCTAGAGGACAGCACTGTTTGCCTACCCTCTGTCTGTGGCAGGATAGGCACTGTTAGTAGACTCAACTTTGTGTTTCTAATCCTGTTACCTGTTCAGAATTGCAGTTTGAGAACCATATAAGTTGCATCCATGCATGTTACACAGGTATAATTTTCTGCCAATTTCAGGACTGAGAGAGCATTTTAACCCAGGTCACGAGGAAGAGCCTAGAACACGGGTCAGCAACCCGCGACTCCAGAGCCACATGCGGTTCTTTCAGCCATCTCCAGTGGCTCCCAGTACTCCTCCGCCATGTCGAGTCCCGGAAAAAAAGTGGGACTAAAAAAATTCAACTAATCAATTCAAACTTCTCACGGAAAAAAACTCGCGAAGTTTGAATTGATTGGTTGAACTGTTTTGGTTTGTGGGACTGCCCACAAACCTCTTTTCTTCTTCGGACTGCACATGGCAGCGAAGGAAGAGACTAGAGGACTGCTGGAAAGGTGAGTGGGCCCTTTTTCTGTCTGCTGCACCTTCCTCGGGCTCCCCTCCTCTGAACACACCGCTGCCGCCTCGCCCAACTCTCTCCCCACCTCACTGGGCGAAACAGTGGAGGAGGGCAGCCCGAGGAAGGTGCAGCAGGTGGAAAAAGGGCCGGATGGCTCTGCTGCAAAAGAGTGGGGTGGGGAGGGAGTCGGGCGAGACGGGATGAGGGGAGCCTGAGGAAGGTGCAGCAGGTGGAAAAAGGGCCAGACGGCCCTGCTGCAAAAGAGTGGGGTGGGGAGGGAGTCAGGCCGTCCACTTTTTGTGAATGGAATGGAGAAGTCTGCAAAGCACACAAGCAGAAGCGGCGGTTCTAGGCCAGTGTTTTGGTCACATGGGCGTTTGTAGTTGCGGTGTCCCTGGTAACCCACCCTTTCCTCTCCCCCCCCCACTACTACCCTTCTCCCTGCACACTTAGTTGGCCTTGGAGCCGCTGCTGGGCAATGCCGTTCATGCACTACTGAAAGGTCATGATCTTGGGATATTGCTCGGTCGGTGAGTGGTGCTCTGCCTGGCTGGAGGAAAGTGGAGGTGGCTGTCCGTGGGAGGCAGCATGTGGCAAGAGATGCCGGGTGGCTGCTCTGCTGCAAGCAGTGCCCCAAGAGCTGGGCGTGGGTGGGAGTTGGAAGTTCGGCGGGGAACAAACTGAGCACTGTGGAAAAGGGAGCCGGCTGGGCTGGGCATGTGCCGAAGTGATGGCCAGGAGAGAAGCGGAAAGGGGACCGAGGGAAGGGTGGTGGGTTTGCGCCATTCCTGAGTGGACCAAGTCTGGAGGGCAACTCACGAGTCATATGGGGGTTGGCAGGTGTTGCGTGGCAGAGAGGCAGGGGCGATGGGAGTTTGCAGATGAGGGAGGGGAGGCGGGCGAGTGCCAGAACGCCAGGGAGATTTCCACCTTGGTTGCCTCTGTTGCTGGGCAGTAGCAGGGCGTGAAAGAGCAAGTGGTTGCCCGTGTGAAGTTGCAGAAGACACGAAGCGGGAGGCAACCCTCGGACCTCAGATCTGGATGCAGTGACTTTGGAGCGGTCTTATGTAGTAGTGTTAAGCTGCAAAGAGGTCCGGCTGCAAGGATTGATAAGAGTACTATTGACTACATCCATATTTTGGCCGCAACAATAGGGCATGCAGGCTTGGCTTGCTGAAGGATTTCCTGAAGAGAGAGGTGTGAGCTGTGAAGAAAAACTCCTCGCACTCCGATTCTTCCCAGAGAGGGAGAGCGCGGGGTGGTGGGAGAGCAGTCTTTTCCAAGGGGAGAAGCCAGGATGGCGGAGCCATCCATAACAGAGCTGGATGCATGTCTCGTCTTAGGCTCCACCCTTCAATCAAGCCCTGTTCTGTGCATGTGCACCTGCGCGCGCATGTGCATGTGCATTTTGCAGCTCCCAGGTTTCTTTTTTTGAGGGAACTCCTGGCCTAGAACCTTCCTTTCTCATTTAAAACCCAACAAAATAAAATGGGGAATTTAAGAGTAAAAGTATCACATACAGTTCAAATTTTAATTGGCATTTGCTGCCACAGACTGTGACACCTGACAACTGTAAAGGATTAGGCACTGTCAGAATCCATTTATATTTCATTTCTAACTATCTCCTCTGAGCTAACCCCAAATCTCATCTCCCCCTGGATTCTGCCATTCCGAAGGACAGGGAACAGGCATGGAGCTTTATGGCTTTCACTTCCTCCCTTAAATGTTTATTCCGCCTGCCTGCTATCCATCACAATATAATCAATTGCTTTCTCACTAGGAATTCCCTCTCATCTTACGGGCAACTAGGAAAGGGGGTGGAAAAGGGAGGAATGAAACTCTCCGGAATCTGGTTTGTTTCTCCCAATGAAGTGTGAGGGGGGTGGAAATGAACCTGCTGCAAACACTGTTATCTCTCCCATGATGGGCTTCCCACCTGGAGCTTGGCTGATCCGGAACTCCACTGTGGGGTGGAGTTTGCTTGGGGACACTTTAAAAATATCAATCTGTGAGGGGATTCCTCAGATCCTGTCTATTATGCCCGCTATCTCCTATTTCGTAGTAAAATCTTGGAAAATCTTGTCTCCAAGACTCCTTCTTTCTTAAGATGTGGGTTGAAGTGGGTTCTGACAGGCGCCCTCAGAAATGAAGAAGCCTTGCAGCCTTTGATACTAGTCAGCTAGGCAGGAAACAGCTACAGTTTCCAGCAGCAACAGCTCAATCCCAACAGCAAATAAGATGCAAGAATATTTAGGCCTTTCATCTGACCTAACATAATTTTTTTCTTTACTTAAGTCAATAGATTACAAAGCTTTTTATCAGATGATTGCACATGAATTGAAAAAAAAGTTGAGAAATTACTAAATGAGAACATTATTGTACAAATTTGTCAGTTTTTTTCTCTTCAGATTGTTTGCACCCAAGATCTTGGATATACTCAAAGGATTTGTATGCCAATTAGTATTTTCCTGAAACATAGGGCAAATAACATTGGAATATTCTTACGCTTTCCTCACACAGCTTGTTAAGGTGACTTGAGGTAATCAGGAAGTACTCACTAGAAAATCTAGAACTAGTTGTGCTACTTTATATGGACTCCCATATAAAGCTACCTGAATGATCAAACTCTTAGACCAGTTGCTAGTGGTGTCCCAACAAGAAGGGCCCTTGAAGAGTTTCAAATCAGTTCAATGTGGCTGCATCAGAATCCCACCAAGGACTGCAGATAGACAGGCAGCAATTTCATAAAATACTTCTATTTATTGATTTTGCAAATGGGATTGTCTGATTAGAACCAAGTCCAAAAATGTCATTATCCCACATGAAAAAACAAGATGTCCACCTTTTGGCCAGGGCACAGGTCGGCAACCTGCGGCTCCCAGTCCTCCGCCATGTGCAGTCCAAAAAAAAAAAGTGGGACTAAAAATGTTCAACCAATCAATTCAAACTTCTCATGGAAAAAAAAACTTGTGAAGTTTGAATTGATTGGTTGAAGTTCTTTGGTTTGTGGGACTGCCCACAAACCTCTTCTTTGGACTGCACATGGCGGCAGCGGAGGAAGAGACGGGAGGACTGCTGGAAAGGTGAGTGGGTCAGTCAGATGGGGTATGCAGGTGTGGTGGTGGTGTTTCTGAGCAGCATATGGAGTCTCGGGTGCTGCCAGATCCCCTCCTTCTTTTCCCCCTTCTCTCTCTCTCTCTCTCTCTCTCTGTGTCTGTGTGTTGGACCCACGGGGAACGGCTAGTAGGGAGGTGGCAGTCCAGCATTTTTCCCCCCTTTCGTTTGTGTGTGTGTGTGTGTCGCACCCGCGGGGAATGGCTGATAGGGAGGTGGGAGTCCAGTATTTCCGCCCTCTCGTTTGTGTGTGTCGGACCCACAGGTAACGGCAGGTAGGGAGGCAGCAGTCCGGCGTTTCCCCCCCCCCGGTGTGTGTGTGTCAGACCTGCGGGAAATGGCTGGTAGGGAGGTGGCGGTCCAGCGTTTCCCCCCCCTCCTGTGTGTGTTGCCCACGGGGCTCGACACACAGAGACGCAAACACTGGACTGCTGCTGCCTCTACTAGCCATTCCCCATGGGTCCGACACACACACACCAGACCGCCGCCTCCCTAGCAGACCTCCCCTGCGGGACATGCTGCCAGGAAGCCAGGCTGCCTGATGAGCGGACTGTGGCCCAATGGCCGAGGCTGGACCAGCTCCGTGATGCCGCCAGAACTTTGTTTACTTTGCCCGAACATACCGCTGCTCCTGCCGCCAGTCGCCAAAGATGGCAAGAGTGGTGGCTCCCCACTGGGGGGTTCCCGTATTCCGCGATCCCTTGGCAGTTGGACATAATAGCATGCAGGCACAGTGCTACCAGTCGCACCTGCCGCATACTTGTGAAGTAAACTGGACAGGGAGGCGAGAAGTGCCCGCCCGCTGCCACCAAGGGAGGCCGCGCCTGCCATTGGCTTCTCCTGCAGCGGACACTGGGCTAGGCAAGCTGGGAGGGATAGAAGCAGGGGCAGGGAAAGTTGCTGGCAGTGCCATGCAGTTCTCACTCGGCCTGGGAGTTTGTGCAGGACTGGCGGAGCCGGAAGCCAAGGCTCAAGAGATATGTAAGCTGATGCCGGCTGGGCAAGTGCGGTGCACGGTCCGGGACGAAGGGCTCTTCTTGCGTCCATGCCTTTCCTTGGCTGAGCTTCGCAGGCTGAAGTCTCTCCTCAGAGTCCTCGCCCTCCCAGCCCAGAATGCAGAGTGACAAGTCCGGTCTTCTGTCAAGTCCCAGGTTGAATCAGCTTCCCCCAGCTTACACCCGCCTGAAGGGGCAGGGAGGGATATCTGGCCCGACAGTTCAACCGCGTGCAGCTTTCCCTGGAAAGGCCAGCCCTGGGGCTGGCAGGCTTCGCTGTCCTAGCATGGAAAGTAGCCAGCGTAGGGCGAAGTGTGTGTGTGGGGGTTGTTCGGAAGCATTGAAGCGCCAGAACCTAGGCATGGAGCTTGTTTTTAGGGTGTGGCGCAGAGCTGTTCATTGGAAAAGTTGGAAGGGGATGGGATGATTAAGGAAAGCGAGGGCTTGCCGTCTGGCGGATGTGGTGGCAGGAGCAGCAACAGGAAGGCGGCAGTGGTTCCTGTTGGGGCGGCCTAGTGCCCTCACTGTGCCTGGCAGGCAGTACTCGGCAAGTGGGTGTGGGTGATGCGCTGGCAGCTCCCGCCCCTCCAAGTACCAGGCGGTGCTGCCTGGACACACCGCTGCTCCTGCCACAGCCGCCAAAGACAGCAAGCCCTCGCTTTCCTTAATCATCCCCTCGGCGGTGCTGCCCAGACACACCGCTGCTCCTGCTGCCACAGCTGTCAAAAATGGCAAGCGCAGCTGCTCCCACACTGGGCCTGGAGCACCTGCAGCGTCTCTCGATGAGGGCACTAGGCCGCCCCAACTATAGCTGCCGCTGCCACTGCCACTTTCCTGTTGTTACTGCCCGGCAGGCAGGCGGTGCTGCCCGGATACACCGCTGCTCCTGCCGCCAAAGACGGCAAGCACGGCGGTTCCCAATCTTTGCTTTTTTCACTCTTCAATTCAGTCTCCTGTTGTGCGCATGCACGCGCATGTGCACATGCTTTTTATGGCTCCCATTTTTTTGCTTTTGTGAAAGAACCGGTTCCAAGTGGCTCTTTGACCCATTCAGGTTGCCAACCCCCGGGCCAGGGGTATGAATTCTTGCAAATGGACTTTACTTTTTTTAAGTATTTTTAAATAGGCATGTTAAGAGCTTTACACACTGAAAATTATTGAGATATGTTGCATTATATTGAAATACGCAGAATGAGATGATTTCTTCAGATAGCCGTTTTTCGTTTACAAGACCTAGGGGAAAAAAGAGAACACTTTAGATGCTGGAGCAACTCTCTGGGAGCTTCCCATTACTTGCAGACATGAGGAGGCAGCATCGCACCAGAAAGAATCACAAATTTTAGGAGGACTCTATTCAATTCTATGGATCTATTCTCGGCAGTAAATTTAAATAGAGGAAAATTCTAAATTTTGGATAATTATTTAAATCATTGGAGATTCATTATGACTTTTTTTAATGGCAGAAGGCTAGCCGATGAATAATGTATTTGAAGGAACAGCCCCCACTCATTTTCATGAGCAGAAAGTATAGGAAAGTATCCAGAAGCCAAACCGTATTTGCCTTCTTGATGCTGCTGCTTTTCCACACAAGAGAGACCTTAGCAGGCCACTGACTGGTCAGGAAAGTCATGGACCAGGGCTCAGAGACTTACCAGCATCCTTGGCTTACGAGGTAGCAGTAACGATGCCCACCTTTTGGGCAGCTTCCTTCTTTGCTTGGTGAGCTTGTAGCACTGCCACAGCCTCCTCCACCTAGGATGGAGAAATTGCATTGATGGGAGGGATATACAGCTACCTTTACCCCCTTGTATGAGTACCCAGTGTGCAAACGTGGCTGAATAATTCAATAAAGTAAAGTGCTTCAGATCTGGTGAGGGTGTGCTACTGTTCCTGTCAGTGGCTCCCTGAAAGAGCTGCACTCGAGATCCGATGAGATCTGTGGCCCTCCCTGATGGTCACACTCCAGCAAGCCAGCAGAAGCAGAGGATTGGGGACCACTGGTGCTTACCTTGGAGCGGAGGGATTCTGGAGACTCCAGCATGTGTAGCAGCTCTGAGTTGTCAATCTCCAGCAGCATCCCAGTGATCTTCCCTGCCAGGCTGAGGTGCATTGCCTGGATCAGCGGAAAGAGACGTTCTCCTGAAGAAGCAAAAGTCAAGAGAGTTGATGACTATTTTATTGAGCATATGGCACCCTGACTCTACTCATAGTGAAGTAGTTTAAGCCAGGAGATCACAAGAATTGTCTGCTGCTGTTGTGGAAGAATTAGCCAACTCTGTGTCGTTGCCCAGGGGACACCTGAGTTTAGGATTCCTACACTTTTCAGGGAGGCTTCTTTCTTGTTCCCCTATCCATAACTATTCTGCACCTGTGGCTAGGAGAGAAGAGCCATGCAGATGCTGAAAACCCCCTAGATGCCCCAAGGGAGAGATGAGAGAGGGACTGGCTCACCCAGCATTTGCTTTTGCTCCTGAGGAGGTGCAGCAGCCAGCATGGATGCTGTCAAAGGCTCTTGTCCCTGCACGTGAACAGCAGGCTGTGGGGCCTATGAGGAAACCAGGGATTTTGCCATTAGCACAGCCCACAAAGAGATCACGGAAGCAATTCTACCAAGTTTAGAAGACACGCGAAAAATAAAATGCTCAAGAGAAGGGCACACTTTCCTCACCAAAGTAAAAAAAGGCTTCTGCCTTAGCTGAGGAAATAGCTCACTGAAGTGAAAGAGCAACATCAGGGATCAAAATATACTAAATGATTTGAGAGTGTTCCCTGATATTTTATCTAAAATGGCAACATCTACCAATCAGTTTACTTGAAAACTCCTAGGAATGACTTACAGCAGTTTCTCACATTTAAGACGGGTGGACTTCAACTCTCAGGATTCCCAAAGCAAGCAAGGCCAGCCAGTTGAAGTCCATCTGTCTTAAAGTTGCTGAGTTTGAGAGACGCTAACCTAGAGCCAAAACTGCTTATCTTCTGGGCACATTATGCCAGAGACAGTACAACACTAACAAGCATGAAATAATTCTTTGGATTACTAGGTGCAAAGCTGAGAGGTTTACATCTGCCAGAACATGTCTATGTGCATGGCAGCACAAAAGTCATCATTCTTTGCAAGAACAACTATGGCTTTGTAGGTCAGAATGTAAATTGCTGCTCAAATATCGAAAGCATATTTAGTTGGAGCCTAGAAAACCACTGCATTTTCACAGTGGAGAAAAAAAAACCGTGGAAGAAAGAAATATCATTCCCGTTTCTATCTGAAACCCAAAGACTTGGCCAGTTGAAATCAGGCACCCGACCTGCCAGGGTTCTTCCAAGGCTTTGCGTTACCTGTAAAGGCTGGACTGCTGGGTGGGGGCTGTGGATGCCTGCAGCATATTTGTATGGTGGAACAGCCCTGGGAGCTTTGGTGACTACAGGTGGCCGAGGAGCCAGATTTGGGGCTGTGGCGGCAACCCCTGTTTATAGAGAGAAATTGAGGAGTATCAGAAGCTCATCAGAGAAGTTTAACTTCATTAGCATGCATTTAATCCTGTTTCAGGAACCACAGACAAATGTTTTATTTCATGTAAGCATGTCTTAAACCGATACTAGCAATTGTCCAGGCAGTTTATTTGAATTCCAATCTATTATTTTCTTTACTGATATAATGCTTGAATCAAAAAGCTTCTGTTACAATATGGCAGCCTTGTTCAACAATTTAATACTTTCCCTAAATATTTGGGGAAATATCTCTTAAATATTTCCCTAAATATCCCCACTCTATACATACACCTCAAGTTCCCAATCAGCATATTAGCCGAGTTGGCTGGAAACTCTGGAAGTTGCAATTTCAGCACCTCCAGAGATTCTGGCATAGACAACTGTACAGGTGAAACTCGAAAAATTAGAATATCGTGCAAAAAATCATTTATTTCAGTAATGCAACTTAAAAGGGGAAACTAATATATCAGATAGACTCATTACATGCAAAGCAAGATAATTCAAGCCATGATTTGTCATAATTGTGATGATTATGGCTTACAGCTCATGAAAACCCCAAATCCACAATCTCAGAAAATTAGAATATTGTGAAAAGGTGCAATATTCTAGGCTTAAAGCGTCCCACTCTAATCAGCTAATTAAACCATAACCTGCGAAGGGTTCCTGAGCCTTTAAATCAGGGGTATCAAACTCAATTTCATTGAGGGCTGCATCAGCATTGCGGTTGCCCTCAGGGGGCCGGGTGGGTATGGCCAGGGTGGGCGTGGTCTACTGGGTGGGCGTGGCTAGAGTGCATATGGCCTACTGGGTGGGCATGGCCAGCTCTGCATCGTTTGCATCAAAGGTGCCTATGGGGGCCTGGGCAGGAGTGGGACAGATCTGAGGGTCTCTGGCAGAAGGAGGGTCTCTGGGCCAGGGCCAAGGCAGTGGGGGCTGTTCCCTCACTGTTTCCAGGATGGCTTCGCGGGCCACATGAAACCACTTTGCGGGCTGGATCTGGCCCCCGGGCCTTGTGTTTGACATGTCTGCTTTAAATGGTCTCTCTATCTGGTTCTGTAGGAATCACAATCATGGGGAAGACTGCTGACCTGACAGTTAGGCAGAAAACCATCATTGACACCCTCCATAAGGAGGGAAAGCCTCAAAAGATAATTGCAAAAGAAGTTGGATGTTCCCAAAGTGCTGTATCAAAGCACATTAATAGAAGGTTATGTGGAAGGGAAAAGTGTGGAAGAAAAAGGTGCACAAGCAGCAGGGATGACCGCAGCCTGGAGACGATTGTCAGGAAAAGGCCATTCAAAAGTGTTGGGGACTTTCACAAGGAGTGGACTGAGGCTGGAGTCAGTGCATCAAGAGCCACCACACACAGACGGATCCTGGACATGGGCTTCAAATGTCGTATTCCTCTTGTCAAGCCTCTCCTGAACAACAAACAACGTCAGAAGCATCTTACCTGGGCTAAAGAAAAACAGACCTGGTCTGTTGCTCAGTGGTCCAAAGTCCTCTTTTCTGATGAGAGCAACTTTTGCATCTCATTTGGAAACCAAGGACCCAGAGTCTGGAGGAAGAATGGAGAGGCACACACTGCAAGATGCTTGAAGTCCAGTGTGAAATTTCCACAGTCTGTGTTGATTTGGGGAGCCATGTCATCTGCTGGTGTTGGTCCACTGTGCTTCATTAAGTCCAGGGTCAATGCAGCCGTCTACCAGGAGATTTTGGAGCACTTCATGCTTCCTTCCGCAGACGAGCTTTATGGGGATGCTGACTTCATTTTCCAGCAGGACTTGGCACCTGCCCACACTGCCAAAAGCACCAAAACCTGGTTCAGTGACCGTGGGATTACTGTGCTTGATTGGCCAGCAAACTCGCCTGACCTGAACCCCGTAGAGAATCTATGGGGCATTGCCGAGAGAAAGATGAGAGACATGAGACTGAACAATGCAGAAGAGCTGAAGGCCGCTGTTGAAGCATCCTGGTCTTCCACAACACCTCAGCAGTGCCACAGGCTGATAGCTTCCATGCCACGCCGTATTGAGGCAGGAATTGCTGCAAAAGGGGCCCAAACCAAGTACTGAGTACATATGCATGCTTATACTTTTCAGAGGTCCGATATTGTTCTTTGTACACTCCTTGTTTTATTGATTGCATGTAATATTCTAATTTTCTGAGATTGTGGATTTGGGGTTTTCATGAGCTGTAAGCCATAATCATCACAATTATGACAAATCACGGCTTGAACTATCTTGCTTTGCATGTAATGAGTCTATCTGATGTATTAGTTTCCCCTTTTAATTTGCATTACTGAAATAAATGAACTTTTGCACAATATTCTTATTTTTCGAGTTTTACCTGTATGTGCATTTTCCCTGACCTGAAATTCTGGGCATTTAGGAAAGACTCCATTTGTAGTGAAAAGTATACTTTTACTAAAGCCAAGTGGTTATAGCATAAGCAAAGTCAGATCTGAATATTCCTGTGTAAACTTAAGTGTTTTTCCCTTCTTCCCCCTCCCCCCAGTCCTTTCGTAACTGTATAGTGGTATTCAAAATAGGTGTTTTGGTAACAGTCCTAAAGTTTGGCATCTCTTTGGTGGATGTTTGCATTTCGTTCTCACACTTGTGTTCTTGGATCTGTCAGAATCCATTTATATCACATTTCATAAATGTATGGTTAAAATATTGTGCTTATTCTCGGGATTCTGCCATCTCTCCAAGTGGGGGGGAGAGGATGGTTATTCAGATTGCAGTAGGCTGTTTTCAAAGACCAGGAAAGCTTTTGATCTGGGGGGGAACAGGGGGGGAGAGAGAGATCTGGGTTGCATCTCCATTTGGAACTGAAAGGAAGAAAGCAATAACAATAAACACAAGGACATTTCCCTTTCCCACGAAAGGGCCTGACACCTAAGTAAATGATGTGAGCCTGACCAAATGGATTTGAGGGGAGGGGGTTGAAACGGGAATGCTTTATATAGTACTGAAATGTAACTCAATGTCAGATCCCGTCTCGTATTGCCACAACCGATCTCATCCTAGTAAACTTTTCCTTTTGGACAAACTTGAGTTCTTATTTCCTAAGATCTGGATTGGGGTGGGTCCTGACAGGATCTGCCAGGTTCTGTTCCTGGTTGGCACCTGTCATCCTATCATCCCCTTACTCCTCCCTCCCTCCTTTTATGGCAGGATGTCATTTATAGTGAAGCAGGGCTGAAGTGATGCGTTGACAAACTGTAAACTTCTCTGAACAGGAATTCACTTATGCTTTATGTTGCTCCTGTCACCTAATCATCACAATCATCCTGTCACATAATCATCACAATTATGACAAATCACGGCTTGAAGTATCTTGCTTTGCATGTAATGAGTCTATCTGATATATTAGTTTCCCCTTTTAAGTTGCATTACTGAAATAAATGAACTTTTGCACGATATTCTAATTTTTTGAGTTTCACCTGTAGTTTTCATTCATTCATTCAAAAGATTTGTAGGAAATGTCAGAAGGATCTGTCCAGCGGCTACTGGATTGCTGGTAGGTATATCAGATCCATCAGTTAATCAACATTAACTGATGCTTCTGTGAGGCTGTGTGTGTGTCTACATGTCTGTCTAAACCTAACAAATTATAAATTCAGAATTGTTTAAATTATACATTTGTTTAATAAATAAATGAAAAGATTCCATGGGAATATCTCTGGGCAACGTGCTTACCAATCCTCTGGGGAGCACCGGGCAAACCACGTGATGCTTGAGCAGCGCTTGTGGGAGCCAAATGCCGTAGAGGGGGCCGCGGCCCAGACTGGCGCATACTGTTGGGCATACCTTGGAAGCCTAATTTGGTTTTCAAGAAATGGGGTGGGAGGAGAGAAGGGAACAGCAAATTATTGGCCAGTTACATTTAGAAGAGCCTTATCAAGTTAAAACTGGATGGATGGTCATCCCTGGAAACAGGCCTGTGTGAGACCCCACCTCCCTAGAAAACATCCTTACTTGCCTTTTAGGATAACATGGCATTCTTACACAGGTCTTGAGAGAGAGGGGTCAGGGCTTACCAGGGCAAACTGCTCTTCCACACATACCTTGAGGCCTTCCGCCTGGCTGCCAGCGTGGACTGGGTCTCATCTGAGTTATCTGGTTAGGTGCATAGTACGTGGCTCTGTTCTGAGCCTGGAAAGTAAAGGGGGCCGCAACAGGATCAGTCCTGCAACATTTTTTCATTGCCCTCTTACACTACTACTGCCTTAATCCCAGGAAAAAAGCAGAAAAGTGCTAAATTGTATATCATCTCATCTCACAGCACAAGACATTGTGGGCTGTCCCCTGACACCCCTGGATGACATCGCCAGGGCACATTGCCTTGGAAGAGTGAGGAAGATTCTCAGGGATGACTCACACCCTGGATGGTATCTCTTTACTTTCCTACCATCCGGTAGGAGATATAGGAGTATAGCCAGCCGTACCAACAGGCTGAAAAATAGCTTTTATCCATGGGCTGTTAGGCTTTTAAATGGAATATAATCTCTGTGAACTTATGCAGAATTGACTTGGGAGGCCGGTGTGTGGTGTAGTTGGTTCACATGGTATGGTAGGATGGAGGGTTTGTTGTCACTGTGTGTTGGGGGGAGAGAGAACGGGGGGAGGCTCAGCTAATCTCAATGTTCATATGTTGTACTTTGACAATAAGGATTTATTAGTATTATTAACTCTTGGCTTAATGTCATGGTCTTCAAAAGAGCTTTGAGGCACTGTTTACCTTAAAGAATCTTTTATTCAAGAAACAAAGTATCAGCACTACATAGCTAAAGCCAAAAACTGAATTCCCCTCCCCTGGGCACAAAGTAACAAAGCACAATTCCCTCCTCCAAAAAACAGTCATAAATCACATTCCCCAATTAGCTTGAAGCACAGGCTTTCTCCCCAGCTCTCCAGCCTGCCAAATCTTTATCAACTCTGGGCGCAACAACCTTGGATTCCCACGGCTGAGTTATTATTGTTATGACTAACTGGACTCTCATCCACATCCCCCCTCCCAGCACCAACTAACTCTAAAAGCTAAAGAGAAAAGATGGCCGTATTTCCATCTGTTGTCAAAGCAAGAACATCTGATGTTAGCAGCGTTGACATCTATCTTGTGAAAAAAAAAGAAAGAAAGCTATAAAGGCCCCAAGAATCTTAGTCCTTCTGGGAAACAGAAACCACCTGCTTTGGTAGGGGTGGGGGGGGCAAGACCCTCCCCCCCAGGACAATTGTAAGGAGGACTCACCTGGGGCACTGCCGGCATGAAATACCCTCCAGAAGTTGGTTGGAACTGGCTGACAATGGTGTTCGCTGGCAGAGCTCTCATGCCAGCGATGCGCTGCAGGTACTGGTTGGTGAGGTGGGCCTTGCGCTCCTCCTTCCTCTGGGCCAAGGCCACATACAGTGGCTTGGAGCCTACAATGCGCCCGTTCATCTCAGTTACAGCTTTGGTGGCTTCTTCTGGAGAGGAGAAGCAGACGAAGCCAAAGCCTTTGCTTCGACCATCTTCCAGCATTACCTAATGAAAGGCAAGGACTGAGAAAAGGGCTGGCAGTTCTTAGTCCTTGGTGCTGATGTTCCTTGCCTCACCCGGGGAAATACTGCAGGAAGAGAAATACCCCAACATGGACTTCCCAGAGCCGGCTCTTCTTGCCCAACATCCAACAGCAGCACCGGGCATCCCCAAAGCAGCTTTTGCATTCCCCAGACCCACAGCTCCTCCCTCTTTCTTGGCCAGTTATGGGAACGGCATTGGCCCTGATCGGTCCCCAGCCTCATTAGCACAGAAGGCCAGGTCAGCCCTGGAAGACTGGGTGGTCTCCCCTTTCCCAAGCACCTGGTTCAATGCCCAGGAGGCTACCTGTAATGTTGATTCTTAACTGGTAAGACTACCCCCTTGATACATTTTAGAAATGTTGTATTGAAGGTGATTATGCCCCTGATGGGAAGTTATGATGGACACCCTCTCATGGTCACATGCTCAGCAACTGGGCTGCATTGACAGCCATCTGCAGCATGCTGTAGCCATGTGACTGCATTTTACAACAGTTTTGCTGAAAACTAGCATTTACTTCTGATTTTAAGCAAAACCATGTGCATAGTGAACTGTCAGCTTATATGGGGTTTGCTTAATGACCCTTGCAAAAAAGGTCATAAAGATGGGTTAGTCACATGACCCAAGTAAACTTATTTTAGAACCATCACAACTTACAATTGTCATAAGCAGGTTCCATTATGGTCATAAGTTGAGGACTACCTTTTGCTGAACTGGTATGTCTGTTCAAATTCTTATTCTTGTCTCTGGGGCCCAGCTGCTTCATTAACTATGGTGGCAGAACTAAATTCCCTCATATATTTTTTACATCTGATTTCCATTTACATGCTTTATTTCTACAAAAGATTCCAATTTTACACTTCCATCCATTCACTCATTGTCACAATAGTTCTAAAGCCTTATTTGGGCAAATGGCTTAAAAGTGAATCCCATGCAGGTGCGCAAGTCTTAGAACAGTTCAGGCAATGCTTGGTTCAACTGGAGGGATTCCTGGCAGTGGGACCCTTGCTCAATGTCTGCTTAATCCCCTGCTGTCTTTACCTTAGCACTTGTGATGGACCCAAATGGACAGAACTCCTTTCTCAGCTTCTCGTCATCAATTGTGTCATCCAGGTTCTTGATATAGAGATTAACTCCCTGAAAGGAGGACAGAGATGTTAGCATGAGTTGACAACAGTGCAAAATGTGATGTTTCGGTTGATTATGAGCAAAGCAGGATTTTCTTTTCTATCAGCAACCACCCCCACACATGCCATTAATTACACAGTCATTCGGAGTTGGACAGCCTAGACATCTAACAAATGAAAAGTTGCAGGATCCAATTTGGGTCAGTTTAGTTTTCTAAGCTTTCAGACTCATGCTGAAGCCCATCCTCCGGGAACTTCTCTCTAGCAGAATGTGGATCCTCACCCAGATTGGATCCTGCAATATTACTCTGTGACACATATATTTGCCTTCATTAGTAATAACAAATTAGGAATGCCATGTCCTTTGCAGAAATAAACGCTAAATGTTTCAAAGCCGTAGAGACAAGTTTCTTTATAAGAGAACTTGCCTGGATTTGCTGTGCATTTCTGTAGCACCATCTGTCCCCAGGCCTGCACTGCACAGCCAGGATCAGGAAAGATTCAGGTGCATCTCCCACCATGCCATTCCTTGGTCCTGTTTCCACTCCCTCCCTCTTGAGGGAGTTTGGAGAGTCCTACAGGAACTCAAAATTCACCGGGCTGCTAATCCAGAAGCTTCAGGTTTCAGCAGAGCACAAATTCATGACCTAACTTATCCCAACAACAGTCCCTCAAATTCACACACACTTTGTAACTTGGGAGCACTTTCCTCCTTCTAGAGCAGAGATGTCAAACTGCCTGCCTGCGGTCCGGACGTGCCATGAGGAAACCGCACCCACCCTATTGCCGGCAATGGGGTAAAAGCTCCGATACGTCGTGTGACGAGAGTTTGACATGTCTGTTCTAGAGGCAAAATACCTGGTAACGACTGATCCTCTCTTGCTTCAGCTGCTCAAACCTGCGTTTCAGCTCTGCCTGCCGTTCCACCTTCTTCTGTGCACGACCCACAAACACAATTTTCCCATTGATATCTTTTCCATTCATTTCTTCTACTGCCTGTAAAAGAATTAAAAGCAGCAAATCCCTTGCAGACATAGAATCTTCCTTAGACACATGGTGCTGACTATTATTATATTTTCCGATGTTAATTTGGGATTAATAATAATTTAGCACTCAACAAGCTAAAACCTGAAGCAAGTTCAAAGTGTTGACACAACCTTGGATAAATCTGGGACTTTCAGTTCTTTTCTGAATCACAGGATACTCTACTGCTCATTTAACTGAACAGCATTCACAGATCTCCCATTGAAAGGCAAGGCTAAGGCCATTCCCAGTCTTAGCTGGTTTGTTGAGCTGTTGCCTTTTGGTAATAAAATGGGAACTATCACTGACCACAGACTTGCCCTTTGCTTTATCCCAACAGGCATCTAACAGAAAATCCAAAACAAAGGGATTTGCTCTCATTTTATTTCTGCAACATTCACCAGAGCTCCATTTTTCAGTTCAAAAACAGATCATGCTGGATCCACATAGTAGCCTCACAGTTTATACCTTGCTGGCTTCTTCATGCTTTTCAAAACTCACGAAGCCAAAACCTTTGGATTTCCCAGCTGGATCAGTCATCACTTTAACACTGAGGGTCTTACCTGTTGTTGGAAGAACAGGGTTAGCAAATATTACCCAGAGCAAAATTATAAGGAGAGCTCTTCAGAAGGAAAAATATTACTGAATAGATCATTACATTATTGAAACTAGTCCACATCAGGATGCCCACCAGCCCACTGTCTGGAATACTAGATGGTGTCTATGCACTGACTCTTTTTCCCTTAATTACCTCCAGAGCAGAATGACATACTCTCTTAATAATGTTGCTAAATTCTGTTTAATAGCTGGCAGAATTCATTAAAACCTTGCCAGCAACAGTGTCAACGCTGTAACAATGGATGTTCCTGCTCTGACAACTGATGGAAATCGCAGCCATTTTCCTTTTGCTTTTTGTTCTGTTTAGAGATCAGGTGTTGAAGGGGGGATGGGGTGAATGCTTGAGCTCAGCTAGCCGTAGCAACAATGCATCTCCGTGGGAACTCAAGGACACAAACTGGTAACGTTTTGGCGGGCTAGGAGCTGGGGAGGGGCTAATTGGAGAATGTGAATTATGGCTGCTTTGGGGGGGGACTTGCAATTTGTTACTTTGTATCTGGGGGAAGGGAATCTAGTTTTGGGTTCAACTATGTAGTGCCAATACTTTTGTTTCCTGAATAAAATGTTCTTTAAGGAAGAATTCTTGCCTTGAAGTTCTTTAATGGGTTTCATCTATCGGAACCCATATGATAGGATTATGACTTTATTTGCCTTTAATCTATTTTATTTTGTTAAATCTTATTTTAGTACCGTTATTCTGCTCTGTTACCCGACTCTGATCGATGGTGAAATATAGGTGGTCCTGGGTTAATGACCCTAACTGGAACTGGCAACTTCACTGCTAAGTAAAGTGGTCACTAACTGGTAAATCATATGACTGTGACTGTGCTTTCCAGCGGGAAAGAGACGACTCAGTTTCATACCATCAACTTTTGTTGTTTTTTTATCCCATTTATATCCCGCCCTTCTCCGAAGACTCAGGGCGGCTTACAATCTAAGAAGCACAAATCAATGAGCTTAGCAATAGCCTTCATTCTATGTATATGTCTGCTTATTAGGGCTTTCAGCCTGCCCCAAGCGGCATTTTTTACAAAGTCAGCTTATTGCCCCCAACAATCTGGGTCCTCATTTTACCTACCTCGGAAGGATGGAAGGCTGAGTCAACCTTGAGCCTGGTGGGATGCGAACCTGCACTAATTGCAGGCAGCTGGTGTTACTTAAGGAGGCATTAGCCCACTGCTCCACCAAGGCAGTTTGCCTCCACCACCCACTGGAATGCTCAAGTCCCTGCTAATAATCTTGCACACATTGAAAGCAATATGATTGTTCTGGCAACAGGAGATGATCAAGCAAAGAAACTGCCTACAGAAATTGCTTGCTATTTTTCTCCTCCCTCCCTCCCTCAGCTATGATTGGAGAGAAAAAGATATCACTGTATCTCTTGAATAACACGCTTGTGACTCCCAGCCTTGGGTGGCCAGCACAACTGCATTGCTTTTGGTGTATAAAGGAGGAAAAAGGTTACTCTCTTGCAATAAGCCCTTTCTCTCCAACCTTTCTGCTTTCCAGGGATGGGGAGAAGAAGAAGAAAAAAAACCACAGATCAGGCACAGTGTCAACACTGCTAACATCCCCCCATTGATTCAACAGAAGTTACAGGAGAATTTAGCCTACCCAATGAGCGAGTGCACATGGCTGCCTTACGGCCACCTGGCAAGCCGCTTATCCCCAGCGAGTTCCAGGACCTAGCGGAGGCATTTAGTGAAGAAGAATGCAACACCTTGCCTCCTCACCGTCCCAATGACTGTTCCATTGAACTGTTACCAGGGGCCAAACTCCCCCGACCAAGAATGTACGCTATGTCCCCCCTTGAAATGGAGGAGATGCAGCGATATGTGGATACAAACCTAGCGAGGGGATTCATCGAACGGGCCAAGTCTACTGTGGGAGCCCGTGTTGTTCAAAGAGAAAAAAGATGGGTCTCAACGTCTCTGCGTGGACTATAAAGGCCTAAATGCTGTGAGTGTGGAAAATAAATAACCTCTCCCCCTCCTGAAAGACTTGCTAACCCACCTGGCAAAGGGGAGCGTCTTCACCAAATTAGACCTGAGAGAAGCATATTACCGGGTAAGAATAAAGGAGGGAGATGAGTGGAAGACAGCCTTCAATTGCCCCTTGGGAAGCTACCAATTCAAAGTGATGCCATTTGGACTGCAGGGCCCCCCAGCTGTATTTATGCAGTTGATTAATGAGGTCCTACATGAACACCTATACAAAGGGGTCCTAGTATACCTTGATGACATCCTGATATACAGCACGAATATGACTGACCACATAAAACTGGTCAGAGAAGTGTTAAAGAAACTATTGAATGCCAAACTTTATGTCAAATTGTTGAAATGTGAATTTCACCAAACCCGATTAGATTATCTTGGCTATAGAATTTCCAATGAGGGTATTGAAATGGACCCAGCCAAAGTAAAAACCATAACTGAATGGCAGCCCCCCCAAACCCGCAAACAGTTCCAGAGCTTCCTAGGTTTTGTCAACTTCTACCATCAATTTATTCCTTCTTTTGCCAAGATTGTTCTACCTCTTACAGAACTACTCAAAACGGGCAAGGGAAGGAGAAAACCGCGACCTGGCCAACCACTAGCATGGACTATGAGTTGTCAGAAAGCTTTTGAGAATTTAAAGACTATTTGCGGCTGAACTGGTTCTAAAGCACCCCTGCCCAAGGGAGCCCTTCATAATTCAGGCAGATGCCAGCGACATAGCAGTCGGAGCGGTGTTATTGCAAAAGAATAAAAGTGGGGTCCTGCAACCTTGTGCTTACACTTCTAAGAAATTTATTGAAAGCGAGAGAAGATGGACAGTCTGGGAGAAGGAGGCCTTTGCTATTAGGTGGGGGCTATTAAACTGGCAGCACTACCGTATTTTCCGGCGTATAAGACGACTTTTTAACCCATGAAAATCTTCTCAAAAGTTGGGGGTCGTCTTATACGCCCAGTCGTCTTATACGCCGGAAAATACTATTCACCTCTCTGATCTTTTCTCTTTTCTGCTGGACGGCGGGATCGCTGGGTGAATGGAGGTAGGCGATGGTGACCCGTGGTTAAGCAGCCGATGGCGAACGGGTGATGGAGGGCAAACTCTCGTCAGCTCCTGGGGCGGCTACTGCAGCCGCCGCCATTGCTCTCTGTAGGACTGGCCATGCTGGCGCTTCCAATGCTGGCTGTCAGGTCCCCGAAAAGAGGAGGGGCAGGCGGTCCCCAGAGGCGCGCTGCTCGACAGTAGGAAGGGAGCACCTTTGCTCCTGCCGAGGCACTGCCTGACCCGCGCCGACCGGAAGAATTGCTTGCCCGGTCACGGAGTGCGGAACAGCGGTACTTGGCGCCCCTCTTGCCCACAGACCATGCAGCGGCCCTCGCCAGCCAGCCTCAGCATGGCCGCCCCAAGCCCGGCTCTCTAGCGCGTCTTCCGGGCCCGCCTGGCCAACTGCCTCCTGGGCGCGGCTTGGCTCCAGACGCGGCGGCTGCTCCGTCTGCAAATGCTATCTCAAAGCCGGATTGCGCTTGGCTGTGCAGGCTGCCGAAAGTTCCTGCGGTGGTTGCGGCTTCTGGTGTGCTGTTTGCAGAGTCTGGCCTGGAAGAGCGCGTCGTGTGAATGCAGCTCTTGCGTGTATTCCAAAGGGTGGGTGGAAGGAAAAGGAAAAGCCCCTTTGGGCTTCAAAAAGGTGGCTTTGCACCATTTGCATCAGACGGGGTTGAATCGGGCTTGTGTCAGACACTTGGTAACTGGCATGTAAGTATTTTCCGGCGTATAAGACGAAAAATCGTGAAAATCTTCTCAAAAGTCAGGGGTCGTCTTATACGCCCAGTCGTCTTATACGCCGGAAAATACGGTACTTAGAAAGGAGCAAGGTGCCTTTTGAAGTATGGACAGATCACAAAAATTTAGAGGCACTAAAAAGTCCCCAGAAATTGTCCCTAAAACAAGTACGATGGGCACAGTACTTCAACCGTTTTAACTTTACTCTAAAGTACATACCAGGGAAAAAAAACCTCCTAGCTGATGCGCTCTCCCGATTGCCACACTACAAAAGCGAACGCGAAGAAGTTCACGAGGCAATTATCCTCGGTCCACAAACTGCAGCCCAACTCACACCTCACAGGACCCCTAATCCTGATGACCCTAGGGTAAAGAAAATAAAGCGAGAACTCCTCATTGATCCATGATTTAAAGACAATCAGACATCCCTAACATACAGGGATGGTCTGGCTTACAAGGAGGGAAAACTGTACTTGCCTGAAGCTCTTCGTCTTAACGCCCTCAAACACAGCCATGATGTCAAACAAGCTGGACATTTCGGATATCTAAAAACTCTAAATCTCACTCGCCGGCCATTTTGGTGGCCGGGACTAAAACGAGACGTAGAAAACTATGTCAAGAGCTGTACTGTATGTGCCACCATGAAAAGAATCCCAGGAAATACCCCTGGGTTACTGCAACCATGGGAAGAAATAGCTATGGACTTTATAGTAGACCTACCTGACAGTGAAGTGGGCCTTAGAAAAGCTGAGCAACAACAAAGCTAGTGGAGGTGACAGTATTCCAGCTGAGCTATTCAAAATCTTAAAAGACGATGCAGTAAAAGTGCTACACTCAATTTGCCAGCAAATTTGGAAAACTCAACAGTGGCCACAGAATTGGAAAAGATCAGTTTACATTCCAATTCCAAAGAAAGGCAGTGCCAAAGAATGTTCAAACTATCGCACCATTGCACTCATTTCTCATGCTAGTAAAGTTATGCTTAAAATTCTACATGCTAGACTCCAGCAGTATGTGGATCGAGAACTACCAGAAGTACAGGCAGGATTTCGAAGAGGCAGAGGAACTAGAGATCAAATTGCTAACATACGCTGGATCATGGAGAAAGCTAGAGAGTTCCAGAAAAACATCTACTTTTGCTTCATTGACTATGCTAAAGCCTTTGATTGTGTGGATCATAACAAACTGTGGCAAGTTCTTAAAGAGATGGGCATACCAGACCATCTTATTTGTCTCTTGAGAAACCTATATGCAGGCCAAGAAGCAACAGTGAGAACTGGACACGGAACCACTGATTGGTTCAAAATTGGGAAAGGAGTCCGGCAAGGCTGTATACTGTCGCCTTGCCTATTTAACTTATATGCAGAGCACATCATGAGAAAGGCAGGGCTAGAGGAGTCAAAAGTTGGAATTAAGATTGCCGGAAGAAACATCAACAACCTAAGATATGCAGATGATACCACTCTAATGGCAGAAAGTGAAGAGGAACTAAAGAGCCTCTTGTTGTGAGTGAAGAAGGAGAGTGCAAAAGTTGGGTTGAAACTAAACATTAAGAAAACCAAGATCATGGCATCTGGCCCTCTCAATTCCTGGCAAATAGATGGGGAAGAAATGGAGGTAGTGACAGATTTTATTTTCCTGGGCTCCAAGATCACTGCAGATGGGGACTGTAGTCAAGAAATTAAAAGACGCTTGCTCCTCGGGAGGAAAGCCATGGCAAATCTAGACAGCACACTAAAAAGCAGAGACATCACCCTGTCAACAAAAGTGCGTATAGTCAAGGCTATGGTCTTCCCAGTTGCAATGTATGGCAGTGAAAGTTGGACCATAAGAAAGGCTGAGCGCCAAAGAATTGAAGCCTTTGAACTATGGTGCTGGAGAAGACTCCTGCGAGTCCCTTGGACTGCAAGGCGATCAAACCGGTCAGTCCTAGAGGAGATCAACCCTGACTGCTCTTTAGAAGACCAAATACTTTGGCCACCTAATGAGAAGGAAGGACTCACTGGAGAAGAGCCTAATGCTGGGAAAGATTGAGGGCAATAGAAAAAGGGGATGACAGAGAATGAGGTGGCTGGATGGAATCACTGAAGCAGTAGGCGTGAGCTTAAATGGACTCCAGAAGATGGTAGAGGACAGGAAGGCCTGGAGGAACATTGTTCATAGGGTCACGATGGGTCGGACACAAGTTCGCAACTAACAACAACAACAACCTGACAGTAGAGGAAATACTGTCATTTGGACTGTGATAGACCTATTTTCAAAACAGGCTCATTTTATCACCTGCAAAGGACTCCCATCAGCCCAACACCTGACTAAGTTGTTCCTAAAACATATCTACCGACTACATGGCACCCCTAAGCGAATAATTTCAGATAGCGGAGTACAGTTCACAGCAAATTTTTGGAGGAACTTTCTTAAATTAATTGGATCATCTCAAGGCCTATCAACCGCTTTTCACCCGGCTACTAATGGAGCCGCAGAATCCGCTAACAAAATGGTGGAGCAATATTTTAGATGCTACGTCTCTTACCCACAAACAAACTGGATCGACCTCCTCCCTTTTGCAGAGGTGGCTTACAATAATTCAGTACATAGCAGCACCGGCTACTGTTGTGATTCAGGGTCAGCCTGTGGGTTCGGCAGTTGGGTCAGACGACTCAGAGGAGGAGGGGGGTGTTGAAGAGCTTGCTGATGAGAGCCCTCAGCCAGGCCCCTCCCACCTGGTCACGACGGAGACCCAGCTGTGTGAGCCTGACAGCGTGGATGAAGATGACCCACAGCTGGCCCTGTTCAAGGATGCCCGACGCAGGAGGCAGTCAATCAGGAGTAAACAGAGGAAGACAATGGGGCACCTCGGAAGGAGGCAGAGAGAAGCCACACCCTGAACTGTATAAAAGGGGAATGCATGGGAGGGCTGGTTTGCTGAAGGCAACCGCTTGAATAGTTCCTGTTTCATAGCTCCTGTTTCATGGTTGGTGTCTTGTTTTGCTCTGTTTTATGTTAATAAATTTGGCAGGCTTAATTCCAGCCTCTTGCCGTTTGTAAAGGGGTTGTCCCTGCCTTTTCTGCAGGGCCGGTAGCAGGCTGGTACAGAACAGCTACACTCCTTTCCGTGTAGCTACAGGGAAAGAATTCAACCCCATACCGGAATAACCTGTTACCCTCCGCTTCCTAGACTCTTAATCATGGGGTGAGGGGTTGAGAAGAAGTTTGGAAAAATACAAAGGTGGCCTTAAAAAAGACTTTTGAGACCTACAAAAAGCAAGCTGATAAAAAGAGAAAGAACATTCCAAGTTGGAGAAAAGGTCTATTTGTCGACCAAATACTTACGCCTCAAACTACCCAATAAGAAATTGGGACCGAAATTCTTGGGGCCTTTCCCCATTGTGAAAATCATCAACCTGGTCACAGTAAAATTGAAACTAACCAGACTTTTGGGAAAAATTCACCCGGTGTTCCATTGTAGCTTGCTGAAACCTTTTCGAACCTCCACTTTAAGACCTCCCCCTAAGAAATCACCTGGACCCCTTGTGATAGCAGGTCAGACCCATTATGAAGTGAAACGTATTCTTGACTCTAGAATCTTTAAGGGAAAATTACAATACCTAGTACAATGGAAGGGCTACCCATTGTCTGAAGCCATTTGGGTGAAATCTACTGACAGATTTATGAAAAGGTTTTATGAGAAACACCCCAACAAACCAAAAGCCAGTTCCTAACTTGTGTTTTGTTTACATTACAGGATCTGTCCGTTTTGTAAGGGGGCCCCAGATGTCAACGCAGCTAACATCAAACATTATTGCTTGACAAGAGATGATGAAGTAGCCATTTCATATGTTAAACTTGTGTATTGCTTTAAGACAGACATGTCAAACACAAGGCCTGGGGGCCGGATGCGGCCCGCGAAGTGGTTTCATGTGGCCCGTGAAGTCATCCTGGAAACAGTAAGGGAACGGCCCCTGCTGTCTTGGCCCCAGCCCAGGCTGGCCAGGAGCCAATGTACAATTTCATGGTGGTCATCTATGCTGAAATACATTCAGTCTTAGCTCCACATGGCCATCTGGAAAAAGCGAGGGACCGGCCCGTGCTGTGTCGGCACTGCCCCCTCGGCGCATGCCGGGGAGGTATCACCCTTTGTGAGGATTGAAGAAATGCATCATTGCCTGGAAGTGGCCAGCACATGGCCCTGCCTACTTCGGGCAGGCTAGGGGTTGGGCAGCATTGTGCTTCTCTTCAGATTCATGCTACCCGGCTCAGCCTCTTGGCACTGTGAGGAGAGCACCCCGCTACCTGCCAAAACTGGGCAGGCTAGGGGCTGGGCAGCATTGCGCAGGTAACATCGACTCTCACGCTGCTCTTGGCATCCCCTCCCATAGAGCCCACCAAGCTGGATATGTGAAGTAGGCGAGGGCCATGTGCTGGCCATTTCTAAGCAATGGTGCATTTCTTCATTCCTCACGAAGGATGACACTTCCCCAGCTGTGTTTCTTGCCTGTTTTTCTCCTTCCCTCATCTCAAATATTTTCCCACCACTCTATTCTTTGGAAGGAAGTAAGATATCGTCTTAATACAGTCCTGAAGGCACGTGATTTTTATTCTAATGTATTGAAAGCAGGCTCACCGCCATCTTCAGAAGTTAAAAGAGGAAAAGAAGGAGAGCGACAGTTACAAGAAATAGAGCAAATTTCGGAAACCGTGCAACCCCTGGTTTTATTAGAAGAATCTAAGACTCAGAGAGTGACATCTAGACGTAAGGAACAACAACAACAACAGAAACAGTGTTCTATAACTACAAGTCAGGAATCTACTTCTAGTGAAGCAGTGGGAGGAGCTAGGCCAAAGAGGCAGATGCTTGTGGATTTGCAAGAAACACTCCGAAAGCTTCAAGATGGCGACAAAGTTAATGGATTAAATTCACCACAAAAGAGAAAGAAAGTATTTCAGTATTTGAAACAATTTAAAAATGATGTTATATGTTTGCAAAAAAATTTTTTAATTGAAAAGTTTTATAAAAGTTACAATATAAACCCCAAAACCAACCCCCCCTAACCCCCCCTCTCCCTCCCCCACTTCCCAGAGCTGAGTACAGGGTTACAAATATAATAATCAGAATAGGGCTGCGGGACTTCCGGGTGGCAAGGCTCCGTTGCCGGCAGCCATTTAGGCTGTCAGCCCCCTCGTTCCGTAGAACCGCCGAAAACAGCGCCGATCAGCTGTTTTGGCGGCTCGGAAGCCCGCTCCTCGGGAGAAGAGGAGGGGGTGAGCGCCCAGGCAGGGGTAGAGCTCTCCCAGACCGCCAGAGTTGAAACTCTGGTGGTTGAAGGATTGAGCCCCCCCGAAGCCTGAGTTTGCTCCGGACCTCGGGACGCCTCTGCTCCAGGGCTTTGGAGCAGAGCAGGACGCAGCAACCATCCCCGCCAGCGAGAGTGAACTTTGGATTACTTGGATGCAGGCAGAGCAGTACAGGAGAATCATGTCAGAGCAAGTATATGATCTTTAACTCAGTGGATTTCGTGGAGATTTTTAAAAAGCGAAAGTGCGCAACAGAATTGAGTGGGTGAAAATGGCTGCCAAATCATCTAAAGTTCCTAGAAGTGCGGGGGCTTCCCCGGTGCAGCAATCCTCGTTACAGGCTTTAATGCCCCCTCCCCCTGCACCTGCACCAGCTTCGACAGTAAAAGATTTGCAGGATGTTTTGCAAGAGGCTATGAAAAAGCAATCCCAACAATTAGTTGAACTTATGGATGAGAAGCTTACAGAACTTATGGATGAGAAGCTTACAGAAATGAGGGCAGACATCTTACTTGCATTTCAAGGCATGGCCGATTGCATTGAATGTTTGGACGAGAGAGTGGAAGAACTTAGTCAAAATAATATCAGATTAGATGCTAAAATGATGGATGCTGAAACTGTGATGGATAAGATTGATGACGATTTAACCATGGTGCAGTACCATGAGATGGAGTCTGCTGTGAGAATTAGGGGCTTAAAAGAGGATTCTAAGGAAAATTTGAAAAAAGTAGTTTCAGAAGCCCTGGAAGGCATTTTGGGGCGTTCAGCAGAAGATATTATGGTGGATATAGACAAAATATTTCGTGTTAATTCATGGATTGCAAGACAAAGGAAATTACCTAGAGATGTGGTGGTTTGTTTTACAAAGAGAGCAATTAGAAACGAGGTTATTCAAGCTTTTTATAATAGTAAATTTCCAATTGCAGAGCAAGAAGTTTTGATTTTAAAAGAGATCCCTCCAAAATTTTTAAGAAGAAGAAAGGAGTTTGCTTTTTTGGCAGAAGAATTAAGAAGACGGGATATCCAGTTCAGATGGGAGATTCCAGTGGGTATGGTGGTGATGTATGCAGGCACGAGACATCGTCTTCTTACAGTGTTACAGACACGTGACTTCTACGCCAATGTTTTAAAGGCAGTCCCTATACCACTTTTGGAATCTAAAAAGAAGAATGGTGAGGGAGAGCGTCAATCACAAAGTAAGAATGCACAAGGTGCTGAAGGAGTTATGCAGTTGAAAGATGGAGAATCCCAGAAAGTTACAGGAGTGGATCAAATTTCAGTATCATCGGAGGAGGTTAGAGACCAAAGAATGACACGTGCTGCTGCTAGACGAATGAGACAAGAGCAAGAACAGCAGAGAGTTATGACGGCGCCTCAAAAACTTACTTACAGTGAAGCAGTGGGAGGAGCGTGACCAAAGAGAGTGCAGGTGATTTTGGAAGAGGCGCTCCAAAAGCTTCAGGTCGCAAAAGATGGCGACAAAGCTTCTAACCTGGAATGTTAATGGTCTAAATTCACCACATAAGAGAAAGAAAGTATTTCAATATTTAAAGCAATTTAAGAACGATGTTATTTGTCTACAAGAAACACATATTAGAGCTACGGACCAAAAGTATTTGTTAAACTCGAGGTTGGGTACACAGTTTATTGCTTCTGCGACTGATAAGAAAAATGGAGTGGTTATTTATGTTAAGAATACTTTGACAGCGACTTTAATTGAAGCAGATAAACAAGGAAGATATGTTATGATTGAACTATTAATAGAAGGCAAGAAAACGCTTTTGGTTGGATTATATGCTCCTAATCAACAACAAGGAGATTTTTACAGTTTATTACATAGCAAGATCATCCAGTGGGATTATAAATCTTGTATTCTTATGGGAGATTGGAATGGTGTTTTGAATGTACAAATGGACAAGGGAGGTCTTTTTAAAAGCATCCCAAGTCATGCTAAACTGCCTAAATCTTTTTTTGAAATGTAGGATGACCTGGAATTGAGAGATGTTTGGAGAGAAAGGAATTTGCAAGAAAAAGACTTTACTTTTTTTCCTGATAGGCATCAATCTTTTTCTAGGATTGATTTTGTATTAATTACTAATGATTTTTTTTCTAGGATTAAGAAGATCAAGATTTGTCCAAGAACTATATCTGATCATAGCCCAGTATGGTTAGAGATAGAAAAAGATGATAGAGATAGACGGTCTTGGCGTTTAAATGAAAATTTGTTTAGATACCAGGAAAATGTGGAAGAATGTAAAAAACAGATGAAGGAATTTTTTAAAATTAACATGCATAAAGGTACTTCTATTGAGATGGTTTGGGATGCAAGTAAAGCTTATATGAGAGGTGTATTAATATATTTGAACAATAAACATAGACGTAAATTGGAATTTAGGAGGAAACAATTAGAGGATGAAATTAAGGAAAAAGAAAAGGCTTTAATTCTGAATCCATCTGATGGGAAGATTAAAGAGGTAATTACTTTATTAAGGGGTCAGTTTGATAAGTTAATAGCAGATCAAGTGGCAACTAATTTACGGTATGCTAGACATAATACCGTATTTTCCGGCGTATAAGACGACCCGGCGTATAAGACGACCCCCTACTTTTAAGAAGTTTTTTAAGGTTTTGTCTTATACGCCGGAAAATACTTACATGCCCTGCCCGTCGCAGAGGAGGCGAAGGCCCGACTGGCCCCACCGGCCCTCCCGCTGCTCCCGCGCTTCTGCCGGCCCCCGAGGCGCAGTGTTTCCCGGGCGGCAGGCAGCGCCGGAGGGCAGCCACCACCCCGCCACGGCTGGCGCCCATCCTGCTTCCCCCCCAGGCCTTGAAATTCTCCCATTGGGCGCAGGGCGGGGCAGCTCCGCCCGCAGCCTCTTTTTTAGAACTCGTGCGCTTCCCTCTCACTGTCAGCCGAGGCGCACTCAGCCCGGGCTCCCGGTCCCTCTTCCCGGCCGGCTTCCCACCCTGCCCCTCATGGAGCTGGACTGGGCGTGCAGCCTCTCGGTGTGGCTGCTTTTCCTGGGCACCTTCTCCTCCCCCCGCGCTCCGCTCCTTCCCAGCTCACTTGCTGCCGGAAAGCATGCTGCTTGGCAGCGGCCTGCAGGAACCCTACAGAGGGCGCGCGCAGGCGCAGAGCGAGGCCCCACCCTCCCCAGGGACTTGTAGTGCAGCAACCAGATTGACTTCTGATCAGCGCTTCTTCGGGGCACACATGGCCAGGAAAGTGCGTCAGAGTCCCAGGTACCTGTAAGGCGATCAGCCTGCTTCTCCCCCATTGCCCCGCGTGAGTGCCTCGCTGGCCACCGAACCCTGCCTTTTGAGCAGGAGCGGCCTTGCCCTGCTTGCCCTTGGCCGCCTCCGTGGGTACCACTCTGGCGCAGAGCAGGCGAGGCCAGTCCCTGTTTGGCCCGCCAGCTCTGGGAGAGCTCCGCACGAGCGCCTCGCCGGCTGCTGAACCCTGCCTTTTGAGCAGGAGCGGCTGTCAAGCCCCGGGCTCGACAATCAACCGAAGTGGGTGGGGAATCCGTGCAGCAACCCGGCTACCTGGCCTGCCAGCCGCTCGTTGCTCCGCTGATCAGCTGGGAGGCTGAGACTCCGGATTTGAGCCACCGACAGAGCACAGCACAGGGAAGACGTGCCAAAGCTCATCCCAGAGCCTCCCGCTGCTGGAAGCCTGCTTGCAAAAAGCAGGGCGGGCAGTAGCAGCTGCTCACGGCGCCTCCTTCCCCCCTCCCGCCGCCCTCTCGCCTCACGAAACGGCCTCTTAGACCGGCCTCTTAGTCCGGTGCGCAGCTCCGATCCCGGCTGCCTGCTGGCTCGTCTCGGTTGCGCTGATGTGCCCGAGCGGCTGCTTCTCCCGTCCTCGGCGGCTCGCACTCCTAGTTGCAGCGCATTGGAGTAAGCGCCGGCAGAGGCTGCTCTTCGGTCACCCGCCGGGAAACTTGCCAAACCGGGAGAGTGACTGCCGCGCCCACACCCCGCCTGGGACGCTGCGCCTGCCTGCCTCTTAAAGTGCCCACCCTGCATCCCTCTGGCCAAGGTAAAGGCGGCTGATGAGGACACCGACCTCGCTCCACGGGCGGCGGGAAGAGCTGCCACGTCTGGGGACTCCTCCTCCTCCTTCCCCCCTCCCGCCGCCCTCTCGCCTCACGAAACGGCCTCTTAGTCCGGCGCGCAGCTCCGATCCCGGCCACCAGGCTGGCTCGTCTCCGACAGCACCGCCCGGCGGAAGCGCATCCCCGCAGGGGGTAGAGCGGTGCTGGTGACAGGTGAGTCCGGCGGGCGCGAGGCCCTCCCCTCGGGCCAAGAGCCAACGGGCAGCGCCACCTTCGCGTGGGGAGAGCCGCCCGACGCTCCCGCCCAGCCGTGTCTCGGAGCCGCGCCGGAGTTTTTTTTCCGGCGTATAAGACGACCCGGCGTATAAGACGACCCCCCAACTTTTGAGAAGATTTTCAGGGGTTCAAAAGTCGTCTTATACGCCGGAAAATACGGTACTTTTTGTAATGCTAATAAACCAGGTAGATGGCTAGCTTATTTGTTAAGGAAGAAGCAAAGGGCTTCTAATATAGATAGAATAGAGTATAAGGGTAAAGTAGTGTACCAGCAGAGTCTTATTAAAAAGACTTTTGCTGATTTTTATTCTAAGTTGTATGCTAGAGATAAGATTAGAGATGTAGATATAGACGACTATTTGATAAAAGCTAAGATTCCTGTTCTTACACAAGAACAAAAAGAAGGGATGAATCAATTGATAACTGGTGAAGAAATTCTTTTAGCAATCAAACAATTAAAAGTGGGTAAAGCCCCGGGTACTGACGGTTTGACTGCCATGTATTATAAAAATTTACAGTTAGAAATGTTGAAACCTTTAAGGGAATTGTTTAAGACAATTCAAATGGGAGGAGGGGTACCTCCATCTTGGAAGACTGCTTTTATTTCATTGATTCCGAAGAAAGATCAGGATGCTACTCAAGCTAAAAATTATAGGCCAATATCGCTTTTGAATACTGATTACAAGATATTTGCAAAAATTTTAGCTAATAGATTAATGAGGGTATTACAACAAGTGATTCATGGTGATCAAACTGGATTTATAAGTGGTAGACAAATGAAGAATAACGTGAGACATATTGTAGATTTATTGGAATTTTTGGAAAGAAACAATCAGATCCCCGCAGCTTTGATCTTTTTGGATGCTGAAAAAGCCTTTGATCAATTGGATTGGAAATTTTTGATCAAAGTACTAGAGAAAATGGAATTTGGGGACAAATTTCTACAAACAATTAGGGCAATATATCAAAAGCAAACAGCCCGTATAATAGTCAATAATAGTTTGACTGAACTATGTAATATTGAAAAGGGCACAAGGCAGGGGTGCCCGTTGTCACCTCTATTATTTGTTTTACCATTGGAAATATTACTGATTAAAATATGTGACTTGGGAAAAATTAGGGGAATTCAAATAAGAGATCAGGATTATAGATTGAGGGCGTTTGCAGATGATCTGGTTGTTACAGTAACTCAGCCGGATTATTCAGTTGTAGAATTGATGGAGATAATAATGCTATATGGGAAAGTTTCTGGATTTAAGATCAACATACAAAAGACTAAAATATTGTCTAAAAATATGACAGTATCACAAAAGGCTGTTTTAGAAGAGCTAACGGGATTTGAAATAGTTAAAAAAGATTAAATATTTGGGGATATATTTGTCAGCCTCAAATGTGAAGTTATATAAAAATAATTATGAAATGTTATGGGGAAAAATACAAAAAGAATTAGATAGTTGGAAAAAATTACAATTATCCTTATTGGGAAGAATTGCAGCAGTGAAAATGAATGTTTTGCCAAAATTTTTATTTTTATTTCAAATGATACCTATACTCAAAAAGAACTTAAATCTGGAGGAATGGCAAAAAGGAATTAATAAATTTGTCTGGGCAGGGAAAAAGCCACGAGTTAAATTTAAGATAATGCAAGATACGCGTGAAAGAGGTGGTCTTAAAATGCCTAATTTTAAATTATATTATGAGGCTGCTGCTTTGTCAGCGATAAGTGACTGGTTTAATTTAACACAAGGGAGATTATTAAATCTTGAGGGTCATGATTTGTTATTTGGTTGGCATGCATATTTATTGTATGATAAGAAGGTGGATAATGTGTTTAAGATACATATTTTAAGGTATGCTCTGTTGCGGGTTTGGAAAAAGCATAGACATAAGTTAAATTATAAGATACCCATTTGGGCAATACCTAAACATGCAATAGAAAATATAAATGTGGGATTTAAACATGATGTGACTACATATAAGGAAATTTTAAGTTTAGAGAGGAATGTATGGAAACTAAAGTCATATAAAATTTTAAAAGAAGAAAAAATTGTACAAACTTGGTTTCAGTATGGGCAATTACAGGCGAGATGGAAAGAGGACCAGAAAGTTGGTTTTTCGATGACTGATGAAAATTTGGTAAAACAAATTAGAGATCAAGGTCAAGCACATATAAAAAGGATATATAAATGCATTGATAGAAATTGATTCAGAAACGGAACTCGTTAAAGACTGTATGATAAAGTGGGCTCAGAATTTTCAAGAAGTTATAACAATGGATACTTGGGAAAAGATCTGGGTTAGAAATGTAAAATTTACACAAGCCCAAAATTTAAGAGAGAATTTTTATAAAATGTTTTATAGGTGGCACCTAGACCCTAAAAAATTAGCAAGTATGTATCCGAATTGCCAGCCCAAATGTTGGAGGTGTTGTTGTGAGGATGCAACGTATTTTCATATATGGTGGACTTGTAAAAAGGTTAAAGCTTTTTGGATTAAAATTTGGTGGAATATGCAAAAGATATTTAAGAAAAGAATAAAGTTTTCTCCGCAATTGTTTTTATTGGGTATTATTACAGATACTACTGTTATAGATGTTAAGTTGATGTTGAATTTAATTACGGCAGCGAGACTTTTAGTAGCTCAATATTGGAAGAAGGAAGAAGTGCCGATTATAGAAGAATGGACTTTAAAAGTTTCTAACTTGGCGGAAATGGCAAAGATTTCAGCGTATTTAAAAGACCAATCGCAACTGAGATACATTGTGGAATGGAGGAGATGGATTGAATATATTCAGAATAAATATGGGACTAAAAAGTTTCATTTAGCATTTGAATAAGTAGTGGATCTATATGATGTATAATTAGTTAATAGTTATGTTATTAATAATTTGACGATGGAGAGTTAAAGTGCGATAGAACTTAATGTTTTATTGTTGTTAGCATATTTTAGATTATGTTTGTTTGTATTTTTATACCCTGTATTCAGCTCTGGGAAGTCGGGGAGGGGGGAGGGGAGGGGAGGGAGGGGTTGGGGAGAGGGGAGGGGGAGGAGGGGGGTTGTATTTAAAAATGTATTGTAAAACTTTTCAATAAAAAAATAATAATAATCATAATCTAACTAACATTAAACAACTATATAAATAACCAAGTCCATAATGCGCTTTAACTCCCCTTTAACATGAATATAGATTAAAAGTAAACATAATAAAAACATAAACAAATTAATATCCTAATTATTAAATACAATATCCAAATTATTAAACAATACTAATACTTAAAATAATATCATATAATTAAAACTAATAAAATTCCACTATAATAAACTATTAATAATAATAATACTCTAAAATTTACTCATAGGCTAAATGGAACTTTTTACTCCCATATTTATTCTGAATATAATCTATCCATCTTCTCCAGACCGAAATGTATCTTTCTTGTGAATGATCCTTCAAATAAGCAGAAATCTTAGCCATTTCTCCTAAATTTGACACTTTAAGCGTCCATTCTTCTATAGTAGGCAAGCAATCCTTCTTCCAATATTGCCCTACCAATAACCTTGCAGCTGTTATCAAATTCAACATCAAGTTAGTTTCTTTATTATCACAATCTGTAATAACACCCAATAAAAATAATTTCTTTCTCTTGAAAATCTTTTGAATGTTCCACCAAATCTTAATCCAAAAAGCTTTTATATTTCTACAAGTCCACCAGATATGAAAATAAGTAGCATCCAAACTGCCACATCTCCAACATTTGGGCTGTAAATTAGGATACATACAACTTTTTAGGATCCAAATGCCATCTATAAAACATTTTGTAAAAATTTTCTCTTACATTTTGGGCCTGGGTAAATTTTACATTTCTAACCCAAATTACCTCCCATATATCCAATGGAATCAGTTCTTGAATATTTTGGGCCCACTTTACCATGCAATCTTTAACTAATTCCATTTCCATTTCCGAATCCGATTCTATTAAAGCATTATGAATTCTCTTTATATGCGCTCGATTTTGATCTTTAATCTGTTTTACCAAATTCTCATCCATTAATGTAATACCAACCTTTTGATCTAACTTCCACCTAGCTAACAATTGAGCATACTGAAAACCAAGACTGTACAATATTTTCTTGCTTTAACTCAGCTAACGATTTTAATTGCCAATCGTTCCCTACCAATCTAAGTAATTCCTTATAAGAAATCCTATCCAAATTCACACCCATAGATACACCCTCTATCGCGTGTCCAGGAATCCCCCAGATTGGTATTTTATAATTTAACTTATAATAATACTTTTTCCAGACACGCAATAAAGCACTTCTCAAAATATGAGATTTAAAAGCCTTATCAACTTTATCATAAATTAAGTATGCATGCCACCCATATAATAAGTCCCATCCCTCAGGATGAAGTATACTTTTATTTGTTAAATTAAGCCAATCACTAACCAGTGTTAAAACCACCGCATCATAGTATAATTTCAAATTAGGCGCCTTAAGTCCTCCTCTTTCCCGTGCGTCTTGTAAAATCTTAAGTTTAATTCTTGGTTTTTTCCCCGCCCAAATAAATTTATTAATACCCTTCTGCCATTCATCCAAATTGGCATCTTTTTTCAAAATAGGTATCATTTGAAACAAGAAAAGAAACTTTGGTAGAACATTCATTTTAACAGCTGCAATTTTCCCCAACAAAGATAGCAGTAATTTTTTCCAATTGTTAAAGTCCTTTTGTACTTTTAACCATAATGTCTCATAATTATTTTTATACAATTTTACATTAGAAGCTGTAATATATACTCCCAGATATTTAACCTTTTTCACTATTTCAAAACCTGTCAATTTAACTAACATTTCCTTTTCCTTCATAGTCATGTTTTTAGATAATATTTTAGTCTTATTATTATTTACCTTAAAACCAGAAACTTTCCCATACTGAGTTATAACTTCCATCAAATCTATAACCGATTGAATCAGTTGAGATAATGTCACAACCAAGTCATCCGCAAAAGCTCTCAACCTATAATCATTCTGTTTTATTTTTATTCCCTTTATTATAATTGATTCACGAATTTTGATCAGTAAAATCTCCAATGTTAAAACAACCCTTTTTCAATTTTAAATGTCTCTGTTAAACCCCCATTAATTATGATTTGTGCTGATTGTTGTTGATATATAGCCCTAATAGAATATAAAAATTTATCCCCAAAATTCATTTTATCAACAACTTTCAATAAAAATTGCCAATTCAACTGATCAAAAGCTTTTTCAGCATCCAAAAATATCAATGCCGCAGGGACTTGGTTGTTCTTATCCAAATACTCAATTAAATTAACAATTTGTCTTACATTATATTTCATATATCTTCCAGTTATAAATCCAGACTGATCACTATGAATCATTTGCTTCAAAATTTGCATTAATCTATTTGCCAATATTTTTGAAAAATTCTTATAATCTGTATTCAAAAGCGATATAGGTCTATAATTCTTAGGCTGGGTAAGGTCTTGGTCCTCCTTTGGAATCAGCGATATAAAGGCCCTTCTCCAAGACGGAGGCCCTTCTCCTCCAATCTGGATACTATTAAAAAGTTCCTTTAATGGTTCTATCATCTCTACAGATATTTTATAATAAATTGCTGATAATCCATCTGTGCCAGGAGCCTTACCCACTTTTAACTGTTTAATTGCTAAAATAATTTCCTCAGAAGTAATTAAACCATTTATCTCCTTTCGTTGTTCATTTGAAAGTCTAGGAAAATATGCTGCCTGTAGGTACTTATCTATATCTAAAGCTTGTATATTTTCACTAGCATATAATTTTGTATAAAAATCGAAAAAAATAATGTGAGACATATTGTAAATTTATTAATTTGGAAAGAAATAATTAAGTCCCTGCAGCGCTGATTTTTTTGGATGCTGAAAAAGCATTTGATCAATTGAATTGGCAATTTTTATTTAAAGTTTTGGAGAAGATGAAGTTTGGTGATAAGTTTTTACAACCTATTAGGGCAATATATCAAAAACAAACAGCTCAAATAATAATCAATGGTAGTTCAACAGAAGCTTGTAAAATTGAAAAGGGTACAAGACAGGGTTGTCCGCTGTCGTCATTATTGTTTGTTTTAACATTGGAAATATTGTTGATCAAGATATGTGATTCAAAGAAAATAAAGGGAATTAAAATTAAAGATCAAGATTATAGATTGAAAGTGTTTGCGGATGACTTGGTCATTACATTAAGCCAACCAACTGAATCGGTTATAGATTTAATGGAAATAATTTTACCATATGGACAAGTTTCTGGATTTAAGGTAAATAGGCAAAAAACTAAAATATTGTCTAAAAATATGACTAAAGAACAAAAGGAAGTTTTAGGAAAACTAACGGGATTTGAAATAGTTAAGAAGATTAAATACTTGGGGGTATATCTTTCAGCTTCAAATGCGAAATTATATAAAAATAATTATGAATTGTTATGGTTAAAAATACAAAAAGAACTAGATAGCTGGAAAAAATTACAATTGTCCTTATTGGGAAGAATTGCAGCTGTGAAAATGAATGTTTTACCTAAATTCTTATTTTTGTTTCAAATGATACATATACTTAAAAAAGACTCAAATTTGGAGGAATGGCAGAGAGGTATTAATAAATTTATTTGGGCAGGGAAGAGACCGAGAGTTAAACTTAAGATAATGCAAGATGTACGTGAAAGAGGTGGTCTTAAAATGCCCAATTTTAAATTATACTATGAGGCTGCAGCATTATTATCAATTAGTAATTGGTTTAACTTAACACAAGGGAGATTATTGAATATTGAAGGATATGATTCGTTATATGGTTGGCATGCTTATTTATTGTATGACAAAAAAGTGGATAATGTTTTTAAGACACATATATTAAGATATGCCCTGTTGCGAGTTTGGGAAAAATATCATTATAAGTTGGATTTTAAAATTCCAATTTGGGCAATACCTACCGTAGTTTCCGGCGTATAAGACTACTTTTTAACCCATGAAAATCTTCTCAAAAGTCAGGGGTCGTCTTATACGCCGGGTGCTGAAAATTTAGGGACAGGGCTGGCTGGAAAACCTGGAGCGGATCTCCCATTTAGTCTGCGCAGGGAAAGCGGGACCAATTGGAGAAGAAGCTGCAGTCTGTGATTTTTTACAGGCTGGGGTCTGGGCGTCTTTTCTTCTAAAGTTGAAGAGCAGCTGTAGTATATCCCAACTTGAAAGGCAGGTGGGAAAGGCAGCAGCCAGAGCAGCGGCTTAGCTCTAAGGACACATTTGACTCAGGAACTGGGCGGGCTGGCTGGAAAACCTGGAGCGGATCTCCCATTTGGTCTTTTTTTAAAAAAAATCCCATTTATATCCTGCCCTTCTCCGAAGACTCAGGGTGGCTTACAATTTAAAGCACAAATCAATGTGCTTAGCAATAGCCTTCATTCTGTGTATATGCCTGTTTATTAGGGCTTTCACCCCCCACCAAGCAGCATTATTACAAAGTCAGCTTATTGCCCCCAACAATCTGGGTCCTCATTTTACCTACCTTGGAAGGATGGAAAGCTGAGTCAACCTTGAGCCTGGTGGGATGCGAACCTGCACTAATTGCAGGCAGCTGGTTTTACGTAAGGCTCTGCACAGGGAAAGCTTTAGAGTGAATTAGGAAAAGTGAAAAAGTGAATTAGGAAAATAGGGAATGGTTGCTGGAATCAGGGGCTGCCACAAAGAAGAGGGAGTCAAGCTATTCTCCAAAGCACCTGAAAGCAGGACAAGGAGTAATGGATGGAAACTAGTCAAGGAGAGAAGCAACCTAGAACTAAGGAGAAACTTCCTGACAGTTAGAACAATTAACCAGTGGAACAACCTGCCTCCAGAAGTGGTGAACGCTCCAACACTGGAAGTTTTTAAGAAGAGACTGGACAGCCATTTGTCTGAAATGGTATAGGGTTTCCTGTCTTAGCAGGGGGTTGGACTAGATGACCTCCAAGCTCCCCTCCAACTTCTTCTTCTTCTTCTTCTTCTTCTTCTTCTTCTTATTATTATTATTATTATTATTATTATTATTATTATTATTATTATTATTATTATTATTATTATTATTATAGTTTAATCCACTTGCACTGTTTTATGTTTACATGTTTGATGACAAACAGCCTTATGTTTATAAGTGACAGTTTTCCTACTAAGCACCTGCATGTCATAAGCATTTGAATTAAAATTACCATATTAAAATCAAATCTGATTTTTTTAATTTTTATTTGGTGTGCGTTGGAAGAGGGGTAGTCTTATACGGCGAGTATAGCCCAAACCCTATAATTTAACAGGAAATGTAGGGGGTCGTCTTATACGCCCAGTCGTCTTATATGCCGGAAAATACGGTAAACATGCGATAGAAAATATAAATGTGGGATTTAAGCATGATGTGATTACATATAAAGAAATTCTTAGATTGGAAAGAAATGTATGGCAATTAAAGCCATTTAATATTTTAAAAGAAGAAAGGATAGTACAAACTTGGTTTCAGTATGGGTAGTTACAAGCTAGATGGAAACAGGATCAGAAAATTGGTATTTCTATAGTAGATGAAAATTTGGTTAAACAAATTAGAGATCAAAGTCCTGCACATATAATGCATTGATAGAAATAGACTCAGAAACGGAACTTGTTAAAGATTGTATGATAAAATGGGCCCAGAATATTCAAGAATTAATAACGATGGATACTTGGGAAACAATCTGGGTCAGAAATGTAAAATTTACACAGGTACAAAATTTAAGAGAGAATTTTTATACGATGTTTTATAGATGGCACTCAGATCGTAAGAAATTGGCATGTATGTATCCAAATTATCAGCCTAAATGCTGGAGGTGTGGTTGTGATGATGCAACGTATTATCATATATGGTGGACTTGTAAAAAAGTTAAAGCTTTTTGGATTAAAATTTGGTGGAATATGCAGAAGATATTTAAGAAAAAGATAAAGTTTTCTCCACAATTATTTTTGCTGGGTATTACTATAGACTATACTGCTATAGAAACTAAATTGATGTTGAATTTAATAACGGCAGCAAGACTTTTGGTAGCGCAATATTGGAAGAAGGAGGATTTGCCTACTATAGAAGAATGGACTTTAAAAGTTTCGAACCTGGCAGAAATGGCAAAAATTTCAGCATATTTGAAAGACCATTTGCAACAAAGATATATCTTGGAATGGAGAAGATGGATTGATTACATTCAGAATAAATATGGGACTAAAAAGTTTCATTTATACCTGGACGGTATCTCTTTACTCTCCTACCATCCGGTAGGAGATATAGGAGTATAGCCAGCCACACCAACAGGCTGAAAAATAGCTTTTATCTGTGGGCTGTTAGGCTTTTAAATGGGACATAATCTTATGCAGAATTGACTTGGGAGGCCGGTGTGTGGTGTAGTTGGTTCACATGGTGTGGTAGGATGGAGGGTTTGTTGTCACTGTGTGTTGGGGGGAGAGAGCACGGGGGGGGGGGGAGGTTCAGCTAATTTCAATGTACACATGTTGTACTTTGACAATAAAGGTTTGTTTATTTATTTATTTATTTAGCATTTGAATAAGCATTAGATTTATAAGATTTATTATTATTTAGTTATTTTTAAGGAGAGTTAAAGTGCGATAGGATTTAAAGTGTTATTATAGTTAGTTAGCATATTATAGTTTAAGATTGTTAGGGTCAATACCCTGTATTATGCTCTGGGAAGTCGGGGGGGATGGGGAGGGAGGGGAAATTGGGTGGGGGTGGGGGAGGGATGGGTTTTATGTTTAAAATGTATCTGTAAAACTCTTTAATAAAAAAAGAAGGTAAGACCTTGGCGGTTCTTTAAATTAATTGGAGAATATGATTAATGACAAAATTAGAAAGGTGGAGAATTATGTTTTAATATATTGTGCAAGGGGCGGAGATTTCAGATTCCAGCTTCCTTTCAGCAAGCATTTGCCGGTGTATTAGGCTAATAAAGGACTTTTACGGTAAACAATCCCCTTCATGGATTACTGCCTTGTTATGGCGAAGGGGCTTGCGTAATTCAATGAAGCTATGAGCTATGCTGTGCAGGGCCACCCAAGACGGAAAGGTCACAGCAGAGAGTTCTGACAAAACGTGATCCACTGGAGAAGGAAATGGCAACCCACTCCAGTATCTTTGCCATGAAAACCCTATGGACAGTACCAAAAGGTAAAACAATATGACGCTGGAAGATGAGCCCCTCAGGTCGGAAGGCGTCCAATATGCTACTGGGGAAGAGCAGAGGGCTAGTACTAGTAGCGCCAGAAAGAATGAAGCGACTGGGCCAAAGCCAAAAGGACGATCAACTGTGGATGTGTCTGGTGGTGAAAGGAAAGTCCGATGCTGTAAAGATTTTTTCTCCATAGGAACCTGGAATGTAAGATCCATGAATCAAGGCACGCTGGACGTGGTCAAACAAGAGATGACAAGACTGAACATCGACATCTTAGGTATCAGCGAACTAAAATGGACAGGAATGGGTGAATTTAATTCAGATGACCATCAGGTATACTACTGCGGGCAAGAATCCCTCAGAAGAAATGGAGTAGCCTTCATAGTCAATAAAAGAGTAGGAAAAGCAATACTGGGATACAATCCTCAAAATGACAGAATGATCTCAGTTCGAATCCAAGGCAAACCATTCAATATCACAGTAGTCCAAGTCTATGCCCCAACCACCGGTGCTGAAGAGGATGAAATTGACCGGTTCTATGAAGCCCTACAGCACCTTATAGAACTAACACCAAAAAATGATGTCCTTATCATCATGGGGGATTGGAATGCTAAAGTAGGAAGCCAAAAGATAACTGGAATAACAGGCAAGTTTGGCCTTGGAGTACAAAATGAAGCAGGGCACAGGCTGATAGAATTTTGTCAAGAGAATACGATGGTCATAGCAAACACTCTTTTCCAACAACCCAAGAGACGGCTCTACACATGGACATCACCAGACGGTCAACACAGAAATCAGATTGACTATATGCTCTGCAGCCAAAGATGGAGAAGCTCTATACAGTCAGTAAAAACAAGACCAGGAGCTGACTGTGGCTCAGACCATGAGCTTCTTGTTGCAAAATTTAGGCTTAAACTGAAGAAAGTAGGGAAAAGCACCAGGCCAGTCAGGTATGAATTAAATCATATCCCCGTTGAATATACAGTAGAGGTGACAAATAGATTTAAGGAATTAGATCTGATAGACAGGGTGCCTGAAGAACTATGGACAGAGGTTCGCAACATTGTACAAGAGGTAGCAACCAAAACCATCCCAAAGAAAAAGAAATGCAAGAAAGCAAAATGGCTGTCTGAGGAAGCTTTGCAAATAGCTGAGGAAAGGAGGGAAGCAAAAGGCAAGGGAGAAAAAGAAAGATACGCCCAATTGAATGCAGAATTCCAGAGAATAGCTAGAAGAGATAAGAATGCCTTCTTAAATGAACAGTGCAAAGAAATAGAAGAAAACAATAGAATAGGGAGGACCAGAGATCTCTTCAAGAAAATTGGAGAGATGAAGGAATGTTTCATGCAAAAATGGGCATGATAAAGGACCAAAATGGCAGGGACCTAACAGAGATTAAGAGATTAAGAAGAGATGGCAAAATTACACAGAAGAACTATACAAGAATGAGCTTAACGTCCCTGATAATCACAATGAGGTGGTCACTGACCTCGAGCCAGACATCCTAGAATGTGAAGTGAAGTGGGCCTTAGAAAAGCTGAGCAACAACAAAGCTAGTGGAGGTGACAGTATTCCAGCTGAGCTATTCAAAATCTTAAAAGACGATGCAGTAAAAGTGCTACACTCAATTTGCCAGCAAATTTGGAAAACTCAACAGTGGCCACAGGATTGGAAAAGATCAGTTTACATTCCAATTCCAAAGAAAGGCAGTGCCAAAGAATGTTCAAACTATCGCACCATTGCACTCATTTCTCATGCCAGTAAAGTTATGCTTAAAATCCTACAAGCTAGACTCCAGCAGTATGTGGATCGAGAACTACCAGAAGTACAGGCAGGATTTCCAAGAGGCAGAGGAACTAGAGATCAAATAGCCAACATACGCTGGATCATGGAGAAAGCTAGAGAGTTCCAGAAAAACATCTACTTCTGCTTCATTGACTATGCTAAAGCCTTTGATTGTGTGGATCATAACAAACTGTGGCAAGTTCTTAAAGAGATGGGAGTACCAGAACATCTTATTTGTCTCTTGAGAAACCTATATGCGGGCCAAGAAGCAACAGTGAGAACTGGACACGGAACCACTGATTGGTTCAAAATTGGGAAAGGTGTCCGGCAAGGCTGTATACTGTCGCCTTGCCTATTTAACTTATATGCAGAGCACATCATGAGAAAGGCAGGGCTAGAGGAGTCAAAAGTTGGAATTAAGATTGCTGGAAGAAATATCAACAACCTAAGATATGCAGATGATACCACTTTAATGGCAGAAAGTGAAGAGGAACTGAAGAGCCTCTTGTTGTGAGTGAAGAAGGAGAGTGCAAAAGTTGGGTTGAAACTAAACATTAAGAAAACCAAGATCATGGCATCCGGCCCTCTCAATTCCTGGCAAATAGATGGGGAAGAAATGGAGGTAGTGACAGATTTTATTTTCCTGGGCTCCAAGATCACTGCAGATGGGGACTGTAGTCAAGAAATTAAAAGACGCTTGCTCCTCGGGAGGAAAGCCATGGCAAATCTAGACAGCACACTAAAAAGCAGAGACATCACCCTGTCAACAAAAGTGCGTATAGTCAAGGCTATGGTCTTCCCAGTTGCAATGTATGGCAGTGAAAGTTGGACCATAAGAAAGGCTGAGCGCAAAAGAATTGAGGCCTTTGAACTCTGGTGCTGGAGAAGACTCCTGCGAGTCCCTTGGACTGCAAGGCGATCAAACCGGTCAGTCCTAGAGGAGATCAACCCTGACTGCTCTTTAGAAGGCCAGATCCTGAAGCTAAAACTCAAATACTTTGGCCACCTAATGAGAAGGAAGGACTCACTGGAGAAGAGCCTAATGCTGGGAAAGATTGAGGGCAAAAGAAGAAGGGGACGACAGAGAATGAGGTGACTGGATGGAGTCACTGAAGCAGTAGGCGTGAGCTTAAATGAACTCCAGAAGATGGTAGAGGACAGGAAGGCCTGGAGGAACGTTGTCCATAGGGTCACAGTGGGTTGGACACGACTTCGCAGCTAACAACAACAACAAAGGTAAACAATGCCTCAGAGTCACTTGAAAAGCCCATACGTCGGAAACTTTACACACAGAACATTGCATGCTGACTATAATGGCAATCGTGATTGAGGGATGCTACAAAGGTTGTAAATAGTTGTAAATGATCATAGAGTTATTTTTTCAGCCCCATCGTTACTCTGAATGGTTGCTGAATAAACAGCCTGTGAGGAATAACTGTACTTTGACTTTCACTAATCTTAAGACCCCAAACATATACATTTCCCAAAAGGGGGGGAAAGGTTATTTCCTGAAGGATCTTCAATTTGCACAATTTATTAAATTCCCCCTCCATTCATAAATAACCTGTTATCCTTTCTGATCTGGTAGAGCGCATAAGAAATAGCCTTGAAGGACAGGAAGATGAGCCACTATGAAAAAAAGCTTGAAAATAACTTGAGAAAATGTCAAAGACAAACCCCTCCCTAGTTCACGTGATGATAAAGTGAGGGAGGGGGAAGCACATTTAGATTTGCAAGGCTGATATCAGCCCACCTAGAAGCCAATATCCTTTAGCTCCCAAACTATTTTTATTGGAATTGCTCTAGAAACAGATTCTCACAAGATTAAATGAGCTTCTCCCTCCCTTAACTTTATGTGAATTAGAGAGGATTTTTCTGAGAGATTTTCTCAAGTTATTTCTTGACCAGGCTCAAGCCCCTGTTCTTGCCATTGGCTGGAAAGGCCATTCCTTATGCCCCATTCAAATCTTAAAACATCCAATCAGCCATCATTTATAAAGGCTTCAGTTGTCAGACGTGAAGATAAAATATCACTTTCTGGAAGACCCACCGTAGTTGTTGAAGAGACCCTTCAGCCTCTCGTCATCCATCTCATCCCCAAAGTTTTTAATATAGACGTTGGTGAACTCCTTGGCTTTGGCTCCCAACTCTGCCTCACGTTCTTTATGGGATTTAAATCGGCCAACAAATCTGGGTGACAAAGCAATGACAAGCCCTGGTGAATGCTCTGTTCCTGCCCCCCCAGGAGGAAGGCAAGGCAAGGTTTCAGGGAAGAAAGGCAAAAGCAAGCAGCCGCAGGGGGTGGAGGGGCGGCTGCAAAGGAGGACACAAGACCAAGCTGAAGAATCCCCTGTCCTGAAGCAGAGAGGCAGCAGGCCAAGGGAGCCACTCACTGCTGGGCAGGATAAAGCTTCAGGGAGTTCAACCCAGCCCACAGCGGGGAGGCATCAAGTGGAGCCAGACCCCCAGGGCAGGGGTGTTGGCTGTGGCTCGGGCAGGGAAACTCACCAGCCCTGGAGGAGACAGGCAGCAGGCCAAAGCTTGGGCCAGGAGAACCAGCAGCCCGGTGGGTTAATACTGAGATGCATCATGTCTCAGCTTCTGGCTGAGACACTCACACTTTGCGGTCGTTCAGCAGCATGCCGTTCATCTTCTCAATGGCGCGGTCTGCAGCATCTTGTGTCTCAAAGTGCACAAAAGCATAGCCCTTGGAACCATTCTCATCACACACCACCTGTAAATGACTGGGGTTGATTAGCCAGCATCAACAGGTCAGTTGACTTCACATTAACTGTTTCCCAAGGACAAATGGAAGATGCAAATTTTGCATCATGGTTGGCACCCCCATTGTGAATGCAACTGTAAATCACTACAGTTCAACGTAAGGTGATTCTCAAAGGCTTTATTTATGAGCTCAGTTCCTCAGCTATTACTTCACTGCTGAGAAAGAAGCCATCAAAGAAAAAAAAATGGGTGTCCCCACCTGCTTTCATCACTGGCCATATCCACCATTTACTCCAGCCCCTAATTACTTTGCAGATTTCCACGTTTTAGAAGTACCCAGTGTGTCACTGAAACATTTTGCAAAGCGGGATTAGCTCCAAGAAACTCTATAAAGGCAGCAGCTTAACTCTGATCTAAAGCAAGGATTGACAAGATGTTCCCGAGAGTGTAAAACCCATCAAGTGATTATGTGAAATGCTGGATGGAATCTCAAGAGAGGGGGGGAGGGAGAGAGGGAGAGAGGGAGAGAGGGAGAGAGGGAGAGAGGAGAGAGAGAGAGAGAGAGAGAGAGAGAGAGAGAGAGAGAGAGAGAGAGAGAGAGAGAATGAGAATCCATTTTGCCTGGCTCTGTTACATAAACTCACCTGTGCCTGATGCCACCAACCCAATCTTATCTGACATACATGGAGAATAAGGCCCAGTCATTTGCAAAGGCCAAGGTTTCATGCAATTCAGGAAACAGAACTGGCCTATGACTCACCTTGCAAGAAAGAATATTCCCAAAAGCAGAGAACGTGTCATAAAGTGCTTTGTTGTCTATAGATCTATCCAGATTCTTGATGAAGACATTCCCTATACCCGATTTCCTCAAAGAGGGGTCCCGCTGAGACCACATGATGCGGATGGGCTTGCCTCTGATTACATCAAAGTTCATAGTATCCAGGGCCCGCTCAGCTGTAGCACAAAGAGCAAGAAAAAGACGGGAAATTTTATCTTGAAAAAAGCAAGTAAGACTCCCATTGGGAATTCCCCTCTCAACACTTTCTCCTTAACCACACTGCAGATTCAGAGAGCATTCTCTCCGGACAACCTTGAGCTGAGAGGTATATGGCATATGTATGTGCAGACATACACAATGATATCAGTGCATTATGAACTAACAGCCCTGGGAAACTGAGGCTAACAAGTTGCTTTATAACACCTAATAAATGCATGACAAAAAAATAACCTATTCTAGAGAAGATTCTGCCTGCCTGGATGACGCAGACAAGCACTAGAGAAAAATACCTGTTGGTCTGCCCCCTCAAGAGCCGGCCTTGCATCCAGGTAATTTGGATCATTGTTATCCTATCTCCAACCTTCCCTTCTTGGTGACTGAGAAGATTACAGTTTACAGCTCTAAAGAGTCGTGGAAGAAGTGAATTACCTGGACCACGTCTGGTCAGGTTCAGACTAGGATACAGAAAGCTTCGGTCATGCTTGATATTCTGTGTGGCAGGCTCGGGATATGAGTAATGCACCAATCCTGGCCCTTCTTGACTTTCAGCCAACTTCTCTACCACCGACCATGGGTTCCTTCTGGACCACTGTAGGGGGTTGGGAACGATGGGGTGATGCGCCTCCTCCCCCCAGGGCCAAATTCCAGTTGGTGATAGAGGGGTGAGGAATCTAGTCTTAGGCTGCTGCTCGGTGGGCTGCCTCAAGTCTGGGGAGTTGAGGAAGAAAATATTTTGGCTAAACGGTGCCAAGACAAAATGGCTGTGAGTCTGGGGCCCCAACAGCCCTAGAGAGATTTTATCTTTGACTCTGTATGGGGTTATTCACCAGTCCTTTCAGATTTAGCCTACAATTTGGAGGTTACTCCTGGGCTCACAGCTCCTGCTCAAAAGGTGACAGCTGTGAACAGGGGGCCTTTGCCCAACATTGTCTTGTATGCCAATTGTGTCTCTCCCTGGATCAGAGGGAACTGGTAACAGCCACTCACCCCTTACTCAACTCCCAGCTGGATTACTGCCATACTCTCTACATGGGGCTGCTCTTTTTTTTAATAAATTCAATAGTAATCATTCAACAAAATGTTTTGTCCGAGTATCTTATTCACTAACACAAATTAAATTCCTAATCCCTAAATCTTTTCTCTAACCATTGATAAAATAGGCCCCAAGTTTGAAAATGTTCTGTTTCTTCTTTTTCTTTCAACCTTAAAGTAAGTCTGTCTATTTCCTCAGTCTAGTATTTTTTTTTTAATTATTTCTTCTTCTGGTCGTGTTTCTTCGTTCTTTCAGTATTGTGCAAATATAATTCTTGCTGCTGTTATCACATGTAAAATCAAGTATATACTTTGCTTAGCAAGTTTTTCTGGCATTATACCTAGTTAAAAAAAATGCAGGTTTATAGTCTATGCGTTTGAATTTGTGAATTTTTGTCCAATATCTCCTTGAGGCTGCTCTTAAAAGACCATCTGGAAGCTTCAACTGGTCCACAATGCAACGGCACGGACAGTTATCAGTTATTGGTATTTCTCATGACACCCAAGTGACCCCTCTGCTTCCCTATGCACATCCGGGTGATATTCAAAGCAATGAAGCCTCACATGGCACAGCACCAAGTTACAGGCAGTTCTTGACTCACAACAGTTCACTTAGGGACCATTCAAAGTTACAAAGGCACTGAAAACAGTGAGTTATGACCATTTTTCACACTTACGATGGTTTCAGCATCCCCAAGGTCACGTGATTTACATTCGGATGCGTGACAACTGACTCACATTTATGACGGTCGCAGTGTCTCGGTGTCAAGGATCCCTTGTGTGACCTTCTGACAAGCAAAGTCAACAGGGAAGCCCAATTCACTTAACAACCGTTACTAAGTTAACAACTGTGGCGATTCACTTAACAACTGTGGCAAGAAAGGTCATAAAACGGGGCAAGACTGTATTTGTAGAACTGCCTTCTCACAAGAATATCTGCCCACCCACATATATTTATAGACAGATACACAATGTTTGTATGTATGTGTGTGTGTGTATATGCCATCTTTGTTACTTTATAAGTAACTCAAGGCAGCAAGCATACATAATCCTCTTCCCCCTCCTATTTTCCTCACTATAACAACTTTGTGAGTAGGTCTGACATGCTCCAAAAGACAGGATACATTCTGAATCCTTTCTCTGAAATCATGTCATCCTGGGGACCCCAGGAAGCCTGTTTCCTTGCTACCAGCCCCTGCCATTGGGAACTATCTCCCCCCACAGAAGCTCCATAAACATTGGGTCCGGAGCCTGCAGGCCGTGTGTACTTGCACCAGGATGAGTTGTAGTTGGTGACATAGCCTATTTTAGTCCTGAACATTTTTAATTGCTTTATATTACCTCAGTGGTATATGTTTTATGATTTATGATTTATGTCACTGTTCACCGCCCTGAGTCCTTAGGGAGAAGGGCAGTATACAAATCAAATCAAATCAAATTAATTAATTAAATAAATAAATAAATAAATAAATAAATGTTGGGGGGGGGATTTTATACAGAATCACAGCATTTGAGTTGGACAATTATAATAAACATGTTCTAAATAAATACATGTTCAAAGCTCACCATTTTCTTTGCAAGCAGACTATCCTAAGTAACTTTCCACCACAGCCAAGTGAGCTCCAGGCAAGTGTCTCACTTTCTAGAGACCTTCTGCAACTGAGACACTCAGATTTGCCACTCATTCTTAAGGATTCTATTTTTATACTGAGCAGCATATTAAAAGCGGTGACATATGCATACCAGATCCTGTTCACAAACTTCAGAAGCTTAGGAGTAAGTCCCACAGCAAGGACTACCTTGAATTGTGAGAGAAAGAGATTCGGAGGGTGAGGAGGGAATGCCTGATGCCAACAAAAGATTGTATTCATTGCTCAGGTCAGCCTGGACAGGTTCAGAAAAACTAGCAAAGGTCGTGGCATTCTGGTCTAACGCTTAAGGCACCGAACGAGAAAGCCAGATACTGTGAGTTCAAGTCCCCCCCTTAGTCGTGAAAAACAGCTAGGTGACCTTGGGCCAGTCACCCTCTCTCAGCCCAGCCCACAAGGTTGTTGTTGTGAGGAAAATAGGAGGATGCTGGTGCACTGGACATGTTCACTGTCTTATTCATAAAAATAATAAAAGCAGGGTACAATTAAATTTAATTACATTAGTGCCTGACAAGGGAAGACAGCTTGAGTAATAAGTGGCAGATAAGGAGACAAAATACAGGACTGGCTGGGATTTTAAAAGATTAGGATGCCATTGATGCCAAAAAAAGCAGCTGCCAAAAAAGCCAATGAAATCCTAGGCTACATCAACAGTGGTGTAGAATCAAGATCACGTGAAGTGTTGATACCACGTTATAATGCTTTGGTAAGACCACACTTGGAACATTGCATCCAGTTTTGGTCGCTACAATGTAAAAAAAGATGCTGAAAGAGTGCAGGGAAGAGCAACAAGGATGATTACGGAGACTATGAAGAACTGGGTATGTCTAGTCTGGTGAAAGGGAGGACCAGGGGCGTCAGGATAGCAATGTTCCAATATTTCAGGGGCTGCCACAAAGAAGAGGGTGTCAACCTATTCTCCAAAGCACCAGGACAAGAAGCAATGGATGGAACTAATCAAGGAGATAACCAATCTAGAGCTAAGAATAAATATCCTAACAGTGAAAACAATTATGGCTTCAGAAGTTGTGGATGCTCCATCACTGGAGACTTTTAAAAAAAGAGACTGGACAGCCATTTGTCCAGAATGGTATAGGGTTTCTTGCTTGAGCTAGGGTTGGATTAAAAGACCTCTAAGGTACCTTTCAATTCTGTTGTTCTGTTACTCTATTATTCTTATGCCTATATGACAACAAAGTTACCAATATGGCTTCTTAACTAAGGTTGAAGTCAGTATTTCGGAAACTTGGACACCTCCTGATTTTAACTCTTCCTGAAACATGGAAAAACCAAGCAGCTCTCAGGAGTAAAAATGCTACACAGCCAACTCTCATCAGTCACACAAAACACAATTCTTAACTGATCCAGCTCTAATTCAAGGCAGAGGAAGTGGAAATGTTCTCTATCAATACCTCCCAGTCTCTTCCTAATTCAACAATTCAAACATGCATCCTGCATTACCTAAACAGGGTTTGTCACAAGTAATGGACAAGGATGCAGCCAACGTTGGTGGTGTTTTGTTCCAAGAACTGTCCAAGACCATACTGGACATAAAGTGGTGGAAGAACCGGTGTAACCTGTGCTTCCCAAGATGAAATGTCTTTGGTTTCAAGCCCTTGTTCCCTTCCCATGTGGATCAAGGTTTTAGTTGAGAGACAAGGCTCAGTTGTCTTTCTTTATCAAAAGTAGCATCCATTTCAAATGGCACTTTAGTCAGCTAGTTAAATCAGGCAACATTTATTTATAGCAGGAAGAAGTGTTCCAGACAGAGATGCATATCTTTTTGCAATTGAAAGGGAAAAGCAATTTGAAACTGAAGCAAGTAATGCAATTTGGGGGAATCTTTACCTGCACAGACATTTCTCCGATACTCATAGTTACCTGCTAATAAAAACTACGAAAGTAAAGATGGTTTTGGTTTGAGCTTTGGGACAGATATGGTAGAAGTCATCCGATACTGTGAAATGTTCTACCTTTATGAAACACTATCAGAAATTAGCTTTGCTGATAATGGATGCAGATGCATATATAAAATTTCTATCCCATCTTCTGAATCAAGAAAGTTTCCTCATAGGTCCATTATAGTGTTCATTCCATACTTCTGTGACGTCTATGATGGTTCCCGGGTAATTTATTCCCCACCTTTCAGCAGTCTACAGTTCCCTCGAGTCATATTATTATAGCAGAACAAGAAATAATGTATCGATCCATTCATGTCCCAGATGGCTAATGAAAGACCATTTCAGGGCTGAGTAGAAATCCCCAGAACAAAATCCTGTGAAGTAACATGGAACACACCTTACATTTCTGGTTATATGGGAAACACCGAAACGGAAGGTAAGCTATAAACTATGGTTTACACACCACACTGGCAGGGTTCACACAAAATGTTATGTTGAAAGAAAAAAACTCAGTGGGATGTGTGACCTAATTCCTGAGAGCAGATGGAGTCCAACCCTGAATCTCAGCTTCACTTTAGAGGTGGAACTTGGGAGATGCTCCAAAATAACATTATTCATTTATGTTCAGCCTAGAGACGCCCTTTTCATGAAACTGTGTGAGCATCCTTTTAGAATTGGGACCAATCTTTAATCTGAAACTCACAGTTGGGCACAAAGTTTAATTTAAATTTATACACTCATACAAGACAGCAGCCCTTTCTCCACTGTGGGCAATTTAGCTACGTGTTGCTTCTCCATTGCTCAGGCAGTCAGAGAGCAGGAAGGCTCTTCATTAAGACACCTCCTCTGCCTGTCTCAGGGAGTTAGCAGCTCACAACAGGAAATCATCTGTGGAACCACATTCCGATAAATCCATTGGACTCTTTTGGGGGGCATCCACTACATTCGTCAATTAGTCAACTTTCAAACATAAGAGAAGGACCTGCCCTAAGACACCCAGGTGAGATCACACCCTCTCTCTCAAAATACCCCCCTTTTCAGTACATGGTCCCTGGATGACCACCCTCAACAAGGGCCCTCCAGTCCTCTTCAGGGACAGGAACGCGAATGGGCAACGACCAGAAGCTAGCGGGAACCCCAGCGCCACAGACTGGCTGGCTGGCAAGCTGAGGAAACACCCTAGAAGGTGGCACGAGGAAACCACATTTCCTTTGCTGCCAAGGAGCCCGCCTGGAGGCCCTAGCAGGCCAGCAAACAAGACACCGTGAGCTGGCCTTGACTGTTACTATTGGAGATGTGAAAGGCCTGTCCAGGGAGGGAGCCCGGTGCAAAATCTGGGCCTGCAGCTCCTACAGCGGTTTTACCCCCACCTCAGCTAGTTTAAGGGGGGGCTCCGCCTCCCAAAATCCCCCGCAGCATGCTCTGGGGCCCGCTCACGCTGCCTGGGGGATTCTGGGAGTCGGGGGTCCGGCGGTCGCCCTGAAGCCCACCCGGAGGCCCCGGGCCGCAGGGGCGTCGGGGAGACTCACCGTCGCCGGGCTGCTGGAAGTTGACGTAGGCGTAGCCCAGCGAGCGCCGGGTGATCATGTCCCTGCAGACGCGGATGGAGAGGACGGGCCCGGCGGGGCTGAACTTCTCGTAGAGCAGCGCCTCCGTCACCTCGGGGTGCAGGTCCCCCACGTACAGCGATGCCATCGGGTAGCTGCTCCCGGCGGCGGCGGCGGCGGCGTTCATATCGGCGGGCAGGCGCGCTGCCGTCCCGGAGAAGCGCGGCGAGCGGGGCAGGGCCAGCCTCGGGGAGGCCTGCGGGCGGGGATCCGGGCCTCTTCCTTGAGCAGCTCCTCCCCTCCCCGCCAAGCTGCGGCAGAGGGCGCCCCCGGAGGCCTGCTGGGGCCGCTCCGAGGCCGCCGCCGGGCCTGCAGGGGCTGCCCGCAGGAGAGCCGCGGCCGCAGCGGGCGGGGGCGGGGCTGGGCAGCGCCGGCTCCCGTCTGGCAGGCGCTGCCTTCGGGTCCGGCTGCTTGAGGGTCTCGGTTTGGTTTCGGGGCTTTCTTGATAGCTCCATTGTACAGATAAAGCTGATACAGGTAGTCCTCGAGTTATGACAACAGTTGAGCCCAAAATTTCTGTTGCTAAGTGAAACATTGGTTAAGTGAATTTTGGCCCATTTTACAACCTTTCTTGCCACAATTATTAAGTGAATCACCGCAGTTTTAATTTAGTAACATGGCTGTTAAGTGAATCTGGCTTCCTCAGGATTCAAATGTTGACCACATGACCCAGGACACTGCAAACGTCATAAATATGAATCAGTTGCTCAATTCTGGTTGTAAGTCGAGAACTACCTATAGTTCAGAAATACATGTAAAAATTTAAAACTAAAAAAGTGCATAAAAAGAAAAAAAAGGTAAAGAAAAAGAAGAAATTCCAGCTTCATCCTCAGCAAATATAGCCAACATCAACAACTTATTGTAAAATACAACCAAACATCTCAATCCAAACCTGACAAGGCGTTGCACACTAGTGATTGATGGTCCACTTCCTTCTATCCCTGGACAGATTTACGTGACTCCATTCTTGTCCTGACCTGATCTGGCCCCTTCAGATCTAGGGTCTCTTAAGTCTTTCGGTCACATTGCACATTAGACCTTTTATGAAGTTTGAAAAGCACCTCATCGATTTTATATTATTGCTAGCATATGTTTTAGAAAATAAATATTTGCTGGACAAATGCTGCAACTGAAATAACACTCTGTTTTGCAGCTTTTCACCTTCAAGACGGTCTGACAGTCCGTCCTCCTTCTTGCCTTTGACCTCTGTTTTGATTTTCTATGTCTTCCTTTGCCCGATCAGAGTACCATGGCTCTGGCAGCCTCCTGCCCACTCTGCTCCAGGCTGCTGGCATGGAGAAACACCTTCATGATGTCTTTGGGGCACTGAGGTCTGGCCCACGGGTGGAGAAGAAATGGGATCTGGAGACGTTTTTACTATATCTTTGGTTTTATTGTCACCCCTATTGTTTTATTTTGCAGTTGTCGGCTACCCAAACTTTGACTTTACAATGGATATTGTTAAGTATTCGGTTCTTGAAGGCATTAAGAGAGACAAAGTGTTCAAACAGCAACAAGTTTATTCTCAGTCAGAACGTAACAACATAAGCAAGCTAATAGCTGCTGTGCAGCTATTTATACGGTTGGCCTCTAGGCGGTGACCAATAGATTTGAAGGAGCAGTTTCCCGCCCCAAACCTACTTAACTGCCCGGAGACAGCAAATCTAGCTCAGCCCAGTAACCGTTACAACATACAGAAAGTAAGTCAGTGATTAAGCAAGCAAATTATACATACAATGCCAATACATTACAGATATACCAGGGGTCGGCAACCTAAAAAAGAAAAAGAGCCACTGGGAACCGGTTCCATCACAAATTAAAAAAAGAGGGAGCCGCGTGCGTGTGTCCATGCACGCGCATGCGCAAAAAGGTTTTTTGCGCATGCGCGGACGCACGCGGCTGCCATTTTTTAAAAAATGAGATGGAACCGGTTCCCGGTTGCCCGACGGCGACGGCCCGTCTGCAAAGCTGCCGCTTTCGGCAGCTTTGCAGACGGGCCGTGGCAGCTTCCTCAAAGAGCGGCGCCCCTGCCCATTCCGAGAGGTGCGCGCGCACCTCTCCGAACGACCGGAGGTGCGCGCGTACCTCCGCGCGAATGGGCAGCGGTGCCGCTCTTTGAGGAAGCTGCCGCGGCCCGTCTCAGCTTCCTCAAAAAGAGAGGCGCCCCTGCCCATTCCGAGAGGTGCGCGCGCACCTCTCCGAACGACCGGAGTTGCGCGCGCACCTCCCCAAACCTTTGGGGAGGTGCGCGCGTACCTCCGTGCGAAGGGGCAGCGGTGCCGCTCTTTGAGGAAGCTGCCGCGGCCCGTCTCAGCTTCCTCAAAAAGAGAGGCGCCCCTGCCCATTCCGAGAGGTGCACGTGCACCTCTCCGAACGACCGGAGTTGCGCGCGCACCTCCCCAAACCTTTGGGGAGGTGCGCGCGTACCTCCGTGCGAAGGGGCAGCGGCGCCGCTCTTTGAGGAAGCTGCCGAAAGCGGCAGCTTCCTCAAAGAGCGGCACCGCTGCCCCTTCGCGCGGAGGTACGCGCGCACCTCCCCAAAGGTTTGGGGAGGTGCGCGCGCAACTCCGGTCGTTCGGAGAGGTGCGCGCGCACCTCTCGGAATGGGCAGGGGCGCCGCTCTTTGAGGAAGCTGCCGCGGCCCGTCTGCTAAGCTGCCGCTTTCGGCAGCTTCACAGACGGGCCGCGGCAGCTTCCTGAAAGAGCGGCACCGCTGCCCATTCGCGCGGAGGTACGCGCGCACCTCTCCAAAGGTTTGGGGAGGTGCGCGCGCACCTCCGCCCATTCGGGGAGGTGCGCGTGCACCTCTCCAAACGGGCGGTGCCACTCTCCATTTGGAGAGGTGCGCGCGCACCACTGCCCGTTGGAAGAGGTGCGCGCGCACCGGGCGGCTGGGAGCCGCAAGAGACGGCTCAAAGAGCCGCATGCGGCTCCGGAGCCGCAGGTTGCCGACCTGTGAGATATACAAATATCTTAATGAAACAACGTCTCTGACCTTCAGCATAAGAAGACCTTCCCCTTGTTTCCCTCGCTAGTCCCAGAACATGGGCAGAATGAAGGTTGTGCAGGGAAAGTATGTGTTGCCTTCCCAGAACTGTGCTTTGAATGGCACGTGGGAGGCTACTGTGGTTGGTGCATCTTGCTCAGAAGCCATCCCACATGGACATACAAATTGATCCCCAACTTTCAGTGCTCTGAGTGGCCTTCCAGGGCAGTCCTGTACCTTGCAAGCTTCCAAAAGAGAGGTAACTCGGGTGCATGACTGAGCACCCCTTGTCCAGAATTGGAGATAGTTGATGTCCAAGATAAATTGTCAGTGCTGCCAGCTGCTCTTCAAGACGTTTAAGTGGTTTGTTACAAATAAAAACAATAACTGAGACAGAAGTCATACCATTAGAAACTGAACATGTAGAATTGTAAATTGTAAGAATTAGGTGGTAAATTTATATTTTTTGTTATTGTCAGTGTAACTGCTGTTGCTGTTATTGCTGTTGTGATTGTGGATCAATTTGTGGCTGTGAAATACTGTGAAATAATCATGAGGGGGTGGATTCTAATTCTAATATTACTGAAGACAAAACACCAGAACAGCCTGGGAAATAAAGATAAAACTTTGTTTGTGGGATTTAAAGGTAGATGACAATCATGAAGCAGTAATGGATATTGCAAAAGGAATCAGGAAAGTGGCTAAAGCTCCTGAACATATGAAAATATGTGGGGTGATTGGAGTTGGTTAACTAATTGGCTTCTCAATTTTGGATGGCTAAAACAAATATGTGTAGGACTTATGTGTTGTGCATGTCTGCAATGTATTCCTTTATGTGCATCTACTTTAAACAAAGCTGTAGCAAAAGCTTTTAGGAAAGCCTTAGGAAGAGAAGAAATTATACATTTAATGGTTATAAGATTTTCTAAGCATGATAATGACCTTTCAGTGTAATAAAAATTAAAAGGGGGGATTTGATAGAAGTAAATGAAAGGTCTTCAAATTTTAATATTGAAAGAAACATTTAAAACTGAATATGCTCCAGTGGAAATTTACTAGGTGAATGGAGAAGATGAGAACCAGGAAAGGAGAGCACAAAGAAAGGATGTAAGTGAAACACGTAGGCAAAAATTAGCTGGGTCTTAGAGTGGGAGAAGAAGACAAGCTATAAAAACGTCCGTAAGAGAAGATAAGTAGCAAAACAGGAAAGAACCTATTTTTTTCTAAAAGGTCATAAAAAGGAGGCTAGAACTCAAGCAACTGCGCATGTGCAATTAGTTGATTAATATTAACTGACACACCTTGCATAAATTATCTCCTAATTTTAATGTACATGGGATGTATGATTTAGTATGTAGCAGGAAATATGTAGGAGGTGGTTGGAAAGAGTGCAACCTCATGGTACCTCAGCCAATGGGGAAAGAGGAGGGATGTGCGGCTGGGGCCAGGGATGTATAAAAATGGGAATATTTTGGGTTGAAACTTTGGAGAGAACCAGGTTTTGATAGCTTCTCTCCCCGTTTATTGCAATAAATGAAACAAAGGTCCTTCACTGTGTCTTGGCTGGTTATTGGTCAGGCGAGCTTATCCCTGGTCATGAAGGAAAGTGGCCAGGAGTGCATAACACTAAGGAGCTTGGTAAAGGATGGGCAGCTAAAAGATGGGCAGTTGTGAATAATAAATACTAAATTTCTCTTCCTGCTTTGCTCCGAGCTACCTAATTTGTAGAAATCCTCTGAGTTTAGGAATGGTTTGAGAGAAAGTAGCAGGCCACTTTCCAAATTCCCTGGCAGTGCCTGCAAAGTATATCTGTGCTGGGTGAAGCAGGTGAGGGGTGCTGAATGCAATTTCATGCACATGGTTAGGAGGCTTTTCTTTTCTACCTGCTGCCTGCCACTTTCAGCAGAGAAAGGGTGGTGCATCCTTGCAATGCTCTTCTTTACTAAATTGTTTGTGCAGGCTGTCCACAGATACTGTAGACCAGGGCTTTTTTTGTCATAGAATGCCCAAAATGGAGTTCCGGCACCTTTTTTGGATGGAACCTTGTAGGGTAGGCAAGGGAGTTGTAAGACATGTGTGAGTTCCGGCACCTTTTTTTTTTTTACAAAAAAAGCACTGCTTTTTTGTAAAGTCAAAAAGGCGACCAGGATGATGTAATCAAAGCTCTGCTTGTGTCAGAATCCATTTATATTTCATTTCTAACTATCTCCTCTGAGCTAACCCCAAATCTCATCTCCCCCTGGATTCTGCCATTCCCTAGGAGGACAGGGAACAGGCATGGAGCTTTATGGCTTTCACTTCCTCCCTTAAATGTAACCTTTGTTTATTCCACCTGCCTGCTATCCATCACAATATAATCAATTGCTTTCTCACTAGGCATTCCCTCTCATCTTACGGGCAACTAGGAAAGGGGGTGGGAAAGGGAGGAATGAAACTCTCTGGAATCTGGTTTGTTTCTCCGAATGAAGTGTGAGGGGGGTGGAAATGATCCTGCTGCAAACAACTGTTATCTCTCCTCTCCCATGATGGGCTTACCACCTGGAGCTTGGCTGATCCGGAACTGACCAAATGAACTTTGGGTGGAGTTTGCTTGGGGACACTTTAAAAATATCAATCTGTGAGGGGATTCCTCAGATCCTGTCTATTATGTCTGCTATCTCCTATTTCTTAGTAAAAGTTCCTGCTTAGAAAATCTCGTCTCCAAGACTCCTTCTTTCTTAAGATGTGGGCTGAAGTAGGTTTTGCCAGCTTGTTTTTAAAAGCATCCATAGAAGGTAGATGAAAGATTGTGTGTGTGTGTGTGTGTGTGTGTGAGAGAGAGAGAGAGAGAGAGAGAGAGAGACAGAGAGAAAGAGAAAGAGAAAGAGAAAGAGACTGGTAGTCCTCAACCTACAAATACTCATTTAGTGACAAAGTTACAATGACAATGAAAAATGTGACTTATTACTTACACTTTCTTCCTACGCTGGCCCTCCCCCGGCCATTCTCCATGGCCAATGGGCCCCTGCCCCATCATCCCTGCCCCTTCGCCCAGACACCGTTTGACCCAGGCCTTTGGCTGCACAGGACAAATAGCCCGCAGCCAATCAGGTGGCAGGCAGAAGCAGTGGTGCTGTGGGGGCAGCATGCAATGGATAATCACAGGGGCTGTTAGGTGGGCAGTATGTGATACAAGTTTTTTTTTAAAACAACAGCTGCGGCTGCTCCATAAGTTTTTTTTTTAAAGGGGCTGCACTTTCTGACTAATTAGGTGGCTCCAGAGCCATGGTTCTGGCAGATGGTGCCAAGGGGGATGGGGGCCTGAGTTATAAAAAGGTGGCAGAGGGTGGCAGACAGATGAGAGTGTGTTGGGGGTGAACAGGAAGGGAGGGGGGCATCTCTAGGGGGCTTCACAGAGACGGCTTGGCTCGCAACTCAGCCAGCTCCAACAAAATGGAAGGGGGGAGGAAGAGCAAGCATGGTGCAGCTTCTGGCATTGGGAGGGGGGTGCGGTAGGTGAAGGAGGGACATTTCAAGTAAGATTGCTCCACCCAGGAAAAAGGAAGAAAAAGGATATTCCCTCATTCAGTTTGAAGAGGAATGGGGCAGATCAGAGGTTTTTGGACTTAAGGTCCTAACAAGAACCCCTGATGGATATATAAGTGGGACCTCAAAATGAAACTGTCATATAGGAGCAGGTAGAACATCAATGTAAGGACCTGCTTCAAAACCTCATCCCAAGAAAACAGGACTCTTGGAACAGTTTCTTTGAGGGTTGCAGGGGTTTTAGGTATTTTGTGGACAGATACACTTCTCCCCCCACTTGAAACTGTTTGGGTTCACCTCATTTTTTTTTTTTATTGAAAAGTTTTAAAAATACAGTTTTCCTTTAAGAAACCCCCTTCCCCCTCCCTCCTCCCCTCCCTACCTCCCCCCTTCCCCCCCCTCCCCCCCTCCCTCCTCCCCCCCCACCTCCCCCCAACCCCCCTCCCCCCCCCCCGGACTTCCCAGAGCTAAATACAAGGTATATATATATAAAAAAGCAATCATAAACAACCATATACTAACAACTATAAATTCTAAAATCCATCACTCTCTAACTTATATAGGATCAAACAAAACTTAGCATTATTAAATATATATAGAAGACAAAATAAAAAAAGAAAAAAGAAAACGAAAGAAGACTTATTCAAATGCTAGATAAAACTTCTTGACCCTATACTTATTCTGGATAAACTCAATCCATTTTCTCCATTCCATAATATAATGTTCTTGCGAGTAATCTTTCAAATAGGCCGAAATCTTCGCCATCTCTGCCAAGTCGGAAACCTTTAAAATCCACTCTTGTATAGTCGGCAGTTCCTCTTTCTTCCAATATTGACCTATCAAAAGTCTTCACCTCATTTTTTATCTGCCTGGAATTTATAAGCTTCTCTAGCTTCATTTAAAGCCTTTCTTACAACCGGCCAGGTGTAACTTCATCCAGCCACCTCATTCTCTGTTGTCCCCTTCTATTGCCCTCAATCTTTCCCAGCATTAGGCTCTTCTCCAGTGAGTCCTTCCTTCTCATTAGGTGGCCAAAGTATTTGAGTACAGGAGTAAGTCAGTCCAATTGTCTTGCTGGTAATTAATGAAGCATCTTAAGTACTGTTCCAGTACTGAGTTCAAGCTTTCAGTCCCCACCATTCATTTGTGGATGATGACTAGATGACAGCCCCTGAGTGGTCCCCAAAAGTCCCAGGAATGCTTTCCAAAACTCTGACATGAATTGCACTCCCCTATCTGATATGATTTGTTGTGGAGCCCCATGAAGCCGATAAATATGTTGAATGAATAATTTTGCTAGTGTCTTTGCATTGGGGATTTGGGGGCATGGGATAAAATGCACTTGCTTAGAAAATAAATTTGTCATGACCCAAATGACTGTTTCCCCCGCTTTCTGGTAACTCCATGATAAACTCCATAGAAATTTTTTCCAAGACACTGACAGAGTCACTACTGTTTGCAACAAGCCTAGGGTTTTCCCATCTCCTCTTAGCTGCAGCACATATCGGCCAACTAGCCACATAGCTTTCAATGTCCTTTTTTATCAATGGCCACCAAAACTGCCATTTAACTAGGTGTAGAGTTTTCACAAACCCAAAATGTCCAGCTGATTTTGAGTCATGGCAGAGCTGCATGAAAGTCAGTCTCTGGATTTTTGGAATGTATAGTTTCCCTCCCACGCATGGTAGTCCATCAGTTATTGTGCACAGGTTCTTGTGGCTTAGGAACCATTTGTCAGTCTCTAGTTTTTTTTTTAATTCAATCCTGGCTTGGCTCGCTAGAGGCTTCTGGATTTTAGCTTGCGCTCAGGTGGTGACTTGCACTGCCACCTGTTTTGATGGCATGAGTGGGTCTGTTATTTCTGCCTTATTGCTGTTGTGTTGTGGCAATCTAGAGACCAAGTGCCCAAACTGAAACCCAAAACCCACTTATGTATTGTTGGGTGCTGGATGGGCGTGGCCCATTGGGTAGGTGTGGCCAAATGTGTGCATGTGACCCATTGGGTGGGCATGTCTGAGGTGGTAATGGCAGACTGGGTGGGACGAAAAAGTTCAATCAATTCCAACTTTGCGAGATCTTTTTTTTTCCCCGCAAGAAGTTGAAATTGATTGATTGAACCTTTTTTTTGCACATGGCGGCAGAGGCCTAAAGCAAAAAGGTTTTATGAAACCCAGCTGAAGGCCTAGGACTGGGGCGATGGTGCGCATGCCATTGGTTCGCCACCACAGGGCTAGGGCTTACCAGCATGAAAGAATTTATTAAAATGCTGTCTTTAATACCTCAGAAGAAAACAGGCAATTGCCAGTATTTGCAAGACTTCCTAAACAAACTGAATACATTTTTTGGAAGATTTGAGGCATGAAATAGCACTCCTGCTAGGAAAGCTGTCCCCCATCCTGACAAGCAAGTGCTAAGCTTTGATGTCACCTCTGTCCAGAAGACACTGCAGAAAGTTAACATTCAGAAAGCAGCAGGCAGCAGATAACATCCCTGGACATGTCCTTAGGGAATGCCCAGATGAGCTGGCTTGTGTGCTCACAGATATTTTCAATCTCTCATTGCAGCAGGCAGTGGCCCCATCGTGCTTTAAGACAGCCATCATCTTGCCAGTGCCAAAAAAGTCCACAATTACAGGCCTCAATGATTACCGTCTGGTTGCACTGATGTCCACCATTATGAAATGCTTTGAGAAGCTGATAAAAGACATTATCGTATCCAGCCTCCCGCTAGCATTTGACCCACTTCAGTTTGTCTACTGAACAAATCGCTCTATGGAGGATGTTATTTCTTCCATTCTCCATCTGAGCTTGAAGCACTTAGAGGAAAGAAATACTCACGTGTTTGTTGTTTTACAACTTCAGTTCGGCGTTTAACACAATCATTCCCCAGCATCTAGTAGACAAACTGGGCCTTCTAGGCTTAAACACTCCTTTGTGCAACTGGATTCTGGATTTTCTTACCAACAGGCCCCAATATGTGCAAGTTGGAACAAATACCTCTAATACCATTTTCTTGAGCACAGGTTCTCCTCAGGGCTGCATCCTAAGTCTGCTGCTGTTCACCCTGTTGACCCATGACTGTTGTGCTAGGTTTGCTACCAACCATATTGTGAAGTTCGCAGATGATACAACAGTAATGGGCCTTATTCATGATGACAAGGTGGAAGTTTACCGCAAGGAGGTTGAGGGGTTGGTGAACTGGTGTAAGGAAAACAGCCTAGTTTTAAATAACGGAAAAACCAAAGAGATCATTGTTGATTTCAGAAAAGGCAAGCACAGCCACACTTTTCTGTGCATAAATGATTCACCTGTGGAGATGGTTACCAGCATCAAATTCCTGGGTGTGCCGCTAATGAGTAGGCCCGCATTTTCTGTGTCACATGAGAAAAACATGTCTTCCTTCCCCTGCCCTGACCACTTTCTACAGGGGGATGATTGAGAGCATCCTGTCATACAGCATCACAGTCTGGTTTGGAAGCATCACTGCTTCAGACAGGAAGGCTGTGCAGAGAGTGGTGAGGATGGCTGAAAAGATCTTTGGCAGTTCCCTCCCTCCCATCCAGGATATAGCACAGAACTGTTGTTTGAACAGGGTTCGTAAGATTATCTTGGACACTACTCATCCTCTTCACGACCTGTTTTCCTTGTTACCTTCTGGGAGGAGGGAGCTTGGTGGTATCCACAGCAGAACATCCAGATTCAGCCATAGTTTCATTCCATACAGCATTAACCTTGTGAACTCTCAAGCTTCCTCCTTCCGTTACATATTTAAGATGGACAGTATTTAATATCTAATATTTGTTATGTATATGTAGGGGTGTGGGTCTATACATATATGTATATAGTATGGTTAGGTGTGTGTCAAAGTGTGTGTTCCACTTTGAGAGCGGGCAACTAAATTTCATTTTTGATGTGTGCCATTGTGCCCATTGTAAAAAAAATGACAATAAAAGTTATGTTATCTTATCTTAAATGAAAGTTGTAAAACTCTTTCTCTCCTTTTTCCACCAGTAAAAAGTTTAGACATTAAGAAACTACCTGCGTTCTCTGCAACCAATGGTAACTCTTTCAGATCTCAGAATCAAATTGCTTTATAACTGTTAAGACCCTTAAAGTTTTACTCAACAAAAATTAATTGCATAACAGACGTCTTTATTGTCCAGAAGGTTTAAGCAAAAGACTCACATTTTGCAGGAAAACATCCCGTCATCACAACATATGAAATGTTGGCGTCTGTTCATGTGGATGCTTTGGAGACAACTTAGGGATCTGCTCCACGTGTCCCACTCTTGCTTGTGCCCTGGTGGAAGCGGCTTATCCCAGTCTGAGGCATGTTGGGAGAGTGAGCACAGAAGCAGCTTTCCTTGGACTGTTATGGGTGCAGCAAAACCTAGAGGGTCGAACAGGCTGTTTACTGTGGACAAGACTCCTCTTCTTGTGAAAGCGTTGTCTTTTGCCGGGGTTCTAAAGGTGAAGACGTGGGATGTTCTCCCATTACTGAGAATAGAGGTCGTTGAGATATTCACCTGGGTTTATTTATTTATTTATTCGGTTTATATACCGCCCTACTCCCAAAGGACTCAGGGCGGTTTACAAGGCAAAATTTAAAAACAATACAATATAAAATTAAAATAAAATAAAATTAAATCTAGCCCCAAAAAATTAAAATCACAATTTAAAAACATTAAAACCCCTCAGTCCAGACCAGATAGCTCAAAGAGCCAGGTTTTTAGGTCCCAGCGAAATGAACGAAGGTCGGGGGCAGTCCGGAGTTCCATTGGCAGTTGATTCCATAGGGCAGGCGCACCCACAGAGAACGCCCTCCCCCTGGGGATCGCCTGTCGACGATCCTTGACTGGCGGTACCCTGAGAAGGCCCTCCCTATGGGAGCGCACAGGATGATGGGAAATTGATGCTGGCAGCAGGTGCTCCCTCAGATAATCCAGGCCCATGCCATTTAGGGCTTTATAGGTCATCACCAGCACCTTGAATCTCACCCGGAGGGCAACTTCAAGGCGGCAGGGAAGATACCCTCCCTCAAAGAAGCAGTTATTACTGCCTGGAACCAGCCTCGTGTCTCCTCCTGGGCTGCATATACCAGCCAGGAGGGGCACGGGTCCAATAAACATGTGGCAGAACTCAGTCTCCTCATGATCCTGTCCACCTCATCTGGAGTCACAGGATCGAATTCACTCCAGGTAACATTCTCTAGACCGCTCGATTCCTCCCCGTCAGTCTCTGCCCAGTCAGAATCCAAACCGGCTCGAATCTGAGCGATTTTGTCTGTCAGATGATAGCTAAATTTCTCGGCCCGCCCCCGCAAGGGCTCCTCCCTCACCTCCTGATTAAGTAGGGAGCAAGTCACCCTAAACAGGGCGGCCAGGTGATTATCTGCGGACGCGATGAGGGCAGCAAAGTAATTAGACTTCACTGTCCTCATCGCCGCGAGATAAGACCTTGTAAAGGTTCTTAACCGCAATCGGTCAGACTCAGACCGGCTGGATCTCCAACAGCTCTCTAGACCTCGTCTTCAATGCTTCATCTTCTGGAGCTCCACAGAAAACCGTGGAGCCCACCGGGATCTGCGCCGGGTCAGGGGTCACAAGGGTACAACATGGTCGAGCGCCTCAGTGGCAGCCCTTTCCCAGGCATCCACCATGGTGTCAGCCGGGCTGTGAGTGAGGGGGATAGGTATAGACCCAAGCGCCATCTGGAACCGTTCCGGATCCATTAGGCGCCTGGGGCGGAACCACCTGGTCGGTTCCGCAGCCCAGCAGTGGGGGGTGGCATGGCGGAAGACCAACTGCAGGAGGTGATGATCGGACCATGACAGGGGGACAATAGTTGGATTACCTCTGAACACCAAGAATCTCCGCTAGGCAGGGTCCACTCTGAAGACCAGATGTGATCCCATTCTTTTGGTCTCACCTCCGTCACTGGAGTCACCGAAATCACACTCTCTATTGGGGCAATGGCCTGTGCTCCACCCACCGATGAAGAAGCTGTGGTTACGGTGCTGGTTCTTCCCTGAGTCTTTTTCGTCCTTCCAAAGCTTTGGGTAGGCAACCAGAGCTCAGGACCCCATGGAATTTAATATAAAAATGAGTCTTGAGTTAATGTCATGGTTCCGACATATGAAACCATTTAAAAGAACTTCAAGGCAAGGCTTTCTTCCTTAAAGAACATTTTATTTAGGAAACAAGATATCTGCACATACAAAGGTGAACCCAAGACTAAAAGAGCCTTGGTGGAGCAGTGGGCTAATGCCTCCTTAAGTAACACCAGCTGCCTGCAATTAGTGCAGGTTCGCATCCCACCAGGCTCAAGGTTGACTCAGCCTTCCATCCTTCCGAGGTAGGTAAAATGAGGACCCAGATTGTTGGGGGCAATTAAGCTGACTTTGTAATAATGCCGCTTGGGGTGTGTGTGAAAGCCCTAATAACCAGGCATATACATAGGATGAAGGCTACTGCTAAGCTTGTAAGCCGCCCTGAGTCTTCGGAGAAGGGCGGGATATAAATGGAATAAAAATAAAAAATAAAAATAAATAAATATCCCTCCCTCAGGCTACAAAGTTACAAGTTGCAATTCCCACCTCAAATTGCTTTCATAAATCACATTCACCAATTGTTTCAAAACACAGGCTCTCCTACCAGCACTTTAGCCCGCCAAAATGTTATCAGTATTGACCTTGATTCTCACACACAGAAGTTGTTTTGGCTAAGTGAAAACTACACCTTCCCTCCCCTTCTTCATCTAGGTAAAATCTCTAAACTAATATGTGACAATGAAGACAAAAACAAAAATGGCTTCAGTTGTCTTTGTCACAGCGTTGACAGACACTTTGGAGGGGAGAGCAATGACCAACCCCCACCCCGTGGCCAGAAGAGATGGGAGGGGTGATAATTTCCCTCAAATGATGGGGGTGTGTGTGTCTGTCTCTGCTGGCTCATCACAATGCTTCAAGCTGGCCTCTGCCATGCAACTAGTGATAAATGGCCTTTTGCAAACAAGGAAATGTTGCAAGGGGGTCTTTTCACAAGGCTTCCCCGGGCATCGTCAGCCATTCCTGCATGCTGCACTCAAGAGAGGGTGATGCGTGTCCAGTTAACATGGCATAGGTCACAAGAAAATTTCCCCAGATGCAAAATGATCCCACTTTGGAGGAAGAGGACGTTAGTAGCTCTATGTTGAAACACTCCTGGTTACAGGAGTGACACCAAAAAGACCCTAGAGGTGCTCTGAGGGCCCTGCAGGAGGGTGTGGGGCAAAACTATTGTGCTGATGGGGAAGAGCATAAAGTGCAACATGTATAGGCAGCAGCAGAACCTTCATGGACCATCCCAATACCTTTGGTTCTAGTTATCCCAGAAGTTGGCGCTCGCCAACTGAGACTTCGTTCTCCACCAAGTGCTGGTCCAGCCTCGGCCATCCCTGGGCACTACTTGCTGTCCTGAGCTGCCTTTCTTTGTCCAGAGAGCTTGTACTTCTGGGCAACCCCATAAGGAACATGGGCGGCGACAGTACCCATTTCCTTTGCTCCCTCCACATGAAACATCTGGTCATCAAAGAAGATATGAGGTCGGATCTTTTCCAGCAAGGGGCCTTTGGGTGCACCGGCCAGGAAGAGGGCTTCGTCCGTTTCTAGTCCCCAGCTTCGGAGAGTCTTTAGGACTCGGGCCCCGGAACTGGCAGCGCTTCGAGCCGTGACCAGATAGGTGCGGATGGGGCATTCCAGGCGGAGGCCTTTGGCGTAGAACTTCTTCTGAAGCTTCCCCAGCACTTCCAGGAAGCCCTTCAGTGGTCCCTGGACAGAGGAACACACAGCGTCAGCCCCAGCATGCGGCCCACTCCCCAGGTGGTCAGGAAATGGGGACCAGCTGAGGCACAGCACCCTTGAGGGGGCTCCGGGGCCAGAGGCTTCCTGCCCTCTCCTTAATCGGGCATATTTGCCCTCCTGTTCTTTGAATTTGCCAATCCCTCTTTGGGTCTAATATAAATTGTTATCCTGAAATGGTGTTGCTATCTTGCTTCCAGCTTTAATACCAGCTTTGTTGGTATTCAGAATGTTTCTTCTCACTTTGTTCTAGCTAAAGTGTGCATTAGCAGGGCAGCCATAAAACCACCCTCTCTCTTGGCAAAAACAATGAAAAGGTCAATTTTGTCACAATGCCACTGGTGCCCGAACCACACCTGAGCAAGAGGCTTGTTCTCATAGGTCTTCTCGTGCTCGAAGAACTTGTCTAGGCCGTGAGCCTCCACGATCTGCTCCGACTCATCGGAAAACAGCACAGCATCTCCATCAAAGGCGACACGAAGCTGCTTCTCTGAGATTTGCACATCTTTCTTGGGGGTGAAAATAGTGGCAGCTGCAATTCCTAGGAAGGAAGGAAGGAAGGAAGGAAGGAAGGAAGGAAGGAAGGAAGGAAGGAAGGAAGGAAGGAAGGAAGGAAGGAAGGAAGGAAGGAAAACCTCCTTCAATTCATGTTGGAGCAAGAACTTCACAGACTTCAGTGATGTCTACTTAATGCTAGTGTCAGGATAACTACAAAATTTGGGAAACTGTAAAAGGAACTTCCAAGTCTCATTTACAGTGGCAAAATCTCTGAATGTTTTGAAATGCTGCTTATTACCTGGTTACATTTCTATTTGTGAGATCAGCTGTCAGGGACTTACTTTCTGTATCCTCTCCTTCCATCCCTCTGAATCCTCCCCACCACCTCTCACATCTGGCAGGAGGATTCCCTAAAAGTTTCTTTCCTGTCAAAGTGTCCCCCAGATATGTGAGCTTCCAACTTTTTGGGACGACTTTGCAACTAACAACAACAACAACGACAATGAGCCAACAAGATCCTCACATTCTTCCAACCGGCAGAAATCCCAGCCTTCTAAGCAACCTGATTCTCATAAAGCAAACAAACCTCAGTCAAGGGTTACTTTGCCCCATGAAGACGTCTCTTACATGGTAAGAGATTGTGACATATGCTTCGCTCTGTCTCCCACTGCTGTTTCTGCCAGGTCTAGGAAGGCCAACAAGCATACATTGTCTTGCGTGTGGGATTGGTAGGACCAGTAAATCTTTTTTAAAAAAATTCTGATTCTTGGAGACTGCCTGGACAAATCCCTGCAGTTTTCTTGGCAAGGTTTTTCAGAAATTGGTTTGCCATTGCCTCCTTCCTGGAGCTGAGAGAGAATGACTGGCCTAAGATCGCCCAGCTGCCTTTTGGCCAAAGCAGGACTAGAACTCACAGCCTCTTGGTTTCTGGCCTGGTGCCTTAAGTGCCACACCAAAATGATTCTTCATAAACTAACAAACACAACTAAATGGCTCACAAGAGCGTATGAGTAAAACTACAGTCATGACTCCCGGAGTAACAAGCAGTAAAGTTGGCCTTGCTTTGAATTTTAGAAAACATGCATCCCCACAGGTACCTACAGACTCAAATGTGTCATTTCCTCCCCCCATTTTCAGTCCAAAAGGCCCCTCAAACCTCCACTACACTTCTGCCCAACAGCATCACTTACCCTCTTCTATGGCCTCACTCACTTTCTCACAATCCGAGGATAAGTAGAGGTTGGTGTGATAGGCCTTCAAGTAGCAAATGGGGCTATTCCCGCCCGTCATACAAAACCTCTCAATGAAGAGATCTGGGAGTAAAAGAAGAGACGCTTTGTCGGTAAACAGGAACTAGCCATCCCCATCCAGAGGCCTTCTGGGTATCAGATTCACTTGCCAGCACATCTGGAGGACACCATGGTGGACAGGAATAAGGATCCTGGAAGTACCTGAAGAGTTGCCAAAACTGGCCATGTTTAATGTAACAGCGGAAGCACTGAACCAGCAGACAGGGAAAGTTAAGCTGGGCAGAAATTTGACAGTTCAGTTCAAAAAGAAGAATGCTATGCAGTGGTACCTTGGTACTCAGCTGCTTTGAAATGCATCAACTTTGATACTCAATGCATTTTGATGTGAAATTTGTATCCCAATATTCATCTTTTTTTGGTATTTGGTATACAAGCTAGAACCTGTTGGTGTTGGCTGCCTTGTGACTCACTACATTATTCCTTATGGGGAAAAATTGTTTGGTACTCATCATTTTTGGTATTCATCACACCTCCCAGACCCAGTTAACAATAAGTACCCAAGAATAAGTTCCCTAAGGAAGTGAAAAGGTAGAGCTTCCTCCTGGCTCGGTGGAGGTCCTGATGAGAGATTCAGGGTTCTCTGGGGCTGTACAGGTGGACAATCCTTCCAAGCACTGAGCCCACTGCCCCATTTACGGGATGTGGGTGAGGGCATTAGCTGCTGGCAGATGTTGGCAAGGGATCTTGCCTTCCAGTTACTTACTGTAATGGTTGATGCTGTTGATCAAGCGAACACCCACTTGTGCATGGTTGTTGGTCACAAGGACAATGTCAAAAAGTTCCTCGCTTTCTGGGAATAGTTCTCGCAGCTGGCTGTTGACTGATTCCAGAGCCTGGGAGTCCAATGAGAGAGAATGGTTGGACCAAGGAGGCAACACATTAACTTAAGGGATTATCCGACAGGAAGGGCTCAAACTGTCTGTGGCTGCTTACTGGTGTTGGCCCAACTAGCAATCATCTCCAGCAAGGATGGGAATACTGCTCTCCAAGGTGATGGGTGGAAGAGCAAGAGGGTGGAAAGCCCCAAACCTTGCCACCAGGGAAATGGCCACGAGTGCTGACTTCCCCCACCCCTCGCTGTGGACCAACATTTGCAGTGTTGACATGTGTGAATGTGAGCAAAAGAGACCAGACCTTGACAAAAGGGAAAGCTGCTCCAGGCAGGAAGGGCTCCTCCTCATGCTCCAGCTGATACTTCACATAGGCCTCCACACCCTGCTCGGTGTAAATCTTCTGCTCTTCTTCCATGCGGAACAGGGCTCGGGAGGACACAGCAATGGTGATGGCGTGTTGCGGCTTTGGCTGCAAGAGAAGAGCGGTGGTTGCATCTCCCATAAGAGAGGGCAACGATCCTTGATGCCTGGGCCAAAGGGAGTATCCCTTGAGGGACTGGAGATTCCCCGCCCTTGAAGGCGAGGTGCTCAGCCAGCCCAGTTTCCCTCAATGATTCAATTTCGTCATTAGCTTCATTTCAGTTTGTCCAGCTTCCATATTAGTTTGATTGTTTTGTGAGGTTCCGGTGACCTTACCTTGCACCACCAGGCAGAGGGAGAGAGCCACCCTTGCCAACTGTCCCCCCCACACTTCCTCACTGCTGTGCTTGTTTTCATGCTGGGAGAAAGTGGGGATGTGGGCTTCATTGCTTGCCCCGTGTGGCAGGGCCAGCAGAAGCCCACACCAGCTTCTGGGCTCTGCCTGGCTTCTGGTCATCAAATGCTGGCCTCCGTTGGCAAACAGCTTCTTTCTAATGAACGGCTCTTCTGCCTGTTTCCTTTTGCTCCTTTTGGGTCCATCAGAGTTGCTTAGCCATGAAACCTGCTTGCCAAGGAAAAAGCCAAGCATTTCTAGCTCAGACAAGTTTTTGCCTGCTTTTGCAAGCTTAGTTTAACCTAGCTGGGTTAGATCTACTCTGTTCTCACTGTTTTCAGGCCTGCCTGCATATCAGGGAGCTGTGAGCACCGACTTGTTTACATGTCCATGAGTCTTTCAGGCTTGCAGAGAACAACCAGCCATTCACTGGTTGCCATTTCTAGCCAATTGCTAACTGCAGAAAATTGACAACCACCGGGGCTCACTTGGTCGGCAACCTCTGCCCCCCGCCCCGCCTTCCCTCAAATAAAATGGAACAAATTCCCCATATTTTTGTGCTTGGCCAATGAACAAATCCCTCTCACTGGCAGACTGGCAATACTTGGCTGCCTTCATCCAATCAGACATCTGGGTGTTTGTGTGTGTGCATGTGTGCGTGTGCATAGTGGCATAGGGGAGGATCATTGTTATTGAGAAGTTAGTGGCGTATTTTGATTTCTCCTTCATATTAAGAAAAGTTTAGAAGTTACAGCTCCTTCTGAGCTATCTTGCTTCTTTTCCACTGTTGCTTGCTGAAAAAAGGAGAAGGTGGGGAATCTTCACATAACTTCAAAGCTTCTCTTGCTGTGAAAGCCTCAGACTTTCTTCTCATCTGAGTCGTGCAAAACCCAGTCAAGATCAATCTTACAGCCTCCTGAACTTAGCAGGGCCATGAAGTCACGGTGCCATGTTTTGATAAAACTCTTGGGGTTGTGTTGTTTGTGGGGAACTTCTGCATGAAACCTAGCATTAGGTACTGCCTGTGGGGTATCTCTGCTGTTGTTATTAAGGAGTTCCTGGCAGCTTGTAAGAAATTTGTCTTTCTTGGTATGTCAAGTTTCCAATGGATGAGCTTTTCAAGTGACTCTGAGGCACTGTTTACCTTAAAAGTCATTTAGTAGCCCTATACATCGGCAAAAGTTTGCTAGAGGAAGCTGGAATCTGAATCCCCTCCTCTTTGCACAATATATTAACCACAATTCTCCACCTTTCTATTTCTGTCATGAATCACATTCTCCAATTAATTTGAAGAATCAGTTTCTCTTCTGTTAGACAACCCGCCAATTTCTTATCTTCTTTCATTTCAGCCTTAAGGTACAATCTTCCTCCTCCCTCCTCCCAGCAATAATCCTAGCTCTTAAAGTAATACACAAGTTTAACATATGAAATAGCTGCTTCTTCATCTCTTGTCAAGCAAGAACATTTGATGTTAGCAGCATTGACATCCGGGCCCACCTTACAAAAAGGACAGATCCTGTAATGTAAACAAAACACAAGTTAGGAACTGGCTTTTGGGTGCATTTCAATGCCCTCGTAATCTAATCGGGTTTGGTGAAATTCACATTTTGACAATTTGACATAAAGTTTGGCATTCAATAGTTTCTTTAACACTTCTCTGACCAGTTTTATGTGGTCAGTCATATTCGTACTGTATATCAGGATGTCATCAAGGTACACCAGAACCCCTTTGTATAGGTGATCATGTAGGACCTCATTAATCAACTGCATAAATACGGCTGGGCCCCCCTGCAGTCCAAATGGCATGACTTTGAATGGGTAGCTTCCCAAGGGGCAGTTGAAAGCTGTCTTCCACTCATCTCCCTCCTTTATTCTCACCCAGTAATATGTTTTTCTCAGGTCTAATTTAGTGAAGACACTCCCCTTCGCCAAGTGGGTTAGTAAGTCTTTCAGGAGGGGGAGAGGGTATTTATTTTTGACACTCACAGCGTTAAGGCCCTTATAGTCTACACAGAGATGTAGAGACCCATCTTTTTTCTCTTTGAACAACACAGGGGCACCCACAGTAGACTTGGCCCTCTCTATGAATCCCCTTGCTAGGTTTGTATCCACATATCGCTGCATAGCGTACATTCTTGGTCGGGGGAGTTTGGCCTCTGGTAGCAGTTCAATGGAACTGTCAGAATCCATTTATATCATATTCATAAATGGAATGTTTCAAACATTATTCCATGGATTCTGCCATCTCCCGAAGAGAAGAGAATGGATGTGTATTGAACCGGTATTAGGCATTTCAAAGGAAAGGAGAAGCCTTTTGAACTGGGGAAAAAAAAGGGGGGGCTAGCATCTGGCTTGTGTCACGGAAGAGAGCAATAAACATGAAAGGTCCTAAGTTCCTTTTTCCCACGAGAGGGATGATACGAGATAAAGGATGGGGGACTGACCAAATGGGGCTAAGGGGGGTTAAACCGGGAACTCTTTATAAGGGTTTAGTTCATGGAATAATATTAAGTCCTGTCTTGTATTCCTACAACCAAGCATGTCATAGTAAAGATTCTTTTTGGAATAGATTTGACTCCAAGAATTTTGTCTTCCTAAGATGTGGTTTGGGGTGGGTCCTGACAGGAACAGTCATTGGGACGGCGAGGAGGCAACATTCTTTCTCACTAAATGTCTCCACTAGGTCTTGGTACTCACTGGGGATAAGTGGCTCACCAGGTGGCCGTAAGGCAGCCATGTGCACTCACTCATTGGGTGGGCTAAAATCTCCTGTAACATCTGTTGAATCAATGGGGGGATCAGGCCCTATGGGTAGTCTCACAGTTCTCATTCCTTTTTCCCAGATAAATGGCTTCCATTTGTCTAGCCAGGCTAGTCCTGGGATCACAGTCTCAGACATTTTTGGAGCTACCAGGAAGCGAATAAACTCCCAGTGCTCGCCTATTTCTAGGAGTAAGGTCTCTGTTATTTGGGTGATTAAAGTCCCTCCAATTAGGGAGCCATCAGCTTGCTCAAACCTCACAGGTTTGGAGAGTGGCTTGGCCCGTATGCCCAATTTCAAGGCACATGACAGGCTAATGATGCATTGGGAGCAGCCAGTATCGACTAGCACTTTCAGGTCTACTTGTGCCCCTGACTTAGGGATTATGAGTTTAGCAGGCAATGAAAAAGGTAGGACGTGTCGACTCACCATCGGGTTGTTCTCCCCTTGTTGCTGTGAAAGCCGAGTAAAGTGGGGGTGGGTCCGGTCGGTGGGCTAGTGTCTTCCTGGGTGGGGGACGTAACCTGGCAACGGGAACCTGGGTAGTCCAGTTGGACTTTTCTCTCAGTGGCTGCTGTGCAGGTCTCCTCCTCGTTGTTGGTTCCGGTCTACTCTGCTGTTGCGCGTAATGAACTGGGCAGTTCACTGGTCAATGTCCCTGCTGTCCGCATTGAAAGCATTTGATTGGCGGGCCTGTAGGTCTTTCAGCAGTAGCAGTAGTTGGGGGTTTTCGGGGGTGGTGGTAGCCATTTGGGTCCTGGCTTTGGCACAGCTTCAGGTGGGAGAAGCCTCTTATAGCGGGCAAGCTGTACATCTAATTTCACCACTGCCTGGTACCATTCATGCAGCTGGTCAGGCACAGCTCGGTAGATACATGCCTGAGAAAGTAGTTGTCTAACCCTTATCTAAAAAAGATGAATTATGGATTGCTCAGGCCATCTCTCTATCCGACTGGCCATCTTTCGAAACTCCTGCATGAACTCCAGGGCAGGCAGGCCAGCTTGTTTTATCTTGTGGATTTGTTCTTCCACTTTTAGGGCAAGGGATGGGTCTGCAAATCTTTCTCTCAGCCCTAGGAGGAAAAGGTGGGGGTCCTCCAATTCAGGGGCTTGCTCATTATATAAATTGTTCAACCATTCAGATGCTTCTCCCTCTAGGTTGGATGCAATCACATTGACCAGAGCACCTGGGTCTGGGTAGAGATAGGCCCAGCGTACTTGGTTGAGGAAGAAAATCAGTTTGTCTGGGTCCCCATCGAAGGTTGCTTTGAAGCATGGGCTCATCATTGGTTGCTGGGGCCCCCATTGCTGCTGGTCCCACCCTGGTTGTTGGTTCGATGGCTGCTGGGGTCCCCACTGCTGTTGTTGTGTCCCCAGTTGCTGTTGGCGCCATCCTGGTTGTTGATTTAACAGCTGCCAGGGCCCCCACTGCTGTTTACCTTGCTGGTGCTGCTGTAGGCCCAGGGGTTGCACGTTTGGGCCTTGCCACTGCCTCCTTGCTGTGGTTGTCTGAGGGGAGGGTGCTGTTGGTCAGCAGGAAGTTGTGGCTCCACTTGCTGTTGTTGGCCCCTCAATGCTCGTTGGATAGATGGGGCTTGCTGTCTATTCTGGATTTTGGCTGCAGGGAATAGTGGCACCCTCTGCTGCTGATCTACTAAGAGACATGTTAGTCTCAAGTGCTGTGGCACCTCCCTCACTTGCGGGCCCCTCAGTGGTTCCTTGACAGTGGTGACCAGCCTCCATGGAGTTGTCGTCCCCCAACTAGCTGTTGCTCTCCATGTTTCTGCATCACCCCAATCTGTTGCAAGGCCACTATTAGCTGATTTAGGCCCAGAGTTTGCTGCCCCTCCTTCTGTGGGGGTTGCCATACTCCCCACTGCTGAGGAGGCCCTAGGTCCTCTTCCTCTGTGGGACTGGAGGCCCTAGCAGGGAACTCCAGGGGTTGGTGGGCTATTAGCTCTATTAGGGGCTGGTGGCCTCCATTGGCAGGAGCTGTTCTGCACTCCTCACTTCTAGCTCTTCAAACCTTTCTGCTAGATTGTCAGTTGATTGGCTATGGGCTGCAGACGGATATTTCCACTTACCCAAGTATTCAATCTCAGCTGGCCTGGCTGCTCCCCACCATTCTGGGAAATACGATGTGCAGGAATCTCTTTGTTGTTGCCCCACCTCCTCTGCCTTTGAATCCCTTGGGGATGGCAAGGCTGCTTCGAGGCACCTGGTGTCTCCGCTGTGCTTAATCCACTCTGATGACCAGACTAATTCTGGTTGTTTGGGTCTAGCTCCCAGCTGGGAGGGCTTCGTCCATTTCTAGTCCTCAGCTTTGGAGAGTCTTTAGGGCTCGGGCCCCGGAACTGGCAGCGCTTCGAGCCGTGACCAGATAGGTGTGGATGGGGCATTCCAGGCGGAGGCCTTTGGCGTAGAACTTCTTCTGAAGCTTCCCCAGCACTTCCAGGAAGCCCTTCAGTGGTCCCTGGACAGAGGAACACACAGCGTCAGCCCCAGCATGCGGCCCACTCCCCAGGTGGTCAGGAAATGGGGACCAGCTGAGGCACAGCACCCTTGAGGGGGCTCCGGGGCCAGAGGCTTCCTGCCCTCTCCTTAATCGGGCACATTTGCCCTCCTGTTCTTTGAATTTGCCAATCCCTCTTTGGGTCTAATATAAATTGTTATCCTGAAATGGTGTTGCTATCTTGCTTCCAGCTTTAATACCAGCTTTGTTGGTATTCAGAATGTTTCTTCTCACTTTGTTCTAGTTAAAGTGTGTATTAGCAGGGCAGCCATAAAACCACCCTCTCTCAAAAATTGCAATTGTCTTTACTGGGAAGAATTGCAGCAGTGAAAATGAATGTCCTGCCTAAATTTTTATTTTTATTCCAAATGATACCGATTCTTAAAAAAGATTCTAATTTGGAAGAATGGCAACGGGGTATCAATAAATTTGTGTGGGCAGGGAAAAGGCCACAAATTAAACTTAAGATTATGCAGGATACTCGTGAAAGAGGTGGTCTTAAAATGCCTAATCTTAAATTATATTATGAAGCTGCTGCGTTGTCAGGAATAAGTGATTGGATTAATTTGACACAAGGGAGATTATTAAATCTTGAGGGCCACGACTTGTTATTTGGCTAGCATGCATATTTGTTGTATGATAAGAAGGTAGATAATGTATTTAAAGTGCATATTTTAAGACAGGCATTGTTGAGAGTTTGGAAGAAGTATAGACATAAGTTAGACTGCAAGATGCCGTTGTGGGCAATCCCGAAACATGCAAAAGAAAACATAAATGTAGGCTTCAAACATGATGTGACTACGTATAAGGAGATCTTAAGTTTGGAAAGGAACGTCTGGTGTTTGAAGCCGTACAATCTCTTGTGAGATGAGAAGATTGTTCAAACTTGGTTCCAATATACTCAATTACGTGCCAGGTGGAAAGAAGACCAGAAAATTGGTTTCTCAATGACTGATGAAAATTTGATAAAGCAAATTAGAAATCAGGGTCCAGCACATATTAAACGGATTTATCTTGCATTGATAGATATTGACTCAGAAACAGAACTTGTTAAAGACTGTATGATAAAATGGGCCCAGAATATCCAAGAAGTTATTACAATGGATACTTGGGAAAAGATCTGGGTGAGGAACGTAAAATTCACGCAAGCCCAAAACCTAAGAGAGAACTTTTATAAAATGTTTTATAGATGGCATTTAGTTCCTAAAAAGCTTGCAAGTATGTATCCGAATTATCAACCTAAATGTTGGAGATGTGGTGGTGAAGATGCAACGTATTTTCATATATGGTGGACCTGCAAAATGGTTAAGGCTTTTTGGATAAAAATTTGGTGGAATATGCAGAAGATCTTTAAGCAAAGGATAAAGTTTTGTCCGCAATTGTTTTTGCTGGGCATAATTACAGATGCTACTGTTGTGGACATTAAGTTGATGTTGAATTTAATTACAGCAGCAAGACTCTTAATAGGTCAATATTGGAAAAAGGAAGAACTGCCGACTATAGAAGAATGGACTCTAAAGGTTTCTGACCTGGCGGAAATGGCAAAGATTTCGGCTTACTTGAAAGATCATTCTCAAGAACGTTATATTATGGAGTGGAAAAAGTGGATTGATTATATTCAGAACAAATATGGGACTAAAAAGTTTCATTTAGCATTTGAATAAGTTTCCTTTTCTTTTTTCTTTTTTTCCTTTTTATATGTAACATTAGTATTGCTTGTAGTCATTTTATATGAGCTAGAGGGCGATAGAATTAATAGTTTATTGTTTTTAGCATATGGATATTTATGATTGTTCTTTGTTTTTATACCTTGTACTTAGCTCTGGGAAGTCGGGGGGGGAGGGGGAATGGGGGGAGGGATAGGGAGGGTTAGGTAGGGGTGGGGGGAGGGGGGATTGTTAAAGATAAAATGTACTGTAAAACTTTTCAATTAAAAAAAAACCACCCTCTCTCTTGGCAAAAACAATGAAAAGGTCAATTTTGTTACAATGCCACTTGTTAAATAGCGGGTTCTTTGGCGCAGGAATGAAGACAAGGTGACTGAGTATAGGGAAACTCATATTTTATTTTGTGCAGACTCTGTACTGGCGAATGGCTGCAACTAGCCGCAATATATAGTCTAGCCCCTAGCGGCAGCCAATAGGTTTGAAGCAACCATTGCCACCTAGGGATAGCCAATTATAGCGCTGAAGACTGGGTTGCTGGAGAGCTGTTAGCTGCTCCAGCAACCCACGTGGTATTACTATTGAGCCCAGTATATAACACCCCTCCCCTCTTAGATTAGACAATATTAACACAAATTAGTCTTAATACAACTATCAAGACTCATTATCAAAATACACTAAAATAAAAGTAATAGAAAAATAAACAACCATATAGGTTACAACATTATTAAACAACGTCTGAATGAATAGGCTTCAAGGATAGCACATTTAGACAGTTATAACATAGCACTAGTTTCTGTAGTATAGTGGCAAACAACAATACAACCATGTTATAGCTCTTTATTTTACAACGTAATCAGTGAGATATGAAGGAGGCTTGTGTGCCCTAGTGGAATGTCTCAGAGTTCCAATTACTTTGTGGTCTACCAGCTTACCCAGTGGGCTGGGTAGACTTGTGTCCCTTTGTGCTCCTGAGTCAAGGGGATTAGATGCTCTCTGGCTGGCCTCTCCAGGTTGGCCCACCCCAGAGTCAGACTGATCAGCAGAGTAGGCGCAGCAGTTGCTGACGTTTGGATGGCTTGCTGCTTCAGGGGATCCATGTTGCATTCCAGGACTCCTTACTTCTCCCTCTGGTTCCACCTCAGTTATGACGGAAAAGTCCAGAGAGTCCATGTGAGGACTGGCTTGGTCGCAAGTTTGAGGACCTTAGGAGGGACTTATGACTCAGTCCTCATTTAGTGGCCGTTCTGGAAACCATTTCCTGAGCTGATCAATGTGTCGTCTGACAACTCGCCCTCCCGCCAACCCCACTTCATAAGATAGGGGTCCGGATGCCTTGGTAATTTGACCAGGAACCCACAGATTCCCATGACCATAGTTCCTTGCCCAAACCCAATCGCCCATGTGTAGCCCCCTCAGGGGTTTTGGTCAAGAGGCTTCTGCTGCCACTCTATCTGGATGCAACCTGTCCAGTTTAGTGATCAATCGCCTCCTCCAATATAGTTCTGCAGGACTTTTGCCTGTAGCAATGTAGGGCATAGAATGCTGGCAGAGTAGAAAATCTGCCAATCTGTGATGCCAGTCACCTGTGACAATGCGCTTGAGTGCCTCCTTCGTTGTCCTCACCATGTGTTCAGCTTGACCATTAGAAGATGGATGAAAAGGCACAGACGTTGCATGTCTGATGAGATTAGCTCTAAGGAAGGCCTGAAATTCAGCAGCAGTGAATTGGGCCCCATTGTCTGAAACTAAGACATCTGGCAACCCATGTGTGGCAAAGAGTTTTCTCAGCACCTGGATGGTCCTAGCAGTAGTCATGTTAGGGACTAGAATTACTTCCAGCCATTTGGAGTGGCTATCCACTATTATAAGGAAGAGCTGTCCCTGAAAGGGCCCAGCGTAGTCTATGTGAATTCTAGACCAGGGAGTGTGCGTTTCCTCCCACCTGTGAATTGGAGCCTGTGGCATTTCAGGCCTAGATTGCTGGCATGTATAACAACCATGGACTCGTGCCTCAATGTCCTTATCAAGGCCAGGCCACCAAAGGTAGCTTCTAGCTAAAGCTTTCATTCTGACAATGCCTGGATGGCCTTCATGTAATGACTGTAAAACCCTGTGTCTTAGAGAAGTGGGAATTATGACTCTGTTTCCCCATAAAATGCGCCCCTTGCGGGCAGATAACTCATGCCTTCTGACAAAATAGTTTTGAAATTCAGAACCTGGGCTTTTATCCAACCAGCCCATGTATACCCATGACAATACTCTACTAAGTATTTTATCTGTGGCAGTTTCAGCAGCAATGTCCCCCGCATGGAGGGCAAATTCAGGTATGTCCTGTATGGACAGTATTCTAGCAGCTGGAGCCAGATCTTGTTCCATTAGTGGCAGTGGTAGTCTGCTGAGGCCATCAGCATGGCCCATTTCTTTGCCCGGTTTGTGAATCAATTTAAAAGTGTATGCAGATAGAAAAATAGACCATCTCAGCATTCTTGGAGAAAGTATGTGGCGGGGTTTGTTTGTCTGTTGTGAAAAGTCCCAAAAGAGGTTTGTGGTCTGTAAAGACCGTGAAGTCCCTGCCATATAAATACTCATGGATATTTTTTTATTCCAGCAACGATGTCAATCTGAGCATAGTTGCGCTCAGCAGAGGACAATGTCCTTGAGTAAAATGCTATAGGGACCTGTGTTCCATTTTTTTCTACATGGCTTAAAACTGCCCCCACGCCATATGGAGATGCATCACGTGCAAGACATACTGGTTTAGACTCTTTGTAGTGAGTTACAGTGGACTTTTCTGACAATAGTGCTTTTAAGTCCTGGAAACTTTTTTCATGTAAGTTAGTCCATTTCCATGGAGCTTTCTTATCTAGAAGCCTGTGGAGGGGCTCTGCTAGTGTGGCCTTATGAGGTAGAAATGTGTGATAGAAGTTTAGGAGGCTTAAGAATGCTTGTAGCTCTCCTTTTGATTTGGGCCTAGGAGCCATTTTAATGGCCTTCACTTTAGAATCAGCGGGGTGAATGCTGTTAGCATCAATTCAGAAAGCCAGAAATTCTGTTCAAGGAACCCCAATACTACACTTGTTCTTTTTTAATTTGAGGCCTGCTTCACGAAGCCTCTGCAAAACAGCCCTGAGCCTACTAGCTAACACTTCTGGGGATTCCCCTGCAATAAGAACATCATCAAAATAAGGGCAGACACCCTGAATACCCTTAAGTGTACGCTCCAGGGTTCCTTGGAAAATGCCTGGTGGAACACTGACTCCAAACTGTAAGCGTTTAACTTTGAAAGCCCCCCTGTGAGTCACGATCATCTGAGCCACAGCTGTGGCCTCATCAACCGGCAATTGCTGATAGGCCTGTGCTAAATCAAGTTTAGCAAAAATAGTACCCCCTTGCAAGGAGGCTAAAATGTGGTTGACCACTGGGACCGGGTAAATGTGTTGCTTGAGGGCTTTATTTAGTGTGCATTTATAGTCAGCGGAAATGCGAATTTCCCCGTTGGCTTTAAGTGGAGTGACTATAGGAGTTTCCCACTCCCCACCATCAACAGGCTGTAACATGCCCTGTTCTACAAGCTTATCAATTTCTGAATCAATTTTATGTTTTAAGGCAAAGGGGACCCTGCGAGGCTTAACCCTGATTGGAACTACGTTGGGATCTAGCTTAAATGAGATAGGTGGGCCTGTGTATGTTCATAGGGCTGAATCAAAAACATCTGCATAGTCCTCACATACTGACACTAGGTTTACAGTTTGTGTCTGGTTTATGCCAGTAATCTGGCATAAACACTAAATAAAGGCATCAAACCAATCGAGTCCAATGAGACTTGTTCTCTGGCCCCCTACTACAATGACATCCAGGTGCCCCCAAAACCCCTTAAATTTTACCGTCAAAGTGGCTTCTCCCTTAACTAACTTGAGCATTTTGAAAGTCGGTTAGGATTATATCTGAGGGCCTTAGTTTGGCCCAATTGTTACTGTGCCTGCACACAAAGTTAAAAGTGTCTTGAGAAATAATTGAGACTGCAGAGCTAGAGTCCAATTCCATCTTACATGGAACTCCTTGTAGCTCTACCAAGAGCCTGAGTTTAGCTTTGAGGGGGTGTCGAGCCCCGGTGCAGCACACGCTTCTACGGCTTCTGAAAAAACCCACAATAACTGGACCCTGGGCCCCAGTACCTTGTTGTGTCCTTAGTTACGGAGGGTTCTCCTTCGGAGGGAAAACTCAGAGCAGCCATTGGCTGTTACTTCTCGGTGACAGATTCAAAGCCGGGGATTGGTTACGTTTGAATAACAGTTAGTATATAAGGTAGTGTTTAACCGTTAGTTAGTCAGTTGACATATGTGAGTTCAATAAATGTTCCTTGCTAAACCTCGCTGTCTCTGCTCGTCAATCCGGACTTAACAGTGGCGACGAGGATGGGATCTGACGGCAGATCAGCAAAGGAGCCGGGGTAAATAAATAAATAAATAAATAAATAAATAAATAAATAAATAAATAAACCCGACTGGGCGAAAAGCGGGAAATTTGAACCACAGTCAACCGAGCAGCAAGCAATTAGACCTTAAGGATGGCGCAAGTGGGGTCTCTGAAGGAGTTCGACCCTAATTACCCCGAAGACTGGGAGGAGTATGTCGGTCAAGTCGAGGGGTTCATGCTGGTCAACGGGATCACGGAGGACAGGAAAAAGGCGGCGGCTCTCCTAACAATCAGCGGCACACCGGTTTACCGGGTAGCCGTAGGCCTGTGCCAACCCCTGCCAGTCTCCAGCGTATCGTACGCTGACCTGTTGGCCAAGCTGAAGATCCATTTCACCCCTAAAAGGTCGGAGCTGTTTTGGCGGCGGATATTCGAGAAGCGGAACCAACGGCCGGGTGAATCTATTCAACAGTTTGTGGCGGCGGTCAGAGAAGCAGCCCTGCGCTGCAAATACGACAATCTGGAGATTTGTATTAGGGACAGAGTGGTTTTGGGACTTCGTGACGAACAATTGCAAAACCGTATCATCTCAAAACCTACTGGCAACCTCCAAGAAGTTCTAGATGAGCTTCTGACATACGAATCTACTGGCAGACGCGACCCCCCCCTACAACAGCATGGCTGCCTCAGCCGAAGTAAACCTTGAGAGCCATGTGGACGGTGGGGAGGTGGATTACCAGTGGGAAGCTGATATTGCGGAGATCACCCGAAGGTTCGGGAAGATGGCGCCGAGACCATCACGCGCCGACGGACCCGACCAAAGCAGAAGACAGCATCCGCCCGCGTACCAACGATCCCAGAGGGACATTCCAAACAGACCTCGCGACCCAGAAACGAAGTGTGGAAGCTGCGGGGGAAATCACCAACGCTCGACATGCAGATTCAGAAATGCAAAATGTCGAGGCTGCGGAAAAACGGGCCACATCCAGGCCATCTGCCGAAGCCGACCGCGCAACAACCGTCTCCACGAGCTTGATGTTTGGCCCACAGGTGAGGTAACCCCCGATCGGAGTGGTAGAGAAGTCCCTAGACTAGTGGCGCGCACTTCCAACCCGGGGGCTGGGGCGAGGGTCAACCACGTGGGAAACCCTAAATTTAATTACACCCCAAGAATCAACCACATATTGAGGCCTAAATTGAGGATAGAAGTCCAAATGCAAGGCATTCCTTGCAAGATGGAAGTGGACTCAGGGGCCTCTGTATCAATAATTTCAAGGGACACCCTGAGTTACATAGAAAGGAGAAGTGGCCATAGAATTCCCCTTAAACCCACCGAACTGCAACTAGCTGACTTCCAAAAAAACACCTATTGAATTAGTGGGAGAGGCTAGCATTATGGTTAAATACAATGGGTTTAGAGGAGTATTAACTGTTCTAGTCACTGAAGGCCAGAGAACTAGTCTTATAGGCCTTAATTGGTTCTCGGCCTTGGGCATCTGGGTTGGGGGAATTAACTCTATACAAAGGAAGACCCTCAAATCCGTCTGCGATAACTTCGCAGATGTATTTGATGGGTCATTAGGGAGGTACAAAGGACCCCCCATTAACTTTAATTTAGACCCAGCAGTCAGGCCCATTAGGCTTAAGGCCCGGAGGGTGCCTTTCGCCCTTAAACAGAAAATCGAGGCCGAACTAGATAAGCTAGTAGGCCAGGGCGTTTTAGAACCAGTTGAAGGGGGCCTTTGGGAGACACCGATTGTCACACCCCTGAAACCGAACGGGGATGTGAGGATCTGTGCCGACTATAAAGCCACCCTAAACCTCGCAATGAAAAAACACGCTTACCCGGTCCCGACGGTGAAGCAGGTCCTCGCGACGATCCAGGACGGCGCCATTTTCGCCAAGCTTGACTTGGCGCAGGCGTACTTGCAACTTACTGTGTCTAAGGAAGCCGCCGAGGCTCAAACGATAGTTACCCACAAGGGGGCGTTCCGCGTTCACAGACTTCAGTTCGGGATAGCTGCAGCTCCAGGCATCTTCCAGGAGGTGATGGAGAGGACCTTGAAGGACATTCCAGGTGTATGCCCTTACTTTGACGATGTCCTCATCGCTGCAAAAACTGAGGACATCCTAGCGGAGAGGCTAGAACAGGTACTGGGGAAATTTAGAGAGGCAGGGTTGAAATTAAAAAAAGATAAGTGTTGCATAGGGGTAAAATCAACAGAATTCTTAGGGTTCAGGATTGATGCCCAGGGCATCCACCCAACAGAAGGAAAAATTAGAGCAATTAAATTAGCTCCAGAACCTAAGAACAAGGCAGAATTACAAGCCTTCCTTGGCTTGATTAATTTTTATCACACATTCCTGCCTCACAAAGCAGCTATAGCTGAGCCCCTACACAGACTCTTAGATAGGAAGACCCCGTGGCAGTGGCAGAAAAAACACAGGACCAGTTTTCAAACACTAAAAGACATATTGTCCAGTAACTCCACTGTCACTCACTTTATAGAAAATAAACCCATATTCTTAGCCTGTGATGCTTCCCCTTATGGCGTGGGAGCTGTCATCAGTCACATGGATGATCTGGGTCAACAGAGGCCTATAGCTTACTATTCCCGAACCTTAACAAAGGCAGAATGGAATTATGCACAGATTGACCAGGAAGCATTGGCCATCGTGGCAGGCGTAAAAAAGTTCCACGATTACCTGTACGGTAGGGACTTCACCATTTACACTGACCATAAACCCCTGCTAGGATTATTCACTACTGATAGACAAACACCACAAATTATGTCTCCAAGAATGCTCAGATGGTCAATCTTCCTATCGGCTTATACATTCTCAATTAAACACAGGCCAGGCAAAGAGATGGGGCACGCTGATGCCCTCAGCAGGCTACCATTAGAGGATAGTGACACAGACCCTGCACCTGTGGAACAGATCATGTCCCTACAAGAACTTCCTGAGTGCCCCCTGACGGCTAGAGACATTGCAGCAGCTACCAGAAGAGACCCCATACTCAGCAGGATAGCAGCATCGGTACAAGGGGGATGGCCCAACAAAAATCCTGACCCCAAGTTCACACCGTACTTTAGAAGGAAGGATGAATTGTCATCTCACTTAGGGTGTATCTTATGGGGAAACAGGGTTGTGATTCCAGAGTATCATAGGAACACAGTGATTGGGGAACTTCATGAAGGGCACCCAGGTATTGTGCGTATGAAAGCTCTTGCTAGAAGCCATTTATGGTGGCCAGGGTTGGACAACGCCATTGAGGTCAAAGTTGCGGGGTGCTATCAGTGCCAGAGATCCAGACCAGAGCTAGCACATACAACAGTACATAAATGGGAAGAGGCAAGAAACCCGTGGTCTAGGATCCATATTGACTTTGCTGGCCCATTCCAGGGCCTCACATTCTTTGTAGTAGTGGACAGCTACTCCCGCTGGTTGGAGGTTGTGCCTGTTAAGTCCATGACATCAGCCAAAACCATACAGGTCTTAAGGGGACTCTTTGCCACTCATGGGTTACCTGACGTGATTGTTTCTGACAATGGGCCCCAATTCACATCTAATGAATTTCAGGACTTCCTCAAGGCCAACTGGATTAGGCACGCGACATCGGCACCTTTCCACCCCTCCTCCAACGGATTGGCAGAATGAAACGTCAGGACAGCCAAGGACGCCCTTCGAAGACTCATCCACGGCAACTGGCATCAGAGACTGGCTCAGTTCCTGTTGGCCCAACATACCACACCCTGCACGGCCACAGGAAAGAGCCCAGCCGAAATGAGGTGGGGCAGACGTTTAACAACAAAACTGGACAGGCTGCACCCTGACAGGCTACCTGCTGAACAAGAGCTGGACGCTTCAACCCGGTCTCTGAACATTGGGGATATGGTGTGGGCTAGGAATTATGGACAAGGGGACAAATGGGTTCCTGGGGTAGTAATTGACAAAACTGGACCACTGTCATATTTAATTGAGGGGGAAGGGAGGCAACTGCTTAGGAGACACATTGATCAGTTAAGGAAAAGGGCCCCCGAATGTGTACTAGCCAACAAAGTAGGTGAGAACACCACAGCAGACACTGTTCCTTCCCCAGCCAGGGTAAACACAGCACCAGGGGGTAATGGGAGGGAAATACAATTCAGGTCAATAGAAGCAACCCCCCAGATTCGCAATGCTGAAACAGAAATTGCGTTCCCTGACAGCCCAACAGAGTCGTCCAGTCAGTCCAGTGAACCCCAACAACAGCATCAACAACAACAGCCCGATAGGGATTCACCATCTGAAACACCAATACACACACCTGGGTCAGAGGCAATTGGCGATGGTGGAACTGAAACCCATTCAGCAGCTAGTATGGTCAGCAGATACCCAGTCAGGAAGCATAAGCCTCCTGGGTACTTGAAGGACTATATCCAATGGTAAATTTCATCCAGGGGGGAAGGGGTGTTGTGTCCTTAGTTACGGAGGGTTCTCCTTCGGAGGGAAATCAGAGGGTCGGAGCGCATCACCGCTTGAAGACAGCGGGGACGCACTCCCGGATATTGATACGGCCCTCTGTTCATACACCTGCGGCCATTCCCTACTGCCGTGGGAATAGGCAATCCCACACCCCGCTCCGGGGCCCCGTAGGCCCCCAACCCAAGCCACACCACGGCGTGATCAATCCCCGGCCTGGTCTGAGAAACGGTTGGTGGAACCCCCCCAATCTCCAACCAAACCTTTTTAGAACCCTCCCCCCTCCCTAACCCCACAAAAAATTGAGCTAAAAAGTGCACCAGGGGCGTCTTATTAAATTTGTGATGGAGGCGCCTGTCCTTGCCCAACCATCTCTCAGGGTCCCAGTAATTGGGCCCGTCATCAAGAGGATAGATTGAAATAAAGGCGGGTCGCACCCAGGAAGGGGGGGGCACCCCTGAGCACAAATAAGTCCGTGCTTGAGTAGGATAAAACCATTTTCGGGTAGATCCAGCCAGGCAGTCCCATAGTCACTCGGAAAGATGTAAGATAGAAGATCAACAATGTCCAGTCCACCAGCTCCCTGCCACTTGATCTGGCCAGGTGACTCCCGAGACAGATCGGGCACCTCTCTCTCACAGAGGGCCCAAACCTATCCAGAAGCGGACAGCATACCAACCCAAATAAAGCATACCTCCCTAGATCTCTCACCTCTAGGGAGATAGCCGATGGTATAGGGTGGTGCAATTGATGGTATAGCTGAGCCACCCTCTCACAGTGGCTCAGCTCCAAGACCTTCTGAGTCCGATGGGTTCGGTGGGTTCGTGAGGGGAAGAGAGGAATTAGAGCAGCAATTAACCGACATAACCTGAAGATGACAAAAGTTCCAGTCACAAGAATCTTCTCAAAAGCGAGAAAAGCGAAGAAGGCTAAAACAGCAGATTGATCCAAGCCAAGTAGCTCAAGTCCAAATGGCCACAGGACATGAGCACCACGAGCTGACCTGTGCTGCCTGACCAACAGCGTGCAGCGCCAGAAATCCAACGCCCAGCCGAAGGTCCCCTTCACCAGAGACAGGCACGAAACAGACTCCCAGTGGCCATCAAACAGCAAACAGCATGAGCAAAAAGCCATTTCGCATACTCTCAGCTTTCAGCGTTCCGTGTTCTGGAGGCCACTCTAGGCCGCAGCTCTATGGCTCCGAGAAACAGCTGCTCAGAGCCCTCCAAGCCGCGGCAGCTCACCGCTCCACAGAGGGCCTCCGAAGAGGAAGAAAACGCTGGAAAACGCTCCGAAACAGAAAACGCTGGAGCGCTTCAAAACGGGTCTGCATCGCTGACAGAAATATCAACCATCTCTCTTCCTAGCTCTTTCAGCTCAGCAAATTCCAGCGCAGAGGGGAAACACCTCTGCAGCCCCCCTTCGGACTCCGAGAACTCCAAGGACACCAAGGTAGCCGGAGCTCACCACGGAGCTCACCCAAGCACGTCCACCATCTTGGGCATGCGCATTTAAACTTGTTGACAAGAATCAGGAAGGGGCATGGCTGCAACTAGCCGTCTAGCCCCTAGGCCACAGGTCTGCAACCCGCGGCTCCGGAGCCGCATGCGGCTCCCAGTCCTCTGCCATGGGCAGTCCAAAAAAAAAGTGGTACTAAAAAATTTCTACCAATCAATTCAAATATGCAGGGTAGGTGCATATCTCGCCTTGGCTCCACTCTTCAGTGAAACCCTGTTCTGCGCATGTGCGCATGTACGCGCATGCACACACATTTTTGAGGCTCCCAGTTTTTCCTTTTGTGAGGGAACCGGTTCCGAGTGGCTCTTTCACTGTTTCAAGTTGCTGACCCCTGCCCTAGGCAGCAGCCAATAGGTTTGAAGCAACCATTGCTGCCTAGGGATAGCCAATTATAGCACTGGAAACTTGTAGTCTGGGTTGCTGGAGAGCCGTTAGCTGCTCCAGCAACCCACGTGGTATTACTATTGAGCCCAGTACATAACACCACTGGTCCCCGAACCACACCTGAGCAAGAGGCTTGTTCTCATAAGTCTTCTCGTCAAACTGATATAGCTATCCTTAGTAAGGTGGGTAACTTGAAATGGCTGAGTAAATACAAACGTACTTTTCAAGTGGACAGTTATTTGAAGTTACAACTCCCAAAACATCTTAGGGAGATATTTACGAGAGATTCGAACAGCTTGATACAATGGTCAGATATGGGAGATTTCATGCTATACCGTACAATGAGCATCTCTGCATTTGCAGAGCGGCAGAGGTAGAGGACCTGGCTCACATCCTATTTGACTGTTGTCTGTATAAGAGGGTGAGAGACAGGTATCTTGGTCTATTTACCAAACGAATGACCCACTGGGATCCCCATATCAAAATAACTTACCTTATGTCCGGCCAGAACTTGAAAATAACATTCAACGTAGCACAGTATTTAAACAAAATGATCCAGTTAAGATCTGCATATGTGGGACTGATTGGGGTAGATTGTAAGGGCAACTCCGAAATATGTTATCATATTTTATCTATATCTTAAATTTGTATTTTATTACTATTTCAACTTAAATTGTATTTTAATTCCATTTTAAATTGCATTTTATCAAATTCCATTTTGGATTGCTTTTATCAAGTTTTGGTGACGGTTTGTTGCTGGAACTTTGTACTTTGATATGGCCCAAGGGCTAATCAATAAAGTTGTTGTTGTTATAAGTCTTCTCGTGCTCAAAGAACTTGTCTAGGCTGTGAGCCTTCACGATCTGCTCCGACTCATCGGAAAACAGCACAGCATGTCCTTACCTTGCACCACCAGCCAGAGGGAAGGAGCCACCATTGCCAACTGTTTCCCCCTCTGAGATGGGCAGCATAGATGTTTAATAATAAATGCCTAAAATTTGATAAGGGGACAGGGACAGGCAACTCCCTCCTAGTCGAAAGCGTCCCTTCCTCCCGGGCCCCCTTCAGCAGCAGCTTCTCACCCTCAACTGGATGGAAGGGCAGCCCCTGAAGGGAAGGCCATTGTTCCTGCCAACCTTCAGCAATTTCACACCAGGAAGCTGCCAGGTGGAAATGCCACAAATGGTTGCCATTTAGGGACTCAGCGAACTGCATGTCCAGTCTGCTTTGGGTGAGCTGTGCAAGTGCAGAAGTGCAGCTGACTAATTCCAGGAAGTTTGCTGTGGTAGTCATATGGCATCTCTCTGATCTGAAGAGCCAAAGTCCTCTAAGAGCAGCAAAGGTGACCGCCCAGAGGAAGGGATTCCCTGCCCAAAACTCTCAGGAAGGTACAAAATTGAGAGTCAAAGGCCGAGACCTCGTTTATGCCATGCACGGAGCCATAGGATGGCTTGTTCCGTTGCCTTTTATTTTGGCTTTACTGAACAGTAGTTTTACTCAGCTATCGTAGGTTGGTAAAGAATGATTTCTAGTTTAGTGCACTGCATGAACCCAGCAATGGCTTAAGCAAACCTAGGTTTAGTGGAATGTGTGAAACCAACCAGTGGCCTCACTCATACATTGCCCAAAATCATCAGGTTGGGTTTGACCTATTGGTTGTAAGCCACAAAATATCTTTCTTCAGGTCAAAGACAGGGTTTGCATGCCATGCAAACAATAAAACCTAGTTAGTGTAGGGCTGGGGACTTTTAACCATAATAGTTGCCAGGATTGCTTGGGATTAAACAGTTCTCACGGATAAGCAATGCTGTGTAAACACCAATATTCAATAAATGATAAGGCAGTTTCTGAACTCACTCACTGCTTGTTCTGGAAAAATAAAGCAGGATCCATCCCAGCCTCTTTGTTTTGACACCAGCTGCTCCTGCCAAGGCACCTTCCAAATGCTGGCTGACTGTGGCACTTGAGGATTGTCTCCTGGACAAGTGATGGCAAGAAGCTTTGCCAGTCTGCCCATGGGGGCAAAAGAGCAGAAGGGAGAACCCCACCAAGACTCTGGCCTGAGGGCAGGGTGCATGAGAATGCTTGCTGGGCAGGTATGGGGTAGGGATATGGGGAGGTCAGCCCTAAGTTTACTGGCAGAAATTGGAGATAACTGTTCACACCAGACAGACAAGCCCCCCCCCCCCCAGCCTTGCAGAGTTGTGTTTAAAGGGCTGCAGAAGAAAGAGGGCAATGTCAGTTCTCAGGTGTGACTTCAAGGCTTTTCTGCCTCCACTTTCAGTCACAATGTGTTGACTGTATCTGCGTTCACATGACATGCTAAGTCACAAAGAGAGAGAATAACCCCTGGTCTCTCACTGCTTATTGAGTCGCTAGGATGGGAAAGTTGGTTTCACCTCCTTGGAGAAAAAAAACTCCACTTTTTCAGTCAATTTAGGATGTCTTCATGAGCCACTTGCTGACTAAGGGCTCCCATCCTGTTGACCTGGAATTAGGGGACAGTATAGGAAATATCAGTTGTGAATGTGCAGATGGCCCTGCTGTCTTTGGGCCCTTGCAAAGTCCTGGATGCAGGATCATGAAAGGCCAGCAAGGAAAACACCCAATGTCCTAACCCACCTGAGAACATACGATATCTTTAGGGAAATACCCAAAGGGGAACATGTTTAGCTACTTCTGCTCTCTTATCTACAGTATGCCAGACTTACTGGGTGAAATCTTTATTGTATATGTGTAAGCTTTGCTGGATGGCTTGCTTATGTAACCAGAAAGAATAAATACAAGGATTTCTTGTCTTTCCCTGCTGCTCTCTTTTAGAGGAGCCTGTCTTTGTTCAGGTGAATAAAAAAGTAAAGCTTGAAGGCAACTTCTGGTTTCCTGTATTTTTTATCAAGCAAACTCTCAGAACCAGCATATCAATCCTTCAGGCAGACCCTTCTGTTGCAACATGTACTTTGCCCTCTGCAAGATCTCCTAATGCCCTGTTGCTTGGACATCACAAACCAGCTTCTCCCCATACAGATCGGATGTTCTCCCTACGGTTGATGCTGAGAAGGCTAAGACTGAGCATAGAAACAAAATGAGCCTGTTCACCATGACCCCATTTCTGCAGATGCATCTCCTGAAATCCCTTTCCTGTTGAACTGAGGGTCAGCAATATTTCTGTACATGGATGTACAGTGTGTCCCTGTAGGAGTTTCAGGGCTTTGGGGGACGATTGTCAGTTTTGCAAGCTTTATAAGAGATGGCAGATGCTAATGCTTGTGTCCAGCTAGCAAAAAGAATAAAAGAAAGCAGTGGACACTCAAAAGTCCACAGATTTGACTCCGCTGCCTCTCAGTCCTCAGGTTCTAAAGTTACACCTCTCCTCAAGCAGCTCACAATTCAGCAAAGGAGAGATTGGTGCATGATCTGAGGCAGGGGTCTCCAGCCTTGGCAATTTTAAGATTTGTGGACTTCAACTCCCAGAATTTTGCTTTGCTGGCTGGGGAATTCTGGGAGTTGATGCCCACAAATCCTAAAGTTGCCAAGGTTGGAGACCCCTCGTCGGAGGGAAGCAGGTCATGGATATCCCAGATTTCCAAGAAGTTCCAGATCAAGGGGCCACCTGGAAGAGGCTCCCTTGCAGACTGGATGTGGGCAGCCCTTCAGCCAAGGCTAGTTTGATGGACATTGCAAACCCTAGTGAGATGGTGGGGCTGGGGAGTGAGAGTAATCGTTCCTCAGTGGGCATGGCCCATTTGAAAAGAAGTGGGGCCAGGTCCATCTCTGCAGATAAAGAGGGACGTCCTTGCAGGGTGGACTCTGGCCAGACACTCACAGCAGAAGACAGCATGAAATCCCAGTCAAATCATCATACAAGAGAACTGTCTATCCTAGCAATTAATATTAAATAATAAAACCAGGATTTTCACTACATTTCTTGCCAGGGAAGCCTCTAAATTGCATTTGAGGAGGGAGATGGTGGCCTGCAGGCCCCTCCTTCTCAAACGGGGCTCTGATGTTGCCCCCGAAACACAAAAGTAGCAACAGAACTGAGCAGCAGAGAGATCTCAGCCCCCACAAGGAAGGCATACTCCTGCTTTCTATCTCAGGTCCCTGCAAAAGTGGGGGGGGGGCAATCTTACACACAAGAGCAGCCTTTCCCTGGGAAAAGAGTGCCAATTCTGCCAACCAGTGCCATCTATTCAGGAAGCATCTCTGAGCCTCAAAAGCAGCCACGTCTCTCATCCTCAACAGTCCTGGGTAGTTGCCCCTGTTAGAGCCAAGCTCATCTCCCTGATGACGACACAGGGTGGGACCACCTGCCTCTCGACACCAGACCAGCATCACAAGTGCCCTGGCATGCCAACAAGTAAGCCTTCCCCCATCCACTCCAGAAGGAAAAACAATTTTTCTTACTGATTTGGGTTTCTTTTTGGGAGAGCAGTTTTCATAAAAGGCCTTGGCATCCTCCAAACTCGCTTGTTTTGGCTGCCCTCTGCTTTCCGGGCATCCGAGTCCAGTGGGCTCCATGGCGCATTCCCTCTACCCGTCTAGGAGCAGGAGAAGATGCAGCCAGCTGGCCGGTTGCTTTCCTTCTGCCCAAGACCCCAGTTCAGCTGCAAAAGGACAGCTGCCGCCTCTGCTGGCTACAAAGGGAGGGTGAATCCGGTGGAAGCTGCAGCAATATGTGGGCAGGAGAGGAGGCAGGCGAACCCCTGCATGTTTGTGTGTGTGAGTGTCACTCAGAGCACACTCTTTATAAGGGATCCCATGAACCTCCTGGGCACTCCTGCTCCCAAAGCAACTGTCAGGGCAGCTGCCCAAGTCCTCCCACATTCCTGGCTTCCCTTTCCTCAGACCCATAAATCTGTGGGCGGCCCCAATCAGGCTGCGGGCAGGACCCACAGAGCGTGCTGCCTAAGAAAGAGCGGGGGTGGGGTGGGGGGTGGGTTCCTCTGTCTTGGCCAAAAAGAGTCTGCACTTAAACAGCCTGTGATAGGGGACCTATCTGGGCAGAATGCCCACATTCATGGCAAAGACCGCTTAAAATGGCATGCAGTGTGCTAAAAGGAGACCCTCTTATATCCAGTAGGGGCTCCCAGGGAGCCGAAGGCCAGACCAACGGGGGCCAGGAGTTGGACTGATTCCTGGAAGAGAAGGCTGTCTTGCATCACCTACTGATTTTAGGGGTCTTTTACTGTTCCTCTGCTGTCAGAAACAAATGCAAAGAGGTTTTTAAAAGATTCACTTTTATAAATTATCCACATTCTCTCTGCCCCCGCCCCCCAATTATTCCAGAGAAAAGAGGCATTCCCAGGCTTGCACCCCTCTCCCACCCTCTTCTTGGATCTCCCTGAGAGGAGATGCCCAGCTCTGCCATCCTTTGATTGACTTATTCCCACTTGCCACAGACTAGCCAAGGCTCCTGACCTCAAGGGCATTCCAGAGAAAGGATGCTCAGCTCCATGTGCTGGGAAATTCTTTCTGTGTGTGTGTGTGTGTGTGTGTGTGTGTGTGTGTGTGTGTGTGTGTGTGTGTATGCACGCACACGCATGCTTTGGCTCACCAGCTCTGCTTGCTCCTTTTCCAAAAGCATGTGTTCAGTCATGGATGATGGGGTTTGGGTCTACTTTAGTTGAAGACCTGAACCTAAATGTGACCACAATTGCTTGATTAGCCTTTAAGAGAAATTAATTGCAGGTGCTGAAAAGAGGCCCTTGGTATTTGGCTGGAGAAGAGCAAAGCTTTAGTTACAGTAGTCCAAAATCCAGCTGCTTAGAAGGCTAAAGATTCTCCCGCTTGATTTTAGTCGGGGAGAAGCTTCCCGGAATGTCCATTCAACTCGCTTGCTGGGTGGCCACTGCCGTGCTTTTCCCCGGGTCTTCCTCCCTTTCCCACACCGCTGGCCAGGGGGCCAGGATGGTGCAGCACTTGGTGCTTTCGGCTCACTTTTTCTGCATTTGTAACCCACTTTATCCAAGCTGACTCTGACTGGCATCCACAAGCAACAGCTACAGCTGGTGCAGTCCTGTACACAGCTTCCCCCTCTGGGGAGTTCTAGATCAGCCTCCTCGCAAAGTGGTGCTTGTGCTGAAAACAAAGGCTGATCCTCATGGAAACTGCCTTGGAGAAAAAGTGGGTCAAAAGCCTGAAAAACCAATCTTTGTCAAGGAATGAGTGAATCTTACCGGGAAGCTGAATTTCTCTGGCATGCCGCATTGGCCCTGGGCCTGGCCTGGCATCATCTGGGGGGGCACACTTTGCTCTTCTTGGGCAGCTTCAGCTGAAGCCTCGCGGGCAGCTCCAGGGCTTCCCTTCCAGGCATCCCCCCCACAAATGCCTGCAAGGCAAACTCAGCCGAGCGTCTCCCAGGCAGGAAAGGCCAAGCTTCTCCTGAAGATAGGAAGAAAGGTGTCACGTTGAAGTGAATGCAGAAACAGTTTTTAGCTGTCAGAACAAACCTCTCCCTCCAGCAGACCTGGAAAAATATCCCCCTCCCAGTCTGAAGCGGAAGCATCTGCTCTTCTCTGCATTGTGTTTTCAGCTCAGTGGTTTCCAGGGCCCTCTAGCGGCTCCAAGAGCCCCAGTGAATCTCTGTACAGCACCCCCTCCCCCTTTTGCCTTGCCAATGTGCCACTCAGGAGCAGGAAGGCTAGTCTGCCTCAGTTGATGGGCAATGTGTGTGTTTGAAATTGCTGCTTTAAGAATATGGATTTCTGGAACTTCCGGGTAGCAAGGCTCCGTTGACGGCAGCCATTTCAGCTGTCAGCCCCGTTGTTTCCGTAGAGCCGCCAAAAACAGCGACAATCAGCTGTTTGGCGGCTCGGAAGCCCGCTCCTCAGGAGAAGAGGAGGGGGTGAGTGCCCAGGCAGGGGTAGAGCTCCCCCAGATCGCCAGAGTTGAAACTCTGGTGGTTGAAGGGTTGAGCCACCCCGAAGCCTGAGTTTGCTCCGGACTCTGGGACGCCTCTGCTCCAAGGCTTTGGAGCAGAGCAGGACGCTGCAACCATCCCTGCTAGCGAGAGTGAACTTTTGATTACTTGGATGCAGGCAGAGCTGTACAGGAGAACGTTGTCAGAGCAAGTATATGAACTTTAACTCAGTAGACTTTGTGGAGACTTTTAAAAGTGAAAGTGCGCAACAGAATTAAGTGGGTGAAAATGGCTGCCAAATCATCTAAAGTTACTAGAAGCACGGGGGCTTTGCCAGTTCAGCAATCTTCATTACAGCCTTTAATGCCCCCCCGGCACCTGCACCCGCACCAGCCTTGACAATAAAAGATTTGCAGGATGTTTTGCAAGAGGCTTTGAAAAAGCAATCTCAGCAATTAGCTGAACTTATTGAGGAGAAGAACACAGAAATAAGGGCAGACATCTTACTTGCACTTCAAGGCATGGCTGTTTGTATTGAACGTTTGGATGAGAGAGTGGAAGAACTTAGCCAAAATAATGTGAGATTAGATGCCAAAATGACGGATGCTGAAACGGTGATGGAAAAGATTGATGACGATTTATTATTGGTTCAGCATAGAGAGATGGAGTTTGCTGTGAGAATTAGAGGGATGAAGGAAGACCCTAAGGAAAATTTGAAAAAAGTAGTTTCAGAAGCCCTTGAAGAGGTTCTGGGGCGCTCAGCAGAAGATATTATGGTGGATATAGATAAAATATTTCGTGTTAATTCCTGGATTGCAAGACAAAGGAAACTACCTAGAGACGTGGTGGTTTATTTTACAAAGAGAGCAATTAGAAATGAGGTTATTCAAGCCTTTTATAACAGCAAATTTGCAGTTGCAGAGCAAGAAGTTTTAATTTTTAAAGAGATCCCTCCAAGAATTTTAAGGAGAAGGAAAGAGTTTGCTTTTTTGGCAGAAGAATTAAGAAGACGGGATATCCAGTTCAGATGGGAGATCCCAGTAGGTATGGTAGTGATGCATGCAGGCACGAGATATCATCTTCTCACAGTGTTACAGGCACGTGATTTTTATGCCAAAATTTTGAAGGCAGTGTTAGATGTTTTGTGCCAGCCATGGCAGTTCCCCAAAAAGGTCATCAGATGGGAGCAAAGAGGCTTCTTTGCTCCCACTGGTGGGTCAGGGGTCCCCGGCCCCTGCAGCCCCATTGGAGAGAGTTAATTGGTAAGGGAGGGACTGAGGACCCCCATAAAAACCTCTGCTCAGGGGCTGCTCTCTCTTCTCTGCTCTCTTTGTTCTCTCTTCTGCTTGCTTGCTTGCTGATCCATGAGCTCAACCCAGGCATGGATGCCTCCATGGCAGGGAACTCTATTTACTTTATCGTTAAATAAAGCTTTGACTGATTGCATCCCTGCGCGATGCCTTTTACTTGGAAGCACCTTAACGAACCATCGGCCTCGTGAGACCATCTCACAGGCAGTCCCCATACCACTTCTGGAATCCAAAAGGAAGAATGGTGAAGGAGAGCGTCAACCACAAAGTGAGAGTACCCACGGTGCTGAAGGAGTTACGCAGCTGAAAGATGGAGAATTCCAGAAAGTTACAAGAGTGGATCAGGTTTCAGTATCAACGGAGGAGGTCAGAGAACAAAGAATGACATGCGCTGCAGCTAGACAAATGAGACAAGAGCAAGAACACCAGAGAGTTATGACTACATCTCAAAAACTTACTTACAGTGAAGCAGTGGGAGGAGCGAGGCCAAAGAGAGTGCAGGTGATTTTGGAAGAGGTGCTCCAAAAGCTTCAGGTCGCAAAAGATGGCGACAAAGCTTCTAACCTGGAATGTTAATGGTTTAAATTCACCACATAAGAGAAAGAAAGTATTTCAATATCTAAAGCAATTTAAAAACGATGTTATTTGCTTACAGGAAACACATATTAGAGCGGCTGATCAAAAGTACTTGGTAAACTTTAGGTTGGGCACACAGTTTATTGCTTCCGCGCCTGATAAGAAAAATGGAGTTGTTATTTATGTTAAGAATACTTTAACAGCGAGTTTAATTGAAGAAGACAAACAAGGACGATATGTTATAATTGAATTTATTAATGGAAGGCAAGAAAACGCTTTTGGTTGGATTATTTTTACAAGGAGATTTTTACAATTTATTACACAGCAAGATTATTCAGTGGGATTATAAATCTTGTATTTTTATGGGAGATTGGAACGGCGTCTTGGATGTACAAATGGATAAGGGAGGTCTTTTTAAAAGCATGCCAAGTCATGCTAAACTGCCTAAATCTTTTTTGGAGATGAAGGATGACTTGGAATTGTGAGATGTTTGGAGAGAGAGGAATTTGCAAGAAAAAGACTTTACTTTTTTCTCCGATAGGCATCAATTTTTCTCCAGGATTGATTTTGTATTAATTACTAATGATTTTTTTCCCTAGGATTAAGAAGATCAAGATTTGTCCAAGAACTATATCTGATCATAGTCCAGTATGGTTGGAGATAGAAAAAGATAATGGAGATAGACGGTCTTGGCGTTTAAATGAAAATTTGTTTAGGTACCAGGAAAATGTGGAAGAGTGTAAAAAACAGATGAAAGAATTTTTTAAAATTAATATGCATAAAGGTACCTCTATTGAGATGGTTTGGGATGCAAGTAAAGCTTACATGAGGGGTGTATTAATATATTTGAACAATAAACATAGACGTAAATTGGAATTTAAGAGAAAAGAATTAAAGGATGAAATTAAGGAAAAAGAAAAGGCTTTAATTCTGAATCCATCTGATGGGAAGATTAAAGAGGTAATTACTTTATTAAGGAGTCAGTTTGATATGTTAATGGCAGATCAAGTGGCAACTAACTTACGGTATGCTAGACATAACACTTTTTATAATGCTAATAAACCGGGTAGATGGTTAGCTTATTTATTTATTTATTTATTATTTATTAATGGGATTTATATCCCGCCCTATCTCCCGAAGGACTCAGGGCGGCTAACAACAAAACATATAATAAGTACAGAAATTAAGATAAAAATAAAATTAAAATCATCTGTGCAATAAATTAAAATTAAAAATTAAAAATAAAATTAAAAATTGTAAATATAATTAAAATGCCTGTCAGTCCAGGTCAGCCAGGTGGAAAAGGAGTGTTTTGAGGCCGCGGCGAAAGGACTGGAGATTTTGGGCCATCCGAAGCTCAGGGGGGAGCTGATTCCATAGGACGCGCTCCCACAGAGAAGGCCATCCCCCTGGGGGTCGCCAGCTGACATTGCCTAGCTGACGGTACCCTGAGGAGGCCTTCTCTGTGTGAGCATACTGGGCGATGGGAATTCGTTCCCAGCAGCAGATGGTCCTGCAAGTATCCCGGGCCTAAGCCATGTAGGGCTTTAAAGGTAAGTACCAGCACCTTACTTGCTAAGGAAGAAACAAAGAGCTTGTAATATAGTTAGAATAGAACATAAGGGTAAAGTAGTATATCAGCAGAATCTTATTAAAAAGACCTTTGTTGATTTTTATTCTAAGTTGTATGCCAGAGATAAGATTAGAGATGTAGATATAGATGAATATTTGATAAAAGCTAATATTCCTGTTTTTACGCAAGAACAAAAGGAAGGGATGAACCAATTGATAACTGATGAAGAAATTTTTCTGTCGTGGAAAACTGCCTTTATTTCGTTGATTCCGAAGGAAGATCAGGATGCCACCCAAGCTAAAAACTACAGACCAATATCGCTTTTAAATACTGACTATAAGGGACGCGGTGGCTCAGTGGGTTAGGACGCTGAGCTTGTCGATCGGAAGGTCGGCAGTTTGGCGGGTCGAATCCCGAGTGCCGCGTAACAGAGTGAGCGCCTGTTACTCGTCCCAGCTTCTGCCAACCTAGCAGTTCGAAAGCACGTAAAAATGCAAGTAGAAAAATAGGGACCACTCCGGTGGGAAGGTAACAGCGTTCCGTGCGCCTTTGGCGTCTAGTCATGCCGGCCACATGACCACGGAGATGTCCTCGGACAAGTGCTGGCTCTTCGGCTTTGAAACGGAGATGAGCACCGGCCCCTAGAGTCGGAAACGACTAGCACGCATGTGCGGGGGAACCTTTACCTTTACCTTTTATAAGATATTTGCAAAAATCTTAGCTAACAGATTAATGAAGGTAATGCAACAAGTGATTCATAGTGATCAAACTGGATTTATAAGTGGTAGACAAATGAAGAATAATGTGAGACATATTGTAGATTTATTGGAATTTTTGGAAAGAAATAACCAGATCCCCGCAGCGCTGATCTTTCTGGATGCTGAAAAAGCCTTTGATCAATTGGATTGGCAATTTTTGATGAAAGTATTAGAGAAAATGGAATTTGGGGAAAATTTTTTACAACCTATTAGGGCAATATATCAGAAGCAAACAGCCCGTATAATAGTAAATAACAGTTTGACAGAACCATGCAATATTGAAAAGGGTACAAGACAGGGGTCACCTTTATTGTTTGTTTTAACATTGGAAATATTACTGATTAAAATACGAGATTCAAATAAAATTAGGGGAATTCAAATAAGAGATCAGGATTATAGACTGAGGGCGTTTGCGGACGACCTGGTTATTACAGTAACTCAGCCGGATTATTCAGTTGTAGAATTGATGGAGATAATAATGTTATATGGGAAAGTTTCTGGATTTAAGATAAACATACAAAAAACTAAAATATAGTCTAAGAATATGACTGTATCACAAAAGGCTGTTTTAGAAGAGCTAACGGGATTTGAAATAGTTAAAAAGATTAAATATTTGGGGATATATTTGTCAGCTTCAAATGTGAAGTTATATAAAAATAATTATGAAATGTTATGGGGAAAAATACAAAAAGAATTAGATAGTTGGAAAAAACTACAATTGTCTTTATTGGGAAGAATTGCAGCAGTCAAAATGAATGTTTTGCCAAAATTTTTATTTTTATTTCAAATGATACCTATACTTAAAAAGGATTCAAATTTGGAGGAATGGCAAAAAAGAATTAATAAATTTGTCTGGGCAGGGAAAAAGCCACGAGTTAAATTTAAGATAATGCAAGATATGCATGAAAGAGGTGGTCTTAAAATGCCTAATCTTAAATTATATTATGAGGCTGCTGCTTTGTCATCGATAAGTGACTGGTTTAATTTAACACAAGGGAGATTATTAAATCTTGAGGGTCATGATTTGTTATTTGGTTGGCATGCATATTTATTGTATGATAAGAAGGTGGATAATGTGTTTAAGACACATATTTTAAGGTATGCTCTGTTGCGAGTTTGGAAAAAGCATAGACATAAGTTAAATTATAAGATACCAATGTGGGCAATACCTAAACATGCAATAGAGATACATTGTGGAATGGAGAAGATGGATTGAATATATTCACAATAAATATGGGACTAAAAAGTTTCATTTAGCATTTGAATAAGTAGTATTTTTATGACGTATAACTAGTTAGTAGTTATGTCACTAATATTTTGACTATGGAGAGTTAAAGTGCGATAGAATTTAATGTTTTATTTTTGTTGTTAGCATATTTTAGATTATGCTTGTTTGTATTATTATACCCTGTATTCAGCTCTGGGAAGTCGGGGAGGGAGGAGGGGAAGGGAGGGGGGGTTGGGGAGAGGGGAGGGGGAGGAGGGGGTTTTTTGTATTCAAAAATGTATTGTAAAACTTTTCAATAAAAAAAAGAATATGGATTTCTAAGGGCAGTCTGTCCATTTTCATTCACACATTCCCAAAACTAGCCTTGCCATTTGGCTGCAGCATCAAGTCACCCCCAGACTCCAGAGGTTTCTCCCCCCCCCTTGACAGGGCTGCAATCAGTTCATTGTTGAAGCAGCCTTTTTGGAATTTATTTTTCAAACAGACAGTCAAGCTGCGAAGAACGCTCATGCTGTTTTGGCCATAATTGCTTCTTAGCTTGCCTACAGACTCAGGGGGAGGGGGAGGAATGGAACGTGGATTGCAGGTGCCCAACGGCCAGGCTGTGAGAACCAAGGTCACTCAGATGCTGTTTACAAAGAACTGAAGGCTTTCTCTTGTAATAACTGCCTGGAACTTAACTGGACAATGTGACCTGCAGTATTAGAGAAAGGGGAGTTTCTATACTTTTAATATGCTGAGTTTGGTGCCAAATAAGTTAGAGCTAGCTTTTCTTTCATCTGTGCCAAAGTGATGTACTCAATAAAGTTTTGCCTTAGAGATTGGACTGCCTCAGCTGTGCTTATTTCATTGGGTTCGTCAGTCGGAACCATGACAGTAAGTTGTGCCTTTCATTTCTTAATCATTTTAAGGACTATTAATCTTTATTAAGCTAAAAGAGGCTCAATTTAGAAGATCTGTGCCACTTTGGGGATTTCATCTTGTTAAACAACAAGGAAAAAGGCTGCTAACACAAGCTTAAATAAGGAAATATGGACTATCTTTAAAAAAATGATGGAGAATTATCAGTGGTTATAGTTTCTTATTTTTAGTAATTTGTAACTTGGTCTGCTTTGCTATGGATGGCTAAAACTTTCTGATTTTTATGATTTCTGTTTGGTCAGCAATTCTTAACTGACTTACAAAAAAGCTTGTTGTTGTTGTTAGTTGCGAAGTCATGTCCGACCCATCGCGACCCTATGGACAATGTTCCTCCAGGCCTTCCTGTCCTCTACCATCTTCTGGAGTCCATTTAAGCTCACGCCTACTGCTTCAGTGACTCCATCCAGCCACCTCATTCTCTGTCGTCCCCTTCTTCTATTGCCCTCAATCTTTCCCAGCATTAGGCTCTTCTCCAGTGAGTCCAAAGTATTTGAGTTTTAGCTTCAGGATCTGGCCTTCTAAAGAGCAGTCAGGGTTGATCTCCTCTAGGACTGACCGGTTTGATCGCCTTGCATTCCAAGGGACTCGCAGGAGTCTTCTCCAGCACCATAGTTCAAAGGCTTCAATTCTTTGGCGCTCAGCCTTTCTTATGGTCCAGCTTTCACTGCCATACATTGCAACTGGGAAGACCATAGCCTTGAATATACGCACTTTTGTTGACAGGGTGATGTCTCTGCTTTTTAGTGTGCTGCCTAGATTTGCCATGGCTTTAGCAAGCATCTTTTAATTTCTTGACTACAGTCCCCATCTGCAGTGATCTTGGAGCCCAGGAAAATAAAATCTGTCACTACCTCCATTTCTTCCCCATCTATTTGCCAGGAATTGAGAGGGCCAGATGCCGTGATCTTGGTTTTCTTAATGTTTAGTTTCAACCCAAGTTTTGCACTCTCCTTCTTCACTCGCAACAAGAGGCTCTTTAGTTCCTCTTCACTTTCTGCCATTAGAGTGGTATCATCTGCATATCTTAGGTTGTTGATGTTTCTTCCGGCAATCTTAATTCCAACTTTTGATTCATCTAGCCCTGCCTTTCTCATGATATGCTCTGCATATAAGTTAAATAGGCAAGGCGACAGTATACAGCCTTGCCGGACTCCTTTCCCAATTTTGAACCAATCAGTGGTTCCGTGTCCAGTTCTCACTGTTGCTTCTTGGCCTGCATATAGGTTTCTCAAGAGACAAATAAGATGGTCTGGTATGCCCATCTCTTTAAGGACTTGCCACAGTTTGTTATGATCCACACAATCAAAGGCTTTAGCATAGTCAATGAAGCAGATGTAGATGTTTTTCTGGAACTCTCTAGCTTTCTCCATGATCCAGCGTATGTTAGCAATTTGATCTCTAGTTCCTCTGCCTCTTCGAAATCCTGCCTGTACTTCTGGTAGTTCTCGATCCACATACTGCTGGAGTCTAGCTTGTAGAATTTTAAGCATAACTTTACTAGCATGAGAAATGAGTGCAATGGTGCGATAGTTTGAACATTCTTTGGCACTGCCTTTCTTTGGAATTGGAATGTAAACTGATCTTTTCCAATCCTGTGGCCACTGTTGAGTTTTCCAAATTTGCTGGCAAATTGAGTGTAGCACTTTTACTGCATCGTCTTTTAAGATTTTGAATAGCTCAGCTGGAATACTGTCACCTCCACTAGCTTTGTTGTTGCTCAGCTTTTCTAAGGCCCACTTCACTTCACATTCTAGGATGTCTGGCTCGAGGTCAGTGACCACCTCATTGTGATTATCAGGGACGTTAAGCTCATTCTTGTATAGTTCTTCTGTGTAATTTTGCCACCTCTTCTTAATCTCTTCTGCCTCTGTTAGGTCCCTGCCATTTTGGTCCTTTATCATGCCCATTTTTGCATTAAACGTTCCCTTCATCTCTCCAATTTTCTTGAAAAGATCTCTGGTCCTCCCTATTCTATTGTTTTCTTCTATTTCTTTGCATTGTTCATTTAAGAAGGCATTCTTATCTCTTCTAGCTATTCTTTGGAATTCTGCATTTAATTGGGCATATCTTTTTCTCCCTTGCCTTTCGCTTCCCTCCTTTCCTCAGCTATTTGCAAAGCTTCCTCAGACAGCCATTTTGCTTTCTTGCATTTCTTTTTCTTTGGGATGGTTTTGGTTGCTACCTGTTGTACAATGTTGCAAACCTCTGTCCATAGTTCTTCAGGCACTCTGTCTATCAGATCTAATTCCTTAAATCTATTTGTCACCTCTACTGTATATTGAACAGGGATATGATTTAATTCATACCTGACTGGCCTAGCGCTTTTCCCTACTTTCTTTAATTTAAGCCTAAACTTTGCAACAAGAAGCTCATGGTCTGAGCCACAGTCAGCTCCTGGTCTTGTTTTTACTGACTGTATAGAGCTTCTCCATCTTTGGCTGCAGAGCATATAGTCAATCTGATTTCTGTGTTGACCGTCTGGTGATGTCCATGTGTAAAGCCGTCTCTTGGGTTGTTGGAAAAGAGTGTTTGCTATGACCATCGTATTCTCTTGACAAAATTCTATCAGCCTGTGCCCTGCTTCATTTTGTACTCCAAGGCCAAACTTGCCTGTTATTCCAGTTAACTTTTGGCTTCCTACTTTAGCATTCCAATCTCCCATGATGATAAGGACATCATTTTTGGGTGTTAGTTCTATAAGGTGCTGTAGGGCTTCATAGAACCGGTCAATTTCATCCTCTTCAGCACTGGTGGTTGGGGCATAGACTTGGACTACTGTGATATTGAATGGTTTGCCTTGGATTCGAACTGAGATCATTCTGTCATTTTGAGGGATGTATCCCAGTATTGCTTTTCCTACTTTTTTATTGACTATGAAGGCTACTCCATTTCTTCTGAGGGATTCTTGCCCGCAGTAGTATACCTGATGGTACTACTCTTTCTCTAAAGAGGGTTAAGAAAATGGTGAAGCAAATGTAGAGTCAACTGTAATTTTGGAATATAAACCTGACACCAATTTTTATTATGATGGTTTAAATACCACCTCCAAACACAATTGAAAGATTAGCTCCAAGAAAATTCACAACTTTTAGAAGGACAAGTTTGAGACTTTTTCCTCATGGACATTAACAAGGTTGAGAAATCCTTGAGAGAAAAAAAAGCTTATCAGAGAAGAAAAAGATTTTATTCCATGAAGACAAGCTGGAAGCAGTGACTTAAACTTAATGAATCAATTGGAATTAGGATGTATTTTCATTGATTTGATATTTGTAATTAAAAGTCTTAATCTAAAGTTTGAAAATGTATTTTCCTTTATATATAATGTTTAAGTAATTCCTAAAGATTGCCAAATGTTATTTGAAATGTATTTGAAAATATCTATGTTAAGAGAAAGTTAAAGAAAAAGATGTATTAACTTAAAGGAAAATATAGTTTCAAAAAGGATATATACAAGAAAAAATATTCTATGAGGGTAACTTGAAGGGAGTGATCTAAATTTAATACTTTAATTTTATTGGCCTGAAAGCGAACTTTAAAGGATGTATGCTAAGAGGAAAAGAGGTATTAGAATATTTTAAATTTAGAAATGTTTTTAAAGAAAAGGTTTGTTTTAAAATGGATGAAAAAAATATTTTCCCCTTTAAGGTTAAAGAATCTGAAAGAATACATAAATTTTGTTAATATAAATGATGATAGTTTATAAAGATTATTAAGTGCAAATAGAAATACATTTGAACAGCAAGGAAGATAAAGTAGAAATGGTTAAATTGGTTGTTCTATTCAAAGAGGAGAATATATTTATGTTTTTTATTTGGATATCACTTCTGAATTTTGTGGTTGTAATGAAAAAAAATGAAAATTTGACTTTGGTTTTGCCAATTAGATTGGTTGTTATAGAAATGGCTAGTTATATACAAATGTGTAAAAGTAAAAAGTTGAGGTTGTAATGCCTTTTTCTTTCTTCCCTTGAACCTCATATTTTCTTTACCCCTTCCTTAATTTCCTATTTTTATCTTTCTTTGTATTGTATGCATTGATAAAGCAATAAGAGTTATACAAGGCAAGAGGTTTCTGCCCCCTTAACAGGAGAGATGCAATGGGCAGGCTCTTCTCTTGCACACTCATTGGCAGACAGAGGAGGAGTGTGGCTTATTTTCTAAATGATGTTTGCTTTCACTGTTAGGTCCCAAACTGCTCTCTGCTGTTTGCATCTGACACACAGCGGCCTTTTCCACTTTGGTGTCTCACCGGAACTGCAGAGGTTCCACAAAGCCCAGAAGAGAAAGTGCTTCAGCACAGGGATGGTGCAGACTGAACCTTCAGCCTCTCTTCCACCACCCACCCATCTCAAACAGCTACCTCAGACCTGTAGCCAGTCAAAAGGTCCACCAGAATTGATAGGTTGGTCCCTGGGGGCAATTTAGGAAGGAGAACAGACCACTGCCCCCCCGCATTACTGGTTTGTTGCCCATGACTGTCCCAACGAGCAACGGACGTGTCAGACACTGGATGGGCAAAGAACCAGTTGTCTGAACCATTTTGAAAAAACTCGATTCCAAGTATTGAATCCACTTGAAAATGTATTAACCTACACAAACCTAGCCAAAATATAGCATCACCTATATTACTTTAGTAGCTTTTAAATACTTGTGAAAGAAACAGACTCCACAAATGATATGACTTTAGTTCAACCTGATGAGGAGTATCATTTTTGTTGTCCTTGTCTCAAAATTTTGATCAAGAGGATGATAGTTCCCAGACTTCATTTAGTTTCTGAGTTAACCCATTTCTTAGGTTTGTGTTATACCTGGAAAAAAAGAAAGCACTTTACTATACATAAACCTCGTGGTCCAGTGCGGATGCTGGCCTGGTAAATAAAGCTCGTGGGCAAACTGGCTGCCCCACGACTACTGTCCCTCTCGTAGGAGTTGCAAGGACCCCCCCCCAAAAAGCAACAGGGTATCCATCCATCTTTGTCACTGTCCAACAGATATCCCAGCAACATAGAACAGGTAGTCCTTGAATTAGGCTTTTCTGTTGCTAACCAAAACATTTATGTGAGTTTTCCCCTTTTACAATCTTTCTTGCCACAGTTGTTAAATGAATCAGCGAAGTTGTTAAGTTAGCAACAGGGTTGTGAAGTGAATCTGGCTTCCCCATTGACTTTGCTTGTCAGAAGGTCATACAAGGCGATCACATGACCTGGGACATTGCAACTGTCATAAATAAGTCAATTGCCAAGCTGCAATATGGTGGGTCCATCTGAATTTTGATCATGGAGATGTTGCAACGGTTGTAAATGTGAAAAATGGTCATAAGTCACTTTTTTCATTGCTGTTGCAGAATTGAACAGTCACTAAACAAATGGTAAGTCGAGGACTACCTATAGATAGGAACATTGGAAAGGTGCTAAGGTCCACCTTGTCAGCATCCAGTGGTCAAGCCTGCTTTACAGCCGGCCTGTGAGACTAGGTGCTTCGGATGAAGAAGGGAGAAGGCCCAAATCTGGAAACCTGAACTGCCCTTTTTGAACCAAAGTTGTTTTTTTCAGGAGGCAACTGGACTTTCTTATGTTTCTTTTAAAGATGTTTCGCTTCTCATCCAAGAAGCTTCTTCAGCTCTGACTAGATGGTGGGGAGTGGAAGGATTTATATTGCTTGCAGACCGATGGTCATTTGCATTCTTTTAGCGAGTCCTTGGGACCATTTGGAGGTTTAGCTGTGTCCTCTGGGTCACCTGAGTAGTGCAAATGGGTGTGGTGCCTTCTTGGCTGCAGGATGTTTTCTGCCCTGGGTCCCTTCATGGCTGAAGACAGGTGGAGGCTGTTGGGGATGAGTCTGTGACGTCTGCATCTCAAACTGAAGTGCAAATGGTTCCTATAGTTTGCAATGTTTTCTGGAAACCCATTCATACTCTCACCATTCGAAGGCTGTTCATCCCAAAGTGCATAGCTAAAGCGCATCCCCTTTTTGAAAACCACATTGGCTGCCCTTATCACAACTGCTGGCTGCCAATACCAGAGGCCCAACAGACTGATTTTTAATATGGCAGAAAAGTATAAATATGCCAACTGCTTTTAATTAATATCCCTTAGTTTGAAGTAGATCAAACCTTGCTTTTGCCCAGGCTCCAAAACCTTGCTGGAGCTCAGCAAACACGTGATGTGGCTCTCGGCACAAAGGAACCACGCTGCTGGAGTGGGAGTGCCAGGGTGCATCCAGTGGCTGGGCCTGAGGCCGGCCCCTCCATGCTTTCTCCTCCATCTCCCACCCTCCTCTCTAGTTTCAGCCATTTCCAAGCACGTGGGTTGCTCCCAGATGCTGACAGCTTTCACCTGCAAATCCCTTTTCCTGTAGTTTCATTATTTTCTTACTGCAAACCATCTGGGAAAATGGCAAAGGCAAGCAAGCCACGCATGAGGTGAGACTGGAAACTCTCAAGAGTTCCCCTCCCCTCCCTGGTACGCAGAGACAGACCAGGCTCACTGATCATTCTTTTATTCAGAGACCAAATTGCAAACTCCCATCGGATGAGGATTCCTTTGAACACTTAAATAAAAATAGATTTACATGTGCGCACACAAACACTCCCCAACCTACCTCACAGTTCCTAAACAAGTACAATACTCACAATCACAATAAGCAGATAGGACAATCTCCAAGAGCAATGTTCAGGGCAGGACGGGACACGGAAGGGCAGGACACGGCAGCCAAAGGGACTGCCTTGGCATAGACGGTGGCTGCCTTGCAGCGCATGAAACCTTCCTGGGACCTTAAACTGACCCCACCTCATTTCTTCTGCCCCAGTCAAAGAACTGCCATGAAGAAACTAAAACACCCACCGTAAAAAGTGCAATTCACTAGAACTCTGCTTGGACAAAGTCTTTTTCATTCGACCTGACTTGTTTCCTTCCATACATGAACTCCAGGCCTTTCATTCACATGGCAAGCCACAGCTAACCTCCCACCCTGCAAAAGCTCCTGGGGAGCAAATGACCTACAGCTGCCAGTAACTGTGCTCTGTCTTGGGCCTTTTGCCCAGTCCTTCCACTGCTTTAAGGGGGGGGACATTCCCCCCTCCTAAGAGTGCCTGAAATTCTCATCACCCTTTTTCTTGGCACTTCTGTATTTAGCTATCCTAACCAGACACTTCATTGCAGGGAGGTTACCATCACCTTGGCCTTCTGGAGTAGCCAATTCACATTTTGCCCTAAATTTCATGGGGAATCAATCACAGTGCATGTCTGCTCAGTTGTAAACCTTAAATACTAAGTGGGGGGGGGAGAGAAGGAATGAAGAGTGGAAAGGCATCAGAGTTGCCAGAACTACTGATGCTCCCTGCCACACTTCCTTTTCCTGTTCACCTTAGGAGCACAGCTAGTTCCCAGGTTGTAAGTTGGAAGGAACAAAAAGCAGCTTATTTACGTCTGTCACAGGTTACATCTGTCCCCAAACAGAGCATTCCTCCATAGAATTTCCAGTCCTTGGCAAGGGTCATTCATTGAAAGAGTCCCCTCTGGTGCCCTTTGCTTGCACCAACAGTTTATTTTTAATGCACTGGCCACCCAAGAATAATCTTTCTGGGGGCCCTCCAGAAATCTCCACCAATAGGGGTTGTCAGCACCATCCCTGGCTTTTTGGAAAAGCCAGTGCCTCTTCCTCTCCCGTCTTTAGAGCCCATTAATTATTACAATGTATTATTGGCAGAAGCAAAAATGAAAACAACCTGTACTTTTACATACGATTAGTACAGAAATATACTTTTTAGCAAGCGCGCAGGAATCTCAACCAGCCCTCCCCAACCAAAGCTTTTCAGAGGTGTGGGAATACAGCTCCCACATCCCCAGTCCTGCCCTTTGGCTGGCTGGAGGTGGGAATTTAATTAGAGATCCAGAGGGTGGATTTGTGCAGGGAACAATGGTCTAAGCAGGATTTCCAAACTTGGCAACTTTAAGACTAATGGACTCCCAGAATTCCCCAGCCAGCCAAAGCCCCAGCCAACTCTTCAATTCTGAGAGTTGAAGTCCACAAGTCTTAAAGCTACCAAGTTTGAAGACCCCTGATCTAAAGGGGGGGAGTTACAGTTTTTTTAAAATTTCCAAAAAGAAACCACAGGCTCCCCCTGGCCAAAAACAGTTGCATCTGGTAGTGAAGAAGTGATGGGGGGAAGGAGAGAAAAGAAATATTTCCTCTTTTCAGGCTTGGAGGGGAAATCTCAGGACACTGAGTGGAAAACACAGCCCTAGACCTGCCATCAAAAAGAGTTTCTGTAAAGATTTGTTGTGGGGGACACAATGGGGGGGAGGGGATATAGTTTTTTCTACCCTTAAGAGCAAATGCTAGTAATTTAAGACAATGGACCTTGCAGCTGTAGCCATCTGGATCTTGGATTCAGGCAGCCCATTAGAAGTTAAATTTGCTGCTGCCAGGTCTTGGGAACACCTCATGTCCAAGAAGAAAAGCACAGGCCAGGGGCTCCAGCCAGAGTAAACCCAGTAGATAGAGGTGGACATCTCCTGGCTTAGAAGCTAAGGCCCCTGGCCAAAGGGTCAACATCTGGGCTGGCTGTGCTGGTGCAAGTGCTGGGACAGGCACTTGCAGACTCATCTGGGCAAAGGCAGCAGCCTCCCTCAAGAGGGGGCTTGCAGGCCTAAAGAGAAAAGAAAGAGCACACAGCCAGGCAAAGGACGGGCTGACTAGTGCCCCAACCCTTCTACTTTTGCATGTCACACTGCAGCAGGAGGACAATTGAGGGGTCGCTCTTGGCTGCCTCCTTGAACTCTTCCAGGCTGATCTGGTCATCTTTATCCTTATCCATCTTGGTGAAGATCTTGTCGACCCGCTGCTGGGGTGTCAGCCCATCTTGATCCATCCGCATCATAATGACAGTGCCCACCATCTTGTAGATAGCCTGAAAGACAGATGGGAAAAATGAGCCATGGTTCTTCCAGTGCTGATCACAAGACTTAATCCCTACTTTGCTGCAATAAGCAGCCATAGACTGTGCATAGACTTCTGGACACCTGAAAGTAGGACCATCAGCATAGGACCAGCCTAAGGGAGATATGGTACCGTTATCTGCTCTTCATTTCAGGAAAGGACAACTTTGGGGGGATTGGGAACCACAAGATTTCCTGATTTTCCTGACTTTTGGTCAAGCCTATTTTATGGGGTTCCCAGGGAAAAAAATTATAAAGCTGTAGAAAATTGTGTCTGAGTGATGATCTGCTGTGACTTCACAACATAATTTCAGCTTGGCCACCCTGCATTGGCCTAATTATGAATACCAAGCCTGAGGTGGAAATCCACCCAAGAGAACTTCTGTTACCTCAATGATCTCTAGCATCTCTAAGCGTGTGATCTTCCCGTCCCCATCCAAGTCATACATCTCAAAGGCCCAATTCAACTTTTGCTCAAAGCTGCCCCTGGAAGTGACGGACAGAGCGCAAATGAACTCCCGGAAGTCAATGGTCCCATCTCCGTTCTTGTCAAATGTGCGGAAAGCGTGCTGGGCGAACTTGGATGCGTCACCATAGGGGAAAAACTGCAAGAGGAAAAATGGGAGAGGCGTCATCACAGGGGTTGCTGCCTCAGGTGAAACGCCTGCAGGTGCTCCAGCAGCAGAAACAGCAGCAGCAGCAGCATCCCATCCCTCAAGACCCTCACCCAATCAATGCTGAACAGGAACACTATTTCAAATTTGTTGCTTTTCCTAAGGTTCATTCCAGAAAGTCACAAATGACTTGAAAAGTGCATCCTATCCCTTGCAAAGCCAGTATAGTGACACGGCTAATCTGTTGGATTAGAAGTGATGAAGCTCAGATTTATTTATCTATTTATTTATGATATCCTGAGTCTTGGGTTCAAGTTCTCTCAAGAGCTCGCTAGGTAACCCAGAGCCAGTCACACTCTCCTGCCTCACAGGACTGATGTTACAGGACATAATGGCCACCTTGAGCTCCAGATGGGAGGCTTTACTGATAAGCCAACATTATCCAAGTGAACTTCATCGGACCTATAGCACTCAGAAAGTAGAACAGAATAGAACATTCTTTGTTGGGCAACTGTGATTGGACACACAAGGAATTTGTCTCATGTGCATGTGCTCTCACAAGCAACAAAGTGATAAATCATAAATCAAAAGATACAACCAACAAACTTCTTAAAATGGGACAGTAGAGCTTCCAACCTTTGTGGCTACTCCAGGAGCTTTGAAGTTCATACATCAAGAGAATGCCTGTGTCAAGGTTCCGACTAATGAAACAGTTCAAAGAATCTTCAGGCATTGTTTATTCTAAAAAGTCTATATAATAAGAACAACACGTCAGCATGGCATGAATGGGATGCCAAAATCTGAATTCTCCTCCCCGAACACATCATATCAAATAATTCCCTCCCTTAATTTAAATGTCATAAATCACATTCTCCAATTAGTTTAACATGCAAAGCTTCACTTCCGTTCTTGCCATTCCTTATCTTATTTAAAACAACCGGGGTAGCATTCTCCTCCCCCAGCCCCAGCTTCATTTAATTCAAAGCAAAACAGTTTAAAGGAAAAGGCTGCCTCTTATATTGTCAGAGCAAAAACATCCCATGTTTGCAGCGTTGACAGCCTGGTTGAAGCAAGCAGCCCTAACTCAGCTGCCCTCGCCCCTCCATGCCATACCTTGATGTAAAGTTGCTGGAATTCCTCCAAGTTGAGGATCCCTGTGGGGCAATCTTTCAAAAAGCCCTTGTACCATTGTTTCAGCTCTTGCTCATTAAATTCAGTGCTTCTCACCAGGTCATCCAGCATCTCTGGAGCCAACTTGCTGTTGTGCTTCCCCATTGTGACTTCTGGAAAGAGAAAAATGCTAGCCATGCCACTGCCCTGGCACAGTCTTCAGTTGCCTCTGGCTCCCTCTCTCTGTCATGTGCCCACTCTGGGTCATAAAGCTGCATGGGGTAGAATGTACCCCTTCATTTTCCCGGAGGACTGTTCCTCTGATGGTGCTACATATTTCATAATAAAAAGGGAGCCAAACGGTGATTCACTAACACCAGGAGAAAGACATGCCAGAAGGAATGCCTATACCTATACCTATACAAAGCCTACATCAGGGGTGTCAAACTGCCCGCCCATGGGCCAGATGCGTCACGCGCCCACCCCATTGCTGGCAATAGCAAAACTGTCCCAATACATTGCACGATGTCACATGATGTCACGAGTTTGACAGGTCTAGTCAACATTATTCTAGAATTAAGCCAATGGAACTGCTTTTTTTCAATTTTTCAATTTCTTTTTCAACTAAACATTTGGGGGAAAAACCAGTTTACTTGTTTTAATTCTTTAGAAATTTTTAAATTCATAATGATCTAAGAGGAAAAAAATAAAAAAAATCACAGAAAAAGAGACAGACATTTAAAACAGGGAAGATAGTGATGAATTTTTCTACAAAGGGTCAAAAACTTTTGTAAACTATTCTAAACTGACATTTTGCAACAGGGAAAATATTAATTTTTAAAACATTTTAATTTTTAACAAACAAAAAAATCATTGAAATAAAGACTGACGTTATAGCGACTTGCAAAATATGTCATATGTTTGAGCTTATGCCCACAAAAGACTCAACCTATATATGTATCAAATGTAAACTATATGATTTAGAAGAAAAAGTAAAGGGTCTAGAAGCAACTCCATCCACTCTAAAACTCAATGAACAAAGTAAGAATCCCCAACCTAAACAAGAAGATTACACCAAAATTAACACAATAGGAGCAAATAGCTTGAAAAAAATGACCCCATATGTGAACAAAATAAGAACACCAATACAGCCAAATTAAACACAGTAGGGAATAAAAAGCTTCAAAAAATGACCCTATATATGAGCCTAACAAGGAAGACCGATGGAAACATGTCACTTTTAGAAGAAAACAACAACCAAGAGCAAAGCCCCTACTATCTACTCCTAGCCCACTCCAGTGAAGCCCCTCTGGAACTGCTTTCATAGCCTCCCCCCAGAAGAAAATATGCAGATACCCTATAAAAGAGCAGACATCAATAGTCTCTAAAGAAAGAGAGACAACCCAGCAATCCTGTGACAGGCAGAATAGTATCCCAGACTTCCCTAGGGGGGAAAAAGGCGAATATTGGTGATAGGAGATTCAGTTCTTTGGGGAACAGAAACTATAGTCTGCAGACTGAATAGTCAGTCTAGGGAGGTATGTTGTCTCCCTGGAGCAAAAATCAAAGATGTAACTGAGTCCCTTTCTAAAATAATCAGCCCCATGGATTACTACCCCTTTCTTCTCCTATACGTGGGGGCCAATGACACAACAAAAACAATAACAAGAGATTACAAACAGCTAGGGAAGAAAGTTAAAGAATTAGCAGCTCAAGTGGTGTTTTCATCCACACTTCCAACAAAAGGCCAACATCCAATGAGGGAGCAAAGGATTTTAGAACCACTAACTGAAAAACTGGTGTCGTCAAGAGAACTTTGGTTTCCTAGACCGTGATCAAGACCTTTAGAACCTGATTCCAAGCACAAACCACTAGATAACCAATCATATAAGGAGGTAGGGAGTAAAGAAGAAGAAGAAGAAGAAGAAGAAGAAGAAGAAGAAGAAGAAGAAGAAGAAGAAGAAGAAGAAGAAGAAGAAGAAGAAGAAGAAGAAGAAGAAGAAGAAGAAGAGGAGGAGGAGGAGGCAGAACACTGTGAAGGAGAGAGTGATGGAAAAGATGGAAAACCTTGTTCCAAAGTAGGAGATAAAAGAAACATACCCAAGACCCATAAAGTACTCAAATGCGTATACACGAATGCTCAAAGTTTAGGGAACAAACAGGGTGAACTTGAAGTACTAATACATGAAGGCAGATATGATATGGTTGCCATTCCTGAAACATGGTGGGATGAAACTCATGACTGGAATTTACTGATGGAAGGGTACAAACTATTCAAAACAAACAGACATAACAAAAGAGGAGGTGGAGTTGCATTATATATAAAAGATCATTAAAGGTAAAGGTAAAGGTTCCCCCACACATGCGTGCTAGTCGTTTCCAACTCTAAGGGCCGGTGCTTATCTCCGTTTCAAAGCCGAAGAGCCAGCGCTTGTCTGAGGACGTCTCTGTGGTCATGTGGCCGGCATGACTAGACGCCAAAGGTGCACGGAACACTGTTACCTTCCCACTCTAGTGGTCCCTATTGTTCTACTTGCATTTTTACGTGCTTTCGAACTGCTAGGTTGGCAGAAGCTGGGACGAGTAACAGGCGCTCACTCTGTTACGCAGCACTCCGGATTCAACCCGCCAAACTGCCGACCTTCTGATCAACAAGCTCAGCATCCTAACCCACTGAGCCACTGCATCCCTAAAAGATCATTACATCTCTACAAATCCACAAAAATGAAAAACTCCTAGAAGCAGTGGGCAAGGCTCCATCTTAGGTACTCTTCAATATCTTGAAGATATGACTTTAGATGAGGGAATAGAAGGGGAACTCATCAAATTTACAAGTGATACTAAACTGTCAGGAATAGCCAACACCCCAGAAGACGAGCTCAGGATCCAAAAATATTTTGATAGACTTGAACAATGGGGCCTGTTCAACAGCATGAAATTTAAGGTGGAGAAAAGCAAAGTTTTACACTTAGGCAGGAAAAACCAAAGGTACAAATACAGATTAGGTGAAACCTGGTTCAAAAACAGTAAACTGTGAGAGGGAGCTTGGAGTCCTAGTGGAGGATCACTTAAACTTGAGCCAGCAGTGTGCGGCAACAGCCAAAAAAGCTAATACAATTCTTGGTTGTATAAACAGAGGTATAGAATCAAAATAATGTAAAGTATTAGTACCACTTTATAAAGCCTTAGTAAGACCATACCTGGAATACTGCATCCAGTTTTGGTCACATTATAAAAAAGATGTTGAGACTTAGGAAAAAGTGCAAAGAAGAGCAACTAAGATGATTAAGGGCCTGGAGCCTAAAACATATGAAGAATGGTTGCAGGATTTGGGTTTGGCTAGAGAAAAGAAGGACTGGGGTGACATGATAACAGTATTCCAATATTTGAGGGGTTGCCACAAAGAGGAGGGGGTCAACTTATTTTCCAAAGCACCAGAAGGCAAGACAAGAAACAATGGATGGAAACTAATCAAAGAGAGAAGCAACCTGGAATTAAGGAGAAACTTCCTAACAGTGAGAAAAATTAACCAGTGGAACAGCTTGACTTCAGAAGTTGTGGGTGCTTCATCAGTGCAGGTTTTTAAGAAAAGACTGGACAACCACTTATCTGGAATGGTATAGAGCAGAGGTCCCCAACCTTTCTCAGTTGGTGGACTGGAGGGAAAGGGAGGGGGAAGCACACACACAATGCAAACTGGGTGGCACTAGCGCCCACATGACACAGTAGCCCTGTATTCTGTTCCAGCCTACTACCGGCCCTGCAGAAAAGGCAGGGACAACCCCTTTGCAAAAGGCTGGAAGTAAGCCCGCCAAATTTATTTACACAAAACAGATCCAAAACAGAGCAAAACAAAATACGAACCACTAAAACAGGAGCTATTCAAACGGTTGCCTTCAGCAAACCAGCCCTCCCACACATTCCCCTTTTAAACAGTTCAAGGCGTGGCTTCTCTCTGCCTCCTTCCGAGGTGCCCCATTGCCTTCCTCTGTTTACTCCTGATTGACTGCCTCCTGCGTCGGGCGTCCTTGAACAGGGCCAGCTGTGGGTCATCTTCATCCACGCTGTCAGGCTCACACAGCTGGGTCTGTGTAGTAACCAGATGGGAGGGGCCTGGCTGAGAGCTCTGCGAAGCCTCAGAACTGTCCTCTGCAGGCTCTCCAAACCCCTCCTCCTCCTCCTCCTCTGAATCGTCCGACCCAACTGCCGAACCCACAGGCTGACCCTGAATCACAACACCCTGCCCCATTTTTGCCACACAGGTGCTAGCGCCCTGTTTTCACCACGTGGTGCCCCATTTAGGCCATGTGTGCCCCATTTTTACCGCATGGCACCCATTTTCACCATGCGGTGCCATTTTTGCTGTGCAGTACCCCATTTAGGCCGTGTGGTGCCGTTTTTGCTGCACAGCATCCCACTTAGGCCACACAGCACCCCATTTAAGCTGTGCGGCCTTGCACTAGTACAAGTGGTGGTGAGTGCATGTACACACATGCACGCACTGGCTGGCCTGTCCCGAGGCCCAGTGGCCAGTAGGCCACGGCTCAGTAGTGGACCACGGCCCATAGGTTTGGGTACCCCTTGAGCAGGGGATTGGACTAGGAGACCTCCAAGGTGCCTTCCAGCTCTATTCTGGTTAAGATTATTAGGATGAAAGTTTGTTCTCCGAGCTTTTGGGTTGGTTTCTGAGCATTTTGTTACCAGGCTAGGTAACATCCTCAGTGGCGTAAGATTACTAGGTTTGCCATCTGAACAATGACACAGAGAGAAAAGCAAAACCGATCTTCAGCATTTGGGCAGCAAATAGTTCTTTGAGGTTGAACAACAGCATTGCCAACTTCAGCAACTCACTTGACAACCAATCAAACCATGAGGTAAGGAGTGGTGAGAAGGAAGGGGAACTCCGATATAAAACAGGACACGATACCAAGGATGCATTTGGTTAATATAATGCATGTGGTTAATATAAAAGGAAAAAGGAATGACGTTGCCATAGGTGTATACTACACACCATCCAATCGAGGAAATAAATGAACATTTTGCTACTAATTTATACAATAACAGAGCTTGAAGATCTTTGAGTCCAGCCCCCTGCACAAGCAGGAGACCCTGCCATTCCAGACAAATGGCTGCCCAGTCTCTTCTTAAAAGCCTCCAGTGATGGAGCACCCACAACTTCTGAAGGCAAGGAGTTTCACTGGTTAATTGTTCTCATGTCAGGAAGTTTAATTCCAGGTTGCTTCTCTCCTTAATGGGTTTCCATCCATTGTTTCTTGCCTTGTCATCTGGTGCTTTCAAAAATAATTGACCCCCTCTTCTTTATAGCTGCTCAAGTATTGAAATATTCCTATCATGTCACCCCTTTGGGGGACCCTGCAGCCCTCTCCCCACTGGCCAGGGTGCCTGGCTGGGACGCTTCAGGCTTCCTCCTCGCAGCCCCATGCCAGTAGACTAGAGGAAACAGCTCCCTGGGAGAAAGCCCCCCCCTGCAAGCCGAACACTTGGGGGATCAAGAGAGGGCTTTGGCCCAGAGGGATGGTGCCCCCTAATTCTGGGGAGGGCCCTACCCCCTTTGCAAAAGGAAAGCTGCTGCTAAACCGCCGCCTCCACTTCTGAGTTCAGTTTCTCTTCCACGCTCTCCTTTCAGTGCCAAGGAACTGACAACTCAGCGCTTAATGTATTTACCCTTCTCTCTTGAAAGGCACATTTCTTCCAACCTCCAGGGAAGTTAAGGGCCAGGAGAGGAAATCTTGTTTTTCTGGTCAGGTCTTTGTCCTGATAGGGCCCGGAAGCCCTTGTGCCAACTGGCCCCGAGAATCACAATTCCTTCTTCGCCAGCCACCGTGGACCATAATGGCTCATTTTATGCCCGTTCCACAAGTCCCCAGCCACAGGCGAGCGACGCAGATGGGCATAGAGAGGAATTTGGCCTGCAGACCAAAGACTGACCCGAGAAACGCCACTTCTTGGCGCCCAGTCTGTGTAGTCCAGCAGCAAAACTGTGACCCAAACAGCTTTCTCCTTGCGGCGGTTCTGCAGCAAGTGAGGTCTGAAGATATACTGCCCCTGAACTTGGATGTTTCACCACCATGCCTAATAACGGTTGTGCCTTTACTAGGGCAATTGCCCTGTTTTGTGAGGACAACTTTTATGATTTGCTGTGTGACATTTTGGGCAATGCAGGTAGATTTGCAGACTTACAACCGTTCATTTGCTGGCCGTTTGAGCCCGCAACGGCACTGAAAAAAAGTGACTTATGACCATTCCTCACACTTACGATCCCTGCAGCCTCCCCAGGATCATGTGACCAAATTTTGGGTGCTGGCAACTGGCATGTACCTAGGGCAGTCTCAGCACCCAAGTCTCCTCATCACCACTTGCAAAGGGAACTGGGGAAGCCAGATTCCCTTCACAACAGCCGTGATTCACTTAATGGCCATGGCAAAAAATTGTAAAACCGTGTGTGACTCATTTAAGGACCACCTTGCTTAGCAACCAAAATGTCTCAGTTGCGGTGATAAATTGAGGCCTGCAGTACTGCAGTACGTTTAGTACTGCAGGTATCACCAGTTCAGCCATTTTTTGCAAAGGCCTTGCGAGAAAGATGTCTGATCTTTTTCCAAAAAATAAATAATAAAATAAAATAAAATAAAGATAAAGAAATAATAAAATAAAATAAAGTAAAACAAAGTAATAAAATAAAATAAAAATCTATCAGGCTCCCAAACAGGAGGAAAACATTCCAGGCCAAAACCTGAACTGCTGCAAGTCAGAACAGTTTATTTGTGGCAAACATTTGACTTGTCTGCCTATGATATACAATCTGTACATGCCCCGATATAGAGACGGGCGTTTTTCCATTGCTTTGTGCAACCCAGGACTTGCTGTTAAAGAGACAGGATCCAAGACTCAGCTTCACTCAGTCCTACGCAGATTTAATCCTGTGTGGGTCCAGCAAGTGAATGACCAAGAAAGTGTAATAGTAGAATTGGGGGGGGGGGAGAAGAGACAAATGAAGTTTCCAAACATAAATTAACCAGTTTTAAATCTCTTGGAAAGTCTATTTTACAAGTACAAAAACAGATATAAATAAGTTACACTGTACGGAACAGGCCAGTCTTCATAAAAGTCTTAGCTGCACTTATGCATTCCATGCGTCTCTTTACCTCTACTGTATTTCGTCCAGAACCTCTTTATTGGGGGGGGGCGCTTTGTTTATCACACCTTTTTGCCAGGCGCTGGACACCACACTCTGTTTTCCAATTTTTCCCAGGCAACAACCCTGCAAGTAGGCTGGCTGTCACCAAGTGGCCAAAGTCAGGGGGTTTTTAGGCCCACCTCCTCCCACTCCTTAACCAGTACCTCAGAGGGCTGACCAGTTTTGTGGGAACCACTGTCTTCTCTGGCAAAGTCTAAGGAGGTGGAAACGAGTTGCTTTTTGAGGCTCCGCTGAGGGATGGCTGCTTTGCACCCTCAGATTCCTTCTCTTCTCTCCCAGGCTAGATACCTGGTGGATGATCTTCAGAGGGCAGAAAAGGAACAGCAGCCATTTCACCGTCCCCTTCCTCTGTTGCACATGGCAACAGATGCTGTGGCTGTCATGGCAACTGCTGCACTGTTGCAAGATTGACCCCTGCAGCAGCAGCAGCAAACATCTCCCCTGAAGCAACTGCCCAGCTGGCCCTTTCATCCATGCGCCCCTCTTCCTTCTTGTCCCTGCTCTGTTATGACCAAGCAAAGCTGCCACAGGGACCCCCTTCTGATGGTCCCTGCGGCTCCAGGCAAGAGGTTGCTGCCATTTTGAAAGTCTTCTCGATCCTAACTTGCAAGGCCCGTTTTCAGTGGAACCAAAGATGGGGCAGCCAATTTTTTGGGGAAGGGATGGCTCTCCTTCACTGGGTGCAGTTAAGCATAAGCTGCACCACCATCTGTCACACATGCTTCAACAGGGATTCTGTCACCAAACAGTGAGTTAGTCTTGGTAGCCACACTGACTCCTCTCATTGCTGCTATGTCTGTACTCAACACTCTTCAGGTCAAATATATAAAGCACTGCATTGATTGGTAACATAAAGAAATACAAGGTGGATTCATAGGAGCTTAAGCTTAACTTGCAAACATCTAAGATTGTGCTCAGCATCCAAAACAGAGCAGGCAATCCTCAAAAAACATTACAGAACATCTCACGGGACTGGAGGTACTACCACCTCTGAATCCTCAGGCTCTTTAGGGATCTTGCAAAAAAGGCCTGCCAGATAAAATGTCTGGCTAGTTGAATTTGCAGGTTCTCAACTGTGCTACCAAAAAAAAGCAAAATGGAAGGAGCCCTGTAGCCCTACCTGAGCAGAAGACTAGGAGAACCTTTTTCAGAACTGGAGGCTTCCTTGATTTGCAATGCAGCTTTCTGCTGAAAGACTGGAAAGAGAAATGTTTATTTGTTAAGGCATCTATATGCATATATGGGAGGGGGAGGGGGAATTGCCGTTTTCCAAGGAACTCCCACAGGTTCTACTCCCCACCCATGAAGGCAAGCAGATATGCTGCAGTCAACTCTTCCAACCAGCATGTCAAGCAGGCTCTCCGTTCTGTCTAACTGGGCCACTGCTTCAGATGCCAATCCTGCCCTTGCTGTCTCCATACCCCCAGCAGCCAGGTATCTGGAAGTCAACAGTTCACCTGATGGACCGTCATGCCCATCTCTCTGGGCTGCCTTCCAGTTCCCCATCAGCATCTGACATCACTGTGCTATTTAATATGCCTATAATGGCTGCCAGGTTCCATGCTGTTTTGCCCATCGTCCTTCTTGGCACAGGTGTGCTTGTCCACCCTTGGAAGGCAAGCACAGCCCCAAAGGCATGTCCGGCTCCGCCAATCCCCTACCCTTTCTTGTTTGACCCATGCACTTTCTATGCTGGTAGAGGTAGGGGGCTGGACTGATTTTCTGAATTTTGCTTCAGGAACCATAACAGGAGTGGCCATTTGCATAATTCCATGTAAGACAATGAAAAAAATGGTCTGGTAAGGATGCAGTTTTGTCTTGCCTTTAAAATCCTGGGTCTCTCTGAGTTACAGCTAGACATGGTGCTCTTAAAACCAAAACCAAAAGGCAAACACCACTTTGCTTGAGGTGTCATTTTGCTATAAGTGGTTGGGTCCCTCCCAGTGGCAGTTTGTACAGACTTCTATGACAGGTAAGGAAGACCTGGGAAGGGGCCCCAGAAATAGCCTTCAAAGCACCCAAAGTCCCACATCACTGAGCCCTCACATTCAGCCAGAGATTCCCTTCCTTGGCTTTCTCTGCATATTGGTTATTTTCTCCATAATCAAGCTGGACAAACACTGAAGCCAAAAATAGGCAAGAAGGGTAAAAAAAATCAGTTACGCCACCAAACTCCTCCAGAGAGAATCTCCAGCAGACACAGGAATGTCCTGACTGGGGCTGACCATCTTGCCTTGGATGACAGAGACTCTAACCCAAAGAGATGCCCATGGAAGGGCGAGGGGCAAGGTCTTCAAATGACAAGGTCAGCCTCTCCAAATTCACCACTCTGGGAGCCAACAGACACAACCCTCATCCAGCATGTCCAAAGACTGGCAAAGAGAAGAGTCACGTCAGTCCGTGGTGGCCCAAGAGCAGGAGAAACTGGGCAGCTGATACCTTTTAATAATTGCTTAGTGGAAAAAGCTACTCATCTGCTGCTTCTTAGGCTCCCTCTGAGGTTTCGTGTTGGATCCGTGATCTCAGAATCAATCGGAGAAGGGCCCTTTAAGGTCAGTAAGCCCACCCTTGGGCTCAGTCCACAGGCCAGCACCCATGACAGATGACTGTCCAGTTTCTCCTTGGACCCATCTAGGAAGGGGACACCATGGACTCCCTGGGAAATTGGCTCAGCTCTCAACCTGCCCTTCCTCTTGAGAATCTTTTCCCCAACATTCAGTTGGAACCTGCCTTGCTCTTGTGGAGCGCTAGACACGAGTCATGCTCATCCTCTTGGGATCTCTTTTGGGGAGCTGGAGGCTTTTCAGTAGGAAAGAGTTGAGCTATGACACCCTCAGGATTGCGGTGCATTCACAGCAGGAGCCACAAAACACTCCGCCCCCTCCACTTTGCCAAGGAGAAAACAAGGCTGATCTAATCTGGCTTACAAAATGTTCTGAACACGAGAAAATGCTCCAAAATGACTCCCTATTCTGGCTACTGCTGGGCATTTGCTTGACAACTGAGATCCCTGCTCAGACCTCCAGGAATTCACCCTCAAAACTCAAGGTGGAACAGTGCCATCAAGGGACCTCTCTACCCCTTCCCTCTGACATGCCCTCATCCACACTTCTGCAGGCTGTTTTCTTGGTCTGTTTTCCAGCCTGGCATTTCCCAGCTTGGTGCCCAGCGACATCAACAGTCTTGGTGCTCAGACTGTTAAGGGCTCAGTGATGCAAGCAAGCTTGTGATTGCTTGTGATCCAAATGACTGCATAACCGATACAGAGTTCAACTTAGTGTTCTAAGTTAGCTGGCTATTCTCTGGGTTCGCATAAACCACTCAATCAGAAACAAAATCCAGTGGTGGGGGCCCATTCACTGAGACCCCCTCCAAAAGTCTGTTGTGTTAATGCAGCTGGCTCAGGTTTGTAACTGATCCATCTAAATATGCTTATGAAGTCCTCCTGTACAACCACTTGTAAAATAAGGCATTCTGCCCATACTCACCCCACATCTAGGGGTCTCTCTCCATTGCTGAACCCAAGACTTCTTCCCTAGCAGATGACCCTGGCCACTTTCACCCCCTCACCCCCAGGCTGGATAAGATGTATAACTGGCTCTTGAAGACGGGTCAGAGGAGAGCAGGCCCACCACTGCCCCCCTCCAAGGGAAGGCTCTGGCTGACTCTTCCAGTTCCCTGCCCAAAGACAGCCCAGGGGGGCAATTACAGTCAGACCGGCTCATGGTGAGCCAACCGGGCCACCGACTCAGTCAATTAAGAGGACCCAGAGTGGTAGTCAGTCAGCTTCATTTTCATGTAGAAGATGTTCACACAGTTGTTCACATTGAGGTTGGCTGCATCAGCAAAGGAGGAGCAGAGCACAAACTGGATTTCCAGAAGAGGCTTTGTGGGCTTCAGGCTACTGTCCTTGGAAATGCAGGCATGAGGGTCGCAGACCCAAGACCCCCTTGCTTGCCTCCCTCAGGAGCTTCCTGCTGCAAGGGGTGTGTATGTGCGTGAGACACAACAATGGTTTGCTCGCCCACCCCATCTGCCCATCTGCAAGTTTTTTGGACACAGCAAGAGTCTTTTTATCAATCCCTCTGCCTGACTAATTGTTGCAAAGACCCTGATGGATAAGGAAAGCCCTTAGGGGAGTGGGGAAGAGCTGTGTGACCTTTTGAATGCAGAGAAGCAGGTTACAGTCAAAGGTCAGCACTTCCTTCTCTAGCCATTGTAAAAATAGCTGGAAAATAGGAAAATGCCTCTCCCCACCCCCACCCCCGACTTCAGACAACAGTTTTGTCATTTCTCTCCTTGGCTGAGAAGAGGCAACATCGCAGCTCCTTTGCCTCCCCCTCCCCCGGTTTGCAAAGGCAAGAACCTTACCCCCCCACCCCCACGCCAGACAGACAGAGATGCCCTACGGCCAGGCACGGGCTTGCCGCAAAGGACTGGGAGAAGGGGCGTAGGGGACGGGCGGGCAGGCAGACGGGTGGAGCCCAAGGGGGCTTGGCGGGGGAGTGAGAAGGGGACCGCATCGATCTCCGCCTTCCCTCGGGCCGGAAGGCAGCGCCTGCTTCGCCTTCCAGCGCTCGGCTCCAGAACCGCCGAGGAAGCCTGAAGGCGTGAGGCGCGTGTCTCCCCGGCACCCACCTGCGCGCTCCTGGGCCCGGGGGTGGTCTGCGGAGCCCTAGGGCAGGAATCCGCCGCACCCCCACGAGGAAGAGGCGCCGCAGCCGCCAGCGGCGGAAGCTCCCGAGCTCCAGAAGCGCCGGCGCCGCAGCTCACCTGGCGGGCGCGGGTCTGCTCCTCGGCCGGCTGCTTGCCTGCCCTCCCTCCCTCGGAGGCGCGCCCGGTGCGGAGCCGGAGCCGCGGGAACAGCGAGCGCTCCACGGGGAAGCCGAGGAGGAGCTCCGCCGCGCTGAGCCCCACCTGCGCCGCCGCTTCGGCACCTTCCTTGCCCGCCTCGCCTGGAGCAGAATGTGGCGCGCCCGGCGCCCGCCCGCCGCCTCCGCGCGGAGCCTCATTGGCTGCGCCGAGTGGCAGTCACCCCTCTTTCGCTCCCGGAGGGGCGACTCCTCGCCCGGGCAGCGGAGGGGTCCGGAGCCCCGGCAAAGCAGCAGCCTTGCGCTCGGCCGAGGCAGGAGCGGGCAGGGGTTGCCCTGAGGCGGGGCAGCCCTTCGGAGCGCTTGGTAGTCCGAGGGGCCGGCGGCAGGGGCTGCTCGCTGCGCGGACTCCGTTCCTGCAGGAGCGGCCGAGGGCCGTCGAACCTGCTCAGGCGGGCGGCTCGGTCGCCGCGGCGAGAAGGCTGCCTAGTCACAAGATGGCTGCCGGAGGGGGAGAGTATGGAAGGCGGCCCAGATTCACCTGAAGGCTCCTTGCCGCAGCCCTCCCCCTCGCTCTGCCCCTTTTCTGAAAATTGGGGGGGGGGCACCGGCAATAAAGAACGTGCAGGTGCTCGCTAGCCGTTTCCCACGCAGCTTCGAGTTTTTGAAAAACTGAAATAATTTTCCATTAGAAGCAGTCGACTCAGGAAACCCTTAGGTGGAGGGGGAACCCAGCAAGGACAGGGATGGGTCTGCAGGTGAATTGGCAGCCCAGCTGCAAAGCCTGTTTATGAATCTCATTGCCTAGAACAGCCCCTTTGCTCCACCATGGCTTTGGGTTTGGCCTGGGATATGTGTGTCCTACCGCCTCTGTCTTATGACCGTTTTTCACACTTAAAATTATTGTCGCATCTCCATGGTCACGTGATCAAAATTCAGACACTTGGCAATTGGTTCATATTTATGACGTTTGCAATGTTCTGGGCTCACGTGATCACTTTTTGTGACCTTCTGACAAGCAAAGTTAATGGGAGACCTAGGTTCACTTCACAACTGTATGACTGAGTTAACAACTGCACCAATTCACTTAACAACTGTGGCAAGAAAGGTCATAAAATGGGGCAAAACTCACCAATTATATCACTTAGCAACATGTTTTGGGCTCAATTGCAATCATAAATCGAGGACTACCTGTAATGTTCAAGCACAATTTTTAGAAACGTTCAGGTGCCCAGGAAGGTGAGCTGAAACTGCTTAAAGACTAATTCAAAACATGATAGTGCCACAGCCCTCTTCATCTCTTCCATTGTGCACAGCCAACCTAGACCAGTCTTTCAGTGCTCATTAAAGCAACGGAGGCTGCCAGTCACAAGAGTTGCCATTCCCATGTGCAAAGTTACAAGGAGAAAGAGAGGAGGGAGCAGCAGGTGCATCACTGCCAGTGTCAACTCTACAATAAGCATGGCTGCAGTGATTTTTTTCTTCTCATTCTAGGTTGCCACATAGACCGGAGGGGGGTTGCCCAGGTGTTTCTTTAGTCAAAATAATCTTCTGTCTTGTGGGGACCAAGGTCATCTGCTGCTCCCGCGACCAGGAAAAGCTTCAATCCAATACCTGAACTACCCTCTACCGAGCCGATCATCCCCTCCCTGAAGGATTGGATCGCACAACTCCAAAACACCTGCCCAGTTGTGAGAAAAGCTTTAGACAAGGCTAGGGAAGCATATAAGTTCCAGGCAGATCAGAAACGAACTGAGCCCAAACCATTCCAAGTGGGGGGGAAAGTATACCTGTCTACTAGATACCTGAAATCCCTGCAGCCCTCTAAAAAACTAGGACCAAAGTTTGTGGGACTTTTCCCCATTAAAAGGAAATCAATCTGGTAACAGTACAATTAGAGCTCCCTAAGACACTTAGACAGCTTCACCCAGTATTTCACTGTAGTCTCTTAAAACATGAATTGAATTTGCCTTTAAGGTCAGCTGCAGCCCCTCCTCCTTTTCCAATCATGGTAGAAGGAGAGCAGCATTTTGAAATCAAGGACATTTTAGACTCTAGGAAATATGGTTCTGTTGTTGTTGTTGTTGTTAGCTGCGAAGTCGTGTCCGACCCATCGCGACCCTATGGACAACATTCCTCCAGGCCTTCCTGTCCTCTACCATCTTCTGGAGTCCATTTAAGCTCACACCTACTGCTTCAGTGACTCCATCCAGCCACCTCATTCTCTGTCGTCCCCTTCTTCTATTGCCCTCGATCTTTCCCAGCATTAGGCTCTTCTCCAGTGAGTCCTTCCTTCTCATTAGGTGGCCAAAGTACTTGAGTTTTAGCTTCAGGATCTGGCCTTCTAAAGAGCAGTCAGGATTGATCTCCTCTAGGACTGACCGGTTTGATCGCCTTGCGGTCCAAGGGACTCGCAGGAGTCTTCTCCAGCACCACAGTTCAAAGGCCTCAATTCTTTGGCGCTCAGCCTTTCTTATGGTCCAACTTTCACTGCCATACGTTGCAACTGGGAAGACCATAGCCTTAAGCCTTAAGTTAAATAGGCAGGGCGACAGTATACAGCCTTGCCGGACTCCTTTCCCAATTTTGAACCAATCAGTGGTTCCGTGTCCAGTTCTCACTGTTGCTTCTTGACCCGCATATAGGTTTCTCAAGAGACAAATAAGATGGTCTGGTACTCCCATCTCTTTAAGAACTTGCCACAGTTTGTTATGATCCACACAATCAAAGGCTTTAGCATAGTCAATGAAGCAGAAGTAGATGTTTTTCTGGAACTCCCTAGCTTTCTCCATGATCCAGCGTATGTTGGCAATTTGATCTCTAGTTCCTCTGCCTCTTCGAAATCCTGCCTGCACTTCTGGTAGTTCTCGATCCACATACTGCTGAAGTCTAGCTTGTAGGATTTTAAGCATGACTTTACTAGCATGAGAAATGAGTGCAATGGTGCGATAGTTTGAACATTCTTTGGCACTGCCTTTCTTTGGAATTGGAATGTAAACTGATCTTTTCCAATCCTGTGGCCATTGTTGAGTTTTCCAAATTTGCTGGCAAATTGAGTGTAGCACTTTTACTGCATTGTCTTTTAAGATTTTGAATAGCTCAGCTGGAATACTGTCACCTCCACTAGCTTTGTTGTTGCTCAGCTTTTCTAAGGCCCACTTCACTTCACATTCTAGGATGTCTGGCTCGAGGTCAGTGACCACCTCATTGTGATTATCAGGGATGTTAAGCTCATTCTTGTATAGTTCTTCTGTGTAATTTTGCCACCTCTTCTTAATCTCTTCTGCCTCTGTTAGGTCCCTGCCATTTTGGTCCTTTATCATGCCCATTTTTGCATTAAACGTTCCCTTCATTTCTCCAATTTTCTTGAAAAGATCTCTGGTCCTCCCTATTCTATTATTTTCTTCTATTTCTTTGCACTGTTCATTTAAGAAGGCATTCTTATCTCTTCTAGCTATTCTCTGGAATTCTGCATTCAAATGGGTGTATCTTTCTTTTTCTCCCTTGCCTTTCACTTCCCTCCTTTCCTCAGCTATTTGCAAAGCTTCCTCAGACAGCCATTTTGGTTCTACACAGTATTTAGTAGCTTAGAAACACCTGCCTCCATCCCAGAACGAATGGGTTCATAAACGCCACATCAAAGCCCCTAGGTTACTTAGTAAATTCCATGCTATGTACTATGATAAACCAGACTAGTCCCTTTGTTTATTTGGTTTTTTTTTCTACAGGTGGATCTCTCATTCTTTTAAGGGGGGCGGCATATCAGAACCCGTTCCTTTGCTGGGGGAAAGAGAGATTTTGTTAGTTAATTCTTTTCCCTTTCCTTTCCTGCAGGTTCTGTGGGGGTGAAAGCTTTGGGGAATTGCAATGTATTTTTTTTCCTTTCACTTAACCACTACAATGTATCCTCTATCTGCTTGCTCTTTGAACTGTTTCCTCTTGATGCCAGCCTGGGGTGAGAAAGGAATGTGCCTCAGCCATCTGGCTTATCTCTAGCTGCAGAAGTAAAGTTGCGAAGACCCAACAATGTTCTCACACCCTTGGGAATGGCATCTTAGCCCTGTTCCCACAGCGGACTTAACACCTCGGGATTGGCCCATTTGAACTGACCAGATGAACTATTGGGGTGAGGTTTGCTTCTTATTCCTTTAACCTATTGATTTGGGCAGGAAACCCTCAGATCCTGCCTTATGCCTGCTGTTAACTTCTCCTAATAAAAGTTCATTTTGGGATGACTCTGTTCCAAGAGTTCTGCTTTCTTGGGAAGAGGGATTGAAGCAGGTCCTTAAACTGCCAAATGAATATATTGGGGAACGTAGTTGCTTGCATAGTTTTGTGGGTGGGACATTATACTTTGTAATTGGGTAATTGTTACTTGTGTATTGAGACTTGGTTTCACTTTTGACAGTGCCAATACTTTGTAACTAATAAATATGTTCTTTGAGGAGTTCTGCTTTATTCGTCTCTTGTCTGTCGGAACCATGACATTAAACCAAGTCTCCTAAAACTTTCATTTTCTCAGTGTGCTGGGCCCCACAGCCTACCCATCCTTTCGGAGAGCAGTGAAGACTTGGTGAAGATTGGAAGATGGAGGAAAAGAATGGAGCCGTTGTGGCCACAATGGAACTCCAGCTGTCAGAGTGCAAACAGCCGCTCTAGCCACCGAGGAGGTATCACTGGCAGGGGCTCAGCCAAAGTCCAGTTTGATCCAACCTTGGAAGCTGGTACTGCAGGAGGGAACTACAATCCTGGCAGACCTCTATCAAGCCGAGGCTGCCCCTCAGCACAGGAGCACTCCTGTAGCTGCTGAAGAGGAACTCCTGTTGCTGCCATCCCAGGGCTTTTTGTCCGTGGCATACCAGAAGGGAAAAGGATTGATCAGAGGGGACAACTCCGGAGACTGGAAGCTTCCCCTCCAACCAAGCTCGAGGCAAAAGCCCAGTCCAAGCCACAGCAGATGCCAGCACCCTATGACATTGATGAGGAAGGAGAGGAGGATCTGATGGTAAGTCAGCCCATCCCATCTTTTGCCATCCCCACCAAGATAATAATACCAAAAACTAGGACCCAAATGGACTTAAACATTTTAATAGACTCAGGTTGCACCAGGTGCCTAATTAATATTTTTAATTTTAATTTTAACTGGGTTTTAATTTTCTCAGGGTTCTATTTAATCTCTTTTAATTTGTTTTAACGTTTGTATTGACTGTTTTTTAAATGCCCTGTAAACCGCCCTGAGTCCTTCGGGAAAGGGCGGTATATAAATCTAAATAAGTAAATAAATAAATAAAATAATCTGCCCACAGTGCTCAAGCTGGGGATTTGAGTAAGGCTGTTACACCTAGCCATGAGATTTGAACAAGCTGACGGATCCCTTATCTGTGGTGCACCTGCCATGCACCTGACAGAACCAGTGTGATTGGAAATGGGTCGTCACTGGGAAATCATCCATTTTGTAGTGGTCCCGAAAATGATTGAGGCTGTGATTTTGGGTCTGGCCTGGCTCGACAAATGGTGCCGAAACATCTGGTGGGAGAATGGAGTGAGGAATTTAAGATTGGGGATAGGCCCCCTGCCACCTGCCATCACCAATGACATAAAGGACTATACCATAAATGAGGCTCAGGAAGAGCACCCTGAGACACTAAAGGCTGTTGTAGAAAAGCTGCCAGGAATCCAGCTTGTCCCAACTGAACACCATGATTTAGCTGAGACGTTTATGAGAAAGAGTGCAATGTCCTTCTCCCCAGGCTATGGACTGTGCCATTGAAATTTTACCTGGGGCCAAGGTCCCGAAGCCAAAAATGTACTCAATGAGGCCCAGAGAGATGAAAGAGTTAAGAGAACATTGATAAGAACCTGGCTTATCCAACCAGCAAAATCATGTGTTGCAGCCCTGTATTGTTCAAAGAAAAGAAAGATGGGTCGCTGAGATTATGCATGGATTTTAAAGGGTTAAACATTGTCAGCATAGAGAACATGTACCCCCTTCCCTTGATGAAGAACATGTTGGCCAACCTAGCAAAAGGGAAAGTTTTTAAAAAGTTGAATTTAAGAGAAGCTTATTACTGAGTCCAAATTAAGGAGGGGACGAATGGAAAATTGCCTTCAATTGCCTCCTGGGAAGCTTCCAATTTAAAGTGATGCCTTTTGGACTACTGTATTTATGCAATTAATCAACCAGGTGCTCCATGATCATTTGTATAAGAGGGTTTTAGTTTATCTTGATGACATTTTCATTTACACTGAGACTATGGAAGAGCACATTAAATTGGTCCGCAAAGTCCTGAGGAAACTACTAAAGGCTAACTGTATGCAACGCTATCTAAATGTGAGTTTCGCCAGACACGCCTTTACTATCTAGGCTATGGTACTGAATTTCAAACGGAATAGAAATGGATCCTGCAAAAGTGAAAGCTGTATTGAAATGCCAATCCCTTCGGACCCATAAACAACTTCAAAGCTTTCTGGGGTTTGCTAACTTTTACCACCAATTTGTCCCCTCTTTCGCAAAGATAGCCATGTCAATAACCAACTTACTGAAAACAGGGAAAGGTGTGTGGGGGGGGGAAACCCCAACCTTGACAGCCATTGCCATTAATGGCATTCCTCTACCACAATCTGCCTCTCAAATAACCACTAGAGCTCAATTGCAAAAGCAATCCACCGGTCCTGATGACCGCTTACTGAAAAGACTTAAAGAGCAATTAGAGACTGACATCTGATTCAAGGACAATAAATCTCTATTAAGCCTTGGGGAGGGCTAGCCTGGAAGAGTTCTAAGCTGTGCCCTCAGGATTGAAGCCCTTCAGCGCAGTCATGATGCAAAGCAGGCCAGTCACTTTGGGTTCCTGAAAACATATTTGGTATTGTTAAGTCGTGGGCTCTTGGGTGCAGGAATGATGACATGAGGCTGAGTACAGGATAACTCATACTTTATTCTTGCTGGAACTGTACTGGAACTTGGCTGCAACCAACCACAATAACCCCTAGACGGCAGCCAATAGGTTTCAACCTACTCAAGCCGCCTGGGGCTAGCCAATTGCAGGAGAGGAGACAGCAAGACTTGAATACTGGAGAGCTGTTAGACGCTCCAGCAACACATGTGGTGTATCACCACAAGCCCAGTACATAACACCCCTCCCCTCTTAGATCAGACTATGACACCCGCAATTAGTCTTGACAGCTGTCAAGACTTATTAATCAACTCACATACAACTGTAGTGATAATAATAAAAATAAATAATAATAAATTCACTGTGGCTACAATGAGATTAAACAACGTCTGAACAGGCTTACAATGCAGTAAAGCAGTTTCACAATGCACAGGTTTTCTGTAGTTAGTGGTAACAAGTTTTATAAAACTATACATCACTTTATTTTACAATGTAATCTGTGAGGTACGCAGGAGGCTTGTGTGGCCTAGAGGAACGTCTTGGAGTTCCCATCACTTTGTTGTCTACCAGCTTACCCAGTGGGCTGGGAAGACCCATGTTCCCTTGTGCTCCTGTGTCAAGGGGAATCGAAACGCTCTGCCTGGCCTCATGAGGTTGGCCCACCCCAGAGTCAGTCTGTTCTGCAGAGTAGGCACAGCGGTTGCTGAAGTTTGGCTGGCTCGCTTCGACAGGGGTTTCATGTTGCACTCCCATGCTACCCGGTTCTTCCTCAGATTCTATCTCTGCTGAGAAGGAACAACCCTGGTGGCTGGCTTGGCTGCAAGTGAGGGCTGGCTTGGCCACAAGTTTGAGGACCTTGGGAGGGACTTATGATGCAGTCCTCACTTAGTGGCCATTCTGGAAACCTTTTCCTGAGTTGGTCAATGTGTCTTCTAACCGGTCGCCCTCCCTCCAACCCCACTTCATAAGATAGGGGTCCAGATGCCTTGGTTATTTGACCAGGAACCCATAAATTCCCTTGGCCATAGTTCCTGGCCCAAACCCAATCGCCCATGTGCAGCCCCCTCGGGGGTTTTGGTTGAGAGGCTTCTGTTGCCACTCTGTCTGGATGCAACATGTCCAGTTTAGCAATCAAATGCCTCCCCCAACGAAGTTCTGCAGGACTTTTACCTGTGGGAGTGCAGGGAGTAGAATGCTGGCAGAGTAAAAAATCTGCCAATCTGTGATGCCAGTCACCTGTGACAATGCGCTTGAGTGCCTCCTTTGTTGTCCTCACAATGCGTTCGGCTTGTCCATTAGAAGATGGATGAAATGGTGCATAAATTGCATATCTGATGAGATTAAGAAAAGCCTGAAACTCAGCAGCAGTGAATTGGGCCCCATTATCAGAAACTAAAACATCAGGCAACCCATGTGTTGCAAAGAGTTTTCTCAGCACCTGGATGGTCCTAGCAGTAGTCATGTTAGGAACTGGAATTACTTCCAGCCATTTCCACTACTATCAGGAAAAGCTGCCCCTGAAAAGGCCCAGCATAGTCTACATGAATCCTAGACCAAGGAGTGTGCGTTTCCTCCCACCTGTGAACTGGGACCTGTGGCATTTCAGGCCTAGATTGTTGGCATGTATAACAACCATGGACTTGACCCTCGATGGCCTTATCAAGGTAGCTTCTAGCTAAGGCTTTCATTCTAACAATGCCTGGATGGCCTCATGTAAGGAGTGTAAGACCCTGTCTCTTAGGGAAGTGAGAATTATTTCTCTGTTCCCCCATAAAATGCACCCTTTATGTGCACACAACTCATGCCTCCTGACAAAATAACTTTGAAATTCAGAGCCTGGACTTTTTTCCAACCAGCCCATGTATACCCATGTCAACACTTTACTCAGAGTTTTATCTGTGGCAGTTTCAGCAGCGATATCCCCTGCATGGAGGCGAAACTCAGGTATGTCCTGTATGGACAATATTCTAGCAGCAGGAGCTGGATCAGGATCCATTAGTGGCAGTGGTAGTCTGCTGAGGCCATCAGCATGGCCCATTTCCTTTCCTGGTTTATAAATAAACTTAAAATTGTATGCAGACAAAAAAATAGACCATCTCAACATTCTTGGAGATAGTATGTGGGGGGGGGGGGTTTGTTTGTCTGTTGTGAACAGTCCCAACAGAGGTTTGTGGTCAGTGTAGAGAGTGAAATCCCTGCCATATAAATAATCATGAAATTTCTTAACTCCAGCAACTATGGCTCTTTGTCAATCTGGGCATAGTTGCGCTCAGCAGAGGACAAGGCCCTTGAGTAAAATGCAATAGGGACCTGTTTCCCATTTTTCTCTGTATGGCTTAAGACTGCCCCCACCCCATAGGGAGATGCATCACATGCAAGACATACAGGTTCAGACTCTATGTAATGAGTTACAGTGGACTTTTCTGACAGAAGTGCTTTCAAATCCTGGAAACTTTTTTCGTGTAAGTTAGTCCATTTTCAAGGGGCTTTTTTGTCCAGCAGCCTTTGGAGGAGCTCTACTATTGCTGCCTTATGAGATAGGAATGTGTGATAAAAATTTAGGAGACCCAAAAATGCTTGCAGCTCTCCTTTTGATTTGGGCCTAGGACCCATTTTAATGGCCTTCCCTTTAGAATCAGCGGGGTGAATACCATTAGCATGAATGCAGAAATCCAAGAATTCTGTTGATGAGACCCCAATACTACACTTGTTCTTCTTTAATTTGAGGCCTGCTTCGCAAAGCCTCTGCAAAACAGCCCTGAGCCTTCTGGCCAACACTTCTGGGGATTCCCCAGCAATAAGAACATCATCAAAGTAAGGGCAGATGCCCTGGATACCCTTAAGTGCACGTTCCATAATTCCTTGGAAAATACCTGGTGCAACACTGACTCCAAACTGTAAGCGTTTGACTTTGAATGCCCCTCTCTGAGTCACGATCGTTTGAGCCGCGGCTGTGGCCTCGTCAACCAGCAATTGCTGATAGGCCTGTGCTAAATCAAGTTTAGCAAAAATGGTTCCCCCTTGCAAAGAGGCTAAAATGTGGTTGACCACTGGAACTGGATAAGCATGCTGCTTGAGGGCCTGTGTATGTCCCTAAGGTTGAATCAAAAACATCCGCGTATTCCTCGCACACTGACATGAGGTCTTCTGTTTGTGTCCGGTTTATGCCAGTAAACTGAATACCTAAGGCATCAAACCAATCAAGTCCAATTAGACTTGTTCTCTGGCCCTCTACTACTATTACATCCAGGTGCCCCAAAAAATCTTTAAATTTTACCAATACAGTAGCTTCACCTTAACTTTAACGTGAGCATTTTGAAAATCTGTTAAAATGATATCTGAGGGTCTTAGTTTGGCCCAATTGTTACTGCCCCTACACACAAAGTTGTATGTGTCTTGCGAAATGATTGAGACAGCAGAGCCGGAGTCCAACTCCATCTTACATGGAATTCCTTGTAGCTCTACTAAGAGCTTGAGTTTAGGCTTGAGGGGGTGTCGAGCCCCGGTGCGGCAAACGCTTCTCCAGCTTCTGAAGAATCCCACACTAACTGGACCCTGGGCCCCAGTACCTCTCCTAGTTGGTTCCTCTGACTGGTGTTTGGGTGGCCGGTCTCTCTGGTGGGCTCTGCAAACCACCGTGATGTGGCCAGTTCTTCCACAAGCTCTACACGTGGCCGAATGAAATCTGCAGTTGGCACGAATATGGTTGCCTCCGCACCGCTTACATCTCGGTAAGAGAACTGCCTTGTAACTGTCCTCTCGCTGGTGGCTGTTGCAGTGTTGTGCGTTGGGTTGCCTTTGGAGTTTGTTGATTTCAGGTTCTTCTTCTGACAATTCCCCGGCACATTTGGCGACCTCAAGATGGACCGATTCTTCGACTTTTGAAAGTTGGTGGGCTGAACTGTCTGCACTGCACCCCTGGCGGCTTCGTCAGCCATCACCTCGTCCTATGCCTCAGAAAACATTAAATTGGGTCTAGCAAACAGTCTCTGCTGAAGGGTTCTGTCCCGAAGGCCACAGACGAGCCGGTCTCTTAGTCGGTCTTCTAAGTTTGAGAACTTGTAAAGGCGTGCGGCCTGTCTAAGGCCCGCAATGAATTCCAATGCTGTCTCCCCAGGTAGCTGCACTCTTTGGTCAAATTTGAATCTCCATGCCATCTCTGACATCTTGGGCTGGAAGTGCCCGGTTAGCTTCTTCTTAAGGTTTGCGTATGAAACTGCTTCGATGGGTGTTGGCACGAAAAGATTCTCTGCCAAATCGAAGGTTGCTGGGCCGCACACGCAAAGCAATGTTGTGGCCTTCAGACCTTCCTCCGCGATCTGATTTGCTCTCGGATAGTTCTCTACTTGTGAAAGGTAAGATGGCCATTCTTCCGGATACTTCATGTCAAATTCTCTTAGCTTGCCGACCTTCGGCATTCTTCCTTCAAATTCCTGCAATCTTTGGATCCTGCTTCTAGGCTCAGGGAATGCGTCCGCTGAGTGCAAGGCTGCTAGTGTGGCTTGCTAGCCGGCCTAGGTGGGGGGGAATGCCTCTTCTCTCTGGCATGTGCTGCCAACCCCTCGTTGACTTCAGCTCTTAATCAGCGAAGCAGGATCCCATCCTCATTGCCACTATTAAGTAGTGGGCTCTTGGGTGCAGGAATGACGACACGAGGCTGAGTACAGGATAACTCATACTTTATTCTTGCTGGAACTGTACTGGAACCTGGCTGCAACCAGCCACAATATATAGTCTAGCCCCTAGATGGCAGCCAATAGGTTTGAACCTACTCAAGCCGCCTGGGGCTAGCCAATTGCAGGAGAGGAGACAGCAAGTCTGGAATACTGGAGAGCCATTAGACACTCTAGCAACACACGTGGTGTATCACCACAAGCCCAGTACATAACAGGTATGAAGGCAATTTTGGTGGCCAGGCATGAAAAAAGACATTGAGATGTGAAAAACTGTGCCACCTGCACTGCTATGAAGAAATGTTTAGGGTGACTCGCTCCCTCCTTAACCAGGAGGTGAGGGAGGATCCCTTACAGGGACGGGCCGAGGAGTTTAGTCACCATCTGATGGACAAAATCGCTCAGATCCGGGCTGGTCTGGACTCTGACTGGGCGGAGTCTAACGTGGAGGAATTGGACGGTCTTGAGCATGTTATCTGGACTGAGTTCGATCCTGTTTCCCCTGATGATGTGGACAGGATCATGGGGAGGCTGAGCTCCACCACCTGTTTGTTGGATCCGTGTCCTTCCTGGCTGGTTTATGCGGCCCGGGAGGAGACACGAGGCTGGTTCCAGGCAGTAATAACTGTCTTCCCTGCCACCTTGAAGGAGGCGGTGGTGAGACCCCTCCTCAAAAAGCCTGTCCTGGACCCGGCTGTTTTAAATAATTATCATCCAGTCTCCAACCTTCGCTTTTTGTCGAAGGTTGTTGAGAGTGTGGTGGCGCATCAGCTTCCTCTGTTCCTGGAGGAAACTGATTATCTGGACCCGTACCAATCGGGTTTCAGGCCCGGACACAGCACGGAGACGGCATTGGTCGTGCTGGTGAATGATCTCTGGCGGGCTCGGGACAGGGGTTGTTCCTCTGTCCTAGTCCTATTAGATCTCTCAGTGGCTTTTGATACCATTGACCATGGTATCCTACTGCGGCGTATCAGGGGGTTGGGAGTGGGAGGCACCGTTTTACGGTGGTTCTCCTCCTATCTCCTGGGCCGCTCGTAGTCGGTGTTGACGGGAGGGCAGAGGTCCACCCCGAGGCCTCTCATTTGTGGAGTTCCTCAGGGGTCGGTTCTCTCGCCCCTCCTGTTCAACATCTACATGAAGCCACTGAGTGAGATCATTCATGGTTTCGGGGTGGGGTATCATCAGTACGCTGATGATACCCAACTTTTTCTTTCCACCCCGAACCAACCCAGCGATGCCCTCGCCGTGATGTCCCGTTGCCTGGAGGCGGTCCAGGTCTGGATGGGGAGAAACATCTCGGGTCAACCAGACTATTCCATCTCTAACGATGGGGGGTGAGGTGTTACCCCCCGTTGATAGGGCTCGCACCTTGGGCGTCCTCCTGGATTCACGGCTCAATTTTGAAGATCACATAGGAGCCGTGACCAGGGGGGCTTTTGCCCAGGTTCGCCTGGTGCACCAGTTGCGACCCTACCTGGACCGAGATGCCCTACACACAGTCACTCATGCGCTCGTGACCTCCCGTTTAGACTACTGCAATGCTGTCTACATGGGGCTGCCCTCGAGGACCACTCGGAGGCTTCAGCTGGTGCAGAATGCGGCCGCGCGAGTTGTGATGGGGGTTTCCCAATACTCCCATGTAACACCTCTACTCCGCGAGCTGCATTGGCTTCCGGTTGCCCTTCGGGTGAGATTCAAGGTGCTGGTGATGACCTATAAAGCCCTAAATGTCGAGGGTCCAGGATATCTGAGGGAACACCTGCTGCCAGCATCAAGCTCCCTTCGTCCAGTGCGCTCCCACAGGGAGGGTCTTCTCAGGGTGCCACCGGTTAAAGATTGCCGGCGGGTAACATCCAGGGGTAGGGCCTTCTCAGTGGGCGCGCCTGCCCTTTGGATCCTGCCTAATGTAAGAACCTGCCTCTGTTTCTCTACCAAGAAAGCAGAACTCTTGAAACTGGTATCATTTCAAAAGGAACTTTTATTGGCAGGTACAGAAAGCAGGAAAGCTAGGCAGGATCTGAGGGCTTCCCACCCAAATCAATTGGTTAAGCCCACAAAGTAATAACCCCACCCCAACAGTTCATCAGTCGGTTTAAACAGGCCAATCCACAGGTGACATCGGGCTGTGGGGAACAACCTGATAAGGCGCCTCTCTCAAGGTGTTCTCCGGTTCCTCCCTCTGTGCTGAGATAAGGCAGATGGCCCCGAGGCATTCCATTCACACCCCAAAGACGATACATCAAAGCAAATAGAGGAAATATTCTACATACACTGCAAGCCCCTGGCCTCCCCCCTCCCCCTGTAGGAGAACGGCAGAATCCGAGTAACCTAAACTCAGAGAATATGTATGATTAATAATTGAGGGTTCTGATATGCCGCCCCCCCTAGAAAAATGAGAGGTCCACCTGGAGACAGAAAAAATAACAAAGGGGAGAGAGTTGAAACAACACCGTTAGTCAGGCTTATCTGGGTAACAGGCGTGGAAACTTTTCAGCAATCTGGGAGCCCTGACATGCTTTTTATGCACCTATTCATTTTGTGATGGTGGGAGGTCTTTCCATGCCACCAAATATTGGGTCGACCCATGATGTTTCCTGGAGTTTAATATCTCTTTGATTTCAAAATGTTGCTCCCCTGTCACCATAATGGGTTGTGGGGGGGAGGAGCTTCTGCAGGCCTTAAGGGGGAGATTAGTTCCCGTTTAAGCAGGCTGCAGGTAGACTTGTCTTAATGGTTTTGGGAGTTCCAATTCCACTGTTACTGGGTTAAAATTATGCGTTTTATGGGGAAGGATCCTAGGAATTTGGTCCTAGCTTTTTTGAAGGTTGCAAAGATTTTAGGAATTTGGTTGAGAGATATACTTTTCCCCCCTATTTTGAATGGTTTAGGTTCCATTCGTTTCTTATCTGCCTATGCTTTATAGGCTTCCCTCGCTTCATCTAAAACTTTTCTAACCACAGGCCAAGTATTTTGCAGCTGTTTAATCCACTCTTTCAAAGAGGGGATGGTGGGCTCGTTAACAGGTAATCAGGTTGAAACTTCATCCTGTCGCCACTTGGAACGTTGTGTAATTGGTACTTGAGTGTACAGCGTTGTTGTAAGCAACCTCTGCAAAAGGCAACAGCTCAGTCCAGTTGTCTTGTTGGCAATTTATGAAGCATCTCAGGTATTGTTCTAGTACTGAGTTCAAATGTTCTGTCCCAGCATTTGTTTGCAGATGATGACTAGATGACCAGCCTTGACTGGTACCAAGTAGGTCCAAAAAGGCTCTCCAGAAATCTGAAGTAAACTGGACCCCCATCTGATATAATGCGTTGTGGGGCCAATAAATATGTAGTACAAGTAATTTGGCTAAAGCTTTAGCAGTGGGGATCTTCTGGCAGGGTATGAGGTGGACCTGTTTGGAAAATAGGTCCATCACTACCCAAATGACAGTGTTTCCTGCACTTTCTGGCAGTTTTATGAAATTCATAGAGAGCTCTCTCCAGGTGCTTGTAATAATGCCTGTCTCTGCTTTGCTGCTGCGCAGATGGGGCAGCTAGCCACATAGCTTTCAATGTCCTTTTTTATAGTTGGCCACCAAAATTGCCTTTGGTTAAATGGAGAGTTTTCATGAACCCAAAATGCCTCACCATTTTCAAGTTGGCAAAGTTGCATGATTTTTACTCTGGGGTTTTGGCATGTATAATTTTTCTCCTACCCAGGGCAGGTTGCTCATCGAGCAAAGTTTTTTGTGGTTAAGGAACCATTCGTCATTCTCCAATGCTCGTCTAAACTTGATCCCTGATTTGCTGCTCGGGGGTGTTTTTTTCTTAGAGTTTTCATTTATGGTGGTCGGGGCCTCCATGTTACTGCTCGCCGGCATCGCTTTCTTTGCCTGAGCTCTCGTGGTTATAGGGGCCACTAATTGTTTTGGAGTTATCAAGGGTTTGATCATGTTGGATTTTACATTATTATATTGTGGCATCCTTGACAAGGCATCGGCCAAAAAGTTCTCCCCCCCTCCAGGATGTACTTAATTGAAAAATCAAACCGGTGGAAATGCTGGGACCACTGAGCTTGTTTTGTGGTTTTTAGCACTTCAAGGTTCTTATGATTGGTCCACACCTGAAGGGGGATTTTACTCTCCTCCAGGAAATGTCTCCAAGTGATGTATGCCTCCTTTCTCCACACTGCCCACCTCAGTTCAGTTTCAGTGAGCTTTTGGGATGTGTACGCACAGGATTGCAATTCCCCCCCCCCGATTCTCTCGGAGAAGCACCTCTCCCACTGCCTAAATGACAAATGGCTGCCCTGGGTCCGGGTGTTTAACACTGGCTTGGCAGGAAAATGTCTTTTTAATTTCTCAAAAGCTGCTTGGCACTCCATTTCATCAGCTGGCTGGGTTTCAGTTTACTCACCCCTTTTGTTTTTAGTAGGTTTGTGATGGAGAGAGCAATTTGAGTGAAAAAGGGAATAAACTATCTGTAGAGGGTCGCAAATATCCACACCCTCCGGCTGATTTCTGCCTGCTAGGGGACCCTAAATGGGCCTGAAGTTGCCCCATAGAGCAGGGCTTTTCAACCGGTGGTACGGGTACCACCTGTGGTACATTGGCACCTGACAGGTGGTACGCAACCATCCTAGAAGTGGTAGCGGGGGAAGGGAATGAGCTGAAGTGGCAGCAGCACCACACAAGCTTGAGTGAGAGACAGCTGGAGCTGCAGGGCTGTCAGGGCTCAGCGGAAGTGCCAGGATCAGCGCCCGAGCTCCAGCTGATTAGCGCTTCTTCTGATTCGTGCTTCTCCTTATTGCCACTTCTTCTTTGGTGCTTCTTCTGGGTTCAGCAGAAGCACCAGGATCAGCACCAGATTCCAGCTCTTTCCTTCATAGGGAAGGGGGCAGGAGGGGGGGAATAAGGCTTCCACGTTCCTCAAATCTGGGGCAAAGCAAAGCAACATGAACCAGAAGTTGCCAATTGCCTGGCCGACAGTGGCGGGCTCGGTTGCGCTGCGCTGGAAGTGCAAGGCAGAGACACCCTGAAAATGGACCGGAGGGAAAGCAGAGCAGAAGGGAAATCTGAAACCACACACAAAAAAACCAAAACCCACCTCTGGACAGCCTTTTCCCCTCCTTTCTGAACATGAGGATTTGATCCCCTGAGAAGCCGCCTCCGCCTGGCCATCCGTTGAAGGAGCTTGGGAGGAGCAGAGCTCAGGGACCTTCGCCCCTTTGGCTGCCTGGATTCGGGAATGGCTCGTGCAGCACAGAGACCTCTTCCCCAGGGCTTGCAGTGGCTCTTCCTGGCCGCTCAGATGGTCCCCTGTGACAGGCGAGAGGGGCAGTGAGAGGAGGGGGGGTGCTGCCTGCTATGGGGGCTTCGACCTATACTTCATTTTGGACAAGTAGGTGGCTGGGTGTCGCAGTAGCTGTGCGGGATGTGCCTGGGCTGTGCAGGGCGCAGTAGCCCTGGCCGTTTTTCAAAACTCCACAGCATTTTTTTCCCTATGCTTTGGGTGCCCAATTTGTACAAAAAACGCCTGACGGATACCACATTCCTCTTTCCTCCGGAGAAGGTTGAAGGAAAAAGTTTGGCTCCTTCACTGGTTTCTCTTTTTTGCAATGTTGCTTTTTTTGGGCGGGGGGGGGGGGGGAGAGAAGTTTAGCAAAGAGTAGCTGTCAGCTGTGACCTGTTTGGTTAGACTTAAAAACGGCCATTTCCAAAGTAAATCCCTTGCTCGGCTTCCCTCATGGGATGCAATTCCCATGGAGCAGCCATTTAAGACAGGGGCAGGGAACCTTGGGTCTTTTATGACTGGTGGACTTCAACTCCCAGAATTCCTGAGCCAGCCATGCTGAGGGGGAAGGGAGAGGTTTCCAAGCTGAGCTATGCTGGCTCAGGAATTCTGGAAGTTGAAGTCCATGAATCATAAAAGAGCCGAGGTTCCCCATACCTAGTTTAAGATCTCTGAACTCTGGAGTAAATTTGAAACTTGCTCCATGACTGTGATGGATTATTGATTCAATCAATAATTAGAAGTCAGCATCTACCTACCCCTGAAAAAATAACATCTCTCTCCCTCTCCCTCTCCCTCTCTCTCTCAAATATCTGAGCTATCAAATTGCCAATCATGCCTGGGCTTGGGGAGAAGGCCCTCTCCTTCCTCTGTGGATAACAGTTCCCCAACCTTTTATGCGGTGTGTGTGCATGCATGTGCTTGGCTGCTAGCAGTTTGGGGAGCCCAGGAGTTTGTGGGGCACTGAGTTGTTCCCACATCAAGTTAGCCAGTGTGACTTGTTCGGTTGGGACCCAGTTGTCAGCTGTGTCCAGAGAGTGGTGTGGAGCAACTGGTGGTGCTCCAATATTGCCATATCCTAAAAGTGGTACAATCTCTGAAAAGGCTGAAAAGCCCTGCACTAGGATTCCAAGACCCCTCTCACAGTTACTACTGTAGATCCAGGTTCCACCTATTCTATGCCTGTACATTTGGCTGAAGGCAGCCTCCCACCAATACGCCAACTCTGCAGGCTTCCACTGGAGAAGAGCAGAGCTGCGGCTCGGCTGCAAAGTGGATGAGACTGGATGACCATTGGGAGCCCAGCATCTCTCTCAATTCCTCCTCACTGGGCGGCTGGCCCCGGCAGGCAAGGGTTAATCTGCCCCAGCACCCTCGCACCGCAGACGTCATCAGGGCTCGAGCAGAAGGGGAGGGGGCGCATGGGGGGCCGGGGGGGTTTGTGATACGTCGAGCCCGCGCGGAGGAGCCGCACCAGCCCCGGCGCCGCGCCGCGCCCTCCCGGAGCCCAGCCCGCCGCCGCGCACCCGCCTGCCCGCGCTCTCCGCCGGCCCATCTGCGAGGTCGGAGCAGCTGCAGCCGCGGCGGCAGCAGGACCCCCGCCATCCAACCTGCGCCTTGGCCTCGTCCACGACCTCCGTGCAAAGGTGGGCACCTCGCCCCTCGGCCGGGACGGGAAGGCGGGTGGGGCGGCGGCGGCAGCCTGGATTCTGGGGGCGTTCCGGAGCTGCGGGCGCCCCTCGCTCCGCTACGGCCGAGCCCCGGGCGCCCCGGCTTCCTTCCTTCAGCCCAGTCCGGTCAGTGCCCGCCCCTTTGGGGACCAAGTCATGCCGGGGATTCTCGTTAGTTGTCGCTTCTGTGAAATGGGCCGCTGCCGATTACCCCCTCGCACTTTACCTGCAGAGACAGGATATAGGAGCCCACTCCCTCCCCTCAAACAACCCTCCAGAATTTGCCTGCTGGGGAAGTTTGAAGCGGGGAGAGGCGAGGGAGTGGCTGACTCTCTCCTTCCAGCAGTCCCAAGGCAGAAGGAGCCCAGGACAAGGGGAGGTGAACAGGCATAGGCTCCTCCTGGGTTCCCCCTAAAAATCTCTGCTTTCTAAGTGCCCAACCTCGAGGAGGGCTCCTCCCTCCCCTTCTCTTGGAGGTGGTTCGCTTGAGAGGGTAACCTTCAGCCCTCTCCACCCGCCACAGTTCTGGGGTGTTTGGAGGGATTGATCCCCAAAGTCTGCTGCAGTAATGAAGGGAGGTTTCTTTCCCTGAAATCAGAGCTGAAGCAGGTGAAAAGGCAGAGTGGGGGATGGACAGTCTGGAGGCAGGATACTGGAGTAGCTGGTCCTGGTCTGAGCCAGCCAGGTGTTCCTTGCCCAGGTAGGTGAGGACTTTGCCAGAGGAGGATGATGAAGATGCCCTGGGCCAAGATAGAAGTGATCTGAGAGGATCCTTGGAGATCCTGCAAGGGAAGCAGCCTTAAGGCAGTTCCCTGTGGAGAACTCATTAAGAAAAAAAAAGAAAATCTCCCTCAAAGCCCCCAGGCTCTGGGCTGGCTTAGCGGCACATAGGTGGAATTTGAATGAGGAAGAGCAGAGCTTTGCATTTCTTCAGAGTCTTCTTGGGAGGAGGGGGGAGGAAGGTGGATCTCCCTTCTCAGCTTCCCTTGCAAGAGTGTGGAGCATTCTGGCTGTGATGCTGCTGGCAGGGGGTCTGGCTCTGCCCTGGCTGCAGGTCCGCAACCTCTGGGTGCACCAGACTGGCACAGAGACTATCCTTAGGAGGGAAATGGGGAAGGCTGGACAGGAAAGGCCAAGGGACGCCTCCCCTGTGGAGCAAGGATCCCTTGGCCTCATCCCCTGCCAGGGATCCAAGGGGAGTGTCCCCACAGAGGGTGGTCCAGCCTCTGCTGAACCCACCCGTTGGGGGGGGGGGGCTCTCTGCCCTCAGGCTCGCTTCCTGCTAGGAGGTTTTTCAAAATTTGGTTGAGGATTTACTTATTTGCCTCACATGGATGCTCTTGAATCGTGAAAGCCTGGGACAGCTAACAATTTCATCCTAAATAAAAACATCCAGAAAAAAGAATAAAAATGAAAATGCATCCCAAATATACCAAAAAGTAGGAGTGGTTAAGACGTCAATATGGCAGCTGGAATGGCACAATTGATGCTCTGCCCATTTTTCATGCATGCATGCAGGGAGAGCTTCACTTGTGTTGCCATGACTACCCTCTTTTTTGGAAAAAAAACACCCTGCAAATTCAAATGGGGATCCAAATAAAAAACAAAATACCAAAGTCACACTCTTTGGGAAGCCCCCCTTTGATCACCATCACCTCCCCCTGAACCGGACAGAACAGATGGGACCTGTCCATCTTCCCAGATGATGGAGCCGGCTGAAGGGAATATGGGGGCGTTTTATGTGGAGAAAAGCTGCTTCCAGGCCCCTCCGGAGAACACTTGCAAGAAGACAGGAGCTGGAGGGGATTCTCCCTGGTCAGTCTGGTGGACAGGTGGAGGAACATAGGCGAAGACAACTGGTCTGGAGCTCTCTAGGGCCTCCCCCTAACTGGTCTTCTGAGCTCTGGATGAGAATAGGGTTTGCCCTCCTGAGTGACGCCCTCTTGGCTGTTTGAGGGGGGCCGGTCATTAGATCCACAAGGTCATTTTCCCCCCCCTCTCCCTACCGCTGAAACTCTCCAGGGCCTTCACTCTCTCTGCCTCCAGCTGCCATTTCCAGAAAGTCTCCCACTCTTTCTGTCTATTATGTTGACGGCACTCTTGCAATCTACTAATGTTACTTGATAAAAAAAGGAAATAAAGTTAGTCTGGCGTTTTATTTTTAATGGTACAGGGTTTCCTGCCTGAGCAGGAGGTTGGACTAGATGATCTCCAAGATCCCTTCCAACTTTACTATTATGACTGTTATGACTTTTTTTGTAATTAGTGCGTTGCTTACACAGTGGTTTCTTTAGTCGTAGCATTTTCTTTAGCACTGATGACAGATTGCCTGTGTTTGTTGCTCCCTGGGATTCCTCTTCCTTTCTCTCAATTCTCTTCTTTCTGGAAAGTTGCTTCTTGTGTCAGTCTTACAATAATATTTCTTTTCTCTATCAAATTCTCATTGCCTCTTATAACTGAAAGGTGGTCACTCACTGGGCCGTGTCCTTGTTTCATTGAGTCAGCCAACGGCCACAGCTCTTCTCTTTGCCTTCTTGCAGGGTGCAGCTGCACTTGCTCTGCTCTTTAAGGATCTCCCCTTTTGTCCCTTGTTCAACATGGCCTCTTTTTCCTTTCTTGAAAGCTCAGAAATTATTATTATTTCTGCAAGAGGTCCAGAACTGTTTGGGTTGCAGCAGTGGAGAATATCACCTGCACTCTCATTTTTAGGGGGTCTTTCTTATGAACTCAGAAGCTTCTTTGCTTAATTCTCTTCATTTTGAAAAGTTTCTTCTCTGTTCCTTGTATTTTGTTTGGTGTAATAAATCTTCATGCTCCCTTTTCAGTTGATGGTGCCACCTGCTGTTCTGTGCTTTTTCTTCCAGCACAGCTAGAAATTTAATTTCAGGAAGGAATCCAGATATGTCTGTCAAACATAGTTCATGCTTGGAAAGTTCATCTTCATTTCTGCTTCTTAAGGTAACAGCAATGTAAAAATAAATTGGTTTAGTTTTTGTTAAGATCCCCTCCTGTGGCTCTCTTTTTGTTTTCTCCTTACTTGGTATACACTCTTAATAGAGGAAATTGTGACAGCTTCCCTGCCCTACTCTACTATTAGCTCACTCAGTTGCTGAATAGGGAGCAGCCATTCAGTCATCCCAAATGGGCAATTGGTGGCCACATCCCCACCATTATCAGCTATTCAGGAAACAATCTTTTCTCTCCATACAGCATTGCAGTACACACAAATCTTGGTAACTCCTCCCTTCCTCCTGTTGAACACTGCTAATTAATTCCTGTTAGTGATTTGAACATTATCTAGATTCTTTTTATTCAAGTATTTTGTTTCCTGCACTTCATCAAATGGCTTTGACAATCACACTTCTTCTATTATTGGAGAATTTTCCAATAGCTGGATTCCTAGGATATTATGAGAGGGCAAAATGCACTTTTTCTCTAAGTCAGTACTTCTCAACCTTAGCAAGCTCAAGATGTGTGGACTTCAACTCTCAGAATTTCTCAGCCAGCATCTTCAGTTGGCCAAGATTGAGAAATGCTGCCCTGCATGGAAGATACAAATGAATATTGTCCTCTGGTTCCATGATGGGCCTCAGGCCTGTTTTTTAAAAAAGTTAGGAAAACTATTGCAACAGCAGGTTTAATACTAAAATTACATGATCAAAGGAGAATTCACACAGAATCTGAATTAAAATCTATTAAAACAATTGGAAACTTTTTGAAGAAGGAAATACTTTCCTTGGAGATATTCTCTTGAATAAAATTTTATTCCTGAAATACCTTTTTTTGCTTTTTTCCCTCAGCATTCACTATCAGTTATCAGTGCCCTAAGTGTGATCACTTTCAGCTGGCATTCTTGCCAGTATATCAACTCTTGTCTCATTATAGATCACCTAGAGGCAACTCTAGCCAAACTCCAACCTACACAAGAAAGCTCTAGCCAAACTGAACCAAATAATGAACAAATAACTCCTAAAGGATCTGACCCTACTGATAAACCCTCGGAGGAAGACAGATGGAGGTATGTCACACACAGAAGGAAACACAATACTCAAAGAAAGAAGCGGCACACAACTAACAAACCCCTTCTGGCCAACCCAACCCAACCAGAAGCAGCCCCACTAAAACTGAGCAATCAGTTTCTCCCCCTAGATGGAAACACGCAGACCCACAACCTCCCCCTCAAAGAAAACATGCAGACACCTAGCAAAGAAACAATCCATGATTGAGGAAACCAAAGTTTTCTTGGTGACACCAACCCGTTAGCCAGTGGTTTATTTCTAGAATTCTTTTTCCCCTCAATGGGTGTTGGCCTTTCATTGGGAGTATTGATGAGAAAACTACTTGTGTTCCTAGCTTCTTAACTTTATTGCCTAGTTCAGGGGTGTCAAACTCAATTTGCCAACCAATTAACAGACATATGTAGGAAGCATACCACACTAGTAATGGGAGACTTCAACTATCCAGGTATCACCTGGACGACAAATTCTGCAGCGAGTGGGAGATCAAACAGATTTTTAACCAACCTAGCGACAACTTTATCATCCAAAAGGTGGAGGAGGGAACTAGAAGTAAAGCTATACTGGACCTAATCCTTACTAATCAAGAAGAAGTGATAGTGTTGAAGTTGCCAGAACCTTGGGTGAAAGTGATCACTTCATGCTGAAATTCAATATAATGCAAATACAAGCAATAGAAAATCCAAACAGTGTCTTAAACTCCAAAAGAGCTGATTTTAACAGACTCAGAGAGAACCTAGGAAAGATTCCATGGACGAAAATCTTAAAGGGGAAAACGACGTAAGAAGCGTGGGAAACTCTGAAAAATATGATCATAAAAGCCCAGTCCAGCAGAATACCATTGAAAAAGAAAAACAAGAAAGTCAAGAAATCAGCATGGCTGCACAAAGATCTCTCAGACAAACTGAAAGACAAAAGGGAAAAGTACAAAAATGAAAAGAGGGACACACAACTACGGCTATTTATCAGCAAGACAGCCAGAACACGCAAAGATGAAGTCAGGAAAGCAAAGGTTCACAATGAACAAAGACTTGCAACAGAAATCAAGGACAATAAAAAAAGTTTCTTTCAACATATTAATAACAAGAAAAAGTCAAGGAAACTAGGCCAACTAAAGAGAGAAGATGGCAAGGAAGTAACAGGGAGTAGGGAGAAAGCAGAGCTGCTCAACCCATTCTTTGCATCAATCTTCACACAAAATGAAATTATAGCCCAACATACCAAAAAAACTACTGCAAAAGACAAACTAGAAACAAAAATCAAAATCAAAATAAGCAAGAAAATGGTAAGGAAACACCTATCCAACCTTGACGAATATAAATCACCAGGACCCAACAGATTACATTCCAGAGTTCTGAAGGAGCTGGCAGATGTTATCTCAGAACTATTGCACCATATCTTTCAAAAATCCTGGAGCACCGGGGAAGTACCTAAGGTTTGAAAAAGGGCTGATGTGGTTCCCATCTTCAAGAAAGGTGGGGGGGGGAACGGACCCAGGAAACTACAGACCATTCAGTCTAACATCAATACCTGGGAAGATCCTGGAAAAGATAATCAAAAAACAGATCTGCAAACAACTAGAAGCAAACAAAGTTATAACTGGTAGCCAGCACGGGTTTGTCAAAAACAGATCATGCCAAACCAATCTTATTTCATTCTTTGATAAGGTGACTAAATTAGTAGACCAGCGAAATGCTGTGGACATAGTATACTTAGACTTCAGTAAGGCATTTGACAAAATAGACCACAACCTTCTCCTTTATAAGCTAGGAAAAGGTGAAATAGACAACATCACCACCAGATGAATCTGTAGCTGTCTGACAAAACGTACTCAGCGAGTAGGCCTCAATAGTACTACTTCCACATGGAGAGAAGTAAGCAGTGGGATACCACAAGGCTCCATCTTAGGCCCAGTACTCTTCAATATCTTCATCAATGACTTAGATGAGGGAATTGAAGGGGAACTCATCAAATTTCCAGATGACACCAAACTGCCAGGAATAGCAAACACCCCAAAAGACAAGGTCAGGATCCAAAAAGATCTTGACAAACTTAAACAATGGGCCCTATCCAACAAAATGAGTTTTAATGTGAAGAAAAGCAAAATTTTACATTTACGCAGGAAAAATCAAAGGTTTAAGTACAGATTAGGCGAGACCTGGCTTAAAAACAGCAACTATGAGACAGACCTTGGAGTCCTAGTGGACGTCACTTGAGCCAGCAGTGTGCAGCAGCCACCAAAAAAGCTAATATAATCCTGGGTTGTATAAACAGACGCATAGAATCAAGATCACATGAAGTATTAGTATCACTTTCTAAAATCCTAGTAAGACCACACCTGGAATACTGCAGCCAATGTTGGTCACCATACTACAAAAAAAAATGTTGAGACCTTGAAAAAAGTTCAGAGAAGAGCAACTAAGGTGTGGTAGGATGGAGGGTTTGTTGTCACTGTGTGTCGGGGGGAGAGAGCACGGGGGAGGCTCAGCTAATCTCAATGTACACATGTTGTACTTTGACAATAAAGGTTTATTATTATTATTAAAAGCCTGGAAACTAAAACATATAAATAAACGGCTGCAGGACCTGGGTTTGGCTAGTCTAAAGAAAAGAAAAAATAGCGGCAACATGATAGCAGTATTCCAGTATTTGAGGGGTTGCCACAAAGAAGAGGGGGTCAAACTATTCTCCAAAGCACCAGAGGGCAGGATGAGAAACAATGGTTGGAAACTGACCAAAGAGAGAAGCAACCTGGAATTAAAGAGAAAGTTCCTAACAGTGAGGACAATTAACCAGTGGAACTCCAGAAATTGTGGGTGCTCCATCACTGGAGGTTTTTAAGAAGAGGCTGGACAGTCACTTTTTCTGAAATGGTATAGGTTCTCCTCCCTGAGCAGGGGGCTGGACTAGAAGACCCCCAAGGTCCCTTCCAACTGTATTCTATTTTATTCTAATTAGTTTCAGTGTTGCTGTTTTTAAAAAATTGTTAGGTAAACCCTTTGGGGAATTACTGGCTCATGGAGGGTGGGGAATTCAGTGTTAAAGAACATGAGGTAGAAGATGTTTTTGTTTTGTGTTTTTCACAAGATTCACTGTGATACACTCCTGGAAATACACCATGTTTCTCAGATGTCTCTGTCAGAGATGTGTCATCAAATCCTTTCCCTTTTTTCCTCATTGGCTGCCAATGAAATATAAATGGATTCTGACATCCTGCCCCCCTTAAAGATAGGAGAGATCCATCTGTAGAGGAAACAAAATTATAAATTTTAGCCTGGCTTGTTGGGATATTCTGTATGAAACTTCCTTAGCAGCTTCGGTGCTCTGATGTGGTGTTTATTGACCCACTCGTTTTCTGAGGAGGGAAGGTGTTTCCAAGCTACTAAATATTGAATCCCCCCATGATACTTTCTAGAATCTAGGATTTCTTTTACTTCAAAGTGTTGTTCTCCTTCAACCATGATTGGAGGTGGTGGTGGTGGTGGGGTTTTTGGCCGTAAGGGTGACTATGTTTCCTTTTTAGCAAACTGCAGTGAAAGATTGGATGTAGTTGCCTAAGGTTTTTGGGTAGTTCTAATTCTACTGTTACTGGGTTTATGATTCTTTTAATTGGAAAAGGTCCTATATATTTTGGTCCAAGTTTTTTGCAGGGCTGTAGGGATTTTAGTTATTTTGTAGATAGATATACCATCTCTCCTACCCTGAATGATGTGGGATTGACTCTCTTTTGGTCTGCCTGTGCTTTGTATGCTTTGTATGCTTGCCTAGCTTCGTCTAAAACTTTCCTGACAATTGGCCAGGTGTTTTGTAATTGTGCAATCCATTCTTTCAGCGATGGGATTCCTGTTTTGGTTGGGATTAGTTCTGGCATAGGCATAGGGTTGAAACTTTGACCGGTGGCTATTTGAAAAGGAGTGTAGCCTGGGCTGGAGTGGACTGCGTTATTGTAAGCAACTTCTGCAACAGGGAGTAGATCCGTCCAATTTGATTGCTGGAAATTAATAAAGCATCTTAAGTATTGCTCAAGTACAGAGTTCCCACGTTCCGATAGACCGTTCCCCTGAGGATGATGACTAGATGTTAGTCCCTGAGTAGTTCCTAAGAGGGATAAAAATTTCTTCCAAAACTTTGACGTAAATTGCACTCCCCTATCAGATATAATGCGTTGAGGTGCTCCATGCAGTCTGTAAATGTTTCACTAAGGTTTTTGTGGTGGGAATCTTTTGGCAAGGGATAACAGATCTGTAACCCCCCAAATGACACTGTTCCCATTGCTTTCTGGTTATTCTACTATAAAGTCCTTGGCTATTTCTTTCCAGGGGGCTGAGGGGTTCGCACTGGTTGTAACAGTCCGGGCGACTTTTGGCAGCTGGCCACGTAGCTTTCTATGTCCTTTTTCATGGATGGCCACCAAAATTGCCTTTTAGTTAAATGTAAGGTTTTTACAAACCCAAAATGTCCTGCTGATTTTGTATCATGGCACAACTGCATGAAATTGATCCTCTGGGTGGCGGTATGTATAACTTCTCCCACACCCAGGGTAGTCCGCCTTTGATTGCGTACACATGTCTATTTTTCTGGAACCATTCATCTGTTTCCAAGGATTTTTGGAATTCGATCCCAGTTTGGCTATCCAGCTGCGGCTTCATTTTAGCTTGGGCCCTGGTGGTTACTGGTGCTGCCAGTTGTTCTCCGGGCATAAGTGATTTAGAGTCAGTGGCCCATGTGCTGTTATATTGGGGCATGCAAGACAGTGAATCCGCCAAGAAATTCTTTTCCCCAAGTAAGTATTTAGGTGGGATAGCATATCCTTCATTAGGGGTAGGGAGTACAGGTTACTTTCACTAATTGCATTAAGGGCCCAGTAATCTACGCACAAACGCATAGTGCTATCCTTCTTCTCCCTGAACAGGACCGGAGCGGTCACTTTGGGTTTGGCAGGCTCAATAAATCCCCTTTCTAAGTTTTTATTTATGAATCTTTCCATCTCCTCCATCTTTTTAGGGCTCATGGAGTACAGCCTGGGCTTCGGGGGTTTTGCCCCGGGTTTGATTTCTATAGCACAGTCTGTGGGTCAGTGAGGAGGGAGCTCATCCACCTGTTCCTCACTGAAAACTTCAGCAAGGTCCCGGTATTCTTCTGGTAATTTTGGTAAACCCTTCTCTTCTCCCACTGATGCTGTCTCTGCTCTTCGGGTTTGGGAGGGCCTTTGGGGTTTTGAGTTCACACACTCCCCCTCCAGGAAGTTGACTTCTGCTGTCCTCCAATTTACCCAGGGGTTCCATTTCTTTACCCATTCCAGCCCTAAAATCATTGAGCATTCCATGCCTGGGGTCACTACAAATGTTATATCTTCATCATGGGTCCCCAGGGACAGGTGAACTGATAAGGTGGCTAGGGTAGCTGATACAGCCCCCCTCTATGGACCCATCTAACTGCCTAAAGGAGATTGGTTGCTTTAGTCTCCTCACCGGAATGCCCAATTTCCCCACTAGCGTTGAGCTAATGAAGCAATGGGTGCAGCCAGAATCTGTTGAGGCTTTCACTTTGACAGCTTCGGTGTCAATGCTGCAAACATTGACATGTTTTTGCACGGACAATATAAGAGACAACCTGTTATTTTAATTGCTTCATATGGGAGGGAGGAATCACCCGGAAGTTGTGATAAGATTGCAAAAAGCTGCGTACAGAATGGGAAGTGAAACTTCATATTTAAAACTAATTGGATAATATGATTTATGATGTGTAGATAAGGGCGGGGATTGTGTGTGTGTTATGATGAGTTTGGGCAGGGGGAGATTTCAGATTCTGGCATCCCTCCATGAGTGCCGATGTTTCTTTTCATTACTAAGACTTTTTAGATAAATAATATGCCTGCAATCTGTTTGATTTTTCTCATTCATCGGAACCATGACATCCGGGCATGGAGGGGGCTAATATGTCTTGAGGATGGGTGGAATGGATCCACTTACCAGGGTTTCGCCCTCCAAGCTGTCCTCTGAGGTGTCCACTGCTCCTGCAATGTAGGCTGGAGTCCCCTCCCATTCCTTGGCAGGGGTTTGGGATTCTACAGCCTCTATTCCCCTCATGGCAGGTTCTTTTGGTTTGGCTGGGGATTTCCCTGATCTCCTGGCTGGTGATGGGTCTGATTTGTGCTGAGGGGCTTTTGAGCAGCATTCTGCGGTCCTCTCTCGCGCATTTGAAACAGCCCGTTGATTTCTTAGCCCTAGCCGGTGGTTTTGCTGGCTCGCATGTATGCTCAGGAGGCGGGTGGCCCCATGGTTTTCCTCAGCAGTCCCTCTTCAGTAGGTCTATCTCCACCTCCTCTGTCAGGATGCACCAGTCATCGAGGTGGTGTGGGTCTCTTCAAGGCAGACAAGCGTCATACAAGTCGTAGTTTAGTCCGTCTTTGAAATGGCTAAGGAGGATGTCTTCCGGCCAGTTCAGCTTCTTGGCAATGGCCCGGAATTCTTGTGTATATTCAGCCACCGGCCCTCTGCCCTTCCTCACTGTTTTGATTCTCTCCCAGGCCTTACGATCAGCCAAGGGGTCCTCAAATCGCCTCCTTAAGGATGACATGAACCGATTGAAGTCATTGAGTTCTGGGGCGTCAGAATCATGCAGGTTCACCACCCAGTGTGCAGCCAGTCTGTCCAGAGCAGATTGCATGATGTGAATGCGGGCTTTGTTGCTTGGGATTTCCCGTCCATATTCTTCCATATAACTGAGGACTTGAGTTAGGAAAACCCCCAAGAGTGGCGGCTCCCCCCTGAATTTCGCTACCAGAGGTAGGAGTCTTTGAATAGATCAGTGCCTACTGATCTATAGATCAGTGCCTAGATCAGTATTGCCCCCCCATCCTGATCCCCATCTGCAGATCGGCGGTGGTAGCTCTGGGTTCAACGGACGCCCCCAGTGCTACAGGTTCTGGATTTCCCCCCCCCCCATCTCTCCAGCTGCAGCTCCAGGCGCTGGTGTGGCTGCGGGACTCAGGTTTCTCCCCCCTTTAGGGAGCCAACAGTTTTTTCATCAGGTCAATAGCTGTCTCTAGGTGTTCTGTACCAGCCTACTACCGGCCCTGCAGAAAAGGCAGGGACAACAAACGGCAAGAGGCTGGAACTAAGCCTGCCAAATTTATTAACATAAAACAGAGCAAAACAAGACACGAACCATGAAACAGGAGCTATTCAAACGGTTGCCTTCAGCAAACCAGCCCTCCCACGCATTCTCCTTTTAAACAGTTCAGTGCGTGGCTTCTCTCTGCCTCCTTCCGAGGTGCCCCATTGCCTTCCTCTGTTTACTCCTGATTGACTGCCTCCTGCGTCGGGGGGTCCTTGAACAGGGCCAGCTGTGGGTCATCTTCATCCACGCTGTCAGGCTCACACAGCTGGGTCTGCGTCGTAACCAGATGGGAGGGGCCTGGCTGAGGGCTCTCATCAGCAAGCTCTCCAACACCCTCAGCAACCTCTCCAACACCCCCCTCCTCCTCCTCTGAATCGTCCGACCCAACTGCCAAACCCACAGGCTGACCGTGAATCACAACACTAGGATCCAGTCTGCATATGGTGCATAATTCCCGTCCTTTCCGCTGACGTGCAGGGAACTCTCAATCTCTCACTTCCATGGGGATTGGTGGCCGCCCCGTCCCAGGGTCACTTTCCTTGATGCCTTTTCCCACTTGCTTTTCCTTCCAATGCCCATCAACCACCGCAGTTTGTGATTGCGTATCGTCCCACCTCTTTCCAGAGGAATATGATGCTTCAGCTTCCGATAGTTGGTGGGATTTCGGTCGGGGGGAAAGTTCCCTTTCTATGGGGCTTCCCTCCTTCCCTGCCTCATCATTAGACATTGTATTTTTTGCAAAGTCCCCCAGTAAGGTTCTTTCTTCCAGGTTGACTCTTAATGCAGATCCTGTCTAATGTCAGAACCCACTTCAATCCACATCTTAAGAAAGCAAAACTCTTGGAGACAAGGTTGTCCAAGAAGGAACTTTTACTAAGAAATAGAAGATAGCGGGCATAATAGACAGGACCTGAGAAATCCCTTAACAGATCGATATTTTTAAATGTCCCCAAGCAAGTCCCACCTCACAGTTCATTCTGTCAGTTCAGGATCAGCCAAGTTCCAGGTGGCAAGCCCCTCATGGGTAGAGGAGAGACATCAGTCCATTCGTAGCAGGATCATTTCCACCCCTCACATTCCATCCAGAGAAACAAACCAGATTCCGGAAGGTTTTATTCCCCACTTTTCCACCCGCTTTCTTAGTTACACTAAAATGAGAGGGAAAATGCCTAGTGAGAGAGTAATTGATTATATTGTGATGGATAGCAGGCAGGCAGAATAAACAAAGGTTACATTTGAGGAAGGAAGTGAAAGCCATAAAGCTCCATGCCTGTTCCCTGTCCTCCTTGAAAATGGCAGAATCCGGGGGGGGGGGGGACGGGGGGGGTGAGATTTGGGTTTTTGCACAGAAGAGATAGTTAGAAATGAAATATAAATGGATTCTGATATTGGCTCTGAAATGTAAGCTTTAAAACATTCGCCCAGGGATCCTCTCATTTTTGCTTAACATTTATACTGTTCTATCCTTCATTTTGTTTTCTGAGCACCTTCTAGTTCTACAAAACTACTACAACAATTGCCTTTCATCCATGCAAAACAACAACAATCCATCCCCTCAAATGTCCTCCATGCTGTTCTTGTAGAACTCATTTCTTGGGGTCTGATGATTCTCAGCCTCTTGTTTCCATCCATGGGAAAACATCTTCCAGTAACTCCCATCTCCTAAGTCCAAATATACAACATGATTTGTATGTTCACCTCTGCCCTGTGCACCAGCTTAAATGGACACCATTAAACAGGTGCCTCATTTTTCTCCTAGCTAAGTTATCTTCTTCATGGGACCATTTGGGAGACTCTAGTTTAAAAGCATTCACTTTTGGAACTTGCTCTAGCTGGCTCAGAGCACCTCCACCCGATTGTCTGAAGGATAACAAGATGGTATTCTTTTAAAATCTCCCCCAACTGGACTGAGAGTGGTTAAAGTGGTTAAAGGTGGTAGATCTTTAAGGGATGCTAAGCATCCAGGCAGATCCTGCTGGGAGGATCCATTTCAGGGTCCTGAAGTTGAGAGGATCCTGTAGCTGCCCAATTCTTTCAAACTGCCGTAGTTCTGGTAGGTTTCTCCTCCAAATAGGTAACAAACCCCAAACTGTTGTTTAGATTTGGGATGTACTATATAATCATGAGTTTTGAAAGCAAGCTTGAAATCTTCTTGAGCAATTTTTGGCTTTAGTTTATTTTTCAATATACAAAGATTTTTTCTGATTTTTTTTCTGTTGTTCTAAGCAAAGGAAAAAAGTAAGATTAGTACTAAGACAATAACAGCTTCTTTGCAGCATCAATACTTCATTAACCCATCAGCAACTTAAAACTCTCTTAATTTATGGGAGTAACTTAGACTTTGATATATCCAAATTTAAACAGGGCCAAATGGCTTTGTAACATGGGAAATAATGCAATGCCTATTCTACAGGTACCACCTTATCTGGCAGAGAGAAAGAAAACTGTGAAACAAACAAAGACCTAAATGGGTTGTTGGATCTTCTCTGAGGCAAGGCAGTCCCAGCTGTTGAAAAGTTGGGTGAGACTGTTCAGCTTGAGTCCAACTAGCAGTGCCCATCAGTGTTCTCTGCAAGCATAAATGGGTGCCCATATAAATTGCTTAAACGATTGAGGATCTTCCTTGGCTTGAGGGTGGCGACTCCCACTTGTGCTGGGAGAGGCAAAGCATGCTAAACACACTAATATTGCCAATAGCATGATCTTAGCAATCATTTTTTAAATTTTGCTAATACGTTTTTCTGTTTAAAATTTTCTATTTTATTGGTTGAAATAGAGGCAACACACATAAAAAACAGTAGGACTTCAATTGTACAGTGATAGAAAACATCTTAACATTTTTACCCCCCACCCCCAGCAGTTATACATAAACTAAATGGAGGTGTCTAACATTGCCCACATTAAGACTTGTGTTCAATTCCCAGGCCAAGGTTGAATACCCTTCAACTAGATCAAATCACATATTTCATAACTAACTACCCACCTCCCTTAGAAAAAAGAGGGATGTGAAATTGTCTTTCTTTGCAAGCACATTTCTACACTGCCTTACTTCCTAAGACTCAAAGTTACATCAAAGAAGCTAAAACCATAGTAACTTCTAGATATAGCATGAGAGCAGTTAAAGCTGGAGGTGCCCCAATAGCCTATTGACCCAATACCCTTTTTGAATGGGATGGTTTTAACTGCCTTGTAAAATATATGGAAATCCAGGAATCTAAAATGAACTATATTTTTGATGTTTGTTGCTATGGAAATAGTATATTTTACAGTACAAATTCTTGGGTGCTTCACAGCATAAAAACAAAATATATATACAAAAGGCATACAACAATAGCACTAACCAGATGGTGGAACAGTCAACAAAACAAAAGTTGTACACCAGAAGGTGTTCCAACCACACTTAGTCCAACACCCGGAAGAAGAAGCAGGTCTTTGGGGCCCTCTGGACTGCCATCCAAGTGGAAGCCTTCCAGATGGCAGGTGCCACAACAGAGGAGGCATTCTTCGAGGGTGCCGATAGATGGCACTGTTTCATCAAAGGAACCTGGAATGTGTCAGCCCTGGGCAGAAACCACAGCAGGCAATCCCCCAAGTAGCCAGGCCCCGTGCTCTGTAGGCCTCCATCTCCAACTCCACAGCTGATCTAGCCATGGGTGATACCAAAAGCCACTAAGAGATCAAAGAGCACAGAAACGAATGCACCCCCACATTTTAGCTCCAGTGATCTAACTAACTGGAATGGATTGAAATAATCTGCTTCTTCCAGAGTTCTCATCAGCTGCAGACCAGCTACCTTCTCAACAATCTTTTGGAGCCAGGGTGATAATTGTCTAAAATTGTAGGTCCAAGGATGACCTGCAACACCATTTCCTTTAAGGCAGTAACTACTACCCCACTTTCAAAGTAGCTGACACCACTACATGAACCCAATCACAAGTCATCTCTACTTTTCCAGCACGTTTCATCTTCATTCTTGAGCCAGGAAATCAAAATCAGCCTTTGTCGTCTTAATATTTAACTTTTCCCCTTATAAACCTTGTTAATAAGTTAATATATTTAATAAGTTCTTGAAAGCCTTCTTTATTTTCTGCTAACCAGGTGTTGTCATCTATGTATCCTAAATGATAAGATATTTATTAATTAATTTTAGCCATGTCTTCTGGTTTTTCTACTCCTCTAATATAGCCACTATATTAGGTGAAAAAAGAATGGAGGAAATATTCCTTTTGGGGAGCAATGATTCTTCCCCAATTCAATTCCTTTAATAGGTTCTTGTTCCTTGTAAAGGTTCTTCAAATTAAACATTCCATTATGGTAGAATCCTAGATCTCAGAGTTTAACTATTGCATACTCTGCTCAGTGAAAGGTCTCCTAAATCACCTCAAACAAATGGCTTACCATTGAAGGTTTGAAGATCTTCAGTGAAAGCAAATCTACCACTTCTTGAGGCAGCCTATTCCACTGATTGACTGCTCTTATAATGGAAATTCCTCCTAATACCTGTATCTACTTCCGTATGGTTTCACACCATTGTTCTACTGCTGCCTTTGGGTGACAGAGAACATCCATTCCATCTTCTCTCTTGCAACTCTTTAGATCAGAGGTCCCCAACCTTTTGGGCACCAGGGACCAGATCCATGGAGAAAAGTTTTTCCACGGACCGGAGAGTGCGTGGTTTTGTGTGCTGCCTGCATCCCACAGCTTTGCTTGTTTGTTGCTAGCATGCCTCTAGTTTTTTGTCATTTGCATATTTAATGATCATTTCCTCAACTTCAGAATATTAATAAACATGTTTAATAGGACAGGCCAAGACAGAACCTTGTGGCCCTCTACCTGATGCTGCTCTTCAACTTGATGTAGAACCATTTGTGAGCATCCCCTGGATGTTGATTCCAATATACCCACCGCTTGTATAATTTAGTTCAGGGGTACCCAATCCCCGGTCTGCGCCTTTTAGGGAACAGACCAGGCCATGAAGCTGGAGGTGAGCTGAAGCTGCAGCATGGGGTGAGTCTGCAGAAGTTGGGCCTGGGCAGGAGGGCAGCAGGGCAGAAGCCATCTTGCCCAGTGCAAAGGTTCCCCGCCAGCTGTGCTTGCAACTGGCTTGCCATTCTTAGGCCCCACGTCCTTCCTCCTCTTCCTTCTCCTGCTTTTTCTGCTACCTCTTCGTCTTCTTCCTCCTCCTATCCTTGCTCCTGCTACCTCTTCTTTCTCCTCCTCTTCTTCCACACTTTCCTCTTCTCCCCCTCCTGGCACCCCAGCCGGCCTCACGATCCCTTCGCACAGTGTTTGTAAGCCAAATACGTGCCAGCCCAGCTCTCCCAAAGCCTCGTTGGAACTTCACCCTCTATAACTTTCTCATTCATCTGCAATAAGAATTGGCTCTTTATTCCCCACCAAAATTCTGGAGTTCAGGTCCTATCATTTCATCAAATATAATGTAAAATAATACTGTAAAATAATAATCAGAATGAATAGAGCTGGAAGGGACCTTGGAGATCTTCTAATCCAGCCCCCTTCTCAAGCAGGAGACTCTATACCATCTCAGTCAAGTGACTGTCCAGCCTCTTCTTAAACATCTCCAGTAATGGAGCACCCAGGATTTCTGACAGCAAGCTGTTCCACTAGTTAATTGTCCTCACTAGGAAGTTTTTCCGTAATTCCAGGTTGCTTCTCTCCTTGTTTAGTTTCCATCCATTGTTTCCTGCCCTGCCCTCTGGTGCTTTGGAAAACAAGTTAACCCCTTCTTCATTGTGGCAGCCGCTCAAATACTGAAATACTGCTTTCATAAATACACACAGTGTGGTTTCTTTTTCTTAAACAGTACTCAACATTGTCCCAAAGGTATTTTTGAAAAGACAACTGAACTTCCTTGGTTTTTTCCTTAAAGACATTTTACTTCTCACCCAAGAAGCTTCTTCAATTCTGCCTTCAGAACTAAAGAAGCTTCTTGGATGAGAAGCAAAACATCTTTAAAGAAAAAGAACAAGTTGCCTTTTGAAAAAGCATCTTTAGGACAACCATGACCTGGAAGATTGAGAATTTCCATAGACAGTACCCAACATTGTTTTAGGTGTCGATATTGATTTTGTTCCCTGAAGTTGTCCTCAGTATTAATATTCAGCTGATAACAAATTCTTCCTGATGAAGTAAGAAGTAAGAATGTTGTGAACATCATATAATTAGGGACAAAGAGAGTAACCCCCCATTCCTTCCAGCTGTCTCTCCTCTCCCAGTCTTTCAAGATTTTTCTGTTTTGATATTTTAATTGCTGCCATGTATTGAGATAATGGCTTTAATATCTTTCTGAGGCATTTATTTTTCTCTTGGGTTGTTTAGTCTTTTAATACCTTTGCAATCCGCTAGAGAATTCTTGCTGTTGGTGGGAGCAATAAAAATCAGAAGCAATCAATAACTATAATTGCCCTCAGCAGCCGAATCCTTTGGCTCCCTCCTGTCTGGAACAATGGTTGAAATTTCTCTTTCTGACCTGAGGTGTCCATTTTCGCATCCTCAGTTTCACCAAGGACATTGCTCTCCTGGTCAGACACCTGAGACAGGCCGTCTAAAGGGAACTGCTGACTTGGCCAGGAGGATCTGGAATCCTCACACCCCCATCCCCTGCGTTTCTCTCCCCCTTCCTCGCTGCAGGATCCTCCCAGCTGATGAAGTGTCTCACGATCCACACAGGATTCCAGGACTCCTTGCTGTAGACATTACCCAGGCACCATAAACAGAGGTAAAAGGGGCCCCCCTGCACTGCACGAGCCACCGTGGACCCTCTTCACCCCACCAATGCTCAGCTCTGGCCTTTCTGCTTCCCGAGCCAGGAGGAGAGTCTGGGGTAGGCAGAGCCAGACTTGGGGAGGGGTTGCAAAGGAGGATGTCCCTACTCTTCAGATTGTGGCTGCTTGTAAGAAGGAAAAAGGGCACCTTGAGGGATGCTTATCCAGCAAAGGAGCATGAAAGCCAAGAGGGACCCCGCCTGCAGTCTGCTGCCTAGGGCAGGCCCTAGGCCCAGGTGAGTAGGCCTCAGGGGGAGCCTATGGGGGCCAAAATTGAAAAGATTTCTGAAAAGCAGAAAAAGCAAAAGACAGTAGTGGTGCACTCTGTGAGCCAGCATGGCTCAAGGGCTAAATGTAATTTTGCAATATAAATATGGTGAAAGTGTCTGATAAAAGAAAAAAAAATGGTCTGAGGCTGAAAATCATAAATATAAAAGCTCAAAAAACCTAAGGAAAAAACAAAAAGCCACTTTTTTGAAATGCCTAGCCAAGATGGAAAGACGACCCCAACTGCAGGGGGCGCCAGAGGGCCAGAGCTATGCACAGGCTTGAGGGCCTGAAGCTCAGAGGACCCTCAAGCTGGAGCACAGCAGAAGTGGGGCCAATTGTGAAGGGATTGCAACCAGGCTGGCTTCACAGGGAGCTTGAGGTCCAGCTCCACAGCCCTCAGTTCCTGCCCCACAGCCCAAAGTGGAAGTGCTGCTGACTCGCCCCCCCCCCTAGCTGACTGAGTGCCTGCAAAGGGTCAGCTCTTGGTGCCCTCAAGCACCCATGGGAGTTGGGAGGAGTCTCTGTGTCAGGAGCTTGATCCCCAGGCATCTGCCGGCAGGGCTGAGCAGCAGCAGCAGGATTTGCAAGCTACTCTTTTGGGGGGCGGATGTAGGAGCCCTGTTGTGGGCTCCTGATGGGGAAGGGGTTGAGGCTGGCCCTTGTCCTGGCTGGGCCTCCACTTTCCCACCCTTTTCCCTTTCTCCTGCTTTAGGTCTGCCGCCATGGGCAACCTGATCAAAGTGCTGGGCAAAGATTTAGAAAACTGTCCTCATTTCTTCCTGGATTTTGAAAGTAAGTCCCGGGCACAAAACAAAGGGGGCTGGGGGGCCCCCATAAATCCCGATGGGAGAGTCACTGTTCTCCACTAGTTTGGGCCATGGATTCCTTTGGTCTCGTGCAGGGAGCCAGCCTCTGCATCTGTCTCAGTTTACACTACAAAAAAGCTGCAGCTTCTGTTAGGGAGGGGTGCCCACAGTTTTAGAACTGACGCCTAGACGTCCTCAGATTTCAGGTCCAGACTTTCCCATCCAGCAAATTGGGGATCATTAAATCCCTGCACCTTTTTATTGGTGTATGTGTCTCATTTTGCACCCCTCTTGCCATTCTGGGGTGTTCAGGACAGATGCAGATTGGAAAACCAGAAGTAAAAAGCAAAACCGTATAAAGCATTTACAACCCAGCTAGAGATCTTTCAGTTGCAGCCAAGGTTGCATCCTTCGGTCCAGATTAAAAGGGCAGCATGTAGGCTGGGAGTCTTTTCCCCCAAGTCTGAAACAGAAGTCTAAGCAAGCCCACCCCTCTGTTCCTACCCCCAAAGCGAGACTTCCTAGTGTGGGAACCACTGAATCACAGGTCTTTTTCTGAAGCAACACTTCCACCTAGCCCAAGAGAGTGGACGCCTCCAAGATGCTAACGGTCCGTCTCCCATACAGGAAAGAGAATTTTGCTGGCATTATGAAATGCTGGCACAAACGACAGAGGAAAAGGCTTGTGTATTTTTTTCTTGTAATTAAAAAACTTAAGCCATACCTTTGGGATAAAATTAACAGTCCATTTATTGATTGTGCTCAATTGAGCTGCCATGGTTAGATTGGCTAAGCCATAGGTTGGACCCAACACATGCTTGTTGCTCGAGTCAGTGTCTCTTGTCCTCAGTTCTTCCACCTGCAAAATGGGAGCAGTGGTGCTGATGGTCTTTGAAAATGCATTCCGGCGATTACTGAGAGAAGCCTTGGGGTCTTGGAAGTGCTTATTACACTGCTCTTATATTATATTATACTGGGGCCCTGGTAACCTAAGAAAAGGAAGGCAGTATGGGAGCAGCTCCTGGGGTGCCCGAGTGTCTTTATCCTGTGCCAAAGGGATGAAGGATCAGTTTGGGGAGGGGCTTTTCTGGGCACGGTGGTCCCTGGGTTCTAGTTTTCCCTTTTGAAGATGTTTTTCTCTCTTGTTCCTTTGTGGGGGAAGGCAAGAGCCTCCCTTCCTCCTTTTTCCTGAGCCTTTTTCCTCTTAGCAACTGGTTCTTCTCCTGCACAAGAGCCTGGCCTGGCTGTGTGGAAAAAGGAGTGCCTTCATCCCCTTGTAGCATTGGGCCAGGCCCCCAAGTCGCACACAGGGACTGATCTGCCCTTTGTTTCCCCCCCCCAGAGAACGCCTTGCGGAGCTTGCTGGAGGCCCTGACTAGCCCCCCCTATGCCCCCACCCAGCACCTGGGGAGAGAGCAGGCCTTAGCCAAGCAGTTTGCAGAAATCCTGCACTTCACCCTCAGCTTTGATGAGCTCAAGGTACCTTGTGGGGGGGGGAATGGAGGACAGGAAAATGAAGTAAAGGGGTTCCAGGGGTGGTGCAGCTTCAGGCTCACAACTGGTCCCAAGAACTTTTAAGCATGACTCTGTTGAAACTTTTTCTTTGGGCAATCAAAATGCACCAAACCTGCCCAGACCCCGAGGGAACCTGGATCTCTAAGCCTTGATCTGCCTCTGTCCGGTGGGCTCTCTCAGCTGAATCTCTCTCCTCTGCCCCATTCATTTTTATATTTAATCTGCCCATTATCTTCTCTGAGTAAGAGCCTTGGTGGAGCAGTGGGCTAATGCCTTCTTAAGTAACACCAGATGCCTGCAATCAGTGCAGGTTCGCATCCCACCAGGCTCAAGGTTGACTCAGCCTTCCATCCTTCTGAGGTAGGTAAAATGAGGACCCAGATTGTTGGGGGCAATTAAGCTGACTTTGTAATAATGCCGCTTGGGTGTGTGTGAAAGCCCTAATAAGCAGGCATATACATAGAATGAAGGCTACTGCTAAGCTTGTAAGCCGCCCTGAGTCTTCGGAGAAGGGCGGGGTATAAATGGAATTTTAAAAAAAATAAAAATAAAAATAAATGACATACTGAGTAAACATATCCTGTAAGATCCCATAATAAAATTGCAGTATATCTAGTAATAGTCAGTGCAGAAAAATACATAATTCCCTATAAAATATGGGATTTATAAACAGTCTCTCTGCTGTTTCCTTGATGTAATTGCAACTGCTTGCTCTTTCTAAAGGACAAGACTTGGGTCTCACCCAGCCCGCCATCTAGGCAGCTCCCATCTCTCTTTAGGTGGAAGGGCTGTTTTTCCTCCTCCTCCTCCTCCACAATCTTGAATTAGCTGTGATGTCTCCTGGTGGTGGCTGAGGCTGGGATCCACCCAGCTCCCACTGGCCATTTCAGGTTGTTGCAGGCTTTTCAGGAGAATCCAGTTCCTTCAATGTGGGCTCCCCCACCCCAATGTCAGAGAGGCATCCCTTCCCATGTCTGCTACCTTGAAAGACCTGGAGGCAGGTCCCCAGACTCAGAGGGGTGTCGAGGGTGGGGAGCTGACCCTTTCCCCACCAGCTCCCCACTTCTATAGAGCTGTTTCACTTCACAGGATCAGAGACCAGGGAATAACCCTTCCCTCCTCCTCTTTTCCTTGCCAATTCTTCCCACACTGGCAGCTGACCCCAAGGCTTTCCTGTCTAGGCAGCTTGGCAAGAGGGCAGGAGCTGGAGGTCCCCACTTGTCGGAAGGATCAGAGCCTTGATGGAGAGCAAGAAGCTCCCACCCTCAGCCATTGTCCGCCACCCCATGGCCTGCCCAGAGGGCCTGTGAGGAGTTTTTTCAGGCTACTTTAAAACAAGGGATTAGCACTCCTTCAGAAAAGCACTAAACATGTGTTTAAAAAAATTCCCACAAATCATTTAAAAAGCAAGGGGTTGTAACATAAAGGGACACCTTGCAACCACCCTTCCTAATCTCAGATATTTTATTCTGAAAGATTACTAAATTCATTTGCCCTATGTACTGTCAACACTAACTCCCCCCCTCCTCTTCCAACCCACATTTCAGGGTAGTCAGAAAGCATCTCATAGTTGCTGCAGGAAGCAGCTAAATGTGGATTTCTCTCTACCCTGTCCTACCCCGACAGTGTCTGCTAGGGGTCCCAAGTGTGTTGGGGATAATGGTTTTACCAGTTTGTGAATAAACTCTAAGCCTGGGGCCTCATCCCCAAGGAATGTTGGGGCTTCCAGTGAAGCTAAGGTGGGGCCAGGAGGAAGAACTTTCCAGGTGTTCCCTTATCTCCCCCAGATGACCAATCCTGCCATTCAGAATGATTTTAGCTACTACAGAAGAACCATCAGCCGAAATCGAATCAACAATTTGCAAGTAAGGAAATGCTTTCTGTTTTGCTAAGTTTTAGACAGATAAAACTGGTATAAATTAAGTGGAAAAAAGAAAAAGATCGATGCAGAGCAATGTGATGATTAATTAAAATATATTATTTGCTTATGAGATAATGATCAATTTTACCCTAACCCTAATCCTAACCTTTTACTCAATTGTGAAAAACGCCAAGGAACCAATCGGGAGGACCACTGTCTCCTCTCAGCCAGGTGGGCTTTTGAAAGTGGGGAAAGCAGATCCTATTTTGGTTTTCTCCTTGAAGGGTTGAGTTTTCTCATCTCTGATGGGGGAATGAGAGCAAGCAGAGCTAACTCTTCCCCAGAGAAATTCCACCCCCACTGTGGTCCTGCAGTTGTCCTATAGGTGGGTCACTTGCCTTGCCTTGCTCTGTGCCCCCGCATGCAGCTGGATGCAGAGAGCGAGGTCAACAATGAGATGGCCAACAGGATGTCTCTCTTCTACGCCGAGGCCACCCCGATGCTGAAAACTCTGAGCAGTGCCACAACCAAGTTTGTTTCAGAGGTGAGCCATGAGACCTCCTGGGACATTTTTGCAAGTCCCAAGAGGAAGAGATTGAGGCTGAGGACAAGTGAAATGCACCAGGGCTGCAGAAGCTCTGGGGAGGGAGGGGGTCTGCTCAGGGTCTGAGGCCCTCCTTCGCCCTGAATGCGCTTCCCCAGGATGAAGAGGAAGTGATCCCCTCTTGCTCTCTTTCTTTCAGAACAAAACTCTCCCAATAGAGGATACGACTGACTGCCTGAGCACCATGGCCTGTGTCTGCCGAGTGATGCTGGAAACTCCGTGAGTTTTGGCCTGCTCCTCCACGGACACAGGCTTGCACTGCGGAGGCCGCTGGGCTGCTTACACCACAGGCACTTGCCACTAAGGCCCCAGTAAAGCTGGCAGGAAGGAGGGCAGCAGACCAGTGGCCAAGATGGTTGGTGGTTCTGCTTATGGTTAAGTGTAGAAGGACCAGGGTGAATGCATCAGGAAAAGGCTGCAGTGTCCCTGGCAAACAGGATTCTTTGAAGCGGTGTGGACACAGACCAGAATTGATGGCATTTGGCATTTTTCCAGGAAGGAAAACTGAACCTGAGGCCAGTTCTTTCCAAGTCTCTTTTCTGCTTTCCCACAGGGAATACCGCAGCAGGTTCACTAACACTGAGACCCTCCTCTTCTGCATGCGGGTGATGGTGGGGGTCATCATTCTCTATGATCACGTCCACCCAGTGGGGGCATTCGCTAAGACCTCCAAAATAGATGTGAGTAACATTTTAGACCCACACGGCTCAGTGTAGCCCTCGGGTAAAGCTCAGGTTCTGTGAGCTCCCCCGCCTTACTTGCACGATGAATTTTCAGTGGGAGACTCACCTTGGCTTTCTTACCACTTCCGGCATCATTTTTCCTACCAGAGAATATCCATTAAGAAAGGCAACCAATCATGTGGTGCTGCTGGCGGCATTGGAGGTTTTTAAAAAAATGGGAAGAAGGAATAGGAGCAGCGTAGCTGCTGAGACTGAAATCAGAGAGGCAGCCAAGAGGTGGATGATGACTTCCAAATAGGAATAGATTGCAGATCTTTCAAAGAGGCGTAAATTCAAAAGAGTGGAGCACTTTAAACACCCCATGCAGAAGGACGTGCATGTGACCTCTTAAAGCCACTTTGTCCTCCCAAGAGGAGGGCTGCTCTCTCTTTGGAGGTGAGGGGCAAAGAAGGGAGGCTGTTCTCAGGAAGGTTTCAAAGGAAACAAAGTTTTGGAGAAGTCTCCCTGGCAAGGAAAGGATTTGCATTACAGCTTAAACTTGCTGTTACCCATTTTGCTGCATGCCCTTTACTCACAGTCATATGTCTAAAAAGACCCCTTAGAGATAGAAGGAGCCTCTTTTGGTCTCTGGTGAAAGTTCAGCAGGCCTCGTTGCGCTTTTCCAGCCCTTTCTCCTCTCTGCAAATGAAAGCTTTTCCTTCCTCTTTCCCTCTAGATGAAAGGATGCATCAAGGTTTTGAAAGAGCAGCCAGCCCTCCAACAGTACAGAAGGCCTTCTCAATGCTCTGAGGTATGGCAGCTCCAAAGGTGCTCCCGTGCCCACCGAAGGTCCAGTGTGGCTCTTGACCAGGCACTTTGGGTGCTGGAACTGCAGGTGGTCAGCTGTTGCCCTTCTGGGAAGCTTCATGAGAATAGCAGGGGAGAACTTTCATGGGATGAAATTGGGAAGAAGATACAGAACAGAGACAGCTGACTGGGAGAGATTAACTGTGTAGAAGTACTATCCATCTATCCATTAAGTAGAAAACTATTCTTGTTTTGCCCAAATATGAACAAATATTCTCATTTCCCAGGAAATGAAGCTTTCTTAGGGTAAGAGTTGGTCTGGGTCCTGGGTTCTCCCCACTCCATCCAGTGGATGCTTTGGTACCACAAATGATTTACAGTTCAACAGGAACCTGTTAGCAGTTTATGGCCATTTGTTTCTCCTCACTTCTATCACAGGAAAGACCTTTTCCTGAAGGCCTCTGATGGTGAAACAGAGGCCGGGGGGCACCGTGCGTGTCAATCCAGAACTCAGTTCTCAGAGGCCTTTCCTGAAGGCCTCTGATGGCAAAATGGAGGTTGGGGACGGCGCACGCGAGTGGCGGCAAGTGGCCATTGAAGAAGTGGGCTGGCGAGGCAGGTGTTGGGGCATGTGAGGCCTGGGTGCAACGGTAAATGAATGTGGGGCATGTGGGGTAGCTCCACCCTCCCACCCCTACCTTAGCTTGATTTTTAGGCATGCGCCTCACCCCCAAACTAGGACTTATTTTGGGGGTAAGGCTTATATTAGGCCCACCCCCAAAAATCAAGCTACGGCTTATTTTCGGGAAAACACGGTAAAAAGGTTGTAAGTGTGAAAAATGGTCATGTCACTTTTTTCAGTGTTGTTATAACTTTGAATGGTCACTAAATGAACTTTTGTAAGCATCAGTGCATCAGAAAATTTAGGTTCACACACCACCCTTAACTGGGTGACCGAAATACTTCTTTTTCTCACTTTGCACAATGCCCTGAACCAGAAGCAAACTAAAGAGGCCAGCATAGGGTGAATGCAGCCCATGTTGTGGGTCTGCCTGCAAGATGAGAGGGTAGTGGTGGGTATCGCTAAGACAGGAAGGACAAGTGGGTGGAAATGCTGTTATGTGTCTTTGTGTTGGATTTTACCAGGAAGAAGTCAGGGTTTAGTGACCAGGAGGTGGACACACAGGGATTTTCTGCATTCATCACACACAGCCGCTGCCTCTCCAGTGTTACACTCAGGGAACGTGGCCTTAAGGGACACACTCTTCCACCCCGGTCCTGTTCTGTAGCTCACCTTTATTTCCCAGTTGTCTCTCGACATCTCTCTCTCTCTCTCTCTCACACTCACACACACACACACAAACACTTCTCTCTGCTAGCTTATTCCCTGATTACTTTCTTCCAGGGCTTTCCTGTTCATGGGCCATCTATCCACCCTTTGCCCAGTGGGGGCCAAGAGGCTTTGGAGCTTCATACATGTCTCTCCCTCTTTCCCACCTCCACAAGGATGGCTATGCTTGTCCTCCCATTGCCTTGTTCCTCCTAGGTACACCACCCGGCACCTCAATGACGACACCACTTCTGAGCAGATCCGGGCTTTGCTGCAATGAAGCTTCCTGGAACAGCCATTTACCAGAGACACACCCAAGAAATTCTTCACGGCACCTCCGGAAAATTTTTTAATGTTAGCATGTTGCTATAAATAACCATTGGTCATCATATCCCTCATTTTGTAAAAAAAAAAAAAGAAAAGTTGAAGAAGTGCAGGTGAGATTGTCAATATATATATAAAATAAATATCTAAATATATACATACACACATATATAGAGACAGAACTACAATAGATGTTCCAATTCCAACGCCAAGATGACCCCCGTTCAATGCTGGCCAAAGCGCAGGGCCCAGTCTCTTGCCTCAAGTGACCGGGCTGTGCTGAATCCAGTCCCATCCATGCTGGAGTGATCAGGTCTCCTGCATACCATACTTGTGGAGCATGGAAAAGGGTTTCTTCCAAGCCTTTAAGATGGATCTACAAACAAGCCTGGATGCCAGGAAAGTGATACTCTCTTACCCAAGATGTAAATAACGCATCTGGAAAAGCTTGATTGAATGTATGGGCACAAGCACCATCATTAAGGCTTCAATTCTGATTCCATTCTTAGTGGCTCAGTCACACCTTTTAGATTTTTAATATGAACAACTGCATATTAACTGCACACCTATTATTTTGTACATTTTTGTGTCAAAATAAAGCAAGAAAAGTTAATGTATGAGAGATCAGCATGATTTTCTGCTTTGCTTTAATCCAGGATGGCTGTGCTTGTCAATACTGGTTGAGTTTGTTGCCCCAAATATGGCCTCCACTGTTAAGCTCAGGGCTTTTTGTGTCATAGAACGCTCAGAACGGAGTTCCAGCACCGGGTTGTATGACGTGTGAGTTCCGGCACCTTTTTCTTTTACAAAAAAGCACTGGTTAAGCTGATTACCTGTGTATACCAGGCCTTGCCCCAGTTAGGACCAATTTTTAGGTCATGTTGCCACCAGCCTTTGCTCCTTGTAAGGCTGAGGAACGGAGCTCCAGGCCAAAAGGAGAGCAAGGAAACATTTTAGCTAAGACCTTACATTCCACTCTAGAAAAACCAGAGACCTTTCCTTGGGCTATGTAGCTTGACAAGTGAAAGGATTCTAGGAATATCCCTCCAACCTCCAAAGCAATTTGCATGGAAATACAGTATTCATAGAAAGAAAGTATTTGAAGAAGATAGAAATAAATTCAGAATAGGAAATTAAAATAAATAAGCAGAATCAGTATTTGCCCAGCTTCAGGTAGTGGGATATAAGGTCTTGGCTGAAATACCTCCTGGTTCCTTTTTCTACAACATTCAGCCAAAACCAGGTGGTTCCGCCCCAGGCGCCTAATGGACCCGGAACGGTTCCAGAGGGCGCTTGGGCCTATACCCATCACCCTTACCCACAGCCCAGTCGATGCTCTGGTGGATGCCTGGGAAAGGGCGGCCGCCGGGGCACTTGACTGCGTTGTACCCTTGCGACCTCTGACCCGGCGCAGATCCCGTTGGGCTCCATGGTTCTCTGTGGAGCTCCGGGAGATGAAGCATCGGAGATGAGGTCTAGAGAGCGGTTGGAGGTCCAGCCGATCCGAATCTGACCGATTGCAGTTAAGAACCTTTATAAGGTCTTATCTTGCGGCGATAAGGACGGCGAAGTCTAACTACTTTGCTGCCCTTATCACATCCGCAGATAATCGCCCGGCCGCCCTGTTTAGGGTAACTCGTTCCCTCCTTAACCAGGAGGTGAGGGAGGATCCCTTGCGGGGATGAGCCGAGGAGTTTAGTCATCATCTGGCGGACAAAATCGCTCAGATCCGGACCGGTCTGGACTCTGACTGGGCAGAGTCTGATGTGGAGGAATCGGATGGTCTTGAGCATGTTATCTGGACTGAGTTCGACCCTGTTTCCCCTGATGATGTGGACAGGATCATGGGGAGGCTGAGCACCACCACCTGTTTGTTGGATCCGTGCCCCTCCTGGCTAGCTGATGCGGCCCGGGAGGGGACACGAGGCTGGTTCCATGCAGTAATAACTGCTTCTTTGAAGGAGGGTGTCTTCCCTGCCGCCTTGAAGGAGGCGGTGGTGAGACCCCTCCTCAAGAAGCCTGCCTTGGACCCAGCTGTTTTAAATAACTATCGTCCAGTCTCCAACCTTCGCTTTTTGGCGAAGGTTGTTGAGAGTGTGGTGGCGCATCAGCTTCCTCTGTTCCTGGAGGAAACTGATTATCTGGACCCGTACCAATCGGGTTTCAGACCCGGACACAGCACGGAGACGGCATTGGTCGCGCTGGTGAATGATCTCTGGAGGGGTAGGGACAGGGGTTGCTCCTCTGTCCTGGTCCTATTAGATCTCTCAGCGGCTTTCGATACCATCGACCATGGTATCAGGGGGTTGGGAGTGGGAGGCACCATTTTACGGTGGTTCTCCTCCTATCTCCTGGGCCGCTCGCAGTCGGTGTTGACGGGAGGGCCGAGATCCGCCCCGAGGCCTCTCATTTGTGGAGTTCCTCAGGGGTCGGTTCTCTCACCCCTCCTGTTCAACATCTATATGAAGCCGCTGGGTGAGATCATTCATGGTTTCGGGGTGGGGTATCATCAGTACGCTGATGATACCCAACTTTTTCTTTCCACCCCGAACCAACCCAGTGATGCCCTCGCCGTGATGTCTCGGTGCCTGGAGGCGGTCCAGGTCTGGATGGGGAGAAACAGGCTTCGTCTCAATCCCGCCAAGACTGAGTGGCTGTGCATATCGGCATCTCGGGTCAACCAGACTATTCCATCTCTAACGATGGGGGGTGAGGTGTTATCCCCCGTTGATAGGGCTCGCAACTTGGGCGTCCTCCTGGATTCACGACTCAATTTTGAAGACCACATAGGAGCCGTGACCAGGGGGCTTTTGCCCAGGTTCGCCTGGTGCGCCAGTTGCGTCCCTATCTGGACCGAGATGCCCTACGCACAGTTACTCATGCGCTCATGACCTCCCGTTTGGACTACTGCAACGCTCTCTACATGGGGCTGCCCTTGAGGACCACTCAGAGGCTTCAACTGGTGCAGAATGTGGCCGCGCGAGTTGTAATGGGGGTCTCCCGATACTCCCATGTAACACCTCTACTCCGTGAGCTGCATTGGCTTCCAGTTGCCCTCCTGGTGAAATTCAAGGTGCTGGTCATTACCTATAAAGCCCTACATGGCTTGGGTCCGGGGTATTTGAGGGAACACCTGCTGCCAGCATCAAGTTCCCTTCGTCCAGTGCGCTCCCACAGGGAGGGTCTTCTCAGGGTCCCACCGGTAAGAGATTGCCGGCGGGTAACACCCAGGGATAGGGCCTTCTCAGTGGGGGCGCCTGCCCTCTGGAACCAGCTGCCCGCGGATCTGAGGACTGCCCCCGACCTCCGTTCATTCCGCCGGGGCCTGAAGACCTGGCTCTTCGAGCTCTCTGGCCCAGGCTGAGGATTAATTTATTTTAATTGGGGTTTTATTTGTACAGGGATAAATTTAATCTTTTTTAAACTGGTTTTAACTTTTGTATTTTTGGTTTTTAATTCCCTGTAAACCGCCCTGAGTCCTCCGGGAAAGGGCGGTATATAAATGTAATAAAATAAATAAATAAATAAAATTTGCCCTTTTCTAATGTAATCCCTTCGCCGTTCCCATTTCCAATACAAAGAACCATATTTTGCTTTCTCTGAAAAAATGTTTCAGATACTTTAAAGTTGCTCTCATAAAGCAGAGAGAGAGAGAAGGGGGTCTTGGCCTAAACATTCTTGGCTCACTCCTTCAATCCCTTTTCAAAGGTCTTTAACCCCTTCCAACCAGTGCAGGAGGGTGGCATTGATCCAAGAATGGCACCACCGTTGCATGTCCTAACTGCTGAGGGTTCTGGCAGTTTTTACCCCTTAATTCCTCTGCTCCAGAAGAACCAACTGTGGAGCTTTGTGAAACTTCCTAACAGTGAGGACAATTAATCAGTGGAACAGCTTGCCACCAGAAATTGTGGGTGCTCCATCAATGGAGATTTTTTTTTTATTGAAAAGTTTTAAAATACATTTTACCTTTAACAATCCCCCCCTCCCGCTCCCCTACCTATCCCTCCCTACCCCTCCCCCCCCTTTCCCCCCTCCCCCCCCCCCGACTTCCCAGAGCTAAGTACAGGGTATAAAACAAAGAACAATCATAAGCATCCATATGCTACCAACAATAAATTCTTAAATCTATCACTCTCTAGCTCATATAAGATAACTACAAGCAATACTAATATTTCATATAGAAAAAAAAAGAAAATAGAAAGGAAGACTTATTCAAATGCTAAATGAAACTTTTTAGTCCCATATTTTTTCTGGATATATTCAATCCATTTTTTCCACTCCATAATATAACGTTCTTGCGAGTGATCTTTCAGATAAGCCGAGATCTTTGCCATTTCTGCCAGGTCAGAAACCTTTAAAGTCCATTCTTCTATAGTCGGCAATTCCTCCTTCTTCCAATATTGACCTATTAAAAGTCTTGCTGCTGTAATTAAATTCAACATCAACTTAGTGTCCACAACAGTAGCATCTGTAATTATGCCCAACAAAAACAATTGCGGACAGAACTTTATCCTTTGCTTGAAGATCTTCTGCATATTCCACCAAATTTTTATCCAAAAAGCCTTAACCTTTTTGCAGGTCCACCATATATGAAAATATGTTGCATCTTCGCCACCACACCTCCAGCATTTTGGCTGATAATTCGGATACATACTTGCAAGCTTTTTAGGATCTAAATGCCATCTATAAAACATTTTATAAAAGTTCTCTCTTAGATTTTGAGCTTGTGTAAATTTTACGTTCCTCACCCATATCTTTTCCCACGTGTCCATTGTAATAACTTCTTGGATATTCTGGGCCCATTTTATCATACAATCTTTAACAAGTTCTGTTTCTGAGTCAATTTCTATCAATGCAAGATATATCCGTTTGATATGTGCTGGACCCTGATTTCTAATTTGCTTTATCAAATTTTCATCAGTCATTGCAAAACCAGTTTTCTGATCTTCTTTCCACCTGGCCCGTAACTGAGTATATTGAAACCAGGTTTGAACAATCTTCTCATCTCGCAAGAGGTTATACGATTTTAAACACCATACACTTCTTTCCAAGCTTAAAATCTCCTTATACGTAGTCACATCATGTTTGAAACCAAAATTTATGTTTTCTATTGCGTGTTTTGGAATTGCCCACAACGGTATCTTATAATCTAACTTATGTCTATACTTCTTCCAAACTCTCAACAATGCCTGTCTTAAAATATGCACTTTAAATACATTATCTACCTTCTTATCATACAACAAATATGCATGCCAGCCAAATAACAAGTCATGGCCCTCAAGATTTAATAATCTCTCTTGTGTCAAATTAATCCAATCACTTATTCCTGCTAACGCAGCAGCTTCATAATATAATTTAAGATTGGGCATTTTAAGACCACCTCTTTCTCGAATATCCTGCATAATCTTAAGTTTAACTCGTGGCCTTTTCCCTGCCCAAACAAATTTATTGATACCCCGTTGCCATTCTTCCAAATTAGAATCTTTCTTAAGAACCGGTATCATTTGAAATAAGAATAAAAATTTAGGCAGGACGTTCATTTTCACTGCTGCGATTCTTCCCAACAAAGACAATTGCAGTTTTTCCCAACTCTCCATTTCTTTTTGAATTTTTCCCCATAATTTTTCATAGTTATTTTTATATAACTTTGTATTAGAGGGTGACAAAAACACCCCCAAATATTTGACCCTTTTAGCAATCTCAAATCCAGTTAATCCTTCTAAAAGAGCCTTTTGTGATACTGTCATATTTTTGGCCAGAATTTTAGTTTTTTGTGCATTAACTTTAAATCCAGAAACCCTCCCATATTGCATTATTATCTCCATCAGGTCCACAACAGAGTTCTCCGGCTGGGTCACCGTAACAACCAGATCATCTGCGAACGCTCTCAATCTGTAATCCTGATCTCTAATTTGTATACCCTTAATTCTTTCCGAATTCCGTATTTTTACCAGTAATATCTCCAATGTTAACACAAATAACAAAGGCGATAACGGACACCCTTGCCTTGTGCCCTTCTCAATATTACATGCTTCAGTCAAACTATTGTTAACTATTATTCGGGCAGTTTGTTTTTGATATAATGCCCTAATTGGTTGCAAAAATTTATCCCCAAAATTCATTTTATCTAAAACTTTCATCAAAAATTGCCAATTCAATTGATCAAAAGCTTTTTCAGCATCTAAAAAAATTAGCGCCGCAGGGATCTGGTTGTTCCTTTCCAAAAACTCTAACACATCAACTATATGCCTCACATTATTTTTCATTTGCCTACCACTAATAAACCCAGTTTGATCCCCATGAATCACCTGTTGCAGAACCCTCATCAATCTGTTAGCCAACACCTTAGCAAATATCTTATAATCTGTATTTAAAAGTGATATCGGTCTATAGTTTTTTACTTGAGTAGCATCTTGATCTTCCTTCGGAATCAAAGAGATAAAAGCAGTTCTCCAAGACGGAGGCACCTTTCCCCCTCTCTGAATTGTCTGGAACAGTTCCTTTAACGGCTTTATCAACTCCATTTGTAAATTTTTGTAATAAACTGCAGTCAAACCATCCGTACCTGGCGCTTTATCCATCTTCAGTTCCTTAATTGCTATAAGAATTTCTTCTTCTGTTATCAATTGGTTAATCTCCTCTTTTTGTACTTGCGTAAGAACCGGGATGCTAGCATTCTCCAAATATACATCAATGTCTTTTTCATTAATCTTCTCCTTAGCATATAATTTAGAATAAAAATCCACAAAGGCTTCCTTAATAAGATCCTGTTGAAACACAACCTTTCCCTTATGTTCAATTTTATCTATATTAGAAGCCCTTTGCTTTTTCCTTAGTCTGTAAGCTAACCATCTACCTGGCTTGTTAGCATTGCAAAAAGTATTATGCCTGGCAAACCGCAAGTTGGTTGCCACTTGATCAGCCATCAATTTATCAAATTGTCCTCTTAATAGCTTAATAACCTCCTTAGTCTTCACATCCAATGGATTCAAAATTAAGGCCTTTTCTTTTTCCCTAATTTCATTCTCTAATTCTTTCCTTCTGGCTTCCAAAGTACGTCTGTATTTATTATTCATATATATCAACACCCCTCTCATGTAGGCCTTGCTAGCATCCCAAACCATGTCCATAGAGGTATCCTTATTCATATTAATTTCAAAAAAATCCTTCATCCGCTGTTTACATTCTTCCACATTTCTCTGATTTCTAAACAAATTCTCATTTACGCGCCACGAGCGCCTATCCCTATTGTCCTTATTGATCTCTAACCAAACTGGACTATGATCCGAAATAGTTCTTGCACAGATCTTTACCTTCTTAATCCTAGAAAAAAAATCATTAGTCAGCAAAATAAAATCAATCCTGGAAAAAGATTGATGTCTGTCAGAAAAAAAAGTATAATCCTTTTCATGTAGGTGTGTGTCACGCCCGATATCTCGCAGTTCCAAATCGTCCTTCATTTCAAAAAAAGATTTAGGCAATCTGGCATGACTCGAAGCACGCTTAAAAGAACCAGCCTTGTCCATCTGTACATCCAAAACACCATTCCAGTCCCCCATAAAAATAAACGATTTGTAATCCAATTGAGTAAGCTTTGTATGAAGTGAACTAAAAAAATCAGCTTGTTGTTGATTAGGAGCATACAGTCCAACTAGAAGCGTTTTTTTACCTTCTAACAACAAATCTATCATAACATATCTTCCTTGCTTATCTGCTTCAATTAATTCCGCTGTTAGAGTACTTTTAACGTAGACAACCACTCCATTTTTCTTATTCATCGCAGAAGCAACAAATTGCGTGCCCAACCTTGAGTTCGATAAATACTTTTGGTCCATAACCCTAATATGCGTTTCTTGCAAACATATAACATCAATCTTAAATTGTTTTAAATATTGAAAAACTTTCTTTCTCTTCTGTGGTGAGTTTAATCCATTGACATTCCAGGTTAGAAATTTAGTCACCATGCGTGGCGCCCCGAAGCTTTTGGAGCACATCTTCAATGGCCCCTGTATTTTCTTTGGGCCGCGCTCCTCCCACAGCTTCACTGTAAGTACGCTTTGAGAGTTCCATAAACTTCTGCTGGTCTTGCTCTTGTACTTGTCTTGCTCGTTTTAAAGCGGCACGCGTCAACCTCTGCTCTCCAGCAGCAGCCGATGAAGCTATAATTTGATCCCCTCCAGCACCATTCTCCTCTGTCTGTCCACCTTCAGCCTCTTGAGGTTTTCCCTCTCCAGATCCCTTTGCAGCTTCCAGGAGTGATAGAGGGGTTGCTTTTAAAACATTGCTGTAGAAATCACGCGCCTGAGTCACAGTAACCAGACGATATCTTTTACCTTCATGCATCACCACCAATCCGACTGGAATCTCCCATCTGAACTTAATATCACGTTGCTTAAGTTCCTGTACGAGAAATGCAAAGTCTTTCCTTCTCCTTAAAATCTTTGGAGGAATCTCTTTTAGAACCAGAACTTCTTGCTCAGCAACCACAACTTTAGTATCATAAGCAGCTTGAATAACTTCATCTCTAGTTGCTCTCTTTGTAAAATAGACCACCACATCTCTAGGTAGCTTCCTCTGCCTTGCAATCCATGAATTTACACGAAAAACTTTATCCAATCAATCTCCATCAATGGAGATTTTAAAAAGAGGCTGGACAGTCACTTGTCTGAGATGGCATAGGTTCTCCTGCTTGAGCGGGGGGCTGGACTAGAAGACCACCAAGGTCCCTTCCAGCTCTATTCTATGTTCCCTGAGACTGCAAGGTGCAGCTTTCCATTGGCGGCTTCTGGGTTTGAAATTTTGGGTTATTCTTGGCATTGTTTGCTAGCCCAGCTTGTTCTGAGCTTTTATTCTCAGGATCCCACTGTTACGTATTGAGATAAATTGCTTGTAAACTGTTGTGCAATGGTTAACAGCCATTATGGTTAAACTCCAGGCTGCTTGTCTCCGGAGTTGTTAGTTTGCATTTTAGGTGGGAATTACCGTTTTAATCTCATTGGCTGCCGACTAGCAGCAGTCCATATAAATAGAAGCTAAGCAGCATTTGAGGCTGCTTTTGTTGTTACTGAATAAACGTGTTGCTGTTTCACTGTTCTGCCTCATCAATGCCTCACCGAACTGGGAACATAACAGTGGTGACGAAGGTGGGATGTGCTGCTTAAAGAAGAGAGCCAGAAGTCACTAGGGGGTGAAGCCAGGCATCAGAGCCCTGGCAGGAACTAAATTCCCCCCCCCCCGTCTCTCAGCAAGCCACACTGTATACAGCCATGCCCTAAGGATCCATCCTAGGGCCAGCACAGAAGTATAGCAGCACAAGGAATTGCGAGGACAAAGAAAACTCACCATGGCCAAGGTCGGCAAATTGGCAGAATTCAACGTGGCACATCCCGAGAGGTGGAGTTCTTACATCTCCCATGTCGAGAACTATCTGCGAGCTAACCAAGTTAGCAAAGACGCTTGAAGGCCGCAATGCTCCTGTGCATGTGTGGCCAGGCGACATTCGATATAGCCGAAAACCTAGTCACTCCAGCTACACTTGAGTTGGTCACCTACGCAGATATTAAGAAGAAGCTCAAGGACCATTTTGAGCTGAAACTCTCCATCATTGCATGGAGGCATGCGTTCAAGCAGCAGGAGCAGCAACCAGGAGTCTGCTGCCGAGTTCATAGCCGCTCTATGACAGGCGTCCTGGCTTTGCAACTTTGCAGATCTCAAAGAAAGACTGAGAGACCGATTGGTTTGAGGAACCGAGATCTCCAGCAAAAGTTATTTGCAAAAGAGACTCTCATGTTCCAAGACACCCTGAAGGAGGTGATGGCCGCCGAAGCTTCCTAAGGAGCTGTCAAGGCCTTACGGCCCTCCAAGAACACTCCCAGCTCAGAAACTGTCCACCACGAGGACGCTGAAAGAACAGAAGACTCCAACACGGACCTTGAGATTGATCGGCTTCAGAAGCAACCAGAGAGGAACCAGCGGCCATTTGAGAAGGCAGTTCCCTTCACTCGATGTGCGGGCTATGGAGGCCGACACAGACGCTCAGAGTGCAGGTTCCACACAGCATTGTGCCGGGCATGTGGCAAGCAAGGCCACATTGCTGCCATCTGCAGAGGTCGCCAGTGGGACATACCGCAAGAAGAAGTATTCAGGAAAGGTACCAGAGTCGGCTATTGCTCCAGTCCAGCCAAAGGAGTGTGTTCAGAACTGGTGTCCCATCGCCCCCTTAAAGAGAAGCTTAGGCTAAAGGTCAAGCTTCAGGGAGTTCCATGCAACATGGAACTGGACACAGGGTCAGCCCTATCTATAGTTTCCCAAGGAACTTTTAATCACATCTGCAGTCACAGCAGCAAACGAGTTAAACTCAGGCCGTCTAACCTGTTGCTGACAGACTTCCAAAACTCCCACGTAGCAGTTAAAGGGAAAGCTACGCTCAGTGGGGGTTTCAGGGTTCATTGGATGTCATGGTTGTCACGGGCCACCGCACAAGCCTCATTGGACTTGACTGGTTTGATGCCTTGGGCATCCAAGTGACTGGCATTCACAGAATGCAAGCAGCGGACCTGTCAGCAGTTTGCCAGGAATTTGCTGATGTGTTCAGCTCGAACTTAGGAAAGTACAAGGGACCTCCAATTGTCCTCCACCTTGATCCTACCGTAACCCCAATACGGATCAAGCCTCGTAGAGTGCTTTTTGCCCTCAAACCCAAAATCAATCCAGAGCTGGACAAGCTGGTGCAACAAGGGGTGTTGCAGCCAGTAGATAGTGGGGTGTGGGAAACCCCCATAGTCACACCACTTAAGGCCAATGGTGAGGTGCGCATATGTGCAGATTATAAATGCACTATTAACAGAGCACTTCAACAACATGCTATAGTCAGTCACATTTTGGTGTCACTACAGGGAGGTCACGTATTCACCAAATTAGATTTGGCACAAACCTACCAGCAACTGCCCATGGATGACGCCATGGCAGAAGCTCAGAACATTGTCACCCACAGGGGAGCTTTCAGGGTTAGGCGCCCACAATTTGGGGTCAATGTAGCCCCAGGGCTTTTCCAGGGAGTGATGGAGTGCACACTCAACATTCCAGGTGTGTGTGCCTACTTTGATGATGTCTTCATAGCTGGGGAGTCGGTGGAGATTTTGGCTGAACGGCTCAAAGCCATCCTTCAGCGTTTCTGTGGAGCAGGGCTGAAGCTAAAAAGAGAAAAGTGCAAGATTGGGGTGGATTCAGCCGAATTCCTTGGTTTCCACAGAGATGCCACAGGCATTCATTCGGCAGATTCCAAGCTCAAAGCAATCAAGCAGGCTCCCAGTCCTAAGTCTAAGGCCACAGTGGCAGAGCCGTTACACAGGCTCTTGGACAAAAAGGCACAGTGGCAGTGGACGAGTGTCCATGAGAAAAGCTTCTGGGCTTATCACTGCTATCTTCGAACTCAGTACTCACCCATTTTAGTGAAAAGCTGCCTATCTACATCGCTTGTGATGCATCCCCGTACAGGGTAGGGTCTGTGTTGAGTCATTTGATGGCTTACAGGAGACAGGCTCCCATCGCTTATTATTCTAGGACTCTGTCTTCAGCAGAACGCAATTACGCACAAATAGGCAAGGAGGCACTGGCCATAGTGCCTGGTATAAAGAAGTTTCATGATTACTTGTATGGCCGCCATTTCAGTCTTCACAGACCATAAGCCACTTCTGGGTTTGTTCACAACGAACAAACAGACACCTCAGATTCTATCTTCACAAATGCTGAGGTGGTCTATCTTCCTTTCAGCCTATAATTATAGGCTGATTCACAAACCGGGCAGGGAAATGGGCCATGCAGACGGCATCAGCAGGCTGCTCCTGCCACATTTATAGCCAGACCCCGCTCCAGCTGCTTGCATCCTGGCTATCCAAGATTTGCCAGAGCCTCCCCTTCACGCTGGGGATGTGGTTGCTGAGACAGCCACTGACAAGACGCTTAGCTGCGTGTTGAATTGGGTGTACACAGGATAGCTGGACAAATGTCCAGGGCCAAACTTCAAGAGTTTTTACATGAGAAAAGATGAGCTCTCAGCTCATAAGGGTTGCATCTTTTGGGAGAGTTGGGTCATAGTCCCAAGCTCTTTGAGGCCCAGGGTTTTAGAATCTCTTCACAAGGGACATCCGGGAATAGTCCGGATGAAGGCACTTCCGAGGAGCTACCTTTGGTGGCCTGGGCTAGATAAAGATATTGAGGCCCAGGCACATAGCTGTTGCACATGCCAGCAATCAAGGCACGAAATGCCTCAAGCCCCTGTCCACCAATGGGAAGCCACGCATGATCCGTGGTCAAGAATCCACATTGAATTTGCCAGGCCATTTCAGGGACAGCTGTTTTTCATTGTGGTGGACAGTCACTCTAAGTGGTTAGAGGTCGCACCCACCCCAAATATGACTACTGCCAGGACCATCCAGGAACTGTGCAGGATCTTTTCAACACACGGGTTACCTGACATGCTAGTCTCAGACAATGGGGCTCAATTTACCACTGCAGAATTTCATTCCTTTCTGAGGGCTAACCTGATAAGGCATGCCACTTTGGCCCCCTTTCACCTGGCCTCAAATGGCCAAGCGGAACACATAGTCCAAACAACCAAAGAATCCTTAAAGAGGATCGTAACCGGCGACTGGCAGCACAGGCTGGCAGATTTCTTACTCTGCCAACACACAATGCCCTGCAGTTCAATGGGCAGAAGCCCAGCTGAACTAAGATGGGGACGGCGCTTAATCACTAAGTTGGATCGGCTGCATCCAGACCGAGTTGCCTCAGACACATCACAGCTAAAACCACCACGAAGTTTGCAAGTTGGTGACGAGGTTTGGGCCCAGAATTACAGTCAAAGGACACTGTGGGTAGTAGCTGTGGTTGGTAAGGTGTCAGGGCCACTTTCTTACGAAGTGGTCCTGGAAGATGGCAGAGTGATACAGCGGCACATTGACCAGCTGTGCCAGAGGCTAGCGAACCAATTTATTTATTTATTTATTTATTTGTTTGTTTTTATAAACCGCCCTTCTCCCGAGGGACTCGGGGCGGTGTACAGAGTAAGGTAGGTAAACATAATGAAACAATACTGAAAAAACAATAGTCAAAACAAACTGGGACCCCAATTAGAGCTATCAGGCCAGGCCGGACTGCTGGAAAAGGTAAGTTTTTAAGTCGCGCCGGAAGGTGCGGAGGTCGGGGGCCATCCGGATTTCAGTTGGTAAGCAGTTCCAGAGGGCTGGCGCACCCACTGAGAATGCCCTCCCCCTGGGGGCCACCAGGCGACATTCCTTGAGTGGTGGCACCCTGAGGAGGCCCTCTCTGTGGGAGCGCACAGGACGGTGGGGTGTTGACATTGGCAGAAGGTGCTCCCGTAGGTAGTCCGGACCCATGCCATGTAGGGCTTTGTATGTCATTGTTAGCACCTTGAACTTCACTCGGAAGGCAACCGGAAGCCAGTGCAGCGCACGGAGGAGAGGTGTGATATGGGAGTATCGGGAGGCTCCCAAAAGTGTCCGTGCCGCTGCATTTTGCACCAGTTGAAGCTTCCGAGTGGATCTCAAGGGCAGCCCCATGTAGAGAGCGTTACAGTAGTCTAGGCGAGAGGTCACAAGGGCATGGGTGACTGTACGTAAGGCATCCAGGTCCAGATAAGGCCGTAGTTGGCGCACCAGTCGAACCCGGGAGAAGGCCCCCTTGGTCACAGCTCCTATGTGATCTTCCAGGGATAGCTGCGAGTCTAGGAGGACACCCAGGTTGCGGGCCCTATCGACAGGGGGTAGTAACTCATCCCCGATGTTAAGGGGTGGGATGCTCTGAGTATCCTGGCTTGCCGGTACGTACAGCCATTCAGTCTTGTCCGGGTTTAGTTGAAGCCTGTTCCTCCCCATCCATTCCCGGACCGCTTTCAGGCAGCGGGACATCACGTCGAGGGCATCACTGATGCTGTTTGGAGTTGAGATGAAAAGCTGGGTGTCATCAGCATACTGATGGTACCCTACTCCAAAGCTACGAATGATCTCACCCAGCGGTTTCATGTAGATGTTGAACAGGAGAGGCAAGAGGACCGACCCCTGAGGGACTCCGCAAACAAGAGGCCTCGGGGTCGACCTCTGTCCCCCTGCCAGCACCGACTGCGAGCGACCCTGGAGAAAGGAGGAGAACCAACGCAGAACCGTGCCTCCCACTCCCAGTCCCCTGAGGCGCCGCAGCAAGATACCATGGTCGATGGTATCGAAAGCCGCCGAAAGGTCTAATAAGACCAGGACAGAGGAATGGCCCCTGTCCTGGGCTCTCCAGAGATCATTCATCAGAGCGACCAATGCCGTCTCCGTGCTGTAGCCCGGCCTGAAGCCCGATTGGCACGGGTCTAGATAAACCGCTTCATCCAGGACCTGAGGAAGTTGGTGCGCCACCACGCTCTCAACAACCTTCGCAAGGAAGCGAAGATTGGAGACTGGACGAAAGTTATTCAATGAGGATGGGTCCAAGGTGGGCTTCTTGAGGAGAGGTCTCACCACCGCCTCCTTCAAGGCGGTGGGGAAGTGACCCTCACTCAGAGAAGCAGAGATGACCGCTAGGAACCAGCCTCGTGTCCCCTCTCGAGCCGCATAAGCCAGCCAGGAAGGGCACGGGTCCAGTAAGCATGTGGAGGAGCTCAACCTCCTCATAATCCTGTCCACTTCCTTAGGAGTCACACGATCAAATTCCTCCCAGATGACGTCGACAAGACTGTCCATGTCCTGTTCTTCCAACTCTGCCCAGTTGGAGTCCAGGCCGGTTCGAATCCGAGCGATTTTATCCAACAGATATTGACCGAATTCCTCGGCTCGACCCTGCAAGGGTTCCTCCCTCACCTCTTGGTTCAGTAGGGAGCGAGTCACTCTGAACAAGGCAGCCGGGCGATTATCTGCGGACGCGATGAGGGTGGAAAAGTAGTTGGATTTTGCCACCCTTATCGCAGCGAGATAAGACCTGGTGAGGATTCTTAATCCAATCGGTCGGATTCGTATCGACTGGATCTCCAACGGCTCTCTAGGCCCCGTCTCTGACGCTTCATCTCCCGGAGCTCCGCGGTGAACCATGGGGCTCGCTGGGATCTGCGCCGGGTCATAGGCTGGCTCAAGACTCGTGTGATGGCCAACCCCAGGGGCAGCTCGACAAAGGCCTGACAGCAGAGTCTGCATTCACTGATGAGACTCCCAGCTGTGGAGGGGGGGGCTAGTGGCAGGCGAATCACCCCCGAATGCACAGACCACCCAATGAGTGGGACCCACAAATGGCTCCAATTTCCAGCCTAGCAGAAACTGTGCCACCAATGGACTTTGGCTCAGGACTACCGGGACAGACCAGCCAAAGGGACTCAGGCTGACCCGGAGCAATCAGGTCTCAAAACCTTGGTCTACCCAGCCTGGCAGGCAAGCTGGTAGACCTCTGAGACACTCAGAGCAGCCACGAAGGCCACCAACATATTTACAGGACTATGTTCATTACTTGAGAATTGCACCATCTAGGGGGGAGGGGTGTTATGTAAATTGCTTGTAAATTTGTGCAATGGTTAATGGCCGTTATGGTTAAACTCCAGACTGCTTGTCTCCAGAGTTGTTAGTTTGCATTTTGGATGGGAATTACTGTTTTAATCTCATTGGCTGGTGGAGCAGTGGGCTAATGCCTCCTTAAGTAACACCAGCTGCCTGCAATCCTTCCGAGGTAGGTAAAATGAGGACCCAGATTGTTGGGGGCAATAAGCTGACTTTGTAAAAATGCCACTGGGGGGGCATATACATAGAATGAAGGTTATTGCTAAGCACATTGATTTGTGCTTCTTAGATTGTAAGCCGCCCTGAGTCTTCAGAGAAGGGCGGGATATAAATGGGATTAAAAAAAAAGAAGCTAAGCAGCAGTTGAGGCTGCTTCTGTTGTTACTGAATAAACGTGTTGCTGTTTCACATTCTGCCTCATCAATGCCTCACCAGACTGTGAACATAACACCCACCTCAACCAGTTTAGCCTCCCAGTCTGTACTCCTTGTCCCTCTTTCCATCTTCTTTGTGCCTTTCACAAGCTGTTTGTGCAGCCACATTGCCTTCCAATTTTCCTCTACCTGGAATTGTGTAATTGTGCTTTTAGTATTTCCTTTAGGATCTTCCACTCACCTTGACCTCCAATTCTATTAGCATCTCCTACCACAGAAGTTTACTCATCTTTTCCCTAAGGTCATTAAAATTTACTTTTCTGAAATTAAACTTCCCTCAGGTTTAGTTCTCTTTAAAATAAAAATATCATTATACACTCACATCCCCAAATATCACTGCTATGTTAGAATAGAATAGAACTGGAAGGGGCCATGGAGGTCTTCTAGTCCAGCCCCCTGCTCCAGCAGGAGAACCTATACCATTTCAGACAAGTGATTGTCTCTTCTTAAACATGTCCACATGTTGGCTTTTAAACTTGCCCTTCATCATGACACACACAATCCCAGAAACAACTACTTTTTCTTCTTCCTCATATTTTATGTAGTTACCTTCATTTCATTGCTGACCCATATCTAAGACACCTTAAATTCAGCCTTAGCAATTTTATTAATTTCACCAATCTCGCCTAGGGGTGACTAGGTGGCTTCCAAGCAGATAAAAGCAACACAATAAGACAATAATAATTGTTGACATTAAATTGACTTTAAAATTGATAAAGATAGCAAAGAAGGGAGGAAGATGCACAGAGGGTTCTTATCTTAGTCCATTAACCACCTCCAGAACAAGGTGCCCCCATTGGGGCCCCTTGACAAACCCAGCTCTTCGGGCCCTTTCCGAAGGCCAGGAACGTGAGTGGGGTAGATCTCACCTTGCAGGGAACAATGTTCCAGAGGGCAGAAGCCACAGTAGAAAAGGCTCTTGACCCAGACCCTACCAAGTGGAATTCCTTGACCAACGGGGTCTGCAGCATGCCCTTTGCCCAGTGCAGACCAATCCAATTGGGTTGAAATGGTTCCTGATAGCCTGGACCCAGACTTTTCAGGGTTAAACTTGTTTTTCCCCCCTTAAATCAGCCATGAGCCATTAGCAGTGCTAATGTGCTTCACTAAGCATTTGTGCAGCATTGCAGTCAGGTGACATGTAGAGGTGGAATTGGATGGTACCATTGGCCTTCAGGCAAAGGTTGGAGTGCTTCTCTTCCCCTAGTTCCCAGGCATAATCTTTGGGCAGCAGGGAAGGTGATTCCTTCAAAGTGACCTTTTTCCCTGTAGCTGCCTGATCTCGTGAACTGATCCAGAGACAGGGGATCCAGCTGAGCAGTAGCGGCACATTAAATGGGAGAACAACATCTTCCATGCCTGTCAGCTGCTGTCTGGATGGCTTTTGAACTTCTAAGAACATCACCATGTTCAGAAACAGCCCAAACAAAAGCAGCTAATGTCTCTGATGGGGAGGAAGACTCCAGTATAAAAAGACAGCCAGCTCCTACAATTTCCTCCACACCTGTCAGCTATTGTTTGGGCTGTCATGTATCTGGATGGATCAGGATCAGAGGAATTACATGTGAAGAGCTCCTTTCTGTCTTCAGCCAGAGAAGCTGAACCTCGGGCTCAGTGAGGTGACAGTTGGGCGGGGGGAGAATTCTGACAGATGCAGATCTCGACTTCTGCCAAAGCCAGATAGTCCTTCCTGCTGGTGACATTTGAAAGGTGGGGGAAGGGCAGATTTCCCTGCATGGGAAATGTAGGAAACCAGAACAGAGTCGGGGAGGGGGGCACAAGGGAGACAGCAAACATGCTGGTTTGAGACAAGTGGAGGGCACTTTAATTGAACTGCAGGAGAGCCCTAATGAGCCAATTGTCCTCAGCCTTTCTCCATCCTCTGAAGGAGAAATTGTTAGGATGACACAACAAGAGTTTCCTGGTAGGACCGTGATTGGCAGAATCAGGCTCCCAACAAATATTGGGGTGTTTAAAGTGCTCCACTCTTGAATTTATGCCTCTTTGAAAGATCTGCAATCTATTCTTATTTGGAAGTCATCATCCACCTCTTGGCTGCCTCTGCGATACCAGCCTCAGCAGCTGCTTATTCCTTCTTCCCATTTTTTTTAAAAAGCTCAGCACCACCACCAACTTCATTCCCTTGGACTTTGTGAATCCGTGTTCTTGGGTTTTTTTGCTGAGTGATTTCATAGGTCCCGGTGTAGTGACTTTGTCATTCTTGCAGTGGGCTGCCCCTTGTGCTTACTTGGGTTGCCCACCCACTTAGGGGTCGGCTGACAGCCCTCTTGACTGAACTCACCTCAATCTGCCTCAACATTCTCTTTACAGCCTCTGGGAGACACAGCTGGGCAAAACGTGGACTTTGAACCCTGCCCTGCTGCCTGAGTTGCCATTCCTGGCTGCTAGATGTCTCTGAACATCCACAAACACTCTCCTAAAGCCTCGCAGTGGAGCTTGCAAGGGACAACAGAAGAATTCAGGGCATCTCCAAGAAAGAAAAGATGCAGTGAGGACAATTTCAAAGAAAACCTCATTGACTCCATTGCATTACTGGAGCTAAGCTTGGTAGTTTCTAAAACTCAAGGAGTCTCTCTGGACTCATTCACCTTTATGTGTTCTTCTAAGAGTTTTATTTTGCAGATGTTCATTATATCCTGGTAGACAGTTCTTGGTGGTCTTATGCTGCAGACAATTCCTAACTTCAGGTTAGTATCAAAACCACCAAAATGATCACAGAACAACCTCTAAGGCCATTTCCTTGGATAAAAATGTAATGCTATGTGGACTGTTGCCTTTGGGTGCTGAAAATAATCATTCTGAAAAAATGTAGCACCCGTACCCCAGGAGGCTATTAGCATAGGTTTAACTGGTAAACCTGGGTTTCATCACATATGTATGAAAAGTCCCTCTTGATTAAGACTATAAGCTGTTTTGAACCTCTTTTTCTGTCACACACTTTATTAAGGCAGTTGAAATAGGGTTGCTGCTGTTTACATTCAAGACAAATGTAAGGACAAATGGCTCTGTGCAAGAGATGCCCATCAGCAGTTCCAGCTGGAGCTCCCATAACTGTCTTGCACTTAGACACCCCAAGGAGGGTTGTCCAAAAGGGCCTCTGTCCAGTGCAAGATGCCTGGGTCCCACCATCTGAGAATGTGGTCACAACAAGCCTTTCCTGTTTCTTGTCTGAAATAAGACATCCTCCACAGCCCCTCAGCCTTTGAGACCAATCCCAGGGTCACCAGAAGGGCATCTGGAAGGGCTCAGGCTCTTCAGAAGGAGCTCTGCTAGGGTTCCTAAATATGGCTTTAGAAACCACAGATCTAAGCTTAGAGCCACATGGACATATCTCCTTAATAATCCCAAGGTAGTGGAAGGGCTGCCATTGCACCCTGGACCCTCCTTCTCAAAGCTCATTGAAGGCTCTCTGGTGAAGGGACTTCCGGGTGGTAAGGCTCCATTGATGGCAGCCATTTCGGCTGTCAGCCCCATTGTTTCCGTAGAGCCACCAAAAACAGCAACGATCAGCTGTTTGGTGGCTCGGAAGCCCGCTCCTCGGGAGAAGAGGAGGGGGTGAGTGCCCAGGCAGGGGTAGAGCTCCCCCAGACCACCAGAGTTGAAACTCTGGTGGTTGAAGGGTTGAGCCCCCCCCCCCCCGAAGCCTGAGTTTGCTCCAGACGCCGAGACGCCTCTGCTCCAAGGCTTTGGAGCAGAGCAGGACGCTGCAACCATCCCTGCCAGCGAGAGTGAACTTTTGATTACCTGGATGCAGGCAGAGCTGTACAGGAGAACGTTGTCAGAGCAAGTATATGAACTTTAACTCAGTAGATTTTGTGGAGACTTTTAAAAGTGAAAGTGCGCAACAGGATTAAGTGGGTGAAAATGGCTGCCAAATCATCTAAAGTTCCTAGAAGCACGGGGGCTTTGCTGGTTCAGCAATCTTCATTACAGGCTTTAATGCCCCCCTCGGGCACCTGCACCCGCACCAGCCTTGACAATAAAAGATCTGCAGGATGTTTTGCAAGAGGCTTTGAAAAAGCAATCTCAGCAATTAGATGAACTTATTGAGGAGGAGAACACAGAAATAAGGGCAGACATTTTACTTGCACTTCAAGGCATGGCTGTTTGTATTGAACGTTTGGATGAGAGAGTGGAAGAACTTAGCCAAAATAATGTGAGATTAGATGCCAAAATGACGGATGCTGAAACGGTGATGGAAAAGATTGATGAAGATTTATTATTGGTTCAGCATAGAGAGATGGAGTTTGCTGTGAGAATTAGAGGGATGAAGGAAGACCCTAAGGAAAATTTGAAAAAAGTAGTTTCAGAAGCCCTTGAAGAGGTTCTGGGGCGCTCAGCAGAAGATATTATGGTGGATATAGATAAAATATTTCGTGTTAATTCCTGGACTGCAAGACAAAGGAAACTACCTAGAGACGTGGTGGTTTATTTTACAAAGAGAGCAATTAGAAATGAGGTTATTCAAGCCTTTTATAACAGCAAATTTGCAGTTGCAGAGCAAGAAGTTTTAATTTTAAAAGAGATCCCTCCAAGAATTCTAAGGAGAAGGAAAGAGTTTGCTTTTTTGGCAGAAGAATTAAGAAGACGGGATATCCAGTTCAGATGGGAGATCCCAGTAGGTATGGTGGTGATGCATGCAGGCATGAGATATCGTCTTCTCACAGTGTTACAGGCACGTGATTTTTATGCTAACATTTTGAAGGCAGTCCCCATACCACTTCTGGAACCCAAAAGGAAGAATGGTGAAGGAGAGCGTCAATCACCACATAAGAGAAAGAAAGTATTTCAATATCTAAAGCAATTTAAAAACGATGTTATTTGCTTACAGGAAACACATATTAGAGCAGCTGATCAAAAGTACTTGGTAAATTTCAGGTTGGGCACACAGTTTATTGCTTCCGTGCCTGATAAGAAAAATGAAGTTGTTATTTATGTTAAGAATACTTTAACAGCGAGTTTAATTGAAGCAGACAAACAAGGAAGATATGTTATAATTGAATTATTAATAGAAGGCAAGAAAATGCTTTTGGTTGGATTATACGCTCCTAATCAACAGCAAGGAGATTTTTACAATTTACTACACAGCAAGATTATTCAGTGGGATTATAAATCTTGTATTTTTATGCTAGATTGGAATGGCGTCTTGGATGTACAAATGGACAAGGGAGGCCTTTTTAAAAGTACCCCAAGTCATGCTAAACTGCCTAAATCTTTTTTTGAGATGAAGGATGACTTGGAATTGAGAGATGTTTGGAGAGAAAGGAACTTGCAAGAAAAAGACTTTACTTTTTTCTCCGACAGGCATCAATCTTTCTCCAGGATCGATTTTGTATTAATTACTAATGATTTTTTTCCTAGGATTAAGAAGATCAAGATTTGTCCAAGAACCATATCTGATCATAGTCCAGTATGGTTGGAGATAGAAAAAGATAATGGAGATAGACGGTCTTGGCGTTTAAATGAAAATTTGTTTAGATACCAGGAAAATGTGGAAGAGTATAAAAAACAGATGAAAGAAGTTTTTAAAATTAATATGCATAAAGGTACTTCTATTGAGATGGTTTGGGATGCAAGTAAAGCTTATATGAGAGGTGTATTAATATATTTGAACAATAAACATAGACGTAAACTGGAATTTAAGAGGAAAGAATTAGAGGATGAAATTAAGGACAAAGAAAAGGCTTTAATTCTGAATCCATCTGATGGGAAGATCAAAGAGGTAATTACCTTATTAAGGGGTCAGTTTGATATGTTAATGGCAGATCAAGTGGCAACTAACTTACGGTATGCTAGACATAACACTTTTTATAATGCTAATAAACCGGGTAGATGGTTAGCTTACTTGTTAAGGAAGAAGCAAAGAGCTTGTAATATAGATAGAATAGAACATAAGGGTAAAGTAGTCTATCAGCAGAATCTTATTAAAAAGACTTTTGTTGATTTTTATTCTAAGTTGTATGCTAGAGATAAGATTAGAGATGTAGATATAGATGAATATTTGACAAAAGCTAATATTCCTGTTCTTACACAAGAACAAAAGGAAGGGATGAACCAATTGATAACTGATGAAGAAATTTTTCTAGCAATTAAACAATTAAAAGTGGGTAAAGTGCCGGGAACTGACGGTTTGACTGCTGTTTATTATAAAAATTTACAGTTAGAAATGGTGGAACCTTTAAGGGAATTGTTTAAGACAATTCAATTGGGAGGAGGGGTACCTCCATCGTGGAAAACTGCCTTTATTTCGTTGATCCCGAAGGAAGATCAGGATGCCACCCAAGCCAAAAACTACAGACCAATATCGCTTTTAAATACTGATTATAAAATATTTGCAAAAATCTTAGCTAACAGATTAATGAAGGTAATGCAACAAGTGATTCATAGTGATCAAACTGGATTCATAAGTGGTAGACAAATGAAGAATAATGTGAGACACATTGTAGATCTATTGGAATTTTTGGAAAGAAATAATCAGATCCCCGCAGCGCTGATCTTTTTGGATGCTGAAAAAGCCTTTGATCAATTGGATTGGCAATTTTTGATGAAAGTATTAGAGAAAATGGACTTTGGGGAAAAAAGTTTACAACCTATTAGGGCAATATATCAGAAGCAAACAGCCCATATAATAGTGAATAACAGTTTGACAGAATCATGCAATATTGAAAAGGGTACAAGACAGGGGTGTCCGCTGTCACCTTTATTGTTTGTTTTAACATTGGAAATATTACTGATTAAAATACGAGATTCAAATAAAATTAGGGGAATTCAAATAAGAGATCAGGATTATAGACTGAGGGCGTTTGCGGACAACCTGGTTATTACAGTAACTCAGCCGGATTATTCAGTTGTAGAATTGATGGAAATAATAATGTTATATGGGAAAGTTTCTGGATTTAAGATAAACATACAAAAAACTAAAATATTGTCTAAGAATATGACTGTATCACAAAAGGCTGTTTTAGAAGAGCTAACAGGATTTGAAATAGTTAAAAAGATTAAATATTTGGGGATATATCTGTCAGCCTCAAATGTGAAGTTATATAAAAATAATTATGAAATGTTATGGGAAAAATACAAAAAGAATTAGATAGTTGGAAAAAACTACAATTATCTTTATTGGGAAGAATTGCAGCAGTGAAAATGAATGTTTTGCCAAAATTTTTATTTTTATTTCAAATGATACCTATACTCAAAAAAGATTTAAATTTGGAGGAATGGCAAAAAGGAATTAATAAATTTGTCTGGGCAGGGAAAAAGCCACGAGTTAAATTTAAGATAATGCAAGATACGCATGAAAGAGGTGGTCTTAAATTGCCTAATTTCAAATTATATTATGAGGCTGCTGCTTTGTCATCGATAAGTGACTGGTTTAATTTAACACAGGGGAGATTATTAAATCTTGAGGGTCATGATTTGTTATTTGGTTGGCATGCATATTTATTGTATGATAAGAAGGTGGATAATGTGTTTAAGATACATATTTTAAGGTATGCTCTGTTGCGAGTTTGGAAAAAGTATAGACATAAGTTAAATTATAAGATACCAATTTGGGCAATACCTAAACATGCAATAGAAAATATAAATGTGGGATTTAAACATGATGAGACTACATATAAGGAAATTTTAAGTTTAGAAAGGAATGTATGGCAATTAAAGCCATATAATATTTTAAAAGAAGAAAAGATTGTACAAACTTGGTTCCAGTATGGGCAATTACAAGCTAGATATTAAGTTGATGTTGAATTTAATTACGGCAGCGAGACTTTTAGTAGCGCAATATTGGAAGAAGGAAGAACTGCCGACTATAGAAGAGTGGACTTTGAAAGTTTCTAACTTGGCGGAAATGGCAAAGATTTCAGCATATTTGAAAGATCAATCGCAACAGAGATACATTGTGGAATGGAGAAGATGGATTGAATATATTCAGAATAAATATGGGACTAAAAAGTTTCATTTAGCATTTGAATAAGTAGTGGATTTTTATGACGTATAACTAGTTAGTAGTTATTTCATTAATATTTTGACTATGGAGAGTTAAAGTGCGATAGAATTTAATGTTTTATTTTGTTGTTAGCATATTTTAGATTATGCTTGTTTGTATTATTATACCCTGTATTCAGCTCTGGGAAGCCGGGGAGGGGGGAGGGGAGTGTACGGGGGGGGGGTTGGGGAGAGGGGAGGGGGAGGAGGGGGGGTTTTGTATTCAAAAATGTATTGTAAAACTTTTCAATAAAAAAAAGGCTCTCTGGTGAAGGTTTTCATTCCTCCGCACCCCATTCTGATCCAGTACACTCTTCCCCCAGGTTAGCCCTGGTACCTGTTACTCTAACCATCATTTTTCAGGCCAAATGTCCACATTCCCTGAGTCTCTTCCCAGGGTGTGTAAACAAAAACCTTTGCCACCAAACCTCCAAGACTTTCCCGCACTAGAGAGTCATTTGCCCTTTGACCTCTCTTGAAACAGCGCTGCTGGTGTGAAACACCTGAGCAAAAATGTACAAGAATCAGAGAACACCTTTGTGCAGCACCCAATCTGAATGAGAGAACAGCCAGGTTTTTCTCTAAGTCTGGATTTCAAATGTCCCAAAGGTGCTTTTTCAGGAGGCAACTAGACTTTCTTGGTGTGTTTTTTTAATGTTTCGCTTCTCATCCAAGAAGCTTCTTCAGCTCCGACTGGATGGTGGGAAATAGAAGGATTTGTACTCCTTGCAGACAGCTGGTCATTTGCATTCTTTTAGAGAGTCATTGAGGCCACTTGGAGGTCATTATCTGTGTCCTGAATCATTGAGAATTTGGAGCTGTGCTTTCTGCAGGATGTTTTCTGCCCTGTGTCCCTTCACTGTTGAACACAGGTGCAGGCTGTGGGATGAATCTATTGTCTGCATCTCAAACTGAAGTGCAAATGGTTCCTGAGGTCTGCAATTTTTCTGGAAATCCATTCATAGTCTTTCACCATTCAAAGGCTGTTCATCCCAAAGTGCATAGCTAAATGTCTACGGAGATTCTCAGCCATCCAGGTCATGGAGTAGTTTGTGAATTGTCCAGTGCTGGGAGACTCTTCCTGAGGACACAGATATTTGGGGAGTATTACTCCTTTTATCTTCTCTTATTTATTCAGATACTGAGGGAAGCTGAGTTAGAAAAAGGGGAGCACAATTTAAAACTACTCACTGAGTTGGGACTGGGCACTCTGCCATGATGCAACGCAGCCATAAAGCATAAGTTCACATGACTGCACCAAGTTACAATGGCAGTTTCTAAAATCCCAGTTGCTGTCTCTAGGCATATCCCGTGCAGTCATGTCACTGCCATTGGTAATTTTGCTGGGAGTGAAGGTTGCAATTTTATCTATATCTGCCTGATCTATCATCTCTCTCTCTCTCTCTCTCTCTCTCTCTCTCTCTCTCTCTCTCTCTCTCTCTCTCTCTCTCTCTCTCTCTCTCTCTCTCTCTCTCTCTCTCTCTCTCTCTCTCACTCTCACTCTCACTCTCACTCTCACTCTCACTCTCACTCTCACTCTCTCTCTCATGGTTACAATAAATGAAACTCTTCAAAGTACTTCAAGGCATTGTTTACTTTTGTTGTTGTAAATTGTGAAGTCGTGTCCAACCCATCGCAACCCCATGGACAACGTTCCTCCAGGCCTTCCTGTCCTCTACCATCTTCTGGAGTCCATTTAGGCTCATGCCTACTGCTTCAGTGACACCGTCCAACTACCTCATTCTCTGTCATCCCCTTCTTCTCTTGCCCTCAATCTTTCCCAGCATTAGGCTCTTCTGCAGTGAGTCCTTCCTTCTCATTAGATGGCCAAAGTATTTGAGGTTCAACTTCAGGATCTGGCCTTCTAAAGAGCAGTCAGGGTTGATCTCCTCTATGACTGATCAGTTTGATCGCCTTGCAGTCTAAGGGACTCACAGGAGTCTTCTCCAGTACCATAGTGCAAAGGCCTCAATTCTTTGGCGCTCGGCCTTTCTTATGGTCCAACTTTCACAGCCATACATTGCAACTGGGAAGACCATAGCCTTGACCATACACACTTTTGTTGGCAGGCTGATCTCTCTACTTTTTAGTGTGCTGTCTAGATTTGCCATGGCTTTCCTCCCCAGGAGCAAGTGTCTTTTAATTTCTTGGCTGCAGTCCCCATCTGCAGTGATCTTGGAGCCCAGAAAAATAAAATCTGTCACTACCTCCATTTCTTCCCTATCTATTTATTTTATTTTTTTTATTTTTATTTTTATTACATTTATATCCCGCCCTTCTCCGAAGACTCAGGGCGGCTTACAAGCTTAGCAGTAGCCTTCATTCTATGTATATGCCTGCTTGTTAGGGCTTTCACACACACCCCAAGCGGCATTATTACAAAGACAGCTTATTGCCCCCAACAATCTGGGTCCTCATTTTATCTACCTCGGAAGGATGGAAGGCTGAGTCAACCTTGAGCCTGGTGGGATGCGAACCTGCACTAATTGCAGGCAGCTGGTGTTACTTAAGGAGGCATTAGCCCACTGCTCCACCAAGGAATTGAGAGGGCCGGATGCCATGATCTTGATTTTCTTAATGTTAAGTTTCAAGTTTTAATGTTAAGTTGTTTACCTTAAAGAATCTTTATTCAAGTATCATAGCATTGGCACATACATGGTCAAAGTTGAAATCTGAATTCCCCTCCCCTAAACACATAGTTAGGGACGTGGTGGCTCAGTGGGTTAGGACGCTGAGCTTGTTGATCAGATGGTCGGCAGTTTGGCGGGTCGAATCCCGAGTGCCATGTAACAGAGTGAGCGCCTGTTACTCATCCCAGCTTCTGCCAACCTAGCAGTTCGAAAGCACGTAAAAATGCAAGTAGAAAAATAGGTACCACTACGGTGGGAAGGTAACAGCGTTCCGTAGCCTTTGGCGTCTAGTCATGCCGCCCACATGACCACGGAGACGTCCTCGGACAAGCGCTGGCTCTTCGGCTTTGAAACAGAGATGAGCACTGGCCCCTAGAGTCGGAAGCGACTAGCACGCATGTGCAGGGGAACCTTTACCTTTACAAACACATAGTATCAAAGCACCATTCCCACCTCCAATTAGCAGTCATAAATCACATTCTCCAATTAGTTTGAAATGCAAGCTTTCCCTCCTGTTTCCAACCCGCCATTTCTTGTCATCTCTTATTTCAAAAGCCCCAGAATTGTTATGTTTAATTAACTCCCATCACATTCCTCTTCCTTTTTGAGTATCATCTAATTCTAAAAGTAAAGCATAGAAAGAAAAAGGCTGCATCTCCCTATGTTGTCAAAGCAAGAACATCTGATGTTAGCAGCATTGACATCTGCTCCGCACTTTCAAAAATGACAGACCCTGTAGTGTAAAGAAAAGCATATGTTAGGTACTATCTCTTGGTTTGTTAGGATGTTTCTTATAAAACTTTGATGAGTCTGTCGGCTTTCACATCGCTAGATTTTACCCAAGTGGCTTCAAACAATGAGTATCCTTTCCATTGTACTAGGTACTGCAATTTCCATTTAAAAATTCTAGAGTCAAGAATACATTTCACTTCATAGTGAGTCTGACCTGCCACTACGAGGGGCCCGGGCGCCTTCTTAGGGGGAGGTCTTAAAGTGGAGCCCTGAACAGTTTTCAGCAAGCTGCAATGTAAGACAGGGTGAACTCTCTGTAAAAGCCTAGTGAGTTTCAATTTTATGGTGACCGGGTTGATGATCCTTACGATGAGGAAAGGCCCCAAGAATTTTGGTCTTAATTTCTTACTGGGTAATTTGAGGCGTATATATTTAGTCGACAGATAAACCTTTTCCTCAACTTGGGGAGCCCTCTTTTTATCAGTTTGCTTTTTATTGGTCTCGGAAGTCTTTTTTAAAGCAGTTTTTGTGTTTCTCCAAACCCCACCCCCTCACCCATTGATCAAGTGTCTAGGAAGCAGAGGGCACCTGGGGGTATTCAGGTATTGGGATGAACTCTTTTCCTGTGGCTACTCTGAAAGGTGTGTTGCTGGCACTGTTGCGAACAGAATTATTGTAAGCCACTTCTGCGAAACGGAGCAGGTCGGTCCAGTTTGTTTGTTGGTATGAAACATAACATATGAGATATTGCTCCACCATCTTGTTAGCAGATTCCGCAGCTCCATTGGTAGCTGGATGGAAAGCAGATGACACTAATTAATTTTAAAAAGCTTCTCCAAAACTTCGCTGTGAACTGCACCCCCCTATCTGAAATTATTCACTTAGGAGTGCCATGCAGCCAGTAGATAGGTTTCAGGAACAATTTAGTCAGTCGTTGGGCCGATGGGAGTCCTTTGCAGGCAATGAAATGAGCCTGCATTGAGAACAGGTCTATTACAGTCCAGATAACAGTATTTCCTCTACTTTCAGGTAGGTCTACTATAAAGTTCATAGCTATCTCTTCCCATGGTTGAGAAGGGTCTGCCACCAGCTGCAGTAACCCAGGGGTTTTCCCTGGGATTCTTTTCATGGTGGCACATACAGCACAACTCCTGACATAGTTTTCCACATCCTGTTTTAGCCCCGGCCACCAAAATTGCCAGCAGATGAGATGTAGAGTTTTTAGATATCCAAAGTGTCCAGCCTGTTTTATGTCATGGCTGTGTTTGAGAGCCTTAAGACGGAGGGCTTCAGGCAAATACAGTCCCCCCCACCTTGTAAGCCAAACCATCCCTACATGTTAGGGAGGTTTGATTGTCTTTGAACCATTGATGGGTGAGGAGTTCTTGTTTTATTTTCTTTGCCCCAGGGTCATCAGGATTAGGGGCCCTGCCAGGCATGAGTTGAGCAGCAGTTTGTGGATTGGAGATAATTGACTCGTTAACCTCTTCGCGTTCGCTTTTGTACTGGGGCAATCTCGATAGTGCATCAGCTAGGAAGTTTTTTTCCTCACTTTAGAGTGAAATTGAAATGGTTAAAGTACTGTACCCACCGCACTTGCTTGGGGGACAATTTGCAGGGAGTTTTCAGTGCCTCTAGATTTTTGTGATCTGTCCATACTTCAAAAAGCACCTTGCTCCCTTCTAGATAGTGTCACCAGTTTGCTCAAATCTTACAGGCTTGGAGAGTAGTTTTGCTCGTATGCCCATTTTCATTGCAAATGGCAGGCTAATGATGCATCAGGAGCATCCAGAATTGACTAGCACTTTTAAGTCTACTTGTGCCCCCAACTTAGGGATAATAAGTTTGGCAGGCAGTACAAAGGTGGGATGTATCGACTCACCATCAGGTCATTCTCTCCTTCGTCGTCACTGTCAAAAGAGGGTAGAGCGGGGGCGGGTCCATCCTGAGTTCCGGCATCCTCCTGTGTGGGGGATGTGCAACAGGCTCCTGTGTGATCCGGTTGGATTTCTCTCTCGTTGGCTGCTGCACAGGTTTCTTCCTCACTGCTGATCCTGGTTTGCTCTGCTGTTGGGGGTAGGGGACTGGGCAATTCGCACTTGATTGGTTGGCCTGCAGGTATCCTGGGACTTTCAGCAGCCTTAGCAGTTGGAGGTTTTTGGGGTAGTGGTTGCCGTTTGGGTTGCTCTGGCCTCGGCTCGACTTCAGGTGGGAAAGATTTCTTGTAGTGGGCAAGCTGAACATCTAGCTTTACTGCTGCCTGATCAGGTACTGCTCGATAGATGCAAGCCTGAGAGAGGTGATAGTCCAACCCTTCCCTGAAGTGGTGGACTAGGGACTGTTCAAGCCACCATTCTATGTGACTAGCTATCTTGTGAAACTCTCTTACATACTCCAGAGCAGGCCTGCCAGCTTGTTTAATCTTATGGATTGGTTCTTCTGCTTTGAGGACAATGGATGGGTCCTGAAATCTTTCCCTCAGTCCTAAGAGGAAGACATGGGGGGTCCTCCAATTCGGGAGCTTGCTCATTATATAAATTGTTCAGCCATTTGGATGCCTCTCACTCTAAACTGGACGCAATCACATTGACCATGGTGCCTGGGTCCAGGTAGAGATAGGCCCAGCAGTTCAAATGAGAGCACACTTGGTTGAGGAAAAAAATCCGCTTCTCTGGGTCCCCATCAAAGGTTGCTCTGAAAGATAGGGTAATCACTGGCTGCTGGGGCCCCCACTGTGGCTGTTGAACCCCCAGTTGCTGCTGGCCCTACCCTGGCTGCTGATTCAATTGCTGCTGAGCCCAGCTGAGCCCAGCTCCCTACTGTGGCTGTTGCACCCCCAGTTGCTGTGGGCCCCATCCTGGCTGCTGCTGCATGCCCAGGGGTTGCATGTCTTCCCTGCTGCTGGTCAGCGGGGAGTTGTGATGCCCTCTGCTGCTGTAGGCCTCTCAGTGGTTGCTGTGCATTTGGGGAAGGTGACCAGCCTCTTTGCTGCGGTCGCCCTCCCACCAACTGCTGATCTCCTGGCTTCTGTAACATGCCAAGCTGTTGTAATACGTCTGTTAGCTGCAGCAAGCTCAGAGGTTGGTGACCATCCACCTGCAGGGGCTGCCAAGCTCCCCACTGCTGCAGGGGCCTCAGACCCCTGTCTCTCCCTCTGTGGAGCTGGAGGCCCTGGCAGGGTATTTCAAGGGCTGGAAGGCTGTCTGACTTGCAAAGGAGAGGCTGGAGGCTTCTCTCGGAAGGAGTTAATGTAAGGACCCAATTAAATTTACATCTTAAGAAGACAGAACTCTTGGAAATATTTTCTTCCAATAGGAATCTTTATTAAGAGAAATTAACTGAAGGCATGCTAGACTGGCTCTGGGGAGCCCTCCCCATCATTCAAAGTTTTAAAGTGTTCCCCAAACAACCCCCCCAACCCACAGTTCTGTTGTGATTCAGGGTCAGCCTGTGGGTTCGGCAGTTGGGTTGGACGACTCAGAGGAGGAGGAGGGGGGTGTTGAAGAGCTTGCTGATGATGGCCTTGAGGCTCCGCAGAGCCCTCAGCCAGGCCCCTCCCACCTGGTCACGACGGAGACCCAGCTGTGTGAGCCTGACAGCGTGGATGAAGATGACCCACAGCTGGCCCTGTTCAAGGACGCCCGACGCAGGAGGCAGTCAATCAGGAGTAAACAGAGGAAGGCAATGGGGCACCTCAGAAGGAGGCAGAGAGAAGCCACGCCCTGAACTGTATAAAAGGGGAATGTGTGGGAGGGCTGGTTTGCTGAAGGCAACCGCTTGAATCGTCCTGTTTCATAGCTCCTGTTTCATGGTTGGTGTCTGTTTTATGTTAATAAATTTGGCAGGCTTTATTCCAGCCTCTTGCCGTTTGCAAAGGGGTTGTCCCTGCTTTTTCTGCAGGGCCGGTAGCAGGCTGGTACAGAACAAGTTCTTCCGGGCGATCGAAACCAGCAATTCTAGGTGTTTATTTCAGGGAAGATAATTTCAGTCCGGCTCAGTTGGCACGATCATTCAATCCTTTTATTGCCCAGACTCCAAGTGTTGTATCTTCCCCCCATCCCCTTTTCCCTTACTGTCAGCACAGGGAAGATCTTCAGAGAGGCATAGGATGAAAGGCAGATGGCTATATTGTATACCTAGAGTGAATCAAAAAAGGGACGCGGTGGCTCAGTGGGTTAGGACGCTGAGCTTGTCGATCGGAAGGTCGGCAGTTTGGCGGGTCGAATCCCGAGTGCCGTGTAGCAGAGTGAGCGCCTGTTACTCGTCCCAGCTTCTGCCAACCTAGCAGTTCGAAAGCACGTAAAAATGCAAGTAGAAAAATAGGGACCACTACGGTGGGAAGGTAACAGCGTTCCGTGCGCCTTTGGCGTCTAGTCATGCCGGCCACATGACCACGGAGACGTCCTCGGACAAGCGCTGGCTCTTCGGCTTTGAAACGGAGATGAGCACCGGCCCCTAGAGTCGGAAACGACTAGCATGCATGTGCGGGGGAACCTTTTAGAGTGAATCAACAAAAGGTTACTGTCAGAATCCATTTATATCCTATTCATAAATCCCTATCTGTATGTTCTAAAATCTTACATCCCTCACTGGATTCTGCTATTCCCAAGGAGGAGAAGAGAAGATGTTAATTGGCCATCCCTATCCATTTGATGTAAGGTTGTTTATTCAGCCTGCCTGGAGGCCGTCATCAGTCCAGGGGAAGAACCTTTGAACTGAGAAGAAAGAAAGGGGGGGGAGACCGGTTTGTATCTCCGATTAGAATCTGAAAGGGAGTAAGGAAATGTCGTAAAGGCATGGAAGATCCCTTTTCCCTTGGAAGGTTTTGACACCTGAACCTTAATTGATCGGGGACTGACCAAATGGACTGAGGGGAGGGGGTTTCACTTGGGGACACTTTAAAAGTATCAATCTGTAACACAGTTTTCAGATCCTGTCTAGTTTTTCCACTGACAATCATGTTTTTAGTAAAAGCTCCTTCTTGGACAATCCTGTCTCCAAGAGTTCTTCTTTCCTAAGATGTGGATTGGGGTGGGTCCTGACATTAGACAGGATCTGCAGTAAGAGTCAACCTGGAAGGGAAAACCTTACCGGGGGACTTTGCAAAAAATACAATGTCTAATGACAAAGCAAGGGAGGAGGAAATCCCCATGGAAAAGCATCATATTCCTCCGGGAAAGAAGCAGTGGAGCCGCACGACCACAAACTGCGGTGGTCGATGGGTGTTGGAAGGAAAAGTGAGTGGGAAAAGGCATCGAGAAAAGTGACCCTGAGGCGGGGCGGCCACCAACCTGAATGGAGGAAAGAAATGGAGAGCTTCCTGCATGTCAGTGAAGAGGAGCGGATGCTAGAGAAAGCTATTGACCTGATGAAGAAAACCCTTAGCTCACTAAGAGAGGAGAAAGCTGAGCACCGCAGCCGCAGCAGCACCTGGGGCCGCAACTGGAGAGACAGTGGGGGGCATCCAGTACCTGCAACACCGGGGCCGTCTGCTGGAACAGGAGTTGCTGCCTCAGTAGTACCCACCCACCCCCGAACCACGGACAGGGATCAGGATGAGGGGCAATACCGCCCGCTGCGCAGACAACATGTTCTGTACCAGCCTGCTACCGGCCCTGCAGAAAAGGCAGGGACAACCCCTTTTACAAGAAGGCAAGAGGCTGGAACTAAGCCTGCCAAATTTATGGACACAAAAGCAAACAGAACAAGACACGAACCATGAAACAGGAGCTATTCAAGCGGTTGCCTTCAGCAAACCAGCCCTCCCACGCATTCCCCTTTTATACAGTTCAGGGCGTGGCTTCTCTCTGCCTCCTTCCGAAGTGCCCCATTGCCTTCCTCTGTTTACTACTGATTGACTGCCTCCTGCGTCGGGCATCCTTGAACAGGGCCAGCTATGGGTCATCTTCATCCACGCTGTCAGGCTCACACAGCTGGGTCTGCGTCGTGACCAGGTGGGAGGGGCCTGGCTGAGGGCTTTCATCAGCAAGCTCTCCTACCCTCTCAGCAACCTCTCCAACACCCCCCTCATCCTCCTCTTCTGAATCGTCCGACCCAACTGCCGAACCCACAGGCTGACCCTGAATCACAACACTACAATACATTCAAAGACTTCCGCCCCTGGAAGCAAAATTCAGGGGGGAGCCACCACACTTGCGGTTTTTCCTAACCCAAGTCCTCAGCTATATGGAAGAATACAGACGGGACATCCCCAGTGACAAAGCTCGCATCCATATTGTGCAATCCACCCTGGACGGACCAGCTGCGGACTGGGGGGTGAACCTGCATGACTCCAATGCCCCAGAACATCATCATTATCCTCATCCTCCTCCTCCTCATCATCATAATAAGTTGGAAGGGACCTTGGAGGTCATCTAGTCCAACCCCCTGCTCAGGCAGGAAACCTTATACCATTTCAGGCAAATGCCTGTCCAGTCTCTTCTTAAAAACCTCCAGTGTTGGAGCATTCACCACCTCTGGAGGCAGGTTGTTCCACTGGTTAATTGTTCTAACTGTCAGGAAGTTTCTCCTTAGTTCCAGATTGCTTCTCTCCTTGGTTAGTTTCCATCCGTTGCTTCTTGTCCTGCTTTCAGGTGCTTTGGAGAATAGCTTGACTCCCTCTTCTTTGTGGTAGCCCCTAAGATATTGGAACACTGCTATCATGTCACCCCTCACCCTTCTCTTCATTAAACTACACATACCTAATTCCAGCAACCATTCCCTATATGTTTTGGCCTCCAGCCATCATCTTTGTTGCTCTTCTCTGTACCCTTTCTAGTCTCGACATCTTTTTTACATCGTGGTGACCAAAACTGGATGCAGTATTCCAGGTGTGGTCTTACCAAAGCATTGTAAAGTGGTATTAGTACTTCACTTGATCTTGATTCTATCCCTCTGTTAATGTAGCCTAGCACTGTGTTGGCTTTTTTGGCAGCTGCAGCACACTGCTGGCTCATATTTAAGTGATTGTCTACTAGGACTCCGAGATCCCTCTCACAGTTACTACTATTGAGCAAGGTACCACCTATACTATACCTGTGCATTTGATTTTTCCTGCCTAAATGTAGAACCTTACTTTTTTCACCATTGAATTTCATTTTGTTAGATAGTGCCCAGTGTTCGAGTCTGTCCAGATCCTTCTGTATCTTAAGCCTATCTTCTGGAGTATTGGCTATTCCTGCCAGCTTGGTGTCGTCTGCAAATTTGATGAGTTCCCCATCTATCCCCTCATCCAAATCGTTAATGAAGATATTGAAGAGCACTGGGCCCAGAACAGAGCCCTGGGGCACCCCACTACACACTTCCTTCCATGTAGATGCAGTTCCATTGAGGACCACACGCTGAGTATGGCCTGTCAGCCAGCTACGAATCCATCTGGTGGTGATGCTGTCTAACCTACATTTTTCTATCTTATCAAGTAGTAGGTTGTGATTTACTTTATCAAATGCCTTACTGAAGTCCAAGTAAATTATATCTACAGCATTCCTCTGGTCCACTAATTTTGTCACTTGGTCAAAGAATGTAATAAGATTTGTCTGGCATGATCTGTTTTTGACAAACCCATGTTGACTTTTAGTGATGACTGTCAGGACCCACCTCAATCCACATCTTAGGAAATAAGAACTCTTGGATGCAAGTTTAGTCCAAAAGGAAAATGTTTACTAGGATGGAATCGATTGTGGGAATACAAGACGGAATCTGACAAAGTTACATTTCAATCCTATATAAAACATTCCCATTTCAGCCCCTCCCCTCATCCATTTGGTCAGGCTGTCATCAGTTGCTAGGTGTCAGGTCCTTCCATGGGAAAGGGAAGTCTCCTTGGTTTTATGGTTATTGCTTTCCTTTTCAGTTGTAAATGAAGATACAATCCAGACCTGTCTGTCCCCCTCCCTCCCCCAGTTAAAACATCCCCTGTTGTTTGAAAATCGCTTTAGTAACCATCCTCTCCCCCCCCTCGGAGAGATGGCAGAATCCCCAGAAATAGCACGTTGTTCTACCTATACAATTATGAAATGTGATATAAATGGATTCTGACATTCGGCTCTCCTTTCAGAAAAAAGATGAGTCCATCTGTGGGGAAAGAAAACATATAAATGTTAGCCTGGTTTGTTTGGATATTCTGTATGAAACCTCTTAAGCAACTTAGGTGCTTTAACATGGAGTTTGTTAACCCACTCATTTTCTGAGGAGGGGAGGTGTTTCCATGCCACTAAATATTGTATCGTTCCATGGTGTTTTCTGGAATCTAAGATTTCTTTCACTTCAAAATGTTGTTCTCCTTCCACCATGATGGTGGGTGGTGGTGGTGGGATTTTTTCTCGTAGTGGTGATTGTTGTTCTCTCTTTAATAGACTGCAGTGGAAGGTTGGGTGTATTCGTCTAAGATTTTTGGGTAGTTCTAATTCAACTGTTACTGGGTTTATGATTCTTTTAATTGGAAAGGGTCCAATATATTTTGGTCCTAGTTTTTTACAGGGTTGGAGTGATTTCAGGTATTTTGTGGATAAATATACCATCTCTCCTACCCTAAATGGTGTGGGATCGGTTCTTTTTTGTCTGCCTGTGTCTTGTATGCTTTTCTGGCATCTTCCAACGCTTTCCTAACGATTGGCCATGTATTTTGTAATTGAGCAATCCATTCCTTCAGATCAGGGATAACCGGTTCTTTTGGGGTTAGTTCTGGTATTGGGTTGAAACTCTGGCCTGTAGCTACTTGAAAAGGAGTGTAACCTGTGCTTGAGTGGACTGCATTATTATATGCTACTTCTGCAAAAGGCAGTAGGTCCGTCCAGTCGGACTGCTGAAAATTAATATAGCATCTCAGATATTGTTCAAGTATATTATTAAGTCTTTCAGAAGCTCCGTCTGTCTGAGGATGGTGACTAGATGACAGTCCTTGGGTGGTTCCTAAGAGGGATAAAAATTCTTTCCAAAATGCCGACGTAAATTGCACCCCTCTGTCAGATATGATGCGTTGTGGTACCCCGTGCAATCTGTAAATATGCTGTACAAAAAGTTTTGCTAATGCTTTTGCAGTCGGGATTTTTTGGCAAGGTATGAAATGTACTTGCTTAGAGAACAGATCTGTGACAGTCCAGACTACGGTGTTTCCATTACTTTCTGGCAGTTCTACGATAAAATCCATGGCTATTTCTTTCCATGGGGCTGAGGGGTTTGCCACCGGTTGTAACAGACCTGGCGGTTTCCCTTGCAGTCTTTTGGCCATCGCACAAATTTGACAGCTACCCACATAGCTTTCTATGTCCTTTTTCATAGATAGCCACCAAAATTGCCTTTTAGTTAAGTGTAAGGTTTTTACAAAGCCAAAGTGTCCTGCTGATTTTGTATCATGGCACAGTTGCATGAAATTGATTCTCTGTGTGGCAGGTATATATAGCTTCTCCCCCACCCACGGCAGTCCATCTTTAATTGTGCACACATGTTTATTTTTCTGGAACCATTCATCACTTTCCAAAGATTTCCTGAATTCTATTCCAGTTTGGCTATCTACCTTCGGCTTCATTTTTTCTTGTGCCCTGGTGGTGACTTGTGCTGCCAGTTGTTGTTCCGGTACAAGTGGTTTAAAGTCAGTAACTCTTGTGCTGTTATATTGGGGCATGCGGGATAATGCATCTGCCAGGAAGTTCTTTCCCCCCGGTAAGTGTTTGAGAGTGAAATTGAATCGGTGAAAATGTTGGGACCAGCGGGCTTGCTTAGGAGTGAGCTTCCTGGGCGTTTTTAGTGCTTCCAAATTTTTGTGGTCTGTCCAGACCTGGAAAGGTATTTTATTTCCTTCTAAAAATTGGCGCCATGTTAGTAATGCCCACCTCAACGAGAATGCCTCTTTTTCCCATATTGGCCAGCGTTGTTCTGTTTCTGTGAGTTTTCTGGATGTGTATGCGCATGGTTGCAATGTCCCCCCATCATTTTCTTGTAATAGTACGGCTCCTACCGCTACATCACTCGCATCTGCCTGTATTACAAAAGGTTTGTCGGGATCTGGGTGTTTTAGGACAGGTTCAGCAGAAAAAAGTCTCTTTAGCCTCTCAAATGCTGCTTGACATTCCATTGACCATTTCAGAGGCTGGCTGGGTTTCACGGGTGACCCCCCCTTCGTTTTCAACAAATTTGTGAGGGGCATGGCTATTTGGCCAAATGCGGGGATGAATTGGTGGTAGAAGTTTGCAAACCCCAGGAAACTTTGCAATTGCTTCCGTGTGCGGGGGGGGGTGCCCACTCTAGTACTGCCCTGACCTTCTCAGGGTCCATTTCGATGCCCTCTGGAGATATGCGATATCCCAGGTAGTCGATTTTTTCCTGATGGAATTCACACTTCGATAATTTAGCATATAAGTGGGCAGCTCGCAACTTCTTCAGGACTGCTCTGACTAGTTTGATATGTTCCTCTTTGGTTTCTGTGAAGATAAGGATGTCATCGAGGTAAACCAGGACCCCCTTATATAGGTGCTCTCTCAGCACGTCATTAATTAATTGCATAAAGACTGCGGGGGCCCCTTGCAGTCCGAATGGCAATACTTTGAATTGATAGCACCCCATTGGGCAGTTGAATGCAGTCTTCCATTCGTCTCCTTCCTTAATCCTAATACGGTAGTATGCTTCCCTCAGGTCTAGTTTGGTAAAAAATCTTTCCTTTCGATAGGTGGGATAACATATCCTTCATTAGGGGAAGGGGGTACAGATTACATTCACTAATTGTGTTCAAATTTCTATAGTCCACAACCAAACGAACAGACCCATCCTTCTTCTCCCTGAACAGAACCGGGGCGGCCACTTTGGGTTTGGCAGGCTCAATAAATCCTCTTTCTAAGTTTTTCTTTATGAATCTCTCCATTTCTGCCATTTCCCTTGGGCTCATGGCATACATCCTGGGTTTTGGGAGTTTTGCCCCGGGTTTGAATTCTATGGTGCAGTCTGTGGGGCGGTGGGGGGGAAGCTCATCTGCTCTTTCCTCACTGAAAACCTCAGCCAGGTCCCTGTATTCCTCCGGTATCTCTGGTAATCCCTTCTCTTTCCCCACTGCTGCTGTCTCCTCCCTCTGGGTTGGGGGGGTGCTTTTGGAGTCTAAGTTCTTCTGCCCCCCCTTTGGGAAATTGAGTTCTGCTGTCCTCCAGTTTATCCCGGGGTTCCATTTCTTCAGCCATTCCAGTCCTAGGATCATTGGGCATTCCATGCCTGGGGCCACTATAAACGTTATGTCCTCCTCATGGGGCCCCAGTGATAGGTGGATTGGTAAAGTGGCTAGGGTGGCTGGTCCTCCCCCTGCTATTGTCCCATCTAATTGACTAAAAGAGATTGGTTGTTTTAGCCTCCTCACTGGGATGCTCAATCTCTCCACCAGCGTTGGGCTGATAAGGCAGCGGATGCACCCAGAGTCTATCAGAGCTTTTATTTTGGCTGCTTCAGGCATAGGGGAAGCTAATATAGTCACTGTCTTAAGTATGGGTGGAAGGGGTCCACTTACCAATGGTTCTCCCTCTGAGCTGTCTTCCGAGTTGTCCACCGTCCCTGCGGTGCAGGCCGGAGTCCAGTCCCAGTTCCTGGCAGGAATTGTGGACTCTACAGCCTCTGTCCCCTTCATGGAAGATTCTTTTGTGTTGCCTTGGGGCTTCCCCGGCTTCTTGGAGGATGATGCCTCTGGTTTTCGTGGGGGGGGCTTTTGAACGACATTCTGCAGCACGGTGGCCCTCTCTCCCGCAGTTGAAGCAACCTGTTGATTTTTTGGCTGTGGCTGGTGGTTTTTCCCCCTCGCGTGTTTGCTCGGGTGGCAGGCGGCCCCATGGTTTTCCTCTGCGGTGTCTCTTCAGTAGGTCTATTTCCACTTCCTCCGCCAGGATGTACCAGTCGTCGAGGTGGCGTGGGTCTCCTCGAGGCAGGCAAGCATCATACAGGTCGTAGTTCAGACCGTCTTTGAAGTGGCTAAGGAGGATGTCTTTTGGCCAGTTCAGCTTGCTGGCAATGGCTCGGAATTCTTGGGTATAATCAGCCACTGCTCGCCTGCCCTGCCTCACCGTTTTGATTCTCTCCCGGGCCTTACGGTCAGCCAAAGGATCCTCGAACCGTCGCCTCAAAGATGACATGAATCGGTTGAAGTCGTTGAGTTCTGGGGCGTTGGAGTCATGCAAGTTCACCACCCAGTCTGCAGCCGTCCCGTCCAGGGCAGATTGCACAATTCGGATGCGTGTTTTGTCACTGGGGATGTCCCGTCCGTACTCTTTCATGTAGCTGAGGACTTGGGTTAGGAAAAATCCCAGTCGTGATGGCTCCCCCTTGAATTTGACTTCCAGGGGCGGGAGTCTTTGGCTGGAGCGTTGTCTGCGCCGTGGCCGGTATCGCTCCTCATCCTGGTCCCCATCTGTGGTTCTGGGGGGGGTACTGCTGAGGCAGCAATTCCTGTTCCATTGGACGGCCCCGGGGTTTCAGGTGTTGGATCCCCTCCGTTACCTTTCCAGTTGCGTCCCCAGGCGCTGCCTCGGTTGCGATTCTCAGCTCTCTCCTCCCTCAGTGAACTCAGGGTTGCTTTCATCAGATCAATGGCCTTTTCCAGGATCCGCTCCTCCTCGCTGGCGTGCAGGGAACTCTCCATCTCTTGCCTCCATTCCGGTTGGTGGTTACTACGCCTCAGGGTCGTTTCTCCCGAAGCCTTTTCCCACTCACTTTTCCTTCCAACGCCCATTGACCACTGGGGTTTTCGGTCGTACTGCTCCACCGCTTCTTCCCGGGGGAATATGCTGCTTCAGCTTCCCATTGTCTCTGGGATTCCATTTGGGGGGAAGACTCCCCCTCCATGGGGCTTCCCTCCTCTCTTGCTTCGTCGCCAGACATTGTATTTGTTGCAAAGTCCCCCGGTAAGGTTTTCCCTTCCAGGTTGACTCTTAAAGCAGATTCCGTCTACTGTCAGGACCCACCTCAATCCACATCTTAGGAAATAAGAACTCTTGGATGCAAGTTTAGTCCAAAAGGAAAATGTTTACTAGGATGGAATCGATTGTGGGAATACAAGACGGAATCTGACAAAGTTACATTTCAATCCTATATAAAACATTCCCATTTCAGCCCCTCCCCTCATCCATTTGGTCAGGCTGTCATCAGTTGCTAGGTGTCAGGTCCTTCCATGGGAAAGGGAACTCTCCTTGGTTTTATGGTTATTGCTTTCCTTTTCAGTTGTAAATGAAGATACAATCCAGACCTGTCTGTCCCACTCCTTCCCCCAGTTAAAACATCCCCTGTTGTTTGAAAATCGCTTTAGTAACCATCCTCTCCCCCCCCTCGGAGAGATGGCAGAATCCCCAGAAATAGCACGTTGTTCTACCTATACAATTATGAAATGTGATATAAATGGATTCTGACAATGACTTTGTTTGCATCAAGGTGTTCGCTGATTTGTTGTTTGATTATCTTTTCCAGAATCTTCCCAGGTATTGAGGTCAGGCTGATAGGTCTGTAGTTTCCTGGATCTATTTTTTCCCTTTTTTGAATATGGGAACTACATCAGCTCTCTTCCAGTCCTCTGGTAGTTCCCCAGTGCTCCAGGATCTATGAAAAATATAGTTCAGTGGTTCTGAGATCACGTCTGCCAGTTCCTTGAGAACTTTGGGATGTAATCCATCTGGCCCTGGTGATTTGAACTCGTCTAGGCTGGACAGGTGCTCACTTACCATTTTTTTGCCTATCTTAACTTGCGTTTCTATTCTGTTTTTTATGGCACTGGTTTTGGTAGGTTAGACTGTTTTTTCCCTTTGTGTAAAGACAGATGCAAAAAACGAGTTAAATAGTTCTGCTTTCTCCCTATTGCTTGTCACCTTCTTGCCACTTTCCCCCACTAATGGACCAATCATTTCCTTAACTTTTTGCTTGTTTTTTATATAAGCATTTTTTGTTATTTTTGACTTTGGTCGCAAGCCTTAGCTCATGTTGTGATTCAGGGTCAGCCTGTGGGTTCGGCAGTTGGGTCGGACGATTCAGAGGAGGAGGAGGGGGGTGTTGGAGAGGTTGCTGAGGGGGTTGGAGAGCTTGCTGATGAGAGCCCTCAGCCAGGCCCCTCCCACCTGGTTACAACGCAGACCCAGCTGTGTGAGCCTGACAGCGTGGATGAAGATGACCCACAGCTGGCCCTGTTCAAGGACGCCCGATGCAGGAGGCAGTCAATCAGGAGTAAACAGAGGAAGGCAATGGGGCACCTCGGAAGGAGGCAGAGAGAAGCCATGCCCTGAACTGTATAAAAGGGGAATGCGTGGTAGGGCTGGTTTGCTGAAGGCAACCATTTGAATAGCTCCTGTTTCATGGTTTGTGTCTTGTTTTTGCTCTGTTTGCTTTTGTGTCCATAAAGGTGGTCTTAAAATGCCGAATTTCAAATTATATTATGAGGCTGCTGCTTTGTCAGCGATAAGTGACTGGTTTAATTTAACACAAGGGAGATTATTAAATCTTGAGGGTCATGATTTGTTATTTGGGTGGCATGCATATTTATTGTATGATAAGAAGGTGGATAGAGTGTTTAAGACACATATTTTAAGGTGTGCTCTGTTGCGAGTTTGGAAAAAGTATAGACATAAGTTAAGCTACAAGATACCCATTTGGGCAATACCTAAACATGCAATAGAAAATATAAATGTAGGATTTAAACATGATGAGACTACATATAAGGAAATTTTAAGTTTAGAAAGGAATATATGGCAATTAAAGCCATATAATATTTTAAAAGAAGAAAAGATTGTACAAACTTGGTTCCAGTATGGGCAATTACAAGCTAGATGGAAAGAGGACCAGAAAACTGGTTTTTCAATGACTGATGAAAACTTGGTAAAGCAAATTAGAGATCAAGGACAAGCACATATAAAGAGGATATATAATGCTTTGATACAAATTGATTCAGAAACGGAACTCGTTAAAGACTGTATGATAAAGTGGGCTCAAAATTTTCAAGAAGTTATAACAATGGATACTTGGGAAAAGATTTGGGTTAGAAATGTAAAATTTACACAGGCCCAAAATTTAAGAGAGAATTTTTATAAAATGTTTTATAGATGGCATTTAGATCCTAAAAAATTAGCAAGTATGTATCCAAATTGTCAGCCCAAATGTTGGAGGTGTGGTTGTGAGGACGCAACATATTTTCATATTTGGTGGACATGTAAAAAGGTTAAAGCTTTTTGGATTAAAATTTGGTGGAATATGCAAAAGATATTCAAGAAAAGGATAAAGTTCTCTCCGTAATTGTTTCTATTGGGTATTATTACAGATACTATTGTTATAGATATTAAGTTGATGTTGAATTTAATTACGGCAGCGAGACTTTTAGTAGCGCAATATTGGAAGAAGGAAGAACTGCCGACTATAGAAGAGTGGACTTTAAAAGTTTCTAATTTGGCGGAAATGGCAAAGATCTCAGCATATTTGAAAGACCAATCACAACAGAGATATATTGTGGAATGGAGGAGATGGATTGATTATATCCAGAATAAATATGGGACTAAAAAGTTTCATTTACCATTTGAATAAGTAGTGGAGTTATATGATGTATGATTAGCTAATAGTTATTTTGTTATTATTTTGACGATGGAGAGTTAAAGTGCGATAGACTTTAATGTTTTATTGTGTTAGCATATTTTAGATTATGTTTGTTTGTATTTTTATACCCTGTATTCAGCTCTGGGAAGTCGGGGAAGGGGAGGGGGGGGCTGGGGAGAAGGGGGGGAGGAGGGGAGGGTTTTTTTTGTTTTTCCTTTTTGTATTTTAAAATGTATTTTAAAACTTTTCAATAAAAAAAATCAGGAGTAAACAGAGGAAGGCAATGGGGCACCTCGGAAGGAGGCAGAGAGAAGCCACGCCCTGAACTGTTTAAAAGGGGAATGCGTGGGAGGGCTGGTTTGCTGAAGGCAACCGTTATAATAGCTCCTGTTTCATGGTTCGTGTCTTGTTTTTGCTCTGTTTGCTTTTGTGTCCATAAATTTGGCAGGCTTAGTTCCAGCCTCTTGCCTTCTTGTAAAGGGGTTGTCCCTGCCTTATCTGCAGGGCCGGTAGTAGGCTGGTACAGAACAGTTCATTTTGAGCCTTAGCTTTCCTCACTTCATCTTTGCAGGCACGGGCTATTTGCTTATATTCGGACTTAGTTATGTGCCCCTTTTTCCAATTGGCCTATAGTATACACCTATGTCAATGTCTTTCCCCCCCCTTTTATATTGACCCAAATGCATTCAAGTTTACAGTTTTCGTCATTGTTGTGCTCTATTTCTGTAGAGATAAAGTTATTTCTTATATAGAGAGCAACTCCACCTCCTCTTTTGTTTAGTCTGTTTCTTTTAAATAGTTTAAATCCCTCTAGCTGTGTGTTCCATTGGTAGGTTTCGTCCTACCATGTTTCTGTAATGGCAACAATATCATATCTGCCCTCATGTACCTGAATTTCTAGTTCACCCTGCTTACTGTTCATACTCTGTGCATTAGTGTATAGACATTTGAGTCCTTTGTGACTGACCCTGTGTTTACTTGCTGCATAACTTGTGTGGTGCCTGGCTTCCCCTATTAACGACTTCAACTGATTCATGTCATCCTTGAGGCAGCGGTTCGAGGATCCTTTGGCTGATCATAAGGCCCAGGAGAGAATCAAAACGGTGAGGCAGGGCAGACGGGCGGTGGCTGAATATACCCAAGAATTCTGAGCCATTGCCAGCAAGCTGAACTGGCCAGAAGATATTTATTTTATTGAATTTGTATACCGCCCTATTCCCGTAGGACTCAGGGCAGTTTACAGGGCAGTTAAAACCATGAAATACAAAAATTAAAATCAATTAAAACAATTAAATTAAATTCAAGCCCCAAGAGTAAATCTAAAACCCAGTTAAATTAACAACCCCACAGTCTGGACCAAACAGATCAAAGAGCCAAGTTTTCAGGTCCCGGCGAAATGAGCGAAGGTCGGGGGCAGTTGGTAGTTGGTTCCATAGGGCAGGCGCACCCACAGAGAACGCCCTTCCCCTGGGAATAACCCGCCGGCATTCATTAACCGGCGGTACCCTGAGAAGGCCTTCCCTGTGGGGGCGCACAGAACGATGGGAAGATGATGCCAGCAGCAGGTGTTCCCTTAGATAGTCTGGACCCAAGCCATTTAGGGCTTTATAGGTCATTTACCAGCACCTTGAATCTCACCCGGAGGGCAACCGGAAGCCAATGTAGCTCACGGAGAAGAGGTGTTACATGGGAGTAGCCACTTCAAAGACGGGCTAAACTATGACCTGTATGATGCTTGCCTGCCTCTCAATGACTGGTATGTCCTGGCAGAGGAGGCGGAGATAGACCTACTGAAGAGGCACCGCCGGGGGAAACCATGGGCCCGCCCGCCACCCGAGCAAACACATGAGGGGGAAAAACCACTGTCCACGGCTGTTTCAAATGCGGGAGAGAGGGTCACCGCACCACAGAATGCCACTCAAAAGCCCCCCAGCGTACATCAGAGGCATCACCCTCCAAGAGGCTAGGGAAATGACAAGGCAACCCAAAAGAATCTTCCATGAAGGGGACAGAGGCTGTAGAGTCCACAACCCCTGCCAAGAACTGAGATTGTATTCTGGCCTACACCGCAGGGGTGGTGGACACCTCGGAAGACAGCTCAGAGGGAGAACCTTTGGTAAGTGGATCCATTCCACCCATCCTTAAGACAGTGACTATATTAGCTTCTTCTATGCCTGAAGGAGTTAAAGTAAAAGCACTAATAGACTCTGGTTGCACCTGCTGCCTCATCAGCTGGACGCTAGTGGAGAGATTGAGCATCCCAGTGAGGAGACTAAACCAACCAATCTCCTTTAGCCAATTAGATGGGTCAATAGCGGGGGGGGGCAGCTACCCTAGCCACTTTACCAATTCACCTGTCCCTGGGGACTCATGAGGAAAACATAACATTTGTAGTGGCCCCAGACATGGAATGCCCAATGATTTTAGGACTGGAATGGCTGAAGAAATGGAACCCCGGGATAAATTGGAGGACAGCAGAACTCAACTTCCCAGAGGGGGAGCCTAGGAGCTTAAAACCCCAAAGCACCCCCTCAACCCAAAGAGAGGAGTCAGCATCAGTGGGGCAAGAGAAGGGGTTACCAGAAATACTGGAGGAATACAGGGACCTTGCTGAGGTTTTCATTGAGGAACGGGCAGATGAGCTTCCCCACCACCACCCCACAGACTGCGCTATAGAATTCAAACCCGGGGCAAAGCTCCCAAAGCCCAGGATGTATGCCATGAGCCCAAAGGAAACAGTGAAGATGGAAAGATTCATAAAGAAAAACTTAGAAAGAGGATTTATTGAGCCTGCCAAACCCAAAGTGGCCACCCCGGTTCTGTTCAGGGAGAAGAAGGATGGTTCTTATTGTTTATGCGTGGACTATAGGTCTCTAAACACAATTAGTGAATGGAATCTGTATCCCCTACCCCTAATGAAGGATATGCTATCCCATCTATCAAAAGGAAGGATTTTTACCAAACTAGACCTGAGAGAAGCATATTACTGCATTAGGATTAAGGAAGGAGATGAATGGAAGACTGCATTCAACTGCCCAATGGGTTGCTACCAGTTCAAAGTACTGCCATTTGGACTACAAGGGCCCCCCGCAGTCTTTATGCAATTAATTAATGACATGCTAAGAGAGCACCTATATAAGGGGGTCCTGGTTTACCTAGATGACATCCTGATATTCACTGAGACCAAAGAGGAACATATCAACCTAGTCAGAGCAATCCTGAAAAAGTTGCGGGCTGCCCACCTATATGCTAAATTATCGAAGTGTGAGTTCCACCAGGAAAGAATAGACTATCTGGGGTATCGCACATCCCCAGAGGGCATCGAGATGGACCCTGGGAAAGTCAGGGAAGTATTAGAATGGGCACACACACACCCCCGCACACGGAAGCAATTGTAAAGTTTCCTGGGGTTTGCAAATTTCTATCGCCAATTCATCCCTTCATTTGCCCAAATAGCCCTGCCCCTCACAAACATGTTGAAAACGAAGGGGGGGGTCCCCAGTGAAACCCAGTCAGCCTCTGAAGTGGACAACAGAATGTCAAGCAGCATTTGAGAGGCTAAAGAGACTTTTTTCTGCTGAACTGTCCTGAGACACCCAGATCCCGATAAACCTTTTTAATACAGGCAGATTTATTTATTTTTATTTATTTAATTAAATTTCTATACCGCCCTATTCCCGAAGGACTCAGGGCGGTTTACAGGGCAGCATAAAATACAATATAAAAATAATATAGAATTAAAATACATTAAATTAATTAAGCCCAATTAAAACAACATTTAAAAAAGCTAAAACCCCTTCAGTCCAGGCCTGATGGATCGAAAAACCAGGTTTTCAGGTCCCGGCGAAACGAACGCAGATCGGGGGTGGTCCTAAGTTGTACGGGTAAATCATTCCAGAGGGCAGGCGCGCCCACAGAGAACGCTCTTCCCTTAGGAATAACCCGCCGGCATTCCCTAACCGGCGGTATCCTGAGAAGGCCCTCCCTGTGGGAGCGCACGGGACGAAGGGAGCTTGATGCCGGCAGCAGGTGTTCCCTCAGATAACCCAGACCCAAGCCATTAAGGACTTTATAGGTCATCACCAGCACCTTGAATCTCACCTGAAGGGCAACCGGAAGCCAATGCAGCTCGCGGAGTAGACGTGTTACATGGGAGTATTGGGAAGCCCCCATCACAACTCGCGCGGCTGCATTCTGCACCAGTTGAAGCCTCCGAGTGGTCCCCAAGGGCATCCCCATGTAGAGAGCGTTGCAGTAGTCTAAACGGGAGGTCATGAGCGCATGAGTGACTGTGCATAGGGCATCTCGGTCCAGATAGGGTCGCAAGTGGCGCACCAAGCGAACCTGGGCAAAAGCCCCCCTGGTCACGGCTCCTATATGATCTTCTAAACTGAGGCGTGAATCCAGGAGGACGCCCAAGTTGCGAGCCCTATCAACGGGGGGTAACACGTCACCCCCCATAGTTAGTAAGGTAAAGGTTCCCCCGCACATGCGTGCTAGTCGTTTCCGACTCTAGGGGCCGGTGCTCATCTCCGTTTCAAAGCCGAAGAGCCAGCGCTTGTCCAAGGACATCTCCGTGGTCATGTGGCCGGCATGACTAGATGCCAAAGGCACACGGAACGCTGTTACCTTCCCACCGTAGTGGTCCCTATTTTTCTACTTGCATTTTTACATGCTTTTGAACTGCTAGGTTGGCAGAAGCTGGGACGAGTAACAGGCGCTCACTCTGCTACGCAGCACTCGGGATTCGACCCGCCAAACTGCCGACCTTCCGATCGACAAGTTCAGCGTCCTAACCCACTGAGCCACCACGTCCCTTCTCCCCCCATAGTTAACGATGGACAAAACTGGTTTTCCCGAGATGCCGGTATGCACAGCCACTCAGTCTTGGCAGGATTGAGTCGGAGCCTGTTTCTCCCCATCCAGACCTGAACCGCCTCAAGGCAACGGGACATCACGTTGAGGGCATCACTGAGTTGGTTCGGGGTGGAAAGAAAAAGTTGGGTATCATCAGCGTACTGATGATACCCCACCCCGAAACCACGAATGAGCTCACCCAGTGGCTTCATATAGATGTTGAACAGGAGGGGAGAGAGGACCAACCCCTGAGGAACTCCACAAACGAGAGGCCTCGGGGCGGACCTCTGCCCTCCCGTCAGCACCGACTGCAAACGGCCCAGGAGGTAGGAGGAAAACCACCGTAAAACAGTGCCCCCCCACTCCCAACCCCCTGAGACGTCGCAGCAGGATACCATGGTCGATGGTATCAAAAGCCGCTCAGAGATCTAAAAGGACTAGGACAGAGGAGCAGCCCCTGTCCCGAGCCCGCCAGAGATCATTCATCAGCGCGACCAATGCCGTCTCCGTGCTGTGTCCGGGTCTGAAACCCGATTGGTACGGGTCCAGATAATCAGTTTCCTCCAGGAACAGAGGAAGCTGATGCGCCACCACACTCTCAACAACCTTCGCCAAAAAGCGAAGGTTGGAGACCAGACGGTAGTTATTTAAAACAGCCGGGTCCAGGGCAGGCTTCTTGAGAAGGGGTCTCACCACCTCCTCCTTCAAGGCGGCAGGAAAGACACCCTCACTCAAAGAGGCAGATATCACTGCCTGGAACCAGCCTCGTGTCTCCTCCTGAGCTGAATAAACCAGCCAGGAGGGGCACGGGTCCAATAAACAGGTGGTAGAGCTCAGCATCCCCATGATCCTGTCCACCTCCTCGGGAGTCACAGGATCAAACTCAGTCCAGATAATACTACTCTCAAGACCGCTCGATTCCTCCCCATCAGACTCTGCCCAGTCAGCGTCCAACCCGGCCCGAATCTGAGCAAATTTGTCCACCAGATGCTGGCTGAACTCCTCGGCCCACCCCTGTAAGGGCTCCTCCCTCACCTCCTGATTAAGGAGGGAATGAGTTACCCTAAACAGGGCGGCCGGGCGATTATCTGCGGACGCAATGAGGGCCGCGAAGTAATTAGACTTCACTGTCCTCATCGCCGCGAGATAAGACCCAATAAAAGATCTTAGCCACAATCGGTCAGATTCAGATCGGCTGGATCTCCAACAGCTCTCCAGACTCCGTCTCCAACGCTTCATCTCCCGTAGCTCCATAGAAAACCACGGAGCCCAACAAGATCTGCGCCAGGTCAGGGGTCGCAAGGGTACAACACGGTCAAGTGCCTCGGTGGCGGCCCTCTCCCAAGCCTCCACCAAGGCATCGGCCTGGCTGTGAGTGAGGGAGATAGGTATAGACACAAGCGCCGTCTGGAACCGTTCTGGATCCATCAGGCGCCTGGGGCGGAACCACCTGGTCAGCTCCGCAGCCCAGCAGCAAGGGGTAGCGTATTGGAAGACCAGCTGCAGGAGGTGATGATCGGACCACGACAGGGGGACAATATTTGGCGAGCCCCCTCCCAGATCATCAAACCACTGCCCAGATAGGAAAACCAGGTTGAGAGTGTGACCCCCCTCCATGGGTCGGACTCTGAATTATCTGGGTCAGGTCCATGGCCGTCATGGAGGCCATGAACTTCCGAGCTAACTCTGATGACCCGCCCAGGGATGGAAGGTTGAAATCACCCAGAACCATAAGTCTGGGGAATTCAACCACCAGCCCTGAAAGGGTGTCGAGAAGCCCGGGCAGGGCCGTTGCAACACAGCTGGGCGCCAGGTATGTCAGCAACAAGCCCAACTGAACCCCAGAGCCAAACCTCAGGAGGAGCGACTCACTCCCACCAATCTATACGACAGTGGTCTCCCGCGGATATAAGGTCTCCCGTATAACCACTGCCACACACCCGTCCCTACCCTGAGCCCGAGGCTGGTGTAGCACACAGAAACCTGGAGGGCAAAGATCAGTCAGAGGGACACCTCCCTCTGGGCCCAACCAGGTTTCCGTAATGCATGCCAGATCCACGCGTTCCTCCTCGATCAAATCTCGTACGAGGGGAGCTTTGTTCACCACGGATCTGCTAGTGATGTAGTGATGGGAGCCATATTATTACAGGAAAATGATGAGGGGGCGTTGCAACCATGTGCATATACATCCAGGAAACTCACAGAAACAGAACAACGTTGGCCCGCATGGGAAAAGGAGGCATATTCTGTGAGTTGGTCATTACTTACATGGCGCCAGTTCCTGGAAGGAAATAAAATCCCCTTCCAGGTCTGAACAGACCACAAAAATTTGGAAGCACTAAAAACACCAAGGAAACTCACTCCTAAGCAAGCTCACTCTAAACAAGTGCATTTCATACCTTGCCAAAAGATCCCTACCGCAAAAGCCTTAGCAAAACTTTTCGTACAGCATATTTACAGATTGCATGGGGCACCACAACACATCATATCTGATAGAGGTGCAATTTACGTCGGCATTTTGGAAATTTTTTTTATCCCTTTTAGGAACCACCCAAGGACTGACATCTAGTCATCACCCTCAATCGAACGGTCAATGTGAAAAGTCTAACTCGGTACTTGAGCAATATTTAAGATGCTTTCCAGCAAACAAACTGGATGGACCTACTGCCTTTCGCAGAAGTAGCATATAATAATGCAGTCCACTCCAGCACAGGTTACACTCCTTTTCAAGTAGCTACCGGTCAAAGTTTCAACCCCATGCCAGAACCCCATGCCAACCGAACCGGTAATTCCCGAACTGAAGGAATGGATTGCTCAATTACAAAACATCTGGCCAATCGTTAGGAAAGCTTTAGATGAAGCTAGACAAGCATACAAGACACAGGCGGACAAAAATAGAGTCGATCCCATATCATTCAGGGTGGGAGAGATGGTATATTTATCCACAAAATACCTTAAATCACTACAACCCTGTAAAAAACTCAGACCAAAATATATTGGTCCTTTTCCCATTAAAAGAATCATAAACCCAGTAACAGTTGAATTAGGACTACCCAAAAATCTTAGACAAATACACCCAATTTTTCACTGCTGTTTGCTAAAAAGAGAACAACAGTCACCCCTACGAACAAAACCCCCACCATCACCACCTCCCATCATGGTGGAAGGAGAACAACACTTTGAGGTGAAGGAAATCCTAGATTCCAGGAAACACCATGGAGCAATTTAGTATCTAGTAGCTTGGAAACACCTCCCCTCGTCAGAAAATTAGTGGGTCAATAAACACCATGTTAAAGCACCAAAGTTGCTTAAGAGGTTTCATACAGAATATCGGAACAAACCCGGCTAACATTTATATTTTATTTCCTCTACAGATGAACCTATCTTTCTTTTAAGGAGGGCAGATTGTCAGAATCCATTTATATCCCATTCATAAATCCCTATCTGTATGTTCTAAAATCTTTCACCCCTCACTGGATTCTGCCATTCCCAAGGAGGAGAAGAGAAGATGTTAATTGGCCATCCCTATCCATTTGATGTAAGGTTGTTTATTCAGACTGCCTGGAGGCCGTCATCAGTCCAGGGGAAGAACCTTTGAACTGAGAAGAACAAAGAAAGATTAGAATCTGAAAGGGAGGAAGGAAATGTCGTAAAGGCATGGAAGATCCCTCTTCACTTGGAAGGTTTTGACACCTGAACCTTAATTGATCCGGGACTGACCAAATGGACTGAGGGGAGGGGGTTTCACTTGGGGACACTTTAAAAGTATCAATCTGTAACACAGTTTTCAGATCCTGTCTAGTTTTTCCACTGACAATCTTGTTTTTAGTAAAAGCTCCTTCTTGGACAATCCTATCTCCAAGAGTTCTTCTTTCCTAAGACATGGATTGGGGTGGGTTCTGACAGTTACTTTGTAGTGAAGACAGGAAGTGAAAGCAACAAAAGTCCCCATGCATTCCCCCTCGCCTTTTTTCATATGACAGAATCCAGGAGAATTCAAGGGCTGGATTTTTAATCAGAGAAGATAGGTAGAATGAAATCTAACTGGATTCTGACATCCAGCTCCCCTTAAAAATAAGAGAGATCCACCTGGAAAGAAAACAAAACAGGTATAAAAGTTAGTCTGGCTTGTTAGGATACTCTGAATGAAACGTCTTTAAAAGCTTCGGGGCTTTTACATGACATTTATGGTACCACTCATTTTGTGAGTACAGGAGGTGTTTCCATGCTACTAGATATTGAGTTGTCCCATGGTATCTTCTAGAGCCTAGGATTTCCTTTGTTTCAAAGTGTTGTTCTCCTTCCACCATGATTGGGTGTGTGTGTGTGGGGGGAAAATTTTGGCTGTAATGGTGACTGTTGTTCTCTTTTCAGCAAACTGCAGTGAAAGATTGGATGTATCTGTCTAAGATTTTTCGGTAATTCTAATTCTACTGTTACTGGGTTTATGATTCTTTTAATTGGAAAAGGTTCGATGTATTTTGGTCCACATTTTTTACAGAGTTATAAGGATTTTATTTATTTATTTATTTTTTATTTTAATCCCATTTATATCCCGCCCTTTTCCGAAGACTCAGGGCGGCTTACAAGCTTAGCAGTAGCCTTCATTCTATGTATATGCCTGCTTATTAGGGCTTTCGCTCCCCCCAAGCGGCATTATTACAAAGTCAGCTTAATTGCCCCCAACAATCTGGGTCCTCATTTTACCTACCTCGGAAGGATGGAAGGTTGAGTCAACCTTGAGCCTGGTGGGACGCGAACCTGCACTAATTGCAGGCAGCTGGTGTTACTTAAGGAGGCATTAGCCCACTGCTCCACCAAGGTATTTTGTAGACAAAAATACCATTTCACCTATAATAAATGGTGTGGGTTCAATTCTTTTTTTATCTGCTTGAGCTTTATGTGCTTGCCTAGCTTCCTCTATTTTTCTGGAACCATTCATCCGTTTCCAAAGCTTTCCGGAATTCAATTCCGGTTTGGCTATCCAGCTGCAGTTTTAATTTAGCTTGGGCTCTGGTAGTTACTGGTGCTGCCAGTTGGATCGTGTGCTGGTATATTGGGGCATGGTATATTGGGGCATGCAAGATAGTGCATCTGCCAGGAAGTTCTTTCCCCCCAGCAAATGCTTGAGCATAAAGCAGAATTGTTGAAAATGTTGGGACCAGCGGGCTTGCTTGGGGCTGAGTTTCCTGGGTGTTTTCAATGCTTCCAGATTTTTGTGGTCTGTCCACACCTGAAAAGGAATTTTATTCCCTTCAAGGAACTGACACCATGTAAGTAATGACCACCGTATCCCGTATGCCTCTTTCTTCCACACAGGCCAGCACTGTTCCGTTTTGGTGAGTTTCTTGAATGTATATGTGCAGGGTTGCAATATCCCTTCATCATTTTCTTGTAACAGTACAGCCCCCACTGCCACATCACTTGCATCCGCCTGTATTACAAAGGGCTTATCCATGTCTGGGTGTCAGAATCCATTTATATCACATTTCATAATTGTATAGGTAGAACAACGTGCTATTACTGGGGATTCTGCCATCTCTCCGAGGGGGGGGGAGAGGATGGTTACTAAAGCGATTTTCAAACAACAGGGGATGTTTTAACGGGGGAAGGGAGGGGGACAGACAGATCTGGTTTGTGTCTTCATTTACAACTGAAAAAGGGAAGCAATAACCATAAAACCAAGGAGAGTTCCCTTTCCCATGGAAGGACCTGACACCTAGCAACTGACGACAGCCTGACCAAATGGATGAGGGGAGGGACTGGAATGGGAATGGTTTATATAGGATTGAAATGTAACTTTTCTCAGATTCCGTCTTGTATTCCCACAATCGATTCCTTCCTAGTAAACATTTTCCTTTTGGACTAAACTTGCATCCAAGAGTTCTTATTTCCTAAGATGTGGATTGAGGTGGGTCCTGACAGTAGACGGAATCTGCTTTAAGAGTCAACCTGGAAGGGAAAAACCTTACCGGGGGACTTTGCAACAAATACAAATGTCTGGCGACGAAGCAAGAGAGGAGGGAAGCCCCATGGAGGGGGAGTCTTCCCCCCAAATGGAATCCCAGAAACAATGGGAAACTGAAGCAGCATATTCCCCCGGGGAAGAAGTGGTGGAGCAGTACGACCGAAAACCCCGGTGGTCGATGGGCGTTGGAAGGAAAAGTGAGTGGGAAAAGGCTTCGGGAGAAAAGACCCTGAGGCGTAGTAACCACCAACCGGAATGGAGGCAAGAGATGGAGAGTTCCCTGCACGCCAGCGAGGAGGAGCGGATCCTGGAAAAGGCCATTGATCTGATGAAAGCAACCCTGAGTTCACTGAGGGAGGAGAGAGCTGAAAATCGCAACCGAGGCAGCGCCTGGGGACGCAACTGGAAAGGTAACGGAGGGGATCCAACACCTGAAACCCCGGGGCCATCCAATGGAACAGGAATTGCTGCCTCAGCAGTACCCACCCCCCCCAGAACCACAGATGGGGACCAGGATGAGGAGCGATACCGGCCACGGCGCAGACAACGCTCCAGCCAAAGACTCCCGCCCCTGGAAGTCAAATTCAAGGGGGAGCCATCACGACTGAGATTTTTCCTAACCCAAGTCCTCAGCTACATGGAAGAGTATGGACGGGACATCCCCAGTGACAAAACACGCATCCGAATTGTGCAATCTGCCCTGGACGGGATGGCTGCAGACTGGGTGGTGAACTTGCATGACTCCAACGCCCCAGAACTCTACGACTTCAACCGATTCATGTCATCTTTGAGGCGGCGGTTCGAGGATCCTTTGGCTGACCGTAAGGCCCGGGAGAGAATCAAAACGGTGAGGCAGGGCAGGCGAGCAGTGGCTGATTATACCCAAGAATTCCGAGCCATTGCCAGCAAGCTGAACTGGCCAGAAGACATCCTCCTTAGCCATTTCAAAGACGGTCTGAACTACGACCTGTATGATGCTTGCCTGCCTCGAGGAGACCCACCCCACCTTGACGACTGGTACATCCTGGCGGAGGAAGTGGAAATAGACCTACTGAAGAGACACCGCAGAGGAAAACCATGGGGCCGCCTGCCACCCGAGCAAACACGCGAGGGGGAAAACCCACCAGCCACAGCCAAAAAATCAACAAGTTGCTTCAACTGCGGGAGAGAGGGCCACCGTGCTGCAGAATGTCGTTCAAAAGCCCCCCCACGAAAACCAGAGGCATCATCCTCCAAGAAGCCGGGGAAGCCCCAAGGCAACACAAAAGAATCTTCCATGAAGGGGACAGAGGCTGTAGAGTCCACAATTCCTGCCAGGAACTGGGACTGGACTCCGGCCTGCACCGCAGGGACGGTGGACAACTCGGAAGACAGCTCAGAGGGAGAACCATTGGTAAGTGGACCCCTTCCACCCATACTTAAGACAGTGACTATATTAGCTTCCCCTATGCCTGAAGCAGCCAAAATAAAAGCTCTGATAGACTCTGGGTGCATCTGCTGCCTTATCAGCCCAACGCTGGTGGAGAGATTGAGCATCCCAGTGAGGAGGCTAAAACATCCAATCTCTTTTAGTCAATTAGATGGGACAATAGCAGGGGGAGGACCAGCCACCCTAGCCACTTTACCAATCCACCTATCACTGGGGCCCCATGAGGAGGACATAACGTTTATAGTGGCCCCAGGCATGGAATGCCCAATGATCCTAGGACTGGAATGGCTGAAGAAATGGAACCCCGGGATAAACTGGAGGACAGCAGAACTCAACTTCCCAAAGGGGGGGCAGAAGAACGTAGACTCCAAAAGCACCCCCCCAACCCAGAGGGAGGAGACAGCAGCAGTGGGGAAAGAGAAGGGATTACCAGAGATACCAGAGGAATACAGGGACCTGGCTGAGGTTTTCAGTGAGGAAAGAGCAGATGAGCTTCCCCCCCACCGCCCCACAGACTGCACCATAGAATTCAAACCTGGGGCAAAACTCCCAAAACCCAGGATGTATGCCATGAGCCCAAGGGAAATGGCAGAAATGGAGAGATTCATAAAGAAAAACTTAGAAAGAGGATTTATTGAGCCTGCCAAACCCAAAGTGGCCGCCCCGGTTCTGTTCAGGGAGAAGAAGGATGGGTCCTTTCATTTGGTTGTGGACTATAGAAATTTGAACACAATTAGTGAATGTAATCTGTACCCCCTTCCCCTAATGAAGGATATGTTATCCCACCTATCGAAAGGAAAGATTTTTACCAAACTAGACCTGAGGGAAGCATACTACCGTATTAGGATTAAGGAAGGAGACGAATGGAAGACTGCATTCAACTGCCCAATGGGGTGCTATCAATTCAAAGTATTGCCATTCGGACTGCAAGGGGCCCCCGCAGTCTTTATGCAATTAATTAATGACGTGCTGAGAGAGCACCTATATAAGGGGGTCCTGGTTTACCTCGATGACATCCTTATCTTCACAGAAACCAAAGAGGAACATATCAAACTAGTCAGAGCAGTCCTGAAGAAGTTGCGAGCTGCCCACTTATATGCTAAATTATCGAAGTGTGAATTCCATCAGGAAAAAATCGACTACCTGGGATATCGCATATCTCCAGAGGGCATCGAAATGGACCCTGAGAAGGTCAGGGCAGTACTAGAGTGGGCACCCCCCCGCACACGGAAGCAATTGCAAAGTTTCCTGGGGTTTGCAAACTTCTACCGCCAATTCATCCCCGCATTTGGCCAAATAGCCATGCCCCTCACAAATTTGTTGAAAACGAAGGGGGGGTCACCCGTGAAACCCAGCCAGCCTCTGAAATGGTCAATGGAATGTCAAGCAGCATTTGAGAGGCTAAAGAGACTTTTTTCTGCTGAACCTGTCCTAAAACACCCAGATCCCGACAAACCTTTTGTAATACAGGCAGATGCGAGTGATGTAGCGGTAGGAGCCGTACTATTACAAGAAAATGATGGGGGGACATTGCAACCATGCGCATACACATCCAGAAAACTCACAGAAACAGAACAACGCTGGCCAATATGGGGAAAAGAGGCATTCTCGTTGAGGTGGGCATTACTAACATGGCGCCAATTTTTAGAAGGAAATAAAATACCTTTCCAGGTCTGGACAGACCACAAAAATTTGGAAACACTAAAAACGCCCAGGAAGCTCACTCCTAAGCAAGCCCGCTGGTCCCAACATTTTCACCGATTCAATTTCACTCTCAAACACTTACCGGGGGGAAAGAACTTCCTGGCAGATGCATTATCCCGCATGCCCCAATATAACAGCACAAGAGTTACTGACTTTAAACCACTTGTACCGGAACAACAACTGGCAGCACCAGTCACCACCAGGGCACAAGAAAAAATGAAGCCGAAGGTAGATAGCCAAACTGGAATAGAATTCAGGAAATCTTTGGAAAGTGATGAATGGTTCCAGAAAAATAAACATGTGTGCACAATTAAAGATGGACTGCCGTGGGTGGGGGAGAAGCTATATATACCTGCCACACAGAGAATCAATTTCATGCAACTGTGCCATGATACAAAATCAGCAGGACACTTTGGCTTTGTAAAAACCCTACACTTAACTAAAAGGCAATTTTGGTGGCCATCTATGAAAAAGGACATAGAAAGCTATGTGGGTAGCTGTCAAATTTGCGCGATGGCCAAAAGACTGCAAGGGAAACCGCCAGGCCTGTTACAACCGGTGGCAAACCCCTCAGCCCCATGGAAAGAAATAGCCATGGATTTTATCGTAGAACTGCCAGAAAGTAATGGAAACACCGTAGTCTGGACTGTCACAGATCTGTTCTCTAAGCAAGTACACTTCATACCTTGCCAAAAAATCCCGACTGCAAAAGCATTAGCAAAACTTTTTGTACAGCATATTTACAGATTGCACGGGGTACCACAACGCATCATATCTGACAGAGGGGTGCAATTTACATCGGCATTTTGGAAAGAATTTTTATCCCTCTTAGGAACCACCCAAGGACTGTCATCTAGTCACCATCCTCAGACAGACGGAGCTTCTGAAAGACTTAATAATATACTTGAACAATATCTGAGATGCTATATTAATTTTCAGCAGTCCGACTGGACGAACCTACTGCCTTTTGCAGAAGTAGCATATAATAATGCAGTCCACTCAAGCACAGGTTACACTCCTTTTCAAATAGCTACAGGCCAGAGTTTCAACCCAATACCAGAACTAACCCCAAAAGAACCGGTTATCCCTGATCTGAAGGAATGGATTGCTCAATTACAAAATACATGGCCAATCGTTAGGAAAGCGTTGGAAGATGCCAGAAAAGCATACAAGACACAGGCAGACAAAAAAAGAACCGATCCCACACCATTTAGGGTAGGAGAGATGGTATATTTATCCACAAAATACCTGAAATCACTCCAACCCTGTAAAAAACTAGGACCAAAATATATTGGACCTTTTCCAATTAAAAGAATCATAAACCCAGTAACAGTTGAGTTAGAACTACCCAAAAATCTTAGACGAATACACCCAACCTTCCACTGCAGTCTATTAAAGAGAGAACAACAATCTCCACTACGAGAAAAAATCCCACCACCACCACCACCCATCATGGTGGAAGGAGAACAACATTTTGAAGTGAAAGAAATCTTAGATTCCAGAAAACACCATGGAACGATACAATATTTAGTGGCATGGAAACACCTCCCCTCCTCAGAAAACGAGTGGGTTAACAAACTCCATGTTAAAGCACCTAAGTTGCTTAAGAGGTTTCATACAGAATATCCAAACAAACCAGGCTAACATTTATATGGTTTCTTTCCCCACAGATGGACTCATCTTTTTTCTGAAAGGAGAGCCGAATGTCAGAATCCATTTATATCACATTTCATAATTGTATAGGTAGAACAACGTGCTATTACTGGGGATTCTGCCATCTCTCCGAGGGGGGGGGAGAGGATGGTTACTAAAGCGATTTTCAAACAACAGGGGATGTTTTAACGGGGGAAGGGAGGGGGACAGACAGATCTGGTTTGTGTCTTCATTTACAACTGAAAAAGGGAAGCAATAACCATAAAACCAAGGAGAGTTCCCTTTCCCATGGAAGGACCTGACACCTAGCAACTGACGACAGCCTGACCAAATGGATGAGGGGAGGGACTGGAATGGGAATGGTTTATATAGGATTGAAATGTAACTTTTCTCAGATTCCGTCTTGTATTCCCACAATCGATTCCTTCCTAGTAAACATTTTCCTTTTGGACTAAACTTGCATCCAAGAGTTCTTATTTCCTAAGATGTGGATTGAGGTGGGTCCTGACACTGGGTGTTTCAGAATAGGCTCTGCAGAAAAGAGTCTCTTTAATCTCTCAAATGCCACTTGGCATTCCATTGTCCATTTTAGTGGCTGGCTAGGTTTTACTGAGGATACTCCCTTCATTTTTAGTAAGTTTGTGAGGGGCAGGGCAATCTGGGCAAATGAAGGGATGAATTGGCAGTAAAAGTTTACAAAGCCCAGGAAACTTTGCAGTTGCTTTCTTGTGCAAGGTGGTGACCATTCTAATACTGCTCTAACCTTTTCTGGGTCCATTTCAATGCCCTGTGGGGATATGCGATTACCCAGGTAGTCTATTCCAGGGCTTTTCAACCTTTTCACCCATTGTACCACTTTTAGCATAAGGCAATATCCGAGTACCACCAGTCACCCAGCAAGGTGTCAAAAACGTGACCAAAAAAGAAAAAAAGAAAAAAATGATAAAGTGCAGGTAGTCCTCAACTTACAACAATTCGCTTAGTGACTGTTTGAAGTTACAACAGCACTGGAAAAAGTGACTTATGACCATTTTTCACACTTATGACTGTTGCAGCATCCCCGTGGTTATGTGATTTACATTTGGATGCTTGGCAACTGATTCATACTTATGACGTTCTGTGTCCCAGGGTCATGTGATCAACTTTTTGACAAGTGAAGTCAGTGGCTGGGGGGGGGGCAGCTCATCACTGAGGTTGCAGGGTGCCTGTGTGTGGGGAATCCATGGGTCTCTGGTGGAGGGGGGTGGGACTGGGGTGGGTGCCTTCCTTCCCTCCCTCTCTCTCTCCCATTGTCCCTACATTTCTTCTTTCCTTCCTTCCTTCCCTCCCTCTTTGTCCCTTCCTTTTGCAAGCAGGAAATCTTGCACAGGAATAGCAGCCGGGGATTTCTCTCTCTCTCTCTCTCTCTCTCTCTCTCTCTCTCTCTCTCTCTCACACACACACACACACACACACACACACTCTTTCCCTGGCTTGCCCCGCATCTGGGGTTCCCTTCCTGGCAGTCCGGGTCCTGCGAGAGGGCAAGCGGGGAAGGTGGCGGCAACAGTTGTGTCGAGCCCTGTGGGGGGGTGGGTCCAGGTCTCGCTTTTCCCCTTTGCAAAACAGGCTTCAATTGAGCTGCGCTCTGACTTCGGGTGCTGTTCCTTGGAAATCCTCTCTCCCCACCCCAAAAATCAGGGCTTTTGCTTGCTTTTCGCGCTGCAACAGGGTGAGTTGTGCAAAGCGGGACAGTGCAAAAAGCGAGTAAAAGCCCTGCTTTTTGGGGTGGGGAGAGAGGATTTCCAAGGAACAGCACCCGAAGTCAGAGCGCAGCTCAATTGAAGCCTGTTTTGCAAAGGAGTGGAGAGAGAGAATTCCCAAGGAATGGCGCCCGAGTCTCCCCACCCCAAACATCAGGGCTTTTACTCGCTTTTCGTGCTGTGAAAGGGTGTCATGCAAAGCGCGGCAGCGTGAAAAGAGAGTAAAAGCCCTGATGTTTGGGGTGGGGAGGAACGGGATCAGCATTTCTGAGCACGACTTCTGAGCATGGCTCAGCTAATCCCAGGCTCCTGCTCAGCTCACTTGCTTGCGGAAAATAGGCTGCTTGCTAAGTGAAGCCCCAGGATCAGTGGGCTACCCAATGCTGATCCTGGGGCTTCACTTAGCGAGCAGAATGTTTTCCGCAAGCGAGCTGGGCAGGAGCCATTCACTTACTAGCCATTTCCCCCCCAAACACACCACTTGCTCACTCACCCTTCCTTGCTTTCCACTCCACTCGCCGTTCCTCTGAAAACAGATCGGTCTGCCCCTTTTATACTTTTTCTTCTCTCCACCCTCTCCTTTTCTCTTCTGGGTGCACCGGAAGCTCCAATTAGCATGTCACCAGATCCTGGGGATTCTGGCAAGCTCTGCAGCTCCAGCTGGTCTCCAGGTCTGTGTGACTCTGTTTTGACTCGTTCCCTCCCCCACTGTAATTAGCTAGGCTGGGCTTGTGTACCACCAGCCACGAGCTCGCGTACCACTGGTGGTACGCATACCACCGGTTGAAAAGCCCTGCCCTAGATAGTGGAAAATTAGTAGATTTCGGCTTAATGTCATGGTTCTGATAAATGAAACTCTTCAAAGTACTTCAAGGCATTGTTTACCTTAAAGAATCTTTATTCGAGTAGCATAGCTTTGGCACATACATGGTCGAAGCTGAAATCTGAATTCCCCTTCTCTAAACACATAGTATCAAAGCACCATTCCCACCTCCAATTAGCAGTCATAAATCACATTCTCCAATTAGTTTGAAATGCAAGCTTTCCTCCTGTTTCCAACCTGCCATTTCTTATCATCTCTTATTTCAAAAGCCCCAGAATTGTTATGTCTAATTAACTCCCATCACATTCTTCTTCCTTTTCGAGTATCATCTAATTCTAAGAGTAAAGCATAGAAAGAAAAAGTCTGCATCTACCTATGTTGTCAAAGCAAGAACATCCAATATTAGTAGCATTGACATACACACACAAACACACACACACACACACACACACACACATCTATCTATCTATCTATCTATCTATCTATCTATCTATCTATCTATCATGCCTGTCTGCCTGTCTATTATCTATCCATCTTTCATCTATCCATCCGTCTATCCATCTATCCATCTATCTCTCTATCTACCTATCTCTATCTATCATTTACCTATCATCCATCCATCCATCCATCCATCCATCTATCTATCTATCTATCTATCTATCTATCTATCTATCTATCTATCTATCTATCTATCTATCTATCTATCTATCTATCTATCTATCTATCTAGATAGCTAGATAGCTAGCTATCATCTAGCTACAGTATCTAGCTATTTAGCTATCTATCATCTAGCTATTTGTATGCCACCCATCTCACCAGCTATGGCTGGCTCAGGAATTCTGGTCATTGAAGTCCACAGGTTGTAAAGGGGCCATAGTTGCCCACCTCTGCTGTAGTGTCTCCATGAGGACCAGGACATAGTATGTTGTGCATGGGAAAAGGAAAAGTTTTTGACATTCTTTAACATTCTCTGTGACCACATATATATTAAGAATTGCAGTAGACTGGAAGATGCTTAACAACTGCCACCTCACTCCATCCCCCAACAAAACACACTTCTGAAATTCAGTAGCAAACCGTTGAACAAAAAATGATGCAATTTCCTGTCCATCTTGGTGGGAAACCAAACCAAAGTGCCAAAAATGGCACAGAAGCAATTAGAGAAGTTGAACAGGTTCAAATGGCCTTTAAAGCCCTACATGGCTCAGGACTGCAGGGTGTCTCTACCTCAACGTTTTCAGAGCAACAGAACAGGAAGGGACTTTGGACCTTGGAGGTCTCCTAGTCCAGCCCCCTGCCAAACAGGAGACCCTAACCTTTCCAGACAAGCGGTTGTCCAATCTCTTCTTAAAAACTTTTAAGACACATGGGCTGGGAATTCTGGGAGTTGAGGTCCACACATCTCAGCATTGCAGAAGCTGAGAAACACTGATCCAGAGGACTACCTGGTTCTGGTGACTTTTGGGTGCCCAGAGGATTTGGAAGGACAGGCTGGCTCCAAGGCTCTGCTCTTAGGAATGGCCAACTTCAGAGCCCCCCCCCCAAGTTAAGCCTGCTCAGTTGCAGCCCCTTTTCTCTGGCACAACTTACCTTCCAAGATCAGATGAACTCCCCACCCTATGGAGCTTCAAGAAAGGAGTTCAAATCTGGCTTTTGAAGTCAGACCTGACAGTGAAGACAGTGTGAGCAGCAGGACCCTTTTTTGGACGGTGAATGCTAATAAAGTTATTTTTTAAAATAAAGATTAAAAGTTGATGTCGTGGATGCTGGAGCTTTTTATAATCCTGTTAATGGTTATTTTGTTCTACTGATTGTTTTCTTGCTGAACAAGGGAGGAGGCACCCAATCCCAAGAAATGCAGTCATCCTCCCAGATGCAGTCATCCTTCATCCTCAGGTCAGTTTTCCTCCCCCTGTAAAGACTCACCCCCACCCCACCCCCTCTGGGCTACAGAGAGACCAGCCGCCTTCTGGCTGAGGCCAACCCCCCCCCACACACACACTGCCTTCACTTGCTTCCCAGGTTCACTTGAATCTCTTCCATTCTTTGCATTGGACCTCTTGTTTACTCTGGGTTGTGCCATGGGGGGGGGGAATGTTGAGGAGGGAGTTTGCACAACACTGGTGTCAGCAATCACGGCAGCTGCAAAGTTCTGCAATCCACCCTCAGAGGGGCTGCTCCCGGGTCCCCCAGATGTATATGGCAGCTCGGGGGTCATGTCTTCAGGAATCAACCAGAATACACCATCCAAGTTCCAGTTCCACACTGGGCCAACAATGGCTGTGGCTGGATGGTTTCTTCCTCCTGCAGGTACCCATCCTGCCCCTCCCCCACCTCCTCTGGGTTTGGGGTTCTGCTTTCCATCTGCACAAAGTCAACTTGCTCTTTTCCTTTGGAACATACCCCTCCCTAGCTACTTCCTATCTGCAGATAGATTGCAACACTAAAGTCTCCCTTTTCTTCAATTATAACAAGTCTTCCCTCTCTCCTCTTAATGTTTGGAATGAAACCATTGTAAGAAAAAGAAAAGAAAAGAAAAGAAAAGAAAAGAAGAAAAGAAAAGAAAAGAAAAGAAAAGAAAAGAAAAGAAAAGAAAAGAAAAGAAAAGAAAAGAAAAAAGAAAGAAGGAAGGAAGGAAGGAAGGAAGGAAGGAAGGAAGGAAGGAAGGAAGGAAGGAAGGAAGGAAGGAGAGAGAAAGAAAGAAAGAAAGAAAGAAAGAAAGAAAGAAAGAAAGAAAGAAAGAAAGAAAGAAAGAAAGAAAGAAAGAAAGAAAGAAAGAAAGAAAAAGAAAGAGTTCCGTATTCCATGCCCACCCATAAGAGCACATGATGTGCAGGATGAAAAAGCAGCCTCTTGCACATTCTCAGGACCAAACGGGAGGGCCTCTCCATCTTTCCTACTCAGGAAAGAGCTGCTTCTTAGGGACCTCTTCCCCCCCTCCCCCAGGCAAGATTCCCTCCTTGGTTCCTCCTGTCCCTTTCTCAGAAATTCAGATACACTTTTGGGCTTAAGGATCCTGTCTAAGCAGCCTCAGCTGCTATACTGCATTTGGGTCTTAATTTCATCCTGCCTCAGCACTCCTGCCAGTTGAAGTTTCAGGTTCATCTGATTGCTGGGGTGCTTTCTAATATCAAAAACCTCTTGCCATAAATAAATCCCTTTCTCCTGAAGGTACTACAGCACTCTTTGTCTGACTTTACTTCCAACAAATGAATTTTTATCTGATTTTTATTGAGATGTCATGGTTCCGACAGATGACTCTTCAAAAGAACTTCAAGGAATTGTTTACTTTAAAAAGTCTTTTGTTTGAGAAACAAAGTATCGGCACTACATAGCTAAAGCCAAAAACTGAATTCCCCCCCCTGGGCAAAGCACAATTCCCTCCTCCAATTAACAGTCATAAATCACATTCCCCAATTAGCTTGAAGTGCCCGCCAAATCCAGCCCGCCAAATCTTTATCAACTCTGGGCGCAACAACCTTGAATTCCCAGGCTGAGTTATTATTGTTATGACCAGCTGGACTCTCATCCACATCCCCCCTCCCAGCATCATTTAACTCTAAAAGCAAAAGAGAAAAGATGGCTGCATTTCTATCTGTTGTCAAAGCATGAACACCCAATGTTAGCAGCGTTGACATGAGAATTATATGTTCCTGTGATTTTCTCCAAAGTATTTTATTGGACAACTACCTGTCTAAACTGGTATAGAGTTCCAGCCTGAGCAGGGGGTTGGACTAGAAGACCTCCAAGGTCCTTTCTGGCCTGGATATTTTTTATTTGTCGCTCATGTGAGTCAAAAGCATCCATGGGGTCATAAAAGAAGTCAAGATGGTAACCTTGACTGAATTGAAATTGAAATCCCCAATTTATTATTTTGCAACAAAAGGGGGAAGGGTTTTAATTGTCTAGTTACAACTCTGGTCTTGTCTTTTTGACTTGTCTGCAGACAACCCGGCTCAGAGAAGCAGATCCTGGGCAGGAATAAATGCAACCAACTTTGAGAGCAGCAGCAGAACCAGCAGCAAAGGCTGCTACATGCAGACCCCCCCAGCTCCATTTTGCCTCCCTCAAGATCAGTGAGAGCTGTGATCCTGGTAATGAAGAAAAAGGCACCGGCACCCACAGTATCAAAATATAAAAATATTGCCTTCATTTAGGAGAAAAGAGGATTTTAAAGAGAGGAGTGCCATGGACAGTTTGCTGCTGGAGGATGAAAGCCTTGCATTTTGCATTTCGGCCCGTTCTGCCAGAAGGGGATGGGATCCGGATCCTCTGTGCCTCAGACGCAGGACTGGGCCTAGGATTCACTGGCCTCCATCCATCTGTCGGTCTGTTTTCTCTGCAGGAGTTTCTGAGTTGCTGCTGCCGCCGCCACAGCCCTCGTCAGAGAGGGAGGCCAAGGCTGAGCGCTGGGACTTCTTCAGGTGGGAGCGGTGGCAGCAAGACTTCAAGTGAGCTGTCAACGAGAGTCATTCAGTCAGTCATTTGCTCCAGAAATGACAAACCACCTTGTTTTTCTAAATAAAACTGTACAACTCTTTTAACATAGGAGTGCATAATTATGCATAACACAGGTAATTAAAGGTAAAGGTTCCCCTGCACATGCGTGCTAGTCGTTTCCGACTCTAGGGGCCGGTGCTCATCTCCGTTTCAAAGCCGAAGAGCCAGCGCTTGTCCGAGGACATCTCCATGGTCATGTGGCCGGCATGACTAGACGCCAAAGGCGCACGGAACGCTGTTACCTTCCCACCGTAGTGGTCCCTATTTTTCTACTTGCATTTTTACGTGCTTTCGAACTGCTAGGTTGGCAGAAGCTGGGACGAGTAACAGGCGCTCACTCTGTTACGCGGCACTCGGGATTCAACCCGCCAAACTGCCAACCTTCTGATCGACAAGCTCAGCGTCCTAACCCACTGAGCCACCGCGTCCCTATTACCTTTATAACACAGGTAATCCTCAATTTACTACAGTTCATCTAATGACCGTTTGAAGTTAAATGGCACTGAAAAGTTGACTTATGACTGTTTTTCAACTTACAACTCTCACAGCATCCCCGTGGTCACTTGATCAAAATTCAGATGCTTGGCAACTGACTCACATTTATGACAGTTGCAGTGTCTCGGGGTCATGTGACCACCTTTTGTAACCTTCTGGCAATCAAACTCAATGGAGAAACCAGATTCACTTAACTGTGTTACTAACCTAACAACTACAGGGATTCACTTAATGTCATGGTTGGCTAATCAGTAATGGGAGGGGAGCCTAAGACAGATCTAGTAACGCAAGGTGGGACAGAGAGACCACTCCCAAAACAATGCGAGCGTAACCAATTGGCTAGACAAATGGACAGTGGGAGGACCAGGGGAAAAGTTTTCCTATGCTGTTTATGCGCGAAAATGTTAGAATTGGCTTTTCCACTTCTGTACCCACATGGAATTTTCAGTAAAGTTTTACTCTTGGTAAAAAGATATCCCAGGAGTTTCCTTTGCTGTCTCAACCAGTGGGACAGTTTACAGTTAACAACAGTGGCAAGAAAGGTCATAAAATGGGGCAAAATTCACTTAAAACTGTCTTGCTTAGCAACAGAAATTTTGGGCTCAATTGTGGTTGTAAGTCAAGGACTACCCGTAGTATGGTTCTGAGCTGAGAAAATGTTCTGCCTGTGGCCCAACTACCCAAAACAAGATGTCAATCTGCAAATCATTCATTCTAAACTTAAGCTGATCCAGAGAGAATGGCTAATATCCAAAACCTGCTACACCAGGGGTGTCAAACTCAATTTCATTGAGGGCCGCATCAGCATTGCGGTTGCCCTCAAGGGGCCGGGTGAGTATGGCCAGGGTGGGCGTGGCCTACTGGGTGGGCGTGGCTAGAGTGCGTATGGCCTACTGGGTGGGCGTGGCCAGCTCTACATCGTTCGCATCAAGGGTGCCTATGGGGGCCTGGGCAGGAGTGGGACAGATCTGAGGGTCTCTGACAGAAGGAGGGTCTCTGGGCCAGGGCCAAGGCAGTGGGGGCCGTTCCCTCACTGTTTCCAGGATGGCTTCGCGGGCCACATGAAACCACTTCGCGGGCCGGATCCGGCCCCCGGGCCTTGTGTTTGACATGTCTATGCTACACAGTGAGCTTGGTTTTGGGCAGAAGAATCTTGAGAAGGCAGGTTGAACTACCCTATTTTAAAATGTCAAGTATTTTCCACCAAAACCACTCAGTTTCTTGCAATTAGAAAACTGACACATTGCACAGTATGTCCCAAGCAACAGCTATTGGGAATTATATGGCCTGGACTCCTAAGGTAAGGCTGAATTAAGTGAAAAGGTTGATGCAACACAGAAGAAAGTGGGTTGAATATGAGAACACCATTTCTGAACACTCATAAATAACACTCAAGTCCTTAGAACAGGTCTTCTCAACCTTGGTGACTTTTAAGATGTGTGGACTTCAACTCCCAGAATTCCAAGCTGGCTGAGGAATTCTGGGAGTTGAAGTCCATATATCTTAGTCACCAATGTTGAGAAGCCCTGCCATAGAAGAAAAGACTCAGCACAGTCCCTGTAAGCATTCTACTACAGGGACACTTTACAAATATGATTCGTACCTACCTCGTCATCTCCTTCTGCTCTGTTTTCTAACCACAACTGAATTCCATTTAGACTTACATTTAAAAAACTTAAAACAACTATCATGCGGAATCGGTTAGTACCCATTCAGACTAATACATTTTATTAAAAGGTAAAAGGATTTATGAACTGCCACTTCATTAGCATGGAATAGTTAAAACCAGATCTGTGACTGTTGTTTAATTTTTAAAAAATAATTAACAGTAAAGTTATAAAAGTTATAACTATAAAGATAAAAAACTAATATGAACTAAAAAAATAAAAATAGAAGGTGCAGGAAACAAAAAGAAAATAGAAAGAAAAAATATGTAGAGAAAAAGAAAAGAAATATATAAAGAAATGACTTCCCCCTGTATCAGAAAAGTGTAAACAACATTAGTCAACTTTTCACCTCTTAAAATACAATAAATTCTCTTCTTCCCATATCCCATCTCTTATCTCTAAACAAATCCTAAAAAATCTGGTCATTTCAGTCCTGATCAGCAAACATCTTTTAAGGCTTGCCAAAGATAACAACAGATCTATGTTAGCCATGATCAAATAAATCAACTTTATGTTCTTTTTTTAACTTTTAAAAAGTTAAAAAGCCTTCCCCACTGCTCTCTACCCTTCCTTTGTTCAGGAAGGGGATTGGCTTGGCTTTCTGCCAGCAAAGAGGAAGCAAGGGAGTGGCCAGGGGCCCATGACAAACGGTCCTTCGCAGCATGGCTTATCAAGCACCTGCCTGGCTAGACAAGCTGAGGGGAGACGATCCTGCAAAAGCCACTCAGGCAAAGGTGGGAATGGTCTTTGGGAAAGGAGATCCTTCCTCTTCCCCCACCCCCATAAGCCTTACCTCTCCATTCTCTGTCCCCAATGATGACTCGGCTGCACAGCTCACACAACCGGCAACTCTGCTTGTCCTTTGCTGGCACCGGCTCCAGCTTGAGGGGCTCCATTGGAGGCTTCTGGCCCTGGGGCAGGGAGGAGCAGGGAGAGAAGCATTCCGGAGGCAAAGAGGACTTCAACTTGTCTTCCCTGTCCCTTGAAGGCAGCAAGGCTGAAGACCCAGAAGCTAAGCCCCCACCCCCAAAGAGAAGAATTCCAAGTTTCGTGATTCAGAGACCAACCATGCCATTACAAATAATAATAATAATAATAATAATAATAATAATAATAATAATAATAATAATAATAATAATAATAATTATTATTATTATTATTATTATTATTATTATTTAATTTTTATACCGCCCTTCTCCCGAAGGACTCAGGGCGGTGTACAGGGCAATACAATAAAATACAATATATAAAAAGTAAAAGAAATATTAAATACAATAGCCCAATTCAATAGATTAATACAAAATGTTAAAATACCCCTAAACCCATCAGACCAGGCCGGCTTGTTCAAATAAATATGTTTTTAGGTCACGTCGGAAGGAGGGAAGGTCAGGAGCCGTCCGGAGCTCCACCAGTAAACGGTTCCAAAGGTCTGGCGTGCCCACAGAGAACGTCCTCCCCCTGGGGGCCGCCAGTCGACACTCTTTGACCGACGGCACCCTAAGGTGGCCCTCTCTGTGGGAGCGCACTGGACGAAGGGAAGTTGATACCGGCAGCAGATGCTCCCGTACGTAACCCGGACCCATGCCATTTAGGGCTTTATAGGTCGTAACCAGCACCTTGAATCTTACCCAGAGGGCAACCAGAAGCCAATGCAGCTCACGGAGTAGAGGTGTTACATGGGAGTATCAGGAAGCCCCCACCACCACTCGCGCGGCTGCATTCTGCATCAGCTGGAGCCTCCGAGTAGTCCTCAAGGGCAGCCCCATGTAGAGAGCATTGCAGTAGTCCAAACGGGAGGTCATGAGTGCATGAGTGACTGTGCGCAAGGCATCCCGGTCTAGATAGGGCCGCAACTGACGCACCAGGCGAACCTGAGCGAAGGCCCCCCTAGTCACAGCTCCTATATGATCATCCAAGGAGAGCTGTGAATCTAGGAGCACACCCAAGTTACGAGCCCTATCCACGGGGGGTAATATCTCACCCCCCATAATTAACGATGGAATATTCTGAATCTCCCGAGACGCCGGCACACACAGCCACTCAGTCTTGTCAGGGTTGAGCCGAAGCCTGTTCCTCCCCATCCAGACCCGGACCGCCTCCAGGCAACGGGACATCACGGAGAGGGCATCACTGGGGTGGTTTGGGGTGGAGATAAAAAGCTGGGTATCATCAGCATATTGATGATACCCAACCCCAAAACCACAAATGATCTCACCCAGCGGCTTCATAGATGTTGAACAGGAGAGGCGAGAGGACCGACCCCTGAGGCACTCCACAAACAAGAGGCCTCGAGGCCGACCTCTGCCCTCCTGCCAACACCGACTGCGAACGTCCCAGGAGGTAGGAGAACCACCGTAAAACGGTGCCTCCCACTCCCAACCCCCGAAGACGCCGCAGTAAGATACCATGGTCGATGGTATCAAAAGCCGCTGAGAGGTCTAATAGGACTAGGACAGAGGAACAACCCCTGTCCCAAGCCCGCCAGAGATCATTCACCAGCGTGACCAATGCCGTCTCCGTGCTGTACCCGGGCCTGAAGCCCGATTGGTACGAGTCTAGATAATCAGCTTCCTCCAGGAACAGAGGGAGCTGCTGCGCCACCACACTCTCAACAACCTTCGCAAGAAAGCGAAGGTTGGAGACTGGTTGAAAGTTGTTTAAAACAGCTGGGTCCAGGGCAGGCTTCTTGAGGAGGGGTCTCACCACCGCCTTCTTCAAGGCGGCAGGAAAACTACCCTCATTCAGAGAAGCAGTTATCACTGCCTGGAGGCAGCCTTGTGTCCCCTCCCAAGCCGAATAAACCAGCCAGGAGGGACACGGGTGCAATAAACAGGTGGTGGAGCTCAGCCTCCTCATAATCCTGTCCACCTCTTCCGGAGTCACAGGGTCGAACTCCTCCCAGATGTCAGTAATGCTCTTTTAACATTTGGCGCCTTCATCATGGTTTCCTCTGGGCAGGAGAACTTATCTTTCAATTTAGCGTGCCAGAGGCCTGAATCTAGGGATGGGACAATACCTTGACTAGGGTAGGTAAAAGAAAAAAACTCTGCTGGGTTTTTCTGGTTCCCCAGAGCTGTCTACTCCCCGTCTCCTAGGCCTCCTCCAGGGTACAAGATACACAATGAGCACAAGGGGCTCTCTGCTCCAGACTAAGGGTCCCAGGGGGCCAGGCTGCAGACCCAAGAGGGCAGCAGCCAGTCAGAACAGCAATCATCGGCAGGCTCAGAGTGTACCAGAGAAAAATCTTCTCCAGGGCAAGCTTGTGGTTACCTTCAAGAAGCTTTCCACAATCTGAATGGCTGGTTCCAACACACTTTTGTCCCACTGAGAGAGATCGGAGACGTCCAAGCCATAGACAGGGGGCACATTTGAACCAGGACCTGGGGGGATCCATAAAAAAGAGCATCATTGGCTTTATCCTTGTGACTGGAGGCTCCTCTCCCAGTAAAATGAGTAGGGACAGCCAGTAAGGCATAATGTTTGCGGGAGGCGCTAAGGATATACTGAAAGACTTTGCTGTATTTCATAGAACTTGCAGACACTGCTAATTCCTTTGAGGTGAGAGCTGTTGCTGGGCTGTCCTCCAACAAATTCAATCTACCCCAAAGGAGAAGCTGGCGGAGGGATACCATGCCCCGACCCCAACCTGGTTTCTCTCTGCTCTTCATTTTTTTTAATTATTTTTTTAAATTCCATTTATATCCCGCCCTTTTCCGAAGACTCAGGGCTGCTTACAAGCTTAGCAGTAGCCTTCATTCTATGTATATGCCTGCTTATTAGGGCTTTCACACACACCCCAAGCAGCATTATTACAAAGTCAGCTTAATTGCCCCCAACAATCTGGGTCCTCATTTTACCTACCTCGGAAGGATGGAAAGCTGAGTCAACCTTGAGCCTGGTGGGATGCGAACCTGCACTAATTGCAGGCAGGTGGTGTTACTTAAGGAGGCATTAGCCCACTGCTCCACCAAGGCTCTAAGCCAATCGGCCCCTGGGTAACTCACTCACAGGGCATGGGCACCGTTTCTTCGGCCATAAGAGGACTGGACCCTCCTCCTGGTAGCTATTTATCCTGAATGGGTCTCTCTTTCAAGCTTTTTACTTTTTCATTCTGCTTTATTGCTCTGTATGGCTAATTGGTTTGCTGATATTATACTGTTTCTGATGCACAGTGAGGAGAAAAAGATCCTCGTCATCGTTTCCTGGGGCTGGGGCTATCCAAGGGCGGGGGGGCGGGAACTGATAAGAGAAGAGTTTTGAGAAGGATTACAGTGAGCTAGGCACGGTGGCATCTCAAGGAGGTAACTTTCTGCTTAAAACAAGACACCAGGTGGAGGAGAGCCAGACCACTGGTCCTCCCAGTCTTGCCTGATGCAAGGCCACGTGCGCCTGTCCAGAGTACAGATCACAGGAGAGGGCAGCCTCTCTCAAGGCGGTGCCCCATGTCTGCCAGGCAGGCTGAGTCAAACAGTAGCAGGACAATAGGCCTCCCAATGCTAAAATCTGAGCAGGTGATGCCTTTGATTTCCCTGACCACAAAGCCCGGCTCCTGCCACACCTGTCGGCTGCCTGGCAGAGAAGTGAGCATGGGCTGCTCAGCACCTGGCCAGGAAAAGGCCTTGCCATGGCCCAGTCTCCCTCCTCTCCACCCACTTCTCAGGTTTCATGCCCTTCTCCTGAACCTACCGGCAGCCTTTCAACTACCACCCCCACCACCCCGAGCCTGAGGCAAGGTGGTACGGTACGGTCCAGTGGCAGGGGGGATTGACTCATTTCCCCCCCCCAGCACTGCTAACTGGATCAGGGAGGACAGCTGTCAGTTGGGGCCTCTCCGTCCATCTGGGAAAAAGACTGTGAGCAGGAGGCCCCCTTCCTGGTGCCTTAAGGGGTGGTTTTAAGGGGCTGCAAAAGGGCAGCCCCTCAGGCACAGATGGTCTCAAAGTGCTCTTCTCCAGAATAAAATCTTCCCTAGAGGAACGCACTCTGCACATGCTTAAGAGTTCAAGCCCTTACAATTATTGTCCATTTCCCAGGAAAGACCCCTCGCATTAGAGTGAGTTTTGGTTCAGATTAGGGTGCCAGATGAGCAAAAGAGCAACAGGGAGGAAAGACTTACGTCTCAGGAATCGGTTCTGGACCCACTTGTTCTGCTTCCGAGCATACCTCTTGGTCACTGTCTTGAAGGCCTGAAGGGCTGGAAGAGTTCAGGGTAAGAGTTGGCAGAGCCAGGAGATGCTGGCCCTGGCCCAGTCAGGCCAATACAAACACTAATGAGAGGAAGGCACCACAAATTCTTTACTCAACAACCTGTTTACTTCCTCTGGACCAGCTGCAGTTTAGTATGCCAGAAAATGTGTTCCATCTCCCAGAACATGGACCCACTTGTTACGCCAAAGGCCTGCCAATCAAGCAAACCACAGCCTGCTCTCCAGAAGGGTTCTCCCCAAGCAAGTCCTCACCTTGGTCCAGCAACTGGTGCCTGTCCTCCTCTGGACTCTTGTCCTCAGAAATCAAGAACTGGTGGAATTCCTTGAAGCCGATAGACTGGAAAATGCCCTGCTGATAATCCTGGCTGGGGAAGGGATGAGAAGCAGGTGGCCAACATTGCCAGCATGCCAGCTGTTGATCCCTCAGGTAGTTGATCCCTCTGGCCTCCCAAGCCAGCTCTGCCATTCACATCCTCCCTTGCCAATGTCCATCTCCAAGCAGGACCAAGGCCTCACCTCTTGTCAGCCACTTTCTCTTTGTTGTATTGCTGGTGAAAATTCTGCAGCTCCTCCAGCAGTCCAGCCTCCATCATTACATCCACCCGCTGGTCCAGTCGCACCTCCAGAACTGAGGGAAACCCAGCAGACAAAAAAGTCAGGCTACATAACACAAAAGCTCTGGAAAACGATGGGGTGTCTGCTCCAAAGTCAGTTCAGCAGCAAATGCCAGAGAATGTCTGCCAACCACACAGCATGACCAGAGAATAAAACGGCACGTTTCCAAAAGGAGCTGCCAAAGCCAGAAGGGTCCTGCTCCTCACCCTGAGAGAGGAAGGCTGGCCTTAGTCATCAGACCCTCCCTGTTGTTTACCTGCCTGTTCTGCATGAAGCCAGAAGATGCAAGAATTGGGATACTTCAGAGGACCCCCCAAGGGTCCTCCCCCTTTTTCCTCATGCTGCCGTCGCAGCAACTCACTGTGGGGGATGCCAGTTTGTTCAAACAGCTGCAAGCTCCTGCAGGAGAGAGAGTTTCAGGGCGGGTTGGCTTGGAGGGTACTCAGCTACAGCCACAGAGCAAAGGATGGCACTAGACCCAAACCCAGGAGGAAAGAAACATCAGGAAAAAACATGCTTGCAGAAGCAACAAGGCCAGACTTGCCCCTTGCTGAAAAGGACAACATTGTGCAATGTCCGGCAATGGGAATCCCTTCAAACCATCTGGAGCAAGCAGGGAAGCTGGAACCACAGCAATGTTTTCACCAAGCCCTGCAGAAGCTCCAAAGAGGCGGCCATCAATCCTAGCAACTGGGGCGATGAGCAGATCAGATGTGGATCAACCCACTTTAGAAATGTGACCCAGGCCAGGGGCTCTCCAGAATAGCTTTCACGGCTGTCGCACCACAAAAGCAACATGCCATTAACTGGGCCTGGTCAGATGTTAGGTCTCCCACTCTCTCCAAATCATGCGGCATTCCCTAGCCTTGGGATGCGTATGAAGTTAGTTCCTTATTCCCACTGGGGCAGAAGCTCAGGGTTGGAAAGCTGCAATGGGGGGGGGTGTCTTACAATAATTTAAGGTGGCAACTATTCCAGCCCAGGGATCTGCCTAGAACTGCATGCTCAGCTAGAGAGGCCATGGGTCTGCCTCAGGCTGTCCTAGCAGAGCTGCCCAGCCTTCCAGTGCCTCCAGAATCTCAGGAGAAATTAAGGGATATGGGTGGCATAAAAATTAAATAAATTAAAAGAGCTCCATCACAATGCATCTACAGGATGCCCATAGAGATGTGAGGAGAGGCTAGAGCAGAGAGGCTGGCTACAGTGCCAACCTCCTAAGATCCTTCTTCAGGCTGCTGTGTGCCAGTTCTGACCACCACCACTCCATCGCAGAGCAAATGCAAACAAAATCCCAGGACTACTGAGGAAAGTCTGGCCTCGGCCCCACTCTAAGTGAGCGGGGGGGGGGGCTCCTCCTCCATCTCCTGGGTGGGGTAAGGTTGGGAAATTTGAGCAGGACAAGCCAGGGCCAGCCACAGCCTGTTTCCCACACGGCTGTAAAGCTGCCTGTCTGGTAGGGCAACCCCAGTTTGCACAACTTGTGCAAATCCCAGAGCAGCCACCCCACCCAGCACAGCCCAAGACGTGCCTTTCAGGCAGCTGTGCGTGATGGAGCTGCTGCCCTCAGGGCAGAGGGTGCTGCCTGCTGATGGCCTGGCCAGAGAGGAGGCTCTGAACAGTTTTCTTGACAGTGAGAACAGTGGAACAGCTCAACGTCAAAAGTTGTGGATGCTCCATCACTGGAGACATTTAAGAAGAGACTGGAACGGTATAGGCTGCTTGAGCAGGAGGCTGGACTAGACGACTTCCAAGGTCTTCCAACTCTGTTATTCTGAGATCAGCTCCGACCTTGCTGCTTCATGGTCATGTGGGTGCTTCCTCAGGGAACAGGGAACCATGTCTAAAAATCAAGATGGTGGCTGTAATCACCTAATTCAGGAATGGCAACTATGTCCCCTTTATGACCTGTGGACTTCAACTCCCAGAATTCTGGGAGTTGAAGTCCACAGGTCTTAAAGGGGCCGCAGTTGCCCATCCCTGACCTAATTGAAACCTTGTCCCATTAGTATGCTGTTGCCATCTGGACTTTCTTGTGAGGGATCTCTTGCAATCACAGCTGTTGAGGATTACTGGTCTGGGGTGTCAAAGGGCCTGAGAAGCTCCTGGCAGAGTTCAAGAATACATGATTGGGGTGGGTGGATGTCTGCAGGCTGTGGTCAAGGAGAAACCAAAGGTCCACCCATTTTTACGTATGTGGCTGCCATGGTGACTTCGTGGACCATGTCCTGCAGACCCTCCCTGTATGGTCAATGGCTTGGGTGACTTTAGAACAAGGTGGGCACTTTGTTTATTGCAGGGCTCATGCTGGCTGAGGAATTCTCGGAGTCCACAAGTCTTAAAACAACCAAGTTTCAAGAGCCCCGGTTCATTGTAAGGGAGGGCATCTTTTCAGCAGCTAGCAACCACAAGGTGTTTGACAGTCCCTTCTCCCAGGGAGGTGGAGTCGTTTGACCTTCTTGTCTCCTTGTCATCTGTAACAGAAGCTGAAGGATTTTGCTTGCCTGCAACAGATAAAAACCACAACTTCCCATTTTTGAGAGAAATTGCTTTGCTGTTATTCGCCATCTGTTACCACGTATCAGAGGGCAACTGAGGTGGACTTATAGGGCTGAAAATTAAAGGGCTGGCAGGGCCACACAGCCAACAGGTACCCTCCTGACCTAGAAAGTGTGAACTAAAATGGAAAATGAATTCTTCCAAGTCTACAACCCATAGCAATTAAACAGAATCTCGATTAATGGAGGAACTCTACAATTCTGCAAGGAAAAAATGAGACTACCTCTACCCAGCCTCTGGGTGCAGTGGGCATCTGGGGAACAAAACACACCTCTAGGTATGAGCCTCTAATTTTCAGGGGCCAATGCTGTCCCTGTTGCAGGCTCCATTCGACTGACCTGATTATTTTGCGCTTATTATGGGGGTGCAATCTGGTTGCCATGTTAGGGTCCACCAGACTCAGCCGACGGTGTAGCTCCTGACTCTCCAGAGCCTCCAGCCCAGCTTTCCACTCTTCTGTTGTCACTGTTTGACCCCTGGCCTCCCCCTGAAAAGACAGGGATGATTACACACAAGACAGATTCCCCCAAAGTATGACACAACTGCTGAAGGGAGACAACCTGCAGCTAGGCTAGCAAATCCTCTTTTTCTGATCTTAGCAAGGGTCCAAGAAGGACATCAGACTCAAAATGGAGGCCTTGCATCCACCCACCCACCATCATCCCAGTACTGCCCACCTCTCAGGAAGACAGCTTGCTTGCAGGCAGAACACCAGATGTCAAACCCAGGCAGGGAAAATGGAACAAATCATTGCCACCAACAAGGGATAAATCATGCAGCATATGAAAAATATCAGGCTATTAGGCAGCGTGGGGAGAAATATTATGCCATCGATGTGTGACATTTTTGTAACCAAACATTTTTGAAGGCATTCAGAAAGGGCAGAACCCTGCAACTGTTTGGGAAAGAAAGAAAGAAAGAAAGAAAGAAAGAAAGAAAGAAAGAAAGAAAGAAAGAAAGAAAGAAAGAAAGAAAGAAAGAAAGAAAGAAAGAAAGAAAGAAAGAAAGAAAGAAAGAAAGAAAGAAAGAAAGAAAGAAAGAAAGAAAGAAAGAAAGAAAGAAAGAAAGCCAGCGAAATGCAGTGGACGTAGTATCAGTAAGGCTTTGACAAGGTAGATAAGGGGTGTCAATCTGCCAGCCCACGGGCCGGACATGTCACGTAGAAGCTGCGCCCACCCCATTGCCAGCAATGGCAAAACAGTCCCGATACATTGTGCAATGTCACATGACATCGCAAGTTTGACATGTCTGAGGTAGATCACAATCTTCTCCTTGGTAAGCTAGGAAAAGGTGGAATAGACAACATCACCACCAGATGGATCTGCAGCTAACAAACTACACTCAATGAGTAGTACTCAATGGCACTACATCCACAAGTAAGCAGTGGGGTACCACAAGGTTCCGTTTTAGGCGCAGTAGGCGCAGTACTCTTCAATATCTTCATCAATGACTTAGATGAGGGAATTGAAGGGGAACTCATCAAATTTGCAAATGATATCAAACTGACAGGAGTAGCCAAAACCCCAGAAGACAAACTCAGGATCCAAAAAGATCTTGACAAACTTGAACAATGGGCCCTGTCCAACAAAATGAGTTTCAATGTGGAGAAAACCAAAGTTTTACATTTAGGCAGGAAAAATCAAAGCTAAAAGTACAGATTGGGCGAGACCTGGTTCAAAAACAGTATTTATTTATTTATTTATTTATTTATTTATTTAGATTTATATGAGAGAGACCTTGGAGTCCTAGTAGACAATCACTTGACTATGAGCCAGCAGTGTGCAGCAGCAACCAAAAAAGCTAATACAATCCAGAGGCATATAATCAAGATCATGCAAAGTATTATTACCATTTTATAAAACCCTAGTTAAGACCACACCTGGAATACTGCAGCCAATTTTGGTCACCTTATCACAAAAAAGATGTTGAGAGTTTCGAAAAAAATTCAGAGAAGAGCAACTAAGATGATCAAAGGCCTGGAGACCAAAACATGCGAAGAACGGCTGTGGAACTCGGATTTGGCTAGTCTAAAGAAAAGAAGGAATAGGGGAGACATGATAGCAGTATTCCAGTGTCTGAGGGGCTGCAACAGGGCAGAGGGGGCCAGGTTTTTTTTATTTATTTATTTTTATTTTAATTCCATTTGTATCCCGCCCTTCTCCGAAGACTCAGGGCGGCTTACAAGCTTAGCAGTAGCCTTCATTCTATGTATATGCCTGCTTATTAGGGCTTTCACACCCCTCCCAAGCGGCATTATTACAAAGTCAGGTTGTTCACCAAAGCATCAGAGGGCAGGACAAGAAACAGTGGTTGGAAATTGAACAAAGAGAGAAGCAACCTGGAATTAAGGCGAAAGTTCCTGACAGTGAGGTCAATCAACCAGTGGAACAGCCCCAGAAATCGTGGGTGCTCCATCACTGGAGATTTTTAAAAAGAGACTGGACATTCACCTGTCTGAGATGCTTGAGCAGGGGACTGGACTAGAAGATTTCCAAGGTCCCTTTCAGCTCTATAAGAAAAAGAAAGGAAGGAAGGAAGGAAGGAAGGAAGGAAGGAAGGAAGGAAGGAAGGAAGGAAGGAAGGAAGGAAGGAAGGAAGGAAGGAAGACTTTACAACTCACAGAAATCAGCCAAGCAATAGGAAGGCAAAAAACTAACATAACCTTAATGAAACTCTGTGTCTCCATCTGTCAGTCAAAATCCCTCCTACCAAAGGATTAATTTCCACTTGTCACAAAGTGAGGCTTACCTTGGTGTCAAATAAAATCTTCCAGAGCAAAGATTCAATGTAATAATTTGTTCCACCAACCACAATTGGGATCTTCTGGGAGGCAAGAATCTCATCAATGTAAAAAGTTGAGGAACACATGGAAAAACTTTGAAGCTGAGCCTCATTTAAATATATGTATGTATGTATGTATATACGTACGTACGTATATACCTGACAACTTTAAAATAATACATTTTGAAAGACCTACTTTTCTTCTCTATTTTCCCCTTCTTCTCAATTAGCATTGTTTATTCTTGAAACGTTGATGCACTAACAGCATCACAAAAGTATGGATTCTGCAGGACACAATTTGCACGTTCTTTGCCTGGGTCACAAACATATTTCTTTACTAATTCTCCTAACAGCCAGAAGCACCTTCATTTTCATCCTCCCCAACATATTCTCAAATTGGATATAATGTGGTTTATAAGCCCTTGTTTGTGGTTTTCTCCCACAGCACTTAACCCACCCATGTCCCAACAGTCTCTGGGAAAGGATATGATGGCGGTGGCCTTCTTCTGGAAGTCCAGCACTGTGTAATTGGTGACCAAGGGATCCACAAAGCTGATCATGTGATGCTTGCACAGCTTCTGCTCTTGGGCAGAAACTTTGTTGGTGATGATGTCCAAGCCCTGATATACCTGAGACAGGGAGAGACAAACAGATGAAGCATTAAATTCAGCCGGTGCTAGTCTTCATGCTGGTGGCCAGCCTGTACCTCAGCTGGCTCACCACTTCAAGACACAGGAGGTCTCAGAGCAAGCAAAGGGTCACTCTTAAGGCACTGCTGAGGATGAGAATGTCACCCCCGCCCTTAGAATGTACATGCTGGTTCAGGACTGCTTGAGTACAGCACTGTGCAAAGAATGTGTGTCTGCCTGCATCAACATGTCCTAATGAAATAGTGCACCAATGAAACAGTTCACTTGGAGCATTTGGCTACCAGAAGGCTCTCTAGCATTCTCTTCCTAAGCAGCAGGGCGCACCACTCCCTATGGGGCGGGGAGGAGCCACATTCCTTCTCAGGCTGGGAAAAGGGGAGTCTGCGGAGCTGGGACCTACAAGCAAGCTCCCCTCATCAGAGCCATCTCGACTCACTGGGTGTTTTGGCACGCCCATCACTGGGTGTTTTGGCACGCCCATTCACTTTGTCCAGAGAATAGTTCAGCTTTAGATGTAGCCACGGAACATTTGAAAGAACACAAAGACACAAACACTAAGCATGTATTGATTGCTTGTTGCTCAGCACTGAGGAGCCACAACTGAATTGCACACACCTGACACAGACACATCATCTGCTCAACCCATCCTTCAGGGCAGCCAGTCATGAGACCACAAGGACCAGGAGAGTCGGCTTTCCTTTTAGGATTGCTTTGGTACATATTATTACAGAAAGATCTGCACCTTTGAATATGCAAAGTAATTCTCCATTATCATCACCTTCCTATCTCCATTCAAATCTGGGATTTGGTACTGAATGCCAGGAGACAGCACAGACTGGTCTGGGTTTTGCATGATCTTGTTCCTAACTGGCAGCTTCAATGTTCAGAAATCCCAGCTGGCAGAACTACCAGACAGCCTTGCCTTGGAGGCAGCCTCAGCAGAAGGATGCTCACAAACGAAGGTCCCAGTCTTGGGCTAGAGGCGCCATGCTGCCTCAGCCGCCGCAGCATCTTTCTTGCCTGAAAGGAAGGAGGCAAGGAGGCAAGAGCTGAGAAGGGCAGGGCCTGGGACAGAAGCACTGTTCCTCCAGCTGGCTCACATAGAAGGATTAAAATGAGATGAGAAAAAACAGAGACCCCCAGTGATATACAAAGGCAGAGTGGGAAAAAGAACAAATCAAAACAAGACACAATCAAACAATATAAATCCAAAACTGGGGAGTGGCTGCTCCAATTTCCCTGGAACTCTGCAAGATTCCCGCAGGGCCTGGGCCATATCCATTTCTAGGGGAAGGCTGTTTCATAGGACACAAAACAAGCAGAACTCCTTACTCTATTCAACGGCACGGCATCAGAAATCAAATCCTTCAAGTTTTGGGGTTCTACAATCTCCCAGGACTTGAAATGGATACTTGACATTAGAACCATCATTAACAAAGCACAACAAAAAATGTTCTCCCTGCAGCAACTCAAGTAGTTCAGACTGCTTCCAGGAGCTGCTGATTCAGCTCTATGCAGGAATTATTGAGTCTGTCATCTGTACTTCAATAACTGTCTGGTTTGGTACAGCAACCAAACAGGATAGGTGCAGACTTCAACAGATAGTTAGGACTGCGGAAAGAACAACTGCCACCAACCAGCCTGCCTTCCATGAAGGACCTGTATATTGCACGGGTCAGAAGGAGGAGCTGAGAAAATATCACTCCCATCCTGAACATGAAACTGTTTCAACTCCTCCCCTCAGGACGCTGCTACAGGGCATTGCAGGCCAAAACAACCAGAGAGTGTTTTCGTACTGCTGTAGCATTGTTATTATCCTTATCTTTACCACTCTCTTATTGATATTATATTGTTGTTGTTGTTGTTGTTATTTTGCTTTGCATGTACACCGAGACCTGCTGCACTGGAGACAAATTCCTTGTGTGTCTAATCACACCTGGCCAAATAAGGTAATCTATTCTATTCTATTTTATCACACAAGATGTCACTGCTTGCTCCAAAGGTGCTTTTTCAGGAGGCAACTGGATTTGGAAACTGGACAGCTCATTAAGCATGTTGCTTGGACACAGTACCTGAACATAAATCACTTGTTACTTTCTGGATATCTTTGGAAGAAATGTCTACCTTATACCAGTGAAAATAAAAGTTCTTTCTATGGAGATTCTCAGTCATCCAGGTCCCAAAGATGCTTTTCCAAGAGGCAAGTGGACTTTTTTGTTTTTCTTTGAAGACGTTCTGCTTCTCCTCCAAAAAGTTTCTTCAGCTCTGACTGGATGGTGGGGAATGGAAGGATTTTAGAGAGTCCTTGGGGCCATTTGGAGGTTTACCTGTGTCCTCAGGGTCACCTGAGCAGTGCAAATGGGTGTGGAGCCTTCTTGGCTGCAGGACGTTTTCTGCCCTGGTGTTGTGATTCAGGGTCAGCCTGTGGGTTCGGCAGTTGGGTCAGACGAGGAGGAGGAGGGGGGTGTTGAAGACCTTGCTGAGGGGGTTGAAGATCTTGCTGATGAGAGCCCTCAGCCAGGCCCCTCCCACTTGGTCACCACGGAGACCCAGCTGTGTGAGCCTGACAGCGTGGATGAAGATGACCCACAGCTGGCCCTGTTCAAGGACGCCCGACGCAGGAGGCAATCAATTAGGAGTAAACAGAGGAAGGCAATGGGGCTCCTTGGAAGGAGGCAGAGAGAAGCCACGCCCTGAACTCTATATAAGGGGAATGTGTGGGAGGGCTGGTTTGCTGAAGGCAACCGCTTGGATAGTTCCTGTTTCTTAAAGCTCCTGTTTCTTGGTTTGTCTTGTTCCGTTTGTTTTTGTAGCAATAAATTTGGCAGGCGTAATTCCAGCCTCTTGCCTTCTTGTAAAAGGGGTTGTCCCTGCCTTTTCTGCAGGGCCGGCAGCAGGCTGGTACAGAACACCTGGGTCCCTAAACGGTTGAAGACAGGCGCAGGCTGTTGGGGATGAGTCTGTGTGATCTGAATCTCAAACTGAAGTGCAAATGGTTCCTGTAGTCTGAAATGTTTTCTAGAAATCCATTCCGCACCATTGCTTGCTTCATGAAACCTGGAGAAACCCAATTTGGCCAGGACTTTCTGGTCAGGCAGAAACCGCAAGAACAAAGCAACTCTGTTGGTCTGCTCAAGGAGGGGACCCAAGACAGTAATCACTCAATAAAATACAAGAATACAAGGAGAATTTAAAGGCTAGACATCAGCAGCAATTAAAACTCTGATGACAGAGAGGCATCCTGGCTGCTCTGCTGAAGGAAGAGAAAATAGGGAACAAAGCCAAGCCTGGTGGTTGCAACTCTCGGCCTGGTGATCCTTTCCTGGCAGCCAGGGTCATCTCAAGAGGGACAATATGGAACTCTGTGGGGCACCCTCCCAGCCAAGTGATAGCCCAGATCATCTATCAAGGCTACCAGAGTCTCAGCTCCATGCGTGCCTGTCAGCTCAAGCCAGGTTTCTCAACCTTGGCAAATTGAAAATGAATGGATTTGAACTCCAAGCCAGTGGAAGTTGACGTCCACACATCTTCAAACTGCCAAGACTGAGAAACACTGATCTAGATGTTCCTTATATTGGTGTGAGGAAGATGCCCAACCTAAGAAACAGATTCTTCTCTAGGCCTCTCACTCCTAATCTGAACAGATGCAGCATTCAGGCACCAAGCAAAACTTTTGTTAGCAGAGGCAAAATTGGTGGTTAAAATGCCATCATCCTGGGGTGGAGGAGATGACACCTGCCCAACAAGAGCATTGTCCACTCTGGTCATGCTGATTGGAGAAGATGGGACTGCTAGTTCAACAGGTCTGAAGGGTTCCTAGAGGGAAAAACTGTTGCACAAAAAACACAAAGAGGCTGTTTAGACCCGGTCCTAGAGAGCAAGCCCAACCTGCAATGGGCAATCCCCTTCTTGTTGCAACTTAAGTTAGACAAGAAAGAACAAAGCCTTATTGTGATATTATTTTGTATTTTCACACACGTGCAGACATACAGACGCATCCCAGGCTACCAAATAAGTTGGCAAGAAGCCACTTTACCATCGTGGGTTGAGGACAGCCTCCCCCCCAGAATGACCGATTGATCGACAGATGCCATGCCTCCTTTTTAAAAGTCCATTTTTACATATAAACGAGACATGCAACCTAAAACGATAAAAGCCAGAGCCATCGGGGCGGCCGCCAATACTCAGAAGGGCTGGCCGGAAGCTTCCCGGGCCGGCCGAGCGGCGGGCGTGGAGAGGCCAGGCCGGGAAGGTCCGCGGCGGAAGGCCCGGCGAAGGGCGAGGGCCCGCGCCACGAGCAGCCCAGCCCGCTTGACGCGGCGCCCGCCCTCGGCCGCCCTCGGCGCCGCCCTGGACAGCCGGGCCTGCGGGAAGCGGAGCCGCTGCGCGCCCGGCCTCTGCCCGGCTTCCCCCGCGGGGACCGCGCACCTGCATGGAGTCGGCGCTGACGATCTCGCCGCCGAAGCGCAGCCCGAGCTGCAGCGCCAGCCGCGACTTGCCGGTGCCCGTCGCGCCCAGCACCACCACCACCAAGGGCAGCCGCCCCGCCGCCGCCGCCGCCGCCGAGCGCGCCATGGCCGGCCGGAGGAAGAGGAGGAGGAAGAGGAGGGGAAGCCCGCCGGGCGGGCCGGAGAGGGAGCGGGAGGCGGGGCCGCCGCGGGTGCGCGCGCTGGGCGGTGGGGGAGAGCGCGCGCGCGGCGCCGGCGGTCCCGGGAGCCCAAAATTCCTTACGGGCCGCAGCAATTTGCCGCTTTCGGGGGTTTGGGCCAAGATTGTACAAGGCGTGCTGGGGTCCCAAGGTGTGAGCGCTCGGGCACTGATTCATGGCTTAATAATAATAAACCTTTATTGTCAAAGTACAACTTAGCCCTTTTCAGGAAATCTTGGCTTGGCAAGAAAGTCAGACCAAGACTTGGATTCCAGCATCTCTCCTACTTCTGCTTTTAGAGCGTCTCCCTGATCTTAGACTTTTCTTTTTCAGGGTCCCAAATTTGGATTCTCATTCTCACTTTGGAATAATAGTTTCCCAGGATTAGACCTGTGAAATCCCCTGGAGTTGCCTGAGATTTCTGATATTCCCTCTGCAATTAAACATTGTGGATAGAATCAAGATCAGGTGAAGTACTGTTAGGCCTTGGTAAGACCAAACATGGAATATTGCATCGGTTTAGTCACCATATTATAAAAAGATGTTGAGATTCTGGAAAGAGTGCACAGAAGAGCAACAAGACTGATGTGGGGGGGGGGGGCCTGGAAGCTAAAGCATGCAAAGAACAACGGCTGCTGGAACTGGGTATGTCTAATTTATTTATTATTATTATTTATTAATTCGGTTTATATACCGCCCTACTCCCAAAGGACTCAGGGCGGTTTACAAGGCAAAATTTAAAAACAATACAATATAAAATTAAATTTAAATTAAATTAAGTCTAGCCGCAAAAAATAAAATCACAATTTAAAAACATTAAACCCCTCAGTCCAGACCAGATAGCTCAAAGAGCCAGATTTTTAGGTCCCGGCGAAATGAACGAAGGTCAGGGGCAGTCCGGAGTTCCATTGGCAGTTGATTCAATAGGGCAGGCGCGCCCACAGAGAACGCCCTCCCCCTGTGGATCGCCCGTCGGCAATCCTTGACCGGCGGTACCCTGAGGAGGCCCTCCCTGTGGGAGCGCACAGGACGATGGGAAATTGACGCTGGCAGCAGGTGCTCCCTCAGATAATCCGGGCCCATGCCATTTAGGGCTTTATAGGTCATCACCAGCACCTTGAATCTCACCCGGAGGGCAACTGGGAGCCAATGCAGCTCGCGGAAAAGAGGTGTTACATGGGAATATCAGGAGACTCCCATCACAACTCACGCGGCTGCATTCTGCACCAGCTGAAGCCTCCGAGTGGTCCTCAGGGGCAGCCCCATGTAGAGAGCATTGCAGTAGTCTAGCCGGGAGGTCACGAGCGCATGGGTGACTGTGCGTAGGGCATCTCGGTCCAGATAGGGCCGTAACTGGCACACCAGGCGAACCTGGGCAAAAGCCCCCCTGGCCACGGCTCCTATATGATCTTCCAAACTGAGCCGTGAATCCAGGAGGACGCCCAAGTTGCGGGCCCTATGAACGGGAGGTAACACCTCACCCCACCATAGTTAACGATGGAAAAGATTGGTTAGTCTGAGATGCCGGTATGCACAGCCACTCAGTCTTGGCAGGATTGAGACGAAGCCTGTTTCTCCCCATCCAAACCCGGACCGCCTCCAGGCAACAGGACATCACGTCGAGGGCATCACTGGGTTGGTTCGGGGTGGAAAGAAAAAGCTGGGTATCATCAGCATACTGATGATACCCCACCCCGAAACCACGAATGAGCTCACCCAGCGGCTTCATATAGATGTTGAACAAGAGGGGAGCGAGGACCGTCCCCTTGGGGCGGACCTCTGCCCTCCCGTCAACACCGACTGCGAGCGGCCCAGGAGGTAGGAGAACCACTGTAAAACAGTGCCCCCCACTCCCAACCCCCTGAGACGCCGCAGTAGGATACCATGGTCGATGGTATCAAAAGCCGCTGAGAGGTCTAATAGGACTAGGACAGAGGAACAACCCCTCTTCTTAATGAAGAGAAGGACAAGGGGTGACGTGATAGCAGTCTTCCAATATCTCAGGGGCTGCCACATAGAAGAGGGAGTCAAGCTATTCTCCAAAGCATCTGAAGGCAGGACAAGAAGCAACAGATGGAAACTAATCAAGGAGGGAAGCAACCTGGAACTAAGAAGAAACTTCCTGACAGTGAGAACAATTAACCAGTGGAATGGCTTCCCTCAAGAAGTTGTGGGTACTCCATCACTGGAGGTTTTTTAAAGAAGAGACTAGACAGCTATTTGTCCAGAATAGTATAGGGTTTCCTGCTCGTGCAGGGGATTGAACTAGAAGACCTCCAAGGTCCCTTCCAATTCTTCCAACTCATGGTTTATCTTGGATGCTTTAATTACACCATAGTTGGTTAGCTACATATTACATTGAATAGAAGGTGTACCACAGTATTTGGGATCCCAGTCTTCCGCTAACTTGCATCTTGGCCATTTGCCTCTCTCTGACCCTAATATCAGGGAATTTGCATATTGTATTGCTACATCATGATTGGTTTGGGATCAATCTTATGCAAATCCAATAACTATGGTTTGCTTAATTGGAGCAACAGTCAGATGCAATGTACAGTATGTTCTGTGTCATTCAGTTAGCTCTGAAGCCATGGTAAATCACCTGGGTTTGCTGGATATCTGTGACAGTCCCTCCAACTTGCCACAGCTAGGGCCCTCCAAGTCAAGAATGATGGGAGCTGGAGTCTTCACCCATCAGGAAGGTACAGGTTAAGAAGAGGCTGGCCCTTGGACTAGGGGTCTTCCCTTACCATGTCACATCTGGTGCCAGGGCTGATGTACATGGGGGGAGAGCCAAGCACACGGGAGAAGAAGAAAAAATATTGGGTGAGCAAAGTTGGGAGAGGGAGATTGCCATAGCAACCATTTGGAGGAGCAGATGCCCTAGGGATGGATAAAGAGATGATCTTGTGACCAAAGACAAGAGAAAAGGATTGTTGCCGTAGCAACAAAAAGAGAAGAAAAAGGATGGAGAGACAGTTACCAAGGAGATGGAAGCTATTGCCAAGGTAGCAGAACGGATCAGCAATGTTCTGCCATAGCAACAAAGGGAGGGGGAGATGTCTTTTCCCCTAGCAACTCACATCTCCTGCCATAGCAACAGGGAGAGTAGGCAATATAATTGGAGGAGATGGGATTAAAGGAGGCTTTACTAACCCAGCCATGAACTAACCTTCCTTCACCCATGGAACTTTTACAAAACTAGATTAAAAACAAACAAAAAAGCCCCACAAGGCTACATTGTAGCATAAGAGGAAATGCTTGATAAGCAAAATAGAGCAAAAAGCTGTGATGCCTAGACTTTAATCCGTACTTCTGCTCAGGGTAAAGCCCATCTCCCTCCGTGATCAGTTCCAGTCCAGCTGTTCTTCCAGTTGAAAAGAAACCTCAGCCACCTTCACCTGGCCTCTGCCTTTTGAGATCTAGATCTGCAACTTCATGTCCTGGGAGACCCAGGAGAGGTCTCTGCCAGAGCCTTTTGAGTAATGGAGAACAATTCTCTTTTCCCAACACTTAACATCCCTGCCCTTCCAGTCTCTCTATAGCAGGGTTCTCCAAACTTGGCAACCTTAAGACTTGTGGACTTCAACTCCCTTGAATTCTGGATTTGTATTTGGAACTCTTCAGAATTCTCACTGGATTTCTTTGAGCTGTTTCTGATGTCCCCAAATGCATTTTAAAGGTGTGGTTTCTAGAACTGGACATAATATTTGAGGTGGGGTCTGACCAATATACAAAAAAGGGGGAAATAATTATTTTCAGTGATTTGGAAATATACTGTTGAAGCAACCAAAAATTGAATTTACACTTTTTGCCTGCTGCTGACTCCTACTTAGGTGACAAGGACTTACAAGGATCTTTTTTATTACAATGTTACCAAGCTAGATGAACACCATCTTCTACTTCTACATTTGACTTCTGTTCTTAGTTTAACTCTGTTTAAAAAAAGTTATTTTAACCTAGTTGTCTATAACCTCTGAAGGATTCCTTGATTTTTACACCGTTAGCAAACTTAGTCAACTTTTATGTCATTTGCAGTATTAATAAACTTATTTCTTTTTTATCAGAGAAGTCCTTAATAGTTTGTGGTAATGCTACAGACACAATATATTTTGATTTCAGCAAAACATTTGTTAAAAAACCCCATGATATGCGGTTTAGCAAGCTACTGTAGTTACCTGTGAGCATGAATATTAGGGAAATAGCCAGCTAGGTTGCAAATTGTGCTTGCTTATCATTGGTTTCTCATGAAAGTATTATGTGAAGTGCTACCAGGGTCAGTCCTGGGTCCTCTGCTACATTTGTTATTTTTTATCAGATGAAAAGGTAAGAAAAATACTTACCAAATATGGAGACGATGCATTCAAAGTAAAAGAGTGTTCCATAAACATGTTTTGGTCAATCTCAGTCTCAATGTCAATACTTTGTTATACTCTTCATAGTTGCAAGTAGCATACCTGCACTCTTGTTGAAAAAGAGAGAGCTTGTTTCTTTTCCTTATATGGTCAAATGTTGTGGGGAAAAAATTCGAATTCAATTTTGTAGGCATACCTAGCCACACACATGCACATATAGAGGTAGTACCACCTTTCTTTTAATGACCATCCAAAGTTATCCCATTGCTGAAAGAAATGACTTACAATCAGTCCTCACACTTATGACCATCACAGCATCTCCATGGTCACATGATCAAAATTCAGCTTCTTAGTAACCAGTTTGTATTTACAACGATTGCACTGTCCTGGGATCAAGTAATCACCATTTGCAACTTTCCCAGGGGGCTCCAACAAGCAAAGTTAATGGACGAAGCCATATTCATTTAATGACCATGTGATTTGTTTAACGATCATAGCAAAAAGGGTCCTAAAATCAGGCATAACTTACTTAACAACTGCATTAGCAATCAAAGTTCTGGTCACAATTATGGTCAGGGGTCAAGGACTACCTGTACAGAGAATGTATCTACATAGGATGCTTAACCCAACAAGTAAGTTGATCAGTTTTCAGGATTTGCACAATACATTGATTCATGCTGCACCCAAAGCATGAGCCTGTCCTCATGCTACAAACAAAACTCTTCCTCCCAAGAATGAAAATTATTAAAACTAACCAAGGTTGGGAGGCTGTGGAATGCAGCAACTATATTTGCAACTGACCAGGATAAGCGTATCACATGAATACAACCAAAGGACTGTGTGGGATAGCAGCACAGAAGACACATGGCAGGGGAAGATGGGCAGATCACAAACTGGAGGTGTAGAAACTCCCAGGTTAAGTTTGGAGAAGAGTCCTGTGCCTGCTGTTCCTTACCTGGCATCTTAGGAGGGCATTTCCATCCCTCATCTACACAGTGGGCCTGGCTGAGTCCTGAGGAATGCCCACTGAGTCCCAGTTCTGGGGCCCGATTGCGAGTCAGGAGGCCAGAGATTCTGCTGCCAGCTGTAACTTTCATGACGCTGCCCGAAGCATTTCTGCAGTTGCCAACTTTCCTTTTATTATGCAGAAAAGACTGAGCATGCCACTGCAAGATTAACCTCTCCAAATAAAAGCTTACACTTTGGAAGGGGTTTTTTCCCAGTAGAAAAGTTTCCTCTAAAGCAGACCAAAAGCACTTTAGGGCATCATTTTGCGGAACAGATGGTGCATTTTTGCCTTATAGCTGCAATTGTCATTTATTGCTATTTTAATCTTTGAAGCCTATACAAGTTACATCAGATGGTCTGCGAATGACAGTCTATAGGTAGGACTGAGATTTGGGCCTATTTTGGGAACCCTTTGGAGTGAAGTCTTAGCACATCTATGTTAGTTTCTTCATGCAAAGTGGAAAAATCAAATGGTTTATAAACTATTTACAGCAGTGTGACTAGGGAGACAGCTCCTGATGATATAGACAGGCTAGGGGACTGCTCATCCCTTGTTCTGGAACCATGGAGCAGCCACAGACTTGCTTTGTAAGACATATGTTTGTCTTCAGACATGTGAAAACCAAATTGCACTGTTAACATGGGTTTAATATGTTGTGTGAATCCAGTGCATTTGTACAACTGCTAGCATTTCACATTCATGCCCCAAGCTAAAGAGGCCTCTCTCTTGAGCACAGAAATACTTAATTGGGCTTGGCAGAGCCTTATGTCTCTGCCCCAGAGGGATTTCATGCTTCTCTTTTGATATCATGTACCACAGTCACAATGAGGGTGGGCCTAACCAGTATCTTCCATCCTGGTCATTTTGTTGGTCTGATAAAACCTCTTGAATCAAACACTTTAATTACCTTTGAATTTCAATGCAAATCCAGTTCTAGTGTTGGGAAAACCAGCTCATCTTTTTCTTGCATCTGTCAAGATGGAGTACAAGCCCTTGGCCACTCCTCACTTAGAACAAGCAAAATCCTGAAGCACTTTGTTGGATTAAGAAGGCAGCTCTGGATATTTTTTGGATGCCAAAAAGCCAAAAATAAGTCCTTATCCTACAAAGAATCAACTTGGCTGCATAACTTTGAGGTTGCTCCTCCCGAATTAGAATACGTCTCCATTTGCAGAGGGGGTGGAATGGGGTGACAATCATCACAATACCCCAAATTGGTCAGATGCTGCCCACAAGTGTCCGGGCACTTCAGGAGTTCAAAGGAAGGTGCTGCACAGTTCAAGATGGCCGGTCTTGAGGAATTTCCATTATAGCACAGAAGTAATTTCTGCTCTCACTACCAACAGCCATTTAATTTTCAGCTAGATTCAACACAACATGAAGCCTTCCCCCCAGGTAAGCATCTGTCCCCCCCCAAGAGAAAAAGACACCACATTGGTTTGCCCATTTGCCATTAATTTATTTCAGAAATGTGAGATAACAAACTGCTAAGTCTGACCCACCCAACCTGGAAGCCTTGCTGGGGCTGGCTGAGGAAGGTCCCGGCTGTCTCTGCATGGTGGACTTTGCACTATGCCAGCAAGGAGGCCCATCACTCTGGCTCCTCCCGAGATGGGGGAGGATGGATGGGAGTTTGCAGAAGGAGGGAGCAGCTCTGGGGAAGCTCAACAAAAGCAGAGGGAGATGCTGCTCAGCCCCCCTCCTGTTAGCAAAGGCTGCCTTCCCATCCTAGAAGAAAAGACCACAAATAATTGCAGTGGATAAACATCTTTCCCACCAGCAAGGATCTTAGGGTGGCTCTTTCACTGAAGAGGAAAGGGAGCCAGAGCAGTGGCCTTGTGCAGAAGGACAGACTTCTGAACTTCAACTCCCAGAACTTTTAACTTCCTCATGCTGGTTGATGAACTCTGGGAGATGAAGTTCAGAAGTCATAAAGTTGTCAAGTTTGGAGACCCCTGCTTTAGGCATCCATCTCTCCCAGCGAGTTTCATGCAGCACATGAAAAGCAAGCGCACAGCTTTCTTTCACCTGCCGTGCCCCCTGCCCTTTCATGAGACTCGCCAGCCTCCTTGTTGTCACCAAGATGTTCTCAATGCTTCTACAAGCCACAAGTTGCACCCCATCTGCTTTGCTGCCCTGAAGATCTGCCCCACAGGTGGGCTAATAGCCCATATAAGCCCAGTACAAAAGCAGCCCTTTCCTGCTACACCTGGGAAACAAACCCCATTTTGGAATTGGCTTGAGCGTGCAGGGTCGGCTCTGTTTTCCACCAGACAGGCCCCTGGGACATCTGCTGTTGGCACTTGCAAGCTGGAACCAGCCTCTTCCCTGCGAGAAGAATTTCCAGTCATCCCAGTTTTTGGAAAGAAGCCTGTTCCCAAGGGAGTCAATCTGAATCACTCCCTTGCAAACCACGGAGGTGGCCCACCGCCCTGACTGCAGGCAGCATATTTGGATATAGAAACAAAGCGGGAAGGGGGAAGAGCCAGCATTTTACAAAAACAAAACAAAAATCTTAAAAAGTACAAAAATACAGTATAAATCTTTAAAAAGCAGTCCAGTACAAAGAATCAGGCAGTCACTACATTAGGTTCCAAGTTATACAAACACCAAGATAAGCCCTGGTTTGTCATTAAATGGAAAAAGAATGAGGTAAATCAAATTCAAGGTGATTGCAGTGCTGTTCTAGTGATGGGGTAAGGGTGTGTGTGGGGGGGGGGGTTTAAGCCCCAACCCCCATGTGAATTGGAAAAACTCTGAAAGGACAGATGGTATCGTAGCAGAAGTGCCTTTTGCACCAAGCCCTTGATATATGGACTTCCTCCTGGGCAGGTGGACTCCATTGAAATTAGGTTTCCTTCCAACCAGAAGCTTCCCTGCAGGCTGCTCCTTGCTGCCTTCCCAGGGAGGTCTCAGCTCCTGAACTCCAGTTGTGAAATAACCCTTTGTGCAAAGGACCCATCCACAATTTGTTGCCGAAACAGAAAAAGCCAATTCTAACCAAGTCTTGGACTGTGAGCAAGGGGATGAGACAAAGGATTCAACTACCATCACATGATGAAAAAGCAACAAATGGCAGAAAGATCCACCCTCCTAAGGAGCTCCACAAATGACAAATGCACCATGCACCCCTGACCTCCACTGAGAAATGCTGCTCAGGGCCCTCTTGAAAACACCCACCAATTGTGATGAGGGTCTTGTCTGATATGTTCCAGGGTCCCTCTGGAGAAACAGCAGTCTGGGTCCAGCAGGGCCCACCAAGAAGGGGACAGCTGTGGGTCTTTGCCATAATCCAACATTGTGCAGCATTTTGGTAGCTGGAGCCCCCCTCCCTCACCTGGAAGGAGGAACAGAAATCAGATGGGAGTAGCAGAATAAGGACAAGCCTTGTGTGATGTGCAGTGGCAGTGCATGCTGGGAATGACAGTCCATTAGCAGCCTGCAACCCAAAACCAGCCAAAAAGTGCTGATGCGACCGAAAACCCAGCTACTGTGTGCCCTGCAGGTATGAAATCTGTTTCCGTAGCTGAAGCTGGTGCAGTTTCAGCAGCTTCTTCTCAGCCACCATTTGCTGCTCAGTGCTGAGAAGCAGCTGCAGATACTCGGAGGCTTTGCTCAGGACCACCACTTTGGGGGTTTTGGGGTGAGATGCGAGTCCAGGCAACTGGTCCCTCAGTGCCAGGAAACGCGAACGAAGGTCATTCCGCCTCTTGCGCTCCAAGTAGTTGTGGTTTTTCCTCTTGGTCACATCCTCACTGTCTGAGCCAGGAGCGCTCCCAGCCTTGGGGAGGGAAGCCGCAGGAGGGAAACGTTCCACCCCTTGCCCAGGCAACTGTGGCTCATTGTCCCCAGCATCAGGGCTGCTCTTCTCCAGAGGCCCCTCAATGGAATGAGCCTCAGGTGGGGAGCGGGCAGCATAGTTGTGCTGCTGTTGATGGATGGCGATGTGGAAGTGCTTTGTGCAGGGATCCAGGGGGTCATCCCGCACTGTGATGGTGACTGGCTTCCTTGTCCCCAAAGCCTGCCTCTTTTCAACGGTCACCACATCGATTTCTTCTCCTTCTGCAAACAAAAAAAATGATGGAGGAATCAACAGGTATCAAGATCTGTTTCTGTGATTCAAGCAGTGGCAAACAACTAATTAAATGAGCTGAACAGAGTGTGCAACTGTGTGCAGAAACTTGAATACTCAAGTAGAATGGTCAGCACTTCACTTGAGCCAAGAGACAGCTCAAGGCTGGGTTTAAGATGTACTGTGGTGAGCTTGGTTTTGGTTTGCATATTATGCAAATCCAGCTAATTGTGATTTTCAGTAAACCATAGCTGAACAAAACATGTCTCAACTTGTATGAACCAAGGGTCCCAGAAGAAGTAGGTGGAAGCTTGTGACCTCTTTCTTCAAGGCATGTGAGCATCCCAAACCAGATATTAATTTCTACAACTGCTGAAAAGTGCCTTGATCCAACCCTAAGGCTGGATTCAGTTTTCCCTGGTAGCCATCAGATGCCTTGTAAAGTCAACCTTGGCACTGCCAGAAGGGGTTCTACATACCTGCTCCTGACCCTAAGTTATGTGTCGATGGCTTTACCAAATTCTGGAATGGCTTATGGCTCATAAGACAGGAAATGCATCTCTAAACTCAAACATCAGGAACACTGAATGTGTTTTCCTGCTGATCTCCTGACACATCTCCTGACATCTCCTGCACTGCAAGATGCAAAAAGAGTGACTGGAAGGAGCAAAATTATGATCTGTTCCAATTCTAGAGCCACTCTGTGAGTTAAGAAATACTATGTCCCCTTTGGGTAGTATTTGTGCATTTGGACCTCTAGTCTGATACTCTTCTCCCTCTTCTCTTTTTCATCAGATGTTATTAGTCTACTATTGAGGACTATTACAGCTTTATTGCACTTAAGTAACCAAATGCAGCACAGTAACAGAGTAAAACTCCTTAAAGCGCAAACTTACAAATCTATAACTGAGTAGTAAAAGATCACAGATGTTAAAGCCAAACCCTTAAACTGACCAGGTAGGTGCCTATAGAGAGCCCCTCACTGTCCCCTTTAATATTCTCCAAAGCCACAAACGGTTAATTCTAGAGAAAAGCCATGACTATAAAACTGTGGGACATTTCAAGTTCATTAAAATTCTCCATTTGGTCAAATAACAGTTTTGGTGGCCATCGCTGAAAAAGGACATTGAAGGGTATGTGGCAAGCTGCCCAGTATGTGCCTCAGCCAAATGACGGAAAGGGGAAGCACCAGGGCTCCTTCAAACAGTACCGGAGAGCCTAGTGCTCCACTGAAGGAAGTCTCCATGGACTTTATTGTAGAACTCCCTGAGAGCTCAGGAAATACAGTGATCTGGGTCATAACAGACCTATTCTCCAAACAAGTACATTTCGTGCCCTGCCAAAAAATTCTGTCTGCCCATGCCTTGGCTAAACTTTTCATTCAACATGTCTATAGACTGCATGGGGCTCCGCAACGATAATCTCCGATTACGGAGTCCAATTCACCTTGAGGTTTTGGCAGGAATTTCTGGGACTAAGCTCCGGTCATCACCCCCAAACTAATGAAGTATGTGGAAGAGCCAATAGGGTTCTAGGCAGTACCTCAGGTGGTGTTATGTACTGGGCTCTTGAGGAATAACACATGGGTTGCTAGAGCAGCTAACGGCTCTCCAGGAACGCAGACTACAAGTCTCCTGTGCTGCAATTGGCTATCTCCAGGCAGCAATGGTTGATTCAAACCTATTGGCTGCCGCCTAGGGGCTAGACTTTATATTGTGGTTAGTTGCAGCCATTTCCCTAGTACAGTTTCTGCACGAAATAAACTATGAGTTACCTTGTATTCAGCTATGCATCTTCTTTCCTGCGCCAAATAACCCGCTATTTAACAGGTGTTATATAAACAACCAGCAAGACAACTAGATAGAGCTCCTCCTGTTTGCCCAAGTGACTTACAATAATTCCATCCATAGCAGCACAGGCTTCACCCCATTCAAAGTGGCCATGGGCCAAGACTTTGCCTCATTACTTGAATTACCTGTGGTCACCCCCTCTGTCTCCTCTCTCAAAGATTGGGTGACCCAATTACAAAACATCTGGTCCGTGGCTAGAAAACCGCTATAAAAAGCAAGCAGACAAAAACTGCATGAAGCCTAAGGACTTTAATGTAGGGGATTGGGTGTATTTATCTACCAAGTATTTGCAATCCAGGCAACCCCCCCCAAAAAACTGGGGCCCAAGTATGTTGGACCTTTTCCCATTAAATGCCTGATTAACCCAGTCCAGTAGAATTCGAACTCCCCAAATCACTCAGGTGCATACACCCAGTCTTCCACTGCAGTCTGCTGAAACCTGAGACGGCCTTCCCCTTGCGCCTGATGCCACCCTCTCCCCCTGAGCCCCTCACAATTGAAGGGGAGCAGCACTTGGAAGTAAAAAACATCCTGGATTCCCGCAAACACTACAGGAAAATCCTGTGGCATGGAAAGACTTGAGGGTGGACCTCAAACATGTTAAAGCCGCCAAACTCCTTAATCCAGGGGCCCCCAACGTATGGTTCACGGCCCAGTACCGGGCCACAGTCTGTTGGCCATTGGGCCCCAGCAATAGCTGGTGAGCCCTGGTAGCACCATTGTACAGGCACTAGTGGCCCCATTTGCGCATGCACTGGGATGCAAGCACCATCACGTGGGTGCCTGCAGGTCATTTGCACATGAGAGCGGGCACCAGTGGGTATGCCATGGGCGCATGTGGCCCATTTGTGCATGCACATGCATGAGCCCATGCGCCGTGGGTGTGTGTGGCCCACATTTCCCTGCTGCTCCCTTTCCTTCTGGGCTGCCAAGCTGGAAAGGTTGGGGAAGTCTGCCTTAAGCGGTTCTACAAACAACAAACAAAATGACAAACACAATTATCTAAGCCTGGTTGTCCTTGTTCTCTCTCTGTCTCTTCTTTTACAGGACCAATGTCCCTGTCAAGGAGGGCAGCATGACAGGATCTTGCTGGCACCTTGCTGGGCTCCTGCCATCAAAGGGGTAGGGAGGAATCCACACCTGTGTATCTAATAGTGGGAAATGGGGAGGTGGTGGTGGTGGGATGCGGATGGGGAAATGACAACAGAAGAAGACCAGATCACCAAACTGGCTTGTACCAGGATCTTCAAGGCTGTTTGCCCTGAGAATGGAATGTTACCAGTTTGATAACACAAGAGTTTCTCAAAACATGATACCGGCATCACATTGGCTGGCTGGGTGGGGGGAGGTAGGGTTAGGGTGGGAGGGAGTGGGAAAGGAAAAGAATAGCTTTGTATTTTCCACGAGAACACTGGATTCCGCTTGACTTTGCTGCAACCAGTTTCTTTCGGTAAAAGTTCCTTTGCTTCAATTAAATGGAGTCACGAGTCCTACTTTCCTGAGAGAGCAAACTGGGGCATGTCTGAGAAATTGCTTCTCAGCCTCAAGAGTGACCAGGGCAATGTAGCCACATTATTTTGGAAACTTAGTACACACTTAGCCTCCTTTCCTGTGCAACTCAGACCGGTCCGGACTCCAGCAATCTGACTTGCACCAAAGCAACCTTCTGAGAATTGGGAGGGGGACATTTCTGCCCTCCAAATTCAGTCTGTTTAGAACTGCAGCCAAGCAAGGTGTGTTTTCTGGTACTCTGGAAGGAGAGGAAGAAATCTCTACTGAAGACAATTGCAGGGACAACAAGAGAACAAGCTCTAATTGTATCTGGTTGGGAGGCAGGATTGGAACAAAGTTTGTTGGTTAAATCCACCACCCATCTTTACCCTGTTCTTTCATAGCTCATTGGAATTCTAAATGAAGCCCAGGCCTGGGGTGGGGGTGGGGGGCAGGAGGAGAGCTGGTTTTTGTCCCTTTGACTTGCCACTTCACAAAATCTATAGGGCCTTTCCCCACCTCGAGGCACAAAAAGGGACATAGAACCTTCTGCCCAGCAGCTCACAAAAAAGAGAGTGAGGAGTTGAGAAGCGTTAAGTCAACTTCGACAGAAACCCTCCTTCTTCCTCAGACAAACTGGCCGGGCTCTCGGAAGGGAAGGAAACCTTTTCCGGGCAAGGCCACCACCTGTCTAAACTCGCCTTTCATTAAACTCCACCCTCTGGTTCAGCTTTCCTCTTCTTTGCTAAGGGGACTGAGAAGAAACAGAGGAGCCCACGGGGAGGGTCTTTAATGTGAAAGACAAAATAACAGAATAACAGAGTTGGCAGGGACCTTAAAGGTCTTCTAGTCCAACCCACTACACAGTAAGCTGACAAGTGGCTGTCTAATCACTTCTGAAAAACCTCCAGTGATGGAGCACATCTTCTGAGGGCAAGCTGCTCCACTGGATAATTATTCTCATTAGCAGGAAATTTCTTCTTAGTTCCAGGTTGCTTCTCTTCTTGATTAGTTTCCAACCATTATTTCTTCTCTTGTCTTCTGGTGCTTTGGAAAACAGGCTGATCTCTTCTTCTTTGTAGCAGCCCCTCAGATGTTGGAACACTTCTATCCTGTCGTCCCTAGTCCTCCTTTTCACTAGACTAGACATACCCAATTATCGCAACTGTTCTTTGTATGTTTTAGCCTCCAGTCTCCTAATCATTTTTGTTGCTCTTCTCTGCCTTCTTTCCAGAGTATCATCATCATTTTTATATTGTGATGACAAAAACTGGATGCAGTACTGCAAGTGTGGTCTTACCAAGGCATTTTAAAGATGCTTGGATGAACCTTATTTCTCACTCTCAGGACCCAAATACAGTGCTCGGTCTTACCAAGGCATTTTAAAGATGCTTGGATGAACCTTATTTCTCACTCTCAGGACCCAAATACAGTGCTCGTGAGTTACATTTTAAACAATGATAATGGAAAGATCCTGCTATTCTCTTGCAACTTGTTTTATTTAAATTCAAAGAGCACTGAAGAGTAAGCAAGCAGGATGGGGGCTGGAAAGGGAGTCTGCAGGAATGTCCTTCCCATCCTCTACAGCAGGGCTTTTCAGCCTTTTCAGCCATTCACTTTTAGGATGTGGCAATATCCGAGTACCGCCAGCCGCCTAGTAAGGTGTCAAAAACTTGATTGCCGAAAAAAAAGGAAAAAAGTGATAAAGTACAGGTAGTACTCAACTTACAACAGTCGCTTAATGACTGTTTGAAGTTACGGCACTGGAAAAAGTGACTTATGACCATTTTTCACATTTATGACCATTGCAGCATCCCCAGGGTAATGTGATTTACATTTGCATCCTTGGCAACTGATTCATAATTTATGACGATTGCAGTGTCCTGGGATCATGCAACCTTTTGACAAGCAAAGTTGATAAGGAAAGCCAGATTCATTTAACAACCGTGTTACTAATTTAACAACTGCAGTGATTCACTTAACAAATGTGGCAAGAAAAGTCGTAAAATGGGAGAAATCTCATTTAACAAATTTCTCACTCCTTCTTTTATATCCTCTCTTCTCTCCCCCTCTTTTTATATTCTCTCCTCTCCCCCCTTTGTCCTTTTACATCGGGGTGTCAAACTTGATTTCATTGAGGGCCACATCAGTATTGTGGGGGGAGAGTAGGGCTGGGTGGCCAGCTCTATGTTGCTCAGGTCATCACTCAGGTCAGGGAACGTCTCCTTCTCTCCCCCCTCCCCCCTCCCTCTTTCTCATTCGCATCTCCTTCCTTCTCTTCTCCTTCTCTTCTCATGGCTTCTCTCACAAAACGCCTTTTCTCTCTTTCTCACACACACATCCCTGCAAAATCCTCCCCATTCTCATGCACATGTCCCTCCAAAAACTTTCCCATTCTCATGCACACGTCCCTCCAAAAGCCCCCCCCCTCTCTCTCTCTCTCACACACACACACACACACACACATATCCCACTTCTCTGACAAAAGCCTCTTCTCTTCTGCCTTTCTCCAGCGTCTTTTTTCTTTTCCTCTCCCGCCAAAACTGCCTCCTTTTATATCCCTTCCAACCCCCTCCTTTTTCTTCCTAGTGAGCCGGAAGTGCTGATACTGGGGCCTTTGTCTCGCCCCTGCAGTCCCTGAGGACTCTCTCATGGCAAGTCCTGCACTGTGCTGCTTTGGCTCGTTATCTCCCCCGCTACACTTGGCTAGGCTGGACAGGGCCGCATACCACCTGCCAGGTGCCAGAGCACCACCGGTTGAAAAGCCCTGCTCTACAGAGGACCTATCTGCACTTGACAAAATTACAAATGGATACAAACTGCTTTGGGGGACTAGTGCACTTTGGTTCTGAAAACAGCATAAAACTCTTAAAATAAAAGATTTGAAAACCCATTTATACCCATTATGAATTCCCATTTATTTGCTCTACATTTTGAAGTTGTCTTCTAAGCTTCCTTTTGCACAATCCAACTTTTAGTGGTTAAAGCACCAGGCTAGAAACAGGGAGGCCCTGTGTTCTAGTCTCCCCTTTGACACAGAGCCAGCTGGGTGACCTTGGGCCAAGCACTTTCAACCCTAAGGCAATGGCAGATGCTTGTAAAATCTTGCCAAGAAAACTGCGGTACTCATTGAGGCAATCTCCAGAGAGACAGAGATAGAGACAGAGAGAGGGGGGGGGCATATAAAAGAGCCTGACCATTGGTTCCAGGATGAAAGTTATTGATCAATCACATTCAGAAATGCCACCCCCTTCCTATCCCCATTGGCTTCTCCTCCAGCCACTCATTAAGCAGCCACACCTCCTCAAAATAACCCAAACATGAGCATCTGTTGCTTTTTGTCACTGACTGAAAAGGGCATTTGTGGACAGAGCCCTCCTGTTGTGGGGGTAAAGTTCATGTCAACACAAGCACATGATTCAATAAATCAGTAACAGTTCCCACCCCTTTGCTAACTCAGATTAAGCCTCTGCCAGACCTACCACTGTCCTCATGAACTCACCTTACACCTGATTTGTTTCTTCAGCCTTGCAAGCTGAGTCACAAGCCATCACCATTCACCTAGTGACTCAAGCAGAAGAGGATCAACAAGGCTTGAAGCCTGGAAGTAGAATGCAGTAGAATTACAAGGAACGTCCCCCTCCCAGTTTAGCTGGGGAAAAACTGATCTCGAACAGGTGTTGCATCACTATCACACCTATTTCACTTTGTCTCAACTGTCTTTTCACCAGAAGGCAGCTGTCACCCTGGAATTACTCTTTATGCTGGAAAACTTTTTCCAAAAATAATACTTCACTAAAGTGACTCAGTAAGAAAGCATCATTTCAGAAGGCAATCTCTGCCGTAGCTTGTTTTACCGAACACTTGAGCCATCATAATACACTTCCATATGCAAGTCTTAGGAAGCCAGGTACACTCAGACCACCTGAAAATCAAGGCTTGATATGCACTTGGAGAATATCAGTGCCTCATGGGTTGAGTAAGAAATCGGGGAGATCCCTTTTTGGGTCTTAGCCAGAGAATCAACCAGCAAAATGAGGAAAGGCAGCTCCTACCACCATCTGCTTTGCTGTGAACTCACCAAGTGGACTGAGCCAGATGAAACTCAAGTCTTAAATCCATCACAAAAGGGATCAAACTGCCCTAACGGCAGCTGACTGGACCAGGCATTGGCAGTCCTTGCAGTTTGTTGAACAACTGTTTCCTGGGCTCTAATGACACGCTAAGGACAACATGTGAGTCAACCAGTCTGCTTCTTCCATTTCCAATGGACAATCCCCCCCACCCATCATGGTTCCTGTCCCTCTATTCATATTTGTCACTCTTCCCTAAATCTATGGGTTTCCTAGTAAATCAGAAAGTCCCTTGCAGTCCCCCTTATTAAAAAGGCTGAGTCTCTCCCCGCCCCACCATGAACATTTCAATGAGAATCTTAGGAGAGGGCTCACACTGGAAGTCTGATTTTTCTTGAAATGGCTCCAGAACCAACTAGGTTCTTTCTTTCTCCTGTTCTGTGCAACTCTGAGTGTAAAATAATGTGTGCACCCAAACTCCAGAACTTCAAGCATGGTTTGGCTGCCTGACCCCATTTTATTGTACCCAAGAACATAATGCCTTTTAGATCATTTTAAACCCCAAGCTGCGGAAGGAGAATGAGAGAAAAGACATTGCTCTATTTACCACCTTGCCATGCTTTTGTGATGGCACCTGTAGTGGTCTGATGCCACCAGCTTTTAACTTTAAGATGCTGCTGCTGCTATTTCAAGCCTTCCAATAATTAATAATTAATAATTAGATTGTAGTTCACAGGATTGCAATGCTGCGGAGGTACCCAGAAACGTGAAACGGCCACTAACTTACTTCCAGTTCCTCAAAGAAATGCCCCCTCCTCCCGGCAGACCCCAGGAGCAGAGGGGAGATATTTCGTCTTCATGCCCCCCCACTCCCTCCTGAGCCGAGTTTACTCATGTGAAAAGCCACCGCCTCACTGGCCCTGCCCGATAATGACCAGATCCCGACAACACGCTAAGGCCGAGCGACCCCACCCTCCTTAATGCAGCTTCCCTGGGAACCAGCCGAGGGGCAGCTGATTTGGAAGGGGCTAAAGCGGGAGAGGGGGAGAGAGAAGAGTCCGCAAGCAGCTTTGGAAAGTTCGCGGGAGCAGCGAGGGAAGGCGGAAGGAGCCGTGCAAACTTCCTCGCGAAAGCAGAAACTCCAGGGGATGCTCAAGGGCGCGGGATGCGGAGAGATGGGCAAAGGGGTTGGGGGCGACCCTTCAGCTCTCTCTCGGCTCGAAGCCAGTCTTACCGGAGTCACTCTGGCTCTCGGAGCCGGACGAGACCGGAATCTTGGTGTCCGCGGGCGTCGTCGGCGCCCCGCTCCCGCCGGGCCAAGCGAAGACGGCGCCCGGAGCCACGCACTCGCCGCCCAGCCCGGCGAAATCGTGCGCGGACGCCAGGGCCGGCGCCGGCTTGGCCGCCAGCTTTTCGCCCATGGCTTTCTCCAGGCGCTCGCGGGCCGAGAAGCCGCTCCACATACAGTCGCGGAGGACGAAGGCGCTCAGGTTGCCCAGGAGCCCCGCAGTGGGCTCTGGCGGGCCGTCGGCGGCCGCATCCTCGGCGGGGCCGGGCAGGGGCGAGGCGGGGGGGCTGGGCAGCAGTTCGAACTTCTTCCAAATGTCCTCGCTGGGCGCGCTGGAGCGGTGGAAGTCCTCGCCCTGCGCCTCGCACGGGTAGTAGAAGTAGGGCGGCGGCGGGTCCAGCTCCATGGCCGTCGCTTCCTCGGCCGGGTAGGCGCCTCCGGGTCGCGGCCACCGCTCTGGCTTCTCCCGGGGCCGGGTCGGAAGCCCCTGGGCGGGTTCAGCGCCGCCACCTGCGCCGCCGGGCAGCTGCCGCGGGTTGGGGCAGCGCTAGAGCCTTGCACCAGCCCAACTGGCCCGGCGAGCTACGGAAGCGGCGGCCGGCGAGGCGCGACCCAGCCGGGCTAAGCCGTATTGTTTGCAGCCTCTGCCGCTTATATCCGCCTCCTGCCTCCCGCCCGGACCGTCCCCGGAACACAGCCAATGAGCAGCGCTGGATCCGCGAAGTGGGCGCGGACAGGCGTCGCCCTCACCTTCCCGCCAGGCTCGCCTTGCCCGCGAAGCCCCCGCCCGGCCCTGGAGGGAGGGGGGAAACCGCGGCGGCCCCCGAGACCCGTCGCTCCTCTGCCGGATCTGGAGCCCCGGCCTCGGCCTCCCGCTTCTCTTCCTATTGGCCAGCCGCTCAAAGCGCGGGCAAACCTGGAACCGTGAAAGACTCCCTGGCGCTCGACTTTAACGGAGCTTTTCTGCTCTGGAGGGACAACCTGGATCCATTTGATCTTGTCAAGTAACAGTAAGAGCCTTGGTGGAGCAGTGGGCTAATGCCTCCTTAAGTAACACCAGCTGCCTGCAATTAGTGCAGGTTCGCATCCCACCAGGCTCAAGGTTGACTCAGCCTTCCATCCTTCCGAGGTAGGTAAAATGAGGACCCAGATTGTTGGGGGCAATAAGCTGACTTTGTAATAAGGCCCGAAAGCCCTAATAAAGCAGGCATATACATAGAATGAAGGCTATTGCTAAGCACATTGATTTGTGCTTAGATTGTAAGCCGCCCTTGTAAGTCTTCGGAGAAGGGCGGGATATAAATGGGATTTAAAAAAAAGATGACAGTTTAGAGGGTGGCCCTCCTTGGGTGGGTTGGGCAATCGCCAATCCCCATTCCCCCTCCCCAGTGAAAAAAGCCTGTACTTCCTCGTCCTGGCAATAGTGGCAAATAACCTGAGAGAAGGAACCTCCCCCTCTTTCTTATCCTTCCTATGGCCTGGAGAAGGAGGTCGCCAGTCTCAAGCCCTGGACCTTCTCAGCTGCCCCCCCCCAAGGGCGGTGCCTTCAAAAGGCCTGAGGTACAAAGAAAACCTAAATGTCTGGGGTGGTGCTGTTTTAATCCCCCAAAACCGGACTAATACTAGAAGTAGGAATACAAGGGAACCAACCCAAGGTAACTGCATAGGATTGTGATGGAAGATGCAAAGAGACAAAACATCCAAATTCTGAGTCACACAGAAGCACTCAGTGAACCAGAAGGAGGCAGATTTTGGTTTGCCACAACTGAGGTGAAGTGAGCATTGCTTAGTGCTGATGCAACTGTAAGACAACTACTAGACCAGACATGTCAAACACATCCAGACCGCGAAGTGGTTTCATGTGCCCCGCGAAGCCATCCTGGAAACAGTGAGGGAACGGCCCCCACTGCCTTGGCCCTGGCCCAGAGACCCTCCTCCTGCCAGAGACCCTCAGATCTGTCCCACTCCTGCCCAGGCCCCCATAGGCACCCTTGATGCGAACAATGTAGAGCTGGCCACGCCCACCCAGTAGGCCATACGCACTCTAGCCATGCCCACCCAGTAGGCCACGCCCACCCTGGCCATACTCACCCGGCCCCTTGAGGGCAACCGCAATGCTGATGCGGCCCTCAATGAAATTGAGTTTGACACCCCTGTACTAGACTATACAAGTACTCTTCAATTTACAACCATTTGTTTAGTGACCGTTCAAAGTGAAAACAGCACTGGAAAAAGTGACTTATGACAGTTTTTCCCACTTAACCATTGCATCATCCCCATGCTCATGTGATCAAAATTTAGACACTTGGCCACTGACATGTACTTATAATGGATGCAGTGTCCTGTGGTCATCTTCTGTGACCTTTTGACAAAGTCAGTGGGGAAGCAAGAGTCACTTAGCAACCATGTTACTAACTTAACAACTGTAGTGGTTCACTTAACAACTGTGGCAAGAAAGATCGTAAAATGGGGCAAAACTCACTTAACAAATGTCTCGCTTAACAACAGAAACTTTAGGATTAATTGTGGTTGTAGGTCGAGCACTTTCTGCATTGTGTTGTGTTTCATTTTCTAAGCATTAAGAGATAGTACCCATCTATGTCAGGTTTTATGACTATGAACAAGACTGAATAATGAGGCTATCAGAGGGATCCTGGAGTATGGAAGAATTAAAATTACTGTTAATTAAATATCATTTGTTCAACATTCAAGCTTAATTCATGAAGAATACTACCTGAATATTGAAATAAATGCAGATGAGCAAACTTGTACCTTCTCAATCTGTCCCAGAATCAGATTTGCTACCTGTTTGTTTTACTGTGCTGGTTTAACTATGAAGAATAGAATGGAATGGAATGGAATGGAATGGAATGGAATGGAATGGAATAGAATAGAATAGAATAGAATAGAATAGAATAGAATAGAATAGAATAGAATAGAATAGAATAGAATAGAATAGAATAGAACCTTGGAGGTCTTCTAGTCCAGCCCCCTGCTCAAGCAAGAAAACCTATACCATCTCAGACAAGTGACTGTCCAGTCTCTTCTTAAAACCCTCCAGTGATGGAGCATCCACGATTTCTGCAGGCAAGCTGTTCCACTGGTTAATTGTCCTCACTGTTAGGAACTTTCTCCTTAATTCCAGGTTGCTTCTCTCTTTGATCAGTTTCCAACCATTGTTTCTCGTCCTTCCCTCTGGTGCTTTTGAGAATAGTTTGACCCCCTCTTCTTTGTGGCAGCCCCTCAGTTACCGGAATACTGCTATCACCTCACACCTATTTCTTCTTTTCTTTAGACTAGCCAAACCCAAGTCCTGCAGCCGTTCTTTTTATGTTTTAGCTTTTTTGGTGGCTGCTGCACCTTGCTGTTTCATAGTCTTGTGATTGTCCACTAGGACTCCAAGCTCCCTGTCTAACAGTTCCTGTTTTTGAGCCAGGTCTCACCTAATCTGTGCTCTGATTTTTCCTGCCTAAATGTAAAACTTTGCTTTTCTCCACACTGAAACTCATTTTGTTGGACAGGGCCCATTGTTCAAGTTTGTCAAGATCTTTTTGGATCCTGCGTTTGTCTTCTGGGGTGTTGGATACTCCTGCCAGTTTGGTGTCATCTGCAAATTTGATAAGTTCCCCTTCAATTCCCTCATCTAAGTCATTGATGAAAATATCGAAGAGTACTGGGCCTAAGATGGAGCCTTGTGGCTGCTTACTGCTTACTTCTGTCCATGTGGAATTAGTACCACTAAGGACTACTCGCTGAGTACGGTTTGTCAGCAAGCTACAAATCCATCTGGTAGTGATGTTATCTATTCTACCTTTTTCTAGCTTACCAAGCAGTAGATTGTGGTCTACTTTGTCAAATGCCTTACTGAAATCTAAGTATACTATGTCCACAGAGTTTCACTGGCCTACTAATTTAGTCACTTTATCTAAGAATGAAATAAGATTGGTTTGGCATGATCTGTTTTTGACAAACCCATATACCAGTTATAACTTTGTTTGCTTCTAGTTGTTTGCAGATCTGTTTTTTGATTATCTTCTCCAGGATCTTCCCAGGTATTGATGTTAGACTGATTGGTCTGTAGTTTCTTGGATCTATTTTGTTTCCTTTCTTGAAGATGGGAACCACATCAGCCCTTTTCCAATCCTCGTGTACTTCCCCAGTGCTCCAGGATTTTTGAAAGATGTGGTGCGATGGTTCTGAGATAATATCTGCCAGCTCCTTCAGAACTCTGGAACGTAATCTGTTGGCTCCTGGTGATTTATATTCGTCAAGTTTGGATAAATGTTCTCTTACAATTTTCTTGCTTTTTGTTTCTTGTTTGTCTTTTGCAGTATTTTTTTGTATGTTGTGCTATAATTTCTTTTTGTGTGAAGACTGACGCAAAGAATGAGTTAAGCAGCTCTGTTTTCTCCCTATTCCTTGTTACTTCCTTGACATCTCTCTTAACAGTTTCTGTTAAAACCCATTCCTATTTTATTTTATTTCATTTTTATTTCATTCCAACTCTACTGGGTTTTGCCATGCTTCCAAGGGGGAGGGGGGATGTACCTGCAGGGCATTGCTTTCACTTCCTCCCCTCGCTACAATGTAATTCCTTACTTTGTTTATTGGGTCTGTATCCTGTTTCCTGCGTTATCTCTCTCTCTGAACTCTATCTTTTAAACTGTCAATTAAGAACAAAGGAGAAGATAGAACAAAGGAGGAGATAGGAGTCTAATCTTAATGCCTTGATTTTGTCTACGCCCTCAGCATTCTTGGGGATGAAAAACCTGAACTCCGCAGCTGCTCCACTACCTTGGACCACAGCCAGAGAGACACTGAGGGGGAATCAGATGTTGAAGTCCTGGGGATGTCCACTGAGGCAGGAGTCACCGCTTTGGCAGCCCCCATTCCCCACCAGCCCGCAACTGCTGATCAGGTTGGGAGACAACACCGCTGGCGGCAAAAGTACCGGTCCATCCAAAGATTCCCGCCACTGGACGCGAAATTCAGGGGGGAGCCGCAGTGCTTGGGGTTCTTCCTAACCCAAGTCTTGAGCTCATGGAAGAGTACAGACGAGCCATCCCCAGCGACAAAGCCCGGATCTGTATCGTGCAAACTGCTCTGGACAGGGTGGCCATAGACTGGATGGTGAACCTGCATGATTCCAAAGCTCCACAACTTCAACCAATTCATGTCCTCTCTGAGAAGGCAATTTGAGAACCACCTGGCTGACAGGAAAGCCTGTGAGAGAATCAAAACAGTGAGGCAGGGCAGGCGCCCAGTAGCTGAATACACACAAGAATTCCAGGCCATCGCCAACAAGCTGAATTGGCCGGAAGACATCCTCCTTAGCCATTTCAAAGACAGTCTAAACTACGACTTGTATGATGCTTGCCTGCCTCATGGAGACCCACGCCGACTCAACGAATGGTATGTCCTAGTGGAGAAAGCAGAAATCGATCTACTGAAGAGACACCACCGAGGAAGACCATGGGGCTGCTCGTCTCCTGAGCCATTGCACGAACCAGCAAAACCACCAGCCATGGCCAAGAAATCAACAGGCTGTTTCAAATGCAGGAGAGAGAGGCATCGCGCCTTAGAGTGCCGCTCGAAAGTCCCTCCACGCAACCCAGACCAATCACCAGCCAGGAAGTTGGGGAAGTCCCCAGCCAAGCCATGAGAGCCCGCCATGAGGGAAACAGAGGCTGTAGAATCCCTACTGTCTGCCATGCATGGGCAGGGAACTCTGGCCTACACCGCAGGGGTGGCAGATACCTCGGATGACAACTCAGAAGGTGAACCCCTGATAAGTGGACCCATCACTCCTATCCTCAAGACAGTGACTATATTAGCCCCCTCATGCCCAAAGCTGTCAAAGTAAAAGCCTTAATAGACTCTGGCTGCACCCACTGCCTCATTAGCCCAACGCTAGTGAGAAACTTGGGCATCCTGGTGAGGAAGCCGAGACAACCAATCTCATTCGGCCAGTAAGATGGGTCCATAGCAAGAGGGGGTACCAGCTCCCCTTGCCACCTTACCAGTTCACTTGTCCCTGGGGACTCATGAGGAAGATATGTTTGTAGTGACCCCAGGCATGGAATGCCCAATGATTTTAGGGCTGGAATGGTTAAAGAAATGGAACCCCTGGGTAAATTGGAGGACAGCAGAATCCAACTTCCCAGAGGGGGAGCGCGTGAACTCAGAACCCCCAAAGCTCCCCCAAACCTGAGGAGCAGAGACAGCATCAGTGGGAGAAGAGAAGGGTTTACCAGAATTACATTGCTGAAGTTTTCAGTGAGGAATGGGCGGATGATCCTCACCAACCCACAGACTGTGCTATAGAAATTAAACCTGGGGCAAAACTCCCGAAGACCAGGCTGTACTCCATGAGCCCTAAAGAGACATAGGAGATGAAAAGATTCATAAATAAAAACTTAGAAAGGGGATTTGTTGAACCTGCCAAACCCAAAGTGGCCACCCTGGTCCTCTTTAGGGAGAAGAAGGATGGCACTTTCTGTTTGTGCATGGACTACCGCGCCCATAATGCAGTCAGTGAAAGTAATCTGTATCCCTCTACCCCTCATGAAGGACATGTTATCCCACCTATCGAAAGGAAGAATTTTTACCAAACTAGACCTAGAGAAGCGTACTACCGCGTTAGGATCAAGGAAGGGGACGAATGGAAGACCACATTTAATTGTCCAATGGGATGCTACCAATTCAAAGGGCCCCCCGCAGTATTTATGCAATTAATCAATGAGATGCTAAGGGAGCACCTATTTAAGTGGGTCATGGTTTATTTAGATGACATCCTTATCTTCACCGAGTCCAAAGAGGAGCATATCAACCTAGTCAGAGCGGTTTTTTAAAAAAACTGCAAGCTGCCCAACTATATGCTAAGTTATCAAAATGTGAATTCCACCAGGAAAGAATAGACTACCTGGGGTATTGCATATCCCCACAGGGCATCGAAATGGACACCAAGAAGGTCAGGGCAGTACTAGAATGGGCACCACCCTGCACAAGAAAGCAATTACAAACTTTCCTGGGTTTTGCAAATTTCTACCGCCAGTTCATTCTTTCGTTCACCCAAATAGCCCTGCTCCTCACAAACTTGTTAAAAATGAAGGGGGGCCCTCAGTGAAACCCAGCCAGCCACTGAATTGGACAATGGAATGCCAAGCAGCATTCGAGAGGTTAAAGAGACTTTTTTCTGCCAAACCTGTACTGAGGCACCCGGACCCAGATAAACCATTCATAATACAGGCAGATGCAAGCAATGTGGCAGTGGGGGCTGCATTATTACAGGAAAACGATGATGGGGCACTGCAACCGTGTGCATATACATCCCGGAAACTCACTGAGACAGAACAACGTTGGGCTGTGTGGGAGAAGGAAATGTATGCTGTGAGGTGGTCATTACTTACATGGCATCATTTCCTTGAAGGGAATAAAATCCCCTTCCAGGTCTGGATGGACCACAAAAACTTGGATGCACTAAAAACACCCAGAAAACTCACTCCTAAGCAAGCCCACTGGTTTCAGCACTTTCACCAATTCTGTTTCACGCTCAAACAGTTGCCGGGGGGAAAGAACTTCCTGGCAGATGCACTGTCTCATATGCCCCAATATAACAGCATGTGAGCCACCAATTCTAAATCACTCATGCCTGAACCACAATTGGCAGCGCCAGTAACCACCAGGGCCCAAGCCAAAATAAAGCCGCAGCTGAATAGCCAAACTGGAATTGAATTCTGGAAGATTTTAGAAACAGATGAATGGTTCCAGAAAAATAGACACATGTGCATGATCGAGGATGGGCTGCCATGGGTGGGGGAGAGGTTTTACATACCAGCCACCCAGAGGGTCAATTTCATGCAGCTGTGCCATGCTACAAAATCAGCAGGGCATTTTGGATTTGTAAAAACTGTACATTTAATTAAAAGGAAATTTTGGTGGTCATCCATGAAAAAGGACATAGAAAGCTACGTGGCCAGCTGTCCAACTTGTGCAGCTGCCAAGAGGTTGCAAGGGAAATCGTCCGGACTGCTACTACCAGTGGCGAATCCCTCAGCTCCATGGAAGGAAATATCCATGGATTTTATAGTGGAATTACCAGAAAACAACAGAAACACTGTCATCTTGGTGGTTGCGGACCTGTTCTCAAAACAAGTGCATTTTATCCCTTGCCAAAAAAGTCCCCACCATAAAAACTTTAGTGAAACTATTTGTGCAGCACATCTACAGACTGCATGGGGCACCCCAACACATCATATCAGATAGGGGAGTGCAATTTATATAAGAATTATGGAAAGAATTTTTATCCCTTTTAGGAGCCACTCAGGGACTGTCATCTAGTCATCATCCTCAATGTAATGGCCAAACTGAACAGTCCAACTCAGTACTCGAACAATACTTAAGATGCTTTATTAATTTCCAGCAAACGAACTGGACAGACCTACTTGCAGAAGTTGCCTGCAATAACGCAGTCCACTCTAGCACAGGCTACACTCCCTTTCAGGTAGCCACTGGTCAAAGTTTCAACCCTATGCCAGAACTAACCCAAATGAACTGGAAATCCCATCACTGAAAGAATGGATAGCACAATTACAAAACACCTGGCCAGTAGTTAGGAAAGCCCTGGACAAAGCTAGACAAGCATACAAAGCACAAGCGGATAAAAGGAGTGTCGAACTTAAACCATTCATTGTAGGGGAAATTGTATATTTCTCTACAAAATTCCTAAAATCCCTACAGCCCTGTAAAAAACTTGGTCCAAAATACATAGGACCTTTTCCAATCAAAAGAATCATAAACCTAGTAACAGTAGAATTAGAACTACCAAAACCCTCAAGCAAATACACCCAATTTTTCATTGCAGCTTGCTGAAAAGAGAACAACAGTCGCCCTTAAGACCAAAACTCCCCACCCCAACAACTCCAATCATGGTTGAAGGAGAACAACACTTTGAGATAAAAGAAATCTTACATTCTATCTAGGAAGTATCATGGGGCAACACAATACCTAGTAGCCTGGAAATACCTTCCCTCCTCACAAAACGAGTGGGTCCTCAAACGTTACGTCAAAAAACTCAAACTGCTAAAGACGTTTCATACAGAATATCCCAACAAACCGGACTAACCTCTATACCTGTTTGTTTTCTCTACAGGTGGATCTCTCCTATTTTTAGGGGGGGCAGGATGTCAAAACCCATTCCTATTTTATTTCATTTCTATTTCATTCAAACTTTCCTGGGTTTTGCCATGCTTCCAAGGGGGAAGGGGGATGTACCTGCAGGGCATTGCTTTCACTTCCTCCCCTCGCTACAGTGTATTTATATTGACCGATATATATTCTGGAGGGCTTTTATCTCGGATCACATGCATTTCTGTAGATATGTAGTATTCCCTTACATATAGTGCAACTCCCCCTCCTATTTTTGTAGATCTATTTCTTTTGAACAATTTGTATCCATCCCTCAGTACATTCCAGTCATGGGTTTCATCCCACCAGGTTTCTGTAATGCCAACTATGTCGTACCCACCCTCATGTACTATTGCTTTTAGTTCACTCTGTTTGTTCCCCAAGCTTTGAGCATTAGTATATTTAAGACTTTTATGTCTGTCCATGGGTATGTTTCCTGTATCTCCTGATTGTTGTTTGATTTTTTTCTTTTTTTCTTTTTTTCTCATCACTCCCTACCTCTTTGTTTGAATTGTTTTCTTGGGGTTTATGATTGGTTTTGTCTTCTAGAGATTCTAATGATTGGTCACCCTTCCCCCTCAATTTTAGTTTAAAGCCCTTCTAACAACCTAAGATATGCAGATGATACCACTCTAATGGCAGAAAGTGGAGAGGAACTAAAGAGCCTCTTGATGCGGGTGAAGAAGGAGAGTACAAAAGTGGACTTGAAACTCAACATTAAGAAAACGAAGATCATGGCATCCAGCCCTCTCAATTCCTGGCAAATAGATGGGGAAGAAATGGAGGTAGTGACAGATTTTATTTTCCTGGGCTCCAAGATCACTGCAGATGGGGACTGCAGCCAAGAAATTAAAAGACGCTTGCTCCTGGGGAGGAAAGCTATGGCAAATCTAGACAGCATACTAAAAAACAGAGACATCACCCTGCCAACAAAAGTGCGTATAGTCAAGGCTATGGTCTTCCCAGTTGCAATGTATGGCAGTGAAACTTGGACCATAAGAAAGGTTGAACGCCAAAGAATTGAGGCCTTTGAACTATGGTGCTGGAGAAGACTCCTGCGAGTTCCTTGGACTGCAAAGTGATCAAACCGGTCAGTCCTAGAGGAGATCAACCCTGACTGCTCTTTAGAAGGCCAGATCCTGAAGTTGAACCTCAAATACTTTGGCCACCTAATGAGAAGGAAGGACTCACTGGAGAAGAGCCGAATGCTGTGAAAGGTTGAGGGCAAGAGAAGAAGGGGACGACAGAGAATGAGGTGGCTGGATGGAGTCACTGAAGCAGTAGGCGTGAGCTTAAATGGACTCCAGAAGATGGTAGAGGACAGGAAGGCCTGGAGGAATGTTGTCCATGGGGTCGCGATGGGCCGGACACGACTTCACAACTAACAACAACAATGAGTTGGTCCATTCTTTTTCCGAGTACATTTTTCCCTTTTTCATGAGGTGCAGCCCATCCCTTGCCAATAGTCCATCATGTAGGAAGTGCAGTCCATGGTCCAGGAAACCAAAGGTTTTTTGGCAACACCAACCCTTTAGCCAGTGGTTTATTTCTAGAATTCTTTTTTCCCTCAATGGGTGTTGGCCTTTTGTTGGGACTACTGATGAGAACACTACTTGTTCCTAGCTCCTTAACTTTATTGCCTAGTTGCTTATAGTCTCTCAGTATTGTGCTCAAGTTCTTTGTTTTGTTATTCGTTCCAATGTGAAGGAATAGGAGAGGGTAGTAATCTGTGGTCCTCATTATTTTGGTTAGGTTCTCAGCCACATCTTTGATTTTTGCTCCAGGGAGACAACATACCTCCCTGGATTGTATGTCCAGTCTGCAGATGGATGATTCTGTTCCTTTGAGAATAGAATCTACTGTCACCAGCACTCACTTTCTTTTTTCGAGGGGGTGCAGTCCTAAGTGCTTTTCTGTTTGTCTCAGGTGTGTTTGTTGATGTGACTTTTTTAGGGATAATTGGTGTTGTTTCTTTGCTAGGTGTCTGCATGTTTTCTTTGAGGGGGGTTGTGGGTCTGTGTATTTCCATCTTGGGGGAGAAATCGGTTGCTCAGGTTTCCAAGGGGGAGCTTCTGGTTAGGTTAGATTGGGCAATAGGGGTTTGTTAGACGTATGCTGCTGCTTCCTTTGATTGTTGTGTTTCCTTCTATGTTTGACATACCTCCATTTGTCTTCCTCCAAGACTTTATCAGTAGAGTCAAATCTTCTGGGAGTTATTTGTCCATTATGTGGTTCAGTTTGGGTATAGCTTTCTTTTGTAGGTTGGAGTTGAGCTAGAGTTGCCTCTAAGTGCCTTACTTTTTCCTCTAGTAGTTCACATAGTTTACATTTAATGAATGTATAATTTGGGTATTCTTTGGGCATAAGCACATACATGGAACATGTGTTGCATACCACAATAGTTTCCGTTGCCTGTTCCATGAATTTGTTGTTTGAAAATCCCTCATTTATGGTTGGTGGATGTGCTTTGCTGTTAGCCATGCTTCTACCTTCTCTGTTCTAGGTAATTGTGCCTATTTTTTTTCTGTCCCATGTTTTGCAAATCAAAATAGCATCAGTTTCTTTTTCCAAGAGTCTGCTGTGCGGTTGCTGTTCACAGTCCTCAGCCTACTGGTCTGCTGCCATTCACAGTCCCTGGTCTACTGCTCTCCATAGCACAGTACTGTGCTGCAGCATTCCACCGCCCCCACCAACAGCTCGGCAGCCACATGGCTCCCATTTGTCTGTTCTGCTTCCTTCAGCAAACAGGGCTGCCCAGTTGGTTCACAGTAAGCTCTCCTCTTCTGAATACCTTAAAAGGTCACATGACTGGTTCAAAATGAGAACATTATTTTTAGTCATCCTGCATGTGGGTGTATGTGTTTGGTGCTGTGCTATGAACTTACTCTTTGGAGAATACACATATCATTTTTACATACTACATTTTTGTCCTTCTCATCAGATTTGACTCGCAGCAAGTCAACTACAAGGATGGTATCTTGAAATTTTCTGTATGTATCCAGAGGTGATTTGTTGTTGCCTTCTTCCTCCAAAAGAGAAAGACTGGTCCAGAGTCACTGGCTGCCTTGCATGCCTAAAACAGAACTAGGAGCCATGACAATTCCCCATCCAGCACCTTAACCATTAGACCAAGTTACCCCAACCTATGTGGTTTTGCAATGGCATCTTACTGCTCAGAAACTGAGCTGCAATTGTTTGTTCAACAACACCATCAACTGGCAAACTGATGACATTGCATGTGTCTGCAAATCATTTATAACATTTAAAGCATCAAGCTGAAAAGAGTTTAGGAAAACTTTTCTGGGCAGCTGCTCAGTGGCCAATATTTTGATTTCCCCACCAGACACCCAATGCTGCAATAAAACAATGATCAGCTTCTAAAATGTCTTTGGTTATCCAACTTTTTGTCCAGTTCAGGAGTTCCTACCAGCTGGACCTCTTTCTGAGTATTGTTGATTATCCTCTCAGCAACAGTAATAAAGTTGGAAGGGACATTGGAGGTCATCTAGTCCAAGGCTTTTCAACTTTTTCACAGATTGTACCACTTTTAGGACATGACAATATTTGAGTACCACCAGTGCTTAGCAAGGTGTCAAAACCTTGACTAAAAAAAAGGGGGGGGGATTTTGGATTTTACTGATTAGATTCATTTGTTGTTATAGAAATGGCTAGTTCATAATATTATGGAAAAGTAAAGTTTGGGTTCAATGTTATTGCTTTCTTTTACTGCAGCAGAGGAAGTCTGTTCTTTTTCCCTTCACCCCTCACTTTTTTCTCCTTTTTTCTCCCCACTGTGTTCTACTATTTGCTTTTGTATTTTTGTATTTTATTCTATAATCTAATAAAATGCTACAAACTGTAGAAAAAAAGTAAAAAAGTACCAGTTTTAATTTCTTTGGTGACTGTTCCTTTGCTGAATCACTTTCTCTTTGCACTGACAAATGTATGATGAATTTATCCATGTTTATAATATGTACCACTACCAGCTAGTTCAGGGGTCTTCAAACGTGGCACTTTTAAGACTTGTGGACTTCAGCTCTCAGAATTCCTCAGTCCTCGTGGCTGGTTGAGGAATTCTGGGAGTTGAAGTCCACAGGTCTTAAAGTTGCTAAGTTTGTAGACTCCTAGCTTGTCAACCCTTCTTCCTCTCTCCCTTCTGAGCTGCACCCACCCACCCCCCAATCCCTTCCCTGTAAAGTCATAGGAATCAAGTGCAAAGCAAACTCCATTTTTTTTCTCTTTAAGCTGGCTCAGGCATTTCATGTGTCACAATGTTGCAATTTGAGACTGAAAGGCTCCAGCAATTGCGAAAAGCTTTAGCTTTAAATTAAGCCTGTTTACCTTCAAAGAAAACTTTCTAAAAGCCATAGAAAGACTCAATTAAAGGGGGTAAAACTAATTACATTTGTTTAAAGGGATTAAATCTTTCCTGCTGTCTTTTTTTCCTCTTCCCCCACCCAAACCACCTCCTTTTATAGTTTCTCCTCTCCTCTCCTCCCCCGCTTTTTCTTCAGTTCACCTCCAGCTCCAGCTGCTTCTGGAAGTGCCAATCAGCTGGAGCCAATCAGCTGGAGCCCTGCCAGCTCCTGGGACTTCTGCCCAGCCCTGCAACTGCAACTGGCTCTCCCTCTCCCTCTCCCTCTGGCTTGGCTCACTTAGGCTCATTAGACTAGTTATACCTAGTCTAGTGAAAACTGGTCACCCCAATAGAAAAAAGACACTCTTCTCAAAGACACTCTTCATCACCCAGACCTTCTGTTCTGGAAGCAAAAGGTTGTCCTGAGCTTCTGGGATCCTGACAGGTTGGAGTCACACTGTTGATACATTCATTCATTCATTCATTCATTCATTTATTATATTTACGTCCTACCTGACTCACTCTGAAAAACAACTCTGGTCTCAAGTTACCTACTTCAAATGCAAGTGCCTTTGGCAAATTTATCCCCAACATTTGTTTAAAAAATGGTTCAAATTGTAAGTAATCTTCACAAGCATTCAGAATTCTGGCTAAACCAGCCATCACCATTTTCTTTGATTGTCCTAAATAATTTATTAAATTTATAAAGAATCCATCTCGCTGTTTGGGGCAACTAAATTGCCCCAAACAGGAAGAGGAATGCAAGTGTTGCTTGGCATGGCTGCTAAAATAAAAGCATAATTTTCAATGGCAAGTCTTAGAAAATGGAGCTCAGACCAATGGAGGGGGATGGTGCAGTCCCTGTGGCCCATGAGAAATGACCTGGGGACGAGGATGAGGCAGTCCCAGGTCCCTTGGGCCTCAGAAGAGTAGGCAGGGGGAAAGAGAGGGCACAGGTTGACCAAGGAAGTGGGGAGGAGATGGAATGGGCAGGCAGAGGAGTGGGGAAGCTCCGGAGATGAGCAAATGCCTCCCTTGCCTAATCCCCAAGTGCGAAGAATGGAGAGAAGGCAGAGTCAGACCTGACTATTTGGGAGAAGGGCTCCCTGCCCCTCCTCATGAGGATCACCTGGAGAATAGCATTTAAGGAGATGCTGTGGGGAGGGGCATTTGTCAGGAACAACTGTTGTATTTTGCAGCAACACTCTCCACAGCTCCAAGAAGAACTTGGTTCCAGAATCCTTGCTGTTGCTGACTTGTGTTTGATTCTTTGCTTGACACCTGTGAGCTAACAGCAAAGCGGCTCCGTTCTGGGTTTTCACTGTGTTCCTGGTGGATTCATCCATCGTGAACTTTGCTGAGTTTGAGAGCCTGTTAGGATGTAGTGAGCTAGCTCTTTTATAATATATATTTAGTTTATATATTTTAGTTTTTATATTTTTGTAATTAAAGGTATTTAGTAAGATGATGCGTCGTGTTTTTATTGCCTTCCTGCACGCACATCATGCATTCTCTGAAGCACGGACCTTCGCTGCAAAGTGAAGACTCAAGTAAGGCACATCTTCTCACGCAGATACTCATGCTGGGCCGTAGGAAGTGGTTTGTTCAGCATGTCAGCAATTTGTTCACGTGTAGGCACATACTGTAATGTCACAAAACCTTGTTTAACCAGTTGCCTTATGTTTTGATATCCGATGTCAATGTGTCTGGACCTTGAACCTGTAAAACGTGTTTCAGAAATATAAACCACAGATTCATTATCTTCCATCACTGTGATCGGTTGAATCGGATGTGTCCAGATATCTGTGACTAAAGCATCAAACCAGGTTAAAGAATTGCATGCATCAGACACACAAGCATACTCAGCTTCTGTAGAGGAACAAGAAACAAAATTCTGTTTACGCACATGCCAGTAAACAGGACATCCATTCAAAAACATCATATAACCTGATGTACTTTTCCGTGACTTCTTATCACTCGCCCAATCTGAATCTGCAAAACAACATAACTCTGCATAGTCAGTATGTGTTGGTTCCAACAACAACTTCATGTCTTTGGTGTGTTTTAGATACCTCAATAACTTTTTAACACATGTCCAATGAAACTGTTTTGCCTTGCCTACATGTCGTGGTAAAAGATTAACACTAAGTGCAATGTCGGGTCTAGTCCAACTACTAATATACAGCAGCGACCCAATGACTGAGCGATATAGTGTTTGATCTTCGAACTCAGGACTTGGTTCATGTGCCAAAATGTGAAAGTCAGTTTGCATGGGTATACTCACAGGCTTAGCGTCCTCCATGTTACAGTGATGTAACAGTTGTTCAATCTTCTCTTCTTGTGTGAGACTGAACCCCTTCTGAGTTTTGGCAATTTGAACACCTAAATAAGTGTTAATACACCCTAAAGACTTCATTGTGAAAAACGTTTGTAAAGCTTTAGCAAAAACCTCACTCATCTGCTTATTTGGACCAATATAAACAATGTCATCGACATAAACAAGAATTATCTCATACCTATTACCGGATCTTTTAGTAAACACGCATTCATCTGTTTCGGACTTAATAAAGCCCATTGAATTTAATTTGTCAGAAAGACATAAGTACCACATTAAACCAGACTGTTTCAGACCATAAAGACTTTTGTGTAGAAACCAGGTATCCCCTTCTTGCTGTCGGAAACCTGGAGGACCTTTGACATAAATTTCTTCATCAAGATCAGCGTGTAGATAAGCCGTTTCAACGTCGAACTGGAAAACTTCCAGGCCAAGGATAGTTGCAGTGGCTAATGCAATTTTCACACTTTCAGTCCGCACTGTGGGTGAGTATGTATTTGTATAGTCCTCAGGATAACGTTGAGCGAAACCCTGGGCTACGAGTCTTGCCTTGTACAATGACTCACCATTCGGCTTCTTTTTGATCCTGTAGACCCATCGAGTACCAATAACTTTCTTGTTTGCTGGAGGGCTTGCAGGAGTAGACACTTGAAGTTTCTTTAGACTGTCCATTTCAGCCTGCATCGCCTCAAACCATTTATCTTGTTATGATTCAGGAAGATGTTTGATCTGTGTGAACTTCTCAGGTGGAAGTGTAACATTACAAATCAAAGGTACAGGTGTTTTTGTTACTTGCCAGGAATACCGTTTTGGAGGGATTCCCTTTGTGGTCCTCTTGGAACGTCTCGGGCCAACCGTCCATTCTTCTTCCGTGTCGTCCTCGTCTTCATCATCGTCGCCAGCAGCAACATCGGTGGCTTGCGAAGACGGAACAGTAGGTTGAGAAGAACTCGTGGAAGGAACATTCTCCTGTAAATCTTGATCATCAGGGTGTGCGGCATCAGCAACATCATCTCTAGGAAAATAAACTCCAGGGTCGTTAGAATGAATCCTGGACCAGTCAGCATCTTCCTCAAAAGTAGCAGATTGTGAAACCACAATAACATGATGAGAGTCAATGTATTTGCTCCATTTTGAATTATCATCAGTGCACATAAATCTCATCCTTTTTGCTGCAGGACCCCCTTTCTTTCTTTGGGCTAAAGGAATATTCACCATAGCATATGAACCAAAAATATGGAGATGTGAGAGATCAGGCTTGTGTCCATACAACATGAAATAAGGGGTCTGATTTATCACACTACTCCAAGTACGGTTGACGATATGGTTAGCATATTTGATAGCTTCACCCCAGTATGGAAGACCAAGGTTAGCATCTTCAAGGAGGCAACGCATCATGGTTTGCAGAACTCCATTTCTGCGTTCTGCCACCCCATTTTCAGCTGGAGTATAAGGAGCAGATGTCTGATGTACTATCCCATTCTCACGCATCCAGTCCTGGAAACGCTGAGACATGAATTCAGCACCGCGATCACTCTGGATTCTGGCAATGTTGACCTCGAATTGGGTATAGACAAGACTAGCAAAGTCTTTAAAGATCTGAAAGGTCTCAGATTTTTCTTTCATAGGATATACATATCCATATCTAGAATAATTATCAACGATTGTCAAGAAATATCTTTTACCACCAAGTGTTGGTGCAAAAGGACCAACTATGTCAGTGTGTACCAAATCAAAAATGCGTGTTGACAGGCGTGTAGCGCGTTTTGGAATTGCTGCTGCTTTGGATTTGGCTTTCTTGCAGACAGCACAGTCCAAGAACACCTTACACCCCTTTAGATCCAAACCTCTTGCGAACTCTGGCATCTTCTTCAGAACACGGAAACTGGCATGACCCAATCTTCTGTGCCACTTATGGATACACCTGGAATGCAAAGGTTTACCTGTTAGTGAATTCTCAACATTAGCATTTTTATTAGGAACCCCAGGCTTGCTGTGAGCAACCTGTGTCTTTTTTGTATTTTTATCATTATTAGGAACCTTTGGAGTAGCAACAGGATCTCTCTCTGGGACGTCTCTCTCTGGGCCTGTGCTTTTTGGAACGTGTATACTTGCCTGCTCTTGCTGCTTAGACTTTGGTTTTAAATAATAAACACCACCAATCAACATGGTTTCAGCAACAATATCTCCGTCTTTGACTATATAACTTGCTTTTTCAAGATGGTGGACCTGAAAATGAGAAAACCTAGACAAATGACTCTGACTAAGCAAATTACTACTGGCAGACGGAACATAGTAAACATTTGGAATGAGAGCACCGAGCTCTTCAATATAAACAGTTCCTTTTCCCATGACCTGAACAGGATGATTGGAAAAAGAGTAAAGTTCACGAAGTTCAGGTTCAGGCTCGTGCATCTCTGTGTAAAGCTCTTTTCTGTAGGTAACATATAATGCTGCTCCGCTGTCCAAAGTCCAAAGAAGTCGTCTGTCGTACTCTGGTTGAGGCTGTGGATCGTTGGTCACAACCAATGTGACAAGTGGAGCTTGTGGATCACGCCTGGAACCACGACCACGACCTTGTCGTCCGCCTCTACCTCTGCCTCCTCTGGAATCTGTTCCTCTGGGCTGGTATGTGACGGGCGCTGGAACTCGTTGGGGACAATCCCGGGTGGCATGTCCCACACGATTGCAGATGTAGCATCTTGGCATCCTTGGAACGTAGGTCCTTCCACGGAAGGCACGCCTCGCTGAAGCTCTTGATGCAGGTGGTTCCCTTAAATGTGGTGCAGCTTGCATAAGTGCCTCTTCTTCGGCTAAGATTCTGCATACATGATCCACTGTGCGTTGAGCAATAGGCACTTGATTGATCTTGGAAATAGCATCTTTCCACTCATGATTCAAAGAATTGATGATAATGCTGATCATTTGAAAATCATCAATAGGATAGCCTTTTTCACCCAGTTCTTTTCTAATACCTTTCATTTTAGTCAAATGTGCTCCAATATGTTCACCAGGTTTTAATCTGGAACCATGGAACTCAGACAAAAGTAAACATGTAGACTCAATTGATGTAGGCCGATAACATGCCTCTAACTGAGTCCAAATTTGTTGGGCAGTTGCATCATGTGAAAACGTGAGCTGCAATTCAGTGTCCATTGACATCAATAATGTTGTGCATGCTCTATTATCCAAGTCCCATATGTCAGGAGTCCATGGCTGGGCAGGAGGATTAAACACCATCATGTGAGTACCTTCTCTGCGTAGCAAAAGTCCAACCTCACTGACCCATGCCCTGTAATTCTGTCCTGACTTCTTTAATTTTGAATCACCAGCCAGTGGTACAATGGAAGGTGTTTGATGAGGAATATACAATTGAGGTACTGGCTGTGCAGGTTGTGCAATCCGACCATAACCTGCAGGGGGCACCAGTGGCGTCTGTGCCTGGACATGCGGCAGTTGCATTGAAGCTGCCGGTAGTCTTGGTGCTGGCTGTGACTGTCTTTGAGCTGCTATTCCACCCTGGCCAGCAGGAGGCGCTGGCGCTGGGGCTGGTGCAGTAGCATAACCTGCAGATGACACTGGCCTTCGCATATAAGAACCCAGTGGCAATTGCATGTGGGTTAAATATGGCTGTGTTCTGCCAGGTAGAGGGGCTTGCATAGAAGCAATATTAACAGGAGAAGCAATAGTAACAGGAATCCTAGCACCATCAGGGACTGGAGCCTCAGATAATGGCAGAAATCTTGTATCTCTGAGCAAAGACTCCTTCATGGACAATTGCGAGAGTGAGAGCTCCAATTCATGTCTTAATGCAGCTTCACCAGTAGATGGTGCTATAACATTTGCTTCAGGCATCACTGTGGCTCTGTATGGCCTTTGGGACAGCCCATGATCATGTGACATAGGAGCCTCCGGTTCCCATTCGTCTTGCATGACACTCAATGATGGGCGTGACTTTGGCTTTGGGAAAGAAGGAGGCAATATGGCTTCTCCTTGTGGGTGTGGCAATATGGCCGGTTCATGCTCATAATTCCTCTCATATTGCTGAACCATTGACACATATTCCTTTGCCTGCTGCAAACGCCTTTCAAAAACCCCAATTTGTTCACAGTAGCCTTGCATAGCCCTATCTCGCATAGTTTGCTTGGGGCTTGAAGGAGCAGAAGGAATTTTCTTCGGCTGAACTTTAAGTTTCACTCCAAGCCTTTGAAATTCATCTTGAGCCCCTGGAGTGTGAACATTTCCAAAAGCAGCTGCCAGGGAGCTTGGAAAAGTAGAAAAAAAGGAGTGACTGACCTTGCATCGGCGACAGGAGCAGGTGCGTCGTCTCCAAGGCGTGTGGCCGAAGCTATCGGAGTTCTTAAAGTTGAAGGGAGATGCCCCACAGAAAGACTCCTTTTCAGCCGTGGCTTCCTTCCTGACATGTTTCAGCAGTTAATCACCGCTGCCTCACTAGCACTAACTAACTGATAACAGCCGCAGAAACATGCATCTCCAAAAACATAAATCAAACCATCCTCGATACCAAAATGTCAAGGTAAAAATCACCTTTGTAGAGGGCGAAGGACCGTGCTTCAGAGAATGCATGATGTGCATGCAGGAAGGCAATAAAAACACGACGCATAATCTTACTAAATACCTTTTACTTACAAAAATATAAAAACTAAATATATATTATAAAGAGAGCTAGCTCACTACATTCTAACGTAACAGACAGTAACAGCAAAGTGAATAAAACAATAAACAATAACTCTGAGAACTTTTTCTAGACATGCGCACTAAACAGACTGAAACCATAACATAACTAGTCATATGGGATTCACTATGGTTACCAGATAAGTTATCACAACAGGTGCAGAGAGCAGGGGAAATGTACAGTTAGAAATGAACTTTCTGATGAACAAAAAAAAACGTGCAGTGACAGTTTTATTCCTGGAGCATTGCTGTTCCCTTGGACTCCCCTCGACGGGATAGGTGTGCTGGTGTAATGACCTAGGGCATGGCACAGCTGACTAGCTGGCAATTCAGACTGCCCCTTTATTGCTCCAAATGCTCCCCAAATGCTCCCACAATTCTGGCAAGTCCCAGAGCAAGTAAACACAGACACAGACACACACACACAGACAAACACACACACACACACACATCTTCAGCAGCCTCTGTCTGCAAATAGTTTGAAATGTTTTTCACTCTCTCAGGCAAAGTGTGTGTATGGAACAAGCAGTCTTCTTTCAGGTTTCGACTCACACACAGTTGCTAGATTAAAATAGCAATTTACTCAAGGCCAAGGAGATAACAAAGAAAGAAACATACTTCAAAATCTAACTAGTCTGTGGAAATACAAGCTTGCCTGAGTAGTTTCAGAAGAAAAGCCACAATTCAGTCTAAGACTTGGAGCACTACATCAAGTTTGTCAGCCAGTCCAATGGTCAGAGTTTCAAAGTTTACAAGTAAAAATCACAACACAGAACAGGAGATCAGAGGGTTGTTTCCAACATCGGCAATGGCACACAAACCTCCAATAATTCAGCATTTGTTCCTGACAAATGTCCCTCCCCACAGTTATTCCCTTGGAATGGTTCACAGCCACTGAGGAGCCCATGGACCTATGAGTCAGTATTCACCAGGCGTGGCAACAGGATCCATTTGTGGTGGCTTGTCGCAAGTTGGCTAGCAACAGGAGAAATGGGCCACTTCGGGGTCTTCAAGACATTGCACCTGATCTCTTGGATGTTCTGGTGGCAGGGGCTCCAGTATGATGTGTGTCATGCGTGCAATGTCAGCAAGCTAAATATGCCACCAGTGCACCCTCTGGTCTGTTACAGCCATTGCTCACACTGGAGAGACTGTGGGGGCAGTCTCGTTGGATATCATTAGGGATTTGCCCCACTGAAGGGTGCCACCATGATACTAGTGGTCGTGGACATGCACACAAAGATGGCCCATGTGCAGATCTCCCTACCACAGATGGCCCATCTGTTTATTGCCCATATGTTCTGGCTGAATGGTCTACCAGACTAGGTAGTGTCCGACCAGGGTGTGCAGTTCACGGTGTGCTTCTGGCAGACACTATTAACAGAACTGAAGGTCCAGGTGTGACTCTCTTTGGCCCATTACCTGGAAACTGATGGGGGCACGGAGAGAATGAACACCATCCTGGAACTTCCAATGTTTCAGCAACCAGCATCAGGACAATTGGGCAGAGGTGCTGGCGTTGGTGGAGTTCACCTATAATAACTCTAGTACTCCTCAACCAGAGTGTCCCCATTATTCACAAATAGAATAGAATAGAGCTGGAAGGGAAGTGGGAGGTTCCTGGGCCTACTCAGGCATCAGAACAAAGTCTCAATCAGTAGCTATTTTAAAGGGAATAAATCCAGTGCTACTGTGTACTGTATTGTATGCCACTTTGGTGAAAGTTAGTCTGTTGGTAATTAACATAGCATCTGAGGTATTGTTCTACCATTGCGTTCTCACATTCTGCTGATCCATTCGTACTTGGATGGAAAGCAGATGAAAGCCCCTGGGTGGACCCAATCAGTTTTACAAACTCCCTCCAGAATTTTGTAATGAATTGAACAACACCCCCCCCATGTCCAATATAATTCTTTTCAGGGCTCCATGGAGTCGATAGATGTGCTTCAAAAATAGCTTGGCTAGTTTTGGGGCAGACAGAATCCCCGAACAAGCAATGAAATGAGCTTGCTTTGAAAAAAAGGTCAATGACAGTCCAGATTACTGTGTTTCCCCCGCTGTTGGGCAATTCCACAATAAAATCCATGGCTATCTCTTCCCAGGGTTGGGAAGGATCTGCTACTTGCTGCAACAGACCAGGAGGTTTACCAGGGCTGGTTTTTTATTTATTTATTTGCAGTCACAGACCAAAGTACAAGTACAACAAAAGAAAAACATGGGGAAAGTAAAATCATAGACAATTGGACACCAGAAGCCTTGGTTGAAGGGAATTACAACGTTCTCCTCTAATAGTTACAGCTCTTAAAAGAAATTTAGAAACCTGAGAAGTGATGTATGAGGAGCCATCCCCTAAACCAAATTACGGTTTACCAGGGCATTTTTTCATAGCTGCACAGGTAGCCACGTTTTTTTACATAACTTTCAATGTGCTTTTTCTTTTTTAAAATGTTTTATTGATTTTTTAAAATTACAATCTTTAGTGCTTAGTAAACAACATGTTGTCTGGTTTCATATATTTAACATTAATTTCTTCAACATAAATCTGTTCAGTACTGCACAATCCAGTATTTTTTCCCTGATCCTCCTTTCTTCCCCATATTTTTTCCATTTTCCTCTCATTACACAGTTATAATTCTTAGTACTATTGATGTATACATAGTTACATATAAACATCTTCATCATATTTTACTTTGTTGTTGTTAGTTGCGAAGTCGTCTCCGACCCATCGCGACCCCATGGAGTACGTTCCTCCAGGCCTTCCTGCTCTCTACCATCTTCTGGAGTCCATTTAGGCTCACGCCTACTGCTTCAGTGACTCCATCCAGCCACCTCATTCTCTGTCGTCATATTTTATTAATATTATACAAATAACAATAATCAATTAATAAATCATAAAAATCCTATTTTTCATGCACTTGTTAAAGTTTGATTTTCCATCAATATTTGAAGTATCCTTGTCAGTTATAATTTTCTCAATATTAATTACACTTATATAGCTAAAGGTTTTATTCATACTAGTCCCCTTATTTTCATAAAAATGCTATTTTAATTCTAAATCATATTTTTCATTATAAAAATCTAGTCATATCTAAGGGTCATCCATTCTTTTAATCACATTCAACCAGGTATTTAAACAGATAATGCCCCCTCTAATAGGTCAAATCTTCTGTTTTTTAAATCTAACTCTTTCTTTCTTTGCCAAGCAGCTTTCCAAACCAAGCCAATTAAATCGACCAGGAATTTTCTATTTTTGTGAAAGCTGCTTGGCATAAGGGAAACAATTTAGGTATGGTATTATGTATTGGGCTTGTGGTACCACAACAGCCCCTCCACAGGCTGCTTGATAAAAAAGCCCCTTGGAAATGGACTAACTTACACAAAAAAAGTTTCCAGGATCTGAAAGCCCTTCTATCTGAAAAGTCCACTGTAACTCACTACATTTTTTATTTATTTTTTTTATTTTTAATTCCATTTATATCCCGCCCTTCTCCGAAGACTCAGGGCGGCTTACAAGTTTAGCAGTAGCCTTCATTCTATGTATATGCCTGCTTATTAGGGCTTTCACACACACCCCAAGCGGCATTATTACAAAGTCAGCTTAATTGCCCCCAACAATCTGGGTCCTCATTTTACCTACCTCGGAAGGATGGAAGGCTGAGTCAACCTTGAGCCTGGTGGGATGCGAACCTGTACTAATTGCAGGCAGCTGGTGTTACTTAAGGAGGCATTAGCCCACTGCTCCACCAAGGTATTTTGTAGACAAAAATACCATTTCACCTATAATAAATGGTGTGGGTTCACATAGTGTCTAAACCTGTACGTCTTGCATGTGATGCATCTCCCTATGGGGTGGGGGCAGTCTTAAGCCATATGGAGAAAAATGGGAAACAGCTTCCTATTGCGTTTTATTCTAGACTTTATCTTCTGCTGAGCGCAATTATGCACAGATTGATAAAGAAGCCTTGGCCATAGTGGCTGGAGTTAAGAAATTTCATGATTATTTATATGGCAGGGATTTCACTGTCTACACTGATCACAAACCTCTTTTGGCGTTGTTTACAACAGACAAACAAACTCCCCACATACTATCTCCAAGAATGCTGAGATGGTCTATATTTTTGTCTGCATACAATTTTAAGTTAATTCATAAACGAGGGAAGGAAATAGGCCATGCAGATGGCCTCAGCAGACTACCATTACCACTAAGGGATCCTGATCCAGCTCCTGCTGCTAAAATATTGTCCATTCAGAACTTACCTGAGTTTCCCCTCCACGCAGGGGATATTGCTGCTGAAACTGCCACAGATAAAATTCTGAGCAGAGTGTTGTCATGGGTATACACGGGTTGGTTGGAAAAAAGTCCAGGCTCTGAATTTCAAAGTTATTTTGTCAGGAGACATGAGTTGTCTGCACACAAGGGCTGCATTTTATGGGGCAACAGAGTCATTATCCCCACTTCATTGAGGGACAGAGTCTTACACTCTTTACATGAAGGCCATCCAGGCATTGTAAGAATGAAAGCCTTAGCTACAAGCTACCTTTGGTGGCCTGGCCTGGATAAGGCTGTAGAGGAGCAAGTTCATGGTTGCTATACATGCCAGTAATCTAGGCCTGAAATGCCTCAGGCCCCAGTTCACAGGTGGGAAGAAACGCATACCCCCTCTGGTCCAGGGTTCACATAGACTACGCTGGGCCTTTTCAAGGACAGCTTTTCCTGATAGCCACTCAAAATGGCTGGAAGTAGTTCCAGTTCCTAATATGACTACTGCTAGGACCATCCAGGTGCTGAGAAAACTCTTTGCAACACATGGGTTGCCTGACGTTTTAGTTTCTGATAATGGGGCTCAATTCACTGCTGCTGAGTTTCAGGCTTTTCTTAGAGCTAACCTCATCAGACATGCTACGTCTGCACCATTTCATCCTTCTTTAAATGGACAAGCCGAATGCATGGTGAGGACAACAAAGGAGGCACTCAAGCGTATTATCACAGGTGACTGGCATCATAGATTGGCAGATTTTTTGCTCTGACAGCATTCTACGCCCTGCACTGCTACAGGTAAAGATCCTGCTGAGCTACGTTGGGGAAGGCGTTTAATTACTAAACTGGACAGGTTGCATCCAGATAGAGTGGCATCAGAAGCCTCTAGACCAGACTTCCGGGTGGCAAGGCTCCGTCGATGGTGGCCGTTTCGGCCGTCAGCCCCTCTGTTTTCCGTTAGAGCCGCTAAAAACAGTGACGATCACCTGTTTGGCGGCTCGGAAACCCGATCCTTGGGAGAAGAGGGGGGGTGAGCGCTTAGGTAGGGGTAGAGCTCCCCTAGACCCCCGAAGACTGAGTTTGCTCCAGAGTCCGGGACGCCTCTGCCCCAAGGCTGCAACCATCCCTGCTATCGATAATTAATTGTGGATTACTTGGATGCAGGCAGAGCTGTGCAGGAGAATGCTGTAATAGCAAGCATTTAAACTTTAACTCTGAATACTTTGGGAGAAAAAGTTGCAAGCGGTGTGGAAAGTGAAAGTGCGTAATAGAAATTAACTGGGTGTTAAGATGGCTTCTAAATCAACTAAAGTTCCTAGAAGTGCTGGTGCTTCGCCAGTTCAGCATTCTTCATTACAGGCTTTGATGCCTCCTCCTGTGGCACCCGCACCCGCACCAGTTTTAACAATAAAAGATTTGCAAGATGCTTTACAAGATGCTTTAAAAACACAATCCCAACAAATAGCTGAACTTATTGAGGAGAAGAATACTGAAATAAGAGCAGACATTTTGGCTGCATTTCAAGGGCTCGCAGTTTGTATTGAGCGTTTGGATGATCGCATGGAAGAGCTCAGTCAAAACAATATGAGATTAGATGCTAAAATGTTGGATGCTGAAAATGTGATGGAAAAGACGATGATGTAGTTATGATACAATATAGGGACATGGAATTTGCTATGAGGATCAGAGGTTTGAAAGAAGATCCTAAGGAAGAATTGAAAGAATTACTGGCACAGGCCCTTGAACCGGTTTTGGAGCGTCCAGCAGAAGATATTATGGGGGATATAGACAAAATATTTCGTGTTAACTCTTGGATTGCAAGACAAAGTTTCAAGTTTCAAGTTTTATTTAATTTGTATACTGCCCTTCTCCTTGGTAGGGACTCAGGGCGGTTCACAGGGCATATATAAAAAAGACAATACAAAAATTAAAAAAGATTAAACCCATGCCCAGTTAAAAACAGTAATACAAATCTAAAACGACAAATTAAAACCCATAATCCCCCGTCAGGCCAGACCAGCCATTTCAAATAGGTGGGTCTTCAGGCCACGACGGAAAGTTCGGAGGTCTGATGCCGTCCGGAGCTCCACCGGCAGTTGGTTCCATAATACCGGAGCGCCCACAGAGAAGGCCCTCCCCCTGGGGGCCACCAGTCGGCATTCCTTGACTGGCGGCACCCTGAGGAGGCCCTCTCTGTGGGAACGCACAGGGCGGAGGGGAGTTGATGCCGGCAGCAGGTGGTCCCTGAGGTATCCCGGACCCATGCCATGTAGGGACTTAAAGATCGTAACCAAAACCTTGAACCTCACCCGAAGGCTGCTGCTTTATCATCAATTAGTGATTGGTTTAATTTAACACAAGGGAGATTATTAAATCTTGAGGGTCATGATTTGTTATTTGGTTGGCATGCATATTTATTGTATGATAAGAAGGTGGATAATGTTTTTAAGATACATATATTAAGGTATGCTCTGTAGCGAGTATGGAAAAAATATCGACATAAGTTAAATTATAAAATACCAATTTGGGCAATACCTAAACATGCAATAGAAAATATAAATGTTGGATTTAAACATGATGTGATTACATACAAAGAAATTTTAAGGATAGAAAGGAATGTATGGCAATTAAAGCCATATAATATTTTAAAAGAAGAAAAGATTGTACAAACTTGGTTTCAGTATGGGCAGTTACAAGCAAGATGGAAAGAAGATCAGAAAGTTGGTATTTCGATAACTGATGGAAATTTGGTAAAACAAATTAGAGATCAAGGTCAAGCACATATAAGAAGGATATATCTTGCATTGATAGAAATTGATTCAGAGACAGAACTTGTTAAAGATTGTATGATAAAGTGGGCCCAGAACTTTCAGGAGGTTATAACAATGGATACTTGGGAAAAGATTTGGGTGAGAAATGCAAAATTTACACAAGCCCAAAATTTAAGAGAGAATTTTTATAAAATGTTTTATAGATGGCATTTAGATCCCAAAAAATTAGCAAGTATGTATCCGAACTACCAGCCTAAATGTTGGAGGTGTGGTAGTGAAGATGCAACGTATTTTCATATATGGTGGACCTGTAAAAAGGTTAAAGCTTTTTGGATCAAAATTTGGTGGAATATGCAGAAGATATTTAAGAGAAGGATAAAGTTTTCTCTGCAATTGTTCTTACTGGGTATTATTACTGATACTACTGTTGTGGACATTAAATTGATGTTGAATTTAATTACGGCAGCAAGACTTTTAGTAGGGCAATATTGGAAGAAGGAAGGAAGGTAATCTAAAAATAGTTAACAAGCATTATATATGGACATTTGGAACATTAAGCTTGGACTTGGAATGTGAGAAAAATAGGAGATGGTTAAAGAGCCCTTTAAAAACCATGTTTGGTTGGAATCACCTCATGATTTTTCTCGCTTCTTCCAGGACAAGCCATATGTCTAAATGAATGTTGTTTTTACTAGTATCTGTGTATATATGTCTGTGTTGTTCTGTGTTATTACAAGACTTGGAAAAGGGTCAAAACCCCCTCTGATAACACCAAACAAAAGGCCTTATTTAAAAATGTATGGTTTGCCTGGAGAAAGTATGAAATGAAATTTTGGTATGTGAAATTGTTTATGCAAGCAGTCAGAATGGAAGTGAATGAGTTAATTTGCTGATATACAAATGTGTGTGTGTTAGCCCTCAAACACTACCCACCCCATCCCAGGCTGTGAAAGGAATAGTAAATTGCAGATTTTATTGTTGTAAAAGTAAATGCAAAATGCATTGAAAGACAGAAAAAAAATTCAGTGGTGAGATTTTTGTAAAATTTCTTTTATTTTTTTTCTCCTGTCTCTTTCTCCCCCCCCTCCCTGTTACTTTAAGAGTGAGAGAAAGAAAGACAGAAGGGGGGGTTGTTTTAACTGTTTTTTCCCCTCTGTTTAAATTTCTGGTCTGAGGAAGGGGGGTGGATGTGAAATTTAATGCCCACTCTTGCAGTTTCAACTTGCAATTTTTTGAATGAGGATACAGTAATTGTTGGACAATTTTTTGGGAAATCTTTGAGTTTTAGTTAGACCTATATATATATATATCATCACCCAAAAGAAATTACTATGAATTGTTTTGCTTACATTTGTAGCTGTTTTGGTCTACTTGATGGAAGTTTGTTTCCATCTGAATGGAATCTGGTTAAATTGGGATTTGACTAACTGTATATTAAAAGCAATACTAGAGTTTGATATAAAACTGTTTCAGTACTCAGAATATCTCATTAAGCTTGTTTATTTTTTTGTGGAGTTGGGTTTTTTTGTTTTGTTTTTTTGTTTTTATGCCTGTGTGCAGGAAACACTGATAGAAAATAATACCTAAGAGAATTGAAGGAATTGTAATTCAACCCTTGTTTAAAACGAATGGGTTGATAAAATGAGCTATGTTGTTTTGAATAAAGATTTGTATGCAAACAGACTCAAGGAGAGTTTGGTGAGCGCTCCCTTGCTGGCTCTTTACTAACCAATTCTTTTGTAAATACAGACAAAGGAATGGCTAGGAGAGAGGGATTTTACCCAGAAGTGGGGGGAAAGAGGCAGCCAGTGGCATTTTTGTTTACAGTTGACATTTGAGAAGTCTTGGTGTTAAGTGTGGGCCATCTTAAAATCAGAAAGCCAAAAGGAGGTTGTTGTGTACTGGGTTCTTGCTGGAAAGCAGGAGACAAGGCGAGAGAGTTCAGGCAGGAACTGAACTGAGAAACAAGGCTGCAATGCAGCTATTTATACTCTGGTCAATAGGTAGCGGCCAATAGGTTTAAAAGAACCTATTGCCGCCCTAGAGCCAACCAATGGTGGTCCTGGAGACGGTCTGTCTGAGGAGCCAGCAACCGTTACCCAACTCCTTGCTTAAGCATTCAAAACCCATGTGGTACAGTTTAAACAAACTAGGCCCAATACATTACACCCCTCCCCCCTAGAATGTACACACATTATAATAAACAATAGTAGAAAATAAAATACAGCAGTTTACAATATTTGCAATAGTATAAAACAATAGTAGGAAATAAGTACAGCACTGTGCAAATGTTTTCAATAGTACAGATACTTTTCCTGAACAGGAGACAAGTACAGAAGTCAGATAGCACTTGCAGTAGTACAATTACTTAAGGACAAAATCCTGCAAATAAGCTGCAGGCTTACGTGACCTTGTAGATCACCTGGGGGATCCAGGCAACTCCCAGCTTGCCCACCAGGCTGGGTAGACCAGGACCCATGAGTCCGTGAGAGTCATGCTGACTCGAGTCCCTCTGACTGGCCATTCCCAGTTGACCCAAGACAAAGTCCATCGTTGGAGCAGAATTAGCACAGTGACTGTCTTGGTCGGGTTGACTTGACCCGTCAGGGGACCCATGTTGCACTCCCAAGCTTTGCCCATCTACGACCACCTCCCCGTTGTTCTGACTGCTACAGTCCTCAGGGCATGTGAATTGCCCCGCTTGGCTGCCAGTTTCTGGCTCTGGGAATGGATCCATCATGAGGTCCTCACTTTGTGGCTGTTCTGGGAACCGCTTCTGCAACTGATCAATATGGTGGCGAACGACTTGCCCGCCATTCAGTGCCACCTCATATGAGAGGGGCCCCGAGACTTTAGCAATTTTACCTTGCACCCACAAGTTCCCATGCCCATAGTTCCGGGCCCACACCCCATCACCCACTTGCAACCCCCTCGGAGGCTTTGGGTGAGAGGCGTCTGCTGCCACCGGTCTGGGTGCAGCCTGTCCAGTTTACTGATGAGCCTTTTTCCCCAGCGAAGTTCTGCTGGGCTCTTGCCTGTTGCTGTGCAAGGCGTTGTGTGCTGGCAAAGCAAAAAATCAGCCAGCCTGTGGTGCCAATCCCCAGTCACTATGTGCTTGAGTGACTCCTTTGTAGTGCGCACCATCCGTTCGGCCTGCCCGTTACTCGAAGAGTGAAAGGGAGCCGATGTAGCATGCCTAATGAAGTTAGTCCTCAAGAAGACTTGAAACTCTGCCGCTGTGAACTAGGCCCCGTTATCAGACACTATGACGTCCAGCAGCCTGTGTGTTGCAAAAAGCTTTCTAAGCACCTGGATGGTCCTAGCAATAGTTATACTTGCGATTGGAATAACTTCCAGCCATTTAGAGTGGCTGTTGACCACTATCAAAAATAGCTGTCCCTGAAAGGGCCCAGTGAAGTTGATGTGAATCCTCAACCAAGGAGTGTGTGTCTCCTCCCATCTGTGAACAGGAGTGTGTGGCATTTCTGGCCTGGACTGTTGACACGTGTAACACCTGTGTACTTGAGCCTCAACAGCCTTATCTAACCCAGGCCACCATTAAGATAATGCAAGATATACGTGAAAGAGGTGGTCTCAAAATGCCCAACTTTAAATTATACTATGAAGCTGCTGCTTTGTCAGCGATAAGTGATTGGATTAATTTAACACAAGGAAGATTATTAAATCTTGAAGGTCATGATTTGTTATTTGGCTGGCATGCATATCTATTGTATGATAAGAAGGTGGATAATGTGTTTAAGGTGCATATTTTAAGACATGCTCTGTTGCGAGTTTGGAAAAAGTATAGACACAAGTTAAATTATAAGATACCTCTATGGGCAATACTGAAACACGCAATAGAAAATATAAATGTTGGGTTTAAACATGATGTGACTACATATAAGGAAATTTTAAGTTTGGAAAGGAATGTATGGCATTTGAAGCCGTATAACCTTTTACGAGGAGAAAAGATTGTTCAAACCTGGTTTCAGTATGGGCAATTACAGGCCAGGTGGAAAGAAGATCAGAAAATTGGTTTTTCAATGACTGATGAAAATTTGGTAAAGCAAATTAGAAATCAGGGTCAAGCACATATCAAACGGATATATCTTGCATTGATAGAAATTGATTCAGAGACAGAACTTGTTAAAGATTGCATGATAAAGTGGGCTCAGAATATTCAAGAAGTTATTACAATGGATACTTGGGAAAAGATTTGGGTGAGAAATGCAAAATTTACGCAAGCCCAAAATTTAAGAGAGAATTTTTATAAAATGTTTTATAGATGGCATTTAGATCCCAAAAAATTAGCAAGTATGTATCCGAACTACCAGCCTAAATGTTGGAGGTGTGGTAGTGAAGATGCAACGTATTTTCATATATGGTGGACCTGTAAAAAGGTTAAAGCTTTTTGGATCAAAATTTTGTGGAATATGCAGAAAATATTTAAGAGAAGGATAAAGTTTTCTCTGCAATTGTTCTTACTGGGTATTATTACTGATACTACTGTTGTGGACATTAAATTGATGTTGAATTTAATTACGGCAGCAAGACTTTTAGTAGGGCAATATTGGAAGAAGGAAGAACTGCCGACTATAGAAGAATGGACTTTAAAAGTTTCCAACCTGGTGGAAATGGCAAAGATTTCGGCGTATTTGAAGGACCATTCGCAACAGACATATATTGTGGAGTGGAAAAAATGGATTGATTACATCCAGAATAAATATGGGACTAAAAAGTTTCATTTAGCATTTGAATAAGTATTGATGTGATATTTATATTGCTTGTAGTCATTTTACAAGAGTTAAAGTGCGATAGACTTAATTACTCATTGTTGTTAGCATATGGTAGATTATGATTGTTTTTATTTTTATACCTTGTATTTAGCTCTGGGAAGTCGGGGAGGGAGGAAGGGGAGGGGGGGAGGGTTGGGTTGGGTTGGGAAGGGGGTGGGTGGGTTGGGAGGGGTTGTTTTGTTAAAGATAAAATGTATTGAAAAACTTTTCAATTAAAGACACTTTTAACAATTGGGCCAAACTAAGACCCTCAGATATAATCCTAATGGACTTCCAAAATGCTCACGTTAAAGTTAAGGGAGAAGCCACTTTGTTGGTAAAGTTTAAAGGGTTTTGGGGGCACCTGGATTTAATACTAGCAGGGGGCCAGAGAACAAGTCTCATTGGACTCAATTGGTTTGATGCCTTAGGTATTCAGATTACTGGCATAAACCGGGCACAAACTGCAGACCTCGCATCAGTATGCAAGGAATATGCGGATGTTTTTGATTCAACACTTGGAACATACACAGGCCTGCCTATCTCATTTAAGCTAGATCCCAACATAGTTCCAATCAGGGTTAAGCCTCGTAGGGTCCCCTTTGCCTTAAAACATAAAATCGATTCCAAAATCGATAAGCTTGTAGAACAGGGCGTGTTACAGCCTGTTGATGGTGGGGAGTGGGAAACTCCTATAGTCACTCCACTTAAAGTCAACGGGGAAATTCGCATTTGTGCTGACTATAAATGCACTCTAAATAAAGCCCTCAAGCAACATGCTTACCCGGTTCCAGTGGTCAACCATATTTTAGCCTCCTTGCAAGGGTGTACTATTTTTCCTAAACTTGATTTAGCACAGGCCTATCTGCAGTTGCTGGTTGATGAGGCAACCAGCGATCAAGACTCACAGGGGGGCTTTCAAACTAAAACGCTTACAATTTGAAGTCAGTATTGCACCGGGTATTTTTCATGGAATCATGGAGTACTCAAGGGTATTCAGGGCGTCTGCCCTTATTTTGATGATGTTCTTATTGTAGGGGAATCCCCAGAATTGTTGGCCAGTAGGCTCAGGGCTCTCATGCAGAGGCTTTGCGAAGCAGGCCTCAAATTAAAAAAGAACAAGTGTAGTATTGGGGTTTCTTCAACAGAATTCCTGGGTTTCCAAATTGATGCTAACGGCATTCACCCCGCTGATTCTAAAGTGAAGGCCATTAAAATGGCTCCTAGGCCCAAATCCAAAGGAGAGCTACAAGCATTCTTGGGTCTCCTAAACTACCACACATTTCTACCTCATAAGGCTGCAATAGCAGAGCCCCTCCACAGGCTTCTAGATAAGAAAGCTCCATGGAAATGGACTAACTTACATGAAAAAAGTTTCCAGGTCTTAAAAGCACTATTGTCAGAAAAGTCCACTGTAATTCACTACAGACTCTTTGTCTAAACCTGTATGTTTTGCATGTGATGCATCTCCCTATGGGGTGGGGGCAGTTTTAAGTCACATAGAAAAAAATGGAAAAAGAGGTTTCTATAGCATTTTACTCAAGGACTTTGTCCTCTGCTGAGTGCAACTATGCTCAGATTGACAAAGAGGCCCTGCATACAATTTTAAATTAATTGTATTAATTTAAATTAAATTAATTCACAAACCGGGCAAGGAAATGGGCCATGCGGATGGCCTCAGCAGAGTACCACTGCCACTGATGGATCCAGATCTGGCTCCAGCTGGTAGAATATTGTCCATTTTATTTGTTTGTTTGTTTGTTTATTAGATTTATATGCCGCCCTTCTCCCGAAGGACTCAGGGCGGTATACAGGGCAATTAAAATACAGCATACAAAAGTTAAAATAGATTAAATTAAATTAGCCCCAAACAAATAAATTAAATAAATTAAATAAATAAAAAATAAATTACAATTTTAGACCCTAATCCCTCAGTCCAGGCTGGCAAGCTCAAATAACCAGGTTTTCAGGTCACAGCGAAAAGAGCGAAGGTCAAGAGCCATCCGGAGCTCCACAGGCAGCTGATTCCAGAGGGCAGGCGCGCCCACAGAGAATGCTCTCCCCCTGGGGGCCGCCAGCCGGCACTCCCTGACCGACGGCACCCTGAGGAGACCCTCTCTGTGGGAGCGCATGGGGTGATGGGAAATAGACGCCGGCAGCAGGTGCTCCCGTAAATAATCCAGACCCATGCCATTTAGGGCTTTATAGGTCATCACCAGCACCTTGAATCTCACCCGGAAGACAACTGGAAGCCAATGCAGCTCGCGGAGAAGAGGCGTTACATGGGAGTATCGGGAGACCCCCATCACAACTCACGCGGCCGCATTCTGCACCAGCTGAAGCTTCCGAGTGGTCCTCAAGGGCAGCCTCATGTAGAGAGCACTGCAGTAGTCTATTCGAGAGGTCACAAGCACATGAGTGACTGTACGTAAGACATCCCGGTCCAGATAGGGCCACAACTGGCGCATCAGTCGAACCTGGGCAAAAGCCCCCCTGGCCACAGCTCCTATATGATCTTCCAAACTTAGCTGTGAGTCAAGGAGGACGCCCAAGTTGTGAGCCCTATCTACAGGGGGTAACACCTCAACCCCCCATAGTTAAAGATGGAATAGGCTGGATTGCCCAAGATGCCAGTACGTACAACCACTCAGTCTTGTCGGGATTAAGTCGAAGCCTGTTCCTCCCCATCCAGACCCAAACTGCCTCCAGGTAGCAGGACATCACGTCGAGGGCATCACTAGGTTGGTTTGGGGTGAATATAAAAAGCTGGGTATCATCAGCATACTGATGATACCCCACCCCAAAACCACGGATGATCTCACCCACCGGCTTCATATAGATATTGAACAGGAGGGGCGAGAGGACCGACCCCTGAGGAACTCCACAAATGAGAGACCTCGAGGCCGACCTCTGCCCCCTGCCAATACCAACTGCAAATGTCCCAGGAGGTAGGAGGAGAACCACTGTAAAACAGTGCCACCCACTCCCAACCCCCTGAGGCACCGCAGTAAGATACCATGGTCGATGGTATCAAAAGCCGCTGAAAGGTCTAATAGGACTAGGACAGAGGAAAAATCCCTGTCCCGAGCCCGCCAGAGATCATTCACCAGTGCGACCAATGCCGTCTCCGTGCTGTACCCGGGCCTAAAACCTGATTGGTACGGGTCCAGATAATCAGCTTCCTCCAGGAACAAAGGGAGCTGATGCGCCACCACGCTCTCAACAACCTTCGCAAGGAAGTGAAGGTTGGAGACCGGATGATAGTTGTTCAAAATAGCCGGGTCCAGGGCAGGCTTCTTGAGGAGGGGCCTCATCACCGCCTCCTTCAAGGCGGCAGAGAAGCTACCCTCTCTCAGCGAAGCAGTTATTACTGCCTGGAGCCAGCCTTGTGTCTAGCCATACACCAGCCAGGAGGGGCACGGGTCCCATAAACACATGGTGGAACTCAGCCTCGCCATGATCCTGTCCACCTCTTCCAGAGTCACAGGGTTGAATTCTTCCCAGATAACATTCCCAAGACCACTCGTCTCCCTCCCGTCAGACTCTGCCCAGTCGGAGTCCAGATCGGCCCGAATCTGAGCGATTTTGTCTGCCAGATGCTGGCTAAACTCCTCGGCATGACCCTGCAAGGGCTCCTCCCTCACCTCCTGATTAAGGAGGGAGCAAGTCACCCTAAACAGGGTGGCCGGGCGATTATCTGCGGACGCGATGAGGGCAGCGAAGTAATTAAACTTCGCTGCCTCCATCGCCGTGAGATAAGACCTCGTAGAGGTTCTTAGCCGCAATCGGTCAGATTCAGACCGGCTGGACCTCCAACAGCTCTCTAGGCCCCGTCTCCGACACTTCATCTCCCGGAGCTCCGTGGAAAACCATGGAGCCCACCGGGATCTGCGTCGGGTCAGGGGCTGCATGGGCACAACGCAGTCGAGTGCCTCCGTGGCTGCCCTCTCCCAGGCATCCACCAAGGCATCGGCCGGGCTGTGAGCGAAGGTGGCATGCACAGATCCAAGCGCCACCTGGAACCGTTCAGGTTCCATTAGGTGCCTGGGGCAGAACCACCTGGTCGGTTCCGCAGCCCAGCGATGAGGGGTGGCAAAGCAGAAGACCAGCTGCAGGAGATGATGATCGGTCCATGACAGGGGTATAATAGCTGGGAAACCCCCTCCCAGATCATCTAGCCACTGACCAGATAAAAAGACAAGGTCGAGTGTGTGACCCCCCCCATGAGTCGGGCCCTGAATTACTTGGGTCAGGTCCATGGCTGTCATGGAGGCCATGAACTCCCGAGCCAACTCTGACGAGCCTCCCAGGGACGGCAGGTTGAAGTCCCCCAGAACCATAAGTCTGGGGAACTCAACCGCCAATCCCGAGAGGATGTCGAGGAGCTCGGGCAGGGCTGCTGCTATGCGGCTGGGCAAAAGGTACGCCAGCAACAAACCCAACTGGGTCCCAGGGCCGCATCTCAGGAGGAGTGACTCACACCCAAATATCTGGACAACAGTGGCCTCCTGCAGACATAAGGTCTCCTTCACAACTACCGCCACACCCCTGCCCCTACCCTGAGCCCGAGGCTGATGAAGCACATGGAAACCTGGTGGCCAAAGTTCGGTCAGAGGGACACCTCCCTCTGGGCCCAACCAGGTCTCCGTAATGCAAGCCAGATCCGCACACTCCTCCTCAACCAAATCTCGAATGAGAGGAGCCTTGGTAACTACGGACCTGGCATTAAAGTACACCAGTCTGAGCTCAGGGGCCTGCTTGCCCCTGCTCCCAGAAACATGGGTCAAATCCGGAGGGTCGGAGCGCACCACCGCTTGAAGATAGCAGGGGCGCGCTCCCCAATGTTGATACGGCCCTCCGTACAGCCCCCTGCTGCCATTCCCAATCATCGTCAGGATCCGCAACCCCACCCCCCGCTCCGGAGACCTGGAGGCACCCAACCCAAGCCCCACCCCACCGTGACCTGTCCCGAGCCTGGACTGAACATCGGTTGGTGGAAGCCCCCCAAATTCCAACCCAGACCGTGATCCAACCCCCCTCCCTAACCCCTTAAAATATTTTGATAAAAAACAAACCAAGGGCTTCTTCCTAGATTTAAACCAGAGGCCACTGTCCATGCCCAACCATCCTTCAGGGTCCCAACAGTTGGGCCCGTCATCAAGAGGAGAAGTGAAAAGAAAAGCAGGTCACACCCAGGAAGGGCGCACAAATCTGTGCAAGTATAGTATAGGCGAGCCATGGATAATCCATGTGGTTCCAGCAAAAGGTAGACAGGTGGTAAATAAAGATGGAATAAATCAGAAGCAACATTGAGGTCCAACACCACCAGTCCAGCTCCACTCTCACTCGAGCTGAATACCTCCAAAACAGGTCGGCAACTGTCTTCTCACCACGGCCACAGGGCTGAACTGGGAAGTGGGATGGAGTCCAAACCCAGGGGAAAAAAGCATACCCTCGCAGATCTCTCACCTCCGAAGAGGGTAGCAGATGATAAATCCAAACCGCCCTCTCAGAGCGACTCATCACCCCGGGTCCTTCTGAGTCATTGGGGTCACAAGAGACAGGATGCACTAAGCAGCAAAAATATGTCCAACGAGCACAAAGGCCATTTGATGACACGGTTGGAGAGATGTCCCGGCTGCAAATAAAGTCCTTCTCCATATAGACGAAAGGGGCCAAGCGACAAGCGGGTATGACCCCAGGCAATGCCATGCTGACAGACCTGTGCCGGCACACCCCACCACGAAGGGGAGGGCCATGACAGCCACAACTCCAGGGCGCGGTTGGCGGGCCAATGCTAACCAAAAACAGGCCAGCACAACGCCCCCAGCCACGAACCTGGCAGGCAGCCAAATCGACTCAAGTCCCTCAAAGGCAGCAAATCTTGACCGGCGTAGGGGTCCCCCACCTGGGTATCCTCCTCGCCGGCCTCTGATAGCTGCCTTAGGACAGGCGGGGGAGATAGGTTGAGGTCCCCCGCCAATCTTCCACCAGGCGCCTGGCTGGCCTCTCAGGACGTGGGCGATGCGAAGATGGCACATGCCGCCCGACAGCCAGCAGCAAAGTCCATCGCGCACACGCGCTCCCGGCCACCGGGAGCAAGCCGCGCATTCCGACTCACCCCCTTTGCCGCAGTTCTTCAAGCCGCTCCAAGCCGCTCCAAGCTGCGGCTCTAACAGCCCCCAAAATAAGCTGATCGGGGTGTTTCAAGCCATGGCTCTTCAGGCCTCAGCCGTGGCCTCTCAACAGGCCGCCGCAGTTCCCAGGCCCCAGGCCTCATTACGCCGATGCAGAGGGCAGCGGCACCGCGAAAAAAACGGCTGTGAAGCCATCTATCTGTCTCAGCCCTAGCACAGAGGCCAAAAAACAAATGCCTCCGTGGGGCTCCGCAGACTGCAGCTAGAGCTGAAACTCCTCATGGAGCTCAGCTGAGCACGTCCGCCATCATGGACATGCGCAAAAAAAAATGTCCATTCAGGGAACATTGCTGCTGAAACTGCCACAGATAAAATACTTAGTAGAGTGTTCTCATGGGTATACACAGGCTGGTTAGATAAAAGTCCAGGCTCAGAATTTCAAAGCTATTTTATCAGGAGGCATGAGGCATATCAGGAGGCATAAAGGGTGCATTTTATGGGGAAACAGAGTCATAATTCCCACTTCCCTAAGAGACAGGGTCTTACACTCCTTACATGAGGCCATCCAGGCATTGTCAGAATGAAAGCTTTAGCTAGAAGCTACCTCTGGTGGCCTGGCCTTGATAAGGACATTGAGGCTCAAGTCCATGGTTGTTATATATGCCAGCAATCTAGGCCTGAAATGCCACAGGCATGAGGCATATCAGGAGGCATAAAGGGTGCATTTCATGGGGAAACAGAGTCATAATTCCCACTTCCCTAAGAGACAGGGTCTTACACTCCTTACATGAGGCCATCCAGGCATTGTCAGAATGAAAGCTTTAGCTAGAAGCTACCTCTGGTGGCCTGGCCTTGATAAGGACATTGAGGCTCAAGTCCATGGTTGTTATACATGCCAGCAATCTAGGCCTGAAATGCCACAGGCTCCAGTTCACAGGTGGGAGGAAATGCACACTCCCTGGTCCCGGGTTCACATAGACTACGCTGAGCCTTTTCAGGGACAGCTCTTCCTTATAGTAGTGGATAGCCACTCCAAATGGCTGGAAGTAATTCCAGTTCCTAACATGACTACTGCTAGGACCATCCAGGTGCTAGGAAAACTCTTTGCCACACATGGGTTGCCAGATGTCTTAGTTTCAGACAATGGGGCCCAATTCACTGCTGCTGAATTTCAGGCCTTCCTTAGAGCTAATCTCATCAGACATGCAGCATCTGCGCCTTTTCATCCATCTTCTAATGGTCAAGGTGAATGCATGTTGAGGACAATAAAGGAGGCACTCAAGCGCATTGTCACAGGTGACTGGCATCACAGATTGGCAGATTTTTTACTCTGCCAGCATTCTACACCCTGCATTGCCACAGGCAAAAGTCCTGCAGAACTATATTGGAGGAGGCGATTGATCACTAAACTGGACAGGTTGCATCCAGATAGAGTGGTAGCAGAAGCCTCTCGACCAAAACCCCTGAGGGGGCTGCACATGGGCGATTGGGTTTGGGCCAGGAACTATGGTCAAGGGAATCTGTGGGTTCCTGGTCAAATTACCAAGGCATCCGGACCCCTATCTTATGAAGTGGGGTTGGAGGGAGGGTGAGTTATCAGACTCAGGAAACGGTTTCCAGAATGGCCACTAAGCAAGGACTGCAACATAAGTTCCTCCCAAGGTCCTCAAACTTGTGGCCAAGCCAGCCCTCACATGGACTACCAGGACTTTTCCTTCGTAACTGAGGAGGAACTAGAGGGAGAACTGGGGAGCTCTGGAGTGCAACATGGACCCCCTGAAGGAGCAAGCCAACCGAACTTCAGCAACCGCTGTGTCTACTCTGCCAAACAGTCTGACTCTGGGGTGGGCCAACCTGGAGGGGCCAGACAGAGTGCATCGAATCCCCTTGACTCAGGAGCACAAAAGGACACAAGTCTACCCAGCCCACTGGGTAAGGTGGTAGACCACAAAGTGATTGGAACTCCGAGACGTTCCTCTAGGGCACACAAGCCTCCTTCATATCTTGCAGATTACGTTGTAAAATAAAGAGCTATATATTGTTGTAAATCCTGTTGCCACTACACTACAGAAACTAGTGCTATGATGTAACTGTTTTAAAGTACCATTTTGGTAGCCTATTCATTCAGACGTTGTTTAATAACATTGTAATCCACATTGTCTTTTTTAGTATTATTATCACTTTTACTTTAGTGTGTTTGGATATTGAGTCGTGACAATTGTTGAGACTAAAGGTAAAGGTAAAGGTTCCCCCGCACATGTGTGCTAGTCGTTTCCGACTCTAGGGGCCGGTGCTCATCTCCGTTTCAAAGCCGAAGAGCCAGCGCTTGTCCGAGGACATCTCCGTGGTCATGTGGCCGGCATGACTAGACGCCAAAGGCGCACGGAACGCTGTTACCTTCCCACCGTAGTGGTCCCTATTTTTCTACTTGCATTTTTACGTGCTTTCGAACTGCTAGGTGGGCAGAAGCTGGGACGAGTAACAGGCGCTCACTCTGCTACGCGGCACTCGGGATTCGACCCGCCAAACTGCCGACCTTCCGATCGACAAGCTCAGCGTCCTAACCCACTGAGCCACCGCGTCTAAGACTAATTGGTGTTATTATGATCTGATCTAAGATGGGAAGGGTGTTATGTACTGGGCTTTTTGAGGGAATACCACCTGGGTTGCTGGAGCAGCTAGGCTCTCCAGCAACCCAGACTACAAGTCTCCTGTGCTGCAATTGGCTATTTCCAGGCAGCAATGGTTGATTCAAACTTATTGGCTGCCGCCTAGGGGCTAGACTATATATTGTGGCTAGTTGCAGCCATTTCCCCCAATACAGTTCCAGCACGAAGTAAGCAATGAGTTACCCTGTACTCTGTTCTGTGTCTTCATTCCTGCGCCAAAGAACCCACTATTTAACAAGAACCATAACAATGGAGATAAGATTGTAAGGGATGGATAGAAATTGAAGTTTCTTAGTGGTGGCGTGTATTGTGAAAAAGTATAAAATGCCTACTTTGAAACTTGCTCAGGGCGCTCTTTGAACCCAATCCAATTTGGGAAGGGTGTAAGAGGCCGTGTTTGCAAACGCTTTTCTTTTTTTATATTCAATTTTTTTTTCAATAAATCTTTGTTAGCCAGACTTGTCTTCCAGTTGTGATTTATCAAATTTTGGGTTTTTAAATCTCACACTCTACATAGAATGTTTTGTATTTTATGTAACCATCCTAACACGGGTTCCTGGATTCTCACACCCGTTTCACGCACTATGTGAACGCAAATGACCACATGGGAGCACAGTACAATTTCCACCAGGTCACTATGCCCGTCTCAATAGGATTTATTTCTTTAGTCACTTCCCATAAAAGGCAAATTAATAGCAATCGCCCAATCGACAGAAGCGGCCTAGTCCAGGGACCATCAGCAACAGCCTAAGCCCGAAGAAAAAAGCCATGTTGGCGCGGGTGCATTCTCTCCCGAGGACCTATATGTACGACTCGCCTCCTGGGAGTTGTAGTTCTCAATCTCTCTTCGCCAATGCAGGTAGACAAACAGAAAGACTCGATATTCCATCACGCCAAAGGAGGGACGGGACGGGAAAAAGCGCAAGGGGCGGAGCTTGTCGAGTATAGGGCGTGAACCTCCGAAACAGAGGGCGAGCCAATATATAGACGCGGGTACCCTGGGAGTTGTAGTGCTCTCGGGGAAGACGCTCACGGAAGCCCGTGGATTCTGGCTCAAGAAAAACTACACTTCCCATCGGACGTAATAGCTTGCCTTTGTCCTGATGCGCGCGCAGAGCATCCGGGCCTACTGCAGCTGTGGAGTTGGATCGTGAGGCGACGAAAGGCAGGCGAGAGCGGACCGCGCCTCGGCGGTGAGTGAGAGGCCGCAGGCTCTTCTTTCTCATACCCCTAATCCTGGACTTCCCAAAGTGCGCGGGGACCGGGATTTGGCGTGGCCTTCCGCTGCGCGGCTGGAGGGCGTCAGGGAAGGCCTGGCGCATGGGGGAGGGGCTCTCGGGGAGCTCGTGGACCTTCCCTCTCCCCCCCCCCACCTGCCAGCGTAGGCCTTCCGTCGGCCCGGCGCCTCTCCCCCTCCCCTCCCGCGGGCGGAGAAGATACTCGGGCTGAGGCGCTGACGGGCGCGGACTCGCCAGGCCTGGTCGCTCCGTGGGAGGGCCTCCCAGGGCGGCGGGGGGGGGGCGAGCGAGGAAAGGAACCGGCAGCGTGAGTGCAACGTTTCCCGGCTGCGCGCGCGCCCCAAGCCGAGGGCCTCCCTCGCTTGTTCGGAGGGCCTCAGCTAAAATTCGGTTGGCAGCGCCAAAACCGGGCGGACGGTGGCTGCAGCCGAGCTCCTTCGGCTCCAGCTGGCGTGGCCTTCCTTGTGCTGGGCGTCCTAGCCTCGTAACGCGGTTCCTGAGGTCGCCCGCTGGTTAGCTCGACCTCCCCAGGCGGCCCCCACGCTGCGCGGGCGCGGCGGCCCCGGAATGCCTTTCGGTAGTCCCGCCCGGGCGCCCGTTTGGTCAGCCCGGCTCGTCTGTTGCGGGAGGCTATGGGAGAAGAGCGGTTTTATGGCATTTATTATTTATTTCACAGTAATTTAATGATGGTGAGAAGTTTCCTCTAGGAAATGCCCCGTAAAATTGATTCATCTAGTTAAGGTCCTTAACTAGTGGGATACCGAGTGGGATACTCGGAGTGCGCATTTTGAAATCTGGCCCGGGAAAGGCGGCCTAACTCTCGCTGGCTTCTGGCCGCCCTCGGACTGGAGTGGTGTGGCTGCCACGGGGGTTGCTCGTTTTCAAAATGGCTCCCAAGTGGGTTTCCTCGGTCTCGACACAAAGAAGCCTGGGGGGCAGCCACGGGGCTGACAGGCGTCCGAAGCGACGTCCGGGCACACGGCTGCCATTTCCGTGGAATAATCGGGCATCGGCCCTGATCGTGGGCTCGCCTGGCCTGGTTCAAGGGTGTCTGATTGGCTGTGGGTTTTCTTGTCTGCTGCAATGCTTAGAGCCCTGAACATTTGAAAGATTAGTGAAATGGGTATTACATGAAATGATGTGTGTGTGACAGTAGACAGTAGATTTTTTAATGGAGATTTGAGATTTGTGGCGGGTCATGAGATAGGGAAGTAGTGCACAGGAGTTTTACATTTTATGCAGTTTTACAACATTTGAGTAATTTATATGGAATTACAATGCATTGATGGCTAAGAAATTCTGTTTTAAATATAGACATTGCCCCATGCAAACACAAAAACAAAAATACTCCACTTGCATTGAGCATAAGCACGGAATGCAGGTAGTTCTCATTTAATGACTGTTCAAACTTACAAAAGCCCTGGAAAAAGTGACATGGCCACTTTTCATACTTATGACCTTTGCAGCATCCTCATGGTCATGTGATCAAAATTCAGGTGCTTGGCAACTGGCATGTATTTATAAGATGGCTAGAAATAGAATAGTAATGATATGCAAAATGTTACTTGCAGGAACTATTTTGTGCATGGAATAGCGGTTGGGTTCATATGTAGGCTGAAACTAGATTCTAGACAGAAAGGTTGGCAGGGGCAGAGCAGAAAAGAGCCAAGGATATTGGCGATTAAGAGAAGATAAGAAAACGGAAAGTAGAGCAGGTGGTCTGGTTGGATGTGCTACTCTTGAAGCCAATGGTGAACAGAGAGAAGGTATCGGGAAGTTGATGGGCCAGTTGGACATGCTGCACTTGACCAATTTGCTGTAGCTTGAATTTTGAGCTTCAAGCACAGCATATCCAAAGGGTTATTTTTCCTCATTCTTCCTAGTCCATATTTTATTTCCAACTAATTATATTGTATTGCGAATTTTTCACCCTAATTCAGTTTTTTCTGATCAGTTGAGTAATTTATAGAATTTTTTTTGCCACGGAAATCATTCTCAAAATTCTTCATTTGACATAACTTGAATTCAAATTTTGTTTTGATTTCCAGCTTTGGGCTATAAATTATTTTGCTTCTTGCTGTTCTGTATGATACTTTTTTCCCGTGTAGCACCTCTTCTCCGCGAGCTGCATTGGCTTCCGGTTGCCCTCCGAGTGAGATTCAAGGTGCTGGTGATGACCTATAAAGCCCTAAATGGCTTGGGTCTGGATTATCTGAAGGAGCACCTGCTGCTGGCATCAACTTCCCATCGTCCTGTGCGCTCCCACAGGGAGGGCCTTCTTAGGGTACCGCTGGTGAAGGATTGCCGGCGGGCAACACCCAGGGAGAGGGCCTTCTCTGTGGGTGCGCCTGCCCTTTGGAACCAACTTCCGATGGAACTTAGGACTGCCTCCGACCTCCGCTCATTCCACCGGGACCTGAAAACCTGGCTCTTTGAGCTATCTGGTCTGGACTGAGGGGTTTAATGTCGGGCCTAGACTGAAGGGTTTTAATTGGGTTTTAATGTTTTAACTTTTTAAACTTTGGGCTTTAAATTTAATTAATTGTTTTAAATTTTTTAACTTTTGTATGGTATGATTTTAATTGCCTTGTAAACCGCCCTGAGTCCTACGGGTATAGGGCGGTATATAAGTCAAAATAATAAATAAATAAAATGTCTGAATTCTGAAATGGGCAGTTTATAATTCCATAAAGGAATTATAAGATAGAAGTTTTGTGAGTTGCTCAGAACCAAGGAATCTGTCTGAAGAAAAACCGGATCACATTCTGTGTGGTAGTTAGATTCTACAAGCAATCCTCGGCTTACAATAATTTGTTTAATGACTATTCAAAGTTAAAGTGACTTATGAGCAGGTTTCACACTTATGACCGTTGCAGCATCCCCACAGTCATATGATCAAACTTTGGGTGCTTGGCCACCGGGATGTATTTATGATGATTGCAGCATCCCAGGTCATGTGGTTGCCATTTGTAACCTCAGTTAACTTCCAGCAAATACAGTTAATGGGGGAAGCCAGATTCGCTTAATGACCTCATGGTTCACTTAATGGATTTGCTTAAAAACCATGGCAGAAGTTGTAAAATGGGGCATAACTCATTTAACAACTCTCTTGCTTAACATTGGAAGTTTTGGGCTCAATTGTAGTTGTAGGTTGTGGACTTCCTGTGTTGTATTATTTTTATGCGATATAATGTCTTCTGGCTTGCTGACAACTATTAAAATGAAGGAGATTTGTTCCTCTCGAGCTAAGTGAATTTCTTCTGCATGGAGTTAATTGATGTAAGAAAAACTGCTATTTAAGATAATCAGAATGGAAATTGCTGCAGCAGATTCACTGGGCAGAAAGATTTCCATGTGGAAGAAGGTAGAACAGGTATGGGTTATTTGAGCTTGCTGCAGTGCTCTGTCTTATCGGAAGCTTCTGAATCACAAGCAAGCAGAATTATCCTTTTAATTTATTTAAAATGAGTAATTTTCAGCATTTGTAAGATTCCAGTCCAAGGAAACTTTGATCTGAATATTACAGGGTTATAATATCAATTTTAACAGTTTGCAGCTATAGGAAGTTTTGATTTAAATTTTATGCAGATACTTCTCTTTCTCAAACATTTTAATTTATAAATCAGTATAGTTTCAAATTGACTGTTTTAAAATGATGGCTAACAGTTTCATTATTGATGTAACAGGAAGAAGGATTATTTTTTGTTGTTGACCTGATTCCAGTTTTAGACGTTTTGGTCCACTGTGGTTCTGCATATGCCACTATTGAGTTTTTGCATCTTAAAAAATGGAATTAAAGAAGGTTACCTTTGAAAATAGAAATGATGAATCTGCAGAACATTGTTTATGTTATCATAAAGTGACTTGTGTAGACTTAAAACCGATATATCCAGTTGGGGACAGTTGTGAGGAAAAGCATGTTCTTTTCCTTTTGCTGTCAACTACAGCAGTTTTATTAAAATACAATTCTTTGGTTGAAGTGTAAAGGGAAACTTTGACCTAATGTAAGCCATGACATTTATGATGAACCCTCTATTAAAGGCAAAGAGGGATTGGGCAAGAGAGAAACACCCAAACACATCCTTAGTGACATTTGTTTTACTTTGGGCTGTTGGAAGAAACTGTTGTGCCAGAAAGGCAATAAAGGGAAGTAAGGGACTACTAAAGTTGAGGATTGTTGAAACTTTAAGGTTTAAAGCTTAAAAGAGCAATAGTAATTTTTCAACTTTGTGGGCAGTCCACTTTTCTTTTAAATAAATATACTGCTCAAAAAAATAAAGGGAACAGAAAATAAGACATCCTACTATTAAATACAGTACATTGTGTTGTTTAAGTGTTCCCTTTATTTTTTTGAGCAGTATACTTTTCATATAAATTTTTGTGCAACAGCTTTTCCTTTTCGTACAAGAGATTGGTGCTGTCTTGCTCCTCGCCCAAGGATAAACTCCTGAATCTAAATTCATTTGGATCTCACGCTAAGAAGGTGAAGAAATTTGCATGGATAACTTGTCTACTCATCGAAAAGTTTGTCCTTGCCAACAATTTGTAACTATATAAAGTAATTTTAATGTGTATTAATACTGTGATCATTTGAAAATTCAATTTCCTTTTTCTTTGATGAGCTATGATACTTTCTAGGAAGATTTTTAAAACACCGCAGGTCTGTCTTCTGCCTAATACCTGATTAGGAGTGATTTTAACGTGTACAGGTCTGGGTAAAGAAAGTAAAAAATTCAGTCATCAGTTGATTGAATCACTGTCAACTGCATGTTGTGAAGCAGGCTGCATGTTGTCTTAGCTCATTGTTGACAGGATGAGAAGATAAATGGTCCCCTTTCAGATGTGAGATAATTAAAATATTCCTTGAGGATGAGATGAACAGGTGGTGACTTTTTGTTTTCAAAAGCCCAAGCAGGCTACTGCACTGAGGAGGAGTGGTTGGCTTTTTGCCCATTTTGCTGGAGAGGCCCTTTGGGCTTCACTGTGCTGAACAAAAGGTGTTTTCTTTCTGATTAGGGGTAAAAACAACATAAAAGTCAACTTTGTATGTAGGTTTGATTTGCAACAATGACAATTGGAAGGCAAAGCAGATTGCTTCTATTGGCAGAATTCCAAGCCTGATCTGGAAATTCTGGCTCTGCTTGTTAAAAAACACCATGAAACTGATTACTTGTATTATAAAGTAATAATTAATACTACTAATATTAAAATTATAGAAGAATTTACATGGTATACCTAATTTGCATTATAAAAATTCAAAACTGTAGCCATTGTGTATTCAAAAAGTAAAGTTTGCTGTTGTGGCAAACTGCTGGATTAGTTTAGATCACAGGATTGACAGTTAATGTGTTTTACATGACAACTGGCCTGCATTTAAATCATGATGGCAATTGACAACATGTTTTCCTGGAAAGTTTGCATAACAGCTTCAGCAAAAGTCCTCAAATTGGATGTGGTCACATGATGACTGCCTTACAATTGGTGTGACCTACAATCGTAATTCTGGGCTCAATTATGGTCATAAGTTGGGTACAGTATATATTTCCATTTTTATTTCCTGTTCTGTTATGTCAAGATACAAAAGGCAAGTGGGATAATTCACTTTTCAGATTGCAAGGTGAACCTTCCAATGTAGGCCAGTTGGCTAAATGTTTTATATCAATAGTCCCCAACCTTTCAGGCTTGGCGGAGGCGGCAGTGGGGGGGGGGAACAGGAGATGGTTTCTCGCCCACCACTTTCACAGTCCAGTTTCCAATGGACTGCAGCCTGGCACTGGGCAATCGATAGGGGTTGGGGACCCTTTTTTATACATGCCATTCAAGTTCCTAATAGTATTCTGTGCTTGCATGAGGCACAGATGAACAATTCCTGTTAAGTGAACTCAGTGTTCGAGCTAGATAAATTTGTGCCTCAAGCCATCTTTCAAGCTATTTCTTTATATTCATTAAAGTATAACATTTACTGTGTGTGCAGTTGGAAATAAGCACTTACCCTTATTTTGCAGAATTGTTTGCTCTTTCAAGTGGAAGGAGACGTGCCAGTTGACCTTTGATTTCTGTTCAGCCAGAGTTAATTTCAAGGCAAGGTAAGTTTTCCAACAACTTGTCATTGTTAATACTGAAGAGGCTTTGAATGTTGCATACTTGTCATGCAAAATGGTTAAAAACATGTTTTAAAAGCTCATTGTTTTTTCTGTTATATATAGTAGTTCTTGGCTCAGTGACCGTTCAAAATGACTGCTGAAAATAATGGACTTATGACCCATGTCCAAACTTAAGTGCCCCAGTTGTCATGTGATCAAAATTTGGGCATGTGGCAGCCTGCCTCCACTTACAACTGCAGGGGTGCTGCAATTTCCCCCACCTCACCTCTCCCTCCCATGCTATTCTGGCCACCACATTTGGTGGTAGCTCTGGGCCTGGTGCTGAAATAAGAGTCCTGGGACTTTCAGCAGTCCCAGCCAGCTGCCACTGCCCTCCAGCCTCTACTTCAGCCCCAGCACTATCACTGCTTCTGAGAAATACATGCTTCACATTAGGGCCATCTACACCGGTACCATTCTCCAAAGCTGCAGTTGCCCTTCCTGCCCTGTGCTTCACAGGTTCTGTTGTGCCTCACTGACCTTCGCCATCCCACATTGTCTATTTTTTCTAATCATCAAATCCATAGATCGAAATTTCATTTGTTTTTCTGTTTCACACATAAAGTCTGAAAGGGGGTTCCAATCAGCATTAGAATTAATCAGTGTCTTTTCTTTCTTTATTTTATTTATTTTATTTATTTATTTTTGGGACTTATATGCCGCCCTAGGGACGCGGTGGCTCAGTGGGTTAGGACACTGAGCTTGTCGATCAGAAGGTCGGCAGTTTGGCGGGTCGAATCCCGAGTGCCGCGTAACAGAGTGAGCGCCTGTTACTCGTCCCAGCTTCTGCCCACCTAGCAGTTCGAAAGGACATAAAAATGCAAGTAGAAAAATAGGGACCACTCCGGTGGGAAGGTAACAGCGTTCCGTGCGCCTTTGGCGTCTAGTCATGCCGGCCACATGACCACGGAGACGTCCTCGGACAAACGCTGGCTCTTCGGCTATGAAACGGAGATGAGCACCGGCCCCTAGAGTCGGAAACGACTAGCACGCATGTGCGGGGGAACCTTTACCTTTACCTTTTATGCCGCCCTATCTCCCGAAGGACTCAGGGCGGCTAACAACAATAAAAAACAACAATACAAAAATTAAAAAAGAATTAAATAACAGCCCCAAAATAAATTAACTACACAGTTAAAAATTAAAACATATTTAAAAACCCATCATCAATCCAGGTCAGCCTGATGGAAGAAAAAAGTTTTGAGGTCGCGGCGAAAGGACCGGAGGTCCGGGGCCATCCGAAGCTCAAGGGGGAGTTGGTTCCAAAGGGCTGGTGCTCCCACAGAGAAGGCCCTCCCGCTGGGGGTCGCCAGCCGACATTGGCCGACGGCACCCTGAGGCCCTCTCTGTGTGAGCGCACTGGGCGATGGGAAGTCGTCCCCGGTAGCAGACGGTCCTGCAAATATCCCGGGCCTAAGCCATGTACCAGCACCTTAAATCTCGCCCGGAAGACAACTGGTAGCCAATGCAGCTCACGCAGGAGGGGTGTAATATGGGAGTATTGGGATGCTCCCATCACTACCCGCGCGGCCGCATTCTGCACCAGCTGAAGCCTCCGGGTGGTCTTCAAGGGCAGCCCCATGTAGAGAGCATTGCAGTAATCTATCCGAGAGGTAACGAGTGCATGAGTGACCGTATCTCGGTCCAGATAGGGGCGCAACTGGCGCACCAGGCGAACCTGGGCAAATGCCCCCCTGGCCACGACTCCAATATGATCTTCAAAACTGAGTCGTGAGTCCAGGAGGATGCCTAAATTGCGCGCCCTATCAACGGGAGGCAGCACCTCTCCTCCCATAACCAAAGATGGGACCTCTTGGACAAGTCGAGATGCTGGTACGTAAAGCCACTCAGTCTTGGCCGGGTTGAGCTGGAGCCTGTTCTTCCCCATCCAAATCCGTACCGCTTCCAGGCAACGGGACATCACATCGAGGGCATCACTGGCTTGGTTCGGGGTGGAGATAAAGAGCTGGGTATCATCGGCATATTGATGATACCTCACCCCAAGAGCACTTTAAAGAGCACTTTAATCAGAGCTGTCAATTTCACCATCTCGGCCAGCTCCATCAACCTCACCATCCACTCTTCTATTGTGGGAAATGTCAGATCCTTCCATCACTGTACATATAAAAGTCTCACTGCTGTTATATAGAAACAAAGTTCCATGAGTTTTTTGCAACTGTTTTAAAAAAGTTCATCAGAAGGAGTACCTTTGGTTTCAATTGTATATTGGTCTTCAAGAGCTTCTGAATTAAAGTATTTGAATCCATTTTTTCAGTTTTTTTGTATGTCCATCCAGCATGATAAAAAGTTCCCTCTTGTTCACATTTACAACATACATTCAAAGTACCTTTATATACTTTAGGCACTTTTTTCAGTAACAAGTACTACAGCATTTTATGAAAATTCTGTTTAATTCACACTGTGAATTTCAGTCCTTTCATCAACATATTCTCCCATTGTTCCCTTTGAATATCACAACCAAAATTTTTAGCCCATTTTATTATACATTCACATTCATCTTCTCTATCAAATTTTACTAAAAGTTTATACATGTACGAATTGGGGGATAGTGCAGTGCAAAGATGAAGCCATCCAACTTTCTCAGCAGTGCTTATGACTGCAAGGATGCTCCAATTCATTCCACCTATCTCTTCCCCACCCCTGGCTGTGCCCTTTTGGCTGCCTTGTTCAGTAGCAGTAAGCTGCAGCACCATGGCTGGAGCTGAAAGGTTAACGCTTCACAAGATAGGCTCAAGATTCAAAAGAATCTTGATAGACTTGAACAACCAAATGCAATTCAGGGAGGAGAAAAGTAAGATTTTACACTTAGCTAGGAAAAAACAGATACACGTATAGAATAGGTGGTATCTGGCTCAAGAACAGTAACTGTGAAAGGCATCTAGGAGTCCTAGTGGGCAACCACTTAAGTATGAGCCAGTAGTCTTAGTACAATACAATACAATTTACCATACCATACCATACCATACAATCTTAGGCTGCATCAACAGATTACATAAAGTGATAATACCACTTTATAAGACCACACTTGGAATAGTGCTTCCAGTTTTGGTCTCCACAATATAAAAAAGATGGTGAGACTCTGGAAAGAGTGCAGAGAAGAGCAACAAAGATGCTGGAGGTTAAAACATATGAAGACCGGTTGCAGAACTGGGTATGTCTAGTCTGGTGAAAAGAAGGAATGGAGCGACATGATAGCAATCTTCTGATATCTAAGGGGCTGCCACAAAGAAGAAAAGGGTCAACCTATTCTTCAAGGCACCTGAAAGCAAGACAAGAAATAATAGATGGAAATTTAACAAAGAGAGAATCAACCTAGATTTAAGGAGAAATTTCCTAACAGTGAGAACGCTAATCAGTGGAACAGCTTGCCTTCAGAAGTTGTGTGTGCTCTATCATTATTAGGAACCTAGGAAAGAATTCTCTGACTCTGGCCATTTTGAAATCTATTGAAAAGACCTGAACGGTCTTTCATTTTTTCAGTCCTGCTGCTTTATGCTTCATTCAGAAATGTGATTTGGAAGAAGGTGTGTGTGATTTAGGAAATGAGGCTTCCAGAGTACCACAAGAACAGGGTTCCTGCTGTTTTCCAGGCCCTGGGGCATACACACATACTCCTGCCCTGCTCCTTACCTGGGACTCTGCTTAACCTGTGATTCTCACTTAATCATGGCAACTGGGTATGCTGGGATTGTTGTCACAAGAGAATCGGTGACATGACAGTTCACTTAATGGCCATTTTGTTCAATTGTAGTTCAATTCCAGTCCCAATTGTGGTCATAAATTAAGAACTACCTGTGTAGATATATGTACAGATTAATTTATTGTATCTACTTATAGCTGCAATAAACTGATTTGATTTGAAAACTCACTAGGATCCTCAGTGTAGTTATAACACAATTTCACTTTTAAAAATGTATATTAAAATGCCTTCCTAATAGGCTGTAATAGTAATTCTTAATTCTGTCATTTTGAGTTTTAGTTTATTAATTAATAGTTTTAGTTTATTAATATTTCTATACCGCCCTTCTCCCGAAGGACTCAGGGCGGTGTACAGGGCAAGAGTAAAACATAAAGTTACAAAAATTAAAAAGTTATTAAATACATGCCCATAAAAAACAATAAATACATTAATAAAACCCCCAATAAAATGATAATAAAAACCCCAGCAATCCCACCCTCAGGCCAGGCCGGCTTGTTCGAACAGGTATGTTTTCAGATCGCGGCGAAAGGAGCGAAGATCCGGCACCGTCCGGAGCTCAACCGGTAACTGGTTCCATAGTTCCGGAGCGCCCACAGAGAAAGATCTCCCCCTGGGGGCCACCAGTCTACATTCTCTGACCGGTGGCACCCTGAGGAGTCCCTCTCTGTGGGAACGCACAGGGCGAAGGGAAGTTGACGCCGGCAGCAGGTGTTCCCTAAGGTACTCCGGCCCCCTGCCATGTAGGGCTTTAAATACCATAACTAGTACCTTGAATCTCACCCGGAAGACAACTGGCAGCCAATGCAGCTCACGGAGCAGAGGTGTGACATGGGAGTATCGGGAAACTCCCAACACAACTCTCGCGGCTGCATTCTGTGCCAGTTGGAGCTTCCGGGTGGTCCTCAAGGGCAGCCCCATGTAGAGAGCGTTGCAGTAGTCTAGTCGTGAGGTCACGAGCGCGTGAGTGACCGTGCATAGATCATCCCGGCTTAGATAGGGCCGCAACTGGCGCACCAGGCGAACCTGGGCGAAAGCCCCCCTAGTCACAGCTCCTATATGGTCTTCCAGGGTGAGCCGTGAATCTAGGAGGACTCCCAAGTTGCGAGCCCTATCTACGGGGGGTAATAATTCGCCCCCCATAACGAGAGGTGGAATGTCCGAATAAACCCGGGATGAAGGTATGCAAAGCCACTCGGTCTTGTCGGGGTTGAGTTGAAGTCTGTTCCTCCCCATCCAGACCCGAACCGCCTCCAGGCAACGGGACATCACGTCGAGGGCATCACTGGGGTGGTTTGGGGTCGAAAAGAAAAGCTGGGTATCATCAGCATACTGATGATACCCAACTCCAAAACCACGAATGATCTCACCCAGCGGTTTCATATAGATGTTGAACAGGAGAGGCGAGAGGACCGACCCCTGAGGAACTCCACAAATGAGAGACCTCGCGGTCGACCTCTGCCCTCCTGCCAACACCGACTGCGAGCGTCCCCGGAGATAGGAGGAGAACCACTGCAAAACCGTGCCTCCCACTCCCAACCCCCGGAGACGCCGCAGCAAGATACCATGGTCGATGGTATCGAAAGCCGCTGAGAGGTCTAATAGGACCAGAACAGAGGAATGCCCCCTGTCCCGAGCCCTCCAGAGATCATTCACCAGCGCGACCAATGCCGTCTCCGTGCTGTACCCGGGCCTGAAACCCGATTGGCACGGGTCTAGATAATCCGCTTCATCCAGGACCAGAGGGAGCTGATGTGCCACCACACTCTCAACAACCTTCGCAAGAAAGCGAAGGTTGGAGACAGGACGAAAGTTGTTCAATATAGCTGGGTCCAAGGCAGGCTTCTTGAGGAGAGGCCTCACCACCGCCTCTTTCAAGACGGCGGGGAAGCTACCCTCACTCAAAGAGGCCGATATAACTGCCTGGAACCAGCTACGTGTCCTCTCCCGGGCTGCATAAACCAGCCAGGAAGGGCACGGGTCCAATAAACATGTGGTGGTGCTCAGCCTCCCCATGATCCTGTCCACTTCCTCCGGAGTCACAGAATCAAACTCCTCCCAGGTGATATCGACAAGACCACCCGTGTCCTGCTCGACAGACTCTGCCCAGTCAGAGTCCAGGCCGGTCTGAATCCGAGCGATTTTGTCCGACAGATGCTGGTTAAACTCCTCGGCACGACCCTGCAAGGGATCCTCCCTCACCTCCTGATTCAGGAGGGAGCGAGTCACCCTAAACAGGGCGGCCGGGCGATTATCTGCGGACGCGATAAGGGCGGCGAAGTGGTTAGACCTCGCCTCCCTTATCGCAGCGAGATAAGACCTAGTATAGGTTCTTAGTCGCAATCGATCGGATTCGGATCGGCTGGATCTCCAACCGCTCTCTAGGCCCCGTCTCCGACGCTTCATCTCCCGGAGCTCCACGGAAAACCATGGGGCTCGACGGGATCTGCACCGGGTCAGGGGCCGCAGGGGTACAACTCGGTCAAGAGCCTCAGTGGCTGCCCTTTCCCAGGCTTCCACTCAGGTATCTGCCGAGCTGTGAGCAAGGGAGGCAGGTGGGGACCCCAGCGCCACCTGGAACCACTGGGGATCCATTAAGCGTCTGGGGCGGTACCATTTAATAGGTTCCACACACCCACGGCGGGGGGTGGCAAAACGGAAGACCAGCCGCAGGAGATGATGATCGGTCCATGACAGGGGCATAACAATTGGGGAGCCCCCACCAAGATCATCTAACCACCGTCCAGATAAAAAAAAAAACTAAGTCAAGGGTGTGGCCTCCCTCATGAGTCGGTCCCAAAATTACTTGCGTCAGGTCCATGGCCGTCATGGAAGCCATGAACTCCCGAGCCAACTCGGATGATCCTCCCAGAGATGGTAGATTGAAGTCCCCCAAAACTATAAGTTTCGGGAACTCAATCACCAACCCAGAGAGGACATCGAGAAGCTCAGGCAGGGCTGCTGCTGCGTGACTAGGCGAAAGGTACACCAGCAGCAAGCCCAACTGCGCACCAGGGCCGCATCTCAAAAAGAGAGACTCACACCCGACTATCTGGGGAACGGTGGCCTCCCGTGGACACAAGGTCTCCCTCATAACAACAGCCACTCCCCCACCCCTACCCTGAGCCCGAGGCCGGTGCAGCACCCGGAAACCTGGTGGGCAAAGATCAACCAGAGGAATGCCGCCCTCTGGGCCCAACCAAGTCTCCGTGATGCAAGCCAGGTCCGCCTGCTCACCCTCGACCAAGTCACGGACGAGAGGAGCTTTGTTAACGACCGACCTGGCATTCAAGTACACCAGCCGGAGCTCAGGAGGCTGCACATCCTCACTCCCGGGACCTCGGGGCGGAACCAGAGGGTCGGAGTGCCTCACCGCTTGTAAGCAGCGGAGAGGCCTTCCCTGAGATCGATACGGCCCTCTGTTCCTACACCCGCTGCCATTCCCTATCGTCGTGGGAATGGGTAGTCCCACGACTGGCCCTGGAGCCCCAGAAGCGACCGACCCCCGCTCCTCCCCCCCGCGATCCGCCTCGGCACTGGCCTGAACAGAGGTTGTTGGACTGCCCCCCTCGTCCAAACAACCAAAAGAAGAACCCTCCCTCCTCCCTAGCCCCCGAAAAAATTTCGACAGAAAACAAACCAGGGACCTCTTGTTAGGTTTACGTCGGAGGCCCGTACCCGTGCCCAGCCATCTCTCAGGATCCCAATAAATGGGCCCTTCCTCGAGATTGTACTCGGCTGGAAAGGCGGGTCGCCCCCAGGAAGGGGGAGCACCCCTGAGGGCGAGCAAGTCCGTAGAGGAGTACCTAAAACAAGGCATAAGAGCAGTCCAGATACAGGCAGTCCATAGTCAATTAATTAAGGAGGGTCCAAACAGAGAACAAATAGGTGTCCCGAGCTACCACCCAGCCACTGCCACTCAGCTGGGTGCCACCCCAGGACAGGCCAACCACCGTCCTCTCACGACAGTCGGAAAGCCTATTCCTGGGGGAATGGTCCGAAACACCCATCCTGGGTACAGCATGTCCCCTAGAGCTCTCACCTCTAGGGGCGGCAGATGTAAGTTCAAGCCACCCTCTCACGGTGGCTAGTACCCAGGGAACTCTGAATCCTTTGGGGACGATATGTGGATGACAATAAGCAACAGTCCGAAGGCAGAGATGTGATAGTGTCATAATCCATCGTATTACACCATCAAAGTCTGCACTACTAAATAGCCGAGTCATCCGTTGCTCTGCCTTTCCAGAAGATTGATCATGGCCAGTTCTGCAGTCATTGGGGCCTTCCAGATTATAATCAGCTAAGTCTAATTCTTTTAGGTCCAAAAATCCAATGGCACCGACCAAAGTCACAACTGGTGCCACGGAAAGCATAGATCTTTCAAGGGACCGCTGGGCTCCACTGGGATCCACCGGGGTTAACCGGCTAGCCCAGGAGCCTTCGAGGCCACCAACAGCAGTGAAGTTTTGTTTTCCAAGAGGTAAAGGTTCAATAATTGAGAGTTTACTGTTATTGCAGTATTCACTAAAATACTTTTAATTCATTTGTAATGGTTTACATAGGACCCAACTTGGCATAGAGGTTAAGACATCCGAATAGAAACCAGAAAACTGAATTTTAGTCCCGCCCTACCACAAAGACAGCTGGGTGACCTTGGGCCAGTCACTCTCAGCATTACAAACCATGCAATTGCAAACCATTTCTGAAATCTTCCCAAGAAAATTCCAGGCAGTTGCCAGGAGTCAAGAGTGACTCAAAGGTACCAAAAAAGAAAGTTTACAGAAGGTAAACTCATCCTAACAAATTATTTAGGAATTTAACGAAGATATTGGTACTTGAAACCAGTATCCTGTGACCAGCTGCTTCAAGACAGCTTGAGTTGAAGAGGCATTAGAGGCCCCCTGTCATTACCAACTTAACTCAAATGTGTTTTTTTCCTGGAACTCTTTTCTCCAGAAGGAGAAAATCCAGAAAGCATCCATGAATATCAACTAGCAGTCAGGAGACATGATGATAAAACTTTAATTTCCCAACATATGGGCAGATTTAACCATAATTTCAACTGGGAAACGTGACGATCCTAGACCAAGCCAAGTGTTTTTGTTGGAGGGTGTTATATAGATGATCTGTTTCCTTTTTCTGATGTCCAAGGTTGCTGCAGTGTGTTTGTGCTCATCTAAATAGAGTTCTTACACAAGAGAAGTAAGAACTAGACGAGCACACATTGGTATGAGATGATTTTAGCAAAGCCATTTTCCTGTAAATGTAATTCTTCAAATATATTGCAAGTTGATAAGACACTGTAACCAACATAGGAAATTCTGAAATACGTGGATAGATTCCTGGTTTATTTTGGCTACAGAAGAAATCCTTTGTGGCTGCTTGATTGTGATATGTATATAACTTGATTTGCTACCACCAATTTTCTTCAGAGTCAACATCTCTTCCTGAGCTCTAGTTCTTTGTTAAGTGTGGAAGAACAGGTTACAGTTTGTCTATTACAGTTTGTAATAAGGATTTGGGGAACTGACAAATGTTGCTAGACATAAAAAATAATGGGTTGACACTTCGTTAAGAGAATTCTTAAAGGTTGTGTGATCCTACTGTTGTCCTTTTCCATTTTCAGAAATTATTCACTAAATACATTTCCTTTATTACAGAGGGACAGCCATTGATGTTGGTTAAATTTTCTCTGTTGACAGATTAAAGTGAAAGGATTTATAAGATGTCAAAAACAAATAAATCAAAATCAGGTTCCCGTTCTTCTCGTTCAAGATCTGGGTCTCGGTCTCGGTCTCGGTCTTTCTCAAAGTCTCGGTCTCGGTCTAGATCAGTTTCACGATCAAGGAAACGAAGGCTCAGGTCAGTATTTTGGGGTTGTCTCTGGGGCTGTCAGATTTTTACCAAGAAATGCTTCACCTTCAGATCCTCATATGAAAAGAATGTCTACTGTATTACAACTGCATGTCATAAGTTGTATTTCAATAATTCTGTCAAAAGGAATCATTCATGAAAAGAAAGCTTCATTAAAACCTGTACTTTCCATGTTGGGAAAGGATTCTTTTGGGAGGTAGTTTTTGGCCACTGGCAAGTATTTGCTTTTCTTGTTGTTTTGTTCTTGAGGAATGCTATAAATTATAAGGAAACATTTCCTGTTCTGTCTCATTTGACAGATAAAATGAGATTGTGTTTTATTGTCACGCCCTTTTTCCAGTTCAAGAGCAAAGAGTAGCTGCAGTATGTGCAAATGTCTTAACTGATTACTCTTCAAAACCTTCAAGTTTTTACTTTTTAAGACCCTGCAAGCAGAAAAGAGTTTAATACAGATAGAAAGCTAGTGATTTCAATTTCCTGATCTGAATATTATGGTGTTGCTCGTAACTAAATTCCAAAAAGCAAGAGATAAAAAGGAATAGTTGTTCAGATAATCCCAGAGAGCTGCTTAGGGACATGCCTTGCCTGTTTATGTGATTGCTCTGCTTTTCAGAAACCACTTAGTCTCCAAACAGATTTCTTTTTCTTGACTTCCTGTTATATTTAATTAAATGTTTAAATAATTGAAAATATTCTGTGTTTTGTTAGGCTACAAACACAAATAATTGTCAGTAATTAAAAACACGTGGGAAAGGCAACTGTATCATGCAGTGAAACTGAAGGGCTTTCCTTTCAGAGGGCAAAATCACTAGGAACATCTGTCTAAGCCTGGGAATATGCAGCAATATTCAGAAAAGCAAATGGAAACAGATTCTGTGTGCAAAATGTCTCTGGAAGTGAAAACCTGTTGGACAAATTTTTGTTATGTGAATTATTTGATTAAAGAAGCAAAATAGAAAAAGCTGGCATATACAAATCATTTGGGAGAAATTTAGCAATCTCTCAGAGGTAGGATCCATTTCTGCAGATCATAATCCTTTGGCAGAGGAAAAAGCTGTAGCAGCTGTTTGCTTTCAGTGACTAGGTTGGGAAAATTGGCTGGATTGTATTTGTATCTCTCTCTGGAGAGTTTATATTTTCTTCAACTTGACAGTCTGTTTAGTCCATGGTATGAGTCAGTCATTTACCTCTCTTTTCATTTCCCCTAAGTTTGTGGAGTGATCTGAGCCCATGTGGTTTTAAATCTTAATGTTGATTATTTAGATCAAACAAAACCCTCTTTACTGTTTTGCAACTTGGGCTGCATTCCAAGTTACTGTGTCTTTTAAAATGATTTTTTGTGAACAGCCTCCAGGCAACTGGTCCTCAATAATTGTTAACCTAACCACTTGGGGACCGGCTCTTGTGTGGGCTGATTAGTTCTTTTAGAACTACCCTTAATTGGCTTGCTTTCACTGAGTGCACTAGGCTGTGTGTGTTTCTTCTTTCTTATGTTCCGGGAACTGTTTGCGAATGAGACAGTATCCCAGGTAAGTTGGTCTCTTTCTTATTTTTATCAGGGAGGAAAGTGTATTGTGTTGCTAGATAGCAGTGACTTCTAATGTTGACCTACATCCTTGTAGCTGCAAGGTATGTTAGGCTGAGTATATATATTCCAAAGTCAGGATCTGGGTTTTCCTAATCATAGTCTTGGCCTTTGACTTTCTAAGATGATATTACCTACACCTTTTTTTTTGCAAAATCAAACAGACTTGCTCAAAACTTTACACATGTCACAAAATACACCTCCAGCGTTATTTGATTTTCCTATATAATCTATCATCTTCCATAACTGTGGCTTAAAAGACAGAGGCTTTGTTTGGCTTTATAGTAGGTTTCACCTTTTTTTTTACTAGAGTGATATAATTCAAACTCTGTTCTGTTCATTTTTTATATGTGATTTTTCAGGTTTTAATTTACAGGTTTCATCCAATCCCTGCAGGTTTGTTCTCAACAGGAGTTTTAGAAGACTGATAGTCCTTTGAGGTAGGCTAGGTCAGGAAAGAGGCACCACAAAAATTACTGGAATTACCCTATAGGGTATAATAACAGAATCTTGAAACCCTGACAGAGTTACCCTCTGCCTTCTCAAGAGTGAATCAAGACAGGATTATCTTGAGATTCTTTCCCATCCCTTCCTCTTTCCTAGGGCCAAACTCCTTTATATAATCATTCTTTCTTTCTTTTTTAAAGTTATTTCCCTACTCCTAACAAAGATAAATGCATTGATTTTTAGAAGTGATAGCAGTATTCGAGAATTTGAGAGGCTACTACAAAGAAGAGGGAGTCATGTTATTCTCCAAAGCACCAGAGGACAGGACAAGAAACAATGGTTGGAAACTGATCAAAGAGAGAAGCAACCTGGAATTAAGGAGAAACTTCCTGACAGTGAGGACAATTAACCAGTGGAACAGCTTGCCTCCAGAAATCGTGGGCGCTTCATCACTGGAGATTTTTAAGAAGAGGCTAGACAGTCACTTGTCTGAGATAGTATAGGTTCTCCTGCTTGAGCAGGGGGCTGGACTAGAAGACCTCCAAAGGTCCCTTCCAGCTTCTATTCTATTCTATTTCTATTTGTATTTCTGTTCTCAGTATCCTTGTACCTTAGTAATGTTTTTGTAGGAAAATCAAAGCAACTGCAGTATCCAATTTTTTCTTCTTGCTGGTGAATTCTTAGTGTTAGCTTTTTAGTAAAGAGGATTATTTTGAGAAATTCTAGAAAGGCAATCTTTATCCTGTCAAGCAAGAAGGAATTAAGTTTTTTGAATTACATTGAAAAGTAAAAATACCTTTTTTCCCTCTCAGTTCTAGGTCCCGTTCAAGATCATATTCTCCATCTCATAACAGGGAGAGGAACCATCAACGAATATACCAGAACCGGGATTTTCGAGGTCATAACAGAGGTTATCGGAGACCCTATTACTTCCGTGGAAGGAATAGAGGATTCTACCCGTGGGGCCAATATAATCGAGGTGGTTATGGAAATTACAGGTCTAATTGGCAAAACTATCGCCAAACATACAGCCCTCGAAGGGGGCGTTCACGTTCTCGGTCACCAAAGAGGAGATCTCCCTCTCCAAGATCCCGAAGTCATTCTCGAAACTCTGACAAATCTTCATCTGATCGTTCAAGAAGGTCTTCATCATCTCGGTCATCTTCTAATCATAGCAGAGCTGAGTCCTCCAAACGTTGGTCGTTAAAGGAAAAGAAGTCTTCTAAGGAGGCTCGGGGGTCCCAAGGTGCTGGGGACAACCAAGGGGATGACTCCAAGGAACAGCCCTTCTCAGGAGGAACTGCCCAGGATGTCAAGTCTTCAGAGGGGTCAAAACCCTGGCAAGATGTGGGAACCTATGGCACCGGCACAGCCTCAAGGGCCTCTGCCCTGACAGAGTTGAGTCCCAAAGAGCGTAGCCCAGCGCTAAAGAGCCCTCTCCAATCAGTCGTAGTCAGGCGCCGATCGCCCAGGCCAAGCCCACTTCAGAAGCCCAGTCCGACTTCTTCCAATCCTTCCCAGCTGGGCTCAGCTCTTCAGAGCGGCACCTCCTTTCAGGCAGGCTCACATCAGTTTGAGCATGGTTTAGCCAGCCTGAGCCCAACCAGGAAGAGCCCAGTATGCAAAAGCCCCACAACAATCAGCTCCATTTATGGGGTATCTCAGAAGGAGGAAATAGGGGCAGCCTTTTCCAAGAGGTAAGTGGTCTTTATTCCTGGAATTGATTAATTGTTCCTATTTGGGTTGGAAGGTGGATGCATAATTTAGCTGCTAAAAATAATGTAGGTTAATGGAATGATTGCCTTTCTTCAATGTGGCTATAGAATAAATAAGTTGCTCTTGGGTATTTAACTGCTTGCATGGAATTGGATCAAGACTAAATTTGCTGCTATATGAGATTTAAATCATAATGAAGAGCACTTTATATTATTTTAATCTGTACCTAAACTAGGCTTAGTTTGAATCTCAATCCATTTCATGAAAAAGTAACTAAATTAAATTAGGAGAAATAAAAGGGGTATTTTGGGAAACTATTCCACATCTTGAATGCATATTTTACTTGGGTAGTTTTAAATACAGGTAACATTCAACTTAGAACCATTAGTTTAGTGGCTGTTCGAAATTACAATGGTAGTGATTTACAACAGATCCTCACATTTCTTATGACTGTTGCAGGACCCCACCATATGGTCACGTGATTGAAATTGGTAACTTGGCAACTGGCATGTATCTGCCAATGGTTGCAGAGTCCTGGGTGTGTGTGTGTAGGTCATGTGATCATTATTTGGGACCTTATGACTTGGCTTCTGACAAGCAAAATCAATGGGTGGAAAAGCCAGATTTATTTATTTTATTTTATTTTATTATTGGGACTTATATGCCGCCCTATCTCCCGAAGGACTCAGGGCAGCTAACAACAATAACATACAATAAATACAGAAGTTAAGATAAAATTAAAATTAAAGGCCTCTGTACAATAAATTAAAATTAAAATAAATTAAAAATTAGAGTTAAAAAATTAAAAACATAATTAAAATCCCTGTCAGTCCAGGTCAGCCAGGTGGAAAAGGAGTGTTTTGAGGCCGCAGCGAAAGGACTGGAGATCTTGGGCCATCCGAAGCTCATGGGGGAGCTGGTTCCACAGGGCTGGCGCTCCCACAGAGAAGGCCCTCCCCCTGGACATTGTCTAGCCGACGGTACCCTGAGGAGGCCTTCTCTGTGTGAGCGTACTGGGCGATGGGAATTCGTTCCCGGCAGTAGATGGTCCTGCAAGTATCCCGGGCCTAAGCCATGTTAAGATTTACTTAATAACTGCATGATTTGCAAACAACCATGTCAGAAGTTGTAAAATCGGGCAAGACTCGCCTAACAACAGAAATTCTGGTCCCAGTTGTGGTATAAGTCGAGGGCTACCTATAATATTAGTCGCATAACTAGCTGGAGATGTTTTTTGGTTATAAATTAATTGAATATCAGTAATGTTACATTTCAGATTCAAAGCCTTATTCAAAATTAATATTTACAAATATTTTAAAACAACGTTACATATATTTTAGAAATTGGGAGATAAATCTTCAGGTGGTTAGCGTTCTGATTTTACTGATATGTACAAATTATGTACATACAATATGGTCTGAAAAATGGCTGCCTGAAAAGTTAAATGCAGTTTTGATTTGGGATTGGATTCATTCCACAATTCACCTTTTCATGGATTTTCCAGGAATCTGAAACAGTCCAGCATGACTGAGCTTCGGTTTCTGTAGTTTCCCTTGTAAAACTGTGGTTTTAAATTTACCAATTCCCTGTTCTCTCCACATGAGTGGAGGTTTTATTACACCATGCTTAGCAAAAAGTCACCTTGAAATTGGAATTTGGTCTTTGCCTGAGTGGACTAACAAATTCTTGAGTTTGGAATGAGTTGGTACAATGGAAATTATGAACAGTAGAGCCAAGGAAACCTGAAATCCATGCCTTTTGTGAAACCCAACTAATTGAACTGGACCAATCACCTGTGCTTTAATGTTAGGTAGGCCTAGTAGAAGAAACCTCAGGTTTGTATTTTCTGTGTGGCCAACTGCCTTGGCGACACTAAAGCTTCTGTTTTAGATTAAATCTCAGTTTATGGCTTTATCCAATACAAATTATGGATTAGAGTGGCTAGTGGAAACCAAATTATAACTTGAGGTTTACTACCACTAATCCTAATGAAAGTTAACCACATTTTTTTCAGACTCTACAAAGCAAAGATTGGCTAGTTGAAAAGAGAAGCAAAAGCTTCTGAATTTGGGAGCAGTGTCAGAGGGAAGGTGCATGCTTAGCAAAAAGCAAGGCTTACCTGGGTTCAGTGTTATACATTTAACTTAAGGGTTATAATTCTGAATTTGAGAAACAAAATAAAGGTCTAGAAAACATCCCTATATCACCAAAGGGGTATTTATTTTAAATGTAAAAACATGGGTTTTTAGCACAAAAATGCATAAGTTTTAGCACTTTCTCAGTTGCTGTTATTTTTAGAATTGGACAGATTTTTAACCAGGAATAGAAGGCAGTTCATTAGGATTCTTGTTGAGCTTTCCTGGAGGATTTTAATGTGTATCAGAGTGAAAAAGCTTTGTGCTCCATAGTACAAAGTCCTGAAGAGAAATGGCATAAAACTCTGGGCAATGCAAATTTAGGAAGAATTAACCTGTCCATTTCCCCCTTTCATTATTGGGGATTGAATGGCAGGGGATAGTTGTCATTTAACTAATTATTGTATGAAGGTATTTTTCTCCTAAACATAATAACATAATTACTTACATAGATTTGATAATAGCAGTAGCACTTAGATATATGTACTGCTCCATAGTACTTTACAACACTGAGCTGTTCGCAAAGCAATGATTTATAAATTGTACAATGCAGCTGTGTTAATTAGGCCACTGCTGTCCAATGGGGAAAAATTTGTTCTTAGCAGGAAAAGTTAATTTTTAGACATTGCTGGAATATTATTAGAGCTCCATTAGGGGTTGCTTTCACAGCTATCATTTATTTGTTGCTATGTGGCAATACCAGATTTGATGATCTAAGGCAGAGTAAAATTTGAATAGGCTGATGGCTTATTATGTTCATAATAAGGGGTCTAACGAATATATTCCCTTAGTTTTCTGTGTTAAAGGTATATTTTAAAGTTAGATTTTCTTTTCTGAGAGTGTTCTAAAATGGCTTAAACTAAATAATCCAGGATACATGGATTCAAAAGAGTTGTTAAAAATTGCATAACCTAGGAATGTCTTTAGAGCAGGTGGGAGGGGATTGGTCACAATTTAAATAGAAATCTGTAGACATTATATTATTTTGGATATTTTTGTATTATAAACATTGTAGAAAATGATTTCCTCAGTTTTTAAAACAAGGGAAAGAACTGTATTGAATTTCTGAATGCACATTTTAACAGTGTTGCATCTTTAATTGTCCATTATTGCCAATAAGGTAGATTTAAGAACATTGTTAGAATCATAGTTCAGAAGCAGAACCTTTCTGGTATGCTTTCAGAAGCATTGGGCAAGATATTTGAAACAATGCTCTACAGTATTTATCATCCTCTGGAATCCATTCTTGGGCTTAATTTCTAGCAAGTGTCAATAGCTGTTCAAAAGTCAACTTGTACATCCAGTAAAAATTAAATAATGAAAGTGGCAGTTGTGATGAACATCCTTGGGCGGAAACATTACTTTCATGGTTTAAAAATAACAGCCACCTTATGGAAACATCCATATTAATACATGGATGTTAATTTTAGCTGATTTGGTAATCTTGCAGCTAGACCTGTTTTGAATTCCACCTCTGAACATTAAATTGTTTTTAGAGCTAGATGCAGTAAATCATCTGATCTGGTTAAACATTTCCATTCTTGATAAGTGTTCATTTCCTCCCAGCCAATTAAGTATTTTCCCCATTAACGTTTTTGCTTTTATTTGTGTTTTGAATTGTCTATAGCTTCCGTAGGAGACATGTCTTCAAATATTTGAAGTAGCTTTTGAGCCTTTTATTTCCATTGTGTGTTACTTAAAAGCACAGCAGTCCAAAGTGAAAATGTTGATGGGTTAATTCTTCAGAAACAGGTTTGTAAATGAATACACAGGTTAGGTAAGATCTTCTACATATTTTCTGCCTTCTAGCTGTGGCAAAAGATTCTAGAAAGATTGCCATTTTATCACTGTTGCTAAGGTATTTGTTCCCAGGTTCTGTGACCTGCTGATCAGGTGTTAAACAATGCAAAAGAAGCTAACTAAACATGAAACAGGGTCTTTTCCAGATGGCTTGATTAGATCTTATAGGAATAACTGCCTGAAATATTCCCTCTCTTTACTCATAGATACCTGGAAGACCAAAAAGCAGAGAATGGGAAGGACAAAGAGCAGAAACTGATGAATGTAGAAAAGGACAAAATGAAAGAGAAGGGAAGCTTTTCTGAGATGGGATTAGCAGATGGTAAAACAAAGTTAGATCCTTACACCTCTAAGGTCGATACAGAAAAGATGCATCGTGGGAATCAGTCCCCAAAGCGCTATAAAATTCGAGATGATTTTGAAAAGAAAATGGCTGAGTTCCACAAGGAGGCCCACTATGGCAAAGAGGAGGCAGAGGAGCCAGAAAAGAAAGTTAAGGGCAAAGGACGGAAGGAATCCAATTTGGATGAGGATGAGGATGAGGAGCCCAAGTTTGTGAAGACAGCGCCTGCTTCCAGCAGAAGCCAGGACGAGGATCGGCCAGGCAGATGGGAAGGCCTGGTTTATTTACCTGCAGCCAAGGAAAAGCAGAGGAAAGCAGAAGAGATGGCCGAGGAGTCCTACGCTGAGCCCTCCAAGAAAGACGAGAGGCAGGCGGCCAAAAGAGCAGAAGCTGGGCACCGAGGGTTTGTTCCAGAGAAGAATTTCCGCGTCACCACCTACAAAGCAGGCCAGGAAAAAATGGCGACCTCTCCCCCTCCCCGAAAGGCCCCAGAGAGCAGAGAGAAGCCGAGCATGCGGGGAGAGGGCCTGACCACTGGCAAATCCTCCTTTTCCATTACTCGTGAAACCCAGGTCAATCTTCGAATGGATTCTTTTGATGAGGATCTTGCTCGGTGAGGCATTCGACATGTCTGGCTTTCTAGAGGAAGGAAGGAAAAGAGAGGTTGGGGAAAATGAATGCCTACTCTATTCCCTCAATAGAAAAGATAAATCAGGAGCCATTTAAAAATAAGCCCAATTTTCTATTTGTAAGGCACTGTACTTGCTCTTGCTGCTAAAAATATGTGGGTGCCAATTGCTTTGTAAAGAGTAATATTAACTAAATATAATTTTAAGTTATCATTTAGTGTTAACTCAAAAAATGGGGGCTTTTCTAGCACACGGTCAAAAGTAAAATGTAGTCCTCAGCCCAGGAAAAGTTGTACGGACTTGAGTTACACTCTATTTAGAATGAAAACTGAAAAATATCCTTACTGAAGCAACATAAGAGTGGCTATTTTTATTTGATGCATTTAATTTATATAGCCATTCATCAACTTACAATAAAATACATAAAATATAAAAAACCCACATAGGAACTGGGTGTCATCCAAACAGTTATCAATGCAGCCAGAATCTTATTCTCTCAACTCCATTCTCTCAATCAGAATGGAGTTGGAAGGGACCTTGGAGGTCTTCTAGTCCAACCTCCTGTTCAAGCAGGAGACCCTATACCATTTCAGACAAGTGGCTGACCGGTCTCCTTAAAAATCTCCAGTGATGAAGCACCCACAACCCTCTGGAGGGAAGCTGTTCCACTGGTTAATTGTCCTCACTGTCAGGAAGTTTCTCCTTAATTCCAGGCTGCTTCTCTCCTTGATTAGTTTCCATCCATTGTTTCTTGTCCTGCCTTCTGGCGCTTTTGAAAACAAGTTGACTGCCGTCATGTGCTGCTAGTCCTTTTCTCTAGACTGGCCGTACCCAAATGCTGCAACCGTTCTTCATATGTTTTAGTCTCCAGGTTTTTAATCATCTTAGTTGCTCTTCTTTGCACTTTTTCCAAAGTCTCAACATCTTTTTGTAATGTGACCAAAACTGGATGCAGTATTCCAGATGTGGTTTTACTGAGGCTTTATAAAGCGGTACTAATACACTCACATACCCAGAGCTCCAGACTCGTGCACAAAACCAGTCTTGGTGTAATTATGGGTAAATTCTGCATGTATATAAAAAAGAAGCAATGCTTATTAGGTCTCTCCTGACCCTTCTCCCTAATTAATGCTATTTTTTTCCAGGTTAACTCAGATGTAGTTATGCAACTAGTGGTGTAGAAGTCCCATTCCTCTACCAGTGAAAATGAAGCCTCACTGATTAAGCATGGCCAAAAGCCCTTTATAAGCCCTTTATACGCCCTTTACATGATGCCCAGCATTTCTGTCTCAATGCTTACCAGCCTAAAAATCTGAAAAGTAGCATGCCACATTAGTTGAGTGGGGAGGGAGAAGAAAAAATACATAAATTTATATATTTTGTTGTAGGACGATTGAAATCAATTCTGACTCATCCAGCACCTTAGTGAACTGATACTATAGTTACACACACACACACACACACACACACACACAGGGTTCCTTTCTTCACATAATGATTGCTTAACTTGCTGTTTTATACTAAAGCAACATAGTGTTTGCTGCCCACTGAAACATTGCTTGTGGCTTGGTGGGCAGCATTTTGTCCCTAAGAGCTGTGAAATGAAAGCCTTTCCATTCCTCTCTTCTTGAAGAGAGGTGAGAAAAAGGCTATTAGTGTGGATCTAGATTTGGAGAAAATAATATCAGAAGAATAATTCTCTAAAGCAGGATATACCACTTTTAGGGTGCCACGTTTTACATCACTGTGATTTCCAGTCTGGAAGTGGCCTTCCGTGGTAGCTATAACCATTCATACATGATCTTTCGCATGTGTCTTTACAGCCCAAGTGGGATTTTGGCACAGGAACGCAAGTTATGTCGTGATTTGGTGCACAGCAATAAAAAGGAACAAGAGTTCCGTTCCATTTTCCATCACATCCAGTCAGCCCAGTCTCAGCGAAGTCCCTCAGAGCTCTTTGCCCAGCACATAGTGACCATTGTCCATCATGTGAAAGGTGAGTTCCCTGGGCTTTTAGGCCATCCTGCCACTGCTGCTTTCTCAGAAATCAATGCAGGCTTCTCTATGTTTCTTTTCAACAGAGGAAATGGGGAAATGCTTCCATGTGGAAGATGTAGTGAATTCAGCAACGAGTAGGAGATTGGATTGACAACTGCCTTGGGCAGTGGATTGGACTAGAGGACCACCAAGGTCCCTTCCAGCCGTATGATTTATTCGTACATTATTTTATAAAAAGTATTTTTGAAAGATTCTGGAACAATTTCTTCATTTTACCTCTTAGCTGATTTTGATTCAGTTCTAGTTAAACTTCTGTTTGGCTCTTCTAAGATGAATCGAACAGAAATAAATTAACCCAAATCATTTTATGTATTCCTGATTCTGGCAACTTATTTATGTTTTCATATATCAGTATTCTAGATAGAAATCACAGAGTAGTTTAGGGTATTGTAGACTCTGGGGAGGCTGTTTTGAAGAGAAGCTCCGCAGTTGGAGATTGCTGGCCCTGCATCCTAGTCTCTCGGATGAGGGAGCTTTATGCATCATCCTGAGAGGAGCACATGGAATGGTGCAGTTCTGTTTGAAAGAGATGGAAAATATCTGTCACTGAAGCTATAAAAAGCTTGTAAGTTTAAATCAGTATTTTGAATGGTACCCATAAACCTACAGGAAGCCAATGCAGCATCTGTAAAACCAGATCACCTGCCAGTTGTAGGCAGCCACCTTTTGTGCTAATTGAGTTTTCTCAATAGTCTTTAAAGTCAGCCCCATATAAAATTACTACTAGCTTTGAGCCAATAGGAAAGTGCAGCTGTTTGTATTCAAAGTGGGAACATGGAACATGAATCTGGACCTACAGGAAGCTCTGCCTTTTCCTGGACCCATGCAGTGGTTGCGTGGTACTGACAGATACAGGGAATGTGCCTACCCCAGAAACTAAACAGCTTCACATGTTACTGTGCAGGACCTTTGTGAACAATTGGTAAAAACATTGTCACAAGGAGAAGAAAAGTCCCCCCAAGTATCTTTACTGGTGACTGAGAACATGTGTAGCCCTGAAGATGCACCCTGCAGGATTCTGAAGCCTTGCTATTGGGTTGCAGCAACCTTATTAGGCAACACAACTAGACTGCCTGGAGAAAATAGTTACTGGACTATAGCCCATGGAGCCAAGAGAAAGAAACATTTCTCCACATATGACTAGTTCCTGTTCTTTCCACTTCTTTTTCTGCTTCCACCTAAGCAGTGAAAAAAATGGATTAAAATGTCTGAAACTCAGTTGTCTGGAATAAAAAGTCTAGAAGCAGGATAGTTAAGAAAGTGAAGAGGCATGGAACGCTCCTTATTTTTCAGGAGACTCCTGCTCCGTCTTACGCTTAGTAGCATCAGATGTGCCAGGAAAAGCTTCCAGTTAAAAGACTTTAATACGTCTAAACAATGAGGTGGATCCTCTCCTCTTTCTGTCTTTACCCCCTCTTCACTTCTCTACTGTTTGCTTCTTGAATCTGTTGCAGAGCCCACTTTTATCTTGTCCTAAAATCTATATACAATATTAACAATGTGGTGTTTCCTCATCGCAAATCAACAGAGCATCACTTTGGGTCTTCAGGAATGACGTTGAATGAGCGCTTTACAAAATACCTAAAGCGGGCAGAGCAGGAGTCGGCTAAGAACAAAAGCCCTGAAATCCACAGGTGAGTGGAACTTGGCATGAAAGCAGAGTAGGGTCAAGTGGGAGAACCGAGAGTCTTATGCTGAAGTGGAATTTTAGAATATGACAAACATAGGAAGAGATATTGCAGGGGCTTAAGGCTTGAATTAGAGCTGGACATAAATAGCCTTTTAAAAGATGCAGAACTGGTTGCAGGATTTCCCTGGATTTTTACAGAGAAAGGAAACTAATCAGGAGATCTTCGGTTTATTGGCAGCGTGGGAAACTGAGGAATCTGCAGGCGAGAGAGGACCATGTATACCAGGGGTGTCAAAGTGCCGGCCCACAGGCCAGACACGTCATCCGGAAGCCCCGCCCACCCCATTGCCAGCAATGGCAAAACCGTCATCTGACGTCGCGAGTTTGACATGTCTGGTGTATACAGTACTCCAGCAACCTCATAAATGAAAGAAGCCCAAGCGCAGCCTATGAAAAATGATCTGAAATTCTCTTCTTTTGAAATAATTTCTAAAACAAAATTTCATTCATCAAAAATATTAAGAAATGATAGAAAAATGCAGGAGAATTTCTATGCCTAGTATTTGATTTTAATTTACAGCTGAAAATCATGAAGGGGCACAGCCAAATCAGCCTGCTCAGTATTAGGCAGCTGATCAGAACCAAGCCCTGCTTGATTGAAAGGGGAGGGGGATTATACTTGTATGTGCAGTTGTATTTTTAGCTGACCTCCTCCTCCTCCTCCTCCCTGCTTCATTGAAGGGGGGGATTATACTTGTATGGGCAGATGTATTTTTAGCTGACCTCCTCCTCCTAGCCCCAACATTTCACAGGTTAAGACTTTACCAGATTCTGTGGAAAAATGTCAATAACTGGCCAAAAAAGGCAAGAGCCTTTTAAGCCTTTTAAGAGCCTTATTAGAGCCTTGGTGGAGCAGTGGGCTAATGCCTCCTTAAGTAACACCAGCTGCCTGCAATTAGTGCAGGTTCGAGTCCCACCAGGCTCAAGGTTGACTCAGCCTTCCATCCTTCCGAGGTAGGTAAAATGAGGACCCAGATTGTTGGGGGCAATAAGCTGTCTTTGTAATAATGCCGCTTGGGGGGGGGGCGAAAGCCCTAATAAGCAGGCATATACATAGAATGAAGGCTGCTGCTAAGCTTGTAAGCCGCCCTGAGTCTTCGGAGAAGGGCGGGATATAAATGGAATTAAAATAAATAAATAAAGAGTGCTGAAACTGGATTTAAGTTCCTGAACATTTAACAGGATGAATAGCATTCCCATAAATTGAGACATGTTTCCTCAGTGCTAAGGACCAAAAGCAAACGGAGATTTCAAGGAAGCCAAATTCTGTTAGATTGCTCCATGCTCTGTGTTTATGAGCTTTGCAGCATTGCAAGAGAATGCACAACATTAATCTCTCAACATAACCCTTGCAGGATTAGCAATGTTAGCTTCTCCAAGGCCACGAGGGGTCTCACAATCAGTGTCCCAAAAGGTGGCATACCATCCAGGGTTAGGTAGCATAATAAGAACTTATTTATTTGTTACAATCATTTGTATCCACCCGTTACAAAATGCCAGGCAGTTCAATGACAAACATCATAAGAGGTCATAAGGCTGAAGCTCATTCCAGCAAGACCCAGTGGCAACTGAAGTGTTGGGCTCAGTTATCGTAGGTCAAGGACTACCTGTAGTCTAGTGCACTTTACAGAGAGCCGTCCTTGAAGACTAGCTCAATTGGTCCAAAATGTGGCAGAAGCAGTTGTGGTCCCATTTGCTTTGTCCCTGTGGTGTTGGTCCTTCTCAAGCTGCCTTGATTGCCACTGGGCTTCCAGATACAGTTGTTGGTGCTAGTTGTCATCTGGAAGCCTTCTTGGTGTAGAGCTTGGCCCATCTGCAGGCTCCCCTATCTGCAGTTGTGCCTGCCTGTCCAATAAGTTTGGCCTGCATCACTTCCCATCCATCCAGTGAGGATGTCTGCTGGGGTGCAAATGGTGTGCTTTCTGTGTTGTTTTACCTGCCCTTTGGAACAGCCTGTATCTGACATCTGTCCAGCCCTGACCCTGCCTGATTCATTCCACAGAGAGTTTTTTCTTTTACAAATTCATAAAGCTACTAGTAAAGGAGAATATTTGTAGCTCAGGATTGAACACCTCACTCATAAAGCTATCCACCCGTACAATGAGTCCCAGTGGTGTATGGTAAGCACTGGGATAAGGTACAATTTTTAAAATACATGTTTAAAAGAAAACAGCCATTAAAAACAAACGTGCAGGATCCCACCACCCTCTCTATCCCAAGGCGGAAGAAAGAGCCAAATTTTCAGAACTCTTTTGAGCACAGCCAGAGTTGAGGCGCCTTGGAGGTGGTGACAGACAAAACAGCCTTCTTAGGTCTTATCAGGGGATGCTAGTAGGTTAGAGCCATATTTTGTGTAACCACCTCTGGATTGTGCTGCTTGGTAGTTTCTTCCCCTGGTGAAGAAGTCATTTTTATTCTCTTAGTTGTATTGTTTTGAACCATTGTACGCCATTTGGGAATATGTATCAGTGGGCAACTGTAGCAGTGGAAAAAGAAATAAGGACTCCCTCCCACGAAGACCCAACGTAGTGATCTTAATGAAAATGCAGTTAAAATCAAAGAAATACACAGTGAAAATCAAGTAATTAAAACTAGACAGCCTCCCAACTTCCTGGAGAGCTGTAATGGAGACAGGCAATTTCCTTAAAACTGCTGAGAGAGAGTCTGAGGACAGCAGCCTCAGCTTTTTAAGAGTGGGAAGGGTTTTTTTTTACCTCTGAGATGACTTTGCTCCCAGTCTTAAAATCCTCCAAAAGTTTATTCATAATCTGAACATCAAAAAAGACATTTCTTAATCATGGCTTGCCTTTCTGTGTTTAGGAGGATAGACATTTCTCCAAGTTCTTTTAGAAAGCATGGATTCTCACAAGAGGAGATCAAAAGTTCCAAAGAGGCCAGCTACAAGGTGAATCGATACTTTTAATTGGTGCTCATCTGTGTGCTTTGGGCATGAGCTTTGGGTTTTTTTTAAAAAGTGATTTTTTTTAATTTAACTTGCTCTCTACTTAAGTTTGTGTTTTTCTTTCAAGGATGGGCATAATTCTAAAAATGAACTACAAAGGGTTAATTTTTATTAAAAAAAAATGTATCAACAACCTTTGTGAAGTGGTTAGAAATATGGTAAATGACCACAAAATCAATTGAGGTTGAGCTTGAGACAAAAAGTGGATTTTTGGAAACAAGTGACCTTGATGATGGAAGAGACTTTTTGTGATATTTTGATGCTTGTAAGTATAACTAAATCACTTGTCTTACCCGTGATATTTTCCAACCATGTTTTCAAAAAGACATGCATGTCAGAAAGAGGAAATTAAGTCAAATTGTAAATAAGCCGAATCAAAGGACATTTTTTGCTAATGTGTCATTTCCTGTTGAATTCTATTAGTTTATTTTAAAATAATGTTGAAAAAGGAAGGTTTTTAAATATGCACAGTGAAATTTCAGTAGGCCCCTTATTTTAATATTACTATTTATAATTTTTAAACGAGTATTTCTAAGCATTGTCTCTTCACCTTCATGCAAGTTTGTTTAAAAGTATTTTAACAATGCTGTGAAACTGTTTACTTTCCTATCATGCCTGTGTTCTCTGTTTATCGAAACACTTGTTGCTTCTGAAAGACAATAGATAAGCTTCTGTGGTGAACGCAAAGTTGTGTTTGTGCATATGGACACATGAATAGGGACATTCTTCTGATTTGCAATCAAGAGCTTCTTAGCTCTGTGAGAAATGGAATGGATTGAATAATTGCTACATCTCCAGGTTTGGATGGTGATACTTGGTGACAAACCAGTTTCCCCTGTGGTAATAAAGTCCTCTTTGTCTTCTGAACTGCAAAGGGTTGTTCTTCACCTGTGGAATGCACAAGCACAAATAAAATTCTTCCAAGAACAAGTGCCAATTTCTGCTGTAATTGAGCTATCTTATGTTTTTATCAGGAAGGGTACTATAGATTTGTGTAAGTACTGCTTTAACAGAGAGCTGCTAATGCTTCTCATTGCAGTTAAGGGAACACTTCTTTGGCCTGTTTTTGTGTGGTCTTGCCTTGTGTAAGGCTGGAAGCTGCTGAATTGGGTCAAGGCCCTGCATGAATCAACTCCCACTAATAACCAACAAGACGAACAGCTACAAAATGATTTCTCAGATGAATAATTGCAGTGCTTCGTATGAAGGCTCAACTTTGCCATAAAATTTAGTTTTCTGACCAGTGTTTTCTCTGGTTCGTACTTATTCCTTTTTCCTTTTCTGCTCTGGAGAAAATCTTTCAATCTCCAAGGATATCTGAAATTTATCTGCAATTCCATTTATTATGCAGGTGCTAAAAATGTAATAATTCAGAAGCAGCAGTTAGTTGCAGTTATTTGTATATTTATTGTGCTTTTAAAGTTCAACATTCCAAAGAAGTCATATTTTCAATAGCAAATAGGTTTGGCAAGGAGCAAGAAGGAAGCAAGGAAAGGGAGGAGAGACATAGTCTGTTGCTGAGCAGTTGAAGCAGGACCTTGGGTTCCTATTGGCCGATGGGAGCATGGAGCTGTGGAAAAGGCCCAGGCATCAGAGTCTGCCTGGCCCCAAACCGCTTTCTCCTTCATTTGGTCTCCATCAACAAAAGTCCTTTCAGGCCTGTGTGTGTGTGTGTGTGCGCGTGCTTGATGTGAGTTTCATGTTTGCAGTGTGCAAATCTAAGCTTAAGTGATGATGCTTAGCAAGTCTTCAAAATGCCATAGGTGTTGGAGGGAGAGTGGACAAAAATGAGGACTTCTTGGGTTGCTCCTACATATAAATTCTTTCCTACATCGATCCAGGCTGAAAATTTTCTGCAAAGCTTCTGAGGCTGAATTACAGCTGGATGCTTCCTTTTCACGTTTTCTCTCAATATCCACAGCCAGGCTTCCCGTTCTTGGGGAAGGTATCCTTTTTTAGGAAGAGGGGGATTTCATAGTTTTTAAGTCAATTTCCTGCAGCATATGACAAGTATTTTTCCCCTGCCCCAAATAGAAGTGATGGCTTTTGGTTTTATTTAATGTTTGTGCCCTTGAGGTTGCACATAAGGGTCTTGGCTTTGGCTGAGTTTCTCTCTCACTTTACCTGGTTTAATAACTTAGCCAAGACTCTTTTGTACTCTGGCTGGGAGAGAAATGCATGCAGAAAGAGTGGGAGAGTTTCCATGTTTTCAGACAGTTTGTTTTTGAACAGCAACATAATGTGTACTATCCTTGGTGGTTCCTGTCGTAAATAAGATCAGCACTGCATCTGTGAAAAAACCTGCTAAAGGCTCAGTTTAAAGTCCTGTCCTTGCTGTGTTTCTTCTTCCAGACTGAGAGCAAATACAAAGATGATCCAGTTGACCTGCGCCTTGATATTGAAAGACGTAAAAAACATAAGGAGAAAGATAAGCGAGGAAAGTCAAGAGAATCTGTGGAGTCCAGGCCTTCCAGTCATTCAAGAGAACGATCAGCAGAGAAAACAGAGAGGCCTCACAAAGGCTCCAAAAAGAAGTACGTTAGAGGGGAGCGCATATCCCCATGTTATGCTTTCCTTTTTATTGAAATGGATCCATGTCCTGCAGAGCCCTCCCAGTATTAGTAATGAGGCCAGTCTTTCCCAGCCTGCATGTTCTCAAGATGTGTGGACCTGAATTTCTAGAATTTCTCAGTCAAGAGGAACATTGAACAATCTGATGCCCCTGTAGTGCAGGGCTGCTCTGTTGGATCCAGCTGCCACCTCACATGAACCAGGAGGGGCACACTTTGTTCTCTGGGGAGGCTGTTTTTTAGGAATGATTTTAATTACAAGTTTCAAGACACCAGAATGTAAAAAGTAACCTCAATATTTGTGATTTGGTTCTACTCCCCATTAAGGGGAAGATGAGGCTCTGTCAAGTTGCCAGGATTTATGAGATCTAACTCAGCACCATCTCTCTGCTCCAACTTGCTAACAGGCTGGAGCAGTTCACATATTGTTCCAAGAAGGGCCTGGAGAGATCAATCAGATTTGGCCTTGCGCAGACTTTTTTGCCTACTCAGACCCACAGACACCCCCCCCTGGAGGTACATTGACAGTGTTATCACTTTCTCTTGTCCCTGCTAAAATGGAAAGTGAATCGTTCCATTTTTGGACAGGGAGAATACAGAGTTAACAGGTTACCTCAGCACAATATATGTGCCTTTTTTTTTACTTTAACAGCTGCTTCACTGAAACCAGCTTTTCAGTCATACAGAAATTGAATTTAGCCTTTGAAGAGCTGCTTTCAAGAGAAACTAGGCTTGTGGGATTCTCTAGTGCAGGCATGTCAAACTCGCAATGTAATGTGACATCGCGCGACGTATCGTGACTTTTTCCCCATTGCTGGGCACGATTTCAGTATAATGCATCCGGCCCATGGGCCGGCAGTTTGACATGCCTGCTCTAATGGTACCTGGACTGTGCTAAAGCAGCAATACCCTGGTTTAAATTGAATATTCACTGAGATTCTAATGGCATACAAGTTTAATAAATTAGCAGCAATCAGTTCCTTCCATTTCTTAGCTATAAAAAGAAAATGTTGACATGGAAGAAGAGAGATACTCAGTCTTTTTGCTCAGGTTCCCCAAGATTGGGATTAAAGAAATGTCATTTTTGCTCTTAATCTGGCCCATTTGTTTATGGAGTACAGTTGGTAAAGGCATTTGCGCCTGTAAATTTATTCTAGCTGCTAAAGAAGGAGAAGGATTGACCGAGTGGCAATTTTGTTTTCAGGAATTGGATCTTTCCTTTGGGGAGAGAGTGGGACTGAGGCAGCTACTTACCCTTGTATCATTTGTTTTCTGTGGTTGCTAAGCTATGCCCTCTAGACCCTGAACTGGGCTGCATATGCGGCGGGCAAGTAAAGCTCCATTTGGGCAAGTGGTGGGTGCGTGTGCGAAAGCATTTCCCCTCTCCACCCCCTCCACCCCCCGCTGCCAGTACGCAGAGTTGGAAAGGTTAGAGGCCACTGTTCTAGACTTCAGTTTTCCACAGGACAAAGAGCAGTGCGGGCCCTGGCCCATTTTTAAGTATTTTCTCTCTAACAAGTAATTATTGAGTCTGTGATTCTGCTTTGAGCCAGCTCTTCTGTGCCTTTGGTGTCTCAGGAAGCACCGACGTGTCCGGGAGAGATCGAGGTCAAGCTCTTCGTCCTCACAGTCCTCACGCTCCTATAAAGCGGAGGAGTATCCTGAGGAAAATGAGGAACGGGAGGAGGCCCCTGCCCCTGGCTTTGACAAATCCCGCCTTGGCACCAAGGAGTTTGCCGGCCCGAGTGACCGGGGCAGAGCCCGAGGAACGTTTGTGAGTGTCCTTTAAGAGTACATTTCCTATGCCCTGTGAATTCCCTCCAAACATTATCACCAAATTTAACTACTTCTTTGGACAAAAGGAGAAAAACTATTAAATTCTGAGAATTATCTTATTAGCCGCCACTAATTAATTTTAATTACATTAATCTAGATTTTATCCTGTCCCTGCCTGCTTTCTAGTGCGCTTAGCCAAATGTGATCCTGGGCCCTAAAGGTGTGGTTTAAGATAATCTTCTGCTTTGACCTCTTTAAGCCCCTGCTTGAAAATAATATATCTAAATATTTCAAAACTGGTGGAGTATGAACACAGAGTGATTTTTTTTAAAGTTGAACCTAATCAAAAGAGTCTATGATCTCCAGTCAGGAAGTCCTTGAAGTCCTTTCCAGAGGCAAAGAAAACCTCCCATTTAGCTTTCCCTTTGCCAGCAAATTGACAGATGGGGCCTTCAGACTCATGCCTGCTCTGCCTCCTCCCTCCTCTTTAGCAGCAGTTCCGGGCCAGAGGCCGTGGCTGGGGAAGGGGTGCCTTTTCTGGCAACAGCAACACCAGCACCAGTGGCGCCAGCACTGACTTCCAGAAGCGAAACCGGGAGGAGGACTGGGACCCCGAGTATACACCCAAGAGCAAGAAGTACTACTTGGTGCGTGAGCTCCTCCATGCATAGATGGGACCGGGTGATCCTGAGCCCTTGGGCAGATTGCAATTGAGCCCCTCATCCAGAGCCAGGCTCCCACTTGTGTCAGAGGAAGAGGGGGAAGTGGGGCTGGGGCCGTGCGATGGGCTGTGGGGGTCTCAGTGGCCAGAGCTTACCAGCTGACTCCCTTTTCTCCTTCAGCACGATGACCGGGAGGGCGAAGGTGGCGAAAAGTGGGCAAGCCGGGGCCGAGGCCGAGGCCTCTTCCCCCGAGGTCGGGGACGGTTCCTGTATCGCAAGTCGAGCACCAGCCCCAAGTGGGCTCACGACAAGTTCAGTGGCGAAGAGGGCGAGATAGAGGACGACGAGAGTGGGCCAGAGAACAGAGAAGACAAGGATGTTCTCCCACCCGTGGCGGAGTAGGAGCCGCTGGTGACATGAGGACGGGGGTGGGTGGGGGTGTCTTTGATCCTGATTGGCTAGTTGAGTATTTTCCTGCTATTTGGTTTCTCATTGACCCTGGAGGATGATAGAGTTGTGCCCACTATTTTTGGCAATCATTTTTGTCTTTTTTAAACGTGGTGATAGAGATGAGTAATGTCTTGCTCTTTTCTTTTTCTTTTTCCTGTTTGTGGATTTTTTAAAAAATCCTTTATTTTAAGCATTTACATATATATTGACAATATGCCCTTAAATGGTTAATTTCAGAAAAGTCTTCATGGCTATATAATGAATATATACATATAATGAATAGAGGGGGGGGGAGTGAGTAAACATCTGAATAGAAACTATTGGGACCAAACTCTATAGCGTTTTTAATTTACAGGAATTTTTCTCCAACTGAATTTAGAACTATATCTTTTAAAAGTATTTTTTTCTTTTTCTGCTGAAATTTTAAAGATAGCATGGCACAGTGAGGAAATTCATTTTCCTTCTTCCATCAAATTACAGATCTCTTTTTGAATGATGTTAGCATCTTCATTTGTTCATCCAGACTCCTTTCATACTTCTTTTTCTTCCCAGTGTCAAATTGAACACGTTTTCAGGATCACAGTTTTGTAAGAAACTTCTGAATATACTAGATTAAAAAAGCCTGTAGCATGAATAAAACGAGAATTCTTCTTGTATGAATCTTTTTATAAAGCCTTTGAGCTACTTGTGTGGTGGCCATGGTCACTTGCTGACAATTGGCTTTTCGTTCTTTTCCGCTTTAAATCTGCAGTGCTTAAAAGATGCTTGGTAGACAGCCTTCTTACTCCCAAGCCCACAAGAGAGATTCTGATTGCTGTGTTAATTCCCCAGGACTCTGGCTTTGCCATGCTTCCTTTTGCCCCCCCCACTTTTCCCTCTGTGAGTTCATTTTTTGGGACGGGTGCAGTTCCTGCTTAGCAGAGCAAATTCTTAGCAAATTCTTGTTTTGCCTCCTTGTTAAAATAAAACTATGTTGAATTGAACTTTGTGCATACCATTTCATACTGGTTTTGTACTAATGCTTTTGTTTCATGGCTGCGAACCAGTCTTACACTGAGTAGGGTCAACATTACAGTTGTCAGCAAAAAGAAAGAGAAAGAAAATAAGTCCTCAGAAGTAGTAAGAAAGTCCCATATAAATTTAATAAATTCTGGATCACATCTTTTATTCAAGCTGAAAAGGGAAGTTCCACATGGATGAAGGTGGATGTGAGGTTCTTTGCTTCACTCGCTACTGGGTGGAGTAGCTCAGGGCCCCTACAGCTATTTGTTATGGCAGCTGTGTGGCCTCACTGCTGTCTTGAATGCTTGATAAGAGTGTTTGAATACTTGAATACAAAGAGCAGCAAAAGCTGGATCCTGAATGTCCAGTTGGTTTCAATAAAGAAGGTTGGACAGAGCCTGTGAGTGTATTCAGAATCCCCTCAGATTGGGTTGGAGGGAAACGCAAACAAGTTTCTAAAGGAAGAAGAAAAGTGCATTTTTCAGCCTAGGTAAAACTGCACAAGATTTGCTTTTGCTTTGTATAAATTGTTCTGCAACGTATTCAGATTCCACTCCTAACCCATTTAGCTGTTACTGTCCATGCCTACAGTTTTATAAATCTACAAAATTTTGTTAATTTACCAGAAATCATTCTTGTTATAAATAATAGCTCAGAATGATGTCAAATAGTACAAGCTTTAAACCTTTAGGTTCTTGGGGGGGGCTGGGGGGCTGTCCCAACTGTGCTGTATTCCCATTTTCCTAGATTCTAATCAAAGCAAGATTGACTTATATTATGCAGTATTATTCACATGTATCTCAATTTACTTTGCCCATTTTCATGGCTTCCACTTTGCAGAGAGGCAGCAATTTCAGCCACTTTTTAAAAATGTGTTTGATTTCTGTCTCAGGGTCTCGGAGTGTCTTCTGGGAGGATCTCCCCTCATTTTATTCCTACATCCATTCTGGAATGTGGGCTGGCCTGAGAGAGTCTGAAGGCACCCAGGGAGTTTCTTGGCTAGTGTGGAGGAACAGGGTGGACTTCCCTTGGTCTTTGCTATCTTGGTACACACACTGGCTCCACACTTCTCACTATAGCAAAATTTCCTCTACTGCATCTCTTTCTTTGCTTGCATTTATGAGAGGGGGAAGGGGCAGCAGGTCTGAAACCCAAGTGTTGAGCATCTCCTGCAGTGCTAAGGCTGAGTGGCCAAGAGCAGATTCATACCTGGTTTGTATAATGTGCAGACAATACATAAATGTCCTTATCTGGGAGTGGGCTACAACAATTGGGAAGTGATTTCTCATCACTTCCTTCTAGTTTTTTTTAGTATTTCTAGAACCTTGGCAGTTTGTGCTGGTCTCCTATGTATTAGATCCAACTCTTCACAAGAGTTTAGCATGTGTTTAGGGTGTGTTCGTGCAATACACCTTAGTTTGCCGTATTTGTGGTTCATTGAATGTATTGGCAAGCCAACACCAAGCAAATTACAGTTCAGCTTAGAAGATATTATGTATAAGCCAAGCCTATACATAAATCCTGAAAGACTCCAATTCAGAATGGACAGGGAGAAATTGTACAGGTTAGGCGAAGGTGTGTTGGGTTGCAGGGTCTTTCTGTGCTCCTTGGGTTTAACATGCATTTAACATACTAAGCATGACCCCCATCTGGAATCTTGGATGCTAATCAAGGAAGGAAGCAGCCTAGAACTAAGGAGAAATTTCCTGACAGAACAATTAATTAACAATCTGCTTGCCTCCAGAAAGTGTGGGTGCTCCATCAGTGGAGACTTTTAAGAAGAGACTGGGCAGCCAATTGAAGTGGTCTAGGGTTTCCTGCTTGAGCAGGGATTGGACTAGACCTCCAAAGTCCCTTCCAACTCTTATGTTCAGAGCAAATAATGGCTGCATGCATGATATTTGGGCAGAGCCGGGAACTCTGACCTCCTTTTGGGGTGTCTTTGTTCCCAGATGAAGTACAGGGCAGCAAAAGCTGTGTTTAAAATGTAGATAAAGCCCAATCCAGGGATGTGCAGATGTGGACGGCAGTGTGGAGCGTTCCTATATAAGACAAGATAATCTTTATTATCATTTTTTACTGTGGGAACACTGGCATACATTAAAAATGAAATTCTGTTGCCTGCTCTCAAAAGTGTACACATACACAACACACAAACATGCTGTATACAACATATACTGCTGTATACTACACCCTTACATACAGTGAGGGGAAAAATTATTTGATCCCCTGCTGATTTTGTACATTTGCCCACTGAGAAAGAAATGGTCAGTCTATAATGTTAATGGTAGGTTTATTTTAACAGTGAGAGACAGAATAACAACAAAAACCAGAAAAATGCATTTCAAAAACGTTATAAATTGATTTGCATTTTAATGAATGAAATAAGTATTTGATCCTTTTGCAAAACATGACTTAGTACTTGGTGGCAAAACCCTTGTTGGCAATCACAGAGGTCAGACGTTTTTCATAGTTGGCCACCAGGTTTGCACGCATCTCAGGAGAGATTTTGTCCCACTCCTCTTTGCAGATCCTCTCCATGTCATTAAGGTTTTGAGGCTGACATTTGGCAGCTCGAACCTTCAGCTCCCTCCACAGATTTTCTGTGGGGTTAAGGTCTGGAGACTGGCTAGGCCACTCCAGGACCTTAATGTGCTTCTTCATGAGCCACTCCTTTTTTGCCTTGGCCGTGTGTTTTGGGTCATTGCCATGCTGGAATACCCATCCACAACTCATTTTTAATGCCCTGGCTAAGGGAAGGAGGTTCTCACCCAAGATTTGACGGTACATGGCCCCGTCCATCGTCTCTTTGATGCGGTGAAGTTGTCCTTTCCCCTTAGCAGAAAAACACTGCCACCAAAGCATGTTTCCACCTCCATGTTTGACGGTGGGGATGGTGTTCTTGGGATCATAGGCAGCATTCCTCCTCCAAACACGGTGAGTTGAGTTGATGCCAAAGAGCTCGATTTTGACATGTTCACTCAGTTCTCTGATCATTTAGATGTTCATTGGCAAATTTCAGATGGGTCTGAACATGTGCTTTCTTGAGCAGGGAGACCTTGCTGACGCTTTAGGATTTCAGTCCTTCATGGTGTAGTGTGTTACCAATTGTTTTCTATGGTCCCAGCTGCCTTGAGATAATTGACAAGATCTGTGTAGTTCTGAGCTGATTCCTCACCATTCTCAGGATCATTGAAATTCCACGAGATGAGATCTTGCATGGAGCCCCAGACCAAGGGAGATTGACAGTTCTTCCATTTGCAAATAATTGCATCAACTGTTGTCACCTTCTCACCAAGCTGTTTGGCAATAGTCTTGTAGCCCATTCCAGCCTTGTGTAGGTCTATAATCTTATCCCTGACATCCTTGGACAGCTCTTTGGTCTTGGCCATTGTGGAGAGTTTGGAATCTGATTAATTGCTTCTGTGGACAGGTTCTTTTATACAGGTAACATGAACAGAAACTTCCTTTAAGAGAGTGCTCCTAATCTCTGTTACCTGTGTAAAAGACACCTGGGAGCCAAAAATTTGCTGATTGATAGGGGATCAAATACTTATTTCACATTAAAATACAAATCAATTTATAACTTTTGAAATGCCTTTGGGTTGTTGTGTTGTTATTCTGTCCATTAAAATTATAAACTGATCATTTTTTGTCAGTGGGCAAATGTACAAAATCAGCAGGGCACCAAATATTTTTTTCTCACTATAAATACATATAAATATTAATCACTGTCCATCTTGAATACACAACGAAAGGACAAAGGTTTAGAGTTCACAAGGTTAATACTGTACGGAACAAAACTGACTGAATCTGGATGTTCTGCTTTAAGTACCATGAAGCCCCCTCCCAGAGGGTAACAAGGAAAACAGGTCATGAAAAGGATGTCCCAGACAATCCTGTGGATCCTGCTCAAGCAGGATCCACATATATGTCATGACCTGGATAGAAGGGAATGAACTCAATAATCTTTTTCTGCCATCCTCACCGCTCTGCACTGCCTTCCTGTCTGAAGCAGTGATGTTTCCAAACCAATCTAATACAATGCTCTCTATCGTCGCTCTATAGAAAGTGGTAAGGACAAGAAGGAAGAAGTACTTTTTTCATGTGACAGAAAATCCAAGCGCTGCTGTGCGTGCTTCACCAGTGTCTTGAGTGACCAAGCCAGCCTACTTGTTAGCTGCACATCCAGAAATTGGGTGCTGCTAACCATCTCCATAGGATAGGTGAATCATTAATACACAGAGGAGTGTGGCTGTGCCTGTCTTTTCTGAAATTGACAATGATCTCTTTAGTTTTTCAAATGTTTAAAACTAGGCTGTACCAAACCCTCTACTTCCTTGCAGTAAGTACCCTTATTGTCATTTGAATAAGGCCCAGTATTGTATCATCCGTATACTTCACAATATGGTTAGTGACAAACCTTGCACAACAGTCATGAGTCAACAGCAACTGACAGGACAAAATCAGCCCTGAGGAGAACCTGTGCTCAAGAAAAAATGGTGTTAGAAATATTAGTCCCATACTGGGGCCTGTCAATAAGAAAATCAAGAATCCAGTTGCACAAAGGAGTATTAAAACCTAAAAGGCCCAGATCTAAAGTTGACAAACAGCATTCCTCTAAGTGTTCCAAGCTCAGATGGAGAACAAAAGAAATAGCATCCTCTGTAGAGCGATTTGGATGGTAAGCAACCTGGAGCAAATCAAATACTGGCGGGAGGCTGGATACAATAATGTCCTTCACCAGCCTCTCAAAAGGACATTATTGTATCCAGCCTCCCGCCAGCATTTGATTCACTTTAGTTTGCTTGGCCTGTGCTTCTGGCTTCCAACAGCAGGGGGCACCCTTGCAGTTCTTTTTCTCTTGTCTCCCAATCTGCTGTCTGGGGCTGTGGGCAAGGCTGGCGCTCCTTGGTTACTCCATCCCCTGTGGATGTGCGAGGCTCCCCAACTTGCCTGCCTCTCCAGCTGGGGTTTGTCCTTGAACTGGGGGCGACATCCATTCCAACTTTTCCTGTTTGTTCTACGCTGCAGATGGCGGAGCTCTGGTCCAGCCTGAGTCCTACATTAGTCTGACTTTTCTTGCTGGGAGGAGCCTGTCCTTTAGTAGCATTCTGTACATGGGCAGAGGCTGAGGGCAGGTGAATCTTGGCTGCTCCAGACCCTGAGATCAGTCACATGGTCACGATCCTGCTCCTGGGTATGTGTGTGTTTCAAGTGACAGCCATGAAATCCGTTTTTAACATCAAACATCACCATCTATTTGTTAGGTTTCTAGCCATTCAGCTGCAGGAGACTCCTGGCATTCCCTGCTCCCATTTCTCAAATAAGGCAGCACCCTTCTGTCATAAGCCATCACGGTTTGTTAAAAATACTTGGCTACCTGTCCTCCATACAACATGCAGATTGCCACACAAAGCCCAAGGCCAGAGATCCTTCTTTCTGTTCTGCTCACAAGCTCCAACAGGCTGGGGGGCTCCAAAGAGACAACTTGCAAGGTATGTAGAGTGAGAGGTGGCGTTGGTTTAAATTGGGAAGGGGTGTGCAAAGATTCCCTTGGGCAAAAATGTTCTGTTCCCTTTTAGTCCTCCACCTCTCAAATGAGACACCAAGATTTGGTCCATCTAGAGCATTGGCAGAAAGGCCTTTGGACTGTGCCAGCAGGTGGGGAGCCAGAAGTGGCCCACCCTGAGATGGAGCCCTGCTAAGATGTTAGTGCAGTGTGATTTGCTTTGGGCCCAGCATCGTGGGTACTTTGCAATCCAGAGTTTACGGTTCAAAAGGAACCATATGCATGAATTAGGCTACTAAACCAACCACTCATAGTCCTCTGGCTCATGGGCAAAGGAAATACAGATTACATTGCGAAGGATAAACACAAATATTTTTGGTTGGGGAGGGGAAATTAACTGCTTGGAACTGGACTGCAAGAGTTGAATACAGGTAGTCCTCCACTTATAACAGTTCATTTACTGACTGTTCAAACTTAATGGCACTGAAAAAAATGACATGACTTGCAACAGCACTGAAAAAAGTGACTGTTTTTCACTTATAACCGTTGCAGCATCCCCATGGTCATGTGATTTACATTCAGATGCTTGACAAGTGGTTCATATTTATGATCCCCTTTTGTGACCTTCTGACAAGCAAAGTCAATGGGAAAGCCAGATTTAACTTAGCAACTGCAGTGAATCACTTAACAAATGTGGCAAGAAAAGTTGTAAAACGGGGCTAAAGTCAACATATTTCTCATTTAGCAATATAAATTTTGGGCTCAATTGTGGTTGTAAATTGAGGACTACCTATACAAGAAATGATGTCAACTTTCTCTGTGCCAGAAGTTCATGTTAGATGCAACAGGACAGTTTCAATAAGCTTAAAGATGACCTGGGTGGGATCCATGGGAAGACGTCTTCCAGAGAAAGAGAAGAGGGCATAGGTGAGGACTTTGACAATCCAGTAATCAAATCTGCAGATGACCAAACATCAGAGAGGTTGTATCAACATTTATAAGAGGAGCATCGGGCCACAATCTTCAAGATCAATTTTAACAGATGAAAAGTCCTGCATTTGGGCAGGAAACATGAAGCTAGATGTCAGGGATACTTCAGTACTGGAATCCTGCAATGGGCAGGGATTGGACTACTAGACGATCTCCAAATCCTCTTGCAAGTCTTGTATTTACTGATTATGGGCCTTCAGCCTTGTGATCTTTCAAATCCCAGCTCAACCAAAACAACCAATGCCTCAGAGGAACCCCATTTAAGCCTTCATCCCTCACACCATTGTCTTATCATTTTGTAGGAATCACCCAGCCATGATCCTAAATCGGTTAAATCAAAGCAACCAAAGGAAAAGTCTAGGAGGAGTGCTTTACATCAATGTACCTGGAAAAGAATGTGGGATTGCAAGGGAGGGTCCCAAAAGGTTCTCCACAGACAGATTGGAGACAAGCAGTTTGTTTCCCTGAAGTGAAACACAAATCATTCTGAGTTGGCTGCGCATTAATTATTGTTGAAAGAAAAATCATCAGGGTCCAATCCAAGCCGGGAATAAACAAAATGGAGGCTGTTTAGAAAGAAGCTTCTTTATTGAGTTGCAGAACCAGACAGAAATGTGGCTTTGGGGCAGCTGACCTTCTTGGGCTTTTGGAGTTCTTTGGAGTTGTTCCTGTTCTTGTGGCATGAGCTTTGACCTGAGATTCAGTGTGCCCTGTTGGTATTCTGATGGTAGTGGGTTAATCCAATTATGTCCTAGAGGTCAAGTCCTGCTTCCCTGGGGCAGTGGCTGATAGCCTTATGTCCTGTGTTGGATTGTTGGGTGAGGAGTTGCTGATTCTAATTCTATCACTCTACTATTTTTAGCTATCAACTCTTGCTTCCAAGGGTTTTTGAAAGATCCTGTCTTGAATGGGTTTCTGCAGGTAGCATTTGCACATGAATGGGGGCCTCAGTCTTTCTGAATGGGATTATCAAATCTACAGACTTGGCCTGGTAAGTCTCTGGCTGGGGGAGAGGGAGAAGTTTCTGCCTTTTAATATTCCCCCAAATATTTCGTTCTCGGGGTGTGTGTGGCAAAACTGAAGATTTATAGGTAGGGAAAGACTGGGCTGCCTTCCTGCCCCCCTCAAAGAGATTTGTCCAGCACTCCAAACAGTCTCCTGAAGTGTTTTTGCAGGAAACTGCGTTGCAGGAAAACATCTGGCAAACATCTGGTTCAAGTTACAACAGGACTGAGCGGAAAGGCTATTTTTATCACTCCTCTCTGGGGGAGAGGAGGGGGGCAGCAGGAGGAAAGGGAATGTATGGAGTTTCTTTATCCTAGGAGCAATGACACTTCACACAGCCCTGCCACCACCACCACCTCAGCAACAGGGCCTCAGTTCTCCAGAGGCCAGGATCTGCCTTGTCTCGGATGACAAAATTAACTGCTTTCCCTAATTCCAAAATTAATTTCAGAATTTTTTTACAGCTACTTGTTTGCTTGAACTGCATACATGCAAGGGAGTGCGTGTGCACACACACACTCACACACACAGGTCTGGTCCAATCACAATCCTCTGTAGCTATAGGACAAAGGCTTCTATTCCCTACTGGAAAAGGAGGGAAGGAGGAGCAACATCTGCCACCACCACCCCCCATCTTCAAGCTGAAGACCAGGGAAACTCTGGAAGGTTATGAGAGGGGAAAACCAAGTGTGGGAACAGCTCACTTCTCTCGCATGAACCAAGAAAGCCGTGTAAGAGGTAGTCCATGCATTCCCCACCCACACACCCAGTGAGAGCCTGGACCCTGGGACTGAAGAACCAAAACTTCTCAGGAAAGTATCAGCTTCCTCCATGGGGGGGAGGGGGGAGGCTGGTCTGGCATTTGATTCAAATGAGGTTGTACTTAGAAAACCCTTGGAAGGAATCTATCCCAATGTTTCCAAGTGATACAAACTGGTGATTCCACCAGGCACTGGGACAATCAGCCTAAAGGAGCAAGCATTGAACACCACAAGAACTGCACTGGAATAATTCTGTTTTATAAAAGATAAGGCAGTTTTACACACTAAATTGAGTATTTGCTACCAATCAGTTAACTGCTGCATTCAGTGAGGAAGTAACAGAACAAAAAACCTGGGCACCATCTCTGCCGGCCCCAGCTTCAATCCATGAGGGGCCACTTGGTGGACACATCAGACTCCCCTATCCCCCTCTGCTGAACCCCTTTTTAGACAACAAGAAATTTCACAGCAAATTCCACCATGTTGTAGCCAAAGATACAGTACTTCAGATAAGGAATTGTGTGTGCGGGGGTGGATTTCCTATGGCTTGGCAAGTTGGGAGAAGATCCTGCCCACCAGCTAGGGAAAGAAAGAGTGGCTGCAGAGCACATACCTGGGCAAGCAGGTCAGCTAAGATTGGGATGGGCTGTTCATATTGAACCCAGCTTCTTCAGCTGTTGGAGGTTTTGACCCCTGAAGGTCTTGTATCCTTCCACAAAGCAGGCCCAAAATCCATTAGGGGATGCTGTGAGACCTTTTCAGAACCTCTGACAGATGCCCTTCCTCCCCACCCCCAGAGGTTCAGAGAAGCTGGTACCTGTGCCCTGCCACAGTCCTGCCCAATTGATCCTTGAGGTTCCCACTGGCTATGTGTGATGCTCAATCACATACATGGGGAAGACCTCTCCCCTCCCACCCACCATTACTCTTGGTTCAAGGTCTGTGACTGCCTCAAGGAGTGCCTACTCAGCTTAGGCATGAAAGAAGAGGTTGCTCAATAGTAGTGGACTCTGCCAATGGTCCCAGTCCCAGTTCCTAGAATGTCTGGTTGCCCATTACGCCAAATTTCTCTGAGGACCCTCTCACGCTCCTCCAGACGCTGGGCACGTTCTAGTTCCTCAGCTGAAGCAAAGACACTGATTGTGAGGGTTTCATCTGGGGTGCTGGGGGATACCAGGGGCACCTCTGTCATGGCTAAGGTGGGGACAGAAAGTGCATGGTTGGTTATATCTTCTTCCTCTTCCTCTTCCTCCTCCTCCTCCTCTTCTTCCTCCTCCTCGCCCTCACTCAAGTCCTGCAGGCTCTTTCGGTGCTTGGGGGTGGTGGCTTGAGGGTGCCATGAGATGTGAATGACCAGCAGGCAGAGCGTCAGCACCAGACCAAAGCAGACACCCAGCACGAAGTAGAGGCCCACACTCTCCAGGTTATCTAGTCAAGACAAAGATGATCAGGTCAGAAATGGTGAGTTGGGAGGAGGAGGAGGAGATGGAGTGGGGGGCTCACTGGGCAAATCCTTCCCAGTTTGTACTCTCCAGGAATGGGCTACTCAGGCACCACAGGAGTTAAATCCAACATTCTGGGGCACAGATACAGGAAGCTGCTCCTGTCTAATCTCCTCCTAGGGGGATGTCATTTACTTTTTTTTCTGCTCTTCAGACTGCAAGGAGGGAATAGCAATCTACCCAGAAAACAATAGACTAGATATTGTTAGATGATAGATAGATAGACTAAAGGGATTGAACTTGACTATCTCCACCATTTCTCCCTCCTGGAGAACAATGAGACAACAAATAAAACCACCAATGCTTAAAACAATAAGAGGTAAGTTCATTTTAAAAATCAGAAAAGCAAAGCAACAGGTACAATAATCTTTGCACTTGAAGCAGCTGTAGCCCATACATTGGTGAAAAAGTGAAACTTTCCAGTAGTCCTCACTTACTGACCATTCATTTACTGGGCAAAGTGACAATGCTGAAAAAAAATAACTTTACTGCCCACTTATGATCTTTGCAGAGTCCCTGTCATGTGATTGCCATTATAGTCTATGTGTTGAACTGTGCCTGTGTGTTTTTTTCTTTCCCCCTTATGGAGCAGAAAGATAGGAGAGGAAGTGCAAGAGAGTAAGCTATTCTACACATTGATAGCAAAGTGATCATTTTCTCTCCAAATTCTTTTCTTTGTGTGAAAGAGAAACAAGCAACTGATTTCTGTAGGCAATATCTCTGCAGAGACTGGGGGAGATGGATTTCAAGAGAGTAACTTGTTTGTGTAATAATAATAATAATAATAATAATAATAATAATAATAATAATAATAATAATAATAATAATAATAATAATAATAATAATAATAATAATAATAATAATAATAATAATAATAATAATAATAATAATAATAATATGTTGGAAGGGACTTGGAGGTCATCTAGTCCAACCCCCTGCTCAGGCAGGAAAACTTATACCATTTCAGGCAAATGGCTGTCCAGTCTCTTCTTAAAAACCTCCAGTGTTGGAGCATTCACCACCTCTGGAGGCAGGTTGTTCCACTGGTTAATTGTTCTAACTGTCAGGAAGTTTCTCCTTAGTTCTAGGTTGCTTCTCTCCTTGACTAGTTTCCATCCGTTGCTTCTTGTCCTGCTTTCAGGTGCTTTGGAGAATAGCTTGACTCCCTCTTCTATGTGGCAGCCCCTGAGATATTGGAACACTGCTATCATATCACCCCTCACCCTTCTCTTCATTAAACTACACATACCCAATTCCAGCAACCGTTCCCTATATGTTTTAGCCTCCAGCCCCCTAATCATCTTGGTTGCTCTTCTCTGTACCCTTTCTAGAGTCTCGACATCTTTTTTACATCGTGGTGACCAAAACTGGATGCAGTATTCCAGGTGTGGCCTTACCAAAGCATTGTAAAGTGGTATTAGTACTTCACTTGATCTTGATTCTATCCCTCTGTTAATGCAGCCTAACACTGTGTTGGCTTTTTTGGCAGCTGCAGCACACTGCTGGCTCATATTGAAGTGATTGTCTACTAAGACTCCGAGATCCCTCTCACAATTACTACTATACCACCTATACTATACCTCTGCATTTGAATTTTCCTGCCTAAATGTAGATTTTTTCACCATTGAATTTCATTTTGTTAGATAGTGCCCAGTCTGTCCAGATCCTTCTGTATCTTAAGCCTATGTTCTGGAGTATTGGCTATTCCTGCCAGCTTGGTGTCGTCTGCAAATTTGATGAGTTCCCCATCTATCCCCTCATCCAAATCATTAATGAAGATATTGAAGTATATTGTAGTATGTCCACAACTCCCAACTTGTAACTTTTGGATGGTCTTCAAAGAGTGCATTGCAGTAATCCAAGCAGGGAGTGACCATTGAGCAATCTGTGCAAAGCCCACCTGGGCAAGGCTGCCACCTACTTCTTGAGCAGGAGTCATAATTCTAGGAGGACCTCCCAACTCAATCCAGGGGAGTGTCACCCCATCCAGAGTAAAAAATGACATCTCACCAGAGCCGGGGGAAGGGGTGAAAGAACCAGAGGGGCAATTTAGTTGCAGATGATCCAAAAAGATCTTGATAGACTTGAACAATGGGCTCTATCCTACAAAATGAATTTTAATGTGGAAAAAAGCAAAGTTTTACATTTAGGCAGGAAAAATCAAAGGTATAAGTACAGATTAGGTGAGATCTGGCTAAAACCAGTAACTGTGAGAGGGACCTTGGAGGGACCTTGGACCTAGGAAGTGGACAATCACTTGACCATGAGCCAGCAATGTGCAGCAGCAGAAGCCAAAAAAGGAAATACAATCCTAAGCAGAGGCATAGAATCAAGATCACACAAAGTATTCGTACTGCTTTATAGTGAGGCCACACCTGGAATACTGGAGCCAATTTTGGTCACCATATCACAAAAAAGATGCTGAGAATTTTGAAAAAAATAATCAGAGAAGAGCAACTAAGATGACCCAAGGCCTGGAGACTAAAACATATGAAGAACAGCTGCAGGACTTGGGTCTGGCTAGTCTGAAGAAAAGAAGAAATAGGAGAGACATGATAGCAGTATTCCAGTATCTGAAGGCCTGCCACAAGGCAGAGAGAGCCAGGTTGTTCACCAAAGCACCAGAGGGAAGGACGAGAAACAATGGTTGGAAACTGACCAAAGAGAGAAGCAACCTGGAATTAAGGAGAAACTTCCTGACAGTGAGGACAATTAACCAGTGGAACAGCTTGTCATCAGAAATCGTGGGCGCTCCATCACTGGAGGTTTTTAATTAGAGGCTAGACATCCACCTGTCTGAGACAATATAGGTTCCTATTCTATTCTATTCTATTCTATTATTCTATTCTATTCTATTCTATTCTATTCTATTCTATTCTATTCTATTCTATTCTATTCTATTCTATTCTATTCTATTCTATTCTATTCACAATTTCTCCCCATCCAGACCATTGCTGCCTCCAGGTTTTCAGTTAACACTGCAACAGCATCACCTGCCTGGAGAGAAGTGGATGTATAACCCCATGCCATTGGATGACCTCCCTAGTGGTTTAGATATTAAAGAGGGGAGCTGAAAGACTCAAGCCCTGAGGCATCCTATGTTGCAAGGGTCTGGCACTTGACCTCTCCTCCTCCACCAACACCGAATAGACCTGGCTATGCAAGAAAGAGGAGAATCATTGCAAAACTGTGCTTCCCACCTCAAACCCCCAATGCCACTCCAGAAAGATACCATTGTTGATGATATCAAAAACTGCTGAGGGGTCCAGGAAGGCCAGAATAGTGGCACCAGTCTCATCTTAGTCCCCTGAAAGTCATCTACAAGAGTGACAAGTTTCAGTTCTGCACCCTGGTCTGAATCCAGATTGAAAATGGTCCAAATAATATCATCCAGGGCCCGGTAGTCGAATGCCAACCATCCTCTCAATGATCTTCCTTATAAGGGGAAGGTTAGAGACTGATGGAAGTTGTCTAACACTGTTGGGAGTAGAAGGATGCACTCTTGAGAAGGGGTCCACCATGGTATCCTCCAAGATAGGTATCCTCCACTCGCTCTTGCAAAGAGGCATTTAACCACCATTCAACCTAAATATATACTACCTCCTGGGATCCCTGACCAACCAGGAGAGGCACGATGTTCTGTACCAGCCTGCTACCAGCCCTGCAGAAAAGGCAACCCCTTTACAAACGGCAAGAGGCTGGAATTACGTCTGCCAAATTTATTACTACAAAAAACAAACAAGACACGAACCAAGATACAGGAGCTTTGAAACACTATCTGAGCGGTTGCTTTCAGCAAACCAGCCCTCCCCACACATTCCCTTTATAAAGAGTTCAGGGCGTGGCCTCTCTCTGCCTCCTTCCAAGAAGCCCCACAGCCTTCCTCTGTTTACTCCTACTTGACTGCCTCCTGCATTGGGCGTCCTTGAACAGGGCCAGCTGTGGGTCATCTTCATCCACACTGTCAGGCTCACACAGCTGGGTCTCCATGGTGACCAAGTGGGAGGGGCCTGCCTGAGGGCTATCATCAGCAAGATCTTCAACCCCCTCAGCAAGGTCTTCAACACCCCCCTCCTCCTCTGAGTCGTCCGACCCAACTGCCGAACCCACAGGCTGACCCTGAATCACAACACACGAGTCCATGTAGCTGAGCTTATAGCCACAAGGACCCTGTCCAATTCTTCAGGATCAACCGGCTCAAATATTTCCCAGATAATTGGACTCAAGTCACTTCCAAGAGATCCTGCCCAGCGAGACCAAGCATGTTGTGCACCCATCAAGCGCTCTCACTGTCTGGTGTGGTGGCAGACACATATTTCAACCAAGCCCCATTTTCCCACCTACCTCGGATATGTGCATAGGCTGCAATGCTGCTACTCAGGAGTTCCATTTCCCCTTCACCATCAGCTTCCATGGCAGATGCCTTTGTGCTACCTGGCGAGGGGAGGATAGTTTCAGCAGTGAGGAAGGTTTGCATTGCCCTTCAACTGGCTAGCTGGTTTGTCTTGACTATTAATTAAAAATTAAAACATAATATGCTCCTTACATTTCTTTCAGTTGCTCAAGGGAGCTTACAGGCTGATTGCCTTTCATTTGATCCCCAAATGCATGAGCTGTGAAGTGGGCTGGGCTGAGGAAGGGTGAGTCACCCAGGAGTCTCCATTGCTGAAAGTAGATTGGAGTTGAGTAGGCAGTGTCACAATAGGGATATTATGCTTTTGCAAGGCTAAATGTATCCCCCGGGGCAGGGGTGGGCAGCTATGGCCCTTTACATCCATGCTGGCTCAGGAATTCTGAGAGCTGAAATCCAGAGGGTCCAAAGTTGCCCATCCCTGCTCTGGCACCTCACAGCAGAAGAGAAGCTGTATGCTTCACTCAGGTGATGTCACAGTGGCTCTTTCACATCTGCCTGTCTCAGAGGTGGAAATATGAGGGCAGGATGGGCTGGATCCCAACCATAGTGCAGTGAGGGGAAAAGCTGCCTGCCTACTTTCAAGAAGTCAGACCACTAAGATACACACAACTACCTTTTCCATAGCTCTTAGAGTGAAGCAAGTTAAATAAAAGGAGCTTTGAAGCCAGCAAGGCAGCAAAACAGAGACCTTTTAACCAGCAAGCACAGCCTGGCTCCCCCCTCCCCGCCCAGCCCTGCAGAGGCATCATGGGAAGCTGCCAAATCCTGTGAGTAAGCTAGCAGCCAAACAGGACAGGAAATGGTTTTTCTTGCCCTCTGCTTTAGCTCTCTTTGGCCCTTAAAATGTTTTCTGAGCTACAGAACGGAGCAGGCAAGGGAGGAAGGAAGCCTCTTGGAGCTTCCTGGCTGAAGAAGAATCCGAAATGGCACCTCCCGTTCTCAAAGCTGACCCACACGTTCTTTTGTGGGTCTGGCCCAGGTCGTGGTGATGGGCAAAAACTGGGGCTCTTCCCTTTCTTTTACATCCCACCACTCCTGATGCTTCCCGTTACTGTCCAGGAATGGTTGCACCTCAGGGGCAGAACAACTGACTCGGCTTCCAGGCTCCTGTTTCTGCTCCAGCCCAGGGCAGGAGCCAGGCTGACTCTCTTGGCTACATGGCAAGGATGCCTACGGAACAACTTCCACGTTTTCTCACTTCCACTGGCAAGCATTCCCCTTCCTGCTCCATGGTCCCCACAAATTGTGCTGCAAGGACAGCTGCATCATGGGCTTTGGGACCTGGAAGGAAATTCAAAACATTTTCCCCATCTTTCCACTCCAGAGAAGAGGACAAGAAAGAGAAAATGCTATAAGTTCAGTTTGGTGAGGATGGATTTGTGCAACATGGACTGTACCTCAGAAGATCTGTTGTTGATCTATGCTACATGTGATCAGGAAGGTTTCAAACTACCTCTGTCAGGGTTAGATATGTAAACATTCATAAGAGAAGAGTAGAGTAGAGTAGAGTAGAGTAGAGTAGAGTAGAGTAGAGTAGAGTAGAGTAGAACAGCTAAAAATGCTGCAACACAGAAGCACAAAGGTTTGTCCTCAATTTTTCAAAGGGCACAACAAAAATAATAAAAGTTACAGTACAGGAAACCCCACATCAACTGAAGTGCAGTTTGAGTGTAACAGAATGAGCTCCCCTTTCCTGGTTGTGTAGAGATGGGAAGCTTGAGTTGGGGCTCCTACAGAGAGCTGGGATTAGACTCAAGGGTCCCTCTAGGAAGGACAACTTACTGCAGCAACTCCATTTGTTAGGTTGACTTCTTCACTGCCTTGGAACCAGCCAGGTAGTTCTTGTGAGGGGAAGGTCCTCCTAGTTTTCGTTATGCAAAGGAGTATCTAAGGACCGCTGAACGAACAGAGGTACCTTCCCTTTGGGGAGAACCCATTTCACTCATGGAAGCACTCAGCTCCTGCCTCTCCTTGCCAGAGACTGCCAGAAGGTAAGTGGGCAGAGAAGATGCCTTTGAGGGCTTCCTCTCATCAACACCCAAGGTGTGCACTGTGCACAAAGATCGACCAGTTACGTATTGGCAGTTTTGATTCTTTGGGTGCATGGTTGTGGTCCATCTAGTAATTTGCTTTGGTTGTGGTCCATCTAGTAATTTGCTTTTTAAACATCCTGACAGTTGCAAAGGACATCGATTAGAAAGTCTCTCCACAAGAAAAGGAAGGAATCAGCTTTAAAGGGGTCCCGGACTGGGCGCGGGGAAGCCCAGCAGTGTCACCGTCTCCCGCCAAACAGCAGACGGGGCAAGAAAAGCAGGAATGCGGCCGGAAGAAACCCTCGGGAGAGCCAGAAATGGAGACGCTACAACTTTTGGAAGTAGCACCCCCCCCGCCCGTCCGCGAGAAAAGACGCTTGCCTCAACGCGGCGAAGGAGGGAGCGCGCGGCACGGAGCTCCGCCCCCCCCGCCCCCCTTCCCGGGGCAACCGCGGCCGGGCAGGGTGGCTCGGGCGGTAGCTCGCCAGGTGACGCCCCCTCCTTGCGCTCCTCGGACAGTCCGCGGGAGCGCGGCCCCGCAACTGCCCCCGTCCCTGGCTCGGGGAAAAGGAGGACGGGGCGCCGCCCGGGACTCGTTCCTCCAGAAAGACGTGGCTACGACTAAAGGGGCTCCGTCTCTAGGCCAAGGAGGAGGGCGGCGAAGGTTCAGTCGTACCCCGCAAAACGAAGGGGCGAGGCAACTTCTGAGCTTAAGCAAAGTGCCGCCCAGGAGTCGCCAGCCTTGTCCTCAGCTGGGCTTGGCGGCCTGCCTCTCCCGCTAGACTGTGACCACCCAGGAACCGGCCCGGCCCGGCGGCGAAGCCTCGGGCAGGCTGCCGGGCCGATCCGGAAAGCGAGCTCGTCCGGCGGTCGTCTAGAGAGCCCCTCTCGCCACGCCCGCCGTCGGGGGAGCAGAGGCGGTGAAGCGGCGGCGGCTCCTCGAAGGCGCGTTCTGCTTCGGTGCCGCCGCGGTAGCTGTAAGCAGCGGCTTACCTGTTGCCTTCAAGGCTGCGGCTGCCGGCTCCCCATCGCGGCAGAGGCAGACTCGGCCCGCGGGAGGATCCGGCCGGGCTAAGGAGCCGAGCCGAGCTGGCCGACCGCCCGGCGCGAGTGGAAAGGGGCGGGAAGCGAGCGGGACGGGCGGGTCGGCCGGCAGAAGGGACGCTCTCGGCACCGCCCCGGAGCCCCCTGTCAGCGGAATTAGCAGGACGGGAGCCGCCTTTCCGCTGGGACGGCCTCCGGGGCGGTTGCAAGCGGGCCAGGGAAGCGGCGTCCTGCCCGCCGAGAGCGACGCGAGCCCACCCCGGCCTGCCACCCCGTCCTCTCCCGCGCGGGCGCCGTCCGGCGAGCGGCTTCAGATCAGGAAAGGTGGCCTCAGTTGGGCGGAGAGCCCGCCCCGTCTTCAACCCCAGCTCCTCCCGTGGAACAGCCGCCCTGCGGCGGGCGGAGGTAGCCAGAAACCTCCTGACCGAGGCCGAAATGCCAGAAAGGCGTTCGCCTTTTCCGGCCCTGCCGCGGGGAGCGCTGCCTCTCTCCTGAGGGGCGGGGGGAAGCCGGCTGGGGAAGCTGAACCAGGCCAAAGGGAAAGCTCGGGCCTCCCGGGGCAGCTGCTTCAGGGCAGAGGTGCGCTGGTAGCCTCCCGGGCATCTTCGCCCTTCAGCTGCCCGCGGACTTCCAAAGGGGCAGCACTCGTGAGGACACAAGCGGATTGGTCACCAGTGGAAAGCAGTTTCCCTGAGATTTGGGCAGGCCGTGGGAGGCATTCGGGCGTGGGAATGTGAAATGTTTGCTCTGGTTTGGGGGAAGCTGTAGCTCAGCCATACTCGCTGCCCTGCTCAAAAAGCCAAAAAATGGCCCAGCCCTGCCTGTCTAATACCACTTGTGGCCAGGAAGTTGCCCTCCCGGCAACTTCCCACCTTGGGCAGAAGGGAAGCAGAGGCCGAGCTCTCTTCCAAGCAGCCGGTGGAGTGGGTTGGTCCAGTCTTTGGCTTGCCTGAACCACCCTGAATGAAGAGGAATTGTCTTCAGCTGCCTCTAAAATACATTATGTTAATGTATATAAATAACCTTTCTTTATTGTCTTGGGGGACTGTGATACTGCCTGTGAGCTGCGGATTGACACACCTGCATTAGAGATCTGGAAATTCCTATAAAGCTGGGATAGGAGGGGGAGGGGGACACCAGATCATTCCAGGAGTGGCCAAACACAGAAAGACATTCCTGCTTTCAGGGAGGGAAGGGGAGAGAAGGTAGAAAGGAAAAGAAAGGGATGGGAAGGGAAGGGAAGGGGAGCCCACTCCTGCACTGCTTACCTGGGTACTACTAGGAGGAAAAGGATCCAGGGCTCTGGGAGAGCCAAGAAACCCAGAAACATGCAGCTTGTCCCCTCCTTCTGTGTTCGCCTCCGCTTGACTGCAAAGGGAGATGCAGACGGAGGCTGGGAGTTGGGGTCTGGTTTGCATTAAGGTTGCAGCGCAACAGGAAATAGTTGCTGGCTGGGGCCAGAGCTCCCCTTTCCTCTTAAATACAGGCTTGGGGAGGGGTGTGTGGAGGAAGATGGGTTGGGAAGTTTCTTTGCTTTAGAACTTGTGCATAACCCACAAATACTTGGATAGACACAGCATCATCCAGTTGAAGTAATTATAGCAAACTACAAAAGAGCTTGGAAGGGGCAATAGTAGCCCCTTCCTTAAAAAAGTTAAAGGGCTGAGATTCTGTAAGAAACTGCCTTAATCCCTCTTCCCAAGAAAGCAGAACTCCTGGAACAGCTTCATTCCAAAAGGAACTTATATTAGGAGAAGTTGACAGCAGGCACATAAGGCAGGATCTGACAGTTTCCTGCGCGAATCAGTAGGTTAAAAGAGTAATTAGCAACCCCACCCCAATAGTCCATACAGTCAGTTCAAATGAGCCAATCCCCATGTATGAATCTGCTGTGGGAACGGGGTTGATAAGACACCCACCATTCTCAAGGCTGTTAGGTTGTTAGGTCCTCCTACCTCTTCTTCAGCAAGAGATAAGGCAGATGGCCAGAAGCCAATTCCATTCTCACCCCAGGCTGGGGTCAAAGGAAATAGATCAAAGAGCAGGCAGAGAGAGGAAAGCAGAAAGGATACATTGTAGCGCCCATGGCTTCCCCCTCCCCCCTCCAGTATGGCAGAACCCGCAGGAACAGAGAATAAAGAAATCACCCCTTCCAACAATGGTTCTGACAGATTCATTTATATTTAAATGCATGCAGATTTCAGATGGCCCATGGGTGGGCAGAAAAAGATAGCAAAAGGTGGTTGCTTTCCTGCTTAGATAATCCTTCAGAGGTTTGAAAAGCAGCTCCCCGAAATCTGGCTAACTCATATTTTTCAGGGTCTATGTATTATGGCTTTCAGGTGCTCCCAGTCTCATGTTTTTGGACAGTCCTGCAAACAGCAATATGGAAATGTACAGTAGACCTCTTTCAGCACAAAACAGATCCAGTTTGGTGAGTGGTTAAGGTGCTGGCCTAGTCTTGCCTTAGCCTGGGTGACATTGGGCCAGTCCCTCCCAGCCCAGCCCACCCACAGGGTTGTGAAGCATGTAAGGTCAAGACTTTGTACTTGTCTAACTGGGAACCTGAGAAAGAAAAAAGAAGAAATTGATTTATTTAACAGTTCAAGGGGTTTGGCTATAGAGAGGGTAACAAGATGGTTCTTATCCAGCCTTCTAGTCCATGGAAGAGAAGAATCCTGGAGGTGAGGAACAGGCCAGACAACTGAAGGAGGGCAGCCAAAGAGGAGGAAAACATCCATGGAGCCCAGAGGAGTCAACCTGACTGATATGCAGGAAGATTCCAAAGCATTTCATAAAGAGATTGTTCTGGATGAAGAGGATGATTCCACATCAATTTATCAAGAACCAATGTTGCTAAACAAACCTCATTTGACTTGAAGATTAAATTAAATTAAGATTAACCATCTAAAATTTATCCCTTTTTTAATTAAGAATTTTGTCAGAAATTGATACTTTCTCAGGACTCTCACTCTTCTTGGTTTTAACATCACTATCTCTCTTCCTTTGTATTTTATTTTACCATGCTCAGCTTCTATAGTATATCTGCCCTTAATGCTTTTTTAGTAAATCATATTATATGCACCTCTCTGGGGAGAGTATTTCTTGTTGCATATCTAGTACAGGTGAAACTCAAAAAATTAGAATATCGTGCAAAAGTTCATTTATTTCAGTAATGCAACTTAAAAGGGGAAACTAATATAGACTCATTACATGCAAAGCAAGATAGTTCAAGCCGTGATTTGTCATAATTGTGATGATTATGGCGTATAGCTCATGAAAACCCCAAATCCACAATCTCAGAAAATTAGAATATTGTGAAAAGGTGCAATATTCTAGGCTCAAAGTGTCCCACTCTAATCAGCTAATTAAGCCATAACACCTGCAAAGTGTTCCTGAGCCATTAAATGGTCTCTCAGTCTGGTTCAGTAGGAATCATAATCATGGGGAAGACTGCTGACCTGACAGTTGTGCAGAAAACCATCACTGACACCCTCCATAAGGAGGGAAAGCCTCAAAAGGTAATTGCAAAAGAAGTTGGATGTTCCCAAAGTGGTGTATCAAAGCACATTAATAGAAAGTTATGTGGAAGGGAAAAGTGTGGAAGAAAAAGGTGCACAAGCAGCAGGGATGACCACAGCCTGGAGAGGATTGTCAGGAAAAGGCCATTCAAAAGTGTTGGGGACTTTCACAAGGAGTGGACTGAGGCTGGAGTCAGTGCATCAAGAGCCACCACACACAGACGGATCCTGGACATGGGCTTCAAATGTCGTATTCCTCTTGTCAAGCCGCTCCTGAACAACAAACAACGTCAGCAGCGTCTTACCTGGGCTAAAGAAAAACAGACCTGGTTTGTTGTTCAGTGGTCCAAAGTCCTCTTTTCTGATGAGAGCAACTTTTGCATCTCATTTGGAAACCAAGGACTCAGAGTCTGGAGGAAGAATGGAGAGGCACACACTGCAAGATGCTTGAAGTCCAGTGTGAAGTTTCCACAGTCTGTGTTGATTGGGGAGCCATGTCATCTGTTGGTGTTGGTCCACTGTGATTCATTAAGTCCAGGGTCAACGCAGCTGTCTACCAGGAGATTTTGGAGCACTTCATGCTTCCTTCTGCAGACGAGCTTTATGGGGATGCTGACTTCATTTTCCAGCAGGACTTTGCACCTGCCTACACTGCCAAAAGCACCAAAACCTGGTTCAATGACCATGGGATTACTGTGCTTGATTGGCCAGCAAACTCTCCTGACCTGAACCCCGTAGAGGTTTGCCAAGAGAAAGATGAGAGACATGAGACTGAACAATGCAGATCAGCTGAAGGCTGCTATTGAAGCATCCTGGTCTTCTATAACACCTCAGCAGTGCCACAGGCTGATAGCTTCCATGCCACGCCGCATTGAGGCAATAATTGCTGCAAAAGGGGCCCATACCAAGTACTGTGTACATATGCATGCTTATGCTTTTCAGAGGTCTGATATTGTTCTATGTACACTCCTTTGCATGTAATATTCTAATTTTCTGAGATTGTGGATTTGGGGTTTTCATGAACTATACGCCATAATCATCACAATTATGACAAATCACGGCTTGAACTATCTTGCTTTGCATGCAATGAGTCTATCTCATATATTAGTTTCCCACTTTTAAGTTGCATTACTGAAATAAATGAACTTTTGCACAATATTCTAATTTTTCGAGTTTCACCTGTATGTATTCTATATCATTAATTACCTTTTCCTTGCTTTCCCCCAATGCTTCTGCTAGTATTCCCGCCATTACATCTGCTAGGTTCTCTCCCTTTTCTTCTTCAGCATTTTGAAATCTTAAATAATAATCAGCTCTATCCATCTCTAAAGCGATGATCATTTTTTCTTGATTCCTGTCTGTTAATGTAAGTCGGTTATCAATCTCCTCTAGTCTCTTATCTGTTAATTCAATTCTTTCTTCAGCTTGTTGCAGTCTTTGTTCATTTTTCTCCATCGGTTCTTTGACCTCTTTTAGGTCCTCTTCTAGTTTGCCAATCCCTTCTTTGAAGTCTGTGTGTAGAGCCAGTATCATATTTTTCAATTCCATGTAAGATCTATCTTGCTGTGTTGTATTGTCCAGTGATTTCTGTGCCACCGGTCTCTGTGATATTACGGCAGCTGTTGCTGGGTGTGTGTCTTCTTCATTTTCTCCAGTAGTTTGTAATCCAAATGTCAATGGGGTATTATAATCCAAAAAAAAAAGAGTATGAAAATTTTCAGTGACAAGAAGAGGTGAGAACAAAGGGAAAAGGAAAGAAAAAGAGAAGGAAAAAGCCAAATATCCTGATATCTAAAAAAAAGGGGGGGGAGAAATTAATCCATACAGGTTATGCTCTTTGTTCGTTTCAGAATCTCCATGCCTTAGTCCAAAAGACGAGAAAATTTAAAATATGGTCTCCAAAGTGAAAAACAATCCACCATTCCCCAAACTAAAAAACACACTATAAACTTCTTATCAGTGAGTCCAGCAGCTGTCATTCAAGGTCACTTACTCTCCCTTATTTTTTTCCTAAGCTTCAAGAGTATTCTCAGCGGAGAAACTTGATTCATTGCCTTCTTTTGCCTTCCATTGTTGTCCGCCGCTACAGTTCTGGAAGAGGAGCAGTTTAAAAGTCCGCTCCCCCCCACTTCTCCACGGCTTCAAATTCTTCTTATTTTCCCCCTCACAATTCCCAGCATTTAAGTTTTCTCAATCGTCTCACCCAAACTTTCAAGATCTTCCAAGTGGCCACCCCAGCTTGTGATGGCTCGCTGTGCTGCCACCACGTGGCTGTTTTGGATAAATTACAATGTGGGCAGTCAGACCCTCCTACCCTATGATGTATTTCCTCTTCCCTCCCCTTTCTGGGATGGTCTTCCTCCTCCTTTCTCTCTGGAGAGAATCCCATTCTCCATTATTCAGCTAACATGTGACAACAGCAGACTTACACAGACGCTGGGAATATTACCATTTTCTGACCTTGGGAGATACCTTGGAAATATCTTGGAAATGCTGTACAAACATCATCTACATGCAATAAAGGTATTTCTATATGATAAAGGGTGTTTCCACGAGTTCAAACTATCTGAAGAGAGCTGTTAATGTTAAGGAAATCTGCTTATCTAGACCATAGACGTCTTATCAAGAGATTAATTAATGCACAATGGCTTGGATTCAGAATAGTCAGAAAATGATAATATTTCCAGCGACTGCACATCTGCTGTTGTCACATGTTAGCTGAATAATGGAGGATGGGATGTCTGCAATTCATATATGTGGATGTTTCTTAGGCAGGAAATGTAAAGCTTAGGCAGGAAATGTAATTGGAAGAAAAAAAATTCCTTGTATCTGCAATCTAAAGCATGCTTGTTTTTCTACAATCAAGTTTAAAACAGTTAGAAAATGTAATTTGAATACTTTCTGTCTGCTTCTAAAGTGTGCATGATTCTCTGCAACTAAAGCTCAATCAAAAAGTGCTTCTATAAACTGCATGCCTACAGTAAAAAAGAAAATGAGTAATTTGTTGTTCTCCAGCTGATTCTGCAAAGAGCAGAGCCTGTTGTCAGGATTGAGTTTGTGTGGATTGATTTTTCTTCCTGTTTTCCTGAGGAGACCACTCAAAAGGCTTGTTAAAATTTTACTGCCTCCTTGCTTGAAATGCGATGAATCTCTCCTCAGATCTGCCTCGAACGTTTCTAATTACAAAGAGAGACTGTGTTTGTAAGCTTGAGTTTTGTGAAATCAAGATGCAACATTAGAATTTCCTGTCTGTCTTCTCCAAAAAATTGCCTCCCACCTAAATTGTCTGAGAAAGTTCAGAGATTTACTGTTGCAAACAATTTGTTTCAGAGCTAAATCTTTACTCAAAGAGGAGAAAAGTTTTTTAGCTTGCTAACTCTTTGTTCTAAAGACTGATGAGAGAAGCCACAAGGAGCAATAAAACTATTAGTTGCCGGCTCATGACTAGTGGTCATAAGAAGGAACAATTTGTGACTTCCGGTGGCTACACCGTGCTGAATGGCAGCTTTTCCCTGGCCGCCCGCCCTGAGGCTTCGTTGGAGCCACGGAGACAGTGACAATCAGCTGTTCCGTGGCTTGTAAACTTCCCCTTCGGGAGAAGAGGGGGAGGTGAGTTTTCTCGGATAGTGGTAGAGCTCCCCAAGACCTCCCAGAATTATCTGGGGGTTGGAGGGTGAGAGCCCCCACGGAGTCCGAGGCTTTCTCCGAGTCCAGGATGCCTTTGCTCCGCGCAGGAGCAAAGCTAGACGCTGCATCCACATCTGTGGATTATAGTGATTTATGTGTGCCTTTAAAGCACACAGAGCTGACCAGGAGGAGTAAAGTTGCAAGTATTCAGAACTTTAACTCGAGGTGCTTTAATCTTCTCCATTTATAAATTAGACTTTGAAAAAAGAAAAAAAATGGCACCGAAATGTTTTTTCTTTTTAAAAGAATAAATTACGAGGATTTTGTTAAAATTTAAATAATATATTGGAATTTTTTCTCTTTTTTATTATTATTGCTATTAAGAGTTCATCTCCCTTTCTTTTTTGGATTTTTCCCCCCTTCCGGAGTGCAGAGGGAAAGTGAAAGTGATAAGAGAAAGTGATTTATAGCAAGTGAAAATGGCTTCAAGACGGCAGGCATTTCTTGTTGTTTCTAAAACCTCAATCTCTTCTCCTGTCATTCAGCCTACTGCAAAACCCAGATCCCCTCCACCAGCAGCACTTACACTTAAAGACCTGCAGGATGCTTTGAAATTGCAGGCACAAGAAATGACTTTACAAATAAAGGAAGAGGTAGCTGATCTTCTTGAACTTAAAAATAGAGAGATGAGAGAAGACATTTTGTTTGCATTTCAAGGGCTGGCTGCACATATTGAACGTTTAGATGACCGCGTGGATGAGGTTGTGGAAAATAGTGATAGACTTGAAAATAGAATTGCTAAAGCAGAAAATAAAATTGACAAAACTGAGGATGAGCTGATGATTTCACAATTTAAAGAAATGGAATTTGCTCTGAGAATCAGAGGGTTGAGAGAAAACCCCCGTGAGGACTTACTGGAAGAGGTGATTAAGGTCATTGCTCCCATCTTGGGATGGGATCCTAAGGAGTTATCAAGGGAGGTAGAAAAAATTTTCAGGGTCAATTCCTGGATTGCGAGGCAGAAGAATTTACCTAGAGATGTGGTGATTTATTTCTCTAAGAGGTCACTTCGAAATGAGATTATCCAGATTATCAACAGAAATTTCAAATTGCAGGTCAAGATATTATAATTTTGAAAGAAATACCTCCTAAGATGTTGAGAAAAAGGAAGGATTTTGGTTTTTTGTCTGATAAACTTAAAAAGTGACAAATTCAGTTCAGATGGGAGATCCCTATTGGAATAGTGGTGAATCATGCAGGGACACGATATAGGCTTAATACAATTGCTAAGGCAAAAGAATGTTATACTTATGTCCTGAAAGCAGGTTCACCACCATCTCCATTGCCTAAGAGAGTGGAAGAAGATAAACAACAAGTTTATCTTCATCAGCACAGTTTGTTGGAGAGGCACAATTGGTTGAACCTACTGAACAGAGTTTGATGTTAAAGGCTGATCCAAAAGACCAGAGAATGACACGTGTGGCGCATAAGCGGAGAGAAAAGGAACAACTGAAACAGAAGATGGATTCTGATACAAGGCCCTGTTATTACATAAAATGATATTGTTTGCCTACAAGAAACTCATATTTGTGCAAAAGATCAAAAATACTTGATGAATTCTCAGTTGGGACTTCATTTTATAGCATCTGCTCCAGATAAAAAGAGTGGAGTGGTTATCTACTTTAGAAGAGACTTATCTGCTACGTTAATTGAATCTGATCCACAGGGAAGATATGTTATTATTGAACTATTGTTACAAGGCAAGAAGATTCTCATTATTGGATTATATGCTCCTAATCAACAGCAAGGAAAGTTTTACAAGTTTTTACATGATAAACTAATTCAATTGGATTATAAATCTGTTATTTTGATGGGTGATTGGAATGGTGTTTTGGACTCAAATAAGGACAAGAAGAGGTCTTCTAAAAACTCTCCTATCTATTCTAGATTGCCTAAATGTTTTTTTGATTTGAAAGAAGACTTGGAACTACGAGATATCTGGTGGGAGGATAGAGATTTTACTTTCTTTTCGGACAGGCATCAATCGTTTTCTAGAATTGACTTTTTTTTAGTTACTGGTGATCTTACTTCCAGGGTCAAGAATGTCAAGATTTTTCCTAGAACATTATCGGATCATAGTCCTGTATGGATGGAATCAGGGCTTTTTTTGTCATAGAACGCTCAGAACGGAGTTCCGGCACCTTTTTTGGATGGAACCTTGTAGGGTAGGCAAGGCAGGTTGTATGACATGTGTGAGTTCCGGTACCTTTTTCTTTTACAAAAAAAGCACTGGATGGAATTATTTAGGGAAGATGGAATAAGAAGATCTTGGAGATTGAATGAACATTTATTTAGATATGATGTACTTTCAGAAAAATGTAAAGATTATTTAAAAGAGTTTTTTGTTCTGAATATGCATAAAGGAACACCGATTGAAATGGTTTGGGATGCCAGTATCCCAAATCCCAATCCATAATGGATTCAAAATAAAAGCTTTCTCCTTCAATTTAATCTCTTCTTCCAATTCTTTACGTTTTTGCATCTGCTTACGCCTATAACCATTGTTCATATGAATCAAAATCCCCCTCATATAAGCTTTACTGGCATCCCAAACCATTTCAATCGGTGTTCCTTTATGCATATTCAGAACAAAAAACTCTTTCAAATAATCTTTACATTTAGGATTTCAATAAATTTGTTGAAAGAGCAATTTAATATGTTAATGGGAGATCAGGTTGCAACTAATTTGAGATATGCGAAGCATAATACTTTTTGTAATGCAAATAAGCCTGGTAGGTGGTTAGCTTATCAATTAAGGAAAAAACAGAGGTTATGTACAATAGAGAAAATAGAATATAAGGGCAAAGAAACATATCAACAAAATTTGATCAAAAGGGGTTTTTTGGATTTTTATCAAAAGTTATATGCTAGTGAGAATGTACAAACTTTAGATATAGATAAATATTTACAGGAAGCTCTCAAAGGGAAGGGATGAATTGTTTAATTACTTCTGGAGAAATTATTTCAGTAATTAAACAGTTAAAAGAGTACAGTGTAACAGCAATTTATTATAAAACTTTACTTACAGAGTTGGTAGAATCTTTAAAGGAACTATTTAATAATATCCAGGCTGGAGGGGAGGTGCCTCCATCTTGGAGAAGGGCTTTTATATCGTTGATCCCAAAGGAGGATCAAGATCTTACTCAGCCTAAGAATTATAGACCTATATCACTTTTAAATACAGATTATAAGATTTTTGCAAAAATATTGGCAAATAGATTGTCAGTTTTGAAACAGATGGTTCATACAGATCAGTCTGGATTTATAACTGGAAGGTATATGAAATATAATGTAAGACAATTAGTTAACTTAATTGAGTATTTGGATAAGAATAACCAAGTCCCTGCGGCATTGATATTTTTGGATGCTGAAAAAGCTTTTGATCAATTGAATTGGCAATTTTTATTGAAAGTTGTGGAAAAGATGAACTTTGGGGATGAATTTCTGCAATCTATTAAGGCCATACAATCAGCGCAAATTATAATTAATGGGGGATTAACAGATGCATTTAAAATTGAAAAAGGTACAAGACAAGGGTGTCCTCTGTCACCATTATTGTTTGTTTTAACATTGGAGATTTTATTGATTAAAATTCGGGAATCAACTAAAAATCAGGGAATAAAAATAAAACAGAATGATTATAGATTAAGAGCGTTTGCAGATGACTTGGTTGTTACACTATCTCAACCGATTCAATCGGTTATAGATTTGATGGAAATTATAAAACAATATGGGAAAGTTTCGGGCTTTAAGGTGAATAATAATAAGACTAAAATATTATCTAAAAATATGACTATGGATGAGAAGGATACGTTAGTAAAATTGACAGGTTATGTGAAAAAGGTTAAATATTTGGGGGTATATTACAGCTTCTAATGTGAAATTATATAAGAATAATTATGAGACGTTATGGTTAAAAGTACAAAAGGATTTAAATAATAGGAAAAAATTACAATTATCTTTGTTGGGAAAAATTGCAGCTGTTAAAATGAATGTTTTACCAAAGTTTCTTTTTCTGTTTCAAATGATACCTATTTTGAAAAAAGATGCTAATTTGGATGAGTGGCAGAAGGGTATTAATAAATTTATCTGGGCGAGGAAAAAACCGAGAGTTAACAAGACTTAAGGAGGAGGACTTAAGGTGCCTAATTTGAAATTATATTATGATGCAGTGGTTTTAACATTGGTTAGTGATTGGCTTAATTTAACTAATAAAAGTATACTTTATCTTGAGGGATGGGATTTATTATATGGGTAGCATGCATATTTGATTTATGACAAAAAAATTTATAAGACTTTTAAATCTCACATTTTAAGAAGTGCTTTATTGCGTGTTTGGAAAAAGTATTATTATTAGTTAAATTATAAAATACCAATTTGGGGGATTCCTGGACACACAATAGAGGGGGGATCTATGGGTGTGAATTTGGATATGATTTCTTATAAGCAATTACTTAGATTGGAAGGGAGTGACTGGCAATTAAGGTCGCTAGTCGAGTTAAAACAAGAAAATATTGTACAGTCTTGGTTTCAGTATACTCAACTGCAAGCCAGGTGGAAGTTAGACCAGAAGGTTGGTTTGACGCTGATGGATGAAAATTAGGTAAAACAGATCAAAGATCAAACTCGAGTGCACATAAAGAGAATTTATAATGCTTTAATAGAATTGGACTCAGAAATGGAATTGGTGAAAGATTGCATGGTAAAGTGGGCTCAAAATATTCAAGAACCGATTCCATTGGATGTGTGGGAAGTAATTTTGGTTAGAAATGTAAAATTTAGTCAAGCCCAAAACTTAAGAGAAAATTTTTATAAAATGTTTTATAGATGGCATTTGGATCCTAAAAAGCTGTCTTGTATGTATTCTAATTTACAGCCTAAATGTTGGAGATGTGGTAGTTTGGATGCTACCTATTTTCATATTTGGTGGACTTGTAGAAATATAAAAGCTTTTTAGATTAAAATTTGGTGGAACATTCAAAAGATTTTTAAGACAAAGATAAAGTTTACTCCACAATTATTTTTATTGGGTGTTATTATAAATTGTGACACTAAAGAAATTAATTTGATGTTGAATTTGATAACAGCTGCGAGGTTATTGGTAGGGCAATATTGGAAGAAGGATTGTCTGCCTACTATAGGGGAGTGGACGCTTAAAGTGTCAAATCTAGTAGAAATGGCTAAGATTTCTGCTTACTTGAAAGATCATTCACAAGAGAGATACATTTCGGTTTGGAGAAGATGGATAGATTATATTCAGAAAAAATATGGGACTAAAAAGTTCCATTTAGCTTATGAGTAAATTTTAGATTGTTATTGTTATAATTTTAATTTTTTTTTAGAAGTTGGGTATCTTAGAGTGTTGGTAATTATGTTAAAGGCGGGTTAAAATGTATTATGTATTTGGTTTTTTTATATAGTTGATTAACGTTAGTTAGATTATGCTTACTATATATTTGTAACCCTGTAATCAGGTTTGGGAAGTGGGGGAGGGGGGTTAACGGGGGGGTTAGGAAGGGGATAATATTGTAACTTTTTATAAAACTTTTCAATAAAAAAAAAAAGGAACAATTTGCCTCACTTTGCAACCAAATTCAAGCTAGGGACAATAACAGGCTTGCATCCAAACAGCGACCTCTAGTGGTCAAGGGGTGAACTTCGTTGAAGTACTCACCTACAAAAGCAGCACCCCAGTGGCTGCTCAGCAAGTAAAAGGCTTGTCCTCAGGCACGTGTAGAGTGCCCCCTAGTGGTCAAAAGGTGAACTTTCCTGAAGTCCCTAACCACGCAGAAGTGCCACCCTAGTGGCCAAAAGGCAAACTTCCCTGGAGTCTCTGACCACACAGAAGGTCAAAGAGCGAAGGTGGTCAAAGAGCGAAGGTGGTCAAAGAGCGAAGTTCACCGAATTTAGTCAAAATACCTAGGAGGTTTTCTGTATCTGTCCTAGCCATGGCAGAGTGTCCCATTGATTCAGAAGAGCTGGTTCAACCAGACAATCCTGATTTGCACCAAGAAGTCGTAAGACCCAAGCGTACAATAAAACCAACCCAGAGAAAATTATGAGGCAACTAAAGATGAATTTTCCAGTGATCTGTCAGAGCTATGGGACAGAACTGCACACACCATGACAATTTTGCTCAGTCTTGATGGTAATCCTGCTGCATTAAGTGACTCTATAGATCGCCTATCTGCAGCTTATGAACATTACCAACAGCAGTATGCAAAATACATAGGTTTTTTTTTATTGAAAAGTTTTAAAATACATTTTATCTTTAACAATCCCCCCCTCCCCCTCCCCTACCTATCCCTCCCTACCCCTCCCCCCCTTTCCCCCCTCCCCCCCCGACTTCCCAGAGCTAAGTACAGGGTATAAAAACAAAAAAAAAACAATCATAAGCATCCATTTGCTACCAATAATAAATTCTTAAATCTATCACTCTCTAGCTCATATAAGATAACTACAAGCAATACTAATATTTCATATAGAAAAAGAAGAAAATAGAAAGGAAGACTTATTCAAATGCTAAATGAAACTTTTTAGTCCCATATTTGTTCTGGATATATTCAATCCATTTTTTCCACTCCATAATATAACGTTCTTGCGAATGATCTTTCAAATAAGCCGAGATCTTTGCCATTTCTGCCAGGTCAGAAACCTTTAAAGTCCATTCTTCTATAGTCGGCAGTTCCTCCTTCTTCCAATATTGACCTATTAAAAGTCTTGCTGCTGTAATTAAATTCAACATCAACTTAGTGTCCACAACAGTAGCGTCTGCAATTATACCCAACAAAAAGAATTGCGGACAAAACTTTATCCTTTGCTTGAAGATCTTCTGCATATTCCACCAAATTTTTATCCAAAAAGCCTTGACCTTTTTGCAGGTCCACCATATGTGAAAATATGTTGCATCTTCGCCACCACACCTCCAGCATTTTGGCTGATAATTCGGATACATACTTGCAAGCTTTTTAGGATCTAAATGCCATCTATAAAACATTTTATAAAAGTTCTCTCTTAGATTTTGAGCTTGTGTGAATTTTACATTCCTCACCCAGATCTTTTCCCACGTGTCCATTGTAATAACTTCTTGGATATTCTGGGCCCATTTTATCATACAATCTTTAACAAGTTCTGTTTCTGAGTCAATTTCTATCAATGCAAGATATATCCGTTTGATATGTGCTGGACCCTGATTTCTAATTTGCTTTATCAAATTTTCATCAGTCATTGCAAAACCAATTTTCTGATCTTCTTTCCACCTGGCCCGTAACTGAGTATATTGAAACCAGGTTTGAACAATCTTCTCATCTCGCAAGAGGTTGTATGGCTTCAAACACCAGACATTTCTTTCCAAGCTTAAAATCTCCTTATACGTAGTCACATCATGTTTGAAGCCAACATTTATGTTTTCTATTGCGTGCTTTGGGATTGCCCACAACGGCATCTTGTAATCTAACTTATGTTTATACTTCTTCCAAACTCTCAACAATGCCTGTCTTAAAATATGCACTTTAAACACATTATCTACCTTCTTATCATACAACAAATATGCATGCCAGCAAAAACTCTAACACATCAACTATATGCCTCACATTATTTTTCATTTGCCTACCACTAATAAACCCGGTTTGATCCCCATGAATCACCTGTTGCAGAACCCTCATCAATCTGTTAGCCAACACCTTAGCAAATATCTTATAATCTGTATTTAAAAGTGATATCGGTCTATAGTTTTTTACTTGAGTAGCATCTTGATCTTCCTTCGGAATCAAAGAGATAAAAGCAGTTCTCCAAGATGGAGGCACCTTTCCCCCTCTCTGAATTGTCTGAAACAATTCCTTTAACGGCTTTATCAACTCCATTTGTAAATTTTTGTAGTAAACCACAGTCAAACCATCCGTACCTGGCGCCTTATCCATCTTCAATTCCTTAATTGCTATAAAAATTTCTTCTTCTGTTATCAATTGATTAATCTCCTCTTTTTGTGCTTGCGTAAGAACCGGGATGCTAGCATTCTCCAAATATACATCAATATCTTTTTCATTAATCTTCTCCTTAGCATATAATTTAGAATAAAAATCCACAAAGGCTTCCTTAATAAGATCCTGTTGAAACACAACCTTTCCCTTATGTTCAATTTTATCTATATTAGAAGCCCTTTGCTTTTTCCTTAGTCTGTAAGCTAGCCATCTGCCTGGCTTGTTAGCATTGCAAAAAGTATTATGCCTGGCAAACCGCAAGTTGGTTGCCACTTGATCAGCCATCAATTTATCAAATTGTCCTTTTAATAGCTTAATAACCTCCTTAGTCTTCACATCCAATGGGTTCAAAATTAAGGCCTTTTCTTTTTCCCTAATTTCATTCTCCAATTCTTTCCTTCTGGCTTCCAAAGTACATCTGTATTTATTATTCATATATATCAACACCCCTCTCATGTAGGCCTTGCTAGCATCCCAAACCATGTCCATAGAGGTATCCTTATTCATATTAATTTCAAAAAAATCCTTCATCCGCTGTTTACATTCTTCCACATTTCTCTGATTTCTAAACAAATTCTCATTTACGCGCCACGAGCGCCTATCCCTATTGTCCTTATTAATCTCTAACCAAACTGGACTATGGTCCGAAATAGTTCTTGCACAGATCTTTACCTTCTTAATCCTAGAAAAAAAATCATTAGTCAGCAAAATAAAATCAATCCTGGGAAAAGATTGATGTCTGTCAGAAAAAAAAGTATAATCCTTTTCATATAAGTGTGTGTCACGCCAGATATCTCGCAGTTCCAAATCGTCCTTCATTTCAAAAAAAGATTTAGGCAATCTGGCATGACTCGGAACACGCTTAAAAGAACCAGCCTTATCCATCTGTGCATCCAAAACACCATTCCAGTCCCCCATAAAAATAAACGATTTGTAATCCAATTGAGTAAGCTTTGTATGAAGTGAACTAAAAAAATCAGCTTGTTGTTGATTAGGAGCATACAGTCCAACTAGAAGCGTTTTTTTACCTTCTAACAACAAATCTATCATAACATATCTTCCTTGCTTATCTGCTTCAATTAATTCCGCTGTTAGAGTACTTTTAACGTAGACAACCACTCCATTTTTCTTATTCATCGCAGAAGCAACAAATTGCGTGCCCAACCTTGAGTTCGATAAATACTTTTGGTCCATAACCCTAATATGCGTTTCTTGCAAACATATAACATCAATCTTAAATTGTTTTAAATATTGAAAAACTTTCTTTCTCTTCTGTGGTGAGTTTAATCCATTAACATTCCAAGTTAGAAATTTAGTCACCATGCGTGGCGCCCCGAAGCTTTTGGAGCACATCTTCAATAGCCCCTGTATTTTCTTTGGGCCGCGCTCCTCCCACAGCTTCACTATAAGTACGCTTTGAAAGTTCCATAAACTTCTGCTGGTCTTGCTCTTGTACTTGTCTTGCTCGTTTTAAAGCGGCCCGCGTCAACCTCTGCTCTCCAGCAGCAGCCGATGAAGCTATAATTTGATCCCCTCCAGCACCATTCTCCTCTGTCTGTCCACCTTCAGCCTCTTGAGGTTTTCCCTCTCCAGATCCCTTTGCAGCTTCCAGGAGTGATAGAGGGGTTGCTTTTAAAACATTGCTGTAGAAATCACGCGCCTGAGTCACAGTAACCAGACGATATCTTTTACCTTCATGCATCACCACCAATCCGACTGGAATCTCCCATCTGAACTTAATATCACGTTGCTTAAGTTCCTGTACGAGAAATGCAAAGTCTTTCCTTCTCCTTAAAATCTTTGGAGGAATCTCTTTTAGAACCAGAACTTCTTGCTCAGCAACCACAACTTTAGTATCATAAGCAGCTTGAATAACTTCATCTCTAGTTGCTCTCTTTGTAAAATAGACCACCACATCTCTAGGTAGCTTCCTCTGCCTTGCAATCCATGAATTTACACGAAAAACTTTATCCATACATCCCTCTATCTCAGATGCTGGCTGGCCCAATACTGCTTCCAGAGCCTCAGAAATCAGCTGCTTTAAGTCTTCTTTAGGATTCTCTTTTAAGCCCCTGATTCTAATAGCATACTGCATCTGATGGAACTGGACAAGACTCAATTCTCCGTCCATTTTATCCCTTAAATTTTCATTCTCCAGTACCTTTACTTCTAGTATAGAGTTCTTTTGACTAAGATCCTCCACTTTTTCGTCCAAACGTTGCACACATTCAGCCACGCTTTCCACTGTAGACAAAATGTCTACCCTCATTGCACTAAACTTCTCTTCCATCCTCTCCTCCATTACGTTAAACTTCTCTTCCATCCTCTCCTCCAATTTCTCCAATTTCTCCTCCAACTTTGCCATCTTATCACCCAGCATTTCTGACATTACCTGGGATTGCTTTGCAAAGGCATCTTGTAAGTCCTTAAGCGTCAATGCCACAGGAGGTACAGGAGGAAGCAAAGCTTGCAACGATGTCTGTTGCACCGGGGAAGTTCCCGCACTCCGAAGAACTTTAGAGGAAGATTTAGCCGCCATCTTTCCTCACTTTCACTTGTTGTGCACTTTCACTTTAAGTTTATAAAGTCCATTGAACTAGGGAGTAAGAATAAAAGTCCTCTTCACCTTAACCTCCTGTATTGCTCTGCCTGCTCCTTTTTACTCCAAAGTCTTTCCTTCTGGCAGGGGTGGTCGCAAACGCCTGGTTCTGCTCCAAAAATCCCGGAACATAGACGCTAAGCAGCTCGGAGCAACCCAGGCTACGGGGGAGCTCAATCCTTCAGCCGCCCAAGCTTTCAGCTCAGGCGGCCCCGGAGAACTCAACCCCTACCTGGGGCCTCACCCCCTCCTCTTCTCCCGAGGAGGGGGCTTCAATTCCACCTAAACAGCTGATCGGCGCTGTTTTAGGTGGAAAAACTCAGCTGCGAAGCGGACAGCCCGAAACGGCTATCTTCGGCGCCGCCCCGCCACCGGAAGTCTCTAAATACATAGGTTTTTTATATGACTCTAACGTAGATGATTCCTCAGCAGAACTAACCAAAATTGAGGACCTGAACCAGCAAAGAGATCTCCTAGTGCAAGATGCAAAGAATAAGGCAAAAATCCGTATTGCAGACCTGCAAGAGACCAGATCTCATAGGTCTACATCAAGTAGACGTACAGTATGCTCCGCTAGATCTTCTCGCTCCAGGGCTTCAACGATACATAACAAACTACTAGAGGCTCGTGCGCTTGTAGAAGAAAAGGACGCGCTTGCATCTTTCGCCAAGAAGGAAGCTGAAATAGAAGCTCAGAACAAAGCCCGTCGAGCAGAGGAGGAAGCCCAGAGAAAGACCCGCCGAGCAGAGGAGGAAGCCCGTCAAGCAGAGGAGGAAGCCCAGAGAAAGACCTGCCAAGCAGAGGAAAAAGCCCGTCAAGCAGAAGAGGAAGCCCAAATGAAAATTCTGCAAATAGACAAGGAGCGAGCAGCTGCCCGGGCAAAGGTCTATGAACAGGCAGCGAAGAAAGCATCGAGGTAGATTGTTCCATCCCAATAGAAGTGGAGGATCCGATGGAACGCACCAGTCAATACGTCTTAAAGCATAATGTTTGCAACGATGCAAACATCCACGATGCACACTGCCTACAAACATCACAGAGACCCCAGAACTGCAAAGGCCTGTACTCCTTCAGCACCACAACACAAGTGCATTCTCTGCACTTCCCACTCACCACTCAGAGACCACTGAACTGCAAGGGCCTATACTTCTTCAACAACACAGCACAGGTGCGTCAGCTGTGCTTCCTACTAACAGCATAGAAGTCCCGCGCCTGCCAAGGCCAGCACCTCTTCAATGCCCAGAAGCAGATACGTCAGCTGTGCTTCCTACAGACAGGTCAGCACCTCTTCAACGCCCAGAAGCAGGTGCGTTAACACTTCAAACTGCACCACCTCTTGCCAACGACGACATAACATCAAGGAGTGAGAGACCAGACCTTCCTGACTACACCAGACACACATCGAGGAGAGAGAGATCAAACCATTCTGACTACTCCAGACATACAACTCATCGAGAGCTCTTCACCAATAGCCTCTCAAGATTTGACGACACTCCAGAAAACTACAGATCCTGGAAAGCAACCTTCAAAGCTGTTGTTGATGATCTCAACCTTACCGCCAGAGAGGAACTCAATTTACTCGTAAAGTGGCTGGGGCCAGGATCTGTAGATCGTGTTAAAAGACTGAGATCAGTGCATGTTGACTCCCCAGACACAGGTCTCGCTGCTGCATGGGCACGGCTTGAACAAGCCTTCGGAAGCCCAGAAGCATTAGAGAAAGCTCTATTCAAAAAACTACAAAACTTTCCGAAGTTAGGCGACAACGACAATCACAAGCTCCAAGAACTAAGTGATCTCCTTATGGAGATAGAATCGGCAAAAGCAGACCCGCGTCTATCTGGTCTAGGCTTCTTGGACACCGCCCATGGTGTCAATCCAGTGGTGGCAAAACTGCCACACGACTTGCAACAGGAATGGAAACAGCAAGGTGCAGACTACAATACTACAGTGTTTCTTTCCCTCCATTCTCATATTCTGCTGGTTCATCAGCCACCAAACCTGGAGAAGAAACGATCCCAGCTTTGACATCAACGAATCCAGTGTGCCTGCTCCATCATCATCATCAAGATTCATCGGCAGACACACCTGGACAAGAAACAACCACAGTTTCAACCATCCTCAATCCAGTGTGCCTACTGCACCATCAACATCAAGGTATGACACCACACAGAAACTTACGTGGAGCTGTGTTTATAAACAAGACGGACATCTCACCTCCTGTACCCTACTCAACGAAGTGGGTCAGCTGGTGGAGATGAACATCCTAATCGTCAGTGTCCTATTCATAAAAAACCTCACCCTCTCAAGAAATGTCGTGAGCTTAGAGCCAAGACTATACAAGAGTGGAAAGAGGTTCTCCAAAAACTTGGAATATGCTACAGGTGCTGTGCTTCATATGACCATTTTGCTAAAAATTGTAAAGCCTTCATCAAGTGGTGGACCTAAATGGCTTGGGTCCGGGATATCTGAGGGAACACCTGCTGCCGGCATCAAGCTCCCTTCGTCCTGTGTGCTCCCACAGGGAGGGTCTTCTCAGGGTACCGCCGGTAAAAGATTGCCGGCGGACAATACCCAGGGCGAGGGCCTTCTCTGTGGGTGCGCCGGCCCTTTGGAACCAGCTACCTGTAGAGTTTAGGACTGCCCCTGACCTTCACTCATTCCGCCGGGACCTGAAGACCTGGCTCTTCGAGCTTTCTGGCCTGGATATTAACTGGGGTTTTAATTGTATTTTAATTGTTATTGGGGGTTTTAGTTTCAAGGTTTAATCATTTTAATTGTTTTTAATCTATGTAATTTGTTGTACTGTTTTAAAAAACCTTGTGAACCGCCCTGAGTCCTACGGGAGAAGGGTGGTATATAAGTTTAATAAAATAAAAATAAAATAAATAAGTGCACAGAATGTGGTAGCGACAAACACGATACAGCTATGCATCCTGCTCCACTTCTGGACAATCCACAGCAACCACCTGTATCCAACCCTGCTTCAAATTATGGCGGGGAGCATCAAAGTCACGCTCCAGTCACTAAGGTCTCATCTTAACTTCTATCCCCAAGTTACAGACCTTGTTCTGTTTAAGGACCAAGGACCTCAAGAATCGAAGGGCACCAAAATCTTTCATCAGACCATCGCAGAACTTGTCCTGCTTTTGCCCTTGAAGACTGAACTTGTTGCTTTCCTTGTTGAATCCTGACTTCAAGAAGAAAAGTGCCTTCAACTTGATCCAGACTATTGAGGCCTGAAAAGGCAATTGTTGTTATTGCAATATATATGCATGTTTTTTTTATCTTTCAGGTCTTGAACACAACAAGCAAAACCTCAGCCTGAAATGGCAGTTTTTATTATTGCACTATGTATGCATGTTTATTTCATTATCTCAGTTTTTATGTCCTATATGTATGCATGTTATTTCTTATATCTCTCAGGGTTCATGTCTTATATATCTTATGTTGAATTTTATGTCTTTCAGGTTTTATGCCTCATATGTATGCATATGAGGCATAAAACCTCAGGTTTTTATGTCTATCTCAGGTTAATTACTTATATCTCTCAGGTATTTATGACAACAAGCAAACCACACACGTGTATTTGCATTTGTATAACTACCGTTATATGGTTTATATGGTGGTATTATGTAATACCAGATGGGGAGTGTGCTGCCACCACGTGGCTGTTTTGGAGAAATTACAATGTGGGCAGTCAGACCCTCCTACCCTATGGTGTATTTCCTCTTCCCTCCCCTTTCCTCTTCCTCCTTTGTCTCTGGAGAGAATCCCATCCTCCATTATTCAGCTAACATGTGACAACAGCAGACTTACACAGACGCTGGGAATATTACCATTTTCTGACCTTGGAAGATACCTTGAAAATATCTTGGAAATGCTGTACAAACGTCATCTTAATCTACATGCAATAAAGGTATTTCTATATGATAAAGGGTGTTTCCACGAGTTCAAACTATCTGAAGAGAGCTGTTAATGTTAAGGAAATCTGCTTATCTAGACCATAGAGGTCTTATCAAGAGATTAATTAATGCACAATGGCTTGGATTCAGAATACTCGCAATGGCCCCCTGACAGCTGCTGGTCTGGGAAGCTTCCTTCGGCTCTCCAGGTTGCGATCCCTCCTGTGCTGCCAAACTGTGCCTCCCTTCTTCACCGTCCCTACAGGACGGCTCTGATCTGTCTGAGACAGACCCCCCAAACAGTTGAAAAGCGACAATCCTTCAGTAGCTCCCAAAGGATGTGTTGTCCCGCCGCGGCACTGGCCCCGCCCCCCATTATTGTGTGGTCTTCAAGGACAGGCCCATGTAGCATGCACTGCAGTAATCTAAACAGGAAGTGACCAAGGCACGAGTGACTATGAGCATGCTGGTCCAGGAAAGGGTATAATTGGTGCACCAGATGAATCTGTGCAAAGCCTCCCCCTGCCCCCAGCCATGACAAGCCATGAGTCTAGACCACTAAATTATTCACCATTCAAACTGGGGGAAGACCACCCCCTCCAGAGTTAATCATCTGATCCAGGGAGGCAGAAAACCCTAAAGCCTCTCCATTTGCCAGGATTTCTCCTTTACAGCCTCCAGGCATCATACAGCAACAACTATCTGACTAGAAGATATGTAATTGGGTATCGTTAACATACAGACAATAACAGACATCATACTGATGGATGACCCAATCCTACAACGGTCCTTTAATGAGAATTTCTCTGGTGTTTTTACTACCATTCAATGCTAATCTCTAATCTTCTTAACTGGAGTACATTTCTGTGCACAAATATTCCAGAAGGATTTGCTTGTATTTAGGTGGTTACATGACAGGGCAAGGTGACGGTACTGCCCCCCCTCCCTCCCCATAGCTTTCGAGATAGGTGTTTCCACATATACTCCCCAGAGATACAAGCCAAAAACAGTTATTAAGAGAGAGGAGTGAAAAGCTCTTACAAAAGAACTTTTCCATATCCCACCCTGGAAACTGGTGGGGGAAACTGTTGGAATAATAACCAGACTTCTCAATGCATGAATTCTACATTATGAAACTTTATTGCTGGCATGCTGGACTAGCTGGGTGTAATACAAAAATAGTCTCTATACAAATGTTCTTCGCTATTTTTTTACAATAGGAATTTTGTCTGTGGTGTCTCACCCAACATGACAACTCCCCAAACCAAACCAGCAGTTCACAACATCCCTTTCCTGGCCCTTACCACAACCCAGGGTCCTTTTCCATCTCTTTCCAATCAGCTTTTTATTGCAATAGATGGTGGAACACCCAACTTACATCAATGGAGTATTGCTATTTTTGTCAAGAGTGGGAGAAGGACCAGAACTTTCAGACATATTGTTAACTATCTTGGGGAAGAGGAAAAGAAAATAAAGGTAGGAAGGGGCAGAGCTGTGGAGGGATAAGTTAGCATTCCTAAGATTTGGGAGATGACTCCCCTGGCACAGCTTCCTGCTCCTCTCCTGGGAAGATTACCCCTCCTGGAGGGCAGAAAGCTGCTCCTTCCCCTGGCAACTTTGCTTACAACATTTCTATGGGAACATTAAACCTAGGGTGCAACGTAAAGCAGGCTAGGAGGTTGCGCTGCAGGTGAGGCCTCCAAGTGCTCCTTCCTGCAGAGGGAGCTTTCCCACAGGTCTATGTCTGTCTGTCCCCCATATCCATATTAGAAATGCTTCTCTCACACTTGAGAATCGTGTTTGGGACTCCCTTGCATAGGTCTCACCAGGAGAAGGGAAGGCTGTTTCCTGGAAGGGCTATGGAAAAGCAACTCAAAGGCTAAGCACACAACTTTTCATTTCAGTAAATGAAGGCTGCTGCTGCCCCTGACCTCTGCTCTCATCCCTGGGCAAAGCTGCTGGGAAAGGACCCTCCTTGATCCAAAAGGTGCTTTTTTTTCCTAGGAGGCAACTGGACTTTCTTGTTTTTTCTCTGAAGATGTTTCGCTTCTCATCCAAGAAGCTTCTTCAGCTGAGTGGATGGTGGGGAATAGAAGGATTTATATTCCTTGCAGACAGATGGTCATTTGCATCCTTTTAAAGAGTCGTTGGGACCATCTGGAGGTTTACCTGTGTCCTCAGGTACAGTGCAAATGGGTGTGGAGCCTTCTTGGCGGCAGGACGTTTTCTGCCCTGGGTCCCTTCACTGTTGAAGACAGGCACAGGGTGTTGGGGATGAATCTGTGTCTCTGAACCTCAAACTGAAGCACAAGAGCCTGTGTCTCAAAGAAAAAACAAGAAAGTCCAGTTGCCTCTTGGGGAAAAAACCACCTTTGGGACAACTGTGCCTAGATGACTGAGAATCTCCATAGACCCTGCTTGAAGGCCTAGATTCTACAGCTGCAGAGAGAAAAGATGGGTGTGTGTGTGTTGGGGTTGGGACGCTACCTAGTTCTTGAGGCAGGCTCCTATGCCATTTTCCAGAGACTGACCATGATAACTGCACCTGTGTCCTGTGTAGCAATTCCAAATGATAGGCTAAGCCTCATTTGGATTTCACCAAATCTCCAAACATTGTTGGACTGTATTTTTTTTCCTGTGCAAGTGTCAGAAATCTGCTTGTACTACTTCAATCAAGCAAACACACTCACACTTCTTTCTGCTGCTTGGTGAATGCGCCAAACAGTTTTTTTGTTCACCCCCAGGGAAGATGTCATGCCAAGACGTGATGGGCTTGCTCCAGTCTTCCAAAGGACAGCACATTGGAGAGCCAATGCTGCTGGAAAATGAATTGATGATGGATGAGAAAAGGAAACTGGAGACTCTGCAACGGAATCATCTCCACAGGACATGACGTATCTGGCAAGAAAGGCATCCAGTCCAAAAACCTCCCGTGGCTCAGGCATCACACAGCTGGATCCTAGCAAAGGACAACACCCTCCCCCCAACCTGTGCATGCAGGCAAGTGCTGTGACCAGAGACAAAGGTGAGAGTGTGCCAAGAGCATACGTGGAGGGGACTGAAGTGAGGTCTGTAGTGGGGGGAAGAGGTGGGGGATGGAGTAGAAAGAAGAGGGATGGGACAACTACCCTCTTTCACATTATCAAAATTTTATCCCTTCAAACATGCCTCCATGGTTAATGGGGCAAGAGATAAAAATCAGCAGAATCAATGCAACATTACTGCACTTTTCAAAAGCTACCATTTTAAAAAATCAAAACCAAAACAGAACACCCAGGAGATCCAAAATAATTAAGTGGCTTGGAGACCAGCTTCCAGAAAAGCTACATTTTAAACAGCTCTGGGCTGAAACTTCCCCTAGCTGGAATCTGCAACAAATTGTCTTGGTTCAACAAACTCAGAATAAAGATGAGACATTTGCAAGACCATAATCACACTGGGGTCCCAAATTAATGCTTGCACAAGGTAATTCAACCTGGGGCTTAAATAACAGAACCCAGAGTATTGAACAAAAATGGGTTTAAGAAAGAATTACCTTTTTGAAACCAAGGGTAAAGGACACTGGAGAAAAAAATGATTAAGCTTATTCAAACCGTATAGAGCGAAATGCAATCCACCTGCTTTCCAGTTTGTGTTAGGAAAGGAGCCAGCTGGGACAACTTTTGCCAAAACCACTCTACATTTCAGTCCAGAGAACAGGGTGGTTAAAAAAGGCAGAGAGGTAGATTTCAGAGTCATAAGTAAAAGCAGGCTACTGTCTACGATGAGAGTTCAAATCCACCGGTGCTGGTCCCAGCCAGGTGTCCTCTTGGGGCAACCCTGGCAAGCAAAAACCCTTCAGCACGCAGGGAAGACTGCTACATTGCTTGGCACCTAGGCCCAGCCCCAATTCTTGTGCCAGACTAGGCAGGTGGAGCATGACTTCCGCCTCCTGTGGGAGCTACTTCCGAAGGTAGCGCTGTGCGAGAATGGCGGCGTCCAGGGCGTTCATGGGCTGGGCATCGTGGCCAAGGCGTCTCACTGGAGGGACGCTGCCAAACTGCCGCTTTTGCAGGAAGTTCTTTGCCTCATGGAGCGTGTTCTTCTCCTCCGCTAGCAAGAGCTGCTGCCTCATGTAATTCTCAAACTCGTACTGCGAACACTCCTCGGTCACCTTTGCCTGCAGGGAGGACAAAGTCTATTGGAGGGCCAGAACTGTGTCCAGCCCTCCCTGCCTTTTGCCACCAGAAGACAAATGCTGTTGACCTGCGGCTTCCTGAATCCCAGCTTCATTAAGAGGAGGGCAGACACTCTGCAAGTAGCTTTCAGAAGACACCTGCTTATTCTCTTTGCACATGCATGCCCATGCATGCACGCAAGCACACATGCATGCACACATTTACACACTTACATGTTTCCATGCCACTGATTCCTTGGCAATAGAAAATGCCAGTGTCAGAACCCATTCCTATTTCATTTTTATCTATCCCCTCTGACCCAAAATCAAATCTCACCTTTCCCTGGGTTCTGCCATACTCCGAAGGGGGAGGGGGGATGTGCCAGGGGGGGGTTATTGCCTTTGCTTCCTCTTTCCGCTACAATGTAACCTTTTGCTTTCCTGCATTATATCTCTCTCTCTGAACTTTCTCTCCCTAAACCAGTGATGGCAAACCTTTTAGGGGCAACCCAAAGCCCACTTATGGATCGTCGGGTGCCGGGTGGGTGTGGTCTATTGGGTGGGTGTGGCCCATTGGGTGGGCGTGGTTACGGTGGTAACGGCAGACTGGGTGGGACTAAAAAGTTCAATCCATCAATTCCAACTTTGCAAGATCTTTTTTTCCCCACGAGAAGTTGAAATTGATTGAACTTTTTTTTTTGCACACGGCGGCGGAGGCCTAAAGCGAAAAGATTTTATAAAACGCAGCTGAAGGCCTAGGACTGGGGTGACAGTGCGCCTGCCCACAGAGAGGGCTCTGCGTGCCACCTGTGGCACACGTGCCATAGGTTCACCATCATGGCCCTAAACTGTCAGCTAGAACAAGGAATAAGGAATGTAACCTCCGTACCTGGTTTATTACTATGCTCTCAGAGGAAGGTGTGAAGAGTCGCCAGACCATCGCTGTGTGAACCGGAGATGGGCCGATCTCCCCTTTTCCCATGATGGACCTAACACCTGGGGATTGGCTGTTCCACACTGGCCGGACAAACTATGGGGTGGGGTCTTGCTTGGGGATACCTTAACGTACCATTCTACGCAGAAAATCTCAGATCCTGTCTATTATGCCTGCCATCAACTACTCTTAATAAAAGTTCCTATTGGAAGAAATTGTTTCCCAAGAGTTCTGCTTTCTTAAGATGTGGGATTGAAGTGGCACACACATTTACACACTTACATGTTTCCATGCCACTGATTCCCTGGCAGTAGAAAATGCCAGTTTGCACTGATGGCTTGTCAGACTAACAAAGGGAGAAGCCTATGAGATGAGTCAGGACAGCAAGAGATACAGAAATGTCACCAGCTCAGGCCAATCCTGAGCTAGATCATCCCATGCTTTCATCACTTTCCTTGCAGACACACATGCAGATAGATACATGGCACAGAGGGGGTCATAAGAGATTGGAAGAAGCTCCTGGAAAAAGCTCAGAACGAGACAGACCAGACCGTCTCATCAAGAGCTGCAACAGCAGTTGGGATGATGCTCAGTCTGAGACCCTACACAAGGCCTCTCTGGGCGGGGATGGCATATCTTACCTCATGCGCATGTTCTGGGTTGACCACCTGATCATCAACATCGGGCACTACCTGTAAGGGCCCACTGAGGGAGGACATGGACTGCCTGCAGGAGACAAAGGTTTGTTGATTAGCAGGGTGAAGGCTCCTGCTAGGAGCAGGCAGGATGTCACTGGACTCCGAAGTTTGGCCCAGCCCAGGGAGAGAATTTCCCAGCCAGCCCAGTGAGTGTCATAATGCACACCAGAGCACAGGGGAGCAAGTGCTCCCAAGGCATACCACAGCATAGGTTATTATCCTAGGCGCTTCTCTATCAGGCTGGGGGAGGGAGATCAAGTTTAGCATCTTTCAGTTCATACTGCAGAGCCGAGATGATGCCCTCACCAGAGCAACCCAAAGACTGGCAAAGAAGAGCTAAGAGGCCAGAAATGATCAAAGGCCAGTCAGTTTGACAACCATCATTTCTCCCATTTATGCTCCCCAACAACAAATGCATCTAGAACTGAATCTCCTTCAGCCACCTGGTTGGAGACCCCAGGAGGAGTTCTTCCAATTTTTTTAGTTGCGATCTCTGCAAAGGCAGCATCTCAAGTGAGGCTCTTGGTTAGAGGCAGAAAATGGCAGGAAAAGGCAAAACAAGGGAGCTGCCAACATGTGCTGTCAAACATGGAGAGTCCGGAAGCGCTGCAGAGGATTCCCTTTCAAACAGTCCACTTTGGACGGACGAAGGGCAACCCAATCCAATCCACCCTCCATCTGGCAAAGCTTGGGCTGGCATGCAGGGCAGAGCCACTCCAAACCACCTCTCCCCACACAGGGCAGCCCCTGCAGCCTTGCCCTCATATCCCCCTCCCCACTCACCAGGATGCAATTATGGAGCTGAGGGATTCGAGCACTTCCGAGGCTGTCAGGCGTTGCTGAGGGTCCAAGACCAGCAGCTTCCGGATCAAGCACACGGTGTTTTCGGACACCCGCCCATCCCTGCTGGAGAACAGTGAAGAAGAGCTAGAGGAATGGCAAGTGCCCGAACCCCCAGAGCCAGAAAGAATGGGCATTCAGAGAACGGGGGTGCATGGAGGATCAAGGGCTGCTTTCACTCACTCTGGGATGGTGTACTCAGCAGCCTTGATCTTGCGGAAGAGCTCTTGAGGGATGCTGTCGTAGAAGGGAAACTGTCCATAGAGCATGGTGAAGAGGACCACTCCCAGAGCCCACATGTCACTGGGCTTGCCACGGTATGGCCGACCTGCAGGCAGAGGAGGCACCCTAGCATGGTCCACTAAGAAGCAGGAGCTAAACCACCCAGCCAGTTGAGCTCACACTCTTTCTAGAGTAGAAGAAGGCCTCTCCCAAGCCACAAGTGTGCTGAGGCAGGGGGAGAACAAGTAAAGAAAGCCAGTGCTCTTCTTTCCCCCTCTCTCCCAGTCACAAAAAGCGGAACCTCTTTCCCATCCGCTAGTCCACCAGCCAGCCCAGAAAAAGAGGTTTTAGAGCAATTGTAGCTCTGTCTAGAGCAAGCTAGAAATAGGTCTGCTCTTCATTCTGGAAATCCACCCACTTCGACACCCAAAATGTGCTGTGCCTCCAGCATGAAAAGCCTCCAGTTTCAGAAAATGGAATAGAGGGGAGACAGCAGCATCACAAAGGAATGGAAGCCATTGGGGTACAGAAAGGGGCTGTTAGAGACATCCCTGAGAAAGGGATGCTACTTACCGCTGAGGACATCAGGACTAATGTAGGCAGGGCTGCCCCGCTGGTCCTTCAGCAGGTCATCTTCACTCACCAAATGCTTCCCAAGACAGAAGTTGGTGATCGTAATTCGGTGGGTCCTGAAGCAAAGACAGAATTAAAATGGAAGTGGAGAGAATTCAGAGGAGTGCAATGAAGGCGATATAAGACCCTGAAATGTGCCCTAGACTGAAGGAATGTATAATCTTCACACAGCAAAGATGTGATAGCTACGATCAGATATGTTAGCCACAAAGAAGATAGTTCCATGACCACCAAAACTAGGTCAGAAATTACCAATATAAGCTGTAGTTACCTAGATTTCATTTAAATATATGATAAGATGTGTACAACAGTGGAACAGTCTACCAATGGAGGTCATGGGTTTTGAGTCTCTGGAGTTTTTTAAGAGGCTGGGTAGCCAACTCTTTGTATACTGCAGAGGGTTGGAGCAGCTGATCCTTCTGGTCCCTTCCAACTCTACAATTCTATGATTTTATGAAAAGTAAGCAGAGTCCCAATCGAGGTCCACCCAGACAGCTTTCATGACCAATGGTACTAACTCACTGATTAGAACTGAATGCTACCAAATTCAAATAGCCTCCACTGGTAAGTATTGTATCTATGAATTAACTTATAAGACTTTGGAGAACTAGGTCTGCCCAAAAACTCTCCAAAAGATCTTTGGGCTTGATCCAGTCCTTCAGTCTTCAGTTCCCTGGGGGTGTTGAGAGCCTAGAGTGTAACAGGGTGCAGAAGAGAATCCTGGATGCTGCACTGGGGAAACAGGGGAGGCTAATATCGCCTGAGTCAGAAAATCACCATCATTGCTCGTACCTCAGGTAACAAACAGGGCATGTATCGATTGGTTTCTATTTCATACAGCTGGGTAAAAGTTGCCAGAATCCTCAGAACTTTAGAAAAGGAATAGTGTCAAATTGCTGTCACATAAATTCAGCACCTTTTCAAAAGGATTCTTTGAGAGATGGAATATCAATTTAATTCTGAATTAAAAGCAGAATTAAATCGGAAGACTTAATACAAGAACAAATATTTTGGTGTTCTATCTCAGTTAACATTAGCTTAAAACATCTTCATCAATGATCAGGATGAGGGAATAAATGGGGAACTCATCAAATTCGCAGACACCAAGCTGGCAGGAATAGCCAACACTCAGGAAGACAGGCTTAAGATACAAGAGGATCTGGGCAGACTTGAACACCGGGAGCTATCTAACAAAATGAAATTCAATGGTGAAAAAAGTAAGATTCTACATTTAGACAAGAAAAACCAAATACACAGGTATAGTTTAGGAGGTACCTTGCTCAATAGTAGTAACTGTGAGAGGGATCTCGGAGTCCTAGTGGACAATCACTTAAATAGGAGCCAGCCGTGTGTTGCAGCTGCCAAAAAGGCCAACACAGTCCTAGGCTGCATTAACAGAAGGATAGAATCAAGATCACGTGAAGTGTTAATACCATTTTTACAAGGCCTTGGTAAGGTCACACTTGGAGTAAGGCATCCAGTTTTGATCACCATGATGTAAAAAAGATGTTGAGACTCTAGAAAGGGTGCAGAGAAGAGCAACAAAGATGATCAGGGGACTGGAGGCTAAAACGGATAAGGAACGGTTGCTGGAATTGGGTATGTCTGGTTTAGTGAAGATGGTAGAGGACAAGAAGGCCTGGAGGAACGTTGTCCATGGGGTCGCGATGGGTCAAACACGACTTCACAGCTAACAACAACAAAAGTTTAATGAAGAGAAGGACAAGAGGTGACATGATAGCAGTGTTGCAATATCTCAGGGGTTGCCACAAAGAAGAGGGCGTCAAGCTATTCTCCAAAGCGCCCGAAAGCAGGACAAGAAACAATGGATGGAAACTAATCAAGGAGAGAAACAACCTAGAACTATTGAGAAATTTCCTGACAGTTAGAACAATTAATCAGTGGAACCACCTGCCTCCAGAAGCTGTGAATGCTCCAACACTGGAAGTTTTTAAGAAGAGACTGGACAGCCATTTGTCTGAAATGGTATAGGGTTTCCTGCTTGAGCAGGGGGTTGGCCTAGATGACCTCCAAGGTCCCTTCCAACTTTATTATTATTATTAAAATATTATTAAATTGAAAAAAGGAAAGAAACTTCCAACTCAGGCAAATACAGAATTAGGATGGATTTCATATAAAGCAGAGCAAGGGAAATTTGCTAAGCAATAGTTAATTTATTATTTTATATTCCCTTCTATCTACCACAGGAGGGGTTTTCAGAGCTACAGGATTTAAAACCAAAACAGCCATGATCACTGTAGAGAAAAGAGGATGGAGAAGGCAGCCAAACAATCAAATGCACCAAACCAAACTTCTGCAATCCAAGACTGTTTATGAATTCAGCCGCGAAGATGTTCCAAATTTTATGTGCTACCAGAAAGAGACCCTTTCCATGGAATCATACAGTTGGAAGAGATCTCAGGGACCAATCCAACCTTGTGCTCAATGCAGGATCCATTGCAGATTGCTGTCTAGCCTGTCTGAAGTCCTCCAGCAAAGGCCAACTGAGGGCTCTTTGCCATCAGGAAATTCCTCCTTTCCCGTGGGTCAATCCATTGGCTCTCCCAGCAGTAAGAGAAGAGGTCCAATCCCTCCTCTCTTTCCTTGCCTTTCAGATGTCAGAAGACATCTTTTGCAAGCTAAACATGGCCCATTGCTTTCATCATTCCTCAGAGGGTTTCCGTTCCCACCTTCATTTTGTCCATGTTGTTTTAGACTGTGGTGCCCAGACGCAGACTCAGGGTCCAGTTTTCTCAGGAGCCAACCCTTATCCAGATAAGTGCATAAAAGAAGTCATAATCAAGCTCAGAAGGAAGAAGCTTCAGGTTCCCTGATCTCAAACTACTTGACAACTCTAGAAGCTATCAGTTCTGGCCAGTATATTCAAATGTATGAGTCCTGGTCAAAAACTCAGCAGCTACTTTTTCCAAACAGTTTTCTCACAGAACACATTGCAGCTACTTGACCCGGACATGGGCAAAATATGGCTCAGAAAGGTGGGGTTAGAAAAAGCTGTAGGTGGCAGAAGCCAAAGTAAGTTTGCATGAGTATCTCTTTCTGAAGCTGGAACAAAGAGTATCCCTGGAGCTAAGAGCTTTTGGGCCCTGCTTCCCCACACAAGTGGTGAATTCCAACCTCCAAGTTCCAGCTTCTAACTTCCTCAAAGCTCTCAGAATGCCCATTCAGCCTCCTTTCCAAGGCCAGAGAGCTGCGTGCATTCAGGAATTTTCACTCTCTGGCTGGAGGCTGGACCAGTTCTTTCCACCCAGAGTCTTGAAAGAACTTTGGGGTGCTTTCCCCACGAGTAAATGAGAACAGGCCAGAGGGCTGCTGCTGAACCCTTAAAATGCTGCTTTTAGGAGGATGCACAAAAACTGCTGCCCAGACACATTCTTCAATCTGTCTAGGCATAATGAAGAGAGATGGGCAGCCTCTTGGATTTAGGCTCTGTGAAACACAACTAGCTAGCCTGGTCTTCCTTCTGGCTGGCAGACTAGCTACCCCAAGGGTAATCACAATATTATTTCTTGCTGTTAAGGAATAGTTTTGTGCCGTTCGTTTTATTGAACACACTTTTATTGGTCAGTGACTGAAATAATGTTTCTGCCTGTCTGCACCAAGGACAAGCTGCAGAGTAACTAGAGCAATGACAGTACCAACCTCCAATTTCTGACTGGGTTGCTGACTGACACATCTCCTCCTCACTCTTTTCCAGTACTACCAACTGCCCCTGATGGAAATGTCATCCATTCTTGGACCTTGCCCGCCAGAGAACAAAAAGAGGTGTGTGCAGGAGAAATGCCGTCTGTACGTGGCTGACCAGTTGAAACATTTCAGGAGGTCTCTGCAGAAGACCTGCCCTGCTACCCACTTCCCCAGCTGTGTGCAAAGGACAAGTGAAAACACTCTGGGAACCCTCGACAACCCCATGGCTGAGCAATTTGCAAAAGGAACACACCTTTTGTTTAGCACCATGTTCCCCAGTTTCAAGTCTCTGTGCACAATGTTCTTCTGCAAAAATAAAACAATCCTACAATTAGAACAACTGAGATTATTCTGCCCAATGCAGAAGATCCAAACTAAGCATGTGATTGAATCCCCCAAGAGAAGAGCCCTGCTCAGTTCTGGCTTTTGTTCTTTGGCTCCTGCCAAGGCAGACTCTCAGTAAAATTTAGGGTTGGTGCCCTGACCGCAACATTCTTCTAGCCGTGCAAGATTCTGGGGCTGGTGTGCACTACGTTACACGGCTGCTACCATACTGTGGAATAAGTGCAGAAACATGGTACCTTGTGCAAGGCTTCCACCACCCGCACAACATCATAGAAGATGACAATGGTCTCTCGTTCACTAAGCCGCTTCTCTTTGATGACATAGTGCTGGAGATTGATGAGATCAGCTGTCTTGTCACTGAAGTCATGGGCACAGAGGCAGTCCAACACTAAACAAATACGTTTCTTCATTTTTCGGACCATCCGATTGGACTCCAGTTCTTCCACCAGCTCACAGGTTCTGTCCTGCATAGTCCCAAATCACAGGGACCAGTGTTAATTGAGCAGGGAGAAACCCACCCTACCCATTGATTAGACACAAGCCCACTTTGGCTGCTTCCATGAGGGCTATAACTGTAGGTTTTGTACCAGTGTAAAATTGCTCTTTACAACCATAGATTTCTGAAAAGAGTGGGTGGGTGCAGAAATATTTTGTCTTACTGGAAGCGTACAGTTCTTCCCAGCAAGCATGCCCCAGACTTGCCAAAAGCTCCCTGAGGACATTCCCCGCCTTGCTTAGGCAATTGTGATTAAACTGGCACAGAGGGGCATTTGATTGCCAGAATCTCAGGCAGAGGACCTGAGACTGTGGCAGCTTCTGCAAGCAGCACATGACATCAAAACCATGATGTCCCCAAAACCAATTAACACGGGCTGCACCATTTGAAGGTTTAAGAAAACAGGCCTCTCAAGGCTCCACCATGTCAGTGCTGGGAAGCCAGCAAGCAATGGTGTTTAGAGAAGGGCTCCAACTTCTACCTGGAAAAGGCCATGATGATGGACCACCCCATCCTGATTGTGCAGGAGAGAGAGGAGGGAGAACTCTGTGTGCAGCAGCATTTTGCCCTGACGTTCCTCTTGGGTTTCTGTGCCATGGTCATTCTTGTCCTCCAAGGTGAGGATCTTTGTGAATGAAACAAAAGGAAAAGCAGCTCAATACAGTAACTTTTTTTCAGGAAAGTCAGAAAGCACCAGTCTCAAATGCAATCACAGAGCACCTCAGAATCCAAAGTTGACATCATAAATAAAGGAGGCCCAATTTCCCTTTATGATCGGGCTCAACACTCTTCCTGTTGCTGTGCCTGGAGGTTAGAGGACACATTTGGACATTAATGGTTCTAGGGCAGGTAACAGTTTTCACACCTTATTTTTATGACCCCTAGCCTCAGCAGCAGCAAGCGACTCAGAGAAGTGTAAGAAAGACTTGAGCCCTCTGGAAAAGCATCACCAGATAAAAGGGGCTGCTGTGGCTTTGGAGACTGGACAGCTGCAGAAGGCATCCCTCCTTGAAAGGGCTGCGCCTCACTTGATGAAAACCACCAATGTTTTGGTTATGTTGCCACCACTGCATACTGACTTTCCACAGAAGATTGACCAGGCCTTGCCTATCCCACTCCCTTCTTACAACAGTATTTAGAGGACCAGATTGTTGTAAAAGGCTTAGAGCGGGTTGTAAAGTACAGTTAGGCTTATATACCACCCCATAACACTTTACAGCACTCTCTGGGTGGTTTACAGTGTCAAAGCATTATTTGCATCTTGCCCTCAACAATCTGGTCCTCATTTTATCAACTTCAGAAGGTTGGAAGGCCAAGTCAACCTTAAGCCCCATTAGGATCTAACTCCTAGCTGGGGGCAGAGTTTGCCTGCAATACTGCATTCTAACCATTGCACCACCAGGGCTCCTCTTAATATTCGCTGCATTCAATCCCACCTTTACAGATTCTGCAGTTCAGCAGATCTTTAGGATTTAAACACTGTGTCTCTCTTACATGTCAGTTATTTCTGGGAAACTGCTTCTGTAAATTGTTTCTTACCTTCAGCTGATAAAAGTCATCTGTCCCATCCTTTCTTGCCAAGCATTGAACAATGCTAGGCACTGGGGAGTTGCCTAAACGTGGGCCTAGGAACATAAAAATAGAACATCTGCCGTGTTAGCCTATCCCCAGAAGCTCCCTCTCTGCTCAGCAAGATGTGTTTTTCTAAAGAAAAACAGAGATGGCCAAGAAGAAGCTGAAATGGTGATGGCCCTAATGTGTCCTTTCCAGCTCAGCTGTGGCCATCTACTCTGAAACTGAAGCCAGAAGTGTCACACAAAAGTGTAAACCCTGTAGCGTGTTGCCCTCTTTTCTGAGAAAGTGCAACCTTTTCTTGATGAGCCAGCTGCACTGGGGCACTAGGGACAATTATGACAGCAGTGACCACAACAGAAAGGGATTCAAAATCTTTATTCCCAAATGCTGAGATCAGAGACAGGATTGAGTCTCAGCTCCAATCCTTACACCATCTGGTGATGAAAAGAGGCTGAGATACCTTTCAGGAGTTCTGCAATGCTGTAACCTGGATGAATATATTGTCTGTCAAGGACCAGGAATCTCATCCTGTTTTATGACAGAACTCATTAGGCAAAGGAAATGTTCTGCATGTCTGATGATCTTACAGCACTGAATAGCTGGTTAGTTGCAGTACCCCTTGAGGCAAAAATCTCTTCTTACTCACCAAGAATGAAAGGCCCAGCTCTTTTGGTGTTACTGCTGGAAATCCCTGGGCAGAGGACCTTGGCTGATGTTTCCCCACCACCTCTATCAGAGGTTCGTCGCTTCATTCTGAGTTCTGGAAAGGAAAGGCAGACACTGCTTTAAGCTCAATTCTTTTCCTCAATGGAGCTTTCATATCATAACTACCTTTTTGTACCACACAGAAGCTCACAGATTTACACCCATTTCTTGCAATGGAACTTGTGGATGACTGGGGGGGGGGGAAGGGAAGAGTTACTGCCTAGGAAGCAATCAGAGAAGACAAGCAGGAGCCCCCAGTGGTTTAATGGTCAGAGAGAAAGGAAGGATCCACTACATGAGGTTTCCCTCATCTCACTGCATTCTAAGGATGATTTCAGCAAAGTGATTTTGAACTAATTCAGGCCTCTGGCACCCAGGACTGCCCACCCACAGCAGAAGCACCAAGAATAAGAGGGAAATAAGAGAGGTTCTCGCACTATTAAAGCCGTTTAATGGATGAACCCCTTCTTCTTTGGAGATTCCAGGTAGTCTCCTCTTATCAGCAGACTTGAAACAGCTATGGCTGATGCTGCTACAGCCAACAGAAATTGGGGAGAGCCACCCTAGTGGCAAGGGGCTGAAGGAATCTCCTCAAAGCGGGTGATACTCCAAGAAAGAGGGCCATGGAAAATCCAGTGTCCCTACCAAAGACTGTTCCAGTTTTCCTGTAGCTGGACACCAGGCCAAGCTGTCAAGAGTGGCTGCTGCCTGCCTTCTGCAATGAGAGAGTAGAGGGGGCTCTGAGAGGAAGCGAAACAGCATGGTCCATGGGAGCAAAGATGCCCTCAGGTAAATTCTCATACTTCTTTATCTCCCTGCTGTTTTACTTACATATTTTGTTTTTTCTCATGGACTTTTCTACTTCTTATGTCAAATTATTCTTAGCACTTCAAACAGCATCAAAAAGAAACAATTGCAGACACCCTTCAAATCTTTAACTATTTTACTGGGGAGAAATTTTACTGGGAAGTCAAGGTATGGTTTGGCTTTTAAGGAACACAGGGCAGCCTCATAAGCTAATTTGTCAGTCTAAGATGATTGGTGCACAAAAAGAATGTGTCCACATGTCCATGTTTGCCTGTGTATTTCTTCTAAGGACATCATTGTATCAGGCAGTGTCAAGTTTCCCTTCCTAGACTAACTGACCCCTAGTCAAGACACACTTGATATGTGCATACACACACACACACACACACACACAAAATCCTTAAGGGGAAAACAACTCAAGAAACATGGGAAACACTGAAAAATGCTATCATAAAAGCCCAGAAAAAGAAAAACAAGAAATTCATGAAGAAACCAGCATGCCTGCACAAAGATTCTTCTGACAAAATGGATGAGTACAAAAAATGGAAAAAAGGGACAAATAACTAAGGCTGATTATCAGCAGACAGCCAGAACATGCAAAGATGAAGTCAGGAAAGCAAAGGTTCAGAATGAACAAAGACGTACAACAGAAATCAAGGACAATAGAAAGTTTCTTTCAACATAGTAATAACAAGAAAATCAAATAAACTGTAGGTCCACTAAAGAGAGAAGGTGGCAAGGAAGTAACAGGCAGCAGGAAGAAAGCAATGCTGCTTAACTCATTCTTTACATCAGTCTTCACACAAAAATAAATTATAGCCCAACATACTAAAAAAACTACTGCAAAAGGCAAACCAAAAACAAAAATTAAATAAGCAAGAAAGTGGAAAGAGAACACCTATCCAGCCTTGACTAATATAAATCACCAGGACTTGATAGATTACATCCCAGAGTTCTGAAGGAACTGGTAAATGTTATCTTAGGACCATTGCATCATATCTTTAAAAAATCCTGGACCACCGGGGAAGTATCTGAGGATTGGAAAAGGGCTGATGTGATCCCCATCTTCAAGAAAGGGAAAAAAACAGACCCAGGAAACTATAGACCAGTGATGGCAAACCTTTTAGAGACCGAGTGCCCAAACTGCAACCCAAAACCCACTTATGTATTGTTAGGTGCCGGGTGGGTGTGGCCCAATGGGTGGGCGTGGCTGCAGTGGTAACGGCAGACTGGGTGGGACTAAAAAGTTCAATCAATTCCAACTTTGCGAGATCTTTTTTTCCCTGCGAGAAGTTGAAATTGATTGATTGATTGATTGAACCTGTTTTTTGCACATGCCGGCGGAGGTCTAAAGCAAAAAGGTTTTATAAAACCCAGCTGAAGGCCTAGGACTGGGGCGACAGCGTGCAGGCCCACAGAGAAGGCTCCTAACAGTGAGGACAATTACCCACTGGAACAGCTTGCCTGCAGAAATCGTGGATGCTCCATCACTGGAGGTTTTTAAGAAGAGACTGGACAGTCACTTATCTGAGATGGTATAGGTTCTCCTGCTTAAGCTGGACACTAGAAGACCTCCATAGTCTGGGGCTGGACACTAGAAGACCTCCATGGTCCCTTCCAGCTCTATTCTATTTTATTTATAACACCTCCAAGGTCATTTCCAACAGTTTCTCTTACCTGTGTTTCATTAATTTTGGAGAGAAACCAGACTGAAAGGAACCCTTCTACTCAAATTTATAAAAGACTTGCTCTCAGACATTGCTTGGCACAGAGAAGTCTCTGCATGCCACCTGTGGCACGCGTGCCAAAGGCTCACCAGCACGGCTATAGACTAATCAGTCCAACATCAATACCTGGGAAGATCCTGGAAAGATAACCAAAAAAACAAATCTGCGAACAAGTAGAAGCAAACAAAGTTATAACTAGTAGCCAGCACAGGTTTGTTAAAAACAGATCATGCCAAACCAATCTCATTTTATTCTTTGATAAAGTGACTAAATTAGTAGACCAGCGAAACACTGTGGACATAATATACTTAGATTTCAGTAAGGCATTTGACAAAGTAGACCACAACCTGCTGCTTGGTTAGCTAGAAAAAGGTGGGATAGACAACATCACCACCAGATGGATATGTAGCTGGCTGACAAACTGTACTCAACAAGTTATCCTCAATGGCACTACATCCACATGGAGAGAAGTAAGCAGTGGGATACCACAAGGCTCCGTCTTAGGCCCAGTACTCTTCAATATCTTCATCAATGACTTAGATGAGGGAATAGAAGGGGAACTCATCAAATTTGCAGATGACACTAAATTGGCAGGAATAGCCAACACCCCAGAAGACAAGTTCAGGATCCAAAAAGATCTTGACAAATTTGAACAATATGAAAACCAAAGTTTTATATTTAGGCAGGAAAAATCAATACTGCAATCAATTTTGGTCACATTACAAAAAAGATGTTGAGATTTTGGAAAAAGTTCAGAGAAGAGCAACTAAAATGACCAAAGGCCTGGAGACTAAAACATATGAAGAACGGCTGCAGGACTTGGGTTTGGCTATTCTAAAGAAAAGAAGAAACAGGGGAGACATAATAGCAGTATTCCAGTATTTGAGGGGCTGCCACAAAGAAGAGGGTATCAAACTTCTCCAAAGCACCAGAGGGCAGGACAAAAAACAATGGTTGGAAACTGACCAAAGAGAGAAGAAACCTGGAATTAAGGAGAAAGTTCCTAACAGTGAGGACAATTAACCAATGGAACAGCTTGCCTGCAGAAATCGTGGATGCTCCATCACTGGAGGTTTTTAAGAAGAGACTGGACAGTCACTTATCTGAGATGGTATAGGTTCTCCTGCTTGAGCAGGGGGCTGGACACTAGAAGACCTCCATGGTCCCTTCCAGCTCTATTCTATTTTATTTATAACACCTCCAAGGTCCTTTCCAACAGTTTTTCTTACCTGTGTTTCATTAATTTTGGAGAGAAACCAGACTGAAAGGAACCCTTCTACTCAAATTTATAAAAGACTTGCTCTCAGACATTGCTTGGCACAGATACCTCATCTCATAGAGGGAAGGTAGAGAGGAAGATTAGCATTTTTCTTATGCTTCAAGGATATTATGATCTCCAGATATAATACTCCAATAATCTGAGAGGTGCTCTCACCTCTCAGTCTATTGGAGAACAAGGAATATAGCTAGGCTATTGCTGTTTGGAATCTGCCAGTCTTCTATTTTGGAACTACCTGTTCTCTGTCCTGTAACCTCCTTAAGTAACACCAGCTGCCTGCAATCAGTGCAGGTTCGCATCCCACCAGGCTCAAGGTTGACTCAGCCTTCCATCCTTCCGAGGTAGGTAAAATGAGGACCCAGATTGTTGGGGGCAATTAAGCTGACTTTGTAATAATGCCGCTTGGGGGTGTGTGAAAGCCCTAATAAGCAGGCATATACATAGAATGAAGGCTACTGCTAAGCTTGTAAGCCGCCCTGAGTCTTCGGAGAAGGGCGGGATATAAATGGAATTAAAATAAAATAAAATAAAATAAACCACCAAGGCCTGACCAGTTGCCTGCTTCAAAAAAATAGCCCTCTGCTGCCCCAAGGGGCAGGTCAGTCACCTGAACCACTGACTGGAGGCACAGGCTTCTTCTGCACCCGGTGCTTGGTATCTCCATTTAGTGGCAGATTTAATGCCTCAGTATATTGGATGTTATTCTACAGCACCTCTTTTTAAAAGGCTGAGAGGTCTGGAGGGCTACTGCACTTGGAACTGACTATTCCAACCCAACCGATGGCCATTTCGGCTGGTCAGGCACATTAGAAGCTACAGCCACTGGTGTAAGTCGACCATCCCAACCACACAGGCACGGTATAGCTTCTCACTCTCATTCGCAAAGGCACGTTGACTGGGGCTGACAGCTCCAATGTGAGCTTCTGGTTTCACAATCAGCACTTCTAAATGGCTTTACAGTAAGGGAGGCACCGGGCCCCCGGAGCACAAGCCGGGCCTTTGCTCATTCGCTTGGCAAAGTTACAGACCTCTTAACTGATCTCAGGCATTTAATGTTCCTTGAGGGAATGCCAACGGCCAGGCCTGGAGGGTCGCCTCCTCCCGCAGACGGGCCTGTCCCAGGAGATCGTCCCAGGCGATCCCACCGTCGCTCCCCACGTCGTCCACAAAGCCGCAGCCCAAGCACCGCGGCGCGCAGAGGGCGAGGCGGGGCCTCCTTCGCTCGGAAAGGAGCCGCCCCCAAACGTCCGAGGTTCTTCGCGGCCCGGAGTGGCCGCTTCCCGAGGCAGCACCTCCGCCCCCCTCCGCGGCTCGGAAGATCGCGGGCCGCCGCAGCGGCTTCTCCCGCACAACCGCCGCCTCGGGAGCCCCGCGGGGCTCGCCGCGGTCCCTCTCCGGGCGAGTGCCAAACGCTTTCGCCGGCGGGAGGCGCCCGATGCGACGGAAGCCGGCCGCCGGGCTCCGGCTAGCGCCGCGCGGAAGCCGAGAATGAGCCCCTTGCCTCGCCGGGCCCCCGTGGCCGCGCCCTCTCACCCATCGCCGCTGCCGCCGCTGCCGCCGCCGCCTCCGGGCCCGGCCCCGCCGGCCCCGCTCGCCTGGCCGCCTCCCGCTCGGGCGCCCGCCTCGGCCCCTGCAGCGGACGTGACGCAGCAGACGTCAGGCGGCCGCCGGCCCCGCCCTCCGGATTGGCTGGGCTAGCAAGCACGTGGGCGCCCTCCCGCCCCCTTCGTCCCGGGGCTTCCGGCGCTGCGGTTGGGAAGTTCGGCCCGCGGGACCCCCGCGAAGAGGCGGCCTTGGCTTCGGCTTCTCCGCCTCTGGGCTGGTAACCGGGCTGGCTCAGGCAGCCCAGGCGACGTCCTCTGGCGGCGCCGTGCGGGACCGCCCGTCACGAGGCCTGCTAGGAAAATAGGAAGAAGAGCCTCCTCGCCCCAAGGCGGATCCTCGGTCCCAGCGGCGGAAAGGGGCCCGACCGTCGTTCTGAACTGATCCGGACCGTTTTGCTCGAGCGCCGGCCCGAGGGGCCCGGGTGTCAGTTGCTTCAAGTTCTGATTTTGTGACTGGACGGGAGAAATATTTAAAGTGTGGGACGTGATTTTAGGAAACGGGATCTGACTAGCTGAATCTAGCTGGGTTTTGTTCTAGCGGCCAGGTCTGTTTTTGGAGCAGGGGACCGTACATGCATCTACAAGGTGTATAACAGCCGGTGCAAGAAGGCCACGGTTTTGCTCCAATGCAGCAGCATAAGTGCAGAGTGCCCATTCATTTTTCCTTGGATTCATTAGTTTGCTCTGAAAGAAGAATTTAACACCTGCCCTTCCCATTTGCTTTACACCTTATTCGGAGGACAAATTTCCCTACAAGCTGCAATTCCAGTAATAAACCCTATGGCAGGGGTGTCAAACTCAATTTCATTGAGGGCCGCATTAGCATTGTGATTGCCTTGGGGGGGAGGGTGGGTGGGTATGGCCATGGTGGGTGTGGCCAGCTCTACATCGTTCGCATCAAGGGTGCCTATGGGGGCCTGGGCAGGAGTGGGACAGATCTGAGGGTCTCTGGCAGAAGGAGGGTCTCTGGACCAGGGCCAAGGCAGTGGGGGCCGTTCCCTCACTCTTTCCAGAATGGCTTCACGGGCCACATGAAACCACTTCACGGGCTGGATCCGGCCCCTGGGCCTTGTGTTTGACATGTCTGCCCTATGGCATGAACCCTATGAGCTTCAGAGACAATTTAGAAAGCACTGAGAGGCAAGTAACGTACATATTCGGAAAATGAGTGACATAGAAAAAAAACCCTGAAGGCAGGGAAAAGGAAAGGCAATATAGCTCATTTCAGCTTATGAATACCAATTCAATTTGCTATATGTCTCCACACGTTTGCACCCATTGCTCCTTTTCTCACTTCTCTCTTTTTAAGCTTCATCCCACCGTGGCTCTTGCTCTTCTCCTTCCTCAATCCTTCCCTTCTTTCCTCAGTCTGCTTTCTGATTTGATCCTCATTAATTCTATCTGACTCATCCGCTTCAACATATTTCTTCTTTCATGCAGATCACCCCTTTTGTGTTTCATTAATATTCACCAGCTATTTGTTCTTAACTCTGTCTTGTTTGACCACATGCCCTCCTTAGTAGTTCATTCCCACTAGTTCATGTTTCTTCTGACATACAATAATCTCATTTCCATTTAACAAAGTGGGTAAATGACCATCTTTTGCTTTTAACATTCAGACTACAGAGCACTGCATTTAACAATCTTTAGTAAATAAAAAGATGCTCAGATTTTTTTAATTCAGATTTTTCACTAGGTATAACCCACAAAAAAATTCCATTTTTCCTATCAAGCATAGCTGACTTGTTCTTGAATAACATTACAACATAGAACAACAGATATCCCAAAGGTGCCTTTTCACAAGGCAATTGGACTTTCTTGTTTTTTCCTTTGAAGACATTTCACTTGTCATCCAAGAAGCTTCAGCTCCGATTGGATGGTGGGGAGTGGAAGGATTTATTATACTGTGTCCTCAGGGTTACCTGAGTAGTGCAAATGGATGTGGAGCCTTCTTAGAACTGCTGAAAGGACTGTATTGTAGACTGGAGATAGTGTTGTATCCCTCCTCTGTTGAGAGAGGGCTGTTCAGTTTTGACATAGATGGCCTCTTTGACCCATCTTTCAAACCAGCGGTCCTCTCTGTGCAAAATGTGGACTTTGCTGTCTTCAGAACAGTGGCTTTTGTCTTTTAAATGCAGATGGACTGCTGAATCTTGTCCTGATGGCTTTGTAGGAGTACAAACCCAACAGGACAAGATTCAGCATCTATCTTCAGTCTACAGCACAGTCCTTTCAGCAGTTCCAAGAAGGCTCCACAGCCATTTGTACTACTCAGGTGACCCTGATAACACAGATAAACCTCCAGGTGCCTCAACAACTATAAAAGTATGCAAACGACCAGCTGTCTGCCAGGTATATAAATCCTTCCATTTCCCACCATCCAGTCAGAGTTGAAGAAGCTTCTTCGACTTCTTGTTGAAGTCCACAGGTCTTAAAATTTGCCAAGTTTGTAGACTCTTGATCTAGCTGGTTGGCCCTCTCTCTCTCTCTCTCTCACACACACACACACACCCACCAATCTCTTCCCTGTACCCTTAAAGACACAGTAATCAAGTGCAAAGCAAGAAAATAAACACAAACTCCGTTGTTTTTCTCTTTAAGCTGCGTCATGTGTCACAATGTTGCAATCTAAGACAGAAAGGCTCCAGCAATTGCAAAAAGCTTTAGTTAAAGCTTTTAACTAAAAGCCAGTTTACCTTCAAAGAAAACTTTCTAGAAGCCACAGACAATTTAAAGGGGCTAAAACTAATTACATTTGTTTAAAGGGATTAAGCCTTTCCTGTTTTCTTTTTCCCCTTCCCCCACCTAAACCATGTTCTTTTATAGCCTCTCCTCTCTTCCCCCCCCCCTTTTTTTTCTTCAGTTCACCTCGAGCTGCTTCTGGAAGCACCAATCAGCTGGAGCCCTGCCAGCTCCTGGGGCTTTTGCCTAGCCCAGACATTCCTGCAGCTGCAGCTGCCTCTTCCTCTCCTTCAGGCTTGGCTCGCTTAGGCTCATTCCCCTCCCCTGCTACACTTAGCTAGCAATCAAGTACCACCTGCCATGTGGCAAAGTACCACAAGTGGTATGTGTACCATGGGTTGAAAAGCCCTGTTTTAGTCCACCCCCCTCCTCCAGCAGGAGACCCTATCCCATTCCCAAATGGCTGTCCAATCTTTTCTTGAAAACCTCTAGTGAAAACCCACAGCTTCTGGAGGCAAGTTGTTCCACTGATTAATTGTTCTGTCAGGAAATTTTCTCTTAGTTCTAGGTTACTTCTCTCCTTGATTAGTTTCCATCCATTGTTTCTTGTGTTGCTTTGAAGTGCTTTGGAGAATAGGTTGACCTCCTTTTTTATGGCAGCCCCTCAACTATTGGAGCACTGTTATCCTGTCACCCTTGGTCCTCCTTTTCACTGGACTAGATGTTCCTGCAACCATTCTTCATATGTTTTAGCCTTCAAAGCCCCCCAAAGAATATTTTGTTCTTCTCTGCACTCTTTTTATGGTCCCAGCATCTTTTTTGCATTGTGACAGGAACTGAATGCAGAATTCCAAGTATGGTCTTACCAGTGCATATAAAGCAATGCTATTACTTCATGTGATCTTGATACTATTCCTCTGTTGCTGCAGCCTAGGATTGCATTGGCTTTTTTGGCAGCTGCAGCACATGGCTGGCTGCTGTTGAAGTGATTGTCCACGAAGACACCTAGATCCCTCTCACAGTCACTACTGTTGAACCAGGTACTACCTGTGCATTTGATTTTTCTTCCCTATGTTGTACTGAATTGCATTTTGTTGGATAGGGTCCAATGATAAGGTCTGACCTGGGGGAATCTGAAAAACAAAATGGATGCACATTATAGCTTGTTAACTTTTCCCTTGTGATAGAAGCAAATGAAAGGTCTTCAAAAATTTTAATATTGAAAGAGAAATTTAAAATTGAATATGCTGCAGTGGAAATTTACTAGGTGAATGGAGATGAGAACCAGGAAAGGAGAGCACAAAGAAAGGATGCTAAGTGAAACACGTAGGCAAAAATTAGCTGGGTCTTAAGAGTGGGAAAGGAAGAAGACAAGCTATCAATACATCCGTAAGAGAAGATAAGTAGCAAAACAGGAAAGAACCTATTTTTTCTAAAAGGTCATAAAAAGGGGGCTAGAAGTCCAGCAACTGCACATGTGCAATTAGTTGATTAATATTAACTGACACACCTTGCATAAATTATCTCCTAATTTTAATGTACATGGGATGTATGATTTAGTATGTAGCAGGAAATATGTAGGAGGTGGTCGGAAAGAGTGCAACCTCATGGTACCTCAACCAATGGGGAAAGAGGAGGGATGTGCGGCCGGGGCCAGGGATGTATATTTCATCTCCTACATGGAAGGTTCCCTGGGGAACTCATTTCTTGTCTGCCTGTTTTTTCTGACTTTCAGCTGCTTTAGTTAAAGCTTTCTTTGAGTTGCTCCAAACATGTTGGAATGAATCCACCCACTCAGTTAAGGTGCTGGAGGAGGGAGGCTCCTGTGGGCACTATGGCATTGGCAAGAACTCCACCTCTGTGGCTAATTTAAATGGAGTGAAAGTGATACTGCTGTATACTGCCTTGTTCTACGCTACCTCCGCAAATGGCAGAAGTACTGCTCAGTTCATTTGCTTGTAGATGACATAGCAATGCAGGTACTCTCTGTGACAGGCCACACTGTCCAATTAGTCTTCATGCACTTGTTATGAGAAGAAAGTTTCTATTGGCCAAAACCTGTCTCTGGTGACCTCGGCTCTCACACTGATAGGAACCACCTGTGGATACCAAACCTTCCCCCCTTCCCTCACAACTGTAGGCAAGCTAGAAGCAGCATGGCAGTCATAATGAAAAGAATCTTCATAGCTTGACATTTTATTTTTTTTGCCTATTTGGCTTGTATTCTTATTCTGTCTTCTACAGTAGTCCTTCTGATTGGTTGGACAATTTTTTCCTTTTACATAAAACAGGCAAAGAATGAATTAATAGAATAGAACAGAACAGAACAGAGATGGAAGGAACCTTGGAGGTCTTCTAGTCCAGCCCCCTGCTCAAGCAAGAGAACCTATACCATCACAGACAGGTGAATGTCTAGTCTCCTCTTAAAAATCTCCAGTGATGGAGCGCCCACGATTTCTGGAGGGAAGCTGTTCCACTGGTTGATTGTCCTCACTGTCAGGAAGTTTTTAATTCCAGGTTCCTTCTCTGATCAGTTTCCAATCATTGTTTCTCGTTCTTCCCTCTGGTGCTTTGGTGAACAACCTGGCCCCCTCTGCATTGTGGCAGCCCCTCAGATATTGGAACACTGCTATCATGTCTCCCCTATTTTTTCTTTTCTTTAGACTAGCCCAGGGGTCGGCAACCTGAAAAAGCAAAAGAGCCACTGGGAACCGGTTCCATCACACATAAAAAAAAGTGGGAGCTGCACGCGTGCATCCATGCACACGCATGCACATAAAACAAAATGTCCAAGTCACGCTGCTAGGATAGTCCAGAGGAAAATACAGTAAATGCGTTACGCACATGTTTGTTCAGTGAATCAAACCGTGAGACTAAAAAAATGAGAGGTCGTGGGAGCCGAACACCCACCCCCTCCCTTAAATGCCATGTTTAAAATATATGAAACCATTAGCAGAAGCGGAGTGGTGGGAAGATATTGTAATTGCAGGATTGGCGAATTTCCCTCTGTGTAAATTGGAACTAACGTAATGTTTCCCCCCCACTCCCCTTCTCCAACTTCGCCGTCTGAACAGACGGAAGGAACCGCACGGTTCAGGCAACGGTCTGATTCTCGCGGTACCTAAACCCCCCCACACCTCCTGTCCCGAGTTAAGCCAACATGCTTCATCTTGTAGCTGGGCTCTTTTAAGTTAGCAGATCACGTGTATCCCAAAGCGCGGCGAAGTAGATCCCAGCAGATTTGGGATAGGATTGAGGATGGGATGGTGGTAGGGGTTTTTATAAGAATCGCCGTTTCTCCCCCTCCCCCCCAGTAGACTCGCGGAAAGGATTTGAGGGGCTTATTCAACCCAGCAATGAGTTATTCGAAGCGGGAGCTGCATCGATCTCAGAGGAAGCGGAAGGGGAACAAGATTTGAGCCACCTGGCCGCTACGTGGGCAGCCGAAAAGGGGGGAAAAACTCGCTCTCTCTCCAGCGGGCCAGGGAGCGGCTGGTGGCGAGGACTCCACCAATGGAGAGAGGCCGCCAACCTGACTGTAATAATCCAAGAAGTGGCGCCTGAGGAGATTCCTCAAGCGGGCCGCAAGGCTATTGACACAAACTTTCTCAACGGTGTTTATAAGCGCTTCAGGCAGAGAAATCCCGGCGCCTGAAGCATTTTATATTCTCTCTTCCTTCCACTCTGCCCGGCCCCCACACACACCCTCCCAACGATTTCACCTTTTCTTATTTTTCCGTTTTTGTTAAATTAGCGATCCTTAGGACTGCTTAGGAAGTGAAGCATTGAGGTTTCCCCCTCGCCTCCCCACGTTTATGCTGCGTCTTGGGAAGAGCTGCTCTACCTCCTCTTCGGTTTAGCGCCGGTGTTTGATAGTCTTGCCCTCCCTTCCCCCCCCAAAAAGCCGTTAGCCAGTGCATAAAACAAAAACGTTTTGTTTTTTGCGCATGCGCATGCGCGTGCGTGGATACACGCGCGCGGTTCCACTTTTTTTTATGTGGACGCACCTGCATGCCAGCGGCGACGGGTCTCCGTGGTGACGGGCACTGGGTTGCGGCGCCGCCTTCAGCCCGGGCACCGCCGGAGCCACCCCCGGGACCTCCAAACTGCCGCCCGAACACCCGTTTGGAGACCTGCTAGTGCAGCACCAGCAGGTCTCCAAACGGGTGTTAGGGCGGAGGTGCGCACGCACCTCTCCAAAGGTTTGGAGAGCGCACGCAGCTCTCCAAACCTTTGGAGTGGTGCACGCGCACCTCCTCCCGTTCGGAGATGGCTCAAAGAGCCGCTTGCGGCTCCGGAGCCACGGGTTGCCGACCCGTGGACTAGCCAAATCCAAGTCCCATAGCCGTTCTTCATATGTTTTAGTCTCCAGGCCTTTGATCATCTTAGTTGCTCTTCTCTGAATTTTTTCCAAAGTCTCAACATCTTTTTTGTGATATGGTGACCAAAATTGGCTGCAGTATACCAGGGTTTTAAAAAGCTTTGCTTCTGTTTATACAACCCAGGATTGTGTTAGCTTTTTTGGTTGCTGCTGCACACTGCTGGCTCATAGTCAAGTGATCGTCCACTAGGACTCCAAGGTCCCTCTTACAGTTGCTGTTTTTAAGCCAGGTCTTGCCCAATCTGTATTTGTACCTTTGGTTTTTCCTGCCTAAGTGTAAGACTTTGCTTTTCTCCAAATTGAAACTCATTTTGTTGGATAGGCCCATTGTTCAAGTTTGTCAAGATCTTTTTGGATCCTGACTTTGTCTTCTAGGGTGTTGGCTACTCCTGCCAGTTTGGTGTCATCTGCAAATTTGATGAATACCCCTTCAATTCTGTCATCTATGTCATTGATGAAGATACTGAAGAGTACAGGGCCTAAGATGAAACCTTGTGGTACGCCACTGCTTTCTTTTCTCCATGTGGATGTAGTGCCATTGAAGACTACTTGTTGAGTACAGTTTGTTAGCCAGCTGCAGATCCATCTGGTGGTAATGTTGTCTATTCCACCTTTTCCTAGTTTATCAAGGAGTAGGTTGTGGTCTTAAGCAGTACCACTTTCTCTCTGCTACTCTCTGTTCTGCTACCCTCCTTGTCATCTTTTCCCATTAGTAGACTGAACATTTACTTGATTTTTTTCTTACAGTATTTATTTGTTGAAATAAATGTAAAATTATTTTGTTGCAAGTCTTAGTTCGTTCTGAGCCTTACCTTTCCTGACTTGGTCCTTGTAGATTCAGGCTACTTGCTGTTATTCTGTTTTAGTTATGTGTCCCTCTTTCTGTTTTTTTTATACACATCCTTTTTATCTTTCAGTTAACTCTGAAATCATACAGGTGAAACTCAAAAAATTAGAATATTGTGCAAAAGTTCATTTATTTCAGTAATGCAACTTAAAAGGGAAAACTAATATATGAGATAGACTCATTACATACAAAGCAAGATAGTTCAAACCGTGATTTGTCATAATTGTGATGATTATGGCGTACAGCTCATGAAAACTCCAAATCCACAATCTCAGAAAATTAGAATATTACATGCAATCAATAAAACAAGGAATGTATATAGAACAATATCGGACCTCTGGAAAGTATTTGAGAGGCTAAAGAGACTCTTTTCTGCGGAATGTACTCAAACACCCAGATCCCAACAAACCTTTTGTAATACAGGCAGATGCGAGCGACGTAGCAGTCGGAGCCGTATTACTACAGGAAAATGATGAGGGGGCGTTGCAACCTTGCACATATACATCCAGGAAACTTACAGAAACTGAACAACGATGGCCAATATGGGAGAAGGAAGCATTCTCATTAAGGTGGTCATTATTAACTTGGCGCCAATTTTTGGAAGGAAATAAAATACCTTTCCAGGTCTGGACTGACCACAAAAATTTAGAAGCAGTGAAAACGCCCAGGAAACTCACTCCTAAGCAAGCCCGCTGGTCCCAACACTTTCACCGATTCAATTTCACTCTCAAACACTTGCCGGGGGGGAAGAACTTCCTGGCAGACGCATTATCTCGCATGCCCCAATATAATAGCACACGGGTAACTGACTTTAAACCACTCGTACCAGAACAACAACTGGCAGCACCAGTCACCACCAGGGCACAAGTAAAAATGAAGCCGGAAGTGGATAGCCAAACCGGAATAGAATTCCGAAAGTCCTTGGAAGGGGACGAATGGTTCCAGAAAAATAGGCATGTGTGCACTATTAAAGATGGGTTACCTTGGGTGGGTGAGAAGCTATACATACCTGCCACCCAGAGGACCAATTTCTTGCAACTGTGCCATGATACAAAATCAGCAGGACATTTCGGGTTTGTAAAAACATTACACTTAACTAAAAGGCAATTTTGGTGGCCATCTATGAAAAAAGACATACAAAGCTATGTGAGCAGTTGTCAAATTTGCGCAATGGCCAAGAGGTTACAAGGGAAATCGCCAAGACTGTTACAACCGGTGGCGAATCCCTCAGCCCCATGGAAAGAAATAGCCATGGATTTTATTGTAGAACTACCAGAAAGCAACGGAAACACCATTGTCTGGACTGTCACTGATCTGTTCTCTAAACAAGTCCATTTCATACCTTGCCCAAAAATTCCAACTGCAAAAGCATTAGCAAAACATTTTGTACAGCATATTTACAGATTGCATGGGGCACCACAACACATCATATCTGACAGGGGGGTGCAATTTACCTCAGCATTTTGGAAGGAATTTTTATCTCTGTTAGGAACTACCCAAGGACTGACATCTAGTCATCATCCTCAGGGGAATGGCCAATTGGAACGGTCTAACGCAGTACTTGAGCAATATTTAAGATGTTATATAAGTTTCCAACAGTCGGACTGGTCGGACCTACTGCCTTTTGCAGAAGTGGCATATAACAACACAGGTTCACTCCAGCACAGGTTACACGCCTTTTCAAGTAGCCACAGGCCAGAGCTTCAACCCCATACTTGATCTAACCCCAAAAGAACCGGTAATTCCAGAACTAAAGGAATGGATTGCTCAGTTACAATACACCTGGCCTATTGTCAGAAAAGCGTTAACAGAGGCTAGATTAGCACACAAGACACAGGCAGACAAGAAAAGAACCGATCCCACACCGTTCAAGGTGGGAGAGATGGTATATCTGTCTACAAAATACCTTAAGTCTCTCCAACCCTGTAAAAAACTAGGACCAAAATACATTGGACCTTTTCCAATTAAAAGAATCATAAACCCAGTTACAGTTGAATTAGGACTACCTAAAAATCTTAGACGAATACACCCAATCTTTCACTGCAGTCTAATAAAGAGAGAACAACAATCTCCCCTACGAACAAAAATTCCACCACCACCACCTCCCATCATGGTGGAAGGGGAACAACATTTTGAGGTGAAAGAAATTCTAGATTCCAGGAAACATGGAACAACCCAATATTTAGCGGCTTGGAAACACCTCCCCTCCTCAGAAAATGAATGGGTCAGCAAATGCCACGTTAAAGCACCAAAGCTGCTTAAGAGATTTCATACAGAATATCCGAACAAACCGAATTAACATTTACATATGTTTTTTTTCTTTTTTTTTTCTTCCCTTACAGATGGACACATCTTTTTTCTAAGGAGAGCGGACTGTCAGAATCCATTTATATCATATTCATAAATGTATGTTTAAAACATTATTCCATGGATTCTGCCATCTCCCGAAGAGAAGAGAATGGATGTGTATTGAACCGGTATTAGGCATTTCAAAGGAAAGGAGAAGCCTTTTGAACTGGGGAAACAAAAGGGAGGGCTAGCATCTGGCTTGTGTCACGGAAGAGAGCAATAAACATGAAAGGTCCTAAGTTCCTTCTTCCCATGAGAGGGATGATACGAGATAAAGGATGGGGGACTGACCAAATGGGGCTAAGGGGGGTTAAACCGGGAACTCTATATAAGGGTTTAGTTCGTGGAATAATATTAAGTCCTTTCTCATTTCCTACAACCAAGCATGTCATAGTAAAGATTCTTTTTGGAATAGATTTGACTCCAAGAATTTTGTCTTCCTAAGACGTGGTTTGGGGTGGGTCCTGACACATGAAGTGCTCCAAAATCTCCTGGTAGACGGCTGCGTTGACCCTGGACTTAATGAAGCACAGTGGACCAACACCAACAGATGACATGGCTCCCCAATCAACGCAGACTGTGGAAACTTCACACTGGACTTCAAGCATCTTGCAGTGTGTGCCTCTCCATTCTTCCTCCAGACTCTGGGTCCTTGGTTTCCAAATGAGATGCAAAAGTTGCTCTCATCAGAAAAGAGGACTTTGGACCACTGAGCAACAAACCAGGTCTGTTTTTCTTTAGCCCAGGTAAGACGCTTCTGACGTTGTTTGTTGTTCAGGAGTGGCTTGACAAGAGGAATATGACATTTGAAGCCCATGTCCAGGATCCGTCTCTGTGTGGTGGCTCTTGATGCACTGACTCCAGCCTCAGTCCACTCCTTGTGAAAGTCCCCAACACTTTTGAATGGCCTTTTCCTGACAATCCTCTCCAGGCTGTGGTCATCCCTGCTGCTTGTGCAACTTTTTCTTCCACACTTTTCCCTTCCACATAACTTTCTATTAATGTGCTTTGATACAGCACTTTGGGAACATCCAACTTCTTTTGCAATTACCTTTTGAGGCTTTCCCTCCTTATGGAGGGTGTCAATGATGGTTTTCTGCACAACTGTCAGGTCAGCAGTGCAATGCCAGAACCTGGGCAAGTTAATATCATTCAAAGATTAGATGACCTAAAAGAGGCACTGACAGTAACTCAATCTTCAGCACAGCCTCTATTTAATTTGGCTCCACTAATTGCACATCCTTGTGACAATATATTTAATCAACAATCTGCCTTTACCTCAATAGTAAAAAAAGGTACTGTCACACAATCTTACAGTGGGGTAATTGCACTGACTGACCCAGCCTCCAAGAAACAACTGAAAGACAAAGGGCTTCATCACACAGTGCCCCCTAAGCCGACAAACACTAAGGATATAATCCAGCTTCCATCCTCATTTGATTTAGAAGTTCCCACAACATCTTTTCACAAGATGAATCCTCAGCTACGCACCTCCAAAAATGGACATAAATCTACATTTATAGACTTAAGCCAGAGTACCTGCCCATTTGAAAAAAAATCATTCTTGGAGCAAGGGCAGAGGCACACTGGCAACAGAGAGCAACAACAGGTTCTGCAGCCCACAAGGAAAAATATCGAACCTCACAACAACTGTGTTTATATGGGAAGCATAGATGATATCAACCTGGCTCCAATGTAAAGTTGACATCCAGCATTTTTACCATCTAGCCAACCAACCAAGCCAGACCACCTTGCCTCCGAGAACCCCAAACAGATTTATTTTATTTATTTTATTTTATTACATTTATATATGACCTGGAACGTAGCTGGCTGGAAAGGGATGGTTGATAGTGGACTAATGAGTTTTCTCTTTAGATTTGATGTAATAGCCTTTCAAGAAACCTGGTTAACCGAAGTGGACAAACCAGTACAACTGCCAGGCTTTCAGGGATGGGCCTTCCCAGCCCAAAAAACAAAGAACAAAGGGACACCCTCTGGTGGGCTATGCATTCTTATAAAGCAAGAGTTGCAATGGCAGGGGGAAAAAACTATACAACAAAGATAAGTATCCGTACTTCCTAGCTGTCAAATTTGAATATGAACAGTTTGAGTTAATACTGGTAAATGTGTATATTCCTCCAAGCACATCCCGGCACTATAACTCTGAATACTAGATGGGCTTGGAAGTTATCCTAGAAGATATATCTGTACTGTACCCTCAGTCCATAGTGGTATTACTAGGAGATCTGAACGTTAGTCTGGGTCCCTCTTTGTATGAACTCGCCCAGAAGAAGGGAGTCCCAGGGGAGTTCTTTGATAACCATCCTCAGTGGCTCTCGAGAGACTGCAAAATTATTGCCGCTGGCCTGCTCCTAGTCTCCTTAATTTTTAAGGGTAATCTTCAAATTTTGGGAGGTAAGGATAAGAATTACACATACCCTTTATACATACCACTCGGCCAATTCAAGCAGCATACTGGATCTCTTGTGTGTCTAGAGATAAAGTTGATCTCTTTTCAGAGGTCACAGTAAACCTTAGCGACAGTAGCGACCATCAGCCTGTAAGTGTGATATTGCCAATGTGAGAGAGGCAGTCCCTTCCACACTGAGGGCAGATACATCTGTCCCCTGTCCAGCCCCCAGATTTCGCTGGTTCCGGGACTGCCTCTGTGCCTGCCACACAAGTGTCTCTTCGAATTGGAGAAGGCCATGCTGCGTCTTTAGCCTCCAAGCTGAGCGATCAGAGGTCAAGGTTTCCCAGCTGTTAATGTCCATTCCCAAGGTCATTAGATCCCTCTTGCAGATATCCTTATATCGCAACTCTGGTCTCCCTCTGGGGCACTTTCCCTGCACTAGTTTTCCATACAGGAGATCTTTCGGAATCCAGATCATTCTCACAACATGCCCAAGCCAGCGTAGATGTCGCTGTTTCAATAGTGTATACATGTTAGAAATTCCAGCACATTCCAGGACTGCGCTATTTGGAACTTTGTCATGCTAGGTGATGCCAAAAATACGTCGGAGACAGCACATATGAAAGGTGTTTAACTTTCTCTCCTGCTGTGTGTAAAGGGTCCAAGACTCACTGCAGTACAAGAGTGTGCTCAGGACGCAGGCTATATAGACAGAACATTTTTGTATGTTCTGTCAGCTTCCTATTAAGCCATACTCTTTTTGTAAGTCTGGAAAATGTGGTGGCCGCTTTACCAATACGTTTATTCAGCTCAGTATCTAAAGAGAGAGTGTCGGAGATGGTTGAGCTGAGGCACACAAAGGTACACACTAAAGCAATATTAAAGGTAAAGGTAAAGGTTCCCCCGCACATGCGTGCTAGTCGTTTCCGACTCTAGGGGCCGGTGCTCATCTCCGTTTCAAAGCCGAAGAGCCAGCGCTTGTCCGAGGACGTCTCCGTGGTCATGTGGCCGGCATGACTAGACGCCAAAGGCGCACGGAACGCTGTTACCTTCCCACCGTAGTGGTCCCTATTTTTCTACTTGCATTTTGACGTGCTTTCGAACTGCTAGGTTGGCAGAAGCTGGGACGAGTAACAGGCGCTCACTCTGTTACGCGGCACTCGGGATTCGACCCGCCAAACTGCCGACCTTCCGATCGACAAGCTCAGCGTCCTAACCCACTGAGCCACCGCGTCCCTCTAAAAGCAATATTAGAATGCCTTAAAACAGAGAATGCTACTAAGTGGGCTAGAACAATCCAGTCATCTACTACTGACTGGATGTCAGCCTTCAATGCATTCTCCAATCTCTGTAATATACTGAAGAAACACCTAACAGCTAAACCTGCTACAAAAAGAGCCCAAGTTGCCAGCGACTGAAAAAGAAATTGAAGGCAGCCATGAGGCTTGCCCAGAGGAATCCTACTGCTCATATACAAGCTAAGATGCTGCACACAAGAAGGGAATATTAAAAAAAAACTATAACATTAAAGAAAAAAGGTTTTGCCATTTCAATCTGGTCAGAACTCGAGTTGGCTGCCAGAAGTCATAACTCAGTAATATTTTGGCACTCTGTAGCAGGTATCCTGAAGGAACGGAGATTTGCGTTGGACATACCAATCTCTGCAAAGCTTGTTTGCTCCCACTGAACCAGTAGAGAAACTGTCTTTAAACAGTGATTTAGTAAACCCTAGAACTCCCTCCCCCACTTGGCCACCAGTCTCAGAAAAGGAGATACAGTCCATCATTAAAAACTTAAAGAGCAATAAAGCTCCAGGTGAGGATTTTTTACCAGCAGAATTATTGAAGAAATTTCCCAATTGGTGCAGCCCTGTATTGGCAGGTCTTTTTACACACATAAATAACACCTGCCATATACCAGATGGGTGGAAGATGGCAATAGTTGTCCCCATATATAAAAAAGGGAATAAAAAGGATCCTAGTAATTACAGGCCCATCAGCCTGATTGACATTGCAGCCAAAATATATGCCAGGTACCTTTTGAACAGAATTGAAATCTGGGTAGAGGAAAACAATATCCTCACAGAAGAACAAGCAGGTTTTAGACAAAGCAGATCTACCATTGATAACTGCTTTGTCTTGAACCATCTAATTGCCAAATATGCCTATAAGAAGAGACCCCTGCTTGCTGCTTTCAAATCCTTACAGCAGGATTTGATATGGTACATAGAGAAGTGTTGTTGTTAGTTGCGAAGTCATGTCTGATCCATCACGACCCCATGGACAACATTCCTCCAGGCCTTCCTGTCCTCTACCATCTTCTGGAATCCATGTAGGCTCACGCCTACTGCTTCAGTGACCATCCAGCCATCTTATTCTCTGTCATCCCCTTCTTCTCTTGCCCTCAACCTTTCCCAGCATTAGGCTCTTCTCCAGTGAGTCCTTCCTTCTCATTAGGTGGCCAAAGTATTTGAGTTTCATCTTTAGGATCTGGCCTTCTAAACAGCAGTCAGGGTTGATCTCCTCTAGGACTGACTGGTTTGATCACCTTGCAGTCCAAGGGACTCACAGGAGTCTTCTCCAGCACCATAGTTCAAAGGCCTCAATTCTTTGGCGCTCAGCCTTTCTTATGGTCCAACTTTCACAGCCATACATTGCAACTGGAAAGACCATAGCCTTGACATACGCACTTTTGTTGGCAGGGTGATGTCACTGCTTTTTAGTGTGCTGTCTAGATTTGCCATGGCTTTCCTCCCAAGAAGCAAGCGTCTTTTAATTTCTTGGCTGCAGTCCCCATCTGCGGTGATCTTGGAGCCCAGAAAAATAAAATCTGTCACTACCTCCATTTCTTTCCCATCTATTTGCCAGGAACTGAGAGGGCCAGATGCCATGATCTTGGTTTTCTTAATGTTTAGTTTCAACCCAAATTTTGCACTCTCCTTCTTCACTCGCAACAAGAGGCTCTTTAGTTCCTCTTCACTTTCTGCCATTAGAGTGATATCATCTGCATATCTTAGGTTGTTGATATTTCTCCCAGCAATCAACTCTCTTTTTCTCTGCCTGTGCTTTGTATGCTTGCCTAGCTTCATCTAAAGCTTTCCTGACGATTGGCCAGGTGCTTTGCAATTGTGCCATCCATTCTTTCAGCAATGGGATTTCCGGTTTGGTTGGGATTAGTTCTGGCATAAGGTTGAAGCTTTGACTAGTGGCTATTTGAAAAGGAGTGTAGCCTGTGCTAGAGTGGACTGTGTTATTGTAAGCAACTTCTGCAAAAGGGAGTAGATCCGTCCAATTTGATTGCTGGAAATTAATAAAGCATCTTAAGTATTGCTCAAGTACAGAGTTCCCACGTTCCGATTGACCGTTCCCCTGAGGATGATGACTAGATGTCAGTCCCTGAGTAATTCCTAAGAGGGATAAAAATTCCTTCCAAAACTTTGACATAAATTGCACGTAAATTGAGCGTTGAGGTGCTCCATGCAGTCTGTAAATGTGCTGCACGAATAGTTTTGCTAAGTGTCAGAATCCATTTATATCACATTTCATAAATGTATGGTTAGAATATTGTGCTTATTCTCGGGATTCTGCCATCTCTCCAAGTGGGGGGGAGAGGATGGTTATTCAGATTCCAGTAGGCTGTTTTCAAAGACCAGGAAAGCTTTTGATCTGGGGGGGAACAGGGGGGGAGAGAGAGATCTGGGTTGCATCTCTATTTGGAACTGAAAGGAAGAAAGCAATAACAATAAACACAAGGACATTTCCCTTTCCCACGAAAGGGCCTGACACCTAAGTAAATGATGTGAGCCTGACCAAATGGATTTGAGGGGAGGGGGTTGAAACGAGAATGCTTTATATAGTATTGAAATGTAACTCAATGTCAGATCCCGTCTCGTATTGCCACAACCGATCTCATCCTAGTAAACTTTTCCTTTTGGACAAACTTGGATCCAGGAGTTCTTATTTCCTAAGATGTGGATTGGGTTGGGTCCTGACAGTAGACGGGATCTGCTATAAGAATCATCCTGGAAGGGAAAACCTTACCGGGGGACTTTGCACTAAATACTATGTCTGGTGATGAAGCAAGAGAGGAGGGAAGCCCCACGGAGAGGGAGTCTTCCCCCCGAATGGAATCCCAGAGACGATGGGAAGCTGAAGCGGCATATTTCCCTGGGGAAGAAGCGGTGGAGCAGCACGACTGAAAACCCCGGTGGTCGATGGGTATTGGAAGGAAAAGTGAGTGGGAAAAGGCATCGGGAGAAGTGACCCTGAGATGGAGCGACCACCAACCAGAATGGAAGCAAGAGATGGAGAGCTCCCTGCACACCAGTGAGGAGGAGCATATTCTGGGAAAAGCTATTGACCTGATGAAAGCAACCCTGAGCTCACTAAGGGAGGAGAGAGCTGAAAACTGCAACCGAGGCAGCGCCTGGGGTCGCAACGGGAGAGGTAATGGAGGGGATCCAGCACCTGAAACCCTGGGGCCGTCCAATGAAACAGAAATCGCTGCCTCAGCAGTACATACCCCCCCCAAGAACCACAGACGGGGACCAGGATGAGGAGCGATACCGGCCACGGCGCAGACAACGCTCCAGCCAAAGACTCATTCCCCTGGAAGTCAAATTCAAGGGGGAGCCATCACGACTGGGATTCTTCCTAACCCAAGTCCTCAGCTATATGGAAGAATACGGACGGGATATCCCCAGTGACAAAACACACATCCAAATTGTGCAATCCGCCCTGGACGGATCAGCTGCAGACTGGGTGGTGAACCTGCACGACTCCAACGCCCCAGAACTCAACGATTTCAACTGATTCATGTCATCTTTGAGGCAGTGGTTGGAGGATCCTTTGGCTGACCGTAAGGCCCGGGACAGAATCAAAATAGTGAGGCAGGGCAGGCGAGCGGTGGCCGAATATACCCAAGAATTCCAAGCCATTGCCAGCAAGCTGAACTGGCCAGAAGATATCCTCCTTAGCCACTTCAAAGACGGTCTAAACTACGACCTGTATGACGCTTGCCTGCCTCAAGGAGACCCACCCCATCTCGACTGGTACATCCTGGCGGAGGAAGTGGAAATAGACCTACTGAAGAGACACCGCAGAGGAAAACCATGGGGCCGCCTGCCACCCGAGCAAACACGTGAGGGGGGAAAACCACCAGCCACAGCCAAAAAATCAACGGGTTGTTTCAACTGCGGGAGAGAGGGCCACCGCGCCGCAGAATGTCATTCAAAAGCCCCCCCACGAAAACCAGAGATATCATCCTCCAAGAAGCCGGGGAAGTCCCAAGGCAACACAAAAGAATCTTCCATGAAGGGGACAGAGGCTGTAGAATCCACAATTCCTGCCAGGAACTGGGATTGGACTCCAGCCTGCACTGCAGGGACGGTGGACAACTCAGAAGACAGCTCAGAGGGAGAACCATTGTTAAGTGGACCCCTTCCACCCATACTTAAGACAGTGGCTATATTAGCTTCCTATATGCCTGAAGCAGGCAAAATAAAAGCTCTGATAGACTCTGGTTGCATCTGCTGCCTTATCAGCCCAACGCTGGTGGAGAGATTGAGCATCCCAGTGAGGAGGCTAAAACAACCAATCTCTTTTAGTCAATTAGATGGGTCAATAGCAGGGGGGGACCAGCCACCCTAGCCACTTTACCAATCCACCTATCACTGGGGTCCCATGAGGAGGACATAACGTTTATAGTGGCCCCAGGCATGGAATGCCCAATGATTCTAGGACTGAAATGGCTGAAGAAATGGAACCCCGGGATAAACTGGAGGACAGCAGAACTCAATTTTCCAAAGGGGGGGGGCAGAAGAACCTAGACTCCAAAAGCACTCCCCCAACCCGGAGGGAAGAGACAGCAGCAGTGGGGGAAGAGAAGAAGTTCCCAGAGATACCAGAGGAATACAGGGACCTTGCTGAGGTTTTCAGTGAAGAGCGGGCAGATGATCTTCCCCACCCACCCTCCCTCCACAGATTGTGCTATAGAATTCAAACCCGGGGCAAAACTCCCAAAGCCCAGGATGTATGCCATGAGCCCAAAGGAAACAGCGGAGATGGAAAGATTCATAAAGAAAAACTTAGAAAGAGGATTTATTGAGCCTACCAAAAGGAAGGATTTTCACTAAACTAGACCTGAGGGAAGCATATTACCGCATTAGGATTAAGGAAAGAGATGAATGGAAGACTGCATTCAACCCATTGGGTTGCTACCAGTTCAAAGTACTGCCATTTGGACTACAAGGGGCCCCTGCAGTATTCATGCAATTAATTAATGACGTGCTAAGGGAGCACCTTTATAAGGGGTTTACCTGGATGATATCCTTATCTTCACTGAGACCAAAGAGGAACACATCAACCTAGTCAGAGCAGTCCTGAAAAAGTTGCGAGCTGCCCACCTATATGCTAAACTATCAAAATGTGAATTCCACAAGGAAAGAATAGACTATCTGGGGTATCGCATAGAAATGGACCCTGAAAAAGTCAGGGCAGTATTAGAATGGGCATTTTTGAATTTTTTTTATCCCTCTTAGGAACCACCCAAGGACTGTCATCTAGTCACCACCCTCAAACAGACGGGGCTTCTTAACGACTTAACTCTGTACTTGAACAATATTTAAGATGTTTTAATTTTCAGCAGTCCAATTGGATGGACCCTACTGCCTTTCTCAGAAGTAGCATATAATAATGCAGTCCACTCAAGCACAGGTTACACTCCTTTTCAAGTAGCTACAGGCCAGAGTTTCAACCCAATACCAGAACTAACCCCAAAAGAACCGGTCATTCCTGAACTGAAGGAATGGGTTGCTCAATTACAAAATACCTGGCCAATCGTTAGGAAAGCGTTGGAAGATGCCAGAAAAGCATACAAGACACAGGCAGACCAAAAAAAAAAACCCGATCCCACACCATTCAGGGTAGGAGAGATGGTATATTTATCCACAAAGTACCTGAAATCACTCCAACTATGTAAAAAACTAGGATTAAAATATATTGGACCTTTTCCAATTAAAAGAATCATAAACCCAGTAACAGTTGAATTAGAACGACCCAAAAATCTTAGACGAATACACCCAACCTTCCACTGCAGTCTATTAAAGAGAGAACAACAATCACCACTACGAGCAAAAATCCCACCACCACCACCCCCCATCATGGTGGAAGGAGAACAACATTTTGAAGTGAAAGAAATCTTAGATTCCAGAAAACACCATGGAACGATACAATATTTAGTGGCATGGAAACACCTCCCCTCCTCAGAAAATGAGTGGGTTAACAAACTTCATGTTTATTTACTTATTTTATTTTATTGAATTTCTATACCGCCCTTCTCCCGAAGGACTCAGGGCGGTGTACAGGGCAATAAAAGCATTACATACAAAGGTTAAAATAAAATTAAATTAATTAAGCCCTAACAATAAATAATTAAAAATACCCCAACCCCTTAAACCAGGCCGGCTTGTTCAAATAAATAGGTTTTCAGATCACGGCAGAAAGAGCGAAGGTCGGGAGCCATCTGGAGCTCAACCGGTAATTGATTCCAAAGGGCTGGCGCGCCCACAGAGAATGCTCTCCCCCTGGGGGCCGCAAACCGACACTCTCAGACGGCACCCTGAGGAGGCCCTCTCTGTGGGAGCGCACAGGACGAAGGGAAGATGACGCCGACAGCAGGTGCTCCCGTAAGTAATCTGGACCCATGCCATTTAGGGCTTTATAGGTAATCACCAGCACCTTGAATCTCACCTGGAGGGCAAGTGGAAGACAATGCAGCTTGCGAAGAAGAGGTGTTACATGGTGTTACATCAGGAGACCCCCATCACAACTCGCGCGGCCGCATTTTGCACCAGCTGAAGCCTCCGAGTGGTCCTCAAGGGCAGCCCCATGTACAGAGCATTGCAGTAGTCTATACAAGAGGTCACGAGTGCATGAGTGACTGTACGCAGGGCATCCCGGTCCAGATAGGGTCGCAACTGGTGCACCAGGCGAACCTGGGCAAAAGCCCTCCTGGTCACAGCTCCTACATGGTCTTCCAAACTGAGCTGTGAATCCAGGAGGACACCCAAGTTGCGAGCCCTATCTACGGGGGGTAACACCTCACCCCCCATGGTTAAAGATGGAATGGACTGAATTTCCCGAGATGCTGGAACGTACAACCACTCGGTCTTGTCGGGATTGAGCCGAAGCCTGTTCCTCCCCATCCAGACCTGAACCGCCTCTACGCAACGGGACATCACATCGAGGGCATCACTGGGGTGGTTTGGGGTAGAGATGAAAAGCTGGGTACTGATGATACCCCACTCCAAAACCACGAATGATCTAACCCAGCGGCTTCATATAGATGTTGAACAGGAGAGGCAAGAGGACCGACCCCTGAGGAACTCCACAAACGAGAGGCCTCGAGGCCGACCTCTGCCCTCCTGTCAGCACCGACTGCGAACGTCCCAGGAGGTAGGAGGAGAACCACTGAAAAACAGTGCCCCCCACTCCCAACCCCCTGAGACGCTGCAGTAAGATACCATGGTCGATGGTATCGAAAGCCGCTGAGAGGTCTAATAGGACTAGGACAGAGGAACATCCCCTGTCCCGAGCCCGCCAGAGATCATTCACCAGCACGACCAATGCCGTCTCCATGCTGTACCCGGGCCTAAAGCCCGATTGGTACGGGTCCAGATAATCTGCATCCTCCAGGAACAGAGGGAGCTGATGCACCACCACGCTCTCAACAACCTTCGCAAGAAAGCGAAGGTTGGAGACCGGACGATAGTTATTCAAAATAGCCGGGTCCAGGGCAGGCTTCTTGAGGAGGGGCCTCACCACCGCCTCCTTCAAGGCGGCAGGAAAGCTACCCTCACTCAAAGAAGCAGTTATCACTGCCTGGAGCCAGCCTCGTGTCCCCTCCCGAGCCGCATAGACCAGCCAGGAGGGGCACGGGTCCAATAAACACATGGTGGAGCTCAGCTTCCACATGATCCTGTCCACATCCTCTGGAGTCACAGGGTCGAACTCTTCCCAGATAACATCACCAAGACCGCTTGTGTCACCTCCGTCAGACTCTGCCAGTCGGAGTCCAAACCGGCCCGAATCCCAGCGATTTTGTCCACCAGATGTTGGCTAAACTCCTCGGCATGACCCTGCAAGGGCTCCTCCCTCACCTCCTGATTAAGGAGGGAGCGGGTCACCCTGAACAGGGTGGCTGGGCGATTATCTGCGGACGCGATGTGGGCAGCAAAGTAATTAGACTTTGCCGCCCTCATCGCCGCGAGATAAGACCTCATAGAGGACCTTAGTCGCAATCAGTCAGATTCAGACCGGCTGGATCTCCAACAGCTCTCTAGGCCCCGTCTCCAACGCTTCATCTCCCGGAGCTCAACGGAAAACCATGGAGCCCACTGGGATCTGCACCGGGTCAGGGGCCGCATGGGTAGAACGCGGTCGAGTGCCTCCGTGGCTGCCCTTTCCCAGGCTTCCACCAAGGCATCGGCCAGGCTGTGAGCGAAGGTGGCAGGCAGGGACCCATGCGCCACCTGAAACCACTCAGGGTCCATTAGGCGCCTGGGGCGGAACCATCTTGTTGGTTCCGTGGCCCAGCGATGGGGGGTGGCGAAACGGAAGGCCAGCCACAGGAGATGATGATCGGTCCATGACAGGGGCATAATAATTGGAGAACCCCCACCCAGATCATCTAACCACCGTCCAGATAGAAAAACAAAATCGAGCGTGTGACCCCCCCATGAGGGCTGCTGCTACGCGACTGGGTGAAAGGTACACCAGCAGCAAGCCCAACTGAGCCCTAGGGCCACATCTCAGGAGGAGTGACTCACACCCGGATATCTGGACAACGGTGGCCTCCCACGGACATAAGGTCTCCCTCACAACCACCACCACACCCCGGCCCCTACCCTGAGCCCGAGGCCGGTGGAGCACCCGGAAGCCTGGAGGGCAGAGTTCAGTCAGAGGGACACCACCCTCTGGGCCCAACCAGGTCTCTGTAATGCAAGCCAGGTCCGCATGCTCCTCCTCAACCAAATCTCGGATGAGAGGAGCCTTATTAACTACGGACCTGGCATTACAATACACAAGCCTAAGCTCAGGTGGCTGCTCACCCTCGTTCCCGAAACCACGGGTTGAAACCAGAGAGTCAGAGCACATCACCGCTTGGAGACAGCGGGGACGCACTCCCGGATGTTGATACAGCCCTCTGTACAATCGCCTGCTGCCATTCCCAGACGTGGGGATAGAAAATCCCACACCCCACTCCGGGGCCCCTGAGGCCCCATCCCACCGCGATCTGTCCCGAGCCTGGACTGAGCAGCGGTTGGTGGACACCCCCCAAAATCCAACCAAAACCACAATCCCTCCCCCTCCCTAACCTTTTAAAATGTTTTGATAAAAAACAAACCAGGAGCCTCTTATTAGATTTATACCGGAGGCTCCTATCCCTGCCCAACCATCTCTCAGGGTCCCAACAATTGGGCCCGTCATCAAGAGGAGAAGTAGAGAAAAAGGGGGGGTCGCACCCAGGAAGGGGGGGGCACCCCTGAGAGCGAATAAGTCCGTGCTGGTGTAATATAGGCGAGCCATAATTGTCCATGCAAGTCCAGCAAAGGCAGTTCCATGATCGATAAGGAGGATCTAAAGCCAGAAGGTAGATAGATATCCAGTCCACCAAACCAGCTCCACTGCCACTCGAGCTGGGTAACCTCCGAAACAGGTCGGCCACCGCCCTCTCACGACGGTCACAGGCCTGATCAGGGAAGCGGCATGGAATACACGTCCAGGGTAAGGCATACCCCCCATAGATCTCTCACCTCTGGGGGGGTAGCAGATGGTACATCTGAGCCACTCTCTCACAGTGACTCAACACCCGGGTCCTTCTGAGTCCTTTGGGGTCACGGAAGACAGAGGAATTAGGCAGCTATTGACCAAAGGCATAAAAGCCTGCTGAATAACATAATAGAAAGATGTCCCGGCTGCAAAAGTTCTTCTCCGTATCAGGAAAGGGTCAGGCAACAAGTGGGTCCAACACCGGCCGGCGGAATACCAACAGACTCGAGTCCAGCACACCCCACCATACCAAAGGAGCCATAGAACCATAGCTCCAAGATGCAGTTGGCAGGCCAATGTTAGCCTAAACAGGCCAACACTCAGCCCGCCAAACCATGCATCCATGGTTACATTAGGGCAAGTGGGGGAAAAAACTAAAATCCCCATGAACTTGGTCTAGCTAGCCTCACGGTACACGGGCGACACGAAGGTGACCTGTGCCGCCCAATGGTCAGCAACACGAACCGCCAGCACTCCAACTCTGGGCCGTGGGTCCCCACGTCGGAACGGCCGCAGCACTCCAGCTCACCTCCCCGCCAGCTGCTCCAGACGTTGCTGCCGTTCTTCCGCCATTCCGCCATTCCAAGTGCCGTTCTAAGCCGCTGCTCCATCAGCTCCGAGAATCAGCTAGTCGGAGCCTTGCAAGCCGCAGCTCTTCCGGGCTCTTCCGGGTTCAACCGAGGCCCTTCCGAAGGTCGCCGGAACTCACAGGGCCCAATTCCAGGTACGGAGGACTATGCCGCTACAAAAAGCAGCATCGACAGCCATCTGTCCATCCGTCCTGGCCCCAACACAGAGGGCAAAAGCACCTCTGTAGGACTCCCAGGGTCACCAAAATAGCTGGAACTCCTCTCGGAGCTCAGCCGAGCACGTCCGCCATCTTGGGCATGCACAGGTTAAAGCACCAAAGTGCTTTAGAGATTTCATACAGAATATCCGAACAAACCGGGCTAACATTTATATGTTTTCTTTTCCCTGCAGATGGACCCATCTTTTTTCTGAGAGGAGAGCTAGAAATCCATTTATATCACATTTCATAAATGTATGGTTAGAATATTGTGCTTATTCTGGGGATTCTGCCATCTCTCCGAGGGGGGGAGAGGATGGTTATTCAGATTGCAGTAGGCTGTTTTCAAAGACCAGGAAAGCTTTTGATCTGGGGGGAACAGGGGGAGAGAAAGAGATCTGGGTTGGATCTCCATTTGGAACTGAAAGGAAGAAAGCAATAACAATAAACACAAGGACATTTCCCTTTCCCACGAAAGGGCCTGACACCTAAGTAAATGATGTGAGCCTGACCAAATGGATTTGAGGTGAGGGAGTTGAAACGGGAATGCTTTATATAGTATTGAAATGTAATTCAATGTCAGATCCCGTCTCGTATTGCCACAACCAATCTCATCCTAGTAAACTTTTCCTTTTGGACAAACTTGGATCCAGGAGTTCTTATTTCCTAAGATGTGGATTGGGGTGGGTCCTGACACTAAGGTTTTTGTGGTGGGAATCTTTTGGCATGGGATAAAGTGCACCTGTTTAGAAAACAGATCTGTAACTCCCCCAAATGACACTGTTCCCATTGCTTTCTGGTAATTCCACTATAAAGTCCATGGCTATTTCTTTCCAGGGGGCTGAGGGGTTCGCCACTGGTTGTAACAGTCCGGGCGACTTTCCCTGCAGCCTCTTAGCCATCGCGCACGTTTGGCAACTGGCCATGTAATTTTCTATGTCCTTTTTCATGGATGGCCACCAAAATTGTCTTTTAGTTAAATGTAAAAGTTTTACAAACCCAAAATGTCCTGCTGATTTTGTATCATGGCACAACTACATGAAATTGATCCTCTAGGTGGCCGGTATGTATAACTTCTCACCCACCCAGGGTAGTCCGTCTTTGATTGTGCACATGTCTATTTTTCTGGAACTATTCATCACTTTCCAAAGACTTTCGGAATTCAATTCCAGTTTGGGTATCCACCTGTGGCTTTATTTTAGCTTGGGCTCTGGTGATTACTGGTGCTGCCAGTTGTTGTTTGGGCATAAGTGGTTTAGAGTCAGTGGGGCATGCGAGATAATGCATCCGCTAGGGTAACTGGTACCCCCCTGCTATGGACCCAAAGGAGACAGGTTGCTTTAGTCTCCTCACCGAATGCCCAAGTTCCCCACTAGCATCAGGCTAATGAGGCAGCAGGTGCAGCCAGAGTCTATTAAGGCTTTCACTTTGACAGCTTCGGGCATGGAGGGGGCTAATATAGTCATTGTCTTGAGGATTGGTGGAATGGATCCACTTACCAGGGTTTCACCCTTCGAGCTGTCCTCCGAGGTGTCCACCGCCCCTGCGATATAGGCTGGAGTTCTTTCCCATTCCTTGGCAGGGGTTTGGGATTCTACAGCCTCTATCCCCCTCATACAGGTCGTAGTTTAGCCCATCTTTGAAATGGCTAAGGAGGATGTCTTCCGGCCAGTTCAGCTTGTTGGCAATGGCCCGGAATTCTTGTGTATATTCAGCCACCGGCCGTCTGCTCTGCCTCACCATTTTCATTCTCTCCCGGCCTTATGATCAACCAAGGGGTCCTCAAATCGCCTCCTCAAGGATGGCAGGAACTGCATGAAGTCATTGAGTTCAGGGGCATTGGAGTCATGCAGGGTCACCACCCAGTCTGCAGCTGGTCCGTCCAGGGTGGATTGCACGATGCGGATACGGGCTTTGTCTCTGGGGATTTCCCGTCCATATTCTTCCATATAACTGAGGACCTGAGTTAGGAAAAACCCCAAGCGTGGCGGCTCCCCCCTGAATTTCACTACCAGAGGTAGGAGTCTTTGAATAGATCAGTGCCTACGCCGCTGGCAGTATTGCCCCCTTATCCTGATCCCCATCTGTGGATCGGCGGGCGGTGGGTGCTGCTGAGGTGGTAGCTCTGGGTTCAGTGGACACGCCTGGTGCTACAGGTTCTGGATCCCCCCCCCCATCTCTCCAGCTGCAGCTCCAGGCGCTGGTGCGGCTGTGGAACTCAGGTTTCTCCTCCCTTAGGGAGCCAAGGGTTTTTTCATCAGGTCAATAGCTTTCTCTAGGATCCAGTCTGCATGTGCTGCATAACTCCTGTCTTCTCCGCTGACGTGCAGGAAACTCTCAATCTCTCGCTTCCATGGTGGTTGGTGGCCGCCCCGTCCCAGGGTCACTTTCCTTGATGCCTTTTCCCACTTGCTTTTCCTTCCAATGCCCATTGACCACCGCAGTTTGTGGTTGCGCATCTTCCCACCTCTTCCCCGGAGGAATATGATGCTTCAGCTTCCAATAGTTGGTGGGATTTCGGTCAGGGGGAAAGTTCCCTTTCTATGGGGCTTCCCTCCTTCCCTGCCTCGTCATTAGACATTGTATTTTTTGCAAAGTCCCCCAGTAAGGTTCTTCCTTCCAGGTTGACTCTTAATGCAGATCCTGTCTAATGTCAGAACCCACTTCAATCCACATCTTAAGAAAGCAGAACTCTTGGAGACAAGGTTGTCCAAGCAGGGACTTTTACTAAGAAATAGAAGATAGCGGGCATAATAGACAGGATCTGAGAAATCCCTTCACAGATCGATATTTTTAAATGTCCCCAAGCAAGCCCCACCCCACATTTCGTTCGGTCAGTTCTGGATCAGCCAAGTTCCAGGTGGCAAGCCCCTCATGGGTAGAAGAGAGACATCAGTCCATTCGTAGCAGGATCATTTCCACCCCTCACATTCCATCCAGAGAAACAAACCAGATTCCGGAAGGTTTCATTCCTCCCCTTTCCACCACCTTTCATAGTTGCCCGTAAGATGGGAGAGAATGTCTAGTGAGAGAGTAATTGATCTTATTGTGATCAATTACAGAATAAATTACGGCAGGCGGAATAAACAAAAGGTTACATTTGAGGAAGTGAAAGCAATAAAAACCTATACTTGTTCTCTCTCCTCGGGAATGGCAGAATCCAGGTGGTGGTGGTGGTGAGATTTGGGTTTGCACAGAAAAGATAGTTAGAAATGAAATATAAATGGATTCTGACAATCTTTCTAATGTCATCAGCTCCAAGCTTCCTGGCTCTAGTTTTTCTGAAAGGATGATTAGATCTGCATTTCTATAGACCTGGTTTCTGCTTGGGGCAGAGAGACTGGGGGGGGGGGTTTCCTGCCTTTTAAGGTCCTTTGGGAAAATATAATATTCTACCTTTTTAATGTTTCCCAAAGTATTTTTTTTCTCTGAGGGGAAATGCTGTCTTCTTATACCTCTGCTGCACTAGGACTCCTGGATGGCTCTGACATTTGAACCAGGTACCACCTTATCTGTATCTGTGCATTTGGTTTTCCATTCTTGTGGAGAGGAAAGAGCCCCTCCCTTGGGGATTCTTCCAGCCGGGACGCAAAGACATAACTGAATTGAAGCAGAGCTGCCGGAAAGAAGTCTTTTAATGGCAAGAAACTGAGGTGAGTGACATTCAGCAAAGTTTTTTGGTTAGCTAGAAAGAGTGGTCTCCAAATGTGTTTCTTTATACCTTCCCAGGATTTTCAAAATTGTCAATTTTGATTAGTTGAATTTCAAACATTCCTGATTTGTGGAGCAGTGTCTATTGATGGGCTAGTTTCTTTATCCAATCTTGTTTAGAAAAAAGGTTAAAAATTAATCCCTGTCTCAGGAAAGAATCTGATGTGTTTCATTAATTTTATGTATTTTTCTGTTTCTGTTCTAATCCTGTGGGTCTTAATTGCCGGTAGCAGGTCCTGCATTCCTGTGATTAAGCTTATCTTCAGTGTTTGTTCAAGTGGATACTTTGTAGCTGTTTGTTTGCACTTGGGTTAGACTGAGGCTGTGGGTTCTGAAAATGAGCTAGACAGTGTTTCTTTTAATTAAATCACGAGTCCTTTTTAAATTAATTCTTTTTTGGGGGAGGGCTTATTTCTACTTTGGAAAGATTTAAACTGTTGTGATTAAACTTTCTTCCTGCCTCCAGATTTCTTCTTCTATCTGGGGGTGGTGGTGTCTTCCTTCATTTCTAACAGCAGAACCTTTTCTCACCGCTGAACTGCAGTTTGTTGGATATGACCTCGCTTTAGAAATCATTGACCAGACTTCCCATCGCTTCCTATTTCTCTCAGTCTTCGGGCAGCCCCATCCTGCACATAACCTGGAAGGGAGATTTCAGACAGACCACTAGCAATTAAACGGCGCCATGCACAACGCGAACAACCTCGTCCGCCATCGACTGAGATGGGCCGGACAACCGTGAAACCGCCTCTGTGGGGATGATGAAGGCGGGAAGCGCCTCTTCCGGGGCCGAATCTCCGTCCAGGATTCGGCCCCTCCACGCAGCCGGGCCAATGGCATCGCTCCCACTCGAGCCGACGAACTCGCCGGCCAATAGGATCGCGGATTTGGAGGCGAGGCCTCGCCGTGCAGGGGGCCTGGCGCGTTTTCGCCCCTTAGATCCGGGTCGCCGTCGGTCGGCCTTCCGAGCCGGGGCGGTGCCGGGATGCGGGTCCCGGGGTCTTCCGGCTGAGCCGCGTCCCGGGCCGCCATGGAGATCAGCCACTCGGTGAAGGAGCGCACCATCGCGGAGAACAGCCTGGTGCTGTTGCTGCAGGGCCTGCACAGCCGCGTCACCACCGTGGAGCTGCGCGACGAGAGCGTGGCCGTGGGCCGCATCGTCAACGTAGACGCCTTCATGAACGTCCGCCTGGGCGAGGCCACCTTCACCGACCGCCACGGCTGCGCCTGCCGGCTGCAGGACCTCTTCATCACCGGCAGGAACGTCCGTTACGTCCACATCCCAGACGAGGTGGACATCCGGGCCACGATCGAGCAGCAGCTGCAGCTCATCCACCGCGTCCGCACCTTCGGCGACCGAGGCAAGGGCAGGACCGAGTTCCTTCGGCCGAAGCCAGCGGGCAAGTGACCTGTCCGGTGGCAGTCGGACACGCGGAGAGCCGGTGCTGGAAACCTGCTTGCTTCAGGAGAAATGTGCCCGAGAAGACGTATCGCTCTCTTGGGAAATCCGTGGCTGCTTCCCTGCTCGGTGTGACCAAGCAGCTCCCAGGCCGGTTCAAAGGGGAATCGGAGGGTGACGTTCCTTTGTCAGAATATAAACCACCGTCTTCCAATAAGAACATTATCTTCAAAGGCTTTTCTGTTAATATTCTCTCCCCACCCTGAACTGCTTTTCCCCCCCTCAAGAATAAACTCATAAGCTTTAAAATTCAGACTGCCTGTTGAAGCAGGGAGGTGTTGGACATTTTTTTAAAGGTTTATTAATTTTCTAATTTTACATCCAAATGTTTAGGAAGCGGCATGGTGATTGGATAATCAGTAGTCCAATAACAAGATCTTTTGTACATGTCTCAGGTTACATCATCAAAAATTCCCTTTATTTCCCTTAATTACTATCACATTCAAGTTAGTACATTTCTAATTATAACACGATCAGTTAAGACATTTATCAATATATTTTTATTTATACATACCCGTGTCCTGTTTTTAAATTTTACCTATTTCAATTACAGTGTTCCAATTTAGCCTCTAAAATCCATAATACTTAGATTTTGGGTAACCCAAATTTCCTTTATTCCATTACATAGTAGTTGTCATATCCAAAATACACATATTGCTTACTTAAATACATTCGTATTTTATTTCAGATATATTCTATTTCTCATCCTAGTACCTCATCACTTAACTAATAAAGTATCCTTTATTGTATGAATCCCACTTCTGTATTATAATTCAAGACTATATTCTAATAGCTAATTTTCATTTCACTTGTAAATCTAGATCCTAAATATTAAATCAATATCTTTTAAAGTCTCCCCTTAGCCTATTAAGTGAAGTTTTAGGCTCTTCTATTATAAATCAAAAAATCCCATTTTTTAAGTCTGACTCTGGCTTTCTTTTTGTGCCAAGCAGGCTTCCATACCAGCACCTTTAAATCCTGAAGTGGATCTCCCTTCATTCCTACATGTTATTTGAGTCAAGGGAAGACCCTGAAAAGGTTGAAAGTTGTCCTGGAGGGGCAACCACTGTGAGGAGGACCTCTGACTGATCGTGGAGGGGCGGCAACCCCTCCATTTGATCCAGAGTAGCTCCTCTGGACCAACGAAGAAACAGCTGATCACTAAGCTGTTACCAGTCGAATGCCAAAATCACCACCAAGCACAACGAAAGCAATGCAGAGGGATTGGGTGAGACCTTACCTTTCTTATATCCCCAACTACTTTGCTGTGGGAGCATTTTGAAAATTTCTTCCCCCCTTTGGAATCGCATTTGCCGACCTGGGGAATTAAAGCTTTGAAAAGAAAAGAATAACTAAACTAAATAAGTAAATAATTGGACTTGCATCTCTTGGATATTTGGGGTCCCAAAAAGTTCCTATTTCTACAGGGGCCTATTACCCTATCTACTTGTTAAGCTGGAAATTTTTTTAAAAAAACTGGATAAAAGCCTAATTTGAATTTGGAAAAAGACTTTACATGCTATCAGGAATATTGTGTGGTGAAGCCTGGTATAGCAAGTGAATTTTTTTTGACTGTGAGACCTGCTTACAGACTAGATTTGTCCTTGGTACTATCTAAAAAAGATAAGAACTTGAAACAGCTGGTGGTGAAAACAACTTCTAGGAATAGTGGAGGTGAACATTTACTGACTTCTATCAAAAATAGTCTCCACTAAAGAACTATCTGTAAACACCTTATCTGTAAATACTACCGACAACTTATGGGGTAGTAAGTTGAAACCGGAAGAAGACCAGACTGAACTGACGACAAATATACTAAACCAAACATGGAGATTTGAACTATTAGGGCAACAATTCAATGAATACAAAGGAGCCAGTTCCTTTGAAAAATTGACAACTGGATGGTCTCCTAATGGAGGAAAACCGGGTGGTGAAGAGAACACTCTCCCCACACATCCGCCGGCACAGTGATCGCAAACCAGAAGCCGTGGCGGACGTCTTTTCATCCCCCCCCCCGTATGGTGGATGCCTTTGGATTACAGTAATTTCTAATCAGTCAGAAATGAAAACTGATTTTGTGGCTAATGGGTTGGATTTTCTGGAGTTTTTTGTATTTGTTCGTTCTGATTACAAAATAAGCAAAGGTTGGTAAGCAATGTCCCTTTTTTATCTGTGGAAAACCCAGACACACAAAAATGAAACAGCCCAGAATTCCAGGGTCAGTTCTTCACATTACTTCCCTTTATGGTCCCTGGCCTGTAAAAAACTACTTAAAAATAATGAGGCTCTGTCAACAAAACCATGCCTTGTTCCTGTGTATTTGAAGGCTGGATTTATGCAACACACTAGTTCTAGCAAAAATGGATTGTAGTGGGTGATAGTAATAAGTATGTTATAGGAATATTAATACTATTAGGCCATAATTTGATTTTGTTGGAACGTTATATTTTGTCAACCCGAGTTAGGCTTTGTTGCATTGTGTCTGTTAAACCATAGCGTGTCCTCTGGTAGTAGGTTGTTGCTTGCAAACTGTGTGTCAGAACCTACTCCAATCCACATCTTAGGAAAGAAAAAACTCTTGGAGACAAGATTGTCCAAGCAGGAACTTTTACTAAGACATGGATGACAGAGGATAGACAGGATCTAAAAACTATCTCACAGATCCGGTATTTTTAACACGTCCCCGAGCAAAACCCCACCCCTCAGTCCATTTGGTCAGTCCTGGATCAGTGAAGGCTCAGGTGTCAAACCCCTCGTGGGAAAGGGAGAACCCTCAGTCCATTTGCCACAATTACTTCCTTCCCTTCACATTACATCCGGAGATACAAGCCAGAATTACCCCCACCACCTTTCTTGTTTGTTCGTAAATCAGAGAGGGAGAGGATTCCTTTCATCGGCAAGAGCCAGAATGCTCCCCACCCACTTTCTTAGTTGTTCATAATTCAGAGGGAGAGGGTTCCTTTCATCGGTCTTATTGCAATGGCCAACAGGCCGGCTGAATAAACAAAAAGTTACATCTAAGGGATAGAGATGGGACAATAAACTCCCCTGTCTTCTCTTTCCTCCTTGGGAATGGCAGAATCCAGTCGGGGGTGGAGGTGAGATTTGGGTTTGCATAGAGAGGGAGTTAGAAATGAAATATAAATGGATTCTGACACTGTGAGTCTTGTTGAAGCCTGCTTGATTTAGAACTGCCTGCAAATGTGCCTAAGTGTCCCTGCAAAGGGGTTGATGGATAAGCATAGGTTGCAGATGGCTGCAACACGTACACTTCCCCAATCCCAGCTGCACATTATGCAGAGGTGTGCATCCTGAATGCTGATTGGCTGATCCAATTTCCTGTTTTTTGCTATTTGAGCGTCCCCTAGCCCGAAGGATACATTTGCAGAAATATAAATGGAACTATGCCCAAATGACAGGTGTACCATATATGTTCCCTGATGTGCAGTACTGGAGATGTCTAATCTAGGCTTGAATTATGTCCCATCTTCCCACCATTGCTGCTTTATAGTTTCTGTTTTGGGACCAGCTACCTGGGCCTTGTAGGTCTTTTTTCAGTAAATGGAGAATCTTGGTTGTTTTTCATGCCAGAAATCATAAAGTTGGAAGGAACTTTAGAATGCATTTTGTCCACATTCTACCTTAGTGCAGATTCCACTAGTGCTGGTTTAGAGTGTCATTTGCTATGATCTAGACTTTCTCCTCTTAATACACCCCAAAACAGCAATTAATTGATTGAATGAATGACATTGTTTCACATTGCTGACTCAAAGTTGTGGATTCTGTTTCAGATGGTGTACTGTCAAGCCAGGTCTCCCTGTTCAATACCCGACGGACATTTTTCTGACCGTGATGCAGATAGATTTTTATCTTGGTTTTTTTTAATATATATATTTATTAATTTTTTTATAGTCACAAGTGCTTTATATTTTATCAGCCACATATTGTCTGGGTTCTAACATTTAACTTACTAATACATGTTAAATTCCTTTCTACCTCGTTTTTCTAGCCATTGATAAAAGGTATCCCTTGTTCTAAAACACATGTCAAACTCGTGACATCACATGACATGGCGCAATGTATCGGGACAGTTTCACCATTGCCGGCAATGGGGTGGGCATGGCATCCACGTGATGCGTCCAGCTGGCAGTTTGACCCCCCCATTCTAAAATAAACTTTATCTTTTTTTCTCTTTCATTTCCAATGTCAATCTCTCCACTTCTCCACAATCTATTTTTTTTAATTAACCCTTCATTGGTAAATCTTCATTTTTCCATTGTTGAGCAAATGCAATTCTTGCTGCAGTTAATATATGTAAAAGTACATATATACACTTTTTCTTATAATTTCCTACAATTATGCCTAACACAAATAGTTCCGGCTTAAAATCCATATGGTTTTTAGTCATTTTCTCTAACCATGTGTTTATTCTTAACCAGAATCTTTTGGCTTCAGAGCAGGGCTTTTCAACCTTTTCACCCATTGTACCACTTTTAGGCTAAGGCAATATCTGAGTACCATCAGTTGCCAAGGTATCAAAAACTTAACAAAAAAAGGAAAAAAATGATAAACTACAGGTAGTCCTCAACTTACAACAATTTGCTTAGTGACTGTTTGAAGTTACAACGGCACTGGAAAAAGTGACTTGTGACGATTTTTCACACTTATGACTGTTGCAGCATCCCCAGGGTCATGTGATTTACATTCGGATGCTTGGCAACTGATTCATACTTATGACGTTCAGTGTCCCAGGGTCATGTGATCACCTTTTGCAACTTTTTGACAAGCGAAGTCAATGGCTTTGGGGGCGTTGCTAGCTCATCACTCAGGTTGCAGGGTTCCTGGGGGGGGGAAATCCATGGGTCTCTGGTGGAGGGGGGTGGGACTGAGGTGGGTGTCTTCCTTCCCTCCCTCTCTCTCATTGTCCCTACCTTTCTTCTTTCCTTCCTTCCCTCCCTCTTTGTCCCTCCCTCTTTCTCATCCCTCCCTCCCCTTTCGTCCCTTCTTTCCTTCCTTTCCTCCCTCCCTTTTCCTTTTCTTTTTAATACTGGCGCAAAGTTGAAACTTGTGCATTCAGCCCATACATTTAACGCATCCAAAACTGTCCCCTTCTGTTGCAGAACAAGAAAGGGGGCTTCGGGAACCAAAACAAAACAAAGTGCCAGGATTTCCTAACCCACCCGACACCCTCCTGGGCGGGTTGCTCGAGCTAAGCGGGATCGGGATACCCAAGAAGCAGCATTGGCATTCAAAGGAAGAGGTGCTGCTTCTGGACAAACGTTCCTCCCCCTGCCACTGCGCCTGATCCAACACCCCCCCAGCAGCCCCCTTCTGCCAGCAACACCCCCCCAGCAGCCCCATTTTGTCCCCAAGAGTCCCCTTTCAAAAGAGGATGCCAAAGCCCCCAGAGCACCACCCAGATCACCTTTCCCGTCTCCTTAGGGCCTCCCTGTCCTGCACAAACTTTGTCTACTACTTGCCATGGCCAAGCAACAGGATGACAGAGCCCAGCGAGGCGTGAACCACCTGCTTTCTGTGGAGGGGTGATCGCAGAAACCCCGCTTGAGCGGAAGGAAAGGCAGGGCTCCCTCCTTTCAACGAGCGCAAAAGACGTCTGGACGGAACAAGCCTAGCCAGGTTCTGCCAGCTAAAACTGGGCACTGGCCACCAGTCGGTACTGCGATTCTCGCTTTCTGCCCTTTTCCCAGCATGGACTCTCCCAACTCTACATGACTCCTAGTTTGGGCTCTCTGCGGGAGAAAAGCTTGCAGCAACAAAAGGTGCTTTGATGTCAGCCCCTTTGCATGGCAATGAGCCCCAGACAGACGAACAAATATCCTGGAGAAAAAGCGGAGCAGCTTAAGGCTCTGATTGTCTACCTTTCCAATCACATGATCGCCAACTTTACTTAGCCAGCGCCGCTCAGAGTTAATGGTTATGCCCAGCCAACCACCCCGGGTCTTCTTGCAAGGAAGGAAACCCCAGATGCGGAGCAAGCCAGGGAAAGTGTGTGTGTGTAGGGGGGGAATCCCCGGCTGCAATTCCAGTGCAATATTTCCTGCTTGCAAAGACTGCCTCTCTTGCAAAGACAACATCTGAGATGGGGAAACCCCCTGCCCCACTGCCTGTCTTCTTTTTTTCTGCAAGGGGGGGGAGGAGGAAGAAGGCGCAGAAGCAGCGGGCAAGATTGCAGCCCAGCCCAGAGAAGGGGAAGAAAGAGCCGGTTGGAGAATGCATCTTTCTCCCCCCATCCCCGGAGGGAGAAGCCCTCATTTCCTGCCCGCCACCCCGGCAGTGCTGCGCAAAGCTTCCAGCCACATGACACGCCTGGCTGCTTGCTGCTTGCTATGTGAAACCCCCCCCCCCCGCAGCAGCTCTGCCTTGCGCAGCTCTCCCGTTTGCATGTGCAATGGTCCTCCAATCCTGCCGGTGCCTGCAAACTGCCCACACGCCCCCTGGCCCCAGGCAGCACCTCTGCCTCGCGCAGCTCTCCCGTTCTCGCGTGCGATTGTCCTCCAACCCCTGCCAGTGCCCGCAAACCCCCCCTCCAGCCCCGGGCAGCACCTCTGCCTCACGCAGCTCTCCCATTTGCGTGTGCAATCCTCCTCCAAGCCTGCCTGCAAACTGCCCAGCCTCCCCCCTGCCTGCTTTACGCAGCTCCTCCTGGGTCCCCTGTGCCCGCCATTAACCCACCACCATGCAGGATAAGGTTGCCGCCCCCACCCCTGCCCAGATGCCCTCACCATCCCCAAGTGTATTTTACTAACTGGCTTTCAGCTGCATTCTGTTTCTCTGCTTCTCTGCCTTCCCCACATGTTTGTGGGACTATCGGTAAAAAAGAAAAAAAAGTTTTCGACTGTGGAAGAGGTCATTGTATCTCACTGGGCAGCTACTGCCTGCCTCAAGCTGGGCAGCCCCCAGCCAGTAAGGTGCTGCCCTGTCACGGTCTGTTAACCTCACAGGGTGTGTGGGGTTTAGGGTCAAAGTGGACAAGCAGATCAATAACTCTGCACCATGCAACAAACATAAGAAAATTTTAGCCCTAAAGTTGGACACTTGGAATCTTTGGACAATGACCCCCGGCCTTTCTGACGATCTGTTTATCTTTGGCGATTTTAATGCCAGACTTGGAGCTGATTATAGTTCTTCGGCCAATTGTTTAGGTCAGTTCGGTGTCAGGAAGATGAACGAAAATGGCCAATGCCTGCTGGAGCTTTGCTGCTACTATGGTTTTTCTGTTAGTAATACATTCTTTAAAACAAAGCCTCAACACAGAATCTCTTGGAGACATCCAAGATTGAAGCATTGGCACCAGCTCAACTTGATTCTTACCAGGCGCTCCAACCTTCCCAGTATTACAATCATACACAGCTACCAGGGCGCTGATTGTGATACAGACCACTCCTTGGTGTGCAGCGAAATAAAACTGAAAACAAAGAGATTGCATCACTTGAAGAAAGAAGGAAGAGCATGAAGTGACATCAGCAAGACTCACTATCAGGGCAAAGTGGAGGAATTTGCACAAGCACTCAAGGAAACTCTCCCAGGCCCGGCTGAAGCAAACGCATCTGAACGATGGGAATATTTCAAGAATGCTGCTTATAACACCACCTTGTCAGTATTTGGTAAAGGGATCAGAAAGACAGCAGATTGGTTTGAAGCCCATTTAGAGGAGCTGATGCCAGCCATCGAGGAAAAAATGAGAGTTCTAATTGCATATAAAGCCTGTTCTAGTGAGCACAACCTACAGGCTCTGCGAGCTGCTCATAGCAAAGTCAAACAGACCGCCAGAAGATGTGCTAATGACTATTGGCTGCAGCTTTGCTCTCGGATCCAGATAGCAGCTGACACAGGGGATCATCAAGAAGCTGACTGACTTGAAATTTTCCCCCTCCATCTGCGATTGGATGCAAGACTTTCTCAGGGACCGGTTACAAACAGCGAGGGTTGGGTCTGCTTTGTCCACCCCCCTGAAGCTTTGCATCGGTTCTCCACAGGGCTGTGTGCTTAGCCCCTATCTGTACTCTTTGTACACATATGACTGTGTATCATCTGACACATCTACTGCGATAATTAAGTTCGCAGATGTTACTACCATGGTGGGTCTTATTACAGGTGGGGATGAGACAGCATACAGGGTGAAGGTACAAAAACTATCCATATGGTGTTGTAACAACATCTTGCACCTGAACATCGGCAAGACGAAAGAGATGGTGCTAGACCTCCGGAGGAAAAAGGAGGAACCTGCCCCACTTTACATGGGGGAGGACTGTGTGGAGAGAGTTTCCTCCTATAAATTTCTGGGAGTCTATCTCTGCAAAGATCTTACCTGGAAAGTTAATATAACCCAAGTGGCCAGAAAGGCCCAACAAAGACTTCACTTTCTCAGGGTCTTGTGGAAGAACAGAGTAGAACAACGGCTAATGACCATCTTTTACCGGTCTACTATAGAAAGTGTCCTCTCATACTGTATTGTGGTTTGGTATGCTGGTCTGACAGCCGTGGATAGGAAAGCATTACAGAGGGTGGTAAGCACAGCACAAGACATTGTGGGCTGTCCCCTGACACCACTGGATGACATCGCCAGGGCTCACTGCCTTGGAAGAGTGAGGAAAATTCTCAGGGATGACTCACACCCTGGACAGTATCTCTTTACTCTCCTACCACTGGGTAGATTATAGAATAAAATACAAAAATACAAAAGCAAATAGGACAGGGGAAAAGGGGGGGAAAAGTGAGGGGGAGAAGGGAAAAAGAACAGACTTCCTCTGTTGCAGTAGAAGGAAGCATTAACATTGAACCTCAACTTTTTACTTTTCCATAATATTATAACAACCAATGAATCTAATACAACAACAACTTTATTGATTAGCCCTTGGGCCATATCAAAGTACAAAGTTCCAGCAACAAACCGTCACCAAAACTTGATAAAAGCAATCCAAAATGGACTTTGATAAAATACAATTTAAAATGGAATTAAAATACAATTTAAGTTGAAATAGTAATAAAATACAAATTGAAGATATAGATAAAATATGATAACAATGAATCTAATAAGTAAAACCCAAAATTCCCCCCCCTTTTTTTAGTCATCAAGTTTTTGACACCTTGCTAAGCACTGGTGGTACTCAAATATTGTCATGTCCTAAAAGTGGTACAATCTGTGAAAAGGTTGAAAAGCTCTGTTCTAGTCTAACCCCCTGCTCAAGCAGAAGATCTTATACCATTCCAAATAAGTGGCTGTCCAGTCTCTTCTTAAAAGCCTCCAGTGATGGAGCACCCACAATTTCTAAAGGTAAGCCATTCCACTGGCTAATGATGAACGTATGATGAACTTCTTCATATTTATTAATATGCACTACTACTGGTCAGCTGTTTCTCTCTCTCTCTCTCTCTCTCTCTCTCTCACACACACACACACACACACACACACACTTACTCTGAAAATAGGCCACTCACCCTTCCTGTGAAAACAGGCTGCTCGCCTGTGTTGTCCTCTGAATCAAAACACTAGATAGGAAAATGAATTAGAGGTTGCTTCAGAACCGCTCCCATCATATCTCACCTTGGCTCTCACTGCCTGAGAACAGATGCTCCACATTTGGGAAACTTTTCAGATAGATTTACTGTACAATCATTCTGAAAATAGCTGCACTTTGGATTTTGACAATACAGATATCCTCAATTACCATTGTCAGGATCCACCTCAATCCACATCTTAGGAAATAAGAACTCTTGGATGCAAGTTTAGTCCAAAAGGAAAATGTTTACTAGGATGGAATCGATTGTGGGAATACAAGACGGAATCTGACAAAAGTTACATTTCAATCCTATATAAAGCATTCCCATTTCAGTCCCTCCCCTCATCCATTTGGTCAGGCTCTCATCAGTTGCTAGGTGTCAGGTCCTTCCATGGGAAAGGGAACTCTCCTTGGTTTTATGGTTATTGCTTTCCTTTTCAGTTGTAAATGAAGATACAATCCAGACCTGTCTGTCCCCCTCCTTCCCCCAGTTAAAACATCCCCTGTTGTTTGAAAATCGCTTTAGTAACCATCCTCTCCCCCCCCCCTCGGAGGGAAGTAGCACGTTGTTCTACCTATACAATTATGAAATGTGATATAAATGGATTCTGACATTCGGCTCTCCTTTCAGAAAAAAGATGAGTCCATCTGTGGGGAAAGAAAACATATAAATGTTAGCCTGGTTTGTTTGGATATTCTGTATGAAACCTCTTAAGCAACTTAGGTGCTTTAACATGGAGTTTGTTAACCCACTCATTTTCTGAGGAGGGGAGGTGTTTCCATGCCACTAAATATTGTATCGTTCCATGGTGTTTTCTGGAATCTAAGATTTCTTTCACTTCAAAATGTTGTTCTCCTTCCACCATGATGGGGGGTGGTGGTGGTGGGATTTTTTCTCGTAGTGGTGATTGTTGTTCTCTCTTTAATAGACTGCAGTGGAAGGTTGGGTGTATTCGTCTAAGATTTTTGGGTAGTTCTAATTCAACTGTTACTGGGTTTATGATTCTTTTAATTGGAAAGGGTCCAATATATTTTGGTCCTAGTTTTTTACAGGGTTGGAGTGATTTCAGGTATTTTGTGGATAAATATACCATCTCTCCTACCCTAAATGGTGTGGGATCGGTTCTTTTTTTGTCTGCCTGTGTCTTGTATGCTTTTCTGGCATCTTCCAAAGCTTTCCTAACGATTGGCCATGTATTTTGTAATTGAGCAATCCATTCCTTCAGATCAGGGATAACCGGTTCTTTTGGGGTTAGTTCTGGTATTGGGTTGAAACTCTGGCCTGTAGCTACTTGAAAAGGAGTGTAACCTGTGCTTGAGTGGACTGCATTATTATATGCTACTTCTGCAAAAGGCAGTAGGTCCGTCCAGTCAGACTGTTGAAAATTAATATAGCATCTCAGATATTGTTCAAGTATATTATTAAGTCTTTCAGAAGCTCCGTCTGTCTGAGGATGGTGACTAGATGACAGTCCTTGGGTGGTTCCTAAGAGGGATAAAAATTCTTTCCAAAATGCCGACGTAAATTGCACCCCTCTGTCAGATATGATGCGTTGTGGTACCCCGTGCAATCTGTAAATATGCTGTACAAAAAGTTTTGCTAATGCTTTTGCGGTCGGGATTTTTTGGCAAGGTATGAAATGTACTTGCTTAGAGAACAGATCTGTGACAGTCCAGACTATGGTGTTTCCATTACTTTCTGGCAGTTCTACGATAAAATCCATGGCTATTTCTTTCCATGGGGCTGAGGGGTTTGCCACCGGTTGTAACAGACCTGGCGGTTTCCCTTGCAGTCTTTTGGCCATCGCGCAAATTTGACAGCTACCCACATAGCTTTCTATGTCCTTTTTCATAGATGGCCACCAAAATTGCCTTTTAGTTAAGTGTAAGGTTTTTACAAAGCCAAAGTGTCCTGCTGATTTTGTATCATGGCAGTTGCATGAAATTGATTCTCTGTGTGGCAGGTATATATAGCTTCTCTCCCACCCATGGCAGTCCATCTTTAATTGTGCACACATGTTTATTTTTCTGGAACCATTCATCACTTTCCAAAGATTTCCTGAATTCTATTCCAGTTTGGCTATCTACCTTCGGCTTCATTTTTTCTTGTGCCCTGGTGGTGACTGGTGCTGCCAGTTGTTGTTCCGGTACAAGTGTTTTAAAGTCAGTAACTCTTGTGCTGTTATATTGGGGCATGCGGGATAATGCATCTGCCAGGAAGTTCTTTCCCCCTGGTAAGTGTTTGCGAGTGAAAATGAATCGGTGAAAATGTTGGGACCAGCGGGCTTGCTTAGGAGTGAGCTTCCTGGGCGTTTTTAGTGCTTCCAAATTTTTGTGGTCTGTCCAGACCTGGAAAGGTATTTTATTTCCTTCTAAAAATTGGCGCCATGTTAGTAATGCCCACCTCAACGAGAATGCCTCTTTTTCCCATATTGGCCAGCGTTGTTCTGTTTCTGTGAGTTTTCTGGATGTGTATGCGCATGGTTGCAATGTCCCCCCATCATTTTCTTGTAATAGTACGCCTCCTACCGCTACATCACTCGCATCTGCCTGTATTACAAAAGGTTTGTCGGGATCTGGGTGTTTTAGGACAGGTTCAGCAGAAAAAAGTCTCTTTAGCCTCTCAAATGCTGCTTGACATTCCATTGACCATTTCAGAGGCTGGCTGGGTTTCACGGGTGACCCCCCCTTCATTTTCAACAAATTTGTGAGGGGCATGGCTATTTGGCCAAATGCGGGGATGAATTGGCGGTAGAAGTTTGCAAACCCCAGGAAACTTTGCAATTGCTTCCGTGTGCGGGGGGTTGCCCACTCTAGTACTGCCCTGACCTTCTCAGGGTCCATTTCGATGCCCTCTGGAGATATGCGATATCCCAGGTAGTCGATTTTTTCCTGATGGAATTCACACTTCGATAATTTAGCATATAAGTGGGCAGCTCGCAACTTCTTCAGGACTGCTCTGACTAGTTTGATATGTTCCTCTTTGGTTTCTGTGAAGATAAGGATGTCATCGAGGTAAACCAGGACCCCCTTATATAGGTGCTCTCTCAGCACGTCATTAATTAATTGCATAAAGACTGCGGGGGCCCCTTGCAGTCCGAATGGCAATACTTTGAATTGATAGCACCCCATTGGGCAGTTGAATGCAGTCTTCCATTCGTCTCCTTCCTTAATCCTAATACGGTAGTATGCTTCCCTCAGGTCTAGTTTGGTAAAAAATCTTTCCTTTCGATAGGTGGGATAACATATCCTTCATTAGGGGAAGGGGGTACAGATTACATTCACTAATTGTGTTCAAATTTCTATAGTCCACAACCAAACGAAAAGACCCATCCTTCTTCTCCCTGAACAGAACCGGGGCGGCCACTTTGGGTTTGGCAGGCTCAATAAATCCTCTTTCTAAGTTTTTCTTTATGAATCTCTCCATTTCTGCCATTTCCCTTGGGCTCATGGCATACATCCTGGGTTTTGGGAGTTTTGCCCCAGGTTTGAATTCTATGGTGCAGTCTGTGGGGCGGTGGGGGGGAAGCTCATCTGCTCTTTCCTCACTGAAAACCTCAGCCAGGTCCCTGTATTCCTCCGGTATCTCTGGTAATCCCTTCTCTTTCCCCACTGCTGCTGTCTCCTCCCTCTGGGTTGGGGGGGTGCTTTTGGAGTCTAAGTTCTTCTGCCCCCCCTTTGGGAAATTGAGTTCTGCTGTCCTCCAGTTTATCCCGGGGTTCCATTTCTTCAGCCATTCCAGTCCTAGGATCATTGGGCATTCCATGCCTGGGGCCACTATAAACGTTATGTCCTCCTCATGGGGCCCCAGTGATAGGTGGATTGGTAAAGTGGCTAGGGTGGCTGGTCCTCCCCCTGCTATTGTCCCATCTAATTGACTAAAAGAGATTGGTTGTTTTAGCCTCCTCACTGGGATGCTCAATCTCTCCACCAGCGTTGGGCTGATAAGGCAGCGGATGCACCCAGAGTCTATCAGAGCTTTTATTTTGGCTGCTTCAGGCATAGGGGAAGCTAATATAGTCACTGTCTTAAGTATGGGTGGAAGGGGTCCACTTACCAATGGTTCTCCCTCTGAGCTGTCTTCCGAGTTGTCCACCGTCCCTGCGGTGTAGGCCGGAGTCCAGTCCCAGTTCCTGGCAGGAATTGTGGACTCTACAGCCTCTGTCTCCTTCATGGAAGATTCTTTTGTGTTGCCTTGGGGCTTCCCCGGCTTCTTGGAGGATGATGCCTCTGGTTTTCGTGGGGGGGCTTTTGAACGACATTCTGCAGCACGGTGGCCCTCTCTCCCGCAGTTGAAGCAACCTGTTGATTTTTTGGCTGTGGCTGGTGGTTTTTCCCCCTCGCGTGTTTGCTCGGGTGGCAGGCGGCCCCATGGTTTTCCTCTGCGGTGTCTCTTCAGTAGGTCTATTTCCACTTCCTCCACCAGGATGTACCAGTCATCGAGGTGGGGTGGGTCTCCTCGAGGCAGGCAAGCATCATACAGGTCATAGTTCAGACCGTCTTTGAAGTGGCTAAGGAGGATGTCTTCTGGCCAGTTCAGCTTGCTGGCAATGGCTCGGAATTCTTGGGTATAATCAGCCACTGCTCGCCTGCCCTGCCTCACCGTTTTGATTCTCTCCTGGGCCTTACGGTCAGCCAAAGGATCCTCGAACCGCCGCCTCAAAGATGACATGAATCGGTTGAAGTCGTTGAGTTCTGGGGCGTTGGAGTCATGCAAGTTCACCACCCAGTCTGCAGCCATCCCGTCCAGGGCAGATTGCACAATTCGGATGCGTGTTTTGTCACTGGGGATGTCCCGTCCGTACTCTTCCATGTAGCTGAGGACTTGGGTTAGGAAAAATCCCAGTCGTAATGGCTCCCCCTTGAATTTGACTTCCAGGGGCGGGAGTCTTTGGCTGGAGCGTTGTCTGCGCTGTGGCCGGTATCGCTCCTCATCCTGGTCCCCATCTGTGGTTCTGGGGGGGTGGGTACTGCTGAGGCAGCAATTCCTGTTCCATTGGACGGCCCCGGGGTTTCAGGTGTTGGATCCCCTCCGTTACCTTTCCAGCTACGTCCCCAGGCGCTGCCTCGGTTGCGATTCTCAGCTCTCTCCTCCCTCAGTGAGCTCAGGGTTGCTTTCATCAGATCAATGGCCTTTTCCAGGATCCGCTCCTCCTCGCTGGTGTGCAGGGAACTATCCATCTCTTGCCTCCATTCCGGTTGGTGGTTACTACGCCTCAGGGTCGTTTCTCCCAAAGCCTTTTCCCACTCACTTTTCCTTCCAACGCCCATCGACCACCGGGGTTTTTGGTCGTACTGCTCCACCGCTTCTTCCCCGGGGGAATATGCTGCTTCAGCTTCCCATTGTCTCTGGGATTCCATTTGGGGGGAAGACTCCCCCTCCATGGGGCTTCCCTCCTCTCTTGCTTCGTCGCCAGACATTTTATTTGTTGCAAAGTCCCCCGGTAAGGTTTTCCCTTCCAGGTTGACTCTTAAAGCAGATTCCGTCTACTGTCAGGACCCACCTCAATCCACATCTTAGGAAATAAGAACTCTTGGATGCAAGTTTAGTCCAAAAGGAAAATGTTTACTAGGATGGAATCGATTGTGGGAATACAAGACGGAATCTGACAAAAGTTACATTTCAATCCTATATAAAGCATTCCCATTTCAGCCCCTCCCCTCATCCATTTGGTCAGGCTCTCATCAGTTGCTAGGTGTCAGGTCCTTCCATGGGAAAGGGAACTCTCCTTGGTTTTATGGTTATTGCTTTCCTTTTCAGTTGTAAATGAAGATACAATCCAGACCTGTCTGTCCCCCTCCTTCCCCCAGTTAAAACATCCCCTGTTGTTTGAAAATCGCTTTAGTAACCATCCTCTCCCCCCCCCCTCGGAGAGATGGCAGAATCCCCAGAAATAGCACGTTGTTCTACCTATACAATTATGAAATGTGATATAAATGGATTCTGACAACCATCCACATTTGGAACTGGTTACTTGGTCAGGCCAAGAGATGCCACTGCTGTGCTTATGAACTCTGTTCAGCTTTACAGACCTGCAAAGATCCTGAATGCAAGGATAGGTTGCCCAGTTATTTTTTCCATCAGTTGTTAACTCTGAACAGTTGCTAAATGAGGTGGTCACTAAATGATGACTATTTTTGTCAGTAATTTATACTTAATCCCTTTTTCTTCTTATTTATAAGGAAAAAAACCCAGATTTTCCAACAAAAATAGATAATTAAAAATAAAAAGTAAAAAAGCTTTCAGTCCACAAGCTTTAGGAAATAAAATTCCAATTGGGATCCAGTTACTTTTTCAATGTTTTAAACTCCCCTGGGTGGTCGGTCACCACTGTTACTGGAGAGAGCGCTAAAATCCCCCTTCCCTCACCACAGGGGGGAACATGCTTAGCAGCTTAAGCAGGTACAAAAAATAATTAGGGTATAAAAGAGATAGATCTCACCCAGTATCTTCCGCACTGCTTTAAGGTTGCCTGGTGGAAAATGTGACTTTGGCTGTTTGCAGCCTAGGGATGAGCCATATTTCTATGGCCGGTCCTTTCGTCCGCTAGTTTGGAGGGATCGCCAGGTCTAACGGGACAGTTGCGGCTCTCCCGTGATCCAGTAAACGCCCCTCCTTGCTGGTCGCCTCTTCGGAGTGACTTTTGGCCCTTTTCAGAGGCCCCCAACAATGTGAAACTGGATGGGGGAGAGAGAGCAAGTCTCCCAGCCATCCATGGCGGTTGCGTGGCAAACCAGAAGTCCCTAAAAATAGAATATACTTAAATAAATAAGATGTGCATGTTGAACATAAGAGATTGATATGAACTGAGATAAAGAAAAGTTTTTGGTCATTAAAACTTAGCAGTATAAATACTAATAGCTAAATTAGAATGCCGATTTCCCACAGAGAGGGCCTCCTCAGGGTGCCTCCAGTCAGAGAATGTCGGCTGGTGGCCCCCAGGGGGAGGGCCTTCTCTGTGGGTGCTTCGGCTTTATGGAACCAGCTGCCGGTTGAGCTCCGGACGGCACCGGACCTTCGCTCCTTCCGGCGCGGTCTGAAGACCCATTTATTTGAACAAGCTGGCCTGGCCTGATGGGGGATGTTAGGGTTTTTAATGGGTTTTTATATTGTTACTGTTTTATCTGGGCGATTATTTAATTCTCTTTTAATTTTTGTATTTTCTATTTATATGTGCCCTGTTCACCGCCCTGAGTCCTTCAGGAGAAGGGCGGTATACAAATTTAATAAATGAAATGAAATGAAATGAAATGATTTGTGTATAAAGGTTATGTAAAGGTGAATAGGATGTAGATAAGCTAAAAGCTTATTGATGAAAGTAATAAACAGGTCTATATGGAACATCAATAATAAAAATTATTAGTTTAAGCATGAGATAGCAGACATAAAAAGGAAGAGAGAGGAAGCATTAAATACTGAAATAATTTTTTTTGATTACTACTTAAAAAAATCAAAAACTAGCAGAAAGGAAGGATATTATATTGTATTATAAATTTGTTGATATAGAGGGTGAGAAGTTAAATAGATAGGATGTATATTTTGAATATTAGAGCTTGTGAGGAATGGTGATAGAGGAATTGGGAGTATATTAAAAATCTTGGGAATGATAAATATCAAACGTTAAATTTAAATGTTAGTGAAAATTAAAGTTGGAAAAATTTATTAGGTCATTGATTGTCTAAAACATTTTATGCCAAAACAACTAGAATATATGTAAATTAAAAACTATTATTTTCTGTGTGATTGATAGAATAAAACTTGTTTTAAATTTACAAATAGACATTATATATGAAGGGAAAAAGAGATGAAATGTTTATGGTAGCAATTTGAAATCTGTACTAAGGATATTTGTATGTAATTGAATTACTACTACCCAGCCACCATGTTGCTTTTCAAGTATTTATTTATTTATTTATTTGTTCTTATATACCGCCCTTCTCCCGAGGGACTCGGGGCGGTGTACAGAGTAAGGTAGGTATACAGATTGAACAATAGTGAAAAACAATAGTAAAAACAACTGAGACCCCAAGAGCTATCAGGCCAGGCCGGACTGCTGGAACAGGTGTTTTTAAATCTCGCCGGAAGGTGCGGAGGTCGGGGGCCATCCGGATTTCGGTAGGCAAGCAGTTCCAGAGGGCTGGCGCACCCACTGAGAATGCCCTCCCCCTGGGGGCCACCAGCCGACATTCCTTGAGCGGTGGCACCCTGAGGAGGCCCTCTCTGTGGGAGCGCACAGGACGGAGGGGTGTTGACGTTGGCAGAAGGTGCTCCCGTAGGTAGTCCGGACCCATGCCATGTAGGGCTTTGTATGTCATTGTTAGCACCTTGAATTTCACTCAGAAGGCAACCGGAAGCCAGTGCAGCTCACGGAGGAGAGGTGTGATATGGGAGTATCGGGAGGCCCCCAAAAGTGTCCGTGCAGCTGCACTTTGCACCAGTTGAAGCTTCCGAGTGGCTCTCAAGGGCAGCCCCATGTAGAGAGCGTTACAGTAGTCTAGGCGAGAGGTCACAAGTGCATGGGTGACTGTACGTAAGGCATCCAGGTCCAGATAAGGTCGTAGTTGGCGCACTAGTCGAACCCGGGAGAAGGCCCCCTTGGTCACAGCTCCTATGTGATCTTCCAGGGATAGCTGCGAGTCTAGGAGGACACCCAGGTTGCGGGCCCTATCAACAGGGGGTAATAACTCATCCCCGATGTTAAGGGATGGAATGATCTGAGTATCCTGGCTTGCCGGTACGTACAGCCATTCAGTCTTGTCCGGGTTGAGTTGAAGCCTGTTCCTCCCCATCCATTCCCGGACCGCTTTCAGGCAGCGGGACATCACGTCGAGGGCATCACTGATACTGTTTGGAGTTGAGATGAAAAGCTGGGTGTCATCAGCATACTGATGGTACCCTACTCCAAAACCACGAATGATCTCACCCAGCGGTTTCATGTAGATGTTGAACAGGAGAGGCGAGAGGACCGACCCCTGAGGGACTCCGCAAACGAGAGGCCTCGGGGTCGACCTCTGTCCCCCTGCCAGCACCGACTGCGAGCGACCCTGGAGAAAGGAGGAGAACCACCGCAGAACCGTGCCTCCCACTCCCAGTCCCCTGAGGCGCCGCAGCAAGATACCATGGTCGATGGTATCGAAAGCCGCCGAAAGGTCTAATAAGACTAGGACAGAGGAATGGCCCCTGTCCCGGGCTCTCCAGAGATCATTCATCAGAGCGACCAATGCCGTCTCCGTGCTGTAGCCCGGCCTGAAGCCCGATTGGCATGGGTCTAGATAAACCGCTTCATCCAGGACCTGAGGAAGCTGATGCGCCACCACGCTCTCAACAACCTTCGCAAGGAAGCGAAGGTTGGAGACTGGACGAAAGTTATTCAATGAGGTTGGGTCCAAGGTGGGCTTCTTGAGGAGAGGTCTCACCACCGCCTCCTTCAAGGCGGTGGGGAAGTGACCCTCACTCAGAGAAGCAGAGATGACCGCCAGAAACCAGCCTCGTGTCCCCTCTCGAGCTGCATAAGCCAGCCAGGAAGGGCACGGGTCCAGTAAGCATGTGGAGGAGCTCAACCTCCTCATAATCCTGTCCACTTCCTTCGGAGTCACAGGATCAAATTCCTCCCAGATGACGTTGACAAGACTGTCCATGTCCTGTTCCTCCAACTCTGCCCAGTTGGAGTCCGGGCCGGTTCGAATCCGAGCGATTTTATCCAACAGATATTGACTGAATTCCTCGGCTCGACCCTGTAAGGGTTCCTCTCTCACCTCTTGGTTCAGTAGGGAGCGAGTCACTCTGAACAAGGCAGCCAGGCGATTATCTGCGGACGCGATGAGGGTGGAAAAGTAGTTGGATTTCGCCACCCTTATCGCTGCGAAATAAGACCTGGTGAGGATTCTTAGTCGCAATCGGTCGGATTCGGATCGACTGGATCTCCAACGGCTCTCTAGGCCCCGTCTCCGACGCTTCATCTCCCGGAGCTCCGCGGTGAACCATGGGGCTCGCTGGGATCTGCGCCGGGTCAGGGGCCGCAGGGGTACAACTCGGTCCAGAGCCTCCGTGGCTGCCCTTTCCCAGGCTTCCACTAAGGCGTCCGCCGAGCTGTGAGCAGGGAGTGCATGTGGGTTCCCAAGCGCTGCCTGGAACCTATCAGGGTCCATTAGGCGCCTAGGGTGGTACCATCTGGTTGGCACCGTGCACCCACGGCGGGGGGGTGGCAAAGGGGAAGTCTAGCCGTAGGAGGTGATGATCGGTCCATGACAGGGGCGTAACGGTCGTGGCGCCCCCACCGATATCATCATGCCACCGTCCAGACAAGAAGACCAAGTCGGGGGTGTGGCCTCCCTCATGAGTCGGTCCAGAAATTATTTGCGACAGGTCCATGGCCGCCATGGAAGCCATGAACTCCCGAGCTAGTTCGGACGATCCTCCCAGGGATGGTAGGTTAAAGTCACCCAAGACCATGAGTTTTGGGAATTCAACCACCAACCCTGAGAGGACATCGAGTAGCTTGGGCAGGGCTGCCGCTGCACGATTAGGTGGTAGGTACGCCAGCAGCAGGCCCAACTGCGCCCCTGGGCCGTATCTCAGAAGGAGAGACTCACACCCGGCTATCTGAGGGACGGTGGTCTCTCGCGGGCTAAGGGTCTCCCTGATGATTACTGCCACTCCTCCGCCCCTCCCATGGGCCCGAGGCTGGTGCAGCACCTGGAAACCTGGCGGGCAGAGGTCAACCAGAGGGACACCACCCTCTGGGCCCAGCCAGGTTTCCGTGATGCAAGCCAGGTCCGCGTGCTCACTCTCCACTAGGTCACGAACAAGGTGAGCCTTGTTAGCTACGGACCTGGCATTTAGGTAGACCAGCCTGAGCATAGGAGGCTGCACACCTTCGCTCCCGGGTCCTCGGGAATGTAATGTAATATGTGTGAATGTAATATTAGAAAATCGATAAAATTTGTCAAAAAAGAGAGAGAGAGACAATTTTTTTAGCACTGTCAAGAGAAAGGTGATTGGATGCCATCTTTTATTTCAAATAATACGTGTAATAACAGAGGGAGATCCATTTGATGATTTAAAAGCACGGAGATGGAGGGCGAGTTGGCAAAGAAAGAAAGCTAGAATAAGGATGAAGAAAATTGGGGTTTTGACATTAGTGAAGATTAAAAGAGAATATACTCAAATAGATAAGATGTATACTTTGAATACTAAATTGTGTTATGAACTGAGATGTAGAAAATTTTGATTATTTAAAACTTGGAAGTATAAATATTAAAAAGTTTAAATTGAATATTGATTTGTCTACAAAAATTGAATGTAAAAGTAAGATATTTATAAGCTAAAAATCTATGGATAAATGTAATAAACATGTCTTTACTTAGCTGATATAATTGTACTAGCCTAAATATGAGATAGTAGACATTAAGAGAAAAAGAGAGGAAGTCTTTGATGTTGAAACAAGATAAATTCTGATTACTAAGGTTGAGATATTAGGAAATTAACAGAAAATAAGAATGCTATATTGTATTATTAATTAGATGATGTAAGATGGTGAGAAATAGAATGCGTTTGAATAGATAAGATGTGTATCCTGAATATTAGACTTTATGATGAATTTGATAAAGGGAATTTTGGTTACTCAAAATTTGGAAATTATAAGCAAAAAATGTTAAATTCAAATATTAACGGGAAACTAAAAATTGGGAAAACTAATTAGGACATTGATTGTCCATAAAGACTGAATGTTAAAGTAACTAGGATATCTATAAGCTAAAAATTATTGATAAATGTAAGAATGTTATTTTTATTTAATTGATGTAATAAGAATTGCATTAGTTTAAATATGAGACAGTGGATATTAAGGGGAAAAGAAAGGAAATATTTGATGTGGTATTTTGAGATTTGTCTTAAAGATATCTGTAGGTCATTGAATTGTCTGTTAACCCAGCTGCCACGTTGCTTTTCAAATACTTAAAATGTAAAATTAAAAAATCAATAAGACCTTAAAAAAAAGAAATCCTTGCTCCCGCAGGAATTGCCTTTCTTTGCTTACCTGACTCCCAGCCCCTTGCCATTTCTCCTTTGCGATCCGTCACCACTGTGTGCATGGAAACGGAAAAAGTTTTTTGGGGGAAAAATCAATTCCAACTTCGCAAGATCTTTTTTTTTTGTGAGAAGTTGGAATTGATTGAGTGACCTTTCCCCCCCAAAAAAACCAATGCGAGATCTCAAGACGTTAGAGAGTTTGATAGAACTTTTTTTTAAAACTGGTAGTCCCACAAACACGCGACGAAGGCTGAGAAGCAAATGGAGAAATGCAATGCAGCTGAAAGGCAGGTTAGTAAAAAAAACACTGGGGGGAGGCAAGGGCATCTGGGTGGCGGGGGGGCAACCTTAACCTGCATGGCTTCGGCAGGTGTCTGGCAGGCAAAGGGAAACAACTCCACACACACACACCCCATGGCAGTCTTACCCTGTGCGGCTTTGGTAGGTGTCTGGCAGATGGAGGAAAGCAACTGGTCTGCCACCATGCTCTTGCTGTTGTGTTGCTTCTCTACCCCATGCACGGCCCCGGCCCCACCCCCGCAGGCTCACGGCATACTGGTGCCAGTACCGGCAAAAAGTAAGCCCTCCCCAAAAGTAAAACCTTGTGTTTACTTCAGAGCCCAAAAGAAAGTAAAACAGGCTCTTACTTTTGGGGAAACACGCTAATTAACACCATTATTCCTCTGCCACAATCAGATCAAATAACAACCAGATCACAAACACAGAGACCCCCTGCCGGCCCTGACTATCACTTACTGAAGGAATTGAAGGAGAACTTAAGAGACTGATGCCTGGTTCAAAGACAACAAATCTATTTTAATCCTAGGGGGTGGGAATAGCTTGGAAAGGCTCTAAGTTACACCTCCCAGATGGCCTCAGACTCCAAGCAGTGCAATGGAGTCATGACACTAAGCAGGCAGGTCACTTTGGATTTTTGAAGACATTTTATCTGGTGTGGAGGCAATTTTGGTGGCCAGGAATGAAAAAAGACATTGAGAGTTATGTTAAGAGTTGTACCATCTGTGCTGCCATGAAGAGGCATCCTGGAAAACCCCCAGGATTGTGGCAACAAATTGCTGAACCTTCCCAGACTTGGGAGGAGATAGCCATGGATTTTATAGTGGAGTTACTTGAGAGCAATAGAAAAACTGTAATATAGACTGTGATTTATTTTCCAAACAGGCAAATTTCATCGCTTGTTCAGGACTTTCCTCTGCCCAGAAGCTAACCAAGCTGTTTTTGAAACACATATATTGACTCCTTGGTGCCCCAAAGCACATTATTTCTGACACAGGAATCCAGTTTACTGCTAAGTTTTAGAGGGAGTTCGTTAAACTGATTGGGTCCACCCAGGGGCTTTCATCAGCTTTTCATCCGAATACTAATGGAGCTGCTAAAAAAAGCTAATGCAATGGTGAAACAGAACCTCAGATATTATGTAAATTACCAGCAGACTAATTGGGCATCACTCCTGCCTTTCGCAGAGGTAGCATACAACAATGCTGTGCACAGTAGCACTGGACTCACCCCACTTAAGATAGTAATGGGTCAAGATTTTGTGCCCATGCCTGAGTACCCCCAGGAGCCTCCTACTTCCCAGACTTTGGATCAATGGGTGATGTCTTTCCAGGGGTGGTTGGGTGAATGTGAAGAAAGCATTGACCAAGGTCACCAAGATTTACAAGAAGCAAGCAGATAACGACACTCCCCTCAGAAACATTTTCATGTTGGGCAATTGGTTTATCTTTCAAGAAAATATTTAAGGTTAAAGTTACCCAGTAGAAAATTGGGTCCAAAATTCCTTGGTACTTTCCTCATCACTAAGATCATAAACCCTGTCACAATGGAATTGAAACTTCCACAATTGTTGAAAAAAGTGCACCCTGTGTTTCATTGCAGTCTATTGAAACCTGTGTCAGAATCCTCTGAGACCTGTCCCATAGAAGCCTCTGGGTCTAATAGTGGTAAAGGAGGAGACACATTATGAAATAAAATGAATTCTTGATATCTAGGTTGTACAAGGGAAAATTACGGTACTATCAGAATCCACTTATATTTCATTTCTAACTGTCTCTTCTGTGCAAAACCCAAATCTCACCCTTCCCTGGATTCTGCCATTCCCAAGGAGAAGAGGGAACAAGCATGGGATTTTATTACTTTCACTTCCTTCCTTAATTGTAACCTTTGTGTATTCCCCTGCCTGCTATCCATCACAATATAACCAATTACCAGGCATTCCCCTCTTATCTTGCAGACAGGTAAGAAAGGGGGTGAAAAGTGAGGAAGGAACACTTCCGAAATATGGATTGTTTCTCCGGATGAAATATGAGGGGGTGGGAATGATCCTGTTTGTCCCACGAGGGGCTTCCCACCTGGAGCTTGGCTGATCCGGAACTGACCAAATGAACTGAGGGGTGGAGTCTGCTGCACATCAGCGAAGAGGACAAGAGTTATGCACCACATAACTAGAGAAAGCTATTGACCTGATGAAAAAACCCTTGGCTCCCTAAGGGAGGAGAAACCTGTGTCCTGCAGCCACACCAGCGCCTGGAGTTGCAGCTGGAGAGACAGTGGGGGGGGGGGAAATCTGGAACCTGTAGCACCGGGGGCGTCCGCTGAACCCAGAGCTACCTCACCTGCCGACCCGCAGATGGGGATCAGGATGAGGAGCAATACCGCCAGCGGCATAGGCACCAATCCATTCAAAGACTCCTGCCTCTGGAAGCGAAATTCAAGGGGGAGCTGCCACGTTTGGGGTTTTTCCTAACTCAAGTCCTCAGTTATATGGAAGAATATGGACAAGACATCCCCAGCGACAAAGCCCGCATCCGCATCGTGCAATCCGCCCTGGACAGACTGGCTGCACACTGGGTGGTGAACCTGCATGACTCTGATGCCCCAGAACTCAATGACTTCAATCGGTTCATATCATCCTTGAGGAGGCGATTTGAGGATCCTTTGGCTGATCGTAAGGCCCAGGAGAGAATAAAAACGGTGAGGCATGGCAGACGGCCGATGGCTGAATATACCCAAGAAATCCGGTCCATTGCCAATAAGCTGAACTGGCCAGAAGACATCCTCCTTAGCCATTTCAAAGACGGGCTAAACTACAACCCGTATGATGTTTGCCTGCCTTGAGGAGACCCACACCACCTGGTAGAGGAGGTGGAGATAGACCTACTGAAGATGCACCACCGAGGGAAACCATGGGCCCGCCCGCCGCCCGAGCAAACACACGAGCCAGCGAAACCACCAGCTACAGCTAAGAAATCAACGGGCTATTTTAAATGCGGGAGAGAGGGCCACCGCGCCAGAGAATGCTGCTCAAAAGCCCCTCAGCGCAAATCAGACCCATCACCGGCCAGGAGATCAGGGAAGTCCCCAGCCAAACCAAAAGATCCTGCCACAAGGGGGATAGAGGCTGTAGAGTCCTCAACCCCTGCCAAGGAATTGGAGGGGACTCCGGCCTACACCGCAGGGGCGGAGGACAGCTCGGAGGGTGAAACCCTGGTAAGTGAATCCATTCCACCCATCCTTAAGACAGTGACTATATTAGCTTCCTGCATGCTCGAAGCCGTCCAAGTAAAAGCCCTAGTAGACTCTGGCTACACCCACTGCCTCATTAGCCCGACGCTAGTGGGGAATTTCCAGTGAGAAGACTAAAGCAACCAATCTCCTTTGGCCAGTTAGATGGGTCCATAGCAGGGGGGGGGGTACCCGCTACCCTAACCACCTTACCAGACATAACATTTCTAGTGACCCCAGGCATGGAATACCCAATGATTTTAGGGCTGGAATGGTTAAAGAAATGGAATTCTTGGGTAAATTGGAGTACAGCAGAACTCAACTTCCTGAAGGGGGAGCATACAAACTTAAAACCTCAAGGACCTCCCAAACCGAGGAGCACAGACAGCATCAGTGGGGGAAGAGAAGGGGTTACCAGAAATACCAGAAGAATACCGGGACCTTGCTGAAGTTTTCAGTGAGGAACGGGCTCCCCCTCACTGACTCACAGACTGTGCTATAGAATTCAAACCTGGGGCAAAACTCCCGAACCCCATGAGCCCTAAAGAGAAGGTGGAGATGGAAAGATTCATAAATAAAAACTTAGAAAGGGGATTTATTGAGCCTGCCAAACCCAAAGTGGCCGCTCCAGTCCTGTTCAGGGAGAAGAAGAACGGCACTATACGCTTATGCGTGAATTACCGGGCCCTAAACACAATTAGTGAAAGTAATCTGTATTCCCTAATGAAGGATATGCTATCCCACCTATCAAAAGGAAGAATTTTTGTCAAACTAGACCTAAGAGAAGCATATTACTGCATTAGGATCAAGGAAGGGAACGAATGGAAGACTGCATTTAATTGTCTAATGGGTTGCTACCATTTCAAAGTTCTGCCGTTTGGATTGCAAGGGGCCCCCACAGTTTTTATGAAATTAATTACCGTAATGAAGTGCTAAGAGACCACCTATATAAGGGGGTCCTGGTTTACTTAGATGACATCCTTATCTTCACTGAGACCAAATAGGAGCATATTAATCTAATCAGAGCAGTTCTGAAAAAAATGCGGGCCGCCCATCTATATGCAAAATTATCGAAATGTGAATTCTACCAGGAAAGAATAGACTACCTGGGGTATCGCATATCCCCACAGGGCATCGAAATGGACCCCGAGAAAGTAAGGGCAGTATTAGAATGGGCACAACCCCGCACAAAAAAGCAATTGCAAAGTTTCCTGGGGTTTGCAAACTTCTACCGCCAATTCATCCCTTCGTTTGCCCAAATAGCCCTGCCCCTCACAAACTTGTTGAAAACGAGGGGGTGGGGTCCCCCAGTGAAACCCAGCCAGCCCCTAAAGTGGACAATGGAATGTCAAGTAGCATTTGAGAGGCTAGACTTTTTTCTGTTGAACCCGTAATGAGACACCCAGATCCCAATAAACAGGCAGACGCTAGCGATATGGTGGTGGGAACTGTATTATTACAGAAAAATGACAGGGGGCATTGCAACCATGTGCATATACATCCAGGAAACTCATGGAGACAGAACAACATTGGGCCGTGTGGGAAAAAGAGGCGTACAATGTGAGGTGGTCATTACTTACATGGCGTCATTTCCTTGAAGGAAATAAAATCCCCTTCCAGGTCTGGATGGATCACAAAAATTTGGAAGCGCCAAAAACACCCAGGAAACTCACTCCTAAGCAAGCCCGCTGGTCTCAACATTTTCACCGATTCCATTTCACACTCAAACACTTACCGGGGGGAAAGAATTTCCCGGCAGATGCATTATCTCGCATGCCCCACTGACTCTAAACCACTTATGCCCGAACAACAACTGGCAGCACCAGTAACCACCAGGGCCCAAGCTAAAATAAAGCCGCATAAACTGGAATCAAATTCCAAAAGTCTTTGGAATGTGATGAATAGTTCCAGAAAAATAGACATGTGTGCACAATCAAAGGCGGACTACCCTGGGTGGGTGAGAAGTTATACATACTGGCCACCCAGAGGATCAATTTCATGCAGTTGTGCCATGATACAAAACCAGCAGGACATTTTGGGTTTGTAAAAAATTTACATTAAACTAAAAGACAATTTTGGTGGCTATCAGAGATAGAAAGCTACGTGGCCACTGCCAAACGTGCGTAATGGCTAAGAGGCTGCAGGGGAAGTCGCCCGGAGTGTTACAATCAGTGGCAAACCCCTCAGCCCCCTGGAAAGAAATAGCCATGGATTTTATAGTGGAATTACCAGAAAGCAACGGGAACACTGTCATCTGGGGGGGGGCACAGATTTGTTTTCCAAACAGGTGCACTTTATCCCATGCCAAAATATTCCCACCACAAAAATCTTATCAAAACTATTCGTGCAGCACATTTACAGACTGCATGGAACACCCCAATGCATCATATCTGACAGGGGAGTGCAATTTATGTCAAAGTTTTGGAAAGAATTTTTATCCCTCTTAGCAACTACTCAGGGACTGACATCTAGTCACCATCCTCAGGGGAACGGTCAATCGGAACGTGAGAACTCTGTACTTGAGCAATACTTAAGATGCTTTATTAATTTCCAACAATCAAATTGGATGGATCTACTCCCTTTCGCAGAAGTTGCTTACAATAATGCAGTCCACTCCAGCACAGGCTACACTCCTTTTCAAATAGCCACCGGTCAAAGTTTCAACCCTATGCCAGAACTAACTTCAAGCGAACCGGTAATTCCCAAACTGAAGGAATGGATTGCTCAATTGCAAAACACCTGGCCAATCATTAGGAAAGCTTTAGATGAAGCTAGGCAAGCATACAAAGCACAGGCAGATAAAAAGAGAGTCGATCCCACACCATTCAGGATAGGAGAGATGGTATATTTAGCCATAAAATACCTAAAACCCCTACACTCCTGTAAAAAACTCGGACCAAAATATATTGGACCTTTTCCAATTAAAAGAATCATAAACCCAGTAACAGTAGAATTAGGTAAAGGTAAAGGTTCCCCTGCACATGCGTGCTAGTCGTTTCCGACTCTAGGGGCCGGTGCTCATCTCCGTTTCAAAGCCGAAGAGCCAGCGCTTGTCCGAGGACGTCTCCGTGGTCATGTGGCCGGCATGACTAGACGCCAAAGGCGCACGGAACGCTGTTACCTTCCCACCGGAGTGGTCCCTATTTTTGTACTTGCATTTTTATGTGCTTTCGAACTGCTAGGTTGGCTGCCAGTGGAGTTGAGGACTGCCCCCGACCTCTGTTCATTCCGCCGGGACCTGAAGACCTGGCTCTTCGAGCTCTCTGGCCCAGGCTGAGGATTAATCTTATTTTAACTGGGGTTTTATTTATACAGGGACAAATATAATTTTTTTTTAAATTTGTTTTTAACTTTTGTATCTTGGTTTTTTTTAATTACCCTGTAAACCGCCCTGAGTCCTTCGGGAAAGGGCGGTATATAAATGTAATAAAATAAATAAATAAATAAATAAAAGCTGGGACGAGTAACAGGCGCTCACTCTGTTACGCGGCACTCGGGATTCGACCCGCCAAACTGCCGACCTTCTGATTGACAAGCTCAGCGTCCTAACCCACTGAGCCACCGCGTCCCTACAGTAGAATTAAAACTACCCAAAAATCTTAGGCAAATACGCCCAGTTTACTAAAAAGGGAACAACAGTTACCCTTACGATCAAAACCCCTACCACCACCACCTCCTATCATGGTTGAAGAACAACACTTCGAGGTAAAAGAAATCCTAACCCTAATCCTAACCACGGAGCAATTCAATAATTAGTAGCTTGGAAACAACTTCCCTCCTCAGAAAATGAGTGGGTCAATAAACGTCACATTAGAGCACCCAAGTTGCTAAAGAGGTTTCATACAGAATATCCCAGCAAACTGGGCTAACATGTATATTTTTGTTTGCTCTACAGGTGGATCTCTCCTATTTTTAAAGGGAGGCAGGATGTCAGAATCCATTTATATTTCATTTCTAACTGTCTCTTCTGTGCAAAACCCAAATCTCACCCTTCCCTGGATTTTGCCATTCCCAAGGAGAAGAGGGAACAAGCATGGGATTTTATTACTTTCACTTCCTTCCTTAAATGTAACCTTTGTGTATTCCCCTGCCTGCTATCCATCACAATATAACCAATTACCAGGTATTCCCCTTATCTTGCGGACAGCTAAGAAAGGGATGGAAAGTGAGGAAGGAACACTTCCGAAATCTGGATTGTTTCTCCGGATGAAATGTGAGGGGGGTGGGAATGATCCTGTTTGTCCCACGAGGGGCTTGCCCCCTGGAGCTTGGCTGATCCGGAACTAACTGAATGAACTGAGGGGTGGAGTTTGCTTGGGGACACTTTAAAAATATCGATCTGTTAAGGCATTCTTCAGATCCTGCCATCTCCTATTTCTTAGTAAAAGTTCCTACTTGGTAAACCTTGTTTCCAAGAATCTTTCTTTCCTAAGATGTGGGCTGAAGTAGGTATTGACAAGTACCTCGTTCAGTGGAATGGCTACCCCCTTTCAGAAGCTACATGGGTGAAATGTACCAATGTGAAAGCAGATAGGTTAATAAAAAAGTTTTACGATAAATATCCTCACAAGCCTCAAGGAAATACTTAACCTGCTTTTTGTTTCCCCTATAGGAGTCTTTCTTTTTGAGAGGGGCCGACTGTCACCTCTACAAATGAGCATGGATGCAACCATTTTCCTTCTCCTTCTAGGTTGCAACATAGAACGGAGGGAGGGGGGTTGCCCAGGTGCTTCGCTAGTCAAAATAATCTTTTGTCCCATGGGAACCAAGGTCATCAGCTGCTCCGGGGATTAGAGACTGGGTGTTTCATAAAAAGCCCACTAAATAATCATATTGGGGAACGTAGTGCTTACATAGCTTTTGTGGGTGGTTCAAAGCAGCTGGTTCAAAGCAGGCAGCCCCACCTCATCCCTCCTGGAAATCAAGGCTGTCTGCATAGAATGTCTTAGGCCAGCATTACATGGAAACACTACTTCCACCCTGGAAGCCATTTTTGAGCCCCTTTAGTATTGGACTGATTATGTCCTTGGCAAAGAGTATGCTTGGAGGGTCTTTGTACCCTGGCAAGGTGGCCATTTTATGTATTTTCCTCCCATCTTTGAATTAGCACGTATGCTTATGTAAATAGTACTGAGCTTAACTTAGTTTTTAATGTGGGTCAATTTCAGGGCAACAATTGGTGGATTCCCTGCCCTCCTTTTCCCTTCTGCCCTCAAGTCATCCACTGGCAAGAAATACAACCACCAGTCACTCTCTTAAATTTGGAATGGAGTTTGGGAGGCTCCTCTGAGATTGGCCAATCAGATTTTGTTTGTTTTTTGTTGCAAGACCACTGATAATTATGGTACTGATAATTGTATGGGGGGGGGAGAGAAAACACAACCATAGCCTGCCTGAAATGTCCTATGTGTAACAGGTGAAAAAACAATACTTTGTTAGAACAATCAGTTTGTTATTGGGCCTAGTGTCTCACCCTTCCCTGGATTTTGCCATTCCCAAGGAGAAGAGGGAACAAGCATGGGATTTTATTTTAGTAATTTAGTAATTTTAGTTTTGGCTTAGTATATTATGTGAACTTTATGATACCAAGATCAAATAAACACCTAGGAGAGTCAGTCACCTCTGGGAGAGCAGTAACTTTCTTTAATCAGATTTGGATTACAAAAGCTTCCTGGAGTACTACAATAAACAAGGTTGTCTTATTTATAGCTGCAGCTAAAAAGAATAGCTGCACTATCATTGTAAACTTAGCTTTTAAGGGTAACATAACTTGTTACTTCATAGTATGTATTTTTATTTACAGAACTTACCTGGGGGATTTATGGGATTTCTTTTTAACTATAGCTAACATGAGCAGAGTCATTAATAGCACAGGAACAAAACTGCTATCCAATAGCGTATCCTTCGACATGTGTGCCCACATTTCCCTAATGCCAGAGACAAGAACTGTTAAATGGATCTCACACAGTTCCCAAATTTCATGTACTAACAAAAAGTGGACAGCTTAAGAATCCATTCTGTTCTATCAGACCTAGGTCTTCTAACATCAAGCTGGGTGTCCTAGCATTCCTTTGCATTAAAGCTGTGTGGCTCTTCAGAGCTGAGGGTTATAGCTTATCCATCATTGCCAACAAATCACATCCCTTGCTGCTTGTCTCACTTTGCTGTTCCGACATCTCAAATTCCCCCATGATGTGATCCAGCTTCTCATTCCGTTGCTGGTCCTGTTTCAATAAATGTTGCAAGCAAGTATTTATGTAAGAATAGATGTGTGGGCAAAATACAATATTACCCTAACATAGTATGAATGAAAATCTATGGATTCAAAACATCTCATCTGAAAAAACACACACAACAGCTCTTAAAAATCAATCCACAATCCACTGTATTAAGATGATACATAGGAAATTCTTCCTAATATTCAATCTTAATTTCCTTTAATTTCAAGGTGTTAATATTTATCTGTATTTTCAGCAGAGGTCTATCCTCCCCACATACACAATACTCTTCTATTTATTATTGGCAAAGAATAATGTAGTATTGTCAAGAATGAAACTTTGGCAGCTACATGCCTCTTTGTTTCAACTTGTCATTAGAGTAAGGGGGAGGGTGTTGCTTTAGAATGGGTTAGATGGAGAAACGAAACTTCTATGATTCCCCTGAAGACTGTGAGAGCCTGAAACCTTTTCAAAGAAACTGCAGCAAGTGTGGAGAGGAAACTGATGTTTCCCATAACAAAGTGAAATTGTTTACATGGACTACGTGAGAGGTTGGGGGTTTGGCCAGAGAAATTATTGTTTAATTCTATGAACTGGTGTCTGGGAACCTCAGAGTTAGCTTTTGTTTGACATTACCATGCTGTGTATTCAATAAACAGTAAGATTTTCAGAAATGGATTGAACCTGGAGTTTTATTTGGATTGGATATTGACAAGTATATTTTTGATAGCCTCATGATGTTCTCAGTAAAATATGGACTAGAAGATGCATTCACACTTGGCTGATGATACCAAAAGAGAGCTCACTATTTTTGACTTCAAATAAAAGTTATATGATAATCTGTGAAATAAGCTGTAGAAAATCCTGCATTGAACACTTAAGCTAACCTTTAAGATTTTTTTAACTTTATGCTGGTATTATACCTTGTCTTCTCTTTTGTCTCATAAAATTTGTTTCCAGATCCCTTTAATCCTAGAATGCTGCTTCCCTAATGTCCACAACAGAATCCAAGTCTCCCAAGTGAGGTCTAATCTATGAAAGTTGGGGGACTATTATGATTTGGCTGCAACATTTGTGAATTCAATTCAAGATCTTTTTAGCTGTTGCATTGCACTGTTTGCTAATGTTCAGTTAGCCAGAAGTAGTTTCTCACACATGGGCATTCTGTGTGGGAAATCATCTGAATTTCAATTCTGTCTTCAGTCCCTAGCTTGATATAATTTACAAATCTGATACATTTCCATTCCATTTGCTAGGCCATTTATAAAAATTCTGAATAGCGCTAGGCTATTCAGGTTAGCCACATTTGATACAGAACCATTTTCTAGTGATTTAAGCAATGTAACTATACTGGACAGCAACTTTCATAGATTTGTTCCATCTCAATCACAAGAATATCAGGGGAGACTTTGCCAAATATTTTACTGAGACTGAGATGCATTACATCCATAGCAATCTGTTAGCCTACTAAGGGAGTGGTCTTCTGCCACCTCCTTCCAACACCTCAGGATGTAACTTGTCAGGGTATGTGTTATGACATCACATAAATTCTTCAACTTCTGATGGTTTTTAAGTCCTTACATGGCATGGGTCCGGAATACCTCGGGGACCACCTGCTGCCGGCGTCGACTCCCCTCCGCCCCGTGCGTTCCCACAGAGAGGGCCTCCTCAGGGTGCCTCCAGTCAGAGAATGTCGGCTGGTGGCCCCCAGGGGGAGGGCCTTCTCTGTGGGCGCTCCAGCTTTGTGGAATCAGCTGCCGGTTGAGCTCCGGATGGCACCGGATCTCCGCTCCTTCCGGCGCGGGTTAAAGACCCATTTAGTTGAACAAGCTGGCCTGGCCTGATGGGGAGTTATTTAGGGTTTTAATATTTATATATATTTTCTATTGTTTTTACTGTGGGCAATAATTTAATTCTTTTTTAACTTTTGTATTTTTGTAGTTTTATGATATGCCCTGTTCACCGCCCTGAGTCCTTCGGGAGAAGGGTGGTATAAAAATTTAATAAAACTGAAACTGAAACTGAAACTTACAGTATGTCAGACATTAGAATGTACATATGGATGTGTGTGTGTGCGTGTGAATATTTTGGCATTGCTGTTGCTTGCTATGAATGCTGCTGATTAGATCCTGAAGACTTAAATTTGTTTAGGAAACAAGGTCAATCTTTCTCTATGCCTTTATCAATCCTGAGCTATACTTCCTACCCCCATTTCCTTGATGTGTTAGGAAGGGCTCTAATGTACCATCCTTAATTATTAGTCTTTACTTCCATTTCCTATATATCCTCTTTGTGCAAATTGAAAAGCACAGGATTGATAAAGGCATAGAGAAAGATTAACACATACCCTGACAAGTTACATCCTGAGGTGCTGGAAGGAGGTGGCAGAAGACCAGTAAAGTTTCTAACTATTTTGCACAGAAAAAGTATTTTCAGACTAATCCACAATTTCAGTAGAGTATTTCTTATGAATGTGTGCTGTCTAAAAACATCTTGTTTTTGTATGTTTATTAACTGGAACAAAAACATTAAGAGGTATATGAAACTTACATATACAAATTCAAGTTGGTCCAGTTAAAAGAAACCTGTGTTACTCATTTTTTGAACAAACAATAAGATGCAGCAACAAATATCTACCTGGCCTGCTTGGATGTTGATAACTTGACAAGATAACTCCTCTGGATGAGTCAGGGAAGCGTGTCTTAAGAGAGCAAATAAAAACTCACATAAATACAATTAATTAATTAATTAAAAGTTTGAAAGTTTCTTTTTATCACTAACTCACTTCTGGAGTATGACCCCTGATATTTCAAAGGCCAAGGGCAACTCTGGATATATGTGAGACCCACCACCATTGCTACTACCATTGAAAGCCAAGTATCATACTCTTCCTCCTCATCAGTGGTGAAAAGATTCAGACGAAAACCAGCCTCCTTGACTAGGGGCTTCTTGATCTCCAAGCCACCCATCAGCCTGGCTAATAAATTCAGCTCTTCTTTAGCAAGAGGGTTGGGAGCAGTGTTCTCCTGCATTGACAACAATATTTCTAAGAGCCATGGAAAGAAACATGTAAGTTACACAATGTGCCAATGACTGATTTCCCAGTTTCTCCTATCTGGAAATCAGTAGGCTTGAAATACCACTCCGCCCACCTTGCTTTCATTTAATAATTAGCCCTGGAGTAAAGCAGAATCCATCTTAACAGTAGTTGCAATGGATATAGTTGGATCACAACAGAAGGAAAGAAAAAGGAAATCAAATTTAAAAAGAAGTTCTGGAAAATACTCTCAGAACAAATAGCTTCTAGACAAGAAAGTCTATTCCAGTGTAGTAATCAAGGGATTTAGGATATTAATACTGAAACAAGCAAATGAACAAAATGAAATAGGAAGCAAAAATAACCTTGCTCTGTGTTTCTCAGGATAAATCAAAGATACTGACCTTAGCATGAGATGCCAAGTTTTTGGCCCCTGATACATCTGTCTCTACAGGCCGACTGATGCTGTATCTAGAGATTAATTGAATTTATGTACATAAGAGGCACATAGGAAACTTGTTGAAAGCCTCAAACTGAAACTGCAGACCATGACTTACATGTTTGTTCCCAGTCTAATGACTCTGTCTCCATGAAGGTCAAATGAACCTTCCCGATATGGAAGAACATAATTTCCTCCACTGCTGAACTCGATCCTCTGAATTTCATCTCCTTTACTGTTAAAAAGTCTGTAACATTGTAAAGTATAAATACTGTTTCCTTTTTTCTTATACAATAGTTGGGAGAGTTTGGGGACTGAGTAATTCATCCATAAACCCAACCTTGTAAACACTGTTATACCCCAAAAGATAACCTGCACTACAAAGCTGGGGGTCCATATCCATTTGGACTGGTGATCAATACCTGATCCAGTTGGATAGTTAAGGAAAAAGGCAAGTCAAAGGATTCACCTGATGAGTCCAGGGATCTCTGTTCCCCAAGGAACAGAACTTGAGGTTGGCAGCACAAAATGGCCATTGGAATTCTGCACTTTATCTTTTAAAAGAATGGAAACCTATGAAGAAATACCAAGTCTTCTCAATAAAACTGCTTCACTTGGAAATCACTCATGCTAAACATTTTATTTTTACCATTATCACCCCATGGAAGTAATATGTAACATGCCTACCCTGATATGTATGTCCTGGAAAAAGATGAGCAGCGTTTGTCGGATGAGCTGAAGTTCCCCAGCAGACAGCAAGATGTAGGTCTAGGGTAAAGAATCAGAAGCAACAACATCTGATGAATTCTTAGTTCTTCTTGTTCATTTTAGAACTAAGTGGACCAAGTATTTCATATGGCCTCATATCTGTCAGCAGATTATTATCAAATTTATTTTAGTGATAGGTTGTAGGACCTCACTTTTAAGCCAAAACTCTCAGTTCTAATGATCAAACTGAAAATCTAGATGCAGATGCATCATGTACAGTATGTAATTTAGAATTTTAGAATTTTAATAATATTTTTAATATTTAAGATATACTTTTAATATTATATAACTCTGGTAAGCATATATGTAAATGATGTGATGGTCCTATTTGATGTTTCACTGATGGTGTATCACTGAACCATCACTGGTCATTCTATGCCATGGCTGTTTATACAGTATATTTAACTACAGTATGGTTAACTAAAATATAGTAATTTATTTAATTTTCCCAGATTTTTGGATGGGCATGAGAGACTAAAACATAAACTAACTGGGTATGCATAATGTGCAAGGTTAAAATTATAGATGGCTACTTAGGAATGTAGTGTGTCACAAATACAGATCATCTGCAATTCACTTGTTTCTTCCAACTTTATTCCCAGAAGGCTAAACCTACTGTTGACAAAGCTATAATTCTTTCTATAATTTAGTTTGCTTTTATTCTTTTATGCTATTTCTGTACAGAAGATACGGCATTCATACATCAATGAACTTGCGAAAGATAACATCAATTTGGTTCAGAATTTTGGGCGATTCATAGACAAAATCCTTAATGGCATCCAGGTGGTTGAAAGTGATGAGCAGAAGGTCCTTGGGTCGAGGGCAGAGGAGAACTTGGTACTTGAAAGCCATAGTCATTAGATCATAAAGCTACAGAATAAGCAAGAGATACCAGTTAATCACAGAGGCTAAGTCAGGGCACCAGCATTTATAAAGTTACTTATATTTTGTTAGAATATGATTACTGATTTAACATCTCATTTTAATACAGCTAGCAGGATTTTACTTGAAGAATACCAATAATCCTGGCTAGCTTTCAGTGCAATGTTTATTAAAATGCAGGAAATACTCTTTGCATTCATGCCCAGAATCTAGCAATAATATATTGCACATTATTTAGTTAAATGCATATGGTGAATGGTTAGAATTAAAAATATTAAAATATACAGGTAGTCCTCGACTTACAACAGTTCATTTAGTGACTGTTCAAAGTTATAACACTGAAAATGTGACTTATGACCATTTTTCACATGACCTTTGCAGCATTCCCATGATCACATGATCAAAATTCAGATGCTTGGCAACTGGAATGTATTTATTTATGACAGTTGCTGTGTCCCAGGGTCCTGTGATTGATCACCTTGAGTCCTTCTGACAAGTAAAGTCAACGGGGGAAGCCAGATTCAACAGAAACAACAGAAAGTGAAATTAATTGAAAGCCCTCAGTTGATAAAGCAAATGATATGAAATAAAAATATCTCAGCAGGAAACTTACTAACATTATCACATCTGCATTCAGATATGTACCACAACTTAGATCTTGCATTTGTATGCATACTTTATATAATATAAAGTAAATAAGTAAGTAAATAAATAAATCAGTCTAACATTAATACCTGGGAAGATCCTGGAAAAGATAATCAAAAAACAGATCTGCGAACAAGTAGAAGCAAACAAAGTTATAACCAGTAGCCAGCATGGGTTTGTCAAAAACAGATCATGCCAAACCAATCTTCTTTGATAAAGTGACTAAATTAGTAGACCAGCGAAATGCTGTGGACATAGTATACTTAGATTTCAGTAAGGCATTTGACAATATACTGCTTAGTAAGCTAGAAAAAGGTGGGATATACATCATTACCACCAGATGGATTTGTAGCTGGCTGACAAACTGTAGTCCTCAATGGTATTAATCCACAAGGCGAGAAGTAAGCAGTGGGGTACCACAAGGCTCCGTCTTAGGCCTAGTACTCTTCAATATCTTCATCAATGACTTAGATGAGGGAATAGAAGGGGAACTCATCAAATTTGGGTGTTGGAATAGCCAACACCCCAGAAGACAAGCTCAGGATCCAAAAAGATCTTGACAAACTTGAACAATGGGGCATATCCAACAAAATGAGTTTTAATGTGGAGAAAAGCAAAGTTTTACATTTAGGTGGGAAAAACCAAAGGTTTAAGTACAGATTAGGCTAGACCTGGCTCAAAAACAGCAACTGTGAGAGGGAACTTGGAGTCCTAGCAGATGATCACTTGACTATGAGCCAGCAATGTGCAGCAGCTGCCAAAAAAGCTAATACAATCCTGGATTGTATAAACAGAGGCATAGAATCAAGATCACATGAAGTATTAGTATCACTTTATAAAACCCTAATAAGACCACACCTGGAATACTGCAACCAATTTTGGTCACCATACTGTAAAAAAGATGTTGAGACCTTGGAAAAAGTTCAGAGAAGAGCAACTAAAATTATCAAAGAAGAACGGCTGCAGGACTTGGGTTTGGCTAGTCTAAAGAAAAGAAGAAATAGGGGAGACATGATAGCAGTATTCCAGGGCATCAAACTATTCTCCAAAGCACCTGAAAGCAAGACAAGAAACAATGGCTGGAAACTGATCAAAGAGAGAAGCAACCTGGAATTAAGGAGAGACTTCCTAACCAGTGGAACAGCTTGCCATCAGAAATCATGGGTGCTCCATCACTGGAGGTTTTTAAGAAGAGACTAGACAGTCACTTGTCTGAAATGGTTCTCCTGCTCAAGCAGGGAGCTGGACTAGAAGACCACTATTCTATTTGAAGTATTCACTTGAAAAAAGTTTCTTGAAAAAGATAAAAGTAGTTCGTTGAATTAAAAGTAGTTCGTTAATTAATGTAAACACATTAATTAAATATTCAGTGTTTTCCTTTAGCAAGTAACATCTTGGTAACTATTTTGGTCAATAACACTATTGAACAAAAGTGATATGAACAGAAATCAGCCAAATGAGGATTGAACATATGAATGAGTGAAGCTGAATCTGAGTGTTCAGACTGCTATTTTGGAAGGTTGATGAGGACAAGCTATGGTATGGACAAGATTGGGGGGAGAGGGTGTGTTTTAAGGGCTAAGGCACTGGTTGATTAAGAAAGCAGAAAAAGACAGGTAGAGGTGCAGAGTGACATTTCATAAGACTACATGATACCATATTTTTGTCCTTAACTGTGAAGTCAGTAGGCATTGATGAGATGCACTGAAAATCAGTATTTCAGATCATTTCTTCACTTTCATGTGCACCTATGTTTCAACTTGTGTGAATGTAACAATGGCTTTTCTTGATAAAAACAGGGTTATACAGATTCATAAGACATCTAAAGAAAAAGAAAGGTTTGACCTCACCTTATCCATACTGGGGGCATTCAGTCTCATGATGGAGGCATGAACCAACCGCTCAAAAACTGTTCTTAGGGCTTTCCTGGAATAGAGTTCCTGTGGCTTAAATAGCTCATCCATAAAATTTTTATTGAATATGCCCCCAATGATGTCATTCATCACTGAAAAGATAAAATAATCATAGTTGTTAGAAATCAATTGTTTTAATTTCCCAGGAAGAAGCAGGCATTTTGCAATTGAGAAGAAAATGTGCTGCTGAAGCTGCTTTTTCACTTAAACCTCTTTGCCCGCAGATAATTCCTGTGCAAAGAGATATGCAGAAGATATTTCCTGAGTTCTAAATGGGGATTTCACTAGTCTGATAGCAATACAGAAATTGGAAAACATTTTCTTGTATTTGGAAAGGTGATGCTTGAAACTGCTTCACTGCTGTTCCTACACCAAATAATTCTATCTTCCAACAAGATAGAAAAGAAATGTTTGCAAAATCCAAGAGGAATATTTTTCAACTTCAGCAGTTACAATTTGCAGCATTAGTTCTTGTACTTCCAAGCTGCTTCAGTTCTGCTTCTTGCAGTCATGACAAAAACATGTTTAAATATAATGACATTTATTGTGAAAAATAATCAAATCTCAGTTTTAAGATTCTGCAATTAATTGGGCTAATTTTCTGTCTTTAACTATTAGAGGACCCTTTTTCTTATGAGGATCACATTTTAGGCATAATAGTTTAATTATCAATATTTAGGTGCTTTAACTGCCAAGAGAAATCTTTAGTATTACTTAAACATTAAATGTTTATTAAATTTATATCCTACCCATTTCACAGTTTAAAGCAATTCTGGATGGAGATGCTTTTCCCTGTACCATAAGATCCATGATATGGATCTACTGGCTTTGAAGAATTCTCTACTCCATGAATTAATTACAAGATGTTAATAACCTTGAACACTGAAGTGACTCAGACGTTCTGTGACTGTATATGGGAGGATCAGATACCAAACAGGTTGGAAATTATCCAATTATCAGTACTGTATCATCAGACCTGAGATCAGATTAAAATTAACTACAAAAGAGTTGGCTGTCCTTGAGGGTGATGAAGACACTGTAATTTAAGTATTATCCAATATTGCCATTTTTCCTTTCCAGGGTGGAGGCAGACAAAAATGGAATTTCCTCAGTTCTCCACACAAATGTCAGAATCAATTGTGACACCACAACACACTCAATTAGGCCTGTTACAAATGTATTGGCTGCATTTGCACAGCTTACTTTAAAACTGAGGTGCAGGTTTGGGGCATATACTGTAACTGAGCTCACGATTCAGTAAATTGTGCCAAACCAGAAAATGGGTTAAAGGAATTGTATGAACATTCTCCACAATGCCTTTTCTACCTGCCATTTTTATTTTTTCCTTATCCCAGCATCCAACAGATAGTGTTAATCACAATATCTCCAGATAGATATGCAGCACAATTCCCTCTGGACAAACTCTGAAACATAAAATATCTATACTGTTTCTGAAAAGAAAGTCTTGCATATGTGTTATTCAGACTGCAAGTGAGAAAACCTCTTAGCTATTCAGGACCAGTCCAGTGGAAGAGCCTTTTGCACTGTACTACCCTACAAGCCATATTCAGAGGGTAAGTGGTAGGTGCTTAATGCCTCATTTTTTTTTATTGAAAAGTTTTATCATACATTTTATCTTTAACAAACCCCCCTACCCCTCCCCTATCCCTCCCTCCTTACCCCTCCCCCCCTCCCGACTTCCCAGAGCTAAGTACAAGGTATAAAAAACAAAAAAAAAGAATCATAAACAACCATATGCTAACACTTAATGCCTCATTTTTAACTGGGGATTCCTGAATTGCTTTATGATCTGCTGCACTTGGGATGCCCTGAGACTGAACGCACCAACAAAATGACAAATGCTATGCAGCCACTGTATTGTACATTTATCATTCAGAGCTGAGTTCTTTTTAGAAACCTACTGCTCAAATCTATGCAAGTTAAGCAGTTTTTCCCCCTAAATAAATGATTATCCCTTGCTTACCTACAAGACTATGGTACAACATAGGTAAGTGGATCAAAGGTAACACACTGGGGTAATAACTGTGGCTGTCACTAGTGCCCACTACGAATTGCAATGATGCCAAATTCCTCCATTATGTATATGTGTTCCAAACATCTGATGCCCTACCTAAGCATTTGTATAATGGCACACATATACTGTCATTTACTCCCCACAGACACTCATAGTTGCAGTCTGCTTTGCATCACTTTTAATTTGAATACACCAACAAAAATTTTATGACAGTATGAACAAATGTGGTAAAGTCATACTGAATGATATTGAAAAGATCTTGACACAATAAACAATTCTACAGCAGAAACAACTGAGGGGAAACAAAGTGGACCAAATCTGTTTGCATTCTGCATATGAACAATTAGACATTATTTATGCAACTCAGAGTGTTTCACAGAATTCTAGAGTTGGGAGGTACCCTTGAGGCAATGAGGTTTACATAGGGCTACATTTGAAAACAATGTGGAGGCTACAACTGGTACATAATGCAGTGATTGCATTATGCCCGTATGCTAGACTTGCTACTGCACAGACTCATAGAATGAAAGGAATTGAAAGGAAGTTTGGAGATCATCTAGTCCAACTCTCTCGCCCCCACAAGAGACCATAACATCAACATTCCTGACATATGGCCATTCAGTCTGTATAAACGGTCACTCATGCACTCGTTACCTCTCGGATAGATTACTGCAATGCTCTCTACATGGGGTTGCCCTTGAAGACCACCCGGAGGCTTCAGCTGGTGCAGAATGCAGCCGCGCGGGTAGTGATGGGAGCATCCCGATACTCCCATATTACATCCCTCCTGCGTGAGCTGCATTGGCTACCAGTTGTCTTCCGGGCGAGATTTAAGGTGCTGGTACTTACCTTTAAAGCCCTACATGGCTTAGGCCTGGGATACTTGCAGGACCGTCTGCTACCGGGGACGACTTCCCATCGCCCAGTGCGCTCACACAGAGAGGGCCTCCTCAGGGTGCCGTTGGCCAGACAATGTCGGCTGGCGACCCCCAGGGGGAGGGCCTTCTCTGTGGGAGCACCAGCCCTTTGGAACCAACTTCCCCTTGAGTTTCGGATGGCCCTGGACCTCCGGTCCTTTCGCCGCGACCTCAAAACTTTTCTCTTCCATCAGGCTGACCTGGATTGATGATGGGTTTTTAAATATGTTTTAATTTTTAACTGTAGCTAATTTATTTTGGGGCTGTTATTTAATTCTTTTTTAATTTTTGTATTGTTGTTTTTTATTGTTGTAAGCCGCCCTGAGTCCTTCGGGAGGTAGGGCGGCATATAAGTCCCAAAAATAAATAAATAAATAAATAAATAAACACCTTTAGCAAAGAGAGCCTACCATTCTCTAAGGCAGTGTTTCTTAAACATTTATATATATAAACATATATTACATATATTTATTGACATTACTGTATTAAAAATGTAAATTGATGCATTCCCTGTCACTACCGCTTCTCATCTTCATTTGATAGGATATTAATACTGTATTATTTTTCAACATAGGCTGACAAATAAATTTGATTTTGTGGACCCAAGAAAGGACCATACTTTAAGAAATACTGCTGATGGGAATGTTGTTCCATTGTTGAACAGCTCTTACCATTACATTTCCCCCCCAATATCTGTTCCAAATTGATTTCCTTGATATTTAAACTTGTTTCTTGTACTGTTTCCTGAAATAACTGAATAATTCTTCCCTGCCTTCTACATGATAGCTTTTCAGATACCTGAAGACATATCCCAAATCTCCAAACATTCCTTGTTAAGATTCCTTGCAAACCTCTTACTATCTTGATTGTGCCCCATGAACAAACTCCAGTTTATCAATGTGCTTCCTAAGACACAATACACAGGGATGGATGCAATATTTTAGGTGCAGTCTGGCCAATGCAAAACAGACAATGAATTTTATTAATCTTAAGAACCTGTAATTCTGTTGATGCAGCCTATGATTATTTTTGCTTCTGACATCTTGTGATCTATCAAAGGACCTAGTATTTACTGCTGTTCAATATGGAGCTCTCATTCTATACACATAGTTTTCAATTTTACTGCCCACAGTATTTATCTCTGTTCAAATTTATCTTGCTGATCTGGGTCTTTCTCCAAATTGTCACAATCCTCCTAAATTCTGATATTATTCTCTAAGGCAATGTTTCTCAAGCTAGGCGACTTGAAGGTGACTGGACTTCAATTCCCAGAATCGCTCAGCCAGCAATACTTGAAGGTCCACTCACCTTCAAGTTGCCTAGGTTGAGAAATACCGGTTCTGCTCTAAGAGGTTTACTAGTTCCTCATCTGTTCTACTTCTTCATCATTGAACAGCGTGATGCAGACTTACTTAAAATGCACTGAAGCATACCTATTGGGCAGGATAACATTTTTTTCTAGTTATTCCAAGCACAACTCAAAGTGCTGGTTATTATTTATTATTTAGTACAGTTACAAGCTACATCAAATATCACTTTTTGCCACATTATTCTGATTCTCATATTGGGTCATCTACAGGGGGCCTGTTCAAGGTTTCATTATCTTGGGAATAAGGGGTTATTAGACAAGAAGACAGCCTTTCTTTGCGACAATTCCCATGCTTAGGTATTTATTTCCAGTACTGACATTGTACAAGACAGTGAAAATAATTTTAAGCTTCCCTTTGAAGCTTAACAGTGATACTGTTTCTCTTTTTATATATTTTGTTTTGGAAGGAATAAAATGTGATGAGCATGGTTATGATGTTTCATTATACAGACTCTAAAATTTGGCAATATCAGATATTTGAAAGGATTAATGGCCAACCTTATTATAATGAAAGTGTAAAATGAGGGGATGATTAGATTTGCTTTGGTTTAAAATCCATAAATTTGTTCATATGGTGTAAGAAAAGTAATGTTTAAAGATATGAACGTGATTCTGAATTATGTACCAAAAATGCAGAATCTATCAATTTTTTGAAAACTGTGGAACTACAGAATAAAGCATATCAAAAATATTACTCTTTGATAATGGAAAGACAATGCCATTATCGATAAGATTTTAGATTGTTTCCATTTCAATGTAATGGAAGGGCTGATCTGTGTGGACAATATTTAATGCTGTGTTTAAAATGGGTTTTCTTTTCTCTGTATTTTCTATATATGTTTTCTATATATTTTATTTCTAAACATTAAAGCAAATAAATAGAGCAAAACAAGCAGATCTTGGAATTCCAAATATCATCTTATTTCTATCAGCGAGAAGTCAAATTAGAACAGGGAATTAAACTGGCTAAAAAGATTTGATTAAATTTATTGTTGTTGTTAGTTGCGAAGTCGTTTTCTACCCATCGTGACCCCATGGACAACGTTCCTCCAGGCCTTCCTGTCCTCTACCATCTTCTGGAGTCCATTTAAGCTCACGCCAACTGCTTCAGTGACTCTATCTGGACACCTCATTCTGTTGTCCCTTTCTTCCCTTGCCCTCAATCTTTCCCAGCATTAGGCTCTTCTGCAGTGAGTCTTTCCTTCTCATTAGGTGGCCAAAGTATTTCAGTTTCAACTTCAGGATCTGGCCTTCTAAACAGCAGTCAGGGTTGATCTCCTCTAGGACTGACCGATTTGATCGCCTTGCAGTCCAAGGGACTCGCAGGAGTCTTCTCCAGCACCATAGTTCAAAGGCCTCAATTTTTTGGCGCTCAGCCTTTCTTATGGTCCAACTTTCACTGCCATACATTGCAACTGGGAAGACCATAGCCTTGACTATACACACTTTTGTTGGCAGGGTGATGTCACTGCTTTTTAGTGTGCTGTCTAGATTTGCCATGGCTTTCCTCCCCAGGAGCAAGCGTCTTTTAATTTCTTGGCTACAGTCCCCATCTGCGATGATCTTGGAGCCCAGGAAAATAAAATCTATCACTACCTTCATTTCTTCCCCATCTATTTGCCAGGAATTGAGAGCGCCGGATGTCATGATCTTGGTTTTCTTAATGTTTAGTTTCAAGCCAACTTTTGCACTCTCCTTCTTCACCTGCAACAAGAGGCTCTTTAGTTCTTCTTCACTTTTTGCCATTAGAGTGGTATCATCTGCATATCTTAGGTTGTTGATATTTCTTCCGGCAATCTTAATTCCAACTTTTGATTCATCTAGCTCTGCCTTTCTCATAATGTGCTCTGCATATAAGTTAAACAGGCAAGGCGACAGTATATAGCCTTGCTGGACTCCTTTCCCAATTTTGAACCAATCAGTGGTTCCGTGTCCAGTTCTCACCATTGCTTCTTGACCCTCATATAGATTTCTCAAGAGACAAATAAGATGGTCTGATACTCCCATCTCTTTAAGAACTTGCCACAGTTTGTTGTGATCCACACAATCAAAGGCTTTAGCATAGTCAATGAAGCAGAAGTAGATGTTTTTCTATAACACCCTAGCGTATGATCCAGCGTATGTTGGAAATTTGATCTCTAGTTGCTCTACCTCTTCGAAATCCTCCCTGTACTTCTGGTAGTTCTCGATCCACATACTGCTGGAGTCTAGTTTGTAGGATTTTAAGCATAACTTTTTTCCAAATTTGCTGGCAAATTGAGTGTAGCACTTTTACTGCGTCTTTTAAGATTTTGAATAGCTCAGCTGGAATACTGTCACCCCCACTAGCTTTGTTGTTGCTCAGTTTTTCTAAGGCCCACTTCACTTCACATTCTAGGATGTCTGGCTCGAGGTCACTGACCACCTCATCGTGGTTATCAGGGACGTTATGCATAACTACGAAAGTGGCTACTTTTCATAATAGGTTGCAAAAGCAATAGGAAGAAAAAGAAGGCATCTTCAATCTGGAGGCTAGCATAAAGTACAACTCCTACTCTTTGCAACATAGCAAAAATCTGGAGATGATGCCAGTTAGTCAAACGTGGCTGGAAAGACCAGTAGAGGAGAAAGATCAGCTGAGATTTGTGAGGCTAAGTTCAAATCCTCATGCAGCCGTGGAACTTATTGGGGCACATTTTTTCCAGGATAAATTTGGACGTGATAATATGCATTCATGCCCTTGGCTTCTTCCCTTGCTGGAACCATAATTAGTGTTAAGAAATAATTTTCAAAGGTACAGGAGCCATCTACTGTGGGAACACAAAATCTTGTAGGATGTCAATAACTGAAGTACAGAATACCTGGATAATCTGCATTATCAGACATGAATAGATTAAAAAATGAAGCCAGAAACAACATAATTAGCATTTTACAATAGGTCAATGTCTTGTCTAGGGACAATATTTAACCTGTCAATTGATCTACACCTTACCTCAAGGTTGAATTTGTTGCGGAACAATTAACAGTCCGACCAGAGGAGGATGGACCGTGGTTCATTTGCATGGTCAATATCAAAGAAAAGAAATCCAAGGCATATTCTATAGTAAAACTTTTAATGAGAAAACAAAAGACCTAAAACTGACTGCATTCTCTCATCAGGCAGAAGAGCAAAGTAAAAGAAACTGTGGGAAACTTTTTCTAGGCCTGCACACAAAACTGTTTAAAACCAAAACATAGCTGGACATAGCTGGAGTCACTATGGTTACATGATAATAACACAGGTGCAGAGCAGAAAGAGATGTACAATTAGAAATGAGCGAAGCTGGCAAAACTAAAAAAACGTGCAGTGACATTCCCCTTCTTTTGTCAGCGAAGCAGAAAATCAGATAAGGCACATCTTCTTGCGCAGATACTCGTGTTGGGCTGTAGGAAGTGGTTTGTTCAGCATATCAGCAATTTGGTCATGTGTAGGCACATACTGCAATTTGACAAAACTTTGTTTAACTGCTTGTCTTATGTTTTGGTAACCTGAACACCTAAATACGTGTTAATATGTCCTAAAGACCTCAATGTGAAAAACTGTTGTAAAGCTAAAGCAAAACATTCGCTCATCTGCTTATTTGGACCAATATAAACAATATCATCAACATAAACAAGAATTATCTCATACCTATTATCAGATCTTTTTGTAAACACGCATTCATCTGTTTCGGACTTAATAAAGCCCATTGAATTTAGTTTGTCAGAAAGACATAAGTACCACATTAAACCAGACTGTTTCAGACCATAAAGACAGAATTAACAAATTGGCCTGTTCAACAATGATTCAAATAATTTTTCTATTTATTTGATTTCTATAGCTGCCCATCTCAACAAATTTTTGAACCCATTTTTTTTATGGATTTGGCTTAAAACAGACCATACACTTCCACAGCTTGAACATAACAATTTTCTGTGATTCAAAGTAATTGAAGAAATTTTCTGGCAGCATTCTTCAACATACTGCCTATATATAGTTTGGAATCTCAGTGCAGGTCTAAAAATGTTACAGTACCTCGTCTCCTGTCCACATCAGTCCATTCATCTACACGAAGCATAAAACAGAAAAAATGGCGGGTCAAGTACCAAGAACACACTGAAAACAACGCGGAAAAGAAAAAAGAATTGAAGAGGGATGTACTCTGCCACTTAATAAGATCTTGCACAGCAGAAGACAGCTATTGAGGATATTTAAAGGTAGTATGAAATGGAAGTGTATACAGTTGCAAGAAAAAGTATGTGAACCCTTTGGGATTACGTGGAGTTTTGCATGAATTGGCCATAAAATGCGCTCTAAACGTCATGTAAGTCACAATAGAAAAACACAGTCTGCTTAAAATAATACTACACGAACATTAGCTGTTGTCATGTTTTAATTGAACATAACATGTAAACATTCACAGTGCAGGGTGGAAAAAGTATGTGAACCTTTGGACTTAATAACTGGCTGACCCTCCTTTGGCAGCAATAACCTCAACCAAACGTTTCCTGTAGTTGCAGATCAGACCTGCACAACGATCTGGAGTAATTTTGGACCACTCCTCTTCACAAAACTGTTTCAGTGTAGCAATATTCTTGGGATGTCTGGTGTGAATCGCTCTCTTAAGGTCATGCCACACATTTCAATCAGGTTGAGGTCAGGACTCTGACTGGGCCACTCCAGAAGGCGTATTCTGTTCTGTTGAAGCCATTGTTTTGTTGAATTACTTGTATGCTTTGGGTCATTGTCCTGTTGCATCACCCATCCTCTGCGGAGCTTCAGTTGGCGGACAGATGGTCATATGTTTTCCTGCAAAATGTCCTGATAAACTCTGGAATTCATTTTCCCATCAATGACAACAATCCGTCCAGGCCCTGAGGCAGCAAAGCAGCCCCAAACCATGATGCTCCCTCCGTCATGTTTTACAGTGGGAATGAGGTTTTGATGTTGGTGTGCTGTGCCTTTTTTTCTCCACACAGTGTTGTGTGTTTTTCCCAAACAACTCAATTTTGGTTTCATCTGTCCACAGTATATTTTGCCAGTAGTGCTGTGGAACATCCAGGTGCTCTTTTGCAAACTTCAAACGTGCTACAATATTTTTTTTGGACAGCAATGGCTTCCTCCGTGGTGTCCTCCCATGTACTCCATTCTTGTTTAATGTTTTCCTTATTGTAGATGTGTCAACAAAAATGATAGCATGTGCCAGAGATTTCTGTAGGTCTTTAGCTGACACTCTAGGATTCTTCTTTACCTCATTAAGCATTATGCGCTGTGCTCTTGCAGTCATTTTTACAGGACGACCACGCCTAGGGAGAGTAGCAACAGTGCTAAACTTTCTCCATTTGTAGACAGTCTGTCTTACCGTGGACACATGAACATCAAGGCTTTTGGAGATACTTTTGTAGCCCTTTCCAGCTTCATGCAAGTCAACAATTCTTGATCGTAGATCTTATGAGACCTCTTTTCTGTAAGGCATGGTTCACATCAGACAGTGCTTCTTGAGACCAGTAAACGCAAGACAGGTGTGTGTTTTTAAAGGGCAGGACAGCTGTCAGCAACACATCCAATATCATCACACTGATTGGAGTCACGGTTGGCTCACTCCTGGCTCCAATTAGCTCTTGGAGAAGTCATTAGGCTAGGGGTTCACATACTTTTTCCACCCTGCACTGTGAATGTTTACATGTTATGTTCAATCAAAACATGACAACAGCTAATGTTTGTGTAGTATTATTTTAAGCAGACTGTGTTTTTCTATTGTTGTGACTTACATGACGTTTAGAGCGCATTTTATGGCCAATTCATGCAAAACTCCACGTAATCCCAAAGGGTTCACATACTTTTTCTTGCAACTGTAACTTTTCAAACCCATTTCACACTCTGGAGAAGAACTACATTTTCCCACCATTAAAAATGCTTGAAAATGAAGGAACAGTTCAGCAGCAGCTCAACTTTTATGGTGTCCTACTACAAACGTAAAAAATTATTCACAGGGAACCAAGCTATGCTGAGACATCTTCAGATCCACATGGCTGGGCTATCATTTTAGAACGATTCCATGTTTCTCAACAAGAAAAATCTGCAGAAACAGTTTGATTTCACCTGAAGAGCTAGAAAAATGAAGCACAACCTGGCCAAATAACCAAAAATTACTACTTTGTTATTTTTCAGTCTCTCCATTTCCCATAGAGTAAACTATTTTGTTCTAAGAATGCCTAGAGAGGTAAAGAAACAACAGTTTGTCCAGCAGTAAAAGCTAAACTAAGATCTGATATTTTTGGATCCAGAGGTCCTGAATCTGTGTATGTGTGTGTGAAGGTATTCCTTCTAGACACATTCATTCGCATGTGAGCTGATTTTGGTGTTTTGTTTCTCTATTTCACTTCCACATCCCAGTGGTCCATTTCTGATACACAGAGTAATACCTCTTAAAAGTGAACTCCAGATGTCTGAGACCAAGCGGCCGTTCTCCAAAAGCCCAGGAAGCAAGAGCATCCTCAGCCCCTGGAGGGGAGTCTCTGAAGTACCAGGGAGGGCAGAGAGCCGCCTGCTCAAGGGAATCGGTGCCTCCTCCATAGGAGAGCAGGCATGCCCTGGGGGAAGAGGAGCTTGCGAGGAACAAACAAGCCTCTCGGTCTCCCCAGGAGGGGATTCTCCCTGCTTTCCCCCTCTGCTGCGATTCCAACCGGGTCCAGGAACAAAGATCGACTACAGCGCTCTCTAATAGGTCTCATCGTCAGGAACAATTGTGGTTTATGTCCACTTTCACTGCACTTTATTATTGCAAACAAATCATGATTGGATGAACCCCAGCAAAAGCTTTAGACTGGGGTCGAGCGGGGGCAGGGGAAACAGAAGGCCCAGCCCTCCTCCCGAGGCGCCGCGGCTGGGCGGACCAGGGGCTCCCCGCGGGGAGGGGCATGGGTCCTGCACTTCCGGGGCCCTTCCGGGGGCCTCGACTCCCCCTCCCGGCGGCCCCCTGACCTTGGCGCGCCTTGTCTCCCGGGATGCTCTGCGCGCGCAGTCGCTGGTCCACGATGTAGAGCATCTCCCCGCCCAGGTTGAGGACGAGCAGCGGCAGCGTCCGCAGCGACATTGCGGGCAGGTCGAAAGAAGCCGTCCAGGCGTCCTAAGGCGGCGAGAGGGGCGTCGCGTCGTCGCCAAGGCAACCGCGAGGGAAGCAGCTTCCGGTCGAGGGGGGCCCCCGCCGCGACACCGAGACGGCGTATTAGGATTTCCAGAGGCGCGTTCTCGCGGGCGCGTGCTCTTTCCTACTGGCCGGGCAGGCCTGAGAGAAAATGAGGGAGTCGGGAGGGGAGGAGTTCCCGAAGGCCAATCGGCTAAGAAGGGGGAGGAGCCCCCACCCCATCCCCAACTGCGGTGCGGAAAGATGGTCCTTGCCGTTCGCGTCCCTTGAGCTGCGGAACGCTTTGCCGGCAGGCTCCACCGAAGGGCATCTCGGACGGGCCATTAATTTCAGATATACACCCGACTTGGTCAACTGTGACAATGACTTCTAGCCATTGAGTCCTCCACTTTTTTATTACAGGTAGTCTTTGACTTAACAACCATTTGTTTGACTTAACAATCACCTTCATTTGAAGTTACAACAGCACTGGAAAAAGTGACATGCCAGTTTTTCACACTTAAGACCATTGCAGTGGTCATGTGACCAAAATCTGGATGCTGGACAGCTAACTCGTATTTAACAGAATAGCAGGGACCTTGGAGGTCTTCTACTCCAACCCCAGGCTGAAGCAGGAAACCCTATCTATTGTGTAGTGGGTTCTGGACTGCATGGAAGACAGCAGGCAGATGAGTACAGCAACAGCTCTTTATTGTGGGTAGGACTGTACTGAACAAAGGGGGTTACATGTACCCCTTATATACCTTTTCAGGTACGCTCTCGGCCAATCCCTTCATCTGAATCTCCCACCGAAAGCTAACCAGCCAATCCGGTAAAGGTACAGCGCCACCTGGTGGTATTTGCTGAGCTGCTGCTTAAACCCCATACATAACAACCCTTCCCCCTTAAAAGAATAAACAATATATTCAATACAACATCATACACATTATTTCCCTGCAGTTACAATGGTTAATGGCAAACCACGACTTGACTCTAGGCCCTGTCCCCCTCAAGATTGTACATAGTCTGCAAGATAGGCAGGTGGCCTGTTAGCCCTGGATGACCGTCTCAGAGTTTGCCATTTGTCCAGGTCAGCAGAGTTGGTGGTTGAGTCCTGGCTCAGTGTTCCTGGTTGACCCCTCCCAGAGTCAGCCCTAGCAAACATGCTGTCGTGATGGTCCTGGGCCTGTTGTATGGACCGGCTCTCCTCCAGTTGTTGGGGTTGATCGATCTGTGACCTTTCAGGAACCCGCTTCCTGATTTGGTCTATGTGTCGTCTGATCTGACGGTCCCCCTCCACCCCTACAATGTAGGACAAGGACCCAGTTCTGTCAACCACCACACCTGGAATCCATGCATGACCCGGCCCGTAGTTCCTTGCCCAAACCAAGTCATTGGTGTGAAGTTCTCTAGAGAGCTTGGGTTGCTCAGTCTCCGCAGCCACTCTGTTGGGGTGTAGCCTGTCCAATTTGGTGATGAGGTGCCTGCCCCAACGAAGTTCCGCTGGGCTCTTCCCCGTGGCTGTGCAAGGTGTGTTGTGTTGTGCTAACAGGAATTGTGCCAACCTTTGATGCCAGTCGCCACTGATGATGCGCCTCAATGCGTCCTTGGTTGTTTGTACCATGCGTTCTGCTAATCCGTTGGTCGACGGGTGGAAAGGCGCAGCTGTGACATGCCTAATCAAGTTGGCCCTGATGAATGCCTGGAATTCAGCAGAGGTGAATTGAGGCCCATTGTCTGAGACCAATACGTCAGGGAGGCCATGTGTGGCAAAGAGCCCCCTCAGCTTTTGGATAGTTTTGGCCGTAGTCATGCTATTGCCTGGTATCACCTCTAGCCATTTGGAATGGCTGTCTACCACCACTAGGAACAGCTGTCCTTGGAAAGGACCAGCATAATCAATGTGGACTCTGGACCAGGGTGTGTGTGTAGCCTCCCATTTGTGTACAGGTGCATGGGGCATCTCCGGTCTGGACCTTTGGCAGTCATATCAACTATTAACCTGTTCCTCTATGGCCTTATCTAGACCTGGCCACCACAGGTAGCTTCTAGCTAAAGCTTTCATCCGGACTATTCCCAGGTGTCCTTCGTGTAGTGACTTTATGACTTTGTTCCTCAGTGTCTCGGGAATAATGACCCTACTTCCCCACAAAAGGCATCCCTTGTGGGCAGATAACTCATGCCTCCTATTGAAGTAAGCCTGGAATTCCGGGCCTGGACCCTTTTCTTGCCACCCCGTGACTACCCAAGACTGAACTCTGGTCAGGATTCTGTCTGCTGTTGTTTGAGTGGCTATGTCTTTTGCCTGTAAGGGGCACTCAGGTAGGTCCTGGATGGTCAGTATTTGGGCTGCAGGCGCCGGATCAGGTTCTGAATTTGCTAGGGGTAACCTGCTTAACCCGTCTGTGTGGCCCACCTGGTTTGTGAACCAGTTTGTAAGTGTATGCAGATAGGAATATGGACCACCTGAGCATCCTAGGTGACAGAATTTGAGGGGTTTGTTTGTCTGTTGTGAACAACCCCAATAAAGGCTTATGATCCGTGAATATGGTGAAATCCCTGCCATAGAGGTAGTCATGGAATTTTTTGACCCCGGCCACTATAGCCAGGGCTTCCTTGTCAATCTGGGCGTAATTCCTTTCTGCCCCTGACAATGTACGGGAGTAGTATGCAATGGGCACCTGTTCCCCGTTCTCTTCTAAGTGGCTCAGTACTGCGCCCACTCCATAGGGAGATGCATCACAAGCGATGCAAATGGGCTTTGACTCTATTTATTTATTTATTTATTTTATTATATTTATATAATAAATGAAATGGGTGACAGTGGAATTTGTTGTTGTTGTTAGTTGCGAAGTCGTGTCCGACCCATCGCGACCCTATGGACAATGTTCCTCCAGGCCTTCCTGTCCTCTACCATCTTCTGGAGACCATCTAGGCTCACACCTACTGCTTCAGTGACTCCATCCAGCCACCTCATTCTCTGTCGTCCCCTTCTTCTATTGCCCTCAATCTTTCCCAGCATTAGGCTCTTCTCCAGTGAGTCCTTCCTTCTCATTAGGTGGCCAAAGTATTTGAGTTTTAGCTTCAGGATCTGGCCTTCTAAAGAGCAGTCAGGGTTGATCTCCTCTAGGACTGACCGGTTTGATCGCGTTGCAGTCCAAGGGACTCGCAGGAGTCTTCTCCAGCACCACAGTTCAAAGGCCTCAATTCTTTGGCGCTCAGCCTTTCTTATGGTCCAACTTTCACTGCCATACATTGCAACTGGGAAGACCATAGCCTTGACTATACGCACTTTTGTTGACAGGGTGATGTCTCTGCTTTTTAGTGTGCTGTCTAGATTTGCCATGGCTTTCCTCCCAAGGAGCAAGCGTCTTTTAATTTCTTGGCTACAGTCCCCATCTGCAGTGATCTTGGAGCCCAGGAAAATAAAATCTGTCACTACCTCCATTTCTTCCCCATCTATTTGCCAGGAATTGAGAGGGCCAGATGCCATGATCTTGGTTTTCTTAATGTTTAGTTTCAACCCAAGTTTTGCACTCTCCTTCTTCACCTGCAACAAGAGGCTCTTTAGTTCTTCTTCACTTTCTGCCATTAGAGTGGTATCATCTGCATATCTTAGGTTGTTGATGTTTCTTCCGGCAATCTTAATTCCAACTTTTGATTCATCTAGCCCTGCCTTTCTCATGATGTGCTCTGCATATAAGTTAAATGGGCAAGGCGACAGTATACAGCCTTGCCGGACTCCTTTCCCAATTTTGAACCAATCAGTGGTTCCGTGTCCAGTTCTCACTGTTGCTTCTTGGCCCGCATATAGATTTCTCAAGAGACAAATAAGATGGTCTGGTATGCCCATCTCTTTAAGGACTTGCCAGAGTTTGTTATGATCCACACAATCAAAGGCTTTAGCATAGTCAATGAAACAGAAGTAGATGTTTTTCTGGAACTCTCTAGCTTTCTCCATGATCCAGCGTATGTTGGCAATTTGATCTCTAGTTCCTCTGCCTCTTCGAAATCCTGCCTGTACTTCTGGTAGTTCTCGATCCACATACTGCTCGAGTCTAGCTTGTAGAATTTTAAGCATAACTTTACTAGCATGAGAAATGAGTGCAATGGTGCGATAGTTTGAACATTCTTTGGCACTGCCTTTCTTTGGAATTGGAATGTAAACTGATCTTTTCCAATCCTGTGGCCACTGTTGAGTTTTCCAAATTTGCTGGAAAATTGAGTGTAGCACTTTTACTGCATCGTCTTTTAAGATTTTGAATAGCTCAGCTGGAATACTGTCACCTCCACTAGCTTTGTTGTTGCTCAGCTTTTCTAAGGCCCACTTCACTTCACATTCTAGGATGTCTGGCTCAAGGTCAGTGACCACCTCATTGTGATTATCAGGGACATTAAGCTCATTCTTGTATAGTTCTTCTGTGTAATTTTGCCACCTCTTCTTAATCTCTTCTGCCTCTGTTAGGTCCCTGCCATTTTGGTCCTTTATCATGCCCATTTTTGCGTGAAACGTTCCCTTCATCTCTCCAATTTTCTTGAAAAGATCTCTGGTCCTCCCTATTCTATTGTTTTTTTCTATTTCTTTGCATTGTTCATTTAAGAAGGCATTCTTATCTCTTCTAGCTATTCTTTGGAATTCTGCATTTAATTGGGCGTATCTTTCTTTTTCTCCCTTGCCTTTCGCTTCCCTCCTTTCCTCAGCTATTTGCAAAGCTTCCTCAGACAGCCATTTTGCTTTCTTGCATTTCTTTTTCTTTGGGATGGTTTTGGTTGCTACCTGTTGTACAATGTTGCGAACCTCTGTCCATAGTTCTTCAGGCACTCTGTCTATCAGATCTAATTCCTTAAATCTATTTGTCACCTCTACTGTATATTCAACAGGGATATGATTTAATTCATACCTGACTGGCCTAGCGCTTTTCCCTACTTTCTTTAATTTAAGCCTAAACTTTGCAACAAGAAGCTCATGGTCTGAGCCACAGTCAGCTCCTGGTCTTGTTTTTACTGATTGTATAGAGCTTCTCCATCTTTGGCTGCAGAGCATATAGTCAATCTGATTTCTGTGTTGACCGTCTGGTGATGTCCATGTGTAAAGCCGTCTCTTGGGTTGTTGGAAAAGAGTGTTTGCTATGACCATCGTATTCTCTTGACAAAATTCTATCAGCCTGTGCCCTGCTTCATTTTGTACTCCAAGGCCAAACTTGCCTGTTATTCCCGTTATCTTTTGGCTTCCTACTTTAGCATTCCAATCCCCCATGATGATAAGGACATCATTTTTGGGTGTTAGTTCTATAAGGTGCTGTAGGGCTTCATAGAACCGGTCAATTTCATCCTCTTCAGCACTGGTGGTTGGGGCATAGACTTGGACTACTGTGATATTGAATGGTTTGCCTTGGATTCGAACTGAGATCATTCTGTCATTTTGAGGATTGTATCCCAGTATTGCTTTTCCTATTTTTTTATTGACTATGAAGGCTACTCCATTTCTTCTGAGGGATTCTTGCCCGCAGTAGTATACCTGATGGTCATCTGAATTAAATTCACCCATTCCTGTCCATTTTAGTTCGCTGATACCTAAGATGTCAATGTTTAGTCTTGTCATCTCTTGTTTGACCACGTCCAGCTTTCCTTGATTCATGGATCTTACATTCCAGGTTCCTATGGAGAAAAAATCTTTACAGCATCGGACTTTCCTTTCACCACCAGACATATCCACAGCTGAGCGTCCTTTCGGCTTTGGCCCAGTCGCTTCATTCTTTCTGGCGCTACTAGTACTAGTCCTCTGCTCTTCCCCAGTAGCTTATTGGACGCCTTCCGACCTGAGGGGCTCATCTTCCAGCGTCATATCGCTTTGCCTTTTAGTACTGTCCATAGGGTTTTCATGGCAAAGATACTGGAGTGGGTTGCCATTTCCTTCTCCAGTGGATCACGTTTTGTCAGAACTCTCTGCTATGACCTTTCCGTCTTGGGTGGCCCTGCACGGCATAGCTCATAGCTTCATTGAATTACGCAAGCCCCTTCGCCACGACAAGGCAGTAATCCATGAAGGGGGACAGTGGAATTATTAGACAGTAATTCCTTTAGGTTTTTAAAACTTTTGTCGTGGACCTTGGTCCAGTTCCATGCAGCTTGCTTGTCTAGGAGCCTGTGCAGAGGCTCAGCTATGGCTGCTTTGTGTGGGAGGCTCAGGCCAGACCAAATTGCTCGTGAAGCCTACAATGAGCCTGCAAGAGGTTCTGGATGAGGTCCTGGCATACGAGGTGGCCTGTCGCATGGCCGCTATAAAGTCGGCCGTCGGTTCGCCAGGTAACTGGATCCGCTGGATGAACCAGAAGTGCCAGAACATTTCAGACCTCCGTGGCATGAAGTGCCTGTTTAGTTTGGCCGTGAGATCGCTGTAGGGAACGGTTCCGATAGCTGTCGGTGAGCACAACCCGATGGCTATATCGTAAACGGCAGGCCCGCTGATGCACAGCAGGGCCACCACTTTCAAGTGGTCTTCAGTGATCCGGTTGACGAGCAGGTATCCTTCAACCTGGCCCAGATGCGATTCCCAGCGTTCGGGATGGCTGACGTCGAATTCGCTGATCTGTCCGAGTTTTGCCATGCTGTGTCCGGTCCTGTGGATGCTGCTTCGGAAGCCCCACAACTTCTGGAAGCAAGTCATTCCATTGGTTTATTGTTCTGACTATCAGGAAATTTCTCCTTAGTTCCAGGTTGCTTCTCTCCTTGGTAAGTTTCCATCCATTGTTTCTTGTTCTGCCTTCAAGTGCTTTGGAGAATAGATTGACCCCCTTTTCTTTGTGGCAACTCCTGAGATATTGGAACACTGCTATCATGTCACCTCTTCATTAAACTAGACCAGGGGTCGGCAACCTGAAAAAGCAAAAGAGCCACTGGGAACCGGTTCCATCAGACATAAAAAAAAGTGGGAGCCGTGCGCGTGCATCCACGCACGCGCATGCGCATAAAACAAAATGTTTTGCGCATGTGCAAAACATTTTGTTTTTTGTGCATGCGTGTGCGTGGATACACGCGCACGGCTCCCACTTTTTTTTATGTGGACGCATCTGCACGCCAGCGGCGACGGGTCTCCGTGGTGACGGGCACTGGGTTGTGGTGCCGCCTTCAGCCTGGGTGCCGCCGGAGCCACCCCCGGGACCTCCAAACTGCCGCCCGAACACCCGTTTGGAGACCTGCTGGTGCCGGTTTAGAAAGCTGTTGCGTGCCGCGGCAGCTTTCTAAACCGGCACCAGCAGGTCTCCAAACCGCACCTCCGCCCGAACACCAGCAGGTCTCCAAACGGGTGTTCGGGCGGAGGTGCGCGCACACCTCTCCAAACCTTTGGAGAGGTGCGCGCGCACCTCCGCCCAAACACCCATTTGGAGACCTGCTGGTGCTGGTTTAGAAAGCTGCTGCGAGCCGCGGCAGCTTTCCAAACCGGCACCAGCAGGTCTCCAAACGGGTACCGCCGCTGCCCGTTCCGAGAGGTGCGCGCGCAGCTCCAAACCTTTGGAGTGGTGCGTGCGCACCTCCTCCCATTCGGAGTGGTGCATGCGCACCTCCTCCCATTCGGAGTGGTGCGCGCGCACCTCTGCCCGTTCGGAGAGGTGTGCGCGCAACGGGCGACTGGGAGCCGCAGGAGACGGCTCAAACAGCCGCATGCGGCTCCGGAGCCGTGGGTTGCCGACCCGTGAACTAGACATACCCAATACCTGCAACCATTCTTCATATCTTTTAGCCTTCAGTCCCCTAATCATCTTTGTTGCTGTTCTCTGCACTTTTTTTAGAGTCTCAACACCTGTTATTGTCAACTGTCTGGCTAGTGAATTCAACATTGAAGACACTTTATGGCTTTGAGGTGCCATAAAAGATAAACTTTATTGAATACGCATCTCAGTACTGAAGAAGCAAAATCAACTCTTAAGTTTTCTGTGCAAAAATCTGGTTAGTTAACAATAGCTTTTGATAACTTCTACCCATCAAGTGTTCACATTGCCCAATCACATTTCTTTGGGTTGTTATGAGAGCGGTCCATTTCTTTTGTGACCTTGGTTCTCACAATCTATAGATGGCTTCTTAAAAATCCTGTTTCTTTCCCAAGCTTCCTCTCCCCCCTGTTTCTATGGCAAGTTGAGTAGTGACAGAGGTTAACAAGTATCTTAGCAATTCAGTCTTGACATGCTGGTCCCCTGGAAAAAAAAGCATAGGGAAATGATAAGTACAGTTATCCAACCATTCACTCATCTTCCTTTTGGATGTTGCGGGTATTTCTCATGAAACTTTCATATTAATCGATCAGCCTTAACATCTTGGGCTCTCACCCACCCAGCATTAGCTAAGGCAACCTAAAACACTCAAAGAGCCACTTGGACCTGTTTCCCACTGAAAAGACTGGGAGCCGTAAAACCCTTTTGACATCTAAAATGAAGATAACACTGTATATATTGTTTTTTACCTTTATGCTATGTATTAAAAAAACTATAGTGTGCTGCATTTATGAAATCAATGAACTGCTACAAAGAAAAACTTTTTTTATTTCCGCATGTAACAAAAGCATTTTGAACTCCAAAAAAAAAAGACGCAGGGTCAAAGGTTACTTTTAAATAAAACACTCAAATGTCTATTTGTGTCCTCCTTGTATTTATGAAATAAAAAGTCAATGCAAACTACAAAAGCTACAAACAGAAAAATAGAAAAGAAAAAAATTACCGGGGGGGGGGGGAAAGAAAAAGATAGAAGAGGGGAAAAAAACCCTTTCTCCTTCATCCCAACAAGTAAAAACAATTTTAGTAGCTTATCTACCATCTTTAAATACAGCATAATTATCCCCATAACTCACCTCTTAATTAAAAAAAACATCAAAATATTTCATTAAATGTTCTTTACTAAAAGTCCAGTAAGGACAACCACATATATTCATGTTCTCTCTCTCCCTCTCCCTCTCTCTCCCTCCCTCTCTTTCTGCCCTTGGTCTGCCAGTCCTCTTCCCCCACTCTGTATTTGTGTTGTGGTTTTATGACTTTGAGGTGTCATAAAAAATAAACTTTATTGAATACACATCTTGGTACTGAAGAAGCAAAATCAACTCTAAGTGGTTTGTAAGTGTATGCAGATAGGAATATGGACCACCTGAGCATCCTAGGTGACAGAATTTGAGGGCGCCAGACCTTTGGAACCGCTTACCAGTTGAGCTCCGGATGGCCCCCGACCTTTGCTCCTTCCGGCGTGATCTCAAAACATTCTTTTTCGAACAAGCTGGCCTGGTCTGACGGGATGGGGTTGGGTTTTTAAAACTAGTTTTAACTTGAATATGTATTGATTTTATGGGCATGATGTTTAATGGCTTTTTAATTTTTGTATTCGACTTTTATTGTGTATTGCCCTGTTCACCGCCCTGAGTCCTTCGGGAGAAGGGCGGTATAGAAATTAAATTATTAAATTAAAATTAAATTAAATTACCCGTGTGTTAATCTGGTTAGCTAACAATAGCTTTCCATAACAGCTACCCACCAAGTGTTCACATTGCCCAATCACACTTTTTTTATGAGAACAGTCCATTTCTCCATCAGACACCTGCTTTTCTGACCTTGGTTCTCTTGATCTGTAGATGGTGTCTTAAAAATCCTGTTTCTTTCCCAAACTTCCCCTCCCCCCCCCCGATTCTGTGGCAAGTTGAATAGCGACAGAGATTAGCTAGCAATTTAGCAATTCCAGGAATTGATAATTATATATCATGGTGACTGAAACTGGATACAATATTTCAAGTGTGGTCTTAACAGTGCATTATAAAGTGGTATTAACACTTCATATGATCTTTTTTTTATTGAAAAGTTTTACAATACATTTTATCTTTAACAAAACAAAACCCCTCCCAACCCCCTCCCCTCCCACCCCCTTCCCACTCCCCAACCCTCCCCAGCCCCTCCCTCCCTTCCCCCTCCCCCCTCCCCGACTTCCCAGAGCTAAGTACAGGGTATAAGAATACAAACAATCATAATCTACCTTATGCAAACAATCATAAACTATTAAAACTATCGCACTTTAACTCATATAGATTAACTCCAAACAGTATAAATATCACATCAATAATTATTCAAGTGCTGGATAATACTTTTTAGTCCCATATTTACTCCGTAGTAACTCTCTGTTGCAAATAGTCTTTCAGGTACACTAAAGTCTTTGCCATATCCTCGAAATTGAAAACTTTACAGTCCATTCTTCTATAATTAGTAGTTCTTCCTTTTTACTAAAAGTCTTACTGCCATAGTTAACTTCAACATCCACTTGATATCCACAACAATAGTGTCAATAAAAAATACCCAATAAAAACAATTACAGACAAAACCAATTTTACCTTAATCATTAAAAACCAATTTTCTATTCTTCTTTCCAGCTGGGCTGTAAATTTCCATACTAAAACCAAGTTTATGCAATCTTTCCTTCTCTTAATATATTATACAGCTTCAAGTACCATACATTACTTTCCAAACTTAAATTTTTTTATATATAATCACATCATTTTTATATTTTCTATTACGTGTTTCATTATTGCCCATAAAAATAGCTTACAAGTTAGCTTTCATCTATAGTTTTTCCCAAACTTGCAACAGAGCATATCACAAAGTATATACCTTAAACACATTATCCACCTTCTTATCACACAATAGATATACATACCAACCAAATAGCAAATCATAACCTTCAAAATTTCAGTAAGCACTACTACAATTCTTCCCAATTAAGTTTTCGTAATTATCTTAAAATTAAAACAACATAAAATATTACAAAACATAATTATTTTATATAACTCTACATTTGAGGGTGAAAAATATATCCCCAAATTCCCGTTTACTCTTCTAAAACCACCCTTTATAATCCTTATTGCATTATTATCTCCTTCAGTTCTGCAACTAAATCTTCAGGCTTGTCTCGTTCGTCTAGAAGCAGCACGCCTCTTCCAATTTCTGGCCTCCTCCAGTGACACTGAAATTTGATCCACTCCTGTAACTTTCTCATCGGTCTGCATTGTTCCTTCAGCACCTTGTAGATTCTCTCTGTGTCGTTGAGACTCTCTCTCACCTTTCTTCTTTGTAGATACCAAAAGTGGTATGGGGGCTGCTTTTAAAACATTACTGTAAAAATCACGTGCCTGAATCACCGTAGTAAGACGATGCCTCATACCTTCATAGGTCACCACCATACCCACTGGTATCTCCCATCTAAACTTGATATCACGTCGTCTCAATTCTTGTGTCAAAAAAGCAAATTCCTTCCTTTTTCTTAAAATTCTTGGAGGGATCTCTTTTAAAATCAAGACTTTTTGCTCAGCAATTACAAATTCAATGTTGTAGGAGGCTTGAATAACTTCATTTCTAATCACTCTCTTTGTAAAATAAACCACCACATCTCTGGGTAATTTCCTTTGTCTTGCAATCCACGAATTAACACGGAAAATTTTATCTATATCTTCCATTATTTCATCTGCTGGTCGCCCCAGCACCCCTTCCAGAGCCTCAGAAACTATTTTCTTCAAATTTTCTTTAGGATTTTCTTTTAAGCCTCTAATCCTTACAGCAAACTCCATCTGATAATACTGTACCGAAGTCAAATCACAATCAATTTTCTCTACCACATTTTCAGTTTCTGTCATTTTTACTTCCAGTCTAGTATCATTTTGACTGAGATCTTCCACTCTTTCATCCAAATTCTCAATACATGTAGCCATGCCTTGAAATGCAGATAAAATGTCTACTCTTATTTCTGTTAGTTTCTCTGTAATCTTTTCATCCATAACCTCAGCTAGTTTTTCTGTTAACTTCTCCTCCAACTTTTTATCCATTATCTCAGCAAATTGTTGCAATTGCTTTTCCATAATCTCTTGCAGCACATTCTGCAAATCTTTAACTGTAAGGGCTGATGCAAATACGGGTGCAGGGTGCAATAAGGCTTGCAACAAAGACTGCTGCACCAGAGCAGGAACTTTAGAAGATATAGCCACCATTTTCACCCACTATTGTTTGCTACGCACTTCCACTTTCAAGCTCAGCAAAGTCCATTGAGTTAAAGATCAAAAGACCATCTTCACCTAAATCTCCTGTATCGCTCTGCCTGCGTCCTCGTTCTCCAAAGTTCTTTCTTGCTAGCAGGGATGGTTGCAGACGCCCTGTTCTGCTCCAAAACGTCCGGAGCAGAAGCGCCTCGCAGTCTGGAGCATGCCCAGGCTTCAGGGGGGCTCAATCCTTCAGCCGCCAAAACTTTAAGTTCTGGCAGCCCCGGAGAGCTCTACCCCTACCTGGGCGCTCGCCCCCTCCTCTTCTCCCGAGGAGGGGGCTTCCGAGCCGCCGAAACAGCTGATCGGCGCTGTTTTCGGCGGCTCTATGGAGCCGCGAGGCTGACAGCCTAGGAATGGCTGCCTCCGGCGACGCCTTGCCATCTGGAAGTCAACACTTCATATGATCTTGATTCCATCCCTCTATTAATATAGCCATATAGGGTTTTAAAGGTGATAACCAGCACCTTGAATTGTACCCCGAAGCAAATTGACAGCCAATGCAGCTCCTGCAGAAGAGGTAACACACCTGAGCCTGCACAAAACCATGCCGGCTGCAGCATTCTGGACCAATTGGAGCCTCTGGGTACTTTTCAAGGCACCCCCATGTAGAGTGCATTACAGTAGTCAAGACGGGAGATAACTAGGATGTTAAAGGAATGTTAAAGCTGTTCCCATTAAAACATTCCTCCTTAAACTTGTATTCTGCAGATGAATTCCAGGAATTCAACATCTTGGAGTACCAATACAACTGGAGATGCTTGGTTGGAAAAGACTGCACTAACCCCTTGCAATAAAAGCAAACACAATTTTATTTCAACATACCGTATATACTTGAGTATAAGCCGAATTTTTCAGCCCACTTTTTGGGCTGAAAAACTCCACTTCGGCTTATACTCCAGTCAACAAAAAAAAAGAACTGTCCCTTCGTTCGGAACAGGCTGCTGAGAGAAGCTGCCTCGCCTGCTGCGCCCCCAACAACCGCCGCTGCCGCTTTCCCCCCCATCGCTCACCCGCTGCCCCCGAAAATGCCGCTGCCGCTTTTCCCCCCCCCATCGCTCACCCGCTGCCCCCGAAAATGCCGCTGCCGCTTTTCCCCCCCATCGCTCACCCGCTGCCCCCGAAAATGCTGCTGCCGCTTTTCCCCCATCGCTCACCCGCTGCCCCCGAAAATGCCGCTGCCGCTTTTCCCCCCCCATCGCTGACCCGCTGCCCCCGAAAATGCCGCTGCCGCTTTTCCCCCCCCATCGCTGACCCGCTGCCCCCGAAAATGCCGCTGCCGCTTTTCCCCCCCATCGCTCACCCGCTGCCCCCGAAAATGCCGCTGCCGCTTTTCCCCCCCCATCGCTCACCCGCTGCCCCCGAAAATGCTGCTGCCGCTTTTCCCCCCCCATCGCTCACCCGCTGCCCCCGAAAATGCCGCTGCCGCTTTTCCCCCCCATCGCTCACCCGTGCCGCCTCGAAAATGCCGCTGCCGCTTTTCCCCCCCCATCGCTCACCCGTGCTTTCCCCCCCCATCGCTCACCCGTGCTTTCTCTCCCCATCGCTCACCCGTGCTTTCTCTCCCCATCGCTCACCCGTGCTTTCTCTCCCCATCGCTCACCCGTGCTTTCTCTCCCCATCGCTCACCCGTGCTTTCTCTCCCCATCGCTCACCCGTGCTTTCCCCCCCATCGCTCACCCGTGCTTTCCCCCCCATCGCTCACCCGTGCTTTCTCTCCCCATCGCTCACCCGTGCTTTCCCCCCCCATCGCTCACCCGTGCTTTCTCTCCCCATCGCTCACCCGTGCTTTCTCTCCCCATCGCTCACCCGTGCTTTCCCCCCCATCGCTCACCCGTGCTTTCCCCCCCCATCGCTCACCCGTGCTTTCTCTCCCCATCGCTCACCCGTGCTTTCCCCCCATCGCTCACCCGTGCTTTCCCCCCCATCGCTCACCCATGCTTTCTCTCCCCATCGCTCACCCGTGCTTTCTCTCCCCATCGCTCACCCGTGCTTTCTCTCCCCATCGCTCACCCGTGCTCTCTCCCCATCGCTCACCCGTGCTTTCTCTCCCCATCGCTCACCCGTGCTTTCCCCCCCCATCGCTCACCCGTGCTTTCCCCCCCATCGCTCACCCATGCTTTCTCTCCCCATCGCTCACCCGTGCTTTCTCTCCCCATCGCTCACCCGTGCTTTCTCTCCCCATCGCTCACCCGTGCTTTCTCTCCCCATCGCTCACCCGTGCTTTCCCCCCCCATCGCTCACCCGTGCTTTCCCCCCCATCGCTCACCCGTGCTTTCTCTCCCCATCGCTCACCCGTGCTTTCTCTCCCCATCGCTCACCCGTGCTTTCTCTCCCCATCGCTCACCCGTGCTTTCTCTCCCCATCGCTCACCCGTGCTTTCCCCCCCCATCGCTCACCCGTGCTTTCCCCCCCATCGCTCACCCATGCTTTCTCTCCCCATCGCTCACCCGTGCTTTCTCTCCCCATCGCTCACCCGTGCTTTCCCTCCCCATCGCTCACCCGTGCTTTCCCCCCCCATCGCTCACCCGTGCTTTCCCCCCCATCGCTCACCCGTGCTTTCTCTCCCCATCGCTCACCCGTGCTTTCTCTCCCCATCGCTCACCCGTGCCGCCCCGAAAATGCCGCTGCCGCTCGCCCGCTTCCTCGCTTCCTCGCCCGGGGACCAGCACCAGCCAGCCAGCCCGCCGGCGAGAAGCCCGGCCCGGAGGTGAGGGGAGGGAGCGGAGTCGCTCACCCGTGCTTTCTCTCCCCATCGCTCACCCGTGCTTTCTCTCCCCATCAAAGATCCTTGGAAGTAATGGTTGGAAAAGTTTGCAAGTCTTTGGGAAAGTTCAAGAAGTGAAAGGAATACCCTCCTCTTGAAAGACCAGATAAGGCAGACAGGGAGATGAAGAGTTCAACTGAGTTTCCTCTTTTGTTCAGGCATCTGCACCCGCTGCTTTTAAACTCGCCGGGCGCTGCAACGGCACCCGTTTTCCCCGGCGAGTTTTCCCTACCTGGCCCCTGCAGAATCGCGGCGGCGCCCCCGGAGAAGCCTACCCCGAGGCTGCGGCCGATTTTTCCTTCTCCAGGACTCTGCCGCCCAGAGCGTTGTTTCTCCCCCTCGTGCTTGCGTGGGATGAGGCGAGAAACTAACAGCCTGCGTCCGTCTCTCTTTATGTATATTTCTGTATATATCTTATCTCGGGATCTAGACCTTTCGAAGGAGAAGGGGTGGCTGGAGTTCGTGAGTTGCTGTGGGACCCAAGGGTTGGGGGAAGAGAGATGGGAGGGAAAAGGGGAGAAACCTGCCGCTGGCTAGTTCTTTGTCTGATCGGGGAGCCTGAACAAAAGAGGAAACTCGGTTGAACTCTTCATCTCCCTGTCTGCCTTATCTGGCTTTTTGAAACGCACCACCGGCTGCTCCGTCCAGAAGCCCAGATTCGGGAGGGCTGCTTGGCTTCCACTTGAGCCCATCTATGTCCGCGGGCCCCCCCCCCACTACCCCTAGACCTCCGCCGCCGGCGGAGGCTGGATCCGCGCTCCGCAGCGGCAGGGCGCGGATCCAGCCAGCGGCAGAGGCTTGTGGAGCACGGATCCAGCCTCCGCCGGCATGCAGGCAAATCCTGCTAAAGGGCTTTCCCCCCCCACTGGATCCGCGCTCCGCAAGCCTCTGCCGGTGGCAGGGCGCGGATCCAGCCGGCGGCAGAGGCTTGTGGAGCACGGATCCAGCCTCCGCCAGCATGCAGGCAAATCCTGCTAAAGGGCTTTTCCCCCCCACTGGATCCGCGCTCCGCAAGCCTCTGCCGGCGGCAGGGCGCGGATCCAGCCGGCGGCAGAGGCTTGCGGAGCGCGGATCCAGCCGCCGGCGACAGAGGCCTGCCTGCTTCTTTCCGCTGCGGAACGAAGCAGCCTGCCTGCTTCTTTCCGCAGCGGAAAGAAGCAGGCAGGCAGGGCGCGGAGGTCCGGAGACCTGCCGACGTTTGGGGAGGTTTGGGGAGGTGCGCGCGCACCTCCCCAAACCTCCCCAAACTTCGGCAGGTCTCCGGACGGCGACGGCTTGGGAGAGGTGTGCGCGATCCTGGAAGCACCGAAGCCTCGGCCGCGCGCAAGTCCTCGGTAAGCTCCGGGCGGTCACTTGCTTCGCGTCTCCTGAGGGAAGGGGGGGCGACTGGAGCGGGCGTGTTTCCTCGCCTGCTGGGCGCCGCGATTTGCCCGGGGAACGCGCGGGCCCCAAATGGCAGCGTGGAGCGAGGAAGCGGACAGCCAGGGCTTCCCCGAGAGCCGCGGCCACACAGGGTATTCCTGTGTATTCAGGCTTGCAAAATGGCGGATCGAGCCTCTGCTGGCGGCGGAGGCTTGCAGAACGGCGGATCGGCTTATACTCGAGTCAACAACTTTTCCCAGTTTTGGGGGGTGAAATTGGGGGTCTCGGCTTATACTCGAGTCGGCTTATACTCAAGTATATACGGTAATCATTATCTGACTGATTGCCTGGCAGGTTTACTAACTGATGCCATGTAAGGATTAATGCTGCCTGTCCAACTTTAATAAAAATCCATGATCCAAATATACTGCTGGTGTTCCTGCTTGCAGGCATGCCTTTTTTGGTTCTTCCTCATAAGCACAGAGTTGCTGATGTTGCTGAATTTTGTGTAGGACCTACCAGGATTGTGATGGGCAGGTGGTTCACAAAAAGAGGTGATAAAACCTGTTCTGGGAAAAACCACAGGAGAACCGAAGTTGTAGGTAGCAGGAAAGCTGGTGTGAAGCCACTGCGGGCTTGCCACTAACTGGGAGGGGGGAGGGGTCATGGCGGTGGCTGGAGGCAGCGGCTGGAGGCAGTGGCAGCGACAGCCCTCCCACCTGTACTTGTATGATGACTGGGGGATGTTTGGAGCACAGCTGGGAGGTGATTATGGTTGGACAGCTGGGAGCTGGCTGCTGCCAGGCCATCATACCAGAGAATGGCTGCTGGTCGAACTTCTGGGTTTGCCTGCCCCCACCCACCTAACCAGCATCCAGAATGACGATCGTGAGCAACCAACTCACAGCAGCAGTCCTCTGCCCTCAGCGGAGTGCCGAACAGATGATCAGCACAGAGAAATTTTATTTTTATTTTTTTTATTTTAATTCCATTTATATCCCGCCCTTCTCCAAACCAGTCCTCGCCCTGCTGCCTTGCTGCCATGGACTAGAGCCCAAACCAGGCTGATTGCTGAGGGCAGAGGACTGCTGTTGTGAGCTGGGTGCTCACGATCGTCATTCTGGATGCTGGTTATATGGGTGGGGGCGGGCCTGGTGGGATCTGTCTATTTAGTGCACTGGGAGGTAGTTGCTCCCAGCGCTTTGTTTGCATTTCCTTTGAGCTCGCAAGCCAGATTGTACCTAAATAAACCAGGTTTACTTTGAACCCAAAATCCTGTTTTCTGTTGGGCTCAGGTCTGTGGTTGGGACCTCTGACAGAAAGTTAGCGCTCCGTTCTTTCCTGTCCCTATCTGTATCCCCTGGTGTTTCCTGACTGTGATCCGAACAGGTACAGGGGGATGGTTGAGGGCATAGAGGCGATGGTGGACATAGGAGAGGTGGGAGAGCCAGCTGTGGCTGGGAGGCTGTGGACAGCGACATGCTGCCGGTGGTATTTTTTTTTTTAAGTTTAATCCCATTTATATCCCGCCCTTCTCCAAAGACTCAGGGCGGCTTACAATTTAAAGCACAAATCAATGTGCTTAGCAATTGCCTTCATTCTATGTATATGCCTGCTTATTAGGGCTTTCGCCCCCCCCCAAGTGGCATTATTACAAAGTCAGCTTATTGCCCCCAACAATCTGGGTCCTCATTTTACCTACCTCGGAAGGATGGAAGGCTGAGTCAACCTTGAGCCTGGTGGGATGCAAACCTGCACTAATTGCAGGCAGCTGGTGTTACTTAAGGAGGCATTAGCCCACTGCTCCACCAAGGCTCTTATGGCTGAAGGTATATGAGGCCAGGTCAGAAGAGCCAGCTATCGATGCACGGTCGGGCCCTGAGACGGTGCAGGAGGCAGGAGCCTCAGGAGAGTGGTGGCATAGGTCAGCTGTGACTGGTCTTGCGGCCCACCAACCGCAAATGCCAGGTGTTCCGGGTCCCCTGCTGACAGAGTGGCAAGAAAGGCAATTAACCAATGAGGATGAAGGGGAGTGGAGCTATTCCATGGTGCTGTGACGCCACATGATGAATGTGCTGCAGGAGAGATTCGGAGAGACTGGGTTCCAGGATCCCCCTGCATGGCTGCATCGGGAGGCTGGAGCTGAGATGGCAGCCTGGCAATGAACAGGACCCCAGACATTGCAGACCTGGTTCCGGTTGGCTAGCCTGAAACTTAGATTGGACGCCGGTCCCAGTCGCATATCCAACGCTCTGCAGGTGTTGTTGTTGTTGTTAGTTGTGAAGTCGTGTCCGACCCATCGTGACCCTATGGACAATGTTCCTCCAGGCCTTCCTGTCCTCTACCATCTTCTGGAGTCCATCTAGGCTCACGCCTACTGCTTCAGTGACTCCATCCAGCCACCTCATTCTCTGTCGTCCCCTTCTTCTATTGCCCTCAATCTTTCCCAGCATTAGGCTCTTCTCCAGTGAGTCCTTCCTTCTCATTAGGTGGCCAAAGTATTTGAGTTTTAGCTTCAGGATCTGGCCTTCTAAAGAGCAGTCAGGGTTGATCTCCTCTAGGACTGACCGGTTTGATCGCCTTGCAGTCCAAGGAACTCGCAGGAGTCTTCTCCAGCACCATAGTTCAAAGGCTTCAATTCTTTGGCGCTCAGCCTTTCTTATGGTCCAGCTTTCACTGCCATACATTGCAACTGGGAAGACCATAGCCTTGACTATATGCACTTTTGTTGACAGGGTGATGTCTCTGCTTTTTAGTGTGCTGTCTAGATTTGCCATGGCTTTCCTCCCAAGGAGCAAGCGTCTTTTAATTTCTTGGCTACAGTCCCCATCTGCAGTGATCTTGGAGCCCAGGAAAATAAAATCTGTCACTACCTTCATTTCTTCCCCATCTATTTGCCAGGAATTGAGAGGGCCAGATGCCATGATCTTGGTTTTCTTAATGTTTAGTTTCAACCCAAGTTTTGCACTCTCCTTCTTCACCCGCAACAAGAGGCTCTTTAGTTCTTCTTCACTTTCTGCCATTAGAGTGGTATCATCTGCATATCTTAGGTTGTTGATGTTTCTTCCAGCAATCTTAATTCCAACTTTTGATTCATCTAGCCCTGCCTTTCTCATGATGTGCTCTGCATATAAGTTAAATAGGCAAGGCGACAGTATACAGCCTTGCCGGACTCCTTTCCCAATTTTGAACCAATCAGTGGTTCCGTGTCCAGTTCTCACTGTTGCTTCTTGGCCCGCATATAGATTTCTCAAGAGACAAATAAGATGGTCTGGTATGCCTATCTCTTTAAGGACTTGCTAGAGTGCCGCATAACAGAGTGAGCGCCTGTTACTCGTCCCAGCTTCTGCCAACCTAGCAGTTCGAAAGCACGTAAAAATGCAAGTAGAAAAATAGGGACCACTACGGTGGGAAGGTAACAGCGTTCCGTGCGCCTTTGGCGTCTAGTCATGCCGGCCACATGACCACGGAGATGTCCACGGACAAGCGCTGGCTCTTCGGCTTTGAAACGGAGATGAGCACCGGCCCCTAGAGTCGGAAACGACTAGCACGCATGTGCGGGGGAACCTTTACCTTTACCTTTTTTAGAGTTTGTTATGATCCACACAATCAAAGGCTTTAGCATAGTCAATGAAGCAGAAGTAGATGTTTTTCTGGAACTCTCTAGCTTTCTCCACGATCCAGCGTATGTTAGCAATTTGATCTCTGGTTCCTCTGCCTCTTCGAAATCCTGCCTGTACTTCTGGTAGTTCTCGATCCACATACTGCTGGAGTCTAGCTTGTAGAATTTTAAGCATAACTTTACTAGCATGAGAAATGAGTGCAATGGTGCGATCGTTTGAACATTCTTTGGCACTGCCTTTCTTTGGAATTGGAATGTAAACTGATCTTTTCCAATCCTGTGGCCACTGTTGAGTTTTCCAAATTTGCTGGCAAACTGAGTGTAGCACTTTTACTGCATCGTCTTTTAAGATTTTGAATAGCTCAGCTGGAATACTGTCACCTCCACTAGCTTTGTTGTTGCTCAGCTTTTCTAAGGCCCACTTCACATTCTAGGATGTCTGGCTCGAGGTCAGTGACCACCTCATTGTGATTATCAGGGTCGTTAAGCTCATTCTTGTATAGTTCTTCTGTGTAATTTTGCCACCTCTTCTTAATCTCTTCTGCCTCTGTTAGGTTCCTGCCATTTTGGTCCTTTATCATGCCCATTTTTGCATGAAACGTTCCTTTCATCTCTCCAATTTTCTTGCAGGTGAGAGCCCCCCAAACAGAGTGCATCCCTGGCTATCTCAGCAGGATGACCACAGACTGCATGAGAAGGAAGTTCAATGCTAGGTCCAAGTGGAGGCCTCACCAGGGGCCCGGTTCTGGCGGCTTGGTCATCAGCTTGGCGGGGTACCAGTGTCAGGGATCAGCGCCCTCAGCAGGCTAGTGATGCCCTGCAGGGTCCTGGATGGCCCATGGGGTTTTGGTCCTGGGGGCCCCTTGCAGTCCAAATGGCAGTACTTTGAACTGGTAGCAATCCAATGGGCAGTTGAATGTGACCACATTCCATTCATCTCCTTCCTTAATCCTAATGCGGTAATATGCTTCCCTCAGGTCTAGTTTAGTGAAAATCCTTCCTTTTGATAGGTGGGATAGCATATCCTTCATTAGGGGTAGTGGATACAGATTACATTCACTAATTGTGTTCAAATTTCTGTAATCTATACAACAGCGGAAAGAACCGTCCTTCTCCCTGAGCAGGACCGGGGTGACCACTTTGGGTTTGGCAGGCTCAATAAACCCTCTTTCTAGGTTTCTCTTTCCCACCGATGCTGACTCCTCTCTTTGGGTTGAGGGGGTGCTTTTGGCTTTTAAATTTCTAAGTTCCCCCTCTGGGAAGTTGAGTCCTGCTGTCCTCCAATTTCTCCCTGAGCAGAACCGGGGTGGCCACTTTGGGTCTGGCAGGCTCGATAAACGCTCTTTCTAGGTTTTTCTTTATGAATCTTTCCATTTCTGCCATTTTCCTTGGGCTCATGGCATACATCCTGGGTTTGAATTCTATAGCGCAGTCTGTGGGGCGGTGGGAGGGAAGCTCATCTGCCCGTTCCTCACTGAAAACCTCAGCAAGGTCCCTGTATTCCTCCGGTATCTCTGGTAACCCCTTCTCTTTCCCCACTGATGCTGTCTCCTCCCTCTGGGTTGGGGGGGATGCTTTGGGGTTTTAAGCTTTTCTGCTCCCCCTTTGGGAAGCTGAGTTTTGCTGTCCTCCAGTTTATCGCAGGGTTCCATTTCTTCAGCCATTCCAGTCCTAAAATCATTGGGCATTCCATGCCTGGGGCCCCTACAAACGTTATGTCTTCCTCATGAGACCCCAGGGATAGGTGAATTGGTAAAGTGGCTAGGGTAACTGGTCCCCCCCCTGCTATTGACCCATCTAATTGGCTAAAGGAGATTGGTTGTTTTAGTCTCCTCACTGGAATGCTGAGTCTTCCCACCACTTTTGGGCTGATAAGGCAGCGGATGCAACCAGAGTCTATTAGGGCTTTTATTTTGACGGCTTCAGGCATAGAGGAAGCTAATATAGTCACTGTCTTAAGAATGGGTGGAATGGATTCACTTACCAATGGTTCTCCCTCTGAGCTGTCTTCCGAGGTATCCACCGCCCCTGCAGTGTAGGCCGGAATCCAATCCCAGTTCTTGGCAGGGGTTGTGGACTCTACAGCCTCTGTCCCCTTCATGGAAGATTCTTTTGGGTTGCCTTGGGGCTTCCCTAGTTTCTTGGGGGGTGATGCCTCTGATTTACGCTGGGAGGTTTTTGAGCGGCATTTTGCAGCGTGGTGACCCTCTCTCCCGCATTTGAAACAGCCTGTTGATTTTTTAGCTGTGGACAGTGGGTTTTCCCTCTCGCGTGTTTGTTTGGTTGGCGGCCGGCCCCATGGTTTCCCCCGACGGTGCTTCTTCAGTAGGTCTATTTCCACTTCCTCTGCCAGGACATACCAGGCGTCGAGATGGTGTGGGTTTCCTCAAGGCAGGCAAGCATCATACAGGTCGTAGTTTAGACCGTCTTTGAAATGGCTAAGGAGGATATCTTCTGGCCAGTTCAGCTTGCTGGCAATGGCTCAGAATTCTTGGGTATATTCGGCCACCGCTCGCCTGCCCTGCCTGATTGCTTTGATTCTCTCCTGGGCCTTATGATCAGCCAAAGGATCCTTGAACCGCTGCCTCAAGGATGACATGAATCGGTTGAAATTGTTGAGTTCTGGGGTGTTGGAGTCATGTAGGTTCACCACCCAGTCTGCAGCCGGTCCGTCCAGGGCGAATTGCACAATATGGATGCGGGCTTTGTCACTGGGGATGTCCCATCCATACTCTTCCATATAGCTGAGGACTTGGGTTAGGAAAAACCCCAAGCGTGGTGGTTCCCCCTTGAATTTTGTTTCCAGAGGTGAAGGTCTTTGACTGGATCGTTGTCTACATCGCGGGCAGTATTGACCCTCATCCTGGACCCCGTCTGGGGTTCTGGGGGGGGGTACTACTGAGGCAGCAATTCCTGTTCCAGTGGACAGCCCCAGTGTTGCAGGTACAGGATCCCCTCTGTTGTCTCTCCAGTTGTGGTCCCAGGCACTGCTGCAGCTGCGGTGCTCAGCTTTCTCCTCTCTTAGTGAGCTATACCCTGGTCATATCATCTTCCTAACCCTGTAAAATTTAATAAAAACTCTTACTTAAAAAAAGGAGAAAAAAGATGTGACCCTACGCCTGTGTATGGATTTTTGCAGCATCAATGGGGTATGTGTAGAAAACATGTACCCCCTGCTGCTGATGAAAGACATGGCTCATCTGGCAAAGGGTAGGGTTTTTACCAAATTGGACTTATGGGAGCCATATTATAGGGTTTGTGTGAAACGGGGGAATGAGTGTTTAATTGCCCATTGGAGAGTTATCAATTTTGGGTGATGCCATTCGGGTAACAGGGAGCTGATTAATGAGGTGTTGCATGAGCATTTGTACCGTGGGGTTCTCATGTACCTGGACATCCTGATTTACACAACCAACATGGCGGAACACACTCAACTGGTCCGGCAGGTATTAGACAAACTACTGAAGGTGCACCTATACGTGAAGCTTTCCAAGTGTGAGTTTCACCATACCCGACTGGACTATCTCGTTGTTGTTGTTAGCTGCGAAGTCGTGTCCGACCCATCGCGACCCTATGGACAACATTCCTCCAGGCCTTCCTGTCCTCTACCATCTTCTGGAGTCCATTTAAGCTCACGCCTACTGCTTCAGTGACTCCATCCAGCCACCTCATTCTCTGTCGTCCCCTTCTTCTATTGCCCTCGATCTTTCCCAGCATTAGGCTCTTCTCCAGTGAGTCCTTCCTTCTCATTAGGTGGCCAAAGTATTGGAGTTTCAGCTTCAGGATCTGGCCTTCTAAAGAGCAGTCAGGATTGATCTCCTCTAGGACTGACCGGTTTGATCGCCTTGCAGTCCAAGGGACTCGCAGGAGTCTTCTCCAGCACCATAGTTCAAAGGCCTCAATTCTTTGGCGCTCAGCCTTTCTTATGGTCCAACTTTCACTGCCATACATTGCAACTGGGAAGACCATAGCCTTGACTATACGCACTTTTGTTGACAGGGTGATGTCTCTGCTTTTTAGTGTGCTGTCTAGATTTGCCATGGCTTTCCTCCCAAGGAGCAAGCGTCTTTTAATTTCTTGGCTACAGTCCCCATCTGCAGTGATCTTGGAGCCCAGGAAAATAAAATCTGTCACTACCTCCATTTCTTCCCCATCTATTTGCCAGGAATTGAGAGGGCCAGATGCCATGATCTTGGTTTTCTTAATGTTTAGTTTCAACCCAAGTTTTGCACTCTCCTTCTTCACCCGCAACAAGAGGCTCTTTAGTTCTTCTTCACTTTCTGCCATTAGAGTGGTATCATCTGCGTATCTTAGATTGTTGATATTTCTTCCGGCAATCTTAATTCCAATTTTTGATTCATCTAGCCCTGCCTTTCTCATGATGTGCTCTGCATATAAGTTAAATAGGCAGGGCGACAGTATACAGCCTTGCCGGACTCCTTTCCCAATTTTGAACCAATCAGTGGTTCCGTGTCCAGTTCTCACTGTTGCTTCTTGACCCGCATATAGGTTTCTCAAGAGACAAATAAGATGGTCTGGTACTCCCATCTCTTTAAGAACTTGCCACAGTTTGTTATGATCCACACAATCAAAGGCTTTAGCATAGTCAATGAAGCAGAAGTAGATGTTTTTCTGGAACTCCCTAGCTTTCTCCATGATCCAGCGTATGTTGGCAATTTGATCTCTAGTTCCTCTGCCTCTTCGAAATCCTGCCTGTACTTCTGGTAGTTCTCGATCTACATACTGCTGAAGTCTAGCTTGTAGGATTTTAAGCATGACTTTACTAGCATGAGAAATGAGTGCAATGGTGCGATAGTTTGAACATTCTTTGGCACTGCCTTTCTTTGGAATTGGAATGTAAACTGATCTTTTCCAATCCTGTGGCCACTGTTGAGTTTTCCAAATTTGCTGGCAAATTGAGTGTAGCACTTTTACTGCATTGTCTTTTAAGATTTTGAATAGCTCAGCTGGAATACTGTCACCTCCACTAGCTTTGTTGTTGCTCAGCTTTTCTAAGGCCCACTTCACTTCACATTCTAGGATGTCTGGCTCAAGGTCAGTGACCACCTCATTGTGATTATCTGGAACGTTAAGCTCATTCTTGTATAGTTCTTCTGTGTAATTTTGCCACCTCTTCGTAATCTCTTCTGCCTCTGTTAGGTCCCTGCCATTTTGGTCCTTTATCATGCCCATTTTTGCATTAAACGTCCCCTTCATCTCTCCAATTTTCTTGAAAAGATCTCTGGTCCTCCCTATTCTATTGTTTTCTTCTATTTCTTTGCACTGTTCATTTAAGAAGACATTCTTATCTCTTCTAGCTATTCTCTGGAATTCTGCATTCAATTGGGCGTATCTTTCTTTTTCTCCCTTGCCTTTCGCTTCCCTCCTTTCCTCAGCTATTTGCAAAGCTTCCTCAGACAGCCATTTTGCTTTCTTGCATTTCTTTTTCTTTGGGATGGTTTTGGTTGCTACCTGTTGTACAATGTTGCGAACCTCTGTCCATAGTTCTTCAGGCACTCTGTCTATCAGATCTAATTCCTTAAATCTATTTGTCACCTCTACTGTATATTCAACAGGGATATGATTTAATTCATACCTGACTGGCCTAGCGCTTTTCCCTACTTTCTTCAGTTTAAGCCTAAAGTTTGCAAGGAGAAGCTCATGGTCTGAGCCACAGTCAGCTCCTGGTCTTGTTTTTACTGACTGTATAGAGCTTCTCCATCTTTGGCTGCAGAGCATATAGTCAATCTGATTTCTGTGTTGACCGTCTGGTGATGTCCATGTGTAGAGCCGTCTCTTGGGTTGTTGGAAAAGAGTGTTTGCTATGACCATCGTATTCTCTTGACAAAATTCTATCAGCCTGTGCCCTGCTTCATTTTGCACTCCAAGGCCAAACTTGCCTGTTATTCCAGTTATCTTTTGGCTTCCTACTTTAGCATTCCAATCCCCCATGATGATAAGGACATCATTTTTTGGTGTTAGTTCTATAAGGTGCTGTAGGGCTTCATAGAACCGGTCAATTTCATCCTCTTCAGCACCGGTGGTTGGGGCATAGACTTGGACTACTGTGATATTGAATGGTTTGCCTTGGATTCGAACTGAGATCATTCTGTCATTTTGAGGATTGTATCCCAGTATTGCTTTTCCTACTCTTTTATTGACTATGAAGGCTACTCCATTTCTTGAAAGAAATGGACTATCTCAGGTACTGTATATTGGGTGCAGGCATGGAGATGGACCCTGCCAAAGTCAGGGCTGTACTGGAGTGGCAGACACCACGGACCCGCTGTCAGCTGGGATTTGCGAATTTCTATAGACAGTTTATCCCCTCATTCGCAAGAGTGTCTCTGCCTTTGACTAACCTGCTCAGAACTAGACACGCAGCAGGCAAACCACATCCCGTTCAGCCACTGGCATGGATGTTAGACTGCCAAGCTTTTGAGGACCTGAGGGCCCTCTTTGCGAAAGAGCCTGTCCTGAAACACCCCAATCCTGACCAGCCGTTCGTTGTCCAGCGACGTACTGGTTGGAGCAGTTCTGCTACAGATGAACAAATGAGGAACGCTACAGCCCTGTGTGTACTGAAAGCTGACTGAAACTGAGTGGGCTTGGGCGATATGGGAGATATGCTGTATGGTGGGCATTATTGACCTGGGGGAATTTCTTAGAAGGAGCCAAAGAGCCGTTTGAGGTCTGGATGGATCACAAGAACCTAGAGCAGGGCTTTTCAACATTTTCACCCATTGTACCACTTTTAGGATAAGGCAATATCTGAGTACCACCAGTCGCCCAGCAAGATGTCAAAAACCTGACCCCCCCAAAAAAGGGAAAAAAATGCTAAAGTACAGGTAGTCCTTTGTAGAGATGGAGGTCAAGGATATGAAGGGACCGTGCGCAGAAAACTGCCTGCCTTAGTATCCTGATATCCGCATGTCTATGAGCTCATTCCAATTAGCACTGCCAAGGACTGCAGATAAGACTAGCTAGATAACAGAGACCCTGACCTGGCTAGGATGTTCGGATGTTCTGTAAGATTGACTAGGGAGTACACCAATAAACAATTCTTTTTGCTGTGCGTTATTTCCTGCTTGTTAAAACTGTATAAATACAATAAACTCTGTGTAGGCAGACAGACATTTTGGGACACCCTGCGATGACTGGTCTCTGAATCCCACAGTCCTCAACTTGCAACAATTTGCTTAGTGACTGTTCAGTTACAACAGCACTGAAAAAAGTGACTGATGACCATTTTTCACACTTATGACTGTTGCAGCATCCCCAGGGTCATGTGATCACCTTTTGCAACTTTTTGACAAGTCAATGGCCAGGGTGGGGGGCATGCGTGGCCAGCTCATCACTCAGGTTATGGAGTGCCTGTGGTGGTGGTGGAATCTGTGGGTCTCTGATGGAGGGGGATGGGACTGGGGTGGGTGCCTTCCTTTCCTCCCTCTCTTCCATTGTCCCTTCCTTCCTTCTTTCCTTGTAGTGGGGTGCCCCAGGGCTCTGTTCTGGGCCCAGTGCTCTTCAACATCTTCATCAACAATTTGGATGGGGGGAATATATGGGGAACTCTTCAAATTTGCAGATGACACCAAATTGTTATGTACGTATCTATTTGTCTCTCTCTGTGTGTGTGCGTGCACACATATCAGTGTGTCTTGACTAGGGTTCAGTTAGTCTAGGAAGGGAGGAAAGTTGTGTGCCATGTGTGATATTTATTCCTTTGGCCTGAGGTGAAACTGTCTGAATCCATATAAAGTGTACAATGCATTGCACTGTGCTTCCTATTCCAAGGACATGGTATGTATACATGTCAAAAATGTTGTCTTTAGAGAATGGGAAGTAGTAGGTGAAAATTACAAAAGCTACAGCAGTGTCTGATGAATGCAAAAGCAAACATAAACATGCAGACATTTTCTTTTGTTGTTATTGTTGACAATACATGGTTTTTATAATATGTTGAAAAAATATGTGCAGTAAGGGCAGTTACCCATCAATCCTTGTAAATGGTGCTATGTGTCTTGCTGAATCTCCGATGGAACAAATGATGTTTCCATGCAAGATAAAAATAAAGCATATGTGTGCTTGCTCATTCATGCACACACTTTGTGACAATAAGGTCTGATCCTGCATAAATGGTTGACAACCTGTTGCTATTTGTGTACAAATACAGGTATGAAAAGGGAACTGATGAGGAATGAAATAGATGAAAAGAACAGAGGTGCAGAAAGGAAATTTGGTGACAGATGAAAAGAAGGGATGGAGGAGAGTTGAGGAAAGGGGTACATTTAAGATAATATGGCATTCACAAAAGAGGGAACGTTATCGAGATAATTTTGTGAATGCTATGGAGATACAGCATGCTACAAGAATGGAAGAAGGCTATGTTGGGATAGAGTAAAAAAAAGGATATACATACGCAGTGCTTTTTATGTAAGAAAAAAGGTGCTGGAACTCACTCAGCCCCCCCTCCCCCTACCAGGCCATTCTTTGATCAACAAACTTTCATTCCCCTCCCAAGCCAGACTGCCATGCTACTGCGGATGGGATGGGCAGGGTAAGCTCAGTCCCCCTCCCGTTTTGGAGCCGGGGGTGGGTGTGTGGGTGACAGTGAACAGCTCTGCTGCTGTTGTGTGCCTCTGGAGGGGCTTTCTTTAAACTTCACCCTGCAGATTATCTGCCCGGGCACAGCCTCCTTGTCCTCCGCCAACTCTCCCATGACTTGCACCGTAACTGGGTGGCACAAGCCTCCCCTGCCACCTCCCTCCACCAGTCCTTTGTCACCTGTCTCACGGAGAATGGAGAACAGAGCAGCTCTGTGGAGGGATGCAGAGCAGAGAATAACACTTGCTTGCTGCCCTGCATTGTCCCATGTCCTTCTTCTCCCTTCTGGAAATAGCAGCTATGTTTCCTGCTGCTTCTCCTCCCAGCGCAGCTCCTCCCTCTTCCCAAAAGCATTTCTTTGCTAACGTGCTTTCAGCTCTGGCATGTTTCTCTTCTGCTGCACGGAAACAGAGTTCAGTCAGACCTTCCAACTCCTTGTGAGATCTTTTTTTTCCCCTGCAAGAAGTTGGAAGGTCTGATTCCCTGTCTTGTACCTTTTTCAATTTTAAAGGTCTCTGTTAGCCCATCAACCTGGATGTTTTGAGAAGATAAGAGATAGTGCGCTTCAGAAGGGAAGTGAAACTTTGTGTGTTAAACTAATTGGGCAGGAGCCGTTCACTTGCTAGCCCTTCCCCCCCAAGACTTGCTCACTCACCCTCGCTCGCTGTTCCTCTGAAAACAGGCCGGTCTGCCCCTTTTATACTTTTGTTTGCCCTCCTCCTCCTCTCTTTCAGGTGCACTGGAAGCTCCAATTAGCATGTTGCTACAGATCCTGGGGATCCTGGCAAACTCTGCAGCTCCAGCTGATCTCCAGGTCTGTGTGGCTCCGTTTTGACTCATTCCCTCCCCCACTATAATTAGCTAGGCTGGGCTTGCGTACCACCAGCCAGGGGCTCGCGTACCACCACCAGTTGAAAAGCCCTAACTTAGAGGCCTTACAGACACCACAGTGCCTATCCCTGAAGCAGGTTCAATGGGCGCAGTATTTTGAAAGATTCCGGTTTTGCCTGAAATATGTGCATGGCCTATGCTCTATCACGCATGCCCCAGTACAACAGCTGACAGGAGGAAGTGGTGCAGGCCATTATGCCTCCCTACACACAATTAGCAGCCCAGGTTACTGCATGTGAACCTGCTGATGATTTGGTCCTGGAGCTGCAAAGAGTGGGGCGGGTCAACACCTGGCTTCTAGAGCATCAAGCACTCCTGATCCAGAGGGAGAAGTTAGCATGGAAGGGTAACAAATTGTATTTCCTGCATGCGTTAAGACTGAAGATGCTGCGGAAGTGCCATGTCAAGCAGGCTGACCATTTCGGGTTCCTTAAAACCTTGTACCTGGTGAAGGGCCAATTTTGGTCACACTGGATGAAGGAGTAGATAGAGACATACATAAGAGACTGCCCCATATGTGCTACCACAAAGCCTTGCATGAGGAAGTCCCCTGGGTTATTGCAGGAAGTGGCGGTCCCATCATGACTGTGGGAAGACATAGCCATGAACTTCATTGTAGAACTGCCAGAAAGCAACGGCTGCACGGTCATATGGACAGTGGTTGACCTCTTCTCCAAACAAGCCCATTTCATCCCCTGCAACGGGTTGCCATCCACCCAGAAATTAGCAAAGTTGTTTGTATCACAGGTTTATTGCTTGCACAGGGTGCCCCGGTGAATAATAACAGACTGGGGGGGTTCATATTACTATGAACTACGGCTTGGAGCAGCATCAGCGTTTGAAGTGCTGGAGTGGTGGAGATGGTCCTGGTTGGCGTCTGGGACGGTTGGCGGTGAGGGGAGTTGGAGCGCCGCGGCCGCTTTGGTATGGTGACCATGGCCGGGTGGTGGAGTGTGGACGTCTATGCCTGGACATTTGGAGGCATAAACTACTGTAACTGACTGGACTATGTCTTTTGGGCCCTACTGAAGTACTATGGGGCCCTGGTTTCCTCCCTATCGGCCGACTATCATCTGGTCCCTTCCATGACGCGAAAAGGAACTTGAAACCTGAGCTTCTCTTACCACTCTGTGACTTTATGGGTTTTTAGCCCTAATTCATCTCGCTGACTTGTTTGCCCTATTGTCCCCCCTTTTTCCTTTCCCCTTGGGTACTGGAAGGTTCCGGGTGTATAACCACTGTGGGAGAGTGGTTAAGAGTTTCCACCTGTTACCGTCCTAGAGGTGAGAGCTCTAGGCGGTATCTCTTTCCCCGGCTGTATATTCCAGGCTGCTCCCCGGTCCTGACCGTTGTGAAAGGACGGGGACTGTTCCGGGGTTACCCAGCTCTAGTGGCAGCAGAGCTGGGTTTGCAGTCTGGATATTCTCCTTCCACTTTAAGATCCTCCCATTTTATTTATTTTGATCTGGGTCTGCTTTTTTGCTGGATTATCTAATTATTATCATGGGCCTGAGTTACCCCAGCACGGTTTTGTTCGCCCTCAGGGGTGCCCTCCCATCCTGGGTGCGACCCGCCTTATCTTCTACTCTGCCTCTTGATGACGGGCCCGATTGTCGGGACCCTGAGAGATGGCTGGGCAGGAACAGGGGCCTCAGATATAAATTTAATAAGAGGCCCCTGGTTACTTTTTTAGCCAAATTTTTTGTAGGGTTAGGGAGGGGGGAGGGTTGTGGTTGGTTGGAGATGGGGGGTAATCCACCAACTGTTGTTCAGGCCAGGTCCAGGATAGATCGCGTAGAGGGAGCTGGGGTCGGCCACCTCTGGAGCTCCGGAGCGGGTCGTGGGATTGCCTATTCCCACAACGATAGGGAATGGCAGCAGGTGTAAGATCAGAGGGCCGTACCGACCTCCGGGAGGGCATCTCCGCTATTTACAAGCGGTGAGGCGCTCCGACCCTCTGTCTTCGACCCGAGGTCCCGGGAGCGGGGATGTGCAGCCACCTGAGCTCCGGCTGGTGTACCTGAATGCCAGGTCCGTCGCTAATAAGGCTCCTCTCATCCGGGATCTGGTCGAGGGTGAGCATGCGGACCTGGCCTGCATCACGGAGACCTGGTTGGGCCCAGAGGGCAGTATCCCCCTGGTTGATCTTTGCCCACCAGGCTTCCGGGTGCTACACCGGCCTCGGACTCAGGTGGGGGAGTGGCTGTGGTTATGAGGGAGACCTTATGTCCGCAGGAGGCCACCGTTCTTCAGATAGTCGGGTGTGAATCTCTCTTATTGAGGTTTGGTCCTAGGGCACAGTTGGGCTTGCTGCTAGTGTACCTTTCGCCTAGTCGCGCAGCAGCAGCCCTGCCTGAGCTTCTCGATATCCTCTCAGGGCTGGTGATTGAGTTCCCCAAACTTATGGTTTTGGGAGACTTCAATCTACCATCCCTGGGAGGAGCATCTGAGTTAGCTCGGGAGTTCATGGCTTCCATGACGGCCATGGACCTGACGCAAGTAATTCATGGACCGACTCATGAGGGAGGCCACACCCTTGACTTGGTTTTCTTATCTGGACGGTGGTTAGATGATCTTGGTGGGGGCTCCCCAATTGTTATGCCCCTGTCATGGACCGATCATCATCTCCTGCGGCTGGTCTTCCGTTTTGCCACTCCCCACCGTGGGGGTGTTGAGCCAACTAGATGGTTCTGCCCCAGGCGCTTAATGGACCCTGAGAGGTTCCAGGCAGCACTGGGGTCCCCACCTGCCTCCTCTGCTCACAGCTCGGCAGATGCCTTAGTGGAAGCCTGGGAAAGGACGGCCACGGAGGCACTTGACCGAGTTGTACCCTTGCGGCCCCTGACCTGGCGCAGATCCCAATGGGCTCCATGGTTCTCCGCGGAGCTCCGGGAGATGAAGCATCGGAGACGGGGCCTAGAGAGCGGTTGGAGGTCCAGCCGATCTGAATCCGACCGATTGCGACTAAGAACCCATATTAGGTCTTATCTCGCAGCAATGAGGGTGGCGAGGTCTAACTACTTCGCTGCCCTCATCGCGTCCGCAGATAATCGCCCGGCCGCCCTGTTTAGGGTGACCCGCTCCCTCCTTAATCAGGAGGTGAGTGAAGAACCCTTGCAGGGGCGTGCCGAGTTTAGTCAACATCTGTCGGACAAAATCGCTCGGATTCGGACCGGTCTGGACTCCGACTGGGCAGCGTCGGACAATCAGGACACGAGCGGTCTTGTCAATGTTACCTGGGAGGAGTTCGATCCTGTAACTCCAGAGGAAGTGGACAGGATTATGGGGAGGCTGAGCTCCACCACATGTTTATTGGACCCGTGCCCTTCCTGGCTGGTTTATGCAGCCCGGGAGGGGACACGAGGCTGGTTCCAGGCGGTTATATCTGCCTCTTTGAGTGAGGGTAGTTTCCCCGCTGTCTTGAAAGAGGCGGTGGTAAGACCTCTCCTCAAGAAGCCTGCCTTGGACCCGGCTGTGTTAAATAACTTTCGTCCGGTCTCCAACCTTCGCTTCCTTGCGAAGGTTGAGAGTGTGGTGGCGCATCAGCTCCCTCTGGTCCTGGATGAAGCGGATTATCTAGACCCGTACCAATCGGGCTTCAGGCCCGGGTACAGCACGGAGACGGCATTGGTCACGCTGGTGAATGATCTCTGGAGGGCTCGGGACAGGGGATATTCCTCTGTCCTAGTCCTATTAGACCTCTCAGCGGCTTTCGATACCATCGACCATGGTATCCTGCTGCGGCGCCTCAGGGGATTGGGAGTGGGAGGCACGGTTCTTCAGTGGTTCTCCTCCTATCTCCTGGGACGCTCGCAGTCGGTGTTGGCAGGGGGGCAGAGGTCGACCGCGAGGCCTCTCGTTTGTGGAGTTCCTCAGGGGCTGGTCCTCTCGCCTCTCCTGTTCAACATCTACATGAAACCGCTGGGTGAGATCATTCGTGGTTTTGGAGTTGGGTATCATCAGCATACTGATGATACCCAGCTTTTCATTTCGACCCCAAACCACCCCAGTGATGCCCTCGACGTGATGTCCCGTTGCCTGGAGGCGGTCCGGGTCTGGATGGGGAGGAACAGGCTTCGACTCAACCCTGACAAGACTGAGTGGCTGTGCGTACCGGCATCTCGGGATATTCAGGATATCCCACCCCTCACTATGGGGGGTGAGCTATTACCCCCTGTAGATAGGGCTCGCAACTTGGGAGTCCTCCTAGATTCACAGCTTTCCCTAGAAGACCATATAGTAGCTGTGACTAGGGGGGCCTTCGCCCAGGTTCGCCTGGTGCGCCAGTTGCGGCCCTATCTAGACCGGGATGCCTTACGTACGGTCACTCATGCGCTCGTGACCTCTCGTCTTGACTACTGCAACGCTCTCTACATGGGGCTACCCTTGAAGACCACTCGGAGGCTCCAACTGGTACAGAATGCAGCCGCGAGAGTTGTGTTGGGAGTTTCCCGACACTCCCATGTCACACCTTTGCTCCGCGAGCTGCATTGGCTTCCAGTTGTCTTCCGGGTGAGGTTCAAGGTGTTAGTAATGACCTACAAAGCCCTACATGGCATGGGTCCGGAATACCTTGGGGAGCACCTGCGGCCGGCGTCAACTTCCCTCCGCCCAGTACGCTCCCACAGAGAGGGCCTCCTCAGGGTGCCACCGGTCAAAGAATGCCGACTGGTGGCCCCCAGGGGGAGGGCGTTCTCTGTGGGTGCGCCGGATCCATGGAACCATCTTCTGGTCGAGCTCCGGATGGCGCCCGATCTCCGCTCCTTCCGGCGCGATCTTAAAACCCATCTTTTTGAACAAGCTGGCCTGGCCTGATGGGACGGGGTTGGATTTTATAAATGGATCTTAACTTTTAATCTGTATTAATTTATTACGGGCATTGTTGTTTAATTACTTTTTAATAATTTTTAATTTTTGTATCTTGTTTTTATGTATTTCCCTGTTCACCGCCCTGAGTCCTTCGGGAGAAGGGCGGTATACAAATTAAATTAATAATAATAATAATAATAATAATAATAATAATAATAATAATAATAATAATAATAATAATAATAATAATAATAATAATATAATTCACCACCCCCCTTTGGAGGGAGTTTGTCTGCTTAATCGGGTCATCCCAGGGGTTTAGCTCAGCCTTCCACCAAGTGTCAATGGGATGGCTGAACGAGCCAATGCAATGGTTGAATGGTACCTGCGATGTTATGTCTCATACCAGCAGACGAACTGGGTTGACTTATTGCCGTTTGCTGAAGTGGCGTATAATAATGCAGTCCACAGTAGCACTGGATTCGCCCCTTTCTGGGTGGCCCATGGGGTGGATTTCGTCCCAATTCCCAAGTGCCCTCAGGAGGTCCTTTCCCCATACCAACGCCAAGAGTGGATAGATCTCATGCGGGGGGGGGGCTGGGGACTGTAAAAACAGCATTAACAAAAGCAGCAGGGGCCTATAAAGCCCAAGCTGATAAGAAACGGGCTCCCCACAAGCTATTCTGGGTGGGGGATATGGTGTATCTGTCCACTAAATACTGAAAATGCCTTACAAAAAGTTACACCCAGAGTTTATAGTACCATTTCCAATAGTACGGGTAATTAACCCAGTTACTATGGAACTGAACCTGCTCCATCTCTTGGGAAGGGTGCACCCGGTGTTTCATGGTAGTTTGCTAAGGCCAGTGGAAGGGTCCTCCTTACAGCCCATTACACGGTTACTGGATCCTGTCATAGGGGAACAATACAAGATTGACAAGGTGTTAGATTCTCAACTCCACCGGGGTCGATAGTAGTACTTGGTATGTTGCAAGGGGTACCCTGCCACAGACACATCATGGGTGGGGGGGAAAAACATAAAAGCCCCTCATTTGCTTAAGACTGTTCCACCGAAGGCATCCTCATAAACCGGAGGGGGGAATGGACTGTAGAACCCACCATAGCCAATTACTAACCACACGTCTCTCCTTGCGTTCCAGGTGGAGCCCTGGTAGGAGGATGGACTGTAGAACGCACCATAGCCAATTACTAACCACACGTCTCTCCTTGCGTTCCAGGTGGAGCCTTGGTAGGAGGATCCGCCTGTCAATCTCCTGCGGGCTTGCCACTAACCGGGAGGGTGGAGTCACGAGTGCAACTGGAGCAACAGCGGCGGCTAGAGGCAGCGACAGCCCTCCTCCCTGTTCCTGTATGACAACCGGGGGCCATTTTGAGCACACCTGGGAGGCGATCATGGTGGGACGGCTGGGAGCCGACTGCTGCCAGGCCTTCATGCCAGAGGGTGACTGCTTGTCGAACTTCCAGGTTTGCCAGCTCAGCTTTTTGGCGCTCCGCTGAACAGCTAATCGGCGCAGAGAAACAGCGGGGAATTTAAAACCAGCCCTCGCTTGCCCTGCTGTCTTGCTGCCATGCACCAGAGCTCAACCCAGGCTAATTGCTGAGGGCAGAGGACTGCTGTTGTGCTGAGTGCTCACGATTGTTGTTCTGGATGCTGGTTAGGTGGGTGGGAGCGGGCCTGGGCGGGATCTGTCTATTTAGCGTGTTGGGAGGCAGTTGCTCCCAGCGCTGACTTTGTTTGCATTTGCTTTGAGCTCACAAGCCAGTGTGTACCTAAATAAACCAGGTTTACTTTGAACCCAATGTCCTGTTTTCTGTTGGGCTCAAGTCTGTGGTTGTGACCTGACAGTTGGAAGGAGAGGAAGCCTTGAAGTAGGGAACCACCTTTTTGATCTTCTGACAAACAAAGTCAACAGAAAAGCCAGATTCACTTTATAAACATGTTACTCACTTAACTGCAGTGATTCACTTAACAACTGTAACAAGAAAGGTTGTAAAATGGGACATAACTCACTTGACGACTGTCTCGCTTAGCTTAACTCCACTTTCCTGGCTACCTTCAGGAAAGGTAGTTTGAGCCTGACCACCTTCTGCAGAGCCCAGTTTCCCAGCTGAAAGCATAGCTGAAGTGCAAGGTCCTCTATGCCTGAAAATGACCCCCACTTCCTGATGGCACCTTCTGATCCTGACCCACCTTTGTTGTTCTCCTTTGCTCTCTAAGATGGAGAGCGAGTATGCAGTTCCCGAGCCATTCGACAAATCTCACACCAGCCACAGAGGCACATCGACAGTGCATCCCTCAAAACGGTGCCCTGCAATGCTCAAGCCAAGAAAAGTGTGTCAGGTGTGCACGTTTGGGCATTATGCCCTCACATACCAGAAGCTGCATGACAGTTCAGTTTTGGTAGCAGATGAAACAGAAAATCCCCTCTCAGCCCCCTATTGAATGACAGATGATGAAAAATATCAGGTGTGATTATTAACATCTCTATTCTTCTCATCCATCTCAAAAGGTTGGAGAGGCATATTGCTCTCAAGACATCTAAAGCTCATGTTGATCTCTTCATAGGCAGTCTGGGGATATGAACTAGGTTGGTAAACGTGCCTGATCTTCTGTGCAGTGAACATTTACACAGATGCTGGGCCCCAGGGTTTAGAGACCGTGGTTTAGACAGCAGTTTTCCTGATGTTTTGCCAGAAATCTTGGATGGCATTTTCTGAGGCAAAGGTATGTAGACCACAAGCATTTCAGCAGAGACTGACCTAGCCCATTTATACAGACTACCTACTGCACATAAAAATTAAATATAGGGGCTAAAGTTTCTGCTGGAAGATCCAGCAGAAACTTGGTGGCGCAGTGGGCTAATGCCTCCTTAAGTAACACCAGCTGCCTGCAATTAGCGCAGGTTCGCGTCCCACCAGGCTCAAGGTTGACTCAGCCTTCCATCCTTCCGAGGTAGGTAAAATGAGGACCCAGATTGTTGGGGGCAATTAAGCTGACTTTGTAATAATGCCGCTTGGGGGGGGGGGCGAAAGCCCTAATAAGCAGGCATGTACATAGAATGAAGGCTACTGCTAAGCTTGTAAGCCGCCCTGAGTCTTCGGAGAAGGGCGGGATATAAATGGAATTAAAAATAAAATAAATAAATAAAAAAATAAATAAATTTAATCCTACTTCTACAATGCCCTGTTTAGAATCACTGGTAGTTCATGAATACCATTAACTACTTTTTACAATTGGAAACAGAAAAAGAAATTTGGGAAGGCTTGATTCTTCCTTCCCAGATTTCACATTTCCCAGCAGTAGTAATTATTTTCACTTAGAATGAGGCTGATAGGAGTACTACGCAGCATAGTAAGATGTGATTTTGGGAAACACTTTAAGGAATTAGTTATTAGTTCTCCCCTATGTGTGCTAGAACAGAAAGAAAAGGCACTATTTTGGAGCAGTGCAAAATACCTGTAGCTTCAACTACAGCCTTTAAAAAAAATTGTCACCAGATGCTAGATGAATATGCTACAAATTAAAGATTAGCTAAATATTGGATTTGTCTTCCTATACTTCGCATTAGATCTTGGAACTGTTTAGTAAAATAAGCATTAAAAGGACAAGTAGCAATAGAAAAAAAATTGTATTGTCCTCTCATGCATGACCACTTAGATGTGAAGCTGTGGTATTTGCTTGTTTCACCATATCTCTTAGACTTAAGAGAATAATGCACAATATTTCATAATGCCAAGGCTGTATTGATGAGATGAGACAAAGCATGCACTATGTCCTTTATTAATAATGCATGTTTTCAGTAGTGTGGCAAAGTTGAGATAAATTATTTCTGCTTTCTTTTGTAATGGAAACAATTTAATTCCAGGATTCAAGCAAATTCTGCAGTTTGTGCCCAGTTTTGATGGCGAGGGTATATTGTGATTTATTTCACTGACAAGTTGCCTTATAGAATTCTTGTGAAACTTCAATAACTGTCTTGCCAACAAATTGGCTGAATTCACCCACTGCAATAAAACTGCAAGTTTGTAATTATAAATATGGTTTAAAGTAGATGGAGAAACATATATGCCCTGTTATCCTTTCCCTCAAACTGGAAGTGTTCAGGGTAGACATGAAGGCAAACAAACTTGCATTACAAGGAATAATTGTAATATAAAATAATAAAAGCGGGATAATAAATAAATTCACCCTCTCCTTTTTCATTTTGTGTCCAGCAGAGGCATTTTAGCAATTCCAGTGATGAAAGGTGCAATCAAGACAAGATGCTACTCTGCAGCATAGTGCTTGGTTTAAGAACAAATGCTGCAATAAATCTTGACAAAACTTTTTTAAAATATAAATTTCATTTCTCCCCACCCCCCAGCAACTGCTGTTCTATTTCTCAGTGAAAGATCACCTGCTAAATGAAATCTTAGCACATTACCGGAATGCCATAGGAGACCCGCATGTGTGTTCGGAGTGCAGTCATGCCACCAGGCACCACCGCCAAGCAACAGTGTTCTCCATATTTGCGTGCCACGTAGCAGCTCAGAATCACTGGGCAGCAAATTCCAACACAACCTGCCAAGCAACATAAACATACACATGGAAACAAAGATAAATAGAAGTAGGTAGAAAATGCTGTCATCCATTGTCCAGACTTGTAGTCCTTGCACTAAGTCCTCACCTAGCCAATCCTTTGTGGGTAAGAGAGTGACTGGTTGACTGTGTTCTGTGACAAACTAGGATCACCAGTGACCCTGTCAGATGAAAAGCAGACTTAAGGAATGGAGGTGGTCATATCCTGTTCCTTTTTGTTCCCTCAGACAAAAAGAAATCACAACACAATAAAAACTGTACTGGATTAGATAATGGTAAACTTGGGGGGGCAGTTTTGCCCCCTTCACATATATCCTCGTGATTCTGGAGGGTAAAAGCCCTATTTTGGCAGGGCTGCCCTAGGACTGAGGTCTCCAAATTTGGCAACTTTAGGACTTGTGGACTTGTGAACATTCTGGAGAGAGAGAAATTTCTCTGAGGACGGGCTCCAGCACGAACCCAAAAGCTTGGAAGAATAAAACTTTGGTCCTGGTGACCAACTCAGATTGGATCCTGTAACATTATCCTCGGGCACATATATTTGCCTTCATTCCCAATATACTTTTAAGACAAGGTGGTTAACTTTCAACATAATAAAGTTAGCAGTTAATCCCCTTCAAACATCTTTGAGAATGTCACCTGGCCAAAGCAAGAAAGAGAATTGAGCTGGTGTCTTGATATTTAAAACTAAAATACTGTTTAAAGTTTGCTGCTAGTTAAATTGTTTTGCCAATGTCTAACAAAGTCCTGACCTCAAAAGCCAGATTCCTACACAATTTTTTCTATTTTCAAGAAACCTTAAAAGAGAATCCTGTATCCGCAGTTGTTGACATAACAGCATGACCTGTCCTGAATGAAGGCAAAATGAATGATGCCAGAAACGCCCACTTCTTTGAAACCAAACCCCACTCAACTAGCATTGATGAGGTTATCTAGTTTGGGTAATGAAACATCTGCATAAAAACAACCAAGCTCAGAGAGCACCAAGGACCCCTCCCATCCTCTTCTCCACTGACAATTCTCCAATTAGAAAGATTTTGCTTCCTTAATCACCTTGGTCAGAATAGCTGAGCAGGATGGGATTTAGTATCAACCTATGTTGAAAGGAACAAGTTGGGAAGTCCACTTACTGGAAATAACCCAGAAATCCAGTCTTATTTCAGGAAAAACTAGTTCACAAAGGGTCTCATTCCTTCCTTCTCAGCTGGCTACTTCCCACAGGTATTAGAACCAGAGATTTACTTACACATGGGACAGTCCAAACAGCACTCATATCTCCCGCTGGCCCAACTGCCTTCTGAGGACTGGCTTACTGGGGAGACAGTTGGCTGGCAAATCACTGACTGGGACATTGGCAAAGGCTGGGCTCCTGGGAAACACATCTGCTTCTGAACAGACATTGAGTGTCTATTGCAACTGCGCAAGCAGGATTGTAAAAGCTCTTCTTTGTGATATCCTGCAGGCTGGGTGAAATGCCAGAGGAAGCAGCAAGAAGTGGGTGGAATAATGCAAGGTCTTGTGAAACAAGTAGCTTTCTAAGCAGCAGACAGAGCAACTGAAAAAACTGTCCTAGAGCAGCTTTTGTGTGGTATTTACAGTCAGAATATTAGATCACCAGCAGTGCTTCAGCTTGCAGGGAAATGAAGGGCTTAGGTGTTAAGAATGTCATCCATCCCACTTGTTTAATTAACAAAGAAAGACTCCTGGTTCATTTCACTCAACTGTCACTGGATTTATGATCCTGGTGATGGAAAAAGACTACATATTTTGGATTTAGTTTTCTTCAGGTTATAGTCACTGCTGGAACCTAGTGAGGTGCTCTCTTCTTGTCTGCTTGTTTTTATAAGCTTCCCTCACTTTGTCTACAGCTTTGCACACCATGGGCTAAGTATTCTGCAGACTTTGATCCACTCAGCTAATGATACATGCAGGGGTCTGTGATGGGGCAGTTCTGGCATAGGGACAAAGTCCAGGCCTGTGGTCACCCAGAAAGGGTGAAACCTATGCTACTGTGCACTGAATTATTGTACCGTATTTTCCGGCGTATAAGACTGGGCGTATAAGACGACCCCCTACATTTCCTGTTAAATTATAGGGTTTGGGCTATACTCACCGTATAAGACTACCCCTCTTCCAACGCACACCAAATAAAAATTAAAAAACATCAGATTTGATTTTAATATGGTAATTTTAATTCAAATGCTTATGACATGCAGGTGCTTAGTAGGAAAACTGACACTTATAAACATAAGGCTGTTTGTCATCAAACATGTAAACATAAAACAGTGCAAGTGGATTAAACTTTTCCTAATTCACTCTAAAGCTTTCCCTGCACAGAGCCTTAAGTAACACCAGCTGCCTGCAATTAGTGCAGGTTCGCATCCCACCAGGCTCAAGGTTGACTCAGCCTTCCATCCTTCCGAGGTAGGTAAAATGAGGACCCAGATTGTTGGGGGCAATAAGCTGACTTTGTAATAATGCTGTTTGGGGGAGGGCAAAAGCCCTAATAAGCAGGCATATACATAGAATGAAGGCTATTGCTAAGCACATTGATTTGTGCTTTAAATTGTAAGCCGCCCTGAGTCTTCGGAGAAGGATGGGATATAAATGGGATTTTAAAAAAAAGACCAAATGGGAGATCCGCTCCAGGTTTTCCAGCCAGCCCGCCCAGTTCCTGAGTCAAATGTGCCCTTAGAGCTAAGCAGCTGCTCTGACTGCTGCATTCCCCACCTGCTTTTCAAGTTGGGATAGACTACAGCTGCTCTTCAACTTTAGAAGGAAAGACGCCCAGACCCCAGCCTGTAAAAAATCACAGACTGCAGCTTCTTCTCCAATTGGTCCCACTTTCCCTGCGCAGACAAAATGGGAAATCCACTCCAGCTTTTCCAGCCAGCCCTGTCCCTAAAGTTTCAGCACCCGACGACCCCTGACTTTTGAGAAGATTTTCATGGGTTAAAAAGTCACCTTATACGCCGGAAAATACGGTAGGTAACTTAAGCAAAGTGCAGGAGTTGGGCCCAATTGTCTTGCTGATAATTAATGTAACAATGGAAGTACTGCTGCAACATGCCATTAGTTCTCTCACAGTCTCCATTGGTCTGAAGGAGGAGCTTAGCCCCTGGGCTGTACCCAACACCTTTAAGAACTCCTGCCAAAAGCAAAGTAAATTGGATACCACGGTCTGAGAAAATGCACTCAAATGCTTCATCTTTGCCACAGCAGAAACATGCAATTAAGCTCCACTGGGGTTTAGAGCTTTTTCAGAGAGATGAGTCCCCTCTCCCCGCTTTTTGTGCTCCTCACCTTTCAGGACTGGGTTATCTGTGGCTGTTTCTTCCTATGTGTTCATGGAATTCAGCTAGGTCGATTTCCATATTACTGGCCAGCAGGTACCACGCCTGGAGATTTTATGGTACCCATCGGGAAAGGCAAGTGTAGTATAACTCTTCATTCAAACCCTCTCAAAAGTAGATTACCATCAGGCATTGGGGCCACTCTCCCAACCAGCTGGATAGTCTGCAGAACTCCTGGATATACTCTGCCACTGATCACTTCCCTTGCCTGATATTTTGAATGCAGATTTCAGCTCATTAGTTTGTGTAGGGGTCTTCAAACTGTTGCTGTAAAGTTCTCATGAATGTATCAAAATGTCCCAGTTCTGGTGCATCATCATCGTGGAAGGCCACCAGCCATTCCATCGCTTCTTCATCTAACAAGACCACAGTCAATGCAGGCAGCATTGTCTGGGTACATGGCCCCATAGCGTTCCCATGTAATGCCCAACTTGAGTTAGGAAATAGGCCAGCCACTTTGGCATCCCATCGAACTTAACCATCAGGAGTGGTGGAGGGTGATCCCCCAGGCCCAGGGGTGGGGCCTGTGCTGGCAGGGCAGCTATTGGCAGGGCAACTGCAGGAATGGTAGCTGCTTGGGCAGCTGACGGAGCCATTGGTGGAGTTGCAAGCACAGTGGGGCTGCACCTGGTGTGGCTGCAGGGCTGGGTGGCATGGCAGCAGCTCCCTGAATGGGAGGATTCCATAGTTCCAGGGCCTGGACTCTCTCTTAACTGGTCCACTGCTTTGCTGGAGATGGAACTTGGGGTTCTCCAGTAGGCCTGGTCCTCCCATCCAATAGGGCATCAGGCCTTCCAGCGATCTCCCTTTACCATGTTCAGCCCTGAGGAAGGTTCTTCTACTTCTTCCAAGTGTCCAACTCCCCAGGACTATGGGACATTTGGGGTTTTTCTCAGTTGCTCCTCTGGAATGGCTGTTGCCACTGCAGGCCATTCTCCTGCAACCTTCAGATGAGCGCCAGTGACTGGGGCTGCCTGGGCCCCCTTGTGGGATCCATGGAACTTCAGTTTCTGCCTTGTCCCCAGTGTTGTTCTTCTGCTCTGGCTCTTTCCTTGGAGTAGACATCGTTTCCATAATTTCCTCAGTAAAAGCTCCTCCTAGTCAGGGCTCTCTGCTTCAAAGCCAAACCCTCCCTAACCACTCATATTCCAATTTCTCCCCCCTCCCCCCCAGGCCGTTGCTGATGTTAACCTGCCAAAGTATGCAATGAGAAGCAAGCAGCAGAATGACAGCTATGACAAAGGCGGAAAGTAGATCCTGCCACTTCAGATTGTAAATCAGAACTCTGGTGAAGACTGCAAAAAGGTGCTGTCCTGGAGACTGCTTATGGTCCTGGATTCCTAGGCTGCTCTTCCCAAATAGCTCAACTAACATTACATATGTACAAGTGTCTACACTGAAGGTAGGAAGATTAATAGGGGAAAGAACTGCATTCCCAGGTCACTTTCTACATCCCAGGAACCTGCCACCTTATTTCTCTCCCACAGTCTGATATCATTCAAGATGTGTTCAAAATAACCACAACACATCTTGAATGGTTGCAGGAGTTGGGTATGTCTAGTTGAATGAAAAGGACTGGGGGTGACATGATAGCAGTGTTCCAGTATCTAAGGGGCTGCTACAAAGAAGAGGTCAACCCATTCTCCAAAGCACCTGAAGGCAGGACAAGAAGCAACGGATATAAATTAATCAAGGAGAGAAACAACCTAGAATTAAGGAGAAAATTCCTAACAGCGAGAACAATTAATCAATGGAATGGCTTGCCTCCAGAAGTCATGGCTACTCCATCACTGGAGATTTTTTAAGAAGAAATTTGACAGCCATTTGTCCAGAACAGTGTAGGGGGACACTTGTACAGGGTATTGGACTGAAGACCTCCAAGGTCCTTCCAACTCTGATGGCACAAAGCCAGGGAATTCAAAAATCCTAACAACGTAAACAGTCTTGAACATTTCCAAGTTTTTTTTTCTTAATTACACATTACCAGTTATTGAAAACAAAAAGCAAGTTTTGTGAAATAATACCCCTGAGATATGTAATAGATCCTTTGCAAAGAAAAGAGCCTTAGTTCTGCTCCTATTTCTTAGGCTGCATTTCACCAAAGCTGCCAGTCTTTCAGTATTTTTATATAGACTACTCAGGGGGGAAAAATAAGCTGGATCAGGTATAAACTCCCAAGTTCTGTCCAAAGAATGGAATATTTGTGACTTACAAATTGAGGGTCTCCACTTCAATTTTTAAAAAAGAAACTGAGGCACTCTGGAAAGATGGGAACAAACCCTGTTTTGCACTGATCATAACAACAAGGATGCCACTGGACTTGTCATCTGCTGGTAGTACATGACTGAGTCCTGCGGGAAGAGGACAGTGAATAATGCTTTTTGGTTAAATCCAATTTGGTGGATCTCCCTCCTTGAACTCTGAGAATGGTAGAAGAATTCCTACTAATATTTAGGTAACTAGAACAATAACTGATGTCTAACACAAGAGTCTCCAAACCTGTCAACTTTAAGACTTGTAAAACTCCCAGAATCTATGCTGGTGGGTAATTCTGAGAGTTGAAGTCCACAAATTTTAAAGTTGACACGTTTGGAGATCCCTGATCTAACATCCTTATTACACATCAAACACATACATGAAGAGAAAAAAGAGAGGGTGTGTGCATATGTCCCCATACATAGATGCAGATGAAAAGTTGGTGTCCAATGTTTTATTATCTTTAAGATTTGTTCCTTGGTTTGAGCTTCTCCTCTCATCAACAGAAGGTATGCCTAGCTCAGCCTGGGGTCTCCTCCTTTGGCCGAGCTTGCTCCTTTATTCCTTCATCTTGCTTTTCCATTTGCTTCAATCTTTCCAGAGCTCTTAGTTTTTGCTTCTCTTTGTAGACCTGAATATTAATGGGAAGGAGAGATTTAATTGGGGATTTAGCTACCCAAATGCCCTCTCACCCTGGAGAAATAAGCAGCTTCTGCTTCCATTGCCATCATATAAAAATGTCCCCATTCCTATGGTTGCAACCGCTACAATGAGACAGTAAAAAACCATAATGTAGTTTGCCCCATTTTATCTGAATATGAAGCATGAAGCCAACTGATAAAGGTCAAAGAAATAAGCTATGGCTCAGTCATGCTATTTTCTGCAACGATTAAGGCAGGGCAAGTCCTCTATCCACAAGCTGTTCACTGCTGCTGAGAATGTACTTCTTTGCTTAGCCATGCCGTTTATGCTTTCCTGCTCTCTTACATGCTATCCTTACCCACCCACTCTAACACTGAGGACATAAATGCTGTTCACCTATTGGAGAGGATCCTTGTCGAAAGTGGCCTTCAAGCCTCTTTCCTTGTCTGAAGTCTATGCAGAAGAGTGAAACATGCCTACTATCCCAAATCAAGTTCTCTATGATATAGAAGCTGCAATTGCCCAGGCTGTTCCCGTAGGTCACCTTCAGCCAGCCATTCTTAACCTACCATGGTTCGAAGTTCCTTCTTGACAGCTGCGCGCCTTGTGATTTTTTGCCGGTATTGTGGAGGTGGTGAATACTCAATTTCCAACTGCTTGCATGTATTCTCAAAGATATCATAGTGGTTATTACGTAGGTATTTCAGCAACACAGTCCGACGGTCAGTGGCTATCATCATACGGGTAAGGTTAACCTTGTCCTAGAAAGTTATAGCCTCTTCGGTGAATTATCCGTGGATTTAAGTCTTTTAATTTTTCAACTTTCTGGTTAATAATTTAATGACAGCATTTAAATAAACTTGCAAGTTTATTGAAAGACAGTAATAATAAACAACTGCTAACTTCCTAGAAGGAAAAAAATCATTGTGTTGGGGAATAAGGAATATTATTTAATACACTGTAATCTCTGAGAAACAAAACAGTGTTAAAAATATGCTTCTCAAAACTGGATCTAAAGCACGTAATCATCTAATTTATGGGATGCAGGCAGTAGAATACTGGTTTGCAATGAAGTCTTTGGATTAGAAATCCTACCATAATATGCCAGGACTCACTAGGAGTCAGCAGGGAACACTATATGTGGCATAGTAACAATTCAGGCTGGTAACCTGAACTCCACCTTCTCCATGTTAATGTAAGGTTTTATGGTGGTGGTGGTGAATATCAATATATCTGTTGATGACCTTGGTATTGGAAAACTGAAATCTGGAATGCCAGAGGAGTGCATGCAAGGAGCACAAATAATCGAATTAAATGACCAAAAGAAAAATAGCCACGATGTATCTTTGTGAAATGATGAAAGTGGGAAAATGCAACAGAGTTGAATGAAGATGGTCTACTCTTAGGAATTATTGAATATATGCAGGGAAAGGAAGGTGTAGGCTTTATTATGAGTAAAAGCCTAAAATGTACATTGGGAAGTACTAATTCACATCAACTTGACTGTTATGAGTACATATGAAAGAAGGAATCCACAGAGCAGGCCATACAATATGTGGCCAGCTGATGTTTTTAAAAAAAATAATAAATTCATCCCTGCAACTGCCCTGGATGATGTGCTGTTTCACTGATGCCACCATCTTCAGCACTGCCCACTACACAACTATCTGGCATGAATGAAAAGGAGACTGAGGAGTATCTGTTTAGAAAAGGCGATGTTTGATTTAAGCCTAACTCTACACATGAAAAAGAAATAAATTTAAAAGCATAACTGGTTGGATCGTCTGTGAATAAAATTGAGAAAACAAGAATGATGCTAGGAATATTTAGTGGATCAAGAAGAAAGGGCAAGCAAAGAACATGCTGGCTTGATTCCATCAAAGCTGATACAAAGATGAACAACTGAAAGAAGCTCTGCTTGACAGGGTAGTCTGGAAAGCACTTGCCTATAAAGTCACTGAGTCGGAGACGACTGAATGGCTAAAACAACAATGCAAGAATGATACAAAGTTTTGAATGTGATAGCAATTAGTTTTTGGCAGCATCAAGAATAAATTTTGGGAAAAACTGGATATGGAAGAAAAAACCCCAAAAGAAATTGGAGTGAAAGAAGAATAAATGGGGAAAAAAGGCTGAATCCTGAATAATATTAGAAGACAGACTTGTTCTCATTACAGAATGAATGGAGAGAGGCTGCCTGAAAACAAATGAAAAAAAAAACAATCTTACAGAATTCCATGGTTACATTAACAGAATCTATGTAAAATGATGCTTAATGAAATGACAAAACATAAATGTCAAATTCTAAGCGCAATTATGCTGTTGCGACCATTATTGCTTCTCAGCTTGCCAAGAACTTGGGGAAGGGGGAAATGGAAATGGAATTCAGGCGCCAGAGATCAAGAAGTCAGACCGTGAGAACCAAGAACAGTTCACCAGGTGTCTGGCTAAACTCAAAGACACTTTCTCATAACAATATTATAGCACTTAATTGGAAGACATGACCTGCACTAAAAGGGGGAGGGAGAACTCTATACTTTTATTATATGATTTGAGGTGGGGATTAACCAAAGCTGGTTTTGCTTGCAAGTGGACCTGGAGAAAGTGAAATCCATTCTGGAATGCTGTTGCAGCCCTCAGTGAAATAGAGTTTGACTCCCCTGTAAGAGCCTGCAAATTACATTCATAATTGGATCACGTTAAATGAATGTGATCCCTCCCTGCTTTCCGCAATGCATTCATTAGTCAAATGCATGGGTCATTAAGTGCACATGAGGTATCTCAGGTGGGGAAGACCATGTGCTGAAAACAGGCCACCTACTTTAGACTACCCAAGACCTCCTCCCACCTACTAAGATACCTCATTCTCTCGTAGGGTCCCCAACATTGGTTCCTGACCCACCGGGTCTCCACAGGCACAGAATGGAGGCTTGCAGGGGCACGATCTCATGCTTCTTCAGCTCTCCATCCTCCGCTCCGAAAGCTTTTGCAAAGGGCCTGAAGTAGCATGAGATTGTGGCCCTGAAGTCTTCTGTCCCCTTTGCAAATGCTTTGAGAGCAGAGGATGGAGCGCTGAAGAAGCGCGAGATCGTGCCCCTGTACGCCTCCATTTTCCACAGCAAAATCTTCGGTTCCATCAGACTCGTCAGGGCTGACTGCCTGGCACTCCAAAAGTGGATTAGATGTCCTGCAAAGGCAGCTTCAGTGAGTCAGTCAAGCTGAGCAGGGCCCACTGGTCCCACTCTGTCTCTGCTCTCACTGCTCTGCTATTGGAGCTCTGGGAGCCAGCATAGACACCACAGCAGAGAGGTGGAAAGAAGACAGTTTGCTTGATCATGGAGATCTTCGCAAAGTGAGTATCCACAGGGCAGTGCCTGTTAGGTCCCGGGAGCGGGGAGGAATAGACAGGGGAAATGTTGCAGTGTCTCTGTGGTCAATCGTAAGGATGAATGACTGCAGTGGTGTTGCAACATTCATAACTTTAGGACTGTGTTATAAATTCTTATGGGAGTGATGTAACTGAACCATCGCAAAGTAAACTGTCATAATTCGATGATTGCCTGTAAAGGATGCCTGACCAAAAAAATGGAAGGTGGGAATCCAACATTGGTCAGGCAAGGATGTGGGAGATTCCCTTGACTGTTTGATGCATTTATGGCTAAATGTATAAGGAATAATGGTGACATCAGAGATATGCAGTGTGGGAGTGTGAATATGCATGAACATTTGCATGCAGATGATACTGTATTTGTGGCCAAGAACTGAAACATTTGCAAGAAATTTTAGACTGTATGATCTAATAATTAAAGTACCAAAACCTTATGTTTGACAAAGTAAACTGGGTGTGAATAACTATAAATGGCAAAAAAGGGAAGAATTTGTGCCCCTAAGGATGTAAGAAGGATAACATTTAAGAGGTACCAGTGGAAAGGTAATGGATACATGTGACTGTTTGTTGGAAAAAATAAACAAAAACAAAAATAAGTGGCTGTTTGCAAGTGTTTTTCTGTCCATTTTGTTACTATATTAGGAAATGAGAGCTAGACATGTGAAGAGAAACATAAAAAGTTGAATGAGTAATGCGGACTAAATATAGAAGTGACTGACCGTTAGAAAATATGGGCAGCTTGGTCATACATGGTAGATAAAATGAATGAAAATTGAATTGCAAAATAAATACATGAAGGAACAGTGAATGGATTGTGAAGAAAGGGAAGACTGAGCAAGGTATGGTTGGATGCAGTTTTGAAATACTCAAAAAAGATGTCTATGGAGATTCTCAGTCATCCAGGTCATGGTTGTCCCAAAGCTGCTTTTTTCAAAAGGCAACTAGACTTTGTTTTTTTCCTTGAAGATGTTTCGCTTCTCATCCAAGACACTTCAATCAGAACTGAAGAAGTGAAATGTCTTCAAGGAAATATGAAGAAGGTCCAATTTCCTTTTTAAAAAGCATCTTTGGGTCCTCAAAAAAGAAAAGTTCAAAATTTTAATGATGAAAGAACAATGTACAAAATGATAGATGGACATGATGGAAAACAAGGACAGTTTGCAAGGTGAGAACAAAGGGTGAGAAATTGCCATTGGTTTTAGCTTCCCCCCTTCTCTCATTAGCTTCTCCAGATCTCTGTATCTATACTGAACTTTATGAGGTTCATTTGAAGAATGAACTACTTTGCATCTGAAGATATTTGCACTCAATAAGGACTGCTAGAAATCCAATTCTCTGCCATCCATTTGATTGCACTGCTTTTCAACAAAATCTGCTGGCTTAGAAGACAGTGTTTATAGAGGTTACATAACAAGCAGTTTAAATGCTTTGAGAAATCATACCTTGGGGTGCATATGCAGATGTTCTTTGAGGGTGCGGATCATGGCTGTCAGGTAGGCAACTAAAACATTAAGAAAAAAAGTTACAAAAGCTCCTATTATATTTTCTTCTCCTATTTTAAAGAGTACACATGAATGAACATTAGCAGCCAGACACGCTTTTAAGAGGCAGCATTTTTTTTTTTGGTGAAAGGGAGCTCAGTGTTACATGTGGGCATTGAGTTATTTCCCTGTTGTTTCTTTGTTCTACTGAAAGAAGTCAGAGTGAGTTTGGAGGGAGAGGAGTGAAAACAGGAAGTAGGACAATTTCAGAAGAATAATCAGCATCTCAATTATTTCTAGTCCAACCAATCATCATCAGCACTGTATTCTTTAAGAATTCTTTGCCTCTTCCTTCTCTCATTCCTTTTCCTTTTATGTTGCATAAAAGGAACTTGTACTTGTGTACAGTAATCACTATTGATCTTATTTTTAAAATTTATTATTAGATTTTACATTGTACAACAAAACAACATTTGTGCAAGATAGCGCACCCAATGCTCCCACCTCCTATTTGCCCTGGAACAATAACCCTGTGAGGTGGATTGGGCTGAGAGAGTGCAGTTGTCCTAAAGTCTCTTGGCACCTTAATCAGTATTTTAAACTGTCTTATATAGGTTTTCAGGAAATTGTTTTGCTTGAAGTTGAAAATAAACACTTTACATAATCAGAGGCATAAATGGGTGACTACCACATCCCTTGGAAGATAAATATCCTACATCTCCTTTAGCTTATTCTTTCAAAGATCTGTGAATCAGGCACCATTTCTTTTCTCTGCCTGAGGCCAAAGCTAAAGGGAACAACAGCAGCAATTTATCTGCTTCTGGGTAAGTGGTGAAATTATTGCTGAATATAATTCAGATTTGCTTGAGGAGAGGAGGGGGAAGAAGCATTAATCTTGGATGACATGCCAAATTCCTGCTAGGGTGGGATACTGTCAGACCCCCAAACCCCTCACCTATTCTCTTTTGCCTTCTATTCTTTTTGGGGCCTGCCATTCTTGCTGGGGGGAGGGGGTGCATGGGGGGATTCATAGTGTTAACTTTCACTTTCTCCTTCCTTTTTCTGGCCTCCCCCTTCTGACTATGGAATGTGTCTCCTTATCTAGGAGACAGTTGCAAGGAAACGAAAGCTGGAGAAGACCTTGAGTTGCATGGTTACCAGTCAGCTGCCCACCAGGCCACCTGTGGATTGGTTGGATTTGAAACGGACATTATGACTTTGGTGAGAGGGGGCATATTGCTTGCTTTAATTATATCATTCACGGGGGGGGGGCTTTTCTTCAGATCTCGCCTTGCATTCCCTGCTATCACTAGTCCCTAATAAAAGTTTCCTTTTGACACAATGCCAGTTTCAAGAGTTCTGCTTTCTTGGGTGATTAGATGAAGTGGGTCCTGAGAGATACAAGGCACAGAGTCTTATAAGAAGTGAAAAAAACTGACACAAACACACATAACCTAAACTGGAGCCAGTTTGGAAAATCAGGAGGGAGAACTGATGATAGTCTTCTGCCCAAAAGACAAATGTCAAAGGAAGCTTTCTCAAGACAACAATTTGTCGGATAGCAATTCTATGCAATGTTATAATCTGTGCAGCAGGATTCAACTGAGGTTTGACTTTCACAAGTCTTCTTTCAATAGCTCCACTTCCTGCTGCATCTTGAAGTTATTGCCTCAGTGAGATGTTGAAACCTGCACCGAAGCTGCAGGAAATGAACTCACTCTTTCACCATGTCCCAGGCCATCCAGTCCACCCCACTGTTCCAGGGGCTGCCCAGCCTCTGTCTAACCCCCCACCCCCAGTCAAAAGGAGCCTGCCTTCTTTGTGGGTCTTGTGCTCCACTGTCCAATTCCTCTTTCCCGAAAAAGTCCTTCCTAGAATTTCATTGCTTTAACTTAAAATCTATTATTTAATGAATATGTATTTCTTTATTACATTTATGGCCAAATACCAAAGAGCACTTTAGTTACAAAACAGGTCTTGACTGCCTGTGTGACACCATTTCAGGTTTGTGAAATGGGCTGTAAGGGGAACCTTGAGGAGCAGCAGAAGCACAAAGCAAGGTATTGGTCAGAGGAAAAAAAACTGAAGTACAAGACAGAACTTTCACCTAAGAAAGCATCTCAGACAAAACTCTTACTTCTGATGAAGAATGGGAGGGGGCACATTTAGACTTACAAGATTCTGTTACTTCACAATAAAAGCAGTATTAGCATCCATAACTTTGGCTTCCTACGTCTAGCTCAAAGAGCTGAGAGTATATGATGGCATTCCCCCATCCCTTAACAAAGTTTTCCTTAATCTGTCTTCATAAGATTAAGTAGGGATAGACCTACCATTCTTGTTGCCTTTCTCTGAAAAAGGTTTTTTATAAAAATGTGCCCAGAATGGTGCCAATTACTCAAGGTGAGGTCTGAATGAGTGTAATTAAAGCAGAAGACAATGGAACTCTTCTTTCTTGTGTTCTGGAAACTATATTTTTATTGATGCTAAACTGATTTTATTTATGGCAGGAGCTCCCAAACTTTTCTATACCCTGCCCCCCTAGAACGCTTTTGATATATTCTTGCACTCCTTACAAAACATCGAAATAACAGCAACCAATTATGCATATACACTATAATTTTGAAAACCCAAGTTTTTGCACCCCCTGGAATATCGTCTCGCAGACATTTAAGTCTGTCTGGACCCAGTCTTTGGTACTATAAGTTTGACGGCAATGGCGAAGAGTGGGATGGCTTGACTTACCATCAGATCGGCCTCACTGTCATAAGGCACTGGCAACTTCAGGCTCTCAGCCAGAGCTCTCTCTTCCCTGGGAGGGAGAGGGGATTTTGACAGCTTGACCTTGATGTGCTCAGTTTGATTTCTCTCGTCCCCTACATGGGGACCTTTTCAGCTTGGCAGTAGTGGCAGGCACACTCCTGGTTTGAGGGGCAGGAGCCAGGCAGCCTGGTAATCCTGCTGGCCACACCTGAAGCACTTGATGAGAGCTCCGGCAACTCGGTGGGCACTGGTTGCAGGAGCAGCTGATGGCTGTCGCCCAAACAGGCATCTCCTGGCTTTGCCTCACTTCTTTCAGAGGTGCTGGGCTACTTCTTACAACAGGCCAACTCAATATCCAGGGTCACAGCCATATGGTACCATTCAGGAATCCCCCAGTAGGTACATGCCTGGAATAAGTCACAGTCCAGTCCCTCTTTGATGGATCAGTGGTTCAGCGGTCAGTGGATCAGCGATCATTCTGGCCACTGCCGGATCCTGCCAACCATTTTTTGGAATTCCCGGATGTATTCTTTAGCTGGGCGACCCCTCTGCCTCAGGATGTGGATTTCCATCTCAGCCTGCAGGGCCTGGGGTTTTTTCTTTGAATCTGGCTCTCAGACTATCCATGAACAGATTTATGTCCCACGGCTCTGGTATTTCCTCATCATGGAGGCTGGTCAACCACTTGCCCGCTTCTCCCTCTAGTTTGGCTGCCACCGTGTTCACCATCACTGAGTCGTCAGGGTATGCAGGAGCATAGCGATCCAGGTGAGCCCACACCTAGTTCAGGAAAAAGGGCAATTTCTTTATGTCCCCATCAAATATGGGTTTGATGGGAGGTGGGTCTACAGACTGCGGCGCCCATTATGCGGGGCGCTGGGCAGGTCACTGGTACTGGATCCACTCTCTGGAATCCTCCCTGTTGAGCTCCTGGGCTTGTAGCCTGCTGATCCCTCATGGGACTTTGCCTGCGTGCTGGGCTCAATGCTAAGACTGGTTTAGGTAGCAGGGAAGCTGTGCAGGCCATAGCAGTCAGACTTGGGCGTGGGAGCAATGGCAACACCCTCACATGCTCTCTGTCTGAAATCATGTACCGTGCAACCAGGGTCACTGTCTTGACATCGATCCGAACTTCTCCCTCAATCTTTCGACCCAGTGGCCATGGAATGCTGTCAAGTACTTCCATTCCCCGAATTCGTCCCATCCTGCTGCCATCTTCACCTTCCACAGAGGACTGTGGGATGAAATCAGTGGGAACTCAACTTCGGCCGCTTCAGGAGTACCCCTGCGCTTGGGGGCTGCCCCTGCCTGACCGAGGTCTCCGAAGCTCAGAGTTCCTCTTTGCAGCACTGACTTCTCAGGTTGGGTCAAATGGGTCTTCAGCTGAGACCTCAATACCGATGATCTGCTTCCTGCCTGACCAGCAGCCAATGCTTTGGCAGCTGCAGTTGCACTGAGGCTTGCTATCAATTCTTCCTTCTTTTCCATCCCAAAATCTTCCCTGCGTCTTTGCCATCCTCCCAAAGATAGTGGGTAGGTTGACCAGGGCTCAGGGCCCTGAAATAAAAAGGGGCTTTAATGAGATTTGGTTTAATGATGGAGCCAAATAAATCAGAACTCTGAGGCATGAGATTTCCACAAAGAACATGTTTATTGGATACATGATGTCGGTACAGTCAAAAATGAAACCAAGTGTAAAATCTCCCCCAAAAGTTCAGAGTAACTTAAGGTAACAATTTCCACTCACATTCTCCAACAGAACTAACTTGGCGGGCTTTCTGGCAGGACATCCCTTTTTCTCCACTAGAGTTTGGGAATGACCTTGGTTCCCACAGGATCTATTCACATTTAGACTAGCAAAAATACTTCATCCCCCCTCCCTCTCCTGTGGCAACCTAGAATGACAAAGATGGTTGAAGCCAGGTTCATTGTAGATTTGGCACTCAGGGTGCTCCTGTTGCCTAATTAGTTATGCTGCAATGCGGAGACTAGGGTTGCATGTGAGGAATAGAATAGAATAAAGCTGGAAGGGATCTTGGAGGTCTTCTAGTCCAGCCCCCTGCTCAAGCAGGAGAACCTATTCCATCTCAGACAAGTGACTGTCTAGCCTCGTCTTAAAAATCTCCAGTGATGGAGCGCCCACAATTTCTGAAGGCAAACTGTTCCATTGGTTAATTGTCCTCACTGTCAGGAAGTTTCTCATTATTTTTTTTGGTAAATATTTTATGGGTATTTTTTAATAGAACATAAATCATTTAGTCAGTTGTAAAGAGTATGTTGTCTGGGTAACATTTGTAAGACAATCTTTAACAATTGATTTCTACAATCTATATTCCATATGTTAATTTAAGTTCATTTCCCCTTTCTCCAAAGTATCTTTCTTTGTAAACATTAGATTAAAACAATTCTCATTATTTTGATAAACAACAATTAAGTATATAGTTTTTCCAATATTCCTATTTGTCATTTTAGTAAATAGTCTTACTAGTGACAGTTTTCTCAACAATTAATTACATTTACATTGGTGGATTGAATTCTATTTTTTCCATATAAGCCCTCTCATACTTTTATATTTCTTAGTCAATAGGTAAAAAAGTAGAAAGAGAAGAGAAAAGAAAAGAGACAAAAAAGAGAAAAAGCAAAGCGAAAAAAGACAAAAACACTGAAATAAAAAAAATAACATACTACTTAAAATATGTATTCCTAATTTAATATATACTTATTCCCTCAATTTCTTATTCTTTTTAACCATAGCTGAAAATAATTTAATCTATTTAAACTTTAAGCATTCCCTTCAATAGATCTAATCATCTAATCCTTTACCTCTAATTCAAGCATTTTATGCTTTTCTTATCGTCACATTTAAATAACTAAAACATTTGCTGTTTAAATCATTTCAATTTTTTTTACAGAAAGGAAAAAGAAAAAACACATATTGTATTAGTTAAAAAAAATTAATTTAATTTAATTTTTAATTTAATAATATTTCTATACCGCCCTTCTCCCGAAGGACTCAGGGCGGTGAACAGGGCAAGAATAAAAATACAGGATTACAAAAGTTAAAAAATAATTAAATACATGCCCATATACTAAAAACAATTAATACATCTTAAAACCCCAATAAAATAACAATAACAACCCCCCCCAGTCCCCCATCAGGCCAGGCCAGCTTGTTCAAAAAAGTATGTTTTTAGCTCGCGGCGAAAGGAGCGAAGATCGGGCACCATCCAGAGCTCAACCGGTAGCTGATTCCATAGCTCCGGGGCGCCCACAGAGAAGGATCTCCCCCTGGGGGCCACCAATTGACATTCTCTGACCGGTGGCACCCTGAGGAGGCCCTCTCTGTGGGAACGCACAGGGCGGAGGGAAGTTGATGCCGGCAGCAGGTGTTCCCTAAGGACCCCTGCCATGTAGGGCTTTGAACACCATTACTAGTACCTTGAATCTCACCCGGAAGACAACTGGTAACCAATGCAGCTCACGGAGCAGAGGTGTAACGTGGGAGTATCGGGAGACTCCCAACACAACTCTCGCGGCTGCATTCTGTACCAGTTGGAGCCTCCGGGTGGTCCTCAAGGGCAGCCCCATGTAGAGAGCGTTGCAGTAGTCTAGTCGAGAGGTCACGAGCGCGTGAGTGACCGTGCATAGATCATCCCGGCTTAGATAGGGCCGCAACTGGCGCACCAGGCGAACCTGGGCGAAAGCCCCCCTAGTCACAGCCCCTATGTGATCTTCCAAGGTAAGCCGTGAATCTAGGAGGACTCCCAAGTTGCGAGCCCTATCTACGGGGGGGGGTAATAGTTCACCCCCCATAGAAAGAGGTGGAATATCCGAATAGACCCGGGATGAAGGTATGCAAAGCCACTCAGTCTTGTCGGGGTTGAGTTGAAGTCTGTTCCTCCCCATCCAGACCCGAACCGCCTCCAGGCAACAGGACATCACGTTGAGGGCATCACTGGGGTGGTTTGGGGTCGAAAGGAAAAGCTGGGTATCATCAGCGTACTGATGATACCCAACTCCAAAACCACGAATGATCTCACCCAGCGGTTTCATATAGATGTTGAACAGGAGAGGCGAGAGGACCGACCCCTGAGGAACTCCACAAACGAGAGACCTCGCGGTCGACCTCTGCCCTCCTGTCAACACCGACTGTGAACGTCCCTGGAGATAGGAGGAGAACCACTGTAACACCGTGCCTCCCACTCCCAATCCCCTGAGACGCCGCAGCAAGATACCATGGTCGATGGTATCGAAAGCCGCTGAGAGGTCTAATAGGACTAGAACAGAGGAATGTCCCCTGTCCCGAGCCCTCCAGAGATCATTCACCAGCGCGACCAATGCCGTCTCCGTGCTGTACCCGGGCCTGAAACCCGATTGGTACGGGTCTAGATAATCCGCTTCATCCAGGACCAGAGGGAGCTGATGCGCCACCACACTCTCAACAACCTTCGCAAGAAAGTGAAGGTTGGAGACGGGACGAAAGTTGTTCAATACAGCTGGGTCCAAGGCAGGCTTCTTGAGGAGAGGCCTCACCACCGCCTCTTTCAAGACGGCGGGGAAGCTACCCTCATTCAGAGAAGCCGATATAACTGCCTGGAACCAGCTGCGTGTCCTCTCCCGGGCTGCATAAACCAGCCAGGAAGGGCACGGGTCCAATAAACATGTGGTGGAGCTCAGCCTCCCCATGATCATGTCCACTTCCTCCGGAGTCACAGAATCAAACTCCTCCCAGGTAATATCGACAAGAATAATCATCCCTTGAAGAATAATACATTCCAAAGTTTTTCCATTTCTTTAGCCATATTCAAACGTTTCTTTTTTAAATATTCTCTCTGATAAGTCCCATCATCTATTTTCTTGATTTCCATTTTAATCTTTTTTTCTCTGGCCATTGCCTTTCTTAATCAGTGTATTTTGCTGCATCATTTGTTTCTCTGTAAAGTATTTTTTTTCTCATTCTTTTGCTTATCTTCAAAGTTGCTTGGACGCGTTGAAATATCTCCCACTTGAATTAAATCATGATTTTTTATTTTATACGGTTCCTTCTTTAAGTCTCTATCCTCAGAATTATGTTCAATCAACTCTACTGTATTTTCCTGGGAAATTTCTTGGAGTGAAATTAAGTTGGAGATTACTCTCAAAGTTGTTCTGTATTTCTTTGTAGTTTAAAATCATTGTCCTTTGAAATGGTTGCCGCTTATCATGTTTCCTTTTGTGAAGCATTCACTGCTTCAGATTTGTTAGTCTCACTTTATTTACACAGCTGTACTTTATTAAGAACTTTGAAGGTCAGAGAAAAAAATCCTCACCCACCAGGTGTCAACGTTTGCTCATTTTTCAGATCTTTCAAGTCTTTTTCTCTCTCTCTAAAGGGTAAGTTTAGCCGCTGGTAGCCAAAAGGAGGGAGTAGAAACCCCCTCCTTTTTCCCCCAGAGATCTCTTATTTTTGAGATTTTCTTCTTCAGGAAAATAGGTAGGATAGAGAAAATCAATATTCTTACCCATATTCAAGCATGCTGTTTAAAATCCGCTTAAAAATAAAGCTTGAGACTTCCATTGTTTTCAGCTATGGCTGGACAATGGAGTTAGCCAGCCTTTTTTCTGTTGGTTTCTGGAAGGCTTCTCCTGGACCGTTCAGGGAGACTGCTGTCTCTCCTAGGTCCCTGGGATTTCCTTCCTTCATTCCATGTCTTTGGGGTGGGTTCTGGCCCCTTAGGGTCCCCAACAGAAAGAAATTTCAGCCGAAGGATTTGGCATTCCAAATCTTCCGACTGCTCCGCTGGAAACAGGAACCAGGAAGTTTCTCCTTAATTCCAAGTTGTTTCCAAACATTGTTTCTTGTCCTGTCCTATGGTGTTTTGATGAATAATGTGACACCCTCTGCATTGTGGGAGCCCCTCAGATACTGGAACACTGCTATCATGTCCTCCATATTTCTTCTTTTCTTTAGACTAGCCAAAGTCCTGCAGCCATTCTTTGTATGTGTCATGGTTCCAACTAATGAGACAGATCAAACAACATTTAGGCATTGTTTATTCTAAAAAGTCTACAATAATGAGAACGAAGCATTGGCATTCATGGATGGATGCCAGAATCTGAATTCTCCTCCCCTGAACACATTGTATCAAACATAATTTCCTCCCTTAATTTACACATCATAAATCACATTCTCCAATTAGTTTAACATGCAAAGCATCACTTCCTTTCTATAGCGTACCATTATCTTATTAAAACCGGGTTAGCATTCTCCTCCCCACCCCAGCTTCATTTAATTCGAAGCAAAACAGTTTAAATGAAAAGGCTGCCTTTTATATTGTCAGAGCAAATGTTTGCAACGTTGACATCTGCCCCCCCTTACAAAAAGGATAGATCCTGTAATGTAAACAAAAGCACATGTCAGGCATTATCTCTTGGTTTATTGAGGTTTTTTTCATGAAACTTTTTGATGAGTTGGTCAGCCTTCACATTGCTAGATTTCACCCAAGTAGCTTCACCCAAGTAGCTTCAGAGCCTTGGTGGAGCAGTGGGCTAATGCCTCCTTAAGTAACACCAGCTGCCTGCAATTAGTGCAGGTTCGCATCCCACCAGGCTCAAGGTTGACTCAGCCTTCCATCCTTCCGAGGTAGGTAAAATGAGGACCCAGATTGTTGGGGGGCAATTAAGCTGACTTTGTAATAATGCCGCTTGGGGTGTGTGTGAAAGCCCTAATAAGCAGGCATATACATAGAATGAAGGCTACTGCTAAGCTTGTAAGCCGCCCTGAGTCTTCGGAGAAGGGCGGGATATAAATGGAATTAAAATTAAAAAAAATAAAAAAATAAAAAATACCCCTTCTATTGTACTAGGTACTGCAATTTTCCTTTAAAAATTCTAGAATCAAGAATGCCTTTCACTTCATAGTGTGTCTGACCCGCTACTCTGAGGGGCCCGGGTGCCGTCTTACGGGGAGGTCTTAAGGTGGAGTCCTGAAAAGGTTTCAGCAGGCTACAATGTAAGACAGGGTGAACTTTGGGGAGCCCTCTTTTTATCAGCCTGTTTTTTATAAGTCTCAGAAGTCTTTTTAATGCCATTTTTGTGTTTCTCCAAACTTCTTCCCACCCCCTCACCCATTGATCAAGTGTCTGGGAAGCGGAGGGCACCTGAGAGTATTCAGGCATTGGGTTGAACTCTTTTCCTGTGGCTACTCTGAAAGTCATGTAGCCGGTACTGCTGTGAACAGAATTATTGTAAGCCACCTCGGCGAAAGGGAGGAGTCCTGTTTGTCTGTTGGTAGGAAACATAGCATCTGAGATATTGCTCCACCATTTTGTTAGCGGATTCTGCATCCCCATTGGTAGTCGGATGAAAACCAGATAAGCCTTGAGATGATCCAATTAATTTAAGAAAACTCCAAAATTTCGCTGTGAACTGCACTCCTGTATCCAAAATTATTCTCTTAGTGGCACCACGCAGTCAGTAGATATGTTTCAGGAACAATTTAGTCAGTCGTTGGGCAAATGGGAGTCCTTTGCAGGCAATAAAATGAACCTGCTTTGAAAACAGGTCTATCACAGTCCAGATGACGGTATTTCCCCTACTTTCGGGTAGGTCTACAATAAAGTCCATAGCTATTTCTTCCCATGGTTGAGAAGGGTCTGCCACCAACTGCAGTAGCCTAGGGGTTTTCCCCGGAATTCTTTTCATGGTGGAACATACAGTACAACTCCTGACATAGTTTTCCACCAAAACTGCCAGCGGATGAGGTGTAGTTTTTAAATATTTGAAGTGTCCAGCCTGTTTTACATCATGGCTGTGTTTGAGAGCATTGAGACGGAGGGCTTCAGGTAGAGTTTCCCCCCCTTTTATGCCAAACCATCCCTGCATGTTAAGGAGGTTTGATTATCTTTGAACCATTGATCGGTGAGGAGCTCTCGTTTTATCTTCTTCACTCCTGGGTCATCAGGTTTATGGGTTCTGCAAAGTGTGAGTTGTGCTGCAGGTTGTGAACTGGGGATAACTGCCTCGTTGACCTCTTTGCGTTCGCTTTTGAACTGGGGCAATCGGGACAGCGCATCAGCTAAGAAGTTTTTTCCCCTCCTGATATTGGCCATGGGGTCGCGATGGGTCGGACACGACTTTGCAACAAAAACAATGTACTTTAGAGTGAAATTGAAACAACTAAAGTACTGTGCCCACTGCACTTGTTTTGGGGACAGTTTGTGGGGGGTCTTCAGTGCCTCTAGTTTTTTGTGATCTGTCCATACTTCAAATGGCACCTTGCTCCCCTCTAAATAGTGTCGCCAGTTTAACATTAGGCTCCACTTAATGGCGAAGGCCTCCTCCCATATTGCATATCTCCTCTCGCTTTCACTGAATTTTTTGGAGGTGTAAAGCGCAGGGTTGTAGAACTCCACTTTTCTTCTTTTGCAGTAATACAGCTCCAATTGCAACGTCTCAGGCGTCAGCTTGGATTACGAAGGGCTCCCCTGGGCATGGATGCTTTAGGACTGGTTCAGCAGCAAATAGTCTTTTTAAATTCTCAAAAGCTGTTTGACAGCTCATCATCCAAGCAAGTGGTTGGCCCAGTCTCGCAGCTTCCCTCCTCCTTTGCCTGTCTTGAATAGTTCTGTAAGGGGTAGGGAAATCTCAGCAAAGGAGGGGATATATTGGCGATAAAAGTTAGCAAAAGCTAAAAAACTCTGAAGCTGTTTACGAGTCTTTGGGGGCTGCCATTCAATTATAGTTCTCACTTTGGCTGGGTCCATTTCTACCCCCTCGTTGGAAATTCTGTAGCCAAGATAATCTAATCGGGTCTGGTGAAATTCACATTTCGACAATTTGGCATACAGCTTGGCCTTCAAGAGTTTCTTTTACACTTCTCTCACTAGCTTTATATGATCAGTCATATTTGTGCTGTATATCAAGATGTCATCAAGATACACCAGAACACCTTTTTATAAGTGATCTTATAGGACCTCATTAATCAGCTGCATGAATACGGATGGGGGCCCCTGCAGTCCGAATGGCATGACTTTGAATTGGTAGGTCCCCAAGGGACAATTAACAGCAGTTTTCCACTCATCTCCCTCTTTTATTCTCACCTGGTAGTATGCCTCTCTCAGGTCCAATTCTGTGAAAATGCTCCCCTTAGCTAGGTGGGTTAACAAGTCTTTCAGGAGGGAGAGGGAGTATTTGTTCTCCACACTCACCGCGTTAAGCCCTTTATAGTCTATGTAGAGATTAAGAGAGCCATCTTTTTTTTCCTTGAACAACACAGGGGCTCCCACCGTAGATTTGGCTCGTTCAATGAAACCCCTTGCTAGGTTTTTATCCATGTATCATTGCATCTCCTCCATTTCGAGGGAGGACATGGCATACATTCTCGGTCGTGGGAGTCTGGCTCCCGGCAACAGTTCGATAGAACAATCATTGGGTCTGTGAGGGGGCAGGGTGTTGCATTTTTTCTCACTAAATGCCCCTGCCAGGTCCCGGTATTCACTGGAGACGGTTGGTTTGCCTGGTGGCGGTGAGGCACCCATGTGAGCTTGCTCAGTTGGTGGCCTAAATTGTCCTGCCACATCTGTTGAATCAGTGGGAGGTTTAGACCCTATAAGTAGTCTCACAGTTCTCAATCCTTTCTCCTACCAGATAAACGGGTTCCATTTGTCCAACCAGGCTAATCCTACGATCACAGCCTCAGTCATTTTTGGGGCCACCAGGAAGTGAATAAACTCCCAGTGCTCACCTATTTCCAGGCGTAGGGGCTCCGTTAATTGCGTGACTAAAGTCCCTCCCATCAGGGAGCCATCGGCTTGCTTGAACCTCACAGGTTTGGACAGCAGTTTTGCTCATATGCCCAGTTTCATGGCAAATGACAAGCTAGATGCATCGGGAGCATCCAGAATGAACTAGCACCTTTAAAACTACCTGCGTACCCAATTTAGGGATTATGAGCTTGGCAGGTAGTGAGAAAGGTGGGATATGTCAGCTCACCATCGGGTCATTCTCTCCATCGTCGCTGTCGAAAGAGGGTAGAACGGGGGTGGATCCAGCCTGAGTTCTGGCGTCCTCCCATGTGGGGAATGTGACCTGGGCAACAGGTTCCTGCGTCATCCAGTTGGATTTCTCTCCCGTTAGCCGCTGTGCAGGTTTCTTTCTAGCTGCTGGTCCTGGTCTATTCTGCGATTAGGGGTAGGGGACTGGGCAATTCACTGCTTGATGTCCCTGCTGTCTGCACCAGAAACACTTAATTGATGGGCCTGCAGGTGGCCTGGGTCTTTCAGCCATCACAGTAGTTGGAGATTTTCGTGAGGTGATTGTCATTCGTGTTGTTCTGGCCTTGGCTCGGCTTCAGGTGGGAGAGGCTTCTTATAGCAGGCAAGCTGAACCTCTAATCTTACCGCTGCCCGGTACCATTCTTGCAGCTGGTCAGATACAGCTCAGTAGATGCAGGCCTGAGAAAGGTGGTTGTCCAACCCTTCCCTGAAATGAATTATAGATTGCTCAATACGACCGGCTATCTTGCAAAACTCTCGCATGTACTCCAGGGCAGGCCAGCCATCTTGTTTTATCTTGTGGATTTGTTCTTCTGTTTTGAGGGCAATGGATGGGTCCTCAAATTTTTCTTTCAGCCCTAGGAGGAAGAGGTGGGGGTCCTGTAATTCAGGGGCTAGCTCATTAGATAAACTGTTTAACCATTCGGATGCTTCTCCCTCTAGGCTGGACGCAATCACATCGACCATAGCACCTGGATCCTGGATCCATAGGCCCAGCGAGTCAAATGAGGGCGTACTTAGTTGAGGAAAAAGATCAGATTCTCTGAAAGGTGGGGCCATCATTGGTTGCTGGGGCCCCCACTGCAGCTGTTGTACCCCTAGTTGCTGCTGGCCCCACACTGGTTGTTGATTCAATGGTTGCTGGGGCCCCCATTGCATCTGTTGAACCCCCAGTTGCTGGTGACCCCATTGGTGCTGCTGTATGCCCTGGGGTTGCACGTTGGGGCCCTGCTGCTGCCCCCGTTGCTGTGGTTGTCTGAGGGGAGGCTGCTGGGTCTCCCTCAGTTGCGGGCCACTCAGCGGTTGCCATATGCACCTAAATGAATTATTTCAGATTGTGGGGTCTAGTTTACTGCTAAGTTCTGGAAGGAGTTTGTGAGGATGATTGGATCCTCCCAGGGACTCAGTTCTACTTTCCATCCAAATACAAATTGATCTGCAGAACGAGCCAAAGCCATAGTGGAACAGTATCTGTAGAGGATAAAGTGCATCTATCTACAAAGTAAATTAAGCTGAAACAAAGTTGCAAGAAGTTAGGGCCAAAGTACATAGGTCCTCTTCACAATGTAAAAGTCATTTAACAGTAGAGCTAAAACTACCAAAGTTGTTGGGTAAGGTGCACCCAGGGTTCCACTTGCTGAAGCCATACAAGGAATCCACGTTGAGGCCAGTAGCGACAGTGGTCCCTGCTCCAATATTGGTAGAAGGGGAAACAAATTAATAATAATAATAATAATAATAATAATAATAATAATAATAATAATAATAATAATAATAATAATAAGAAGAAGAAGAAGAAGAAGAAGAAGAAGAAGAAGTAGTAGTAGTAGTAGTTGGAAGGGACCTTGTAGGTCATCTAGTCCAACCCCCTGCTCAGGGAGGAAACCTTATACCATTTCAGGCAAATGCCTGTCCAGTCTCTTCTTAAAAACCTCCAGTGTTGAAGCATTGGAGGAGGCAGGTTAATTGTTCTAACTGTCAGGAAGTTTCTCCTTAGTTCTAGGTTGCTTCTCTCCTTGACTAGTTTCCATCCATTGCTTCTTGTCCTGCTTTCAGGTGCTTTGGAGAATAGCTTGACTCCCTCTTCTTTGTGGTAGCCCCTGAGATATTGGAACACTGCTATCATGTCACCCCTCACTCTTCTCTTTGTTAAACTACACATACCCAATTCCAGCAACCGTTCCCTATATGTTTTGGCCTCCAGCCCCCTAATCATCTTGGTTGCTCTTCTCTGTACCCTTTCTAGAGTCTCGACATCTTTTTTACATCGTGGTGACCAAAACTGGTGCAGTATACCAAAGCATTGTAAAGTGGTATTAGTACTTCACTTGATCTTGATTCTATCCCTCTGTTAATGCAGCCTAGCACTGTGTTGGCTTTTTTGGCAGCTGCAGCACACTGCTGGCTCATATTTAAGTGATTGTCCACTAGGACTCTGAGATCCCTCTCACAGTTACTACTATTGAGCAAGGTACCACCTATACTATACCTGTGCATTTGATTTTTCCTGCCTAAATGTAGAACCTTACTTTTTTCACCATTGAATTCCATTTTGTTAGATAGTGCCCAGTGTTCGAGTCTGTCCAGATCCTCCTGTATCTTAAGCCTATCTTCTGGAGTATTGGCTATTCCTGCCAGCTTGGTGTCGTCTGCAAATTTGATGAGTTCCCCATCTATCCCCTCATCCAAGTCGTTAATGAAGATATTGAAGAGCACTGGGCCCAGAACAGAGTCCTGGGGCACCCCACTGCACACTTCCTTCCATGTAGATGCAGTTCCATTGAGGACCACACTCTGAGTACGGCCTGTCAGCCAGCTACGAATCCATCTGGTGGTGATGCTGTCTAACCCACATTTTTCTATCTTATCAAGTAGTAGGTTGTGATCTACTTTATCAAATGCCTTACTGAAGTCCAAGTAAATTATATCTACAGCATTCCTCTGGTCCACTAATTTTGTCACTCGGTCAAAGAATGTAATAAGATTTGTCTGGCATGATCTGTTTTTGACAAACCCATGTTGACTTTTAGTGATGACTTTGTTTGCATCAAGGTGTTCGCTGATTTGTTGTTTATCTTTTCCAGAATCTTCCCAGGTATTGAGGTCAGGCTGATAGGTCTGTAGTTTCCTGGATCTATTTTTTTCCCTTTTTTGAATATCAGCTCTCTTCCAGTCCTCTGGTAGTTCCCCAGTGCTCCAGGATCTATGAAAAATATAGTTCAGTGGTTCTGAGATCACGTGTGCCGGTTCCTTGAGAACTTTGGGATGTAATCCATCTGGTCCTGATGATTTGAACTCGTCTAGGCTGGACAGGTATTCACTTACCATTTTTTGCCTATCTTAACTTGCGTTTCTATTCTGTTTTTATGGCACTGGTTTTGGTAGGTTGGACTGTTTTTTCACTTTGTGTAAAGACAGATACAAAAAATGAGTTAAATAGTTCGGCTTTCTCCCTATTGCTTGTCACCTTCTTGCCACTTTCCCCCACTAATGGACCAATCATTTCCTTAACTTATTTCTTGTTTCTTATATGTTGAAAGAAGCATTTTTTGTTATTTTTGACTTTGGTCGCAAGCCTTAGTTCATTTTGAGCCTTAGCTTTCCTCACTTCATCTTTGCAGGCACGGGCTATGAAGTTAAGCAAATCCTCGATTCCAGAATCCACAAAGGGAAATTGCAGTACTTAATCCATTGGGAGGGTTATCCGATGTCAGAAGCCAGTATATAAAAGCAGATCATTTACTAAAATGATTTCACAAGAAATACCCTGGAAGCTGGGGCCATCATAAGGGGAGAGATTAACCAGCAGTACTGTGTATTCTTTTTTGTTTTCCAGGTTTTTTTTATTTTAGGGGGGGCAGCCGGTCAAGCTACAAACCCTACTGCCTTTAGGACCGCTGTAATTCCTTTGCTTGTGAGAGAGGAGAGATAAAAGAGGCTGGCCGGCAGCCGATCTACAACTTTGTGGCACACAGGTGGCAGCGACAAACAGGCAAGAAACGCAGCTTGGGAAGGGTCAACCTCTGGGAGGAATGAAGAAAGGCAGCATCCCTTGAAGGAGACCAGCAAATGGCCCTCGCCCACTTCACATACCCGTGGACTCTGGGGGAGGGGACACCGTGAACAGCATGAGAGTCCACATTACCTGCACTATGCCACTCAGACCCCAGCCTGGCAGGCAGCAGGCAGTGGCGGGCTCTCTTCACCGTGCGGAGACTGGGCCATGCAAGGCAAAGCTGGCGAGAAGTCGAACCTGCCTGGGTGCATGCAGAGGAAGCAGTGAGCGTATGGCGTGACTGTTTTGCCCCACAGGCTGACCACGTTCTGAGCGCTTTCCTTTCACACGGGACGCCAGGTGCCATATGCTTGCTGCCTCCTTTGCATACACCCAGGCAGGTTCAACTTCTCGCTAGTTTCGCCTTGCCTGGCCCAGTCTCTCTGCACGGTGAGGAGAGTGTGCCGCTGCCTGCTAAAACCGGGCAGGCTGGGGTCTGACTCTTGAGTGTTTAAGGTTGCTGACCCCTGCCCTAGACCAGGGATCGGCAACCTTAAACACTCAAAGAACCATTTGGACCCCTTTCCCACAGAAAACAAAACACCGGGAGCTACAAAACGCTGCTGCTTCCCCCAAGCACTCCACTGCTGCTGCTGCTTATCCCCCTCCTACACAGAGCACCCTGCTGTACCCACCTTATTGAGAGCAATCCCGCTGCTGCGCCTCCGCTTTCAACTCAGATGGAGCAGAGTGGGGAGAACGAGGAGAGTGGTGAGGCTTTGTGCCAGCCGGTCGGCCAGGTGAGGGGTAGGCCAGGTGATGGTGGTTGGCTGGCTGCGGGGATCATGGCCACTGGGGGAAATCTGACAAGCCTCATGGCCCATTTCCCCAGCTTCGTACAAGATGCTTGGCAGAAACCCCCCATGCGCCCCCCGATCAGACCCATGCGGCAACTTCTTTCCAGCTCCAATGCAGTCCTCCATCACCTCTTCTGACGCCGTGTGCAATCTTACAAACAAAAGAAGCTTGTGGACAGTCCCACAAACTTTTGTTTGTCGGACTGCCCACAAACTCTTTTTGTTTGTGGGACTAAAAAAAAAGTTCAATCAATCAATTCCAACTTCACAAGATTTTTTTTTTCTGTGAGAAGTTGGAATTGATTGATTGAACTTTTTTTTTTAGGTGGCGGAGGACTGGGAGCCACAGCGGCTCTGGAGCCACGGGTTGCTGACCCCTGCCCTAGACCATTTCAATCAATCAGAATAAAGCTAGAAAGGATCTTGGAGGTCTTCTAGTCCAGCCCTCTGCTCAAGCAGGAGAACCTAGACCATTTCAATCAATCAATCAATCAATCAATCAATCAATCAGAATAAAGTTGCAAAGGCCATTCGAGGTCTTCTAGTCCATCCCCCTGCTCAAGCAGGAGACCCTACAGTATGGGGGTGGGAATTGGGAGAGTTTGGAATACACAGGTGTTCCTTATCAACTTGAGAGCTGAAGCTGTTGAAGAGTTGTCTTGGTGGGCTGTTTCTTCTCATAACAATTACTGAAAGATGTATTGGACAATGTGACTTAAATTGTCAGAGAGGGGAGGGAAAGTTTTATGCTTTTAATTATATGCTTCCCGCCATTTTCTCAAAGCTAGTTTCCCTTCGATTTTACCTGTTAGTTATTGCCTAATAAAGTTTAGATTAGAGAACACAGTGTCTCTGGTGTTTTGCTCAGTTGGGTTTTTCAGCTGGAACTTGACACTGCCTATATGGGGCCCCATGTCGCAAAATTTCTGACAGACGGGTCCAATTCTACATTAATAACAACAACAAAACAATAATAATAATAATAATAATAATAATAATAATAATAATAATAATAATAATAATAATAATAATAATGATGATGATGATGATGAAGTTGGAAGGGACCTTGGAGGTCAGTTAGTCCAACCCCCTGCTCCGGCAGGAAACCCTATACCATTTCAGACAAATGGCTGTCCAGTCTCTTCTTAAAAACTTCCAGTGTTGGAACATTCACCACTTATGGAGGCAGGTTGTTCCACTGATTAATTGTTCTAGGTGTCAGGAAGTTTCTCCTTAGTTCTAGGTTGCTTCTCTCCTTGATTAGTTTCCATCCATTGCTTCTTGTCCTGCCTTCAGGCGCTTTGGAGAATAGCCTGAGTCCCTCTTCCTTATGGCAGCCCCTGAGATGTTGGAACACTGCCATCATGTCCCCCCTCATCCTTCTCTTCGTTAAACTAGACATACCCAATTCCAGCAACCGTTCCTCATATGTTTTAGCCTCCAGACCTCTAATCATCTTTGTTGCTCTTCTCTGCACTCTTTCTAGAGTCTCAACATCTTTTTTACATTGTGGTGACCAAAACTGGATGCAGTATTCCAAGTGTGGCTTTATCAAGGCATTTAAAGTGGTATTAATACTTCATGTGATCTTGATTCTATCCTTCTGTTAATGCAGCCTAACACTGTGTTGGCTTTTTTGGCAGCTGCAGCACAGTGCTGGCTCATATCTAAGTGATTGTCCACTAGGACTCCGAGATCCCTCTCACAGTTACTACTATGGAGAAAGGTACTACCTATACTATACCTGTACATTTGGTTTTTCTTGCCTAAATGTAGAACTTTACTTTTTTCACCACTGAATTTTATTTTGTTAGATAGTACCCAGTGTTCCAGTTTGTTCAGATCCTCCTGTATCTTAAGCCTATCTTCTGGAGTGTTGGCTATTCCTGCCAGCTTGGTGTCGTCTGCAAATCTGATGAGTTCCCTATCTATCCCCTCATCCAAATCATTGATGAAGATGTTGAAGAGCACTGGGCCTAGAACAGAGCCCTGTGGTACCACACTAGACACTTCCCTCCATGTAGATGCAATTCCATTAAAGACCACATGCTGAGTACGGCCGGTCAGCCAGCTATGAATCCATCTGGTGGTGATGCTCAAAGGTCTGGAGGGCATTTTTGGCAATGGATCAGGGCCTGAGTTTTAGTCACCATTCTCAAAACGAATTGTGGGAACAGAACAAACTAACTCAGTTCTAGAACAGTACCTGAGATGCTTTATTAACTACCAACAAGACAACTGGACTGACATCTTGCCATTTGCTGAGGTTGTCTATAACAATGCTCTACACACCAGCACTAGTTTTACCTTTTTCCAAGTTGCCACAGGGCAGGAATTCAACCCAATGCCTGAGTTGCCAACCAATGAGCCCTCCACTTTCTCATTAAAGGAGTGGATTAATCAGCTGAAAAATACCTGGCCAGTTGTTCACAAAGCTTTAGGCAAAGCCAGAGCAGCCTACAAGGCATAGGCAGATAAGAATAAAGCCTAAACCATTCCGCAATGGGGAACGAGTATACCTGTCCACTGGATTCCTAGTCCTTACAACCCTCTAAGAAACTAGGCCCAAAATTTGTGGGGTCTTTCCCCATCAAACACATCATAAACCCTCTCACAGTACAATAAGATTTGCCAAAAACCATAAGACAAATCCACCCTGTATTCCAGTGCAGCCTGAGATAACATCACCTTTACAGCCAGCGACTCCACCAACACCACAGTCCATCATGGTAGAGGGTGAATAACACTTTGAAATTAAAGAAATCCTTGACTCCCAAAAACACCATGAGGGAACACAATTCCTGGTAGCATGGAAAGACCTCCCTGCAGCCTTTAAATGAATGGGTTCATAAGAAACACATTAAAGCCCCTAGACTGCTCAAGTGATTCCACGCTTTCTACCCAGATAAATCTAATTTAATTAATTTAATTTAATAATTTGATTTCTATACCGCCCTTCTCCCGAAGGACTCAGGGCGGTGAACAGGGCAATACAATAAAAATCGAATACAAAAATTAAAAAACCATTAAACATCATGCCCATAAAATCAATACATATTAAAGTTAAAACTAGTTTTAAAAACCCAACCCCATCCCGTCAGACCAGGCCAGCTTGTTCGAAAAAGAATGTTTTAAGATCACGTCGGAAGGAGCGAAGGTCGGGGGCCGTCCGGAGCTCAACCAGTAAGCGGTTCCAGAGGTCTGGCGCGCCCACAGAGAACGCCCTCCCCCTGGGGGTCACCAATCGGCATTCTTTGATCGGCGGCACCCTGAGGAGGCCCTCTCTGTGGGAGCGCACTGGACGGAGGGAAGTTGACGCCGGTCGCAGGTGTTGCCGTAGGTAATCCAGACCCATGCCATGAAGGGCTTTGTAAGTCATAACTAACACCTTGAACCTCACCCGGAGAGCAACCGGTAGCCAATACAGCTCGCGGAGCAAAGGTGTAACATGGGAGTATCGGGAAGCTCCCAAGACGACTCGCGCGGCTGCATTCTGCACCAGCTGGAGTCTCCGGGTGGACCTCAAGGGCAGCCCCATGTAGAGAGCATTACAGTAGTCTAGACGAGAGGTCACGAGCGCATGAGTGACTGTGCGCAAGGCCTCCCGGTCTAGATAGGGCCGCAACTGGCGCACCAGGCGAACCTGGCGAATCTAATTAATCATTTCACTCTTTCCTCTCATTATTTTCTTTTTGCTCCAGGTGATTTGTCCTTCTTTTAGGGGGCACCATGTCAGGTCCCCATAGATCCCTATCAGGACACTACCATTCTGGCGGGAGGGGGAAACCTCAGGGCTTTTCTGTGATGTGTCCATTTTACTTTCCTCCTCTTTTGCCTTGATGGGGGATGGGAGGGGGAGGGATGAGAACAACTTATCACCTTCTCAGCTCAGAGTTCTCACAATACCTTTGTACCTCTCGATTGGCTCTCTATGGACTGGGCAATTAGGAGGGGTTTTGAAGAATGGGGTTTAACCTAACGTTTTAACACGGGAAGTTTAGATCCTCCCTGAATTTTCTGCAATCACTATTTCTCAATAAAAGTTCCTTTTGAAATGCTGCTTGCTTCAGTAATTCTGCTTTTTTGAGGGAATAGCTGAGGTGAGACCTTACAACACTAGTTATTCAACCCAATTCTGAGTGCCCTGCAAATGCAGCAAGCATTTTCATCCATTGGATTAATAAAAATGACAATGACTAGAAGGCCAAGACCAAACTCTGCAGCTCTCTACCTTTTCTCTTTCCAGTGAGGAGGAACAGCAAATGAATCCCAAGTAGAATTTTCAAGTCCAATTTCTAGCCACTTTATGCCAACAATGTAGGATGTAAGGGGCATGGGACGGCGATATTGGTTCCCCCAAGGGTTGTTTCTGCCCTGCCTCCCTGCTCCATGTGCCTCTCTCCTGCAGATGGGTGCTTGGTGGAACAGGACATCCAACCTAGATTGGGGTCGACCATTCTTTGGTCAACTGCACTCTTCTTTTAGAACTCTAGGCAACCTCAAAACCCATTTGTAAGCTCCTACTTGGATCAACCTGAATGACAATTTTTTTTAATCAAAACGTTTCTTTAATCAAGAGCATTTCCACCACTAAGTATTGTTATTCCACAACTGATATGACATAAGCTTGGCAATATTTGTCATACCTTTGTTTTGTTTGTGATCTCAAAATGCATACATGACACAATTTTCCCCCCACAATAATCCTGTGTGGGAGGTTTGGCTGAAGCAGAGTCACTGCCCCATCATCACCCATGAGTTTCCATAGTTGGGTTGAATTAATCCAACTCTTTAACCTACTATACCAGATTTGTATACATGATTTGTTTGTTTGAATTAATTAGTCACATACCGTATATACTTGAGTATAAGCCGAATTTTTCAGCCCACTTTTTGGGCTGAAAAATTCCACTTCGGCTTATACTCCAGTCAACAAAAAAACTTACCGAGGACTTGTGCGCGGCCGAGGCTTTGGTGCTTCCGGGATCGCCCGCACCTCTCCCAAGCCACCGCCGTCCGAGACCTGCCGAAGTTTGGGGAGGTTTGGGGAGGTGCGCGCGCACCTCCCCAAACTCCGCGCCTTGCCTGCCTGCTTCTTTCCGCAGCGGAAAGAAGCAGGCAGGCAGGGCGCGGAGGAACGGAGACTTGCCGACGTTTGGGGAGGTTTGGGCGCCTCCCCAAACCTCGGCAGGTCTCCGTTCCTCCGCGCAGACCTGCCGACGTTTGGGGAGGTTTGGGCGCCTCCCCAAACCTCCCCAAACGTCGGCAGGTCTCCGTTCCTCCTGCCGACCTTTGGGGAGGTTTGGGCGCCTCCCCAAACCTCCCCAAACCTCGGCAGGTCTCCGTTCCTCCTGCCGACCTTTGGGGAGGTTTGGGCGCCTCCCCAAACCTCGGCAGGTCTCCGTTCCTCCTGCCGACCTTTGGGGAGGTTTGGGCGCCTCCCCAAACCTCGGCAGGTCTCCGTTCCTCCTGCCGACCTTTGGGGAGGTTTGGGCGCCTCCCCAAACCTCGGCAGGTCTCCGTTCCTCCTGCCGACCTTTGGGGAGGTTTGGGCGCCTCCCCAAACCTCGGCAGGTCTCCGTTCCTCCTGCCGACCTTTGGGGAGGTTTGGGCGCCTCCCCAAACCTCGGCAGGTCTCCGTTCCTCCTGCCGACCTTTGGGGAGGTTTGGGCGCCTCCCCAAACCTCGGCAGGTCTCCGTTCCTGTTTGGGGAGGTTTGGGCGCCTCCCCAAACCTCGGCAGGTCTCCGTTCCTCCGCGCAGACCTGCCGACCTTTGGGGAGGTTTGGGCGCCTCCCCAAACGTCCCCAAACCTCGGCAGGTCTCCGTTCCTGTTTGGGGAGGTTTGGGCGCCTCCCCAAACCTCCCCAAACCTCGGCAGGTCTCCGTTCCTCCGCGCAGACCTGCCGACCTTTGGGGAGGTTTGGGCGCCTCCCCAAACCTCGGCAGGTCTCCGTTCCTGTTTGGGGAGGTTTGGGCGCCTCCCCAAACCTCGGCAGGTCTCCGTTCCTCCGCGCAGACCTGCCGACCTTTGGGGAGGTTTGGGCGCCTCCCCAAACGTCCCCAAACCTCGGCAGGTCTCCGTTCCTGTTTGGGGAGGTTTGGGCGCCTCCCCAAACCTCCCCAAACCTCGGCAGGTCTCCGTTCCTCCGCGCAGACCTGCCGACCTTTGGGGAGGTTTGGGCGCCTCCCCAAACGTCCCCAAACCTCGGCAGGTCTCCGTTCCTGTTTGGGGAGGTTTGGGCGCCTCCCCAAACCTCCCCAAACCTCGGCAGGTCTCCGTTCCTCCGCGCAGACCTGCCGACCTTTGGGGAGGTTTGGGCGCCTCCCCAAACGTCCCCAAACCTCGGCAGGTCTCCGTTCCTGTTTGGGGAGGTTTGGGCGCCTCCCCAAACGTCCCCAAACCTCGGCAGGTCTCCGTTCCTGTTTGGGGAGGTTTGGGCGCCTCCCCAAACCTCCCCAAACCTCGGCAGGTCTCCGTTCCTGTTTGGGGAGGTTTGGGCGCCTCCCCAAACCTCCCCAAACCTCGGCAGGTCTCCGTTCCTCCGCGCAGACCTGCCGACCTTTGGGGAGGTTTGGGCGCCTCCCCAAACGTCCCCAAACCTCGGCAGGTCTCCGTTCCTGTTTGGGGAGGTTTGGGCGCCTCCCCAAACCTCCCCAAACCTCGGCAGGTCTCCGTTCCTCCGCGCAGACCTGCCGACCTTTGGGGAGGTTTGGGCGCCTCCCCAAACGTCCCCAAACCTCGGCAGGTCTCCGTTCCTGTTTGGGGAGGTTTGGGCGCCTCCCCAAACGTCCCCAAACCTCGGCAGGTCTCCGTTCCTCCGCGCAGACCTGCCGACCTTTGGGGAGGTTTGGGCGCCTCCCCAAACCTCCCCAAACCTCGGCAGGTCTCCGTTCTTCCTGCCGACCTTTGGGGAGGTTTGGGCGCCTCCCCAAACCTCCCCAAACGTCGGCAGGTCTGCGCGGAGGAACGGAGACCTGCCGAGGTTTGGGGAGGTTTGGGGAGGCGCCCAAACCTCCCCAAACAGGAACGGAGACCTGCCGAGGTTTGGGGAGGTTTGGGGAGGCGCCCAAACCTCCCCAAAGGTCGGCAGGTCTGCGCGGAGGAACGGAGACCTGCCGAGGTTTGGGGAGGTTTGGGGAGGCGCCCAAACCTCCCCAAACAGGAACGGAGACCTGCCGAGGTTTGGGGACGTTTGGGGAGGCGCCCAAACCTCCCCAAAGGTCGGCAGGTCTGCGCGGAGGAACGGAGACCTGCCGAGGTTTGGGGAGGTTTGGGGAGGCGCCCAAACCTCCCCAAACAGGAACGGAGACCTGCCGAGGTTTGGGGACGTTTGGGGAGGCGCCCAAACCTCCCCAAAGGTCGGCAGGTCTGCGCGGAGGAACGGAGACCTGCCGAGGTTTGGGGAGGTTTGGGGAGGCGCCCAAACCTCCCCAAACAGGAACGGAGACCTGCCGAGGTTTGGGGACGTTTGGGGAGGCGCCCAAACCTCCCCAAAGGTCGGCAGGTCTGCGCGGAGGAACGGAGACCTGCCGAGGTTTGGGGAGGTTTGGGGAGGCGCCCAAACCTCCCCAAACAGGAACGGAGACCTGCCGAGGTATGGGGACGTTTGGGGAGGCGCCCAAACCTCCCCAAAGGTCGGCAGGTCTGCGCGGAGGAACGGAGACCTGCCGAGGTTTGGGGAGGTTTGGGGAGGCGCCCAAACCTCCCCAAACAGGAACGGAGACCTGCCGAGGTTTGGGGACGTTTGGGGAGGCGCCCAAACCTCCCCAAAGGTCGGCAGGTCTGCGCGGAGGAACGGAGACCTGCCGAGGTTTGGGGAGGTTTGGGGAGGCGCCCAAACCTCCCCAAACAGGAACGGAGACCTGCCGAGGTTTGGGGACGTTTGGGGAGGCGCCCAAACCTCCCCAAAGGTCGGCAGGTCTGCGCGGAGGAACGGAGACCTGCCGAGGTTTGGGGAGGTTTGGGGAGGCGCCCAAACCTCCCCAAACAGGAACGGAGACCTGCCGAGGTTTGGGGACGTTTGGGGAGGCGCCCAAACCTCCCCAAAGGTCGGCAGGTCTGCGCGGAGGAACGGAGACCTGCCGAGGTTTGGGGAGGCGCCCAAACCTCCCCAAACAGGAACGGAGACCTGCCGAGGTTTGGGGACGTTTGGGGAGGCGCCCAAACCTCCCCAAAGGTCGGCAGGTCTGCGCGGAGGAACGGAGACCTGCCGAGGTTTGGGGAGGTTTGGGGAGGCGCCCAAACCTCCCCAAACAGGAACGGAGACCTGCCGAGGTTTGGGGACGTTTGGGGAGGCGCCCAAACCTCCCCAAAGGTCGGCAGGTCTGCGCGGAGGAACGGAGACCTGCCGAGGTTTGGGGAGGTTTGGGGAGGCGCCCAAACCTCCCCAAACAGGAACGGAGACCTGCCGAGGTTTGGGGACGTTTGGGGAGGCGCCCAAACCTCCCCAAAGGTCGGCAGGTCTGCGCGGAGGAACGGAGACCTGCCGAGGTTTGGGGAGGTTTGGGGAGGCGCCCAAACCTCCCCAAACAGGAACGGAGACCTGCCGAGGTTTGGGGAGGTTTGGGGAGGCGCCCAAACCTCCCCAAACGTCGGCAGGTCTGCGCGGAGGAACGGAGACCTGCCGAGGTTTGGGGAGGTTTGGGGAGGCGCCCAAACCTCCCCAAACAGGAACGGAGACCTGCCGAGGTTTGGGGACGTTTGGGGAGGCGCCCAAACCTCCCCAAAGGTCGGCAGGTCTGCGCGGAGGAACGGAGACCTGCCGAGGTTTGGGGAGGCGCCCAAACCTCCCCAAAGGTCGGCAGGAGGAACGGAGACTTGCCGAGGTTTGGGGAGGTTTGGGGAGGCGCCCAAACCTCCCCAAAGGTCGGCAGGAGGAACGGAGACCTGCCGAGGTTTGGGGAGGTTTGGGGAGGGGCCCAAACCTCCCCAAAGGTCGGCAGGAGGAACGGAGACCTGCCGACGTTTGGGGAGGTTTGGGGAGGCGCCCAAACCTCCCCAAAGGTCGGCAGGAGGAACGGAGACCTGCCGACGAGCCGCGGCCACACAGGGTATTCCTGTGTATTCAGGCTTGCAGAACGGCGGATCGGCTTATACTCGAGTCAATAACTTTTTCCAGTTTTGGGGGGTGAAATTGGGGGTCTCGGCTTATACTCGAGTCGGCTTATACTCAAGTATATACGGTAACTCCAACAGTCTGATAGCTTATCCATACTGACTCCTGGCAACTAGTGCCTTGTTTTCAAGGCATATATAGCTCATAACTTTGTAATTTAATTCAAACCACCTACATTCTAAAATCAGAGGCCATAAAGAAAACATATACATTCTCTACAAAGCAACTGTATCCAATTACACTGACAGAAGTATCGACTGTGATGTTGGGAAAATAGAAAGAAAACATATAAAATTTTCCTTTTATATGAAAAGGAATGAGTCAACTTTCAGATGTATCCAACAACACTTCACATCCACCCTTCCACAAATACAGCTACTGCAGTGGAAATTATTTCCGTCTGCTTGACCAGTTCCTGAGAACAGTTACAAATTGAAAATCATAACTCTCCAGATGTCCATTAAAAAGGTAAGGGTAAAGGTTCCCCCGCACATGCGTGCTAGTCGTTTCTGACTCTAGGGGCCGGTGCTCATCTCCATTTCAAAGCCAAAGAGTCAACGCTTATCCGAGGACGTCTCCGTGGTTATGTGGCTGGCATGACTAGACGCCAAAGGCGCATGGAACGCTGTTACCTTCCCACCGTAGTGGTCCCTATTTTTCTACTTGCATTTTTACATGCTTTCGAACTGCTAGGTTGGCAGAAGCTGGGACGAGTAACAGGCTCTCACTCTGTTACGTGGCACTCAGGATTCAACCCACCAAACTGCTGACCTTCTGATCGACAAGCTCAGCATCCTAACCCACTGAGCCACCGCGTCCCTAGATGTCCATTAGGCCCTTCCAAAACACAATTGGGTGAAGCCGTCTTCCTGGAAGCCGTGGAGCTAAGGGGGAGGAGGGATAGCTTCCACATTTCTGCCTACCTTGAACCTCTGCAGATCCACAGTCATTTGGGTTCCTGCGGACTTTGGCTGCCAGCTGCTCTTTCTTCATTTTCACTTTTTCCCTCTACAGGCACAAGAAGACGTTGGTGATAATTGGGGAATGGAAGTCAACATTTCGGAGTTTCTCAACATATGCAGCATGTTAGTACAGCTCCATCTAGGGCTTCAAATGAAAATCCTGAGGGAAAGGGCCTCAACGTTACTTGCCTACTGAAGAAGGAAGTGGGAAATTTGATATCATAGAACCCATAAAATCTCTTCACACTTAATCAAATCAGCTGCATCTGAGATTTGTAAAGCATGCTAAGATTTTTTTCATTCAAAAACTTTTGTTACAACTGTTGTGACTTGGTATTATTGTACTACCCAAGTTTATGATTAAGAAGAATTATACCAACTCAGAAATGAGTTGATTTGGTCAGCTGATTAAGTATGTTCTGCAAACACAGTCATGAAGGACACTGAAAGTTCACAAACATCTTGACTGTTGGTATACAGGCAATCCTTAGGTTACAACAGCAATTGGGACCAGGAATTCTGATGCTAAGCAATGCAATTGTAAAGCATGTCACGTAATCACATCACTTAACAATGGCAATTCCAGCAGTCTTGGCTGTTGTCATGAGGACTGCACAGATTGTTAAGCAAGGATTTCATGTGATCATAAATTCTGACTTCTTGCCGACTTTCCCACTGATTTTACTTGTGGGAAGCTAGCAGGGAACATTAGAAATTTTATTTATTGCATTTATATGCTGCCCATCTCACTATCCAAAGCAATTCTTGAGTAGAAATGGTAATCTCATGACTGTGGGGACATTGCGAAAGCTGAAATGTCAAGACCCACCTCCTTGTTCAGCACAATTATAACTCTGAATGGTCCTGAATGGTCATAATCTGAGGACTACCTGTATACTAATGCTAAATGGGATAACAACATGTAGAGTTGAAAGATTGTTTCTCTTTTGAAACAAGGTATTACAATCTCCAGATACTTTGATTTGAAATGTTTTGCATTCCATGAATACACGCCTATTGAGAAATTCAACTCAATTAACTATACAATACCATCCTTTTGGTTTAAACAAAGTGACAGCAGTAGTGAAAGCAATTAATAATACTGATCATCCTATCAGGCAAACATGGCAGATACTTTACAAAGGTAAATTGAGGATCTCTCACAAGATAGTAAGAACAGCCTGGAAAAAGAAATTGAGATAGAAACTAATGTTTGGGCAGATCATAACCCAATAAAGATGACTTGGAGAGGAACTAAGAAAAAATTAAGATGAAAGAAAAAGTTTTTTTACAACTAGCGACAAAGGAAATGGATTTTTTCTTCAAAATAAACAAGAAAGAAGAAACTTTGCTTCAAAATGTGTGGGATATGGCTAAAGCATATTTCAGAAGGTTGGCTATAACTTATATCACTAAAAAGAATAAAGAAACAACAGGTTGAAGGAAGAATTCCGAAAGTTAGAATCAGAATTACAAATAGATCCACAAAAGAAAATACTTAAGAAACAAGTTGAAATAATAAAACATAATTAAATTTAGCCAAGATAGAAATAATGGCTCAACAGATTAAAAGAGCTAAACAGAACTTCTTTGAAAATGCCAACAAGCCAGGGAGATGGTTAGCATATAGACTGAAAAAAGAGAGAGAAAAAATTGATAAACAAGCTGCAAGATCCAAAAGTTGAATTAGTTTCAAAATGATACAATTCAAAAAAATATTTTATTTATTTATTTTATTTCGATTTATATACCACCCTTTTCCCAAGGGACTCAGGGCGGTTTACAGGGCAAATTAAAACAATACAATATATACAGGTTAAAATTAAATTAAATAGCCCCAAAATAATTAAAAAATTTTAAAAAATTAGCCCCAAAATTAAATAGCCCCAAAATAATTAAAAATTAAAACCTTAACCCAAAAACCCTCAGTCCAGGCTGGCAAGCTCGAATAGCCAAGTTTTTTGGTCCCGGCGAAACGAGCGAAGGTCGGGGGCCATCCCAAGTTCCACAGGCACGCCCACAGAGAACGCTCTCTCCCTGGGGGCCGCCAGCCGGCACTCCCTGACACAGGGCGATGGGAAGTTGATGCTGGCAGCATGTGCTCCCAAAGATAGCCCGGGCCCATGCCATTTAGGGCTCTATAGGTCATCACCAGCACCTTGAATCTCACCCGGAGGGCAACTGGAAGCCAATGCAGCTCACGGAGAAGAGGCGTTACATGGGAGTATTAAAGATTATTATGAGATACTTTATAAGGCAGAGGAAATTCCAAGAGCCTTGGTGGAGCAGTGGGCTAATGCCTCCTTAAGTAACACCACCTGCCTGCAATTAGTGCAGGTTCGAGTCCCACCAGGCTCAAGGTTGACTCAGCCTTCCATCCTTCTGAGGTAGGTAAAATGAAGACCCAGATTGTTGGGGCAATAAGCTGACTTTGTAATAATGCCGCTTGGGGGGGGCGAAAGCCCTAATAAGCAGGCATATACATAGAATGAAGGCTATTGCTAAGCACATTGATTTGTGCTTTAGATTGTAAGCCGCCCTGAGTCTTCGGAGAAGGGCGGGATATAAATGGGATTTAAAAAAAAGAAAAAAAGAAAAAATACAGCAGTAGTTAAAAATACTTTAAAAAATTCCAGAGAATTTTCAAAACATATTAAATGGAAAAATAACGATGATCAAACTTGCGACATCACGTGATGTCGCGCAACATATCAGGACGGCTTTGCCATTGCCGGCAATGGGGTGGGTGTGGCTTCTGGATGACGCATCCAGCCCATGGGCTGGCAGTTTGACACCCGTTATAGAGGCTATAAAAAGGCAAAAAAAGAATAAGACTCTTGGCCCAGATGGATTACCTGCAGAGTTTTATAAATCACTACAAGATGTATTAAGTCCGATCCTGAAAGAACTGTATAATGAAATTCTCCTGGAGGCTAAAATACCAAATACATGGACTGAAGCCAATGTTACTTTAATAACCAAAGAAAACTCTGATTTAACGCAAATAAAAAATTATAGACCAATATCACTGTTAAATGTAGATTACAAAATCTTTGCCTCAATAATGGCAGTAAAGACTAAAGAAATTTTTGATCAAATTTATGCATACAGACCAAAATGGTTTCCTGCCTAAAAGACAGATAAAAAATAATTTAAGAATGATTCTTGATGTGTTAGAGTACTATGAAATTTATTCAGGGAAACAGATGGCTTTAATATTCCTTGATGCACAGAAAGCGTTTGACAATGTAAACTGGCAATTTATGTTTCAGCAATTTGCATAAATGGACTTTGGAAAAAACTTTATAAATGTAATTAAAACAATTTATTGTAAACAAACAGCCAAAATAATTGCAAATGGAGAACTTACAAAAAACTTCAATATTAAAGAGGGCACAAGACAGGGATGCCCACTATCTCCATTACTATTTATACTAACATTGGAAATACAGAATAGAAACATTAGACAAGATATAGAAATTAAAGTACTGGAGATAAAAATGAAAAATATAAACTACAAGCATTTGCAGATGATTTGGTTTTCATATTGGAAAATCGATTGGAAACAAGTACCAAATGTCTGGAGAAAATAGAAAAATTTGGAGAAGTGGCAGGATTGACAATAAACAGAGAAAAAACTAAAGTGCTAACAAAGAATCAAACAGAAAAACAAAAAAAATCAACTAATAAAAATCCAAATCTTCAAATAGTTAAAAAAGTTAAATATTTGGGAATTTATCTAACAGTAAAATGTGTAACAATAAAAGAAGATAACTATGTAAGACTGCTAAAACAAATAAAATTGGATTTGGAAAAGTGGAAAAAACTTCCAATTTTCAATGTTGGGGAGAATAACAACAGTGAAAATGAATATCCTACCAAAAATACTCTTTATTTCAAACAATCCCTATAAGGCTGGGAAAAGCCTTCTTTGATGAACTGAATATAACAATATTGAAATTCATCTGGCAAGGAAAAAAAGCTAAAATTTTCTGATAAATCCCAAACTTTCTATAAAAGGAAAACAAAAACTAACCTGACTTGCCATTTCCAGAGACAGCATTCTCCTGACAACATCATCCACCCTGCAAGAAAGCACAGATGTATTATTATTTTTATCTCCTCATGGGTTTAGCATTTTCCACTGGCGTCAAATGGTTTTTAGGATGCAGCAAAGGAAATTAAAAGTAAGGCTGAAGGGGCTTCCAGTTTTGACATTGCGGCAGAAGCGGTGCAGGAAGACGGGCCTCCGTCTTTTGTGGTCAATTTTACCCTGCTGGGGACCCTGAAAAGTTGCCCTGTAGAGGCGACAAGCAAGGACGGGACCCTCGTTGATCGCGGGAGGGCAGCGGCCCTTCCATTTGATCCAAGGAAGCCCTCCAAACTGATGGGGAAAAGACTGCCTACATTCGTGTAGCCAGTCAGAAGCTGCTGACAATGGAAGACAATAAGCACTAACAAGCAACCTTTCAGCAACGTGGATGAAACTGGGTGAGACCTTTATAATTTTAAGACTTCTTCCTGGAAATAATTGCCCAAAGCACCCTCCCTGATGAGAGAGGGAAGGCGAATCTCCACCCCATTTCCTCAGGAAAAGAAAAGCGGTGAAATAATTACTTCGGGGAAAACAGAAAATTAGAAGATCAGTTTGGAATTATTTAGTTTTGAGATTTGGGGACTAAAAAGAGATTTGAAAAGTTTATATTACAAGTTGGGATTTAAAAAGCTGGAAAATGGTGCTAATGACATCTAGTAGTGAATTACAGCACTACATTTGTTATGCCTAAAGGAAACTTGGCTTGAAGCTCAGATTTAGATAAGACTCTTGCTGACCTTGGAAGCTTTCACAGCTGGGAAAAGGAAAAAAAAACTTTTGGGCTACTTATCGAAGTGGCAGACAATGAAACTGGCTTGCCTGAACTACGAATATAAATATTACCTGACTTTTAGAGCTGTGTTGTGGAACTATTTCCCTGCAGGAGAAATACACTTCATTGCTTGAGATGATGGAGTATTTTGGATTACAAATCCTTGACTGATGAGCAATTTTTAATATAAAAACCACATACAAAAAATGAAATGGATGTCCCATACTCAGCTTTAAATGGTAAAAAAAACCATTTCTAACACATGTCTCCAAAGTCTTCAGTTTAACATACTACCAAGAAAATATGGATGAAGATCATAAAGAAATTCTCTCCACGTTAAAATCAATACAAGAGATCATTGTTTTAGCTCATGATGAGACTAGAAATAACACAATGGAGATAAAAGAACAATTTTCTAATCTAAATTTACAAACCCAGAACATGACTACAAAGAAGAAACTAACAACCCAGAAAATAGAAGGAAAACTAGAGGAAGCAGTTGCAATGATTGAGAACCTAAAGGAAGGAACCAACCGACAGATTCAGACAACTGAAGAACTAGAAGACGGAGCGATAATATTGGAAATGGAAAAGACAGCTTACCAATCAAGAATTCAGGACATATTTGAGGAAAATGAAGAACTGATTGAATGGAAAATAGAACTGTTAGGAGAACTGTGGGGGAATTGGAGAAGGAGGGAGGCTGTTTAATGAATATCAATGGGTTCATTCTTCCAAAAATACTTTCTAAATGGTCTTTCTTATTCCAAAGAATATACACAAAAACAGAGGAAAAATTTCTTGACGATTCAAATGCACTGACTTGGAAAAGGAAGTTGGCAAAGGAAGAAAGCTAGAGTAAGGCTGAAGAAAATAGAGGTTTCAATCCATTAGATGAGATATTATATTAACTAAATGTTTGAATATGGTGGAGAATAGATAATTGCTAGAAATAGAAGTATTATAACTAGAAAGATAAGATTTGTAACTAGAACATTAGATTTTGGTACAAGAAGGGAAACAGGAAAACGTTAAGAAGTTTGAATAAGGGAATCTTGGTGGAGCAGTGGGCTAAAGCCTCCTTAAGTAACACCAGCTGCCTGCAATTAGTGCAGGTTCGCATCCCACCAGGCTCAAGGTTGACTCAGCCTTCCATCCTTCCGAGGTAGGTAAAATGAGGACCCAGATTGTTGGGGGCAATTAAGCTGACTTTGTAATAATGCCGCTTGGGGTGTGTGTGAAAGCCCTAATAAGCAGGCATATACATAGAATGAAGGCTACTGCTAAGCTTGTAAGCCGCCCTGAGTCTTCGGAGAAGGGCGGGATATAAATGGAATTAAAATTAAAAAAAAAACTTTTAGTTACCCAAATATAACTTACTTTGAAATTATAAACAATAGAGACATTTTGAATACTGATGTGAAATTAAAAAAGCGAAAACAGGATACTGATTGAACACATGGATATTAAGTGCAAATGCAATTAAGAAACGTTTGATCAGAAAAGTTATCTAAAACTGATATTATTAAGAGAAAAATGTAACAATGTTGATATTTAATTGTATATTAATAACAATAAGAATTGTATTTGCCTAGTGTGGGAAAACAGGTACTACCGGAAGAATAGAGGAAACATTTGATGGTGTATTATTGGATCTAGGTTGAAGAGATGGTTGCATTGATAGAGATTGACTCAGAAACAGAGCTTGTTAAGGATTGTATGATAAAATGGGCCCAAAATATCCAGGAAGTCATTACAATGGACACGTGGGAAAAGATTTGGGTGAGGAACGTAAAATTCACACAAGCTCAAAATTTAAGAGAGAATTTTTACAAAATGTTTTATAGATGGCATTTAGATCCCAAAAAGCTTGCAAGTATGTATCCGAATTATCAGCCTAAATGTTGGAGGTGCGGTGATGAAGATGCAACATATTTTCACATATGGTGGACTTGTAAAAAGGTTAAGGCTTTTTGGATAAAAGTCTGGTGGAATATGCAGAAGATTTTTAAACAGAGGTTAAAGTTTTGTCCGCAATTTTTTTTGTTGGGAATAATTACAGATGCCACAGTTGTGGACACCAAGTTGATGTTGAATTTAATTACGGCGGCAAGACATTTGATAGGCCAATACTGGAAGAAAGAGGAACTGCCGACCATAGAGGAGTGGACTTTAAAGGTTTCCGACCTGGCAGAGATGGCGAAGATTTCGGCCTATTTGAAAGATCATTCGCAAGAACGCTATATTATGGAATGGAGAAAATGGATTGATTTTATCCAGAACAAGTATAGGGTTAAGAAGTTTTATGTAGCATTTGAATAAGTCTTCTTTCGTTTTTTTTTCTTTATTATCTTAGTTTTTTTTATACATATTCAATATTATTATTATTTGTTTTACCTTATATAAGCTAGAGAGTGATGGATTTTAGAGTTTATAATTGTTAGCATATGATTGTTTATGATTGCTTTTTATATATATACCTTGTATCTAGCTCTGGGAAGTCGGGGGGGGGGGAGGGGGGGAGGGGGGGAGGTAGGGAGGGGGGAGGAGGGAGGGGGAAGGGGGGATTCTTAAAGGAAAACTGTATTTTAAAACTCTTCAATAAAAAAAAAGAGATGGTGTTAGACTTCCGGAGAAAAAAGGAGGAACCTGCCCCACTTTACATTGGAGAGAACTGTGTAGAGAGTTTCCTCCTTTAAATTTCTGGGAGTCTACCTCTGTGTAGATCTGACCTGGAAAGTTAACACAACCCAGGTGGCTAGAAAGGCCCAACAGAGGCTTCACTTTCTTAGGGTCTTGCGGAAGAACAGGGTAGAACAAAAGCTAATGACCCTCTTTTACCGGTCTACTATAGAGAGCGTCCTCTCGTATGGTATTGTGGTTTGGTATGCTGGTCTGACAGCTGCGGATAGGAAAGTATTACAGAGGGTAGTGAGCACAGCACAAGACATTGTGGGCTGTTCCCTGACACCACTGGATGACATCGCCAGGGCTCGTTGCCTTGGAAGAGTGAGGAAGATTCTCAGGGATGACTCACACCCTGGACGGTATCTCTTTACTCTCCTACCATCCGGTAGGAGATATAGGAATATAGCCAGCCGTACCAACAGGCTGAAAAATAGCTTTTATCCGTGGGCTGTTAGGCTTTTAAATGGGACATAATCTTATGCAGAATTGACTTGGGAGGCCGGTGTGTGGTGTAGTTGGTTCACATAGTGTGGTGGGATGGAGGGTTTGTTGTCACTGTGTGTTGGGGGAGAGAGCACGGGGGCGGGGGGGGGAGGCTCAGCTAATCTCAATGTACACATGTTGTACTTGTGACAATAAAGGTTTATTATATTATTTATTATTATTAAGAAGTTAATATATACAACTGAATTACTAAGGAACACTTTGTCTATTAAGTGTTTGATTGTAAAACAATGAAGGGTGGGTATTTTGTGTGATTGTATCTTGGGAGCTTTTTTTCTTCCAACTGTAAAATAGATGACAGAATTGTCACCAAGGGGCACTAGAAACTCTGTTCTCCTCTTCCCCCCCCCCACACACCCATTTCACATCAATCCCTGCAAATCTTACTTGTCTATAGCTGAGACATTGGCATAATCTTTCCTCAGCGTTGTACCAGGCAGATCATCCAAATGGCTGGGGATAGCTGAAAAGAAAGGGCTTGAAACATAATTGCTCTCATTATAAACTTTTTTTCAGCAATTATTTTTCTACAGTAGCCAAACAGATATCTGTAGATACCCCCAAAATGGAACTTTAAGAGTTTCAAGGTCCCCCTCAATTCCCTGGTGGTGAGAAAGAAGGAAGTGGAAGAAATTGCTACTTTTGTAAGATCAATTGCTCAGAAGTCAGAAGCAAATGCAGCCCTCCAATTTTCTGAGCCAATGTGTCTATTGATATGAAAGGGAGGGAGGTACCACAATACTATCACCTTTTATTTTTCCATTTCAGTGGATCAGGGCTTGGGATTACGGACAAATCTTCAAATCCATAGAAACAAAGAATCCTCAGCAACCAGAATCCAAACCATTTACTAATTTATATTCTGCCTTTCCACCCCGAAGGGCACAATGAGAACCAAGCTGAACAATTTATAATATATACCTTCTTTTTTTTTCCGGACAGGCCTGGCATATTCTCTGATTATTTGGAGGAAAGTGCTCTTCCCTGAAAAGACAAAAAAACGTATACAGAACCAGTTCAGAACAACACGCTGGGACAATGATGGAAGTCATGCAGTAACAAAATTTAACCTGACTCTGTGTGGAGAGATTAAGTAGCCTGTTAGCCTAAGAGCATTTTTTCCGATTTTGAAGAACCAGCTAGTTTTTCTCGTTGCCTGCTGTTCAAGAAGACGGAGAAGAAAGACTCACAAGCCGGGTGACTGCTTGTTTTTAACCTCAGGGCAGCGTTTTCGAGATATCTTTATGCATGATCGAACAAAAGGGCTGGGTTCCCGAACACGCGAAACTGAAACAGGGCAGGCGAATTTGTACCGTGAACAGCCAGATGTTATTCAATTCCTGCCCTTTTTTAAACCAGCCTGCAGAGAAGCTCCCAACCCCAATGGAAAGACTCTTTCCTCCCGCCGATGCGAATCAGGTCCGGGCGACGCCACGAACCTCCCTCCAGCCCTACCAGGCCGCGATCCTCCTCGCCAGAAACGGGGCCGATTCGAGAGCCCCAGGCGGGCAACTCCATCGTGGCCAAAGCCGAATGTACCCCTCCATCCCCGCATCTTGCCCTCGTGCAGACAGAGCAACATCGGTGCTGTAGTGCGACGGCAGCGGGGGAAGAGGTGCAGACCGCAGGCAGGGCAGGGCAAAGTAGAGACAGATGTTGCCCCCTGTCGGCTAGACGTCTGGCCGCCCGCTAGCCCTTCCTCACCCGGCCTTTGACGCGCCGCCTCCGCCGCCCCCGCGAAGAGCTTGGGGCTGCTACCCCCGGCAAGCGCTGAGGCGCCGCACAGCACCAGTCGGAGCATCACTGCCGGTCACGAGCCGGTCGCCGCCGCCTTGCGCGTCACAGAGCGCGCCGAGGACACCAAGTGCGACGTACAGGGAGGGGCCAGCGGGCTCGCGCATGCGCCCTGGCTCAGCGGAAAGCTGTGGGAAGATGGCGGTTGCTTAATGCTGACCTGATGAGTCGTTTCCGGAGGGCACGTGACATCAACTGGTGAATCCAGTTGTACATGGCATCATTTAATGATCAGAACTGAGAGTTGTATCTTACCTTACATCTGCCTTGTCAGAGAGACTGAGAGTTAACATATTGCAGCAATCCCAAAAGGCGGAAGAGTGCAGTTGACATTTGGCTGAGGTGTAGCATTCAGGTTTCTGAGGGTTACAGTTTTGTTTCCCTGAGGCAGAGAAATGACCAGACAAAAGCAGGGATTATTTTTTATTATTTTCCTCCTTGACATTCTGTGGGTTTTGCTTAAAAGTCCTGTCCCATTTTATTTAGGAATGCTGAGGAAAATGGAGATTGACAAAGCAGATGACTTGAAGAATTTGTCAGAAGTTGCAACGCAAATGTTCAGTGATGTAACAAACTAAGGGCAAATTGTAACTCTTTTGGTGCCTTTGTTGCCAAACACTTGAAGCAGCATCAGGAAAGAGGCATCAACACTTTGGCAGAGATTATCATGGACAAAAGAGAATGGCTGCTGCATCACAACACTTGCCTAAGTGAGAGACTCCTGGCCTTTAAGCTGCCTTTTTCTAAAGCTGCCAGGTAATGCTTCTGCTGCCAGTGTCAAAGCCATTAATGGTACTGTTCTTTTTTATAGAAAGGCTTCGTTAAGTTATTCTATGTAAAGGAGATTGAAGGCAGCATCAAAAACATTCTGGTGGCTTTTGTAAGCATGGCTAGCCTAGGAGCAAGCTTGGCATACTTGATCCGGTAAGCCAAAGGAGGCCCTCCAAGTAGAACCAGCTTGGATGTGTCTGTTCCCACTGTGAATAGAAAATTGAGATAAAAGGACTGAAGCCCAAGACAGCATATCTTCTGGGCCCTGGATGGCCTTGGGCATGGGATAAAGACTGTTGGATGTTCTGAGTAGTGATCCGTTTGTACAGGATGATGATCGGGCCTGAACTTCCATCTTCTTAGATTTGAAAAGTTTTTGGTCCAGTGTCTAAAGACTTCCAGGTGCAGTGTACTCATTATCCACCACTGAGAGAAAAGGCATGGCATCCTTCAGACTTTCACCAACACATTGTATTCTCTAATGGCCTGACTGGATTGTTTTTCCATTTTTCTTTCTACTGCCCTTTCTTTGAATGTATTACACTGCCATCAGCCCCCTGGATCACATAAAGCTGCTCCCTGCAGTGGAGCTTGGTCTACAAACATGTATGAAGTTATTTGGAACCAATGTAAATGGCTGTCTGAAACTGAACAATACTCTTGAAGAATTTTTTAATATGATTCAGTTTTGATTTTGTACCGTAACTTTTTTTTCATAAAACCTTTATATCCAAGTTAACAAGATGTAGCTGTGTATCAGCGGGGTATTTTGAAAACCCCTTTTTTGAAATCTTTTCCTCTATTGAGAAGCCAGCCTTTTGGGGGGTTTTCACCACCCTGCTTTTATTTTCGATTCTCAATTTAAAGAATTAAGAGTCATGCTTGCACTTAAATGTTATTTACCGTAATTGTAGGAAAAAAACAACCTCAGTGAATTAGCAGCATGAGATAATGTAATACATGCAGACATTCTAACTTCTGGGCAGCTCTTTGGGTGACCTCCAGATGTCCTGACCCGTGGCCCAGACATTCCTTTGAAGTCCTTGGAGACTTTGTTTTTTTTTTTTAAAAAAAAAGACTCCCTGTTGTCTTTTTTGCCTGCCTGATGTGTTTCTACTTTTCTCAAGATAGACTATTGCCTAAACAAGTTTGTCTTTGAAGATATTTGACTCCCTTGGATTATAAATATAGAGAAGCTTGGAATTCTTATTATTGGTTTTTGAATATAATTTCCTGGATTACAATTTTGACATTTTTATTACATTTTACTTATTCCCACCACCTACTTCTATCATTTTTTTAGTTCTGTCTTTTACTTTTTACTTTTACTTTTTTGTGTGCCTTCTTTATTTCTTTTTCTTTTCTCATTTTTTATGCTTTTTGGGGTAACTTTTTTTTTTGCCCTACTATTTTTCCAGATACCTCCTATTTTGCTCCTATTACTTTTCCCTGGTCTCTCTCTCTCTCTCTCTCTCTCTCTCTCTCTCTCTCTCTCTCTCTCTCTCTTTTTGCTCCCCTTTATTTGTTTATTTTTGTGGATCCCCATATTTCTTACTATTTTTACTACTTTGATGGTTCTCTCCTAACCATTAGAGGCCTATTGGATTACAAAATTTGGCCATTTGGCAGAGACACCATACAACTTGAAGACAAAAATGAGCACCTCTAACTCACGGCTTTCCAGCCTTTTCACCCATTTTACCACTTTTAGGATAAGGCAAAGTCCAACTACAACCAGTCACCCAGCAAGGTGTCAGAAGCGTGACCAAAAAAAAAGGAAAAAAAATGATAGTCCTCGATTTACAACAATTCGCTTAGTGACTGTTCAAAGTTATGACAGCACTGAAAAAAGTGACTTATGACTATTTTTCATACTTATGACCGATGCAGCATCCCCAGGGTCATGTGATTTACATTTGGATACTTGGCAACCGATTCATATTTATAATGTCACATTGTTCCAGGTTCATGTGATTCCCTTTTGCAACCTTCTGACAAGCAAAGTTAGTGGGGAAACCGGATTCACTTAACAACCAAGATACTAATTTAATTTCTGTCTCTCCCCCTCTCTCTTTCTCCCTCCCCCTCCCTCCCTCTTTCTATCTCTCTTTCTCCCTCTCTATTTCTCTATCTTTCCCTCTCTATTTCTCCCTCTTTCTCTCACCCTCTATTTCCCTCGCCTTTTCTCCTCTCTCCCTCTCTTTCTTTCCCCCTCTCTCTCCCTCTCTCTATTTCCCTCCCTCTTTCTCCTTCTCTCTCCCTCTATCTCTCTCCCTCTTTCTCTCCCTCTCAGATCTGGTATTTTTGTCTTCCCTGAGCCGGGGGGAACATGAATATCTCTGTCAGGACCCACCTCAATCCACATCTTAGGAAATAAGAACTCTTGGATGCAAGTTTAGTCCAAAAGGAAAATGTTTACTAGGATGGAATCGATTGTGGGAATACAAGACGGAATCTGAGAAAAGTTACATTTCAATCCTATATAAACCATTCCCATTCCAGCCCCTCCCCTCATCCATTTGGTCAGGCTGTCGTCAGTTGCTAGGTGTCAGGTCCTTCCATGGGAAAGGGAACTCTCCTTGGTTTTATGGTTATTGCTTTCCTTTTCAGTTGTAAATGAAGATACAATCCAGACCTGTCTGTCCCCCCTCCCTTCCCCAGTAAAACATCCCCTGTTGTTTGAAAATCGCTTTAGTAACCATCCTCTCCCCCCCCCCTCGGAGAGATGGCAGAATCCCCAGAAATAGCACGTTGTTCTACCTATAAAATTATGAAATGTGATATAAATGGATTCTGACATTCGGCTCTCCTTTCAGAAAAAAGATGAGTCCATCTGTGGGGAAAGAAAACATATAAATGTTAGCCTGGTTTGTTTGGATATTCTGTATGAAACCTCTTAAGCAACTTAGGTGCTTTAACATGGAGTTTGTTAACCCACTCATTTTCTGAGGAGGGGAGGTGTTTCCATGCCACTAAATATTGTATCGTTCCATGGTGTTTTCTGGAATCTAAGATTTCTTTCACTTCAAAATGTTGTTTTCCTTCCACCATGATGGGGGGTGGTGGTGGTGGGATTTTTTCTCGTAGTGGTGATTGTTGTTCTCTCTTTAATAGACTGCAGTGGAAGGTTGGGTGTATTCGTCTAAGATTTTTGGGTAGTTCTAATTCAACTGTTACTGGGTTTATGATTCTTTTAATTGGAAAGGGTCCAATATATTTTGGTCCTAGTTTTTTACAGGGTTGGAGTGATTTCAGGTATTTTGTGGATAAATATACCATCTCTCCTACCCTAAATGGTGTGGGATCGGTTCTTTTTTTGTCTGCCTGTGTCTTGTATGCTTTTGCTGGCATCTTCCAACGCTTTCCTAACGATTGGCCATGTATTTTGTAATTGAGCAATCCATTCCTTCAGATCAGGGATAACCGGTTCTTTTGGGGTTAGTTCTGGTATTGGGTTGAAACTCTGGCCTGTAGCTATTTGAAAAGGAGTGTAACCTGTGCTTGAGTGGACTGCATTATTATATGCTACTTCTGCAAAAGGCAGTAGGTCCGTCCAGTCGGACTGCTGAAAATTAATATAGCATCTCAGATATTGTTCAAGTATATTATTAAGTCTTTCAGAAGCTCCGTCTGTCTGAGGATGGTGACTAGATGACAGTCCTTGGGTGGTTCCTAAGAGGGATAAAAATTCTTTCCAAAATGCCGACGTAAATTGCACCCCTCTGTCAGATATGATGCGTTGTGGTACCCCGTGCAATCTGTAAATATGCTGTACAAAAAGTTTTGCTAATGCTTTTGCAGTCGGGATTTTTTGGCAAGGTATGAAATGTACTTGCTTAGAGAACAGATCTGTGACAGTCCAGACTACGGTGTTTCCATTACTTTCTGGCAGTTCTACGATAAAATCCATGGCTATTTCTTTCCATGGGGCTGAGGGGTTTGCCACCGGTTGTAACAGACCTGGCGGTTTCCCTTGCAGTCTTTTGGCCATCGCGCAAATTTGACAGCTACCCACATAGCTTTCTATGTCCTTTTTCATAGATGGCCACCAAAATTGCCTTTTAGTTAAGTGTAAGGTTTTTACAAAGCCAAAGTGTCCTGCTGATTTTGTATCATGGCACAGTTGCATGAAATTGATTCTCTGTGTGGCAGGTATATATAGCTTCTCCCCCACCCACGGCAGTCCATCTTTAATTGTGCACACATGTTTATTTTTCTGGAACCATTCATCACTTTCCAAAGATTTCCTGAATTCTATTCCAGTTTGGCTATCTACCTTCGGCTTCATTTTTTCTTGTGCCCTGGTGGTGACTGGTGCTGCCAGTTGTTGTTCCGGTACAAGTGTTTTAAAGTCAGTAACTCTTGTGCTGTTATTTTGGGGCATGCGGGATAATGCATCTGCCAGGAAGTTCTTTCCCCCCGGTAAGTATTTGAGAGTGAAATTGAATCGGTGAAAGTGTTGGGACCAGCGGGCTTGCTTAGGAGTGAGCTTCCTGGGCGTTTTTAGTGCTTCCAAATTTTTGTGGTCTGTCCAGACCTGGAAAGGTATTTTATTTCCTTCTAAAAATTGGCGCCATGTTAGTAATGCCCACCTCAACGAGAATGCCTCTTTTTCCCATATTGGCCAGCGTTGTTCTGTTTCTGTGAGTTTTCTGGATGTGTATGCGCATGGTTGCAATGTCCCCCCATCATTTTCTTGTAATAGTACGGCTCCTACCGCTACATCACTCGCATCTGCCTGTATTACAAAAGGTTTGTCGGGATCTGGGTGTTTTAGGACAGGTTCAGCAGAAAAAAGTCTCTTTAGCCTCTCAAATGCTGCTTGACATTCCATTGACCATTTCAGAGGCTGGCTGGGTTTCACGGGTGACCCCCCCTTCGTTTTCAACAAATTTGTGAGGGGCATGGCTATTTGGCCAAATGCGGGGATGAATTGGCGGTAGAAGTTTGCAAACCCCAGGAAACTTTGCAATTGCTTCCGTGTGCGGGGGGGGTGCCCACTCTAGTACTGCCCTGACCTTCTCAGGGTCCATTTCGATGCCCTCTGGAGATATGCGATATCCCAGGTAGTCGATTTTTTCCTGATGGAATTCACACTTCGATAATTTAGCATATAAGTGGGCAGCTCGCAACTTCTTCAGGACTGCTCTGACTAGTTTGATATGTTCCTCTTTGGTTTCTGTGAAGATAAGGATGTCATCGAGGTAAACCAGGACCCCCTTATATAGGTGCTCTCTCAGCACGTCATTAATTAATTGCATAAAGACTGCGGGGGCCCCTTGCAGTCCGAATGGCAATACTTTGAATTGATAGCACCCCATTGGGCAGTTGAATGCAGTCTTCCATTCGTCTCCTTCCTTAATCCTAATACGGTAGTATGCTTCCCTCAGGTCTAGTTTGGTAAAAATCTTTCCTTTCGATAGGTGGGATAACATATCCTTCATTAGGGGAAGGGGGTACAGATTACATTCACTAATTGTGTTCAAATTTCTATAGTCCACAACCAAACGAAAGGACCCATCCTTCTTCTCCCTGAACAGAACCGGGGCGGCCACTTTGGGTTTGGCAGGCTCAATAAATCCTCTTTCTAAGTTTTTCTTTATGAATCTCTCCATTTCTGCCATTTCCCTTGGGCTCATGGCATACATCCTGGGTTTTGGGAGTTTTGCCCCAGGTTTGAATTCTATGGTGCAGTCTGTGGGGCGGTGGGGGGGAAGCTCATCTGCTCTTTCCTCACTGAAAACCTCAGTCAGGTCCCTGTATTCCTCCGGTATCTCTGGTAATCCCTTCTCTTTCCCCACTGCTGCTGTCTCCTCCCTCTGGGTTGGGGGGGTGCTTTTGGAGTCTAAGTTCTTCTGCCCCCCCTTTGGGAAATTGAGTTCTGCTGTCCTCCAGTTTATCCCGGGGTTCCATTTCTTCAGCCATTCCAGTCCTAGGATCATTGGGCATTCCATGCCTGGGGCCACTATAAACGTTATGTCCTCCTCATGGGGCCCCAGTGATAGGTGGATTGGTAAAGTGGCTAGGGTGGCTGGTCCTCCCCCTGCTATTGTCCCATCTAATTGACTAAAAGAGATTGGTTGTTTTAGCCTCCTCACTGGGATGCTCAATCTCTCCACCAGCGTTGGGCTGATAAGGCAGCGGATGCACCCAGAGTCTATCAGAGCTTTTATTTTGGCTGCTTCAGGCATAGGGGAAGCTAATATAGTCACTGTCTTAAATATGGGTGGAAGGGGTCCACTTACCAATGGTTCTCCCTCTGAGCTGTCTTCCGAGTTGTCCACCGTCCCTGCGGTGCTGGCCGGAGTCCATTCCCAGTTCCTGGCAGGAATTGTGGACTCTACAGCCTCTGTCTCCTTCATGGAAGATTCTTTTGTGTTGCCTTGGGGCTTCCCCGGCTTCTTGGAGGATGATGCCTCTGGTTTTCGTGGGGGGGCTTTTGAACGACATTCTGCAGCACTGTGGCCCTCTCTCCCGCAGTTGAAGCAACTTGTTGATTTTTTGGCTGTGGCTGGTGGTTTTTCCCCCTCGCGTGTTTGCTCGGGTGGCAGGCGGCCCCATGGTTTTCCTCTGCGGTGTCTCTTCAGTAGGTCTATTTCCACTTCCTCCGCCAGGATGTACCAGTCGTCGAGGTGGGGTGGGTCTCCTCGAGGCAGGCAAGCATCATACAGGTCGTAGTTCAGACCGTCTTTGAAGTGGCTAAGGAGGATGTCTTCTGGCCAGTTCAGCTTGCTGGCAATGGCTCGGAATTCTTGGGTATAATCAGCCACTGCTCGCCTGCCCTGCCTCACCGTTTTGATTCTCTCCCGGGCCTTACGGTCAGCCAAAGGATCCTCGAACCGTCGCCTCAAAGATGACATGAATCGGTTGAAGTCGTTGAGTTCTGGGGCGTTGGAGTCATGCAAGTTCACCACCCAGTCTGCAGCCATCCCGTCCAGGGCAGATTGCACAATTCGGATGCGTGTTTTGTCACTGGGGATGTCCCGTCCATACTCTTCCATGTAGCTGAGGACTTGGGTTAGGAAAAATCCCAGTCGTGATGGCTCCCCCTTGAATTTGACTTCCAGGGGCGGGAGTCTTTGGCTGGAGCGTTGTCTGCGCCGTGGCCGGTATCGCTCCTCATCCTGGTCCCCATCTGTGGTTCTGGGGGGGGGAGTACTGCTGAGGCAGCAATTCCTGTTCCATTGGATGGCCCCGGGGTTTCAGGTGTTGGATCCCCTCCGTTACCTTTCCAGTTGCGTCCCCAGGCGCTGCCTCGGTTGCGATTTTCAGCTCTCTCCTCCCTCAGTGAACTCAGGGTTGCTTTCATCAGATCAATGGCCTTTTCCAGGATCTGCTCCTCCTCGCTGGCGTGCAGGGAACTCTCCATCTCTTGCCTCCATTCCGGTTGGTGGTTACTACGCCTCAGGGTCGTTTCTCCCGAAGCCTTTTCCCACTCACTTTTCCTTCCAACGCCCATCGACCACCGGGGTTTTCGGTCGTACTGCTCCACTGCTTCTTCCCCGGGGGAATATGCTGCTTCAGCTTCCCATTGTCTCTGGGATTCCATTTGGGGGGAAGACTCCCCCTCCATGGGGCTTCCCTCCTCTCTTGCTTCGTCGCCAGACATTTTATTTGTTGCAAAGTCCCCCGGTAAGGTTTTCCCTTCCAGGTTGACTCTTAAAGCAGATTCCGTCTACTGTCAGGACCCACCTCAATCCACATCTTAGGAAATAAGAACTCTTGGATGCAAGTTTAGTCCAAAAGGAAAATGTTTACTAGGATGGAATCGATTGTGGGAATACAAGACGGAATCTGAGAAAAGTTACATTTCATTCCTATATAAACCATTCCCATTCCAGCCCCTCCCCTCATCCATTTGGTCAGGCTGTCGTCAGTTGCTAGGTGTCAGGTCCTTCCATGGGAAAGGGAACTCTCCTTGGTTTTATGGTTATTGCTTTCCTTTTCAGTTGTAAATGAAGATACAATCCAGACCTGTCTGTCCCCCCTCCCTTCCCCAGTAAAACATCCCCTGTTGTTTGAAAATCGCTTTAGTAACCATCCTCTCCCCCCCCTCGGAGAGATGGCAGAATCCCCAGAAATAGCACGTTGTTCTACCTATACAATTATGAAATGTGATATAAATGGATTCTGACAATCTCTTTGTTTTTCGAATTTGACCTCTATCTGCAATTGGCACTTTTCATGCTATAAGCAATTTTTCCTAACAAATGCAACATATAACCTGGGCTAACTCCGCAAGGAGATATCAGATCTGCAAAGCTCGTGGTTTTTTGGTGTTTGCTGAGCCGGGGGAACATGAATATGTGTTTGTTTTTCGTATTTCAGCTCTATCTGCAATGGGCAATTATCATGCTATAAGCAATTTTTCCTAACAAATGCAACATATAACCTGGGCTAACTCCGCAAGGAGACATCAGATCTGCAAAGCTCGTGGTTTTTTGGTCTTTGCTGAGCCGGGGGAACATGACTATGTGTTTGTTTTTCGTATTTGAGCTCTATCTGCAATTCGCACTTTTCATGCTAGGAGCAATTTTTCCTAACAAATGCAACATATAACCTGGGCTAACTCTGCAAGGAGACATCAGATCTGCAAAACTCGTGGTTTTCTGGTGTTTGCTGAGCCGGGGGAACATGAATATGTGTTTGTTTTTCGTATTTGAGCTCTATCTGCAATGGGCACTTTTCATGCTATAAGCATTTTTTCCTAACAAATGCAACATATATGTTCTATACCAGCTTGCTACCAACCCTGCAGAAAAGGCAGGGACAACCCCTTTTACAAGAAGGCAAGAGGCTGGAATTAAGCCTGCCAAATTTATTGATACAAAAACAAACGGAACAAGACACGAACCAAAAAACAGGAGCATTTCAAGCGGTTGCCTTCAGCAAACCAGCCCTCCCACGCATTCCCCTTTTATACAGTTCAGGGCGTGGCTTCTCTCTGCCTCCTTCCGAGGTGCCCCATTGCCTTCCTCTGTTTACTCCTGATTGACTGCCTCCTGCGTCGGGTGTCCTTGAACAGGGCCAGCTGTGGGACATCTTCATCCACGCTGTCAGGCTCACACAGCTGGTTCTCCATCGTGACCAGGTGGGAGGGGCCTGGCTGTGGGCTGTCATCAGCAAGCTCTTCAACACCCCCCTCCTCCTCTGAGTCGTCCAACCCAACTGCCGAACCCACAGGCTGACCCTGAATCACAACAATATAACCTGGGTTAACTCTGCAAGGAGACATCAGATCTGCAAAACTCATGGTTTTCTGGTGTTTGCTGAGCCGGGGGAACATGAATATGTGTTTGTTTTCCATATTTGAGCTCTATCTGCAATTGGCACTTTTCATGCTATAACAATTTTTCCTAACAAATACAACATGTAACCTGGGCTAACTCCGCAAAGAGACATCAGATCTGCAAAACTCGTGGTTTTTTGGTCTTTGCTGAGCCGGGGGAACATGAATATGTGTTTGTTTGTTTGTTTGTGTCAATAAATTTGGCAGGCTTAGTTCCAGCCTCTTGCCTTTTCTCCAGGGCTGGTAGTAGGCTGGAACAGAACAGTTTGCCTGCAACCTCCCACCCCTTATTATTATTATGGAGCAGCTATGTGCTGAGAATGCCCAGCTTGCCCAGCAACTCGCTTTGTTGGCAGCTCAGGTGGCTCAATTGCAAGCTCAGGTCCATGCTGCACCCCCACCATCACCACCATCCAGGAGAAAATGCCAAGTTGTGATGCCGGATAAATTTAATGGCAATCCAGAACTGTTTCCTGCTTTCCTGGGACAATGCCAGCTCTTTATCAGCGTGAGAGCAGCTGATTTCCCCACTGACCAGGATAAGATGGGGTTTGTGTTAAGCCTTCTTTCGGGTGATGCTGCTTATTGGGGCACGCCTCTGCTGGCTCAACCTAGTCCATTATTGGACAACTTTGTGGGGTTTTGTGATCATATGCGTCTGATGTATGAGGACCCTATAAAGACGCAGACCGCTACTCGATGCTTGAAAGCTCTGACGCAGGGTCAACGCCCCCTACAGGGCTATATCAGCGATTTTCGGCTGCTTAGCCAGGATTCCACCTGGAATGAGGCTGCGCTTGTGGATGCCTTCTAGGATGGATTGTCGGAGGAGATGTTGGATGAGCTGGCCCGTGTGGATATTCCCTCAGACCTGAATGGGCTGATCCATCTCTGCCTGCGGATCGATGCTCGGTTGCAGCAGCGAAGGAGTTGCTGTGCCACCCCACAGACCTCTGCAGCCCCTGTTGTGCGTGAGACCCCAGTTCAAAGGGAGGAGCCAATGGAGCTTGGTGCCGCCAGGTCTCGTCTATCGGTGACTGACATGAACAGATGACGATTGGGGAGGTTGTGTTTTTACTGCGGGGACCCTGGGCATTTGGCTGCTTTTTGCCCAAAGAAGCGACAGCCGGCATCAGTGACCGAGTCTGCCCCAAGAAAGTCCCCTACTTTTGTGTCAGGAAACGCCCCGAGCCTGATCTAGACGGTGTGATAGATCAGGCATCCCACAACAACACTGAGCGACGTCTTTCCGATGCTGCCTGTAGACCTCCACGGCATCTGATATTGGAGGCACATCTGATCCTTCCTGGCAAGCCAAAGGGGATTCCAGTCCATGCCTTAATTGACTCTGGGGCCACCACAAATTTTATGGACTCAGCATTTGTGGCCAAATGGGCTGTTGCCCAGTGGATCTGCCCATGTTAGTGGAGACTATCGATGGTTGAGTGCTCCTGTCTGGGCCAATTAAGGCCACCACGCAACCATTATGTATGGCCATCAGTTCCCATGTGGAGGCCATATCACCTCAGATCTGCATTTCCCTGTGGTCTTGGGACTGGCGTGGCTCTGGGCGCATGACTTGGTCACCTTCCTAAGCTTGCAGTGCGTGGACCACACCCGCCATATCTGTGCCGGTCAGGTGGAGGGTTCCCCAGGGGTTTCCTTGCCTCCCGAACTGTCCAACTTTGCTGATGTGTTCAGTGAGACAGAGGCGGATCAATTACCCCTGCACAGGCCCTATGATTGCCCCATTGATTTAGTCCCTGATGCACCTCTCCCAGTGGGGCGTTTGTACTCCATGTCGGACCCCGAGTTGGCTGCATTGTGGGACTTTCTGGAGAAGAATTTGGCTCGCGGTTTCATCTGGCCCTCGTCCTCGCCAGTGTCTGCACCCGTGCTCTTCGTTAAAAAGAAGTCCAGCAAATTGCGGCTTTGCTGCGATTATAGGAAACTCAACGCCATCACGGTGCGTAATCGTTACCCGCTGCCCCTCATCCCCGAACTCTTGGACCGACTCCGGGAGGCTAAGATCTTCACGAAACTGGACCTGCGTGGAGCTTACAATCTCGTCAGGGTTCGGCCGAGTGATGAGTGGAAGACGGCGTATGGTACTCGTTATGGACATTTTGAGTACATGGTGATGCCATTTGGCCTGACCAACGCCACCGCCGTGTTTCAGCATTTCATGAACGATATTTTCCGGGATTTTTTAGATCAGTTTGTCGTGATCTACTTGGACGACATCCTGATCTACTCCCCGTCGTGAGAGGTGCACCATCAACATCTCCGTCAGGTCCTGCAGTGACTCCAAGAACATCGGCTGTTTGCCAAATTGGAGAAGTGCCAGTTCTACCGGGTGACCATCGATTTCCTGGGTCACCGCATTTCTCCTGAGGGCATCGCCATGGAGCCGAGTAAGGTTGAGTCTTTGCAGAGTTGGCAACCCCCACATCGTGTGAAGGATGTTCAGCGACTTCTTGGGTTCGCCAACTGTTACCGAGATTTCATCCCTGGGTTGAAATTGTCTGAAATTGTGGAGAATCTCCCACGGCTTGAGCAGTGGCCTGGACTAGAAGACCTCCAAGGTCCCTTCTAGCTCGATTCTGATTCTGATCTCTCTGTCACACACACACAAAGAGACAAAGACAAACATCTCTCTCATCTATCTATCTATCTATCTATCTATCTATCTATCTATCTATCATTTCTCGCTGGTTTTTCTCCTGTGTGGATCCTTTGAGGTATATAAAGGCTGCTCCTCCAACTGAAGCTCTTTCCACACTCTGTGCATTTATTCCGTTTTTCTCCTGTGTGAATCTTTTGATGTCTATGGAGATGTCCCGTCTGAGTGAAGCTCCTTCCACACTCCAGGCATTTATGTGGTTTTTCTCCTACATGGATTCTTAGATGCATATAAAAGATGCTGTTCTTACTAAAGGTCTTTCCACATTCCAGGCATTTAAATAGTTTCTCCCCAGTGTGGATTCTTCGATGTGCATAAAGTTTTCCCAGATGAATGAAGCTCTTTCCACACTCCAGGTATTTATACGGGTTTTCTGTTGTGTAGATCATTCGATCTACATAAAGGTTTTCCCTCAGACTGAAGCTCTTTCCACATTCCAGGCATTTAAATGGTTTTTCTCCTGTGTGGATTCTTAGATGCCTTTCAAGAATTCCATTTGATTTGAAGGATTTTCCACATTCCGGGCACTGATATTTCTTTCCTCCCTCCTGGATTCTGTGGCATTTCCCAAGTCTCCCGAAGGGCCCTCCGCCCTCCAGGCCCGTCTCGGGGTCTCCACCCGTTTCCTGCTCCCCGCTTCGCCCTCCAGGTGGTCTTTCACAGTGTCCCCCTCAGCTCATCCCTTCCGGGCCTTCCCCGCCGTCTCTTCCCAGGGCCTGACTGATGGAGGGAAGGAGGACGCCGATTGGTCGCTCTGGCGAGGGGGGCGATTGGCAAGAGGACTCCTATGGGCGAAAGAGCAAGAGCTCCCAGCAGAAGGGCACACAGAGAAGTCCCGCCTCCACTTCCGGAGTCAAACAGGACTGAGGCGCTCAATTGATTTGGCCACGGACTGGCTCGGTGCCACGTAGGGCGCAAGGGATGCCGGGAGTCACAGTCTGAGCCCTTCTCTGGCAGAGAAGGGAGGGATAGGTGAGCCCAAGGCCTGGTCTGGCGGGACGGGCACTCGGAGGGAGGCCTGCCTGGAAAGTCTCACCGAGAGGCCGAGGCTTAGGCCTTCCTCCCCGGGTGGAGCTGGGACTCCCCTCCGGGGAAGGGACGAAGCCGTGACGCACCTCTCCTCTTCCCCCTTTGCCCCTGCAGGAGGACGGGAGAGCCCAACGGAGGAAGGAAGGAGGCCCCGTGGAGCAGCCCCGGGAGGAGATGGCGGGGAAGGGATGACCCCACAGGGACTCTGCGAAAGGAGGCCGCCTGGAGGGCGAAGCAGGGGGGCAGGAAACGGGCAGAGACCCCAAGACGGGCCTGGAGGGCGGAGGGTCCTTCGGGACAGGCGGGAGTCTTGGGAGGATCCAGGAGGGAGGAGAGAAATATCGGTGCCCGGAATGTGGAAAATCCTTTAAAAGAAATGGAGATCTTAAAAATCATCTAAGAATCCACACAGGACAAAAATCATTTAAATGCCTGGAGTGTGGAAAGAGCTTCAGTCAGATGGGACACCTTTATAGACATCAAAGGATCCACTTAGGCGAGAAAGGAAAGAAATATCAGTGCCCGGAATATGGAAAATCCTTCAGAAGGAATCACCATCTTGAAAGGCATTTAAGAATCCACATAGGAGAAAAACCACATAAATGCCTGGAGTGTGGAGAGGGGAAACCTTTATAGTCATCAAAAAATTCACACTGCAGAGAAACAGTATAAATGCCTGGAGTGGGGAAAGAGCTTCAACATAAATAATAATAATAATAATAATAATAATAATAATAATAATAATAATAATAATAATAATAATAATAATAATAATAATAATAATGTCGACTGGTGGCCCCCAGGGGGAGATCCTACTCTGTGGGCGCCCCGGAGTTATGGAACCAATTACCGGTTGAGCTCTGGACGGCGCCCGATCTTCGCTCCTTTCGCCGCGATCTGAAAACATACTTGTTCGAGCAAGCCGGCCTGGCCTGAGGGGGGATTGGTGGGGTCTTTTTACTATTTTTATTGGGGTTTTTACCATGTATTAACTGTATTTTTTAATCGGGCATGTATTTAATTATCTTTTATTTTTTGTAAATCTCTGTGTTTTATTCTTGCCCTGTACACCGCCCTGAGTCCTCCGGGAGAAGGGCGGTATAGAAATATTAATAAATTAAATTAAATTAAATAAAATAATAATAATATACGAAGAAGAAGTTGGAAGAGACCTTGGAGGTCATCTAGTACAACCCCCTGCTCAGGCAGGAAACCCTATACCATTTCAGGCAAATGGCTGTCCAGTCTCTTCTTAAAAACCTCCAGTGTTGGAGCATTTACCACCTCTGGAGGCAGGTTGTTCCACTGGTTAATTGTTCTAACTGTCAGGAAGTTTCTCCTTACTTCTAGGTTGCTTCTCTCCTTGACTAGTTTCTATCCATTGCTTCTTGTCCTGCTTTCAGGTGCTTTGGAGAATAGCTTGACTCCCTCTTCTTTGTGGCAGCCCCTGAGATATTGTAACACTGCTATCATGTCACCCCTCACCCTTCTCTTCGTTAAACTACACATACCCAATTCCAGCAACCGTTCCCTATATGTTTTAGCCTCCAGGCGCCCAATCATCTTTGTTGCTCTTCTCTGTATCCTTTCTACAGTCTTGACATCTTTTTACATCGTGGTGACCAAAACTCGATGCAGTATTCCAGGTGTGGCCTTACCAAAGCATTGTAAAGTGGTATTAGTACTTCACTTGATCTTGATTCTATCCCTCTGTTAATGCAGCCTAGCACTGTGTTGGCTTTTTTGGCAGCTGCAGCACACTGTTGTGATTCAGGGTCAGCCTGTGGGTTCGGCAGTTGGGTCGGACGAATCAGAGGAGGAGGGGGGTGTTGAAGACCTTGCTGAGGGGGTTGAAGATCTTGCTGATGATAGCCCTCAGGCAGGCCCCTCCCACTTGGTCACCATGGAGACCCAGCTGTGTGAGCCTGACAGTGTGGATGAAGATGACCCACAGCTGGCCCTGTTCAAGGACGCCCGACGCAGGAGGCAGTCAAGTAGGAGTAAACAGAGGAAGGCTGTGGGGCTTCTCGGAAGGAGGCAGAGAGAGGCCACGCCCTGAACTCTTTATAAAGGGAATGTTTGGGGAGGGCTGGTTTGCTGAAAGCAACCGCTCAGTTAGTGTTTCAAAGCTCCGGTATCTTGGTTCGTGTCTTGTTTGTTTTTGTAATAAATTTGGCAGACGTATTCCAGCCTCTTGCCGTCTGTAAAGGGGCTGCCTTTTCTGCAAGGCCGGTAGCAGGCTGGTACAGAACACACACTGCTGGCTCATATTGAAGTGATTGTCTACTAGGACAACGAGATCCCTCTCACAGTTACTACTATTGAGCAAGGTACCACCCATACTATACCTGTGCATTTGATTTTTCCTGCCTAAATGTAGAACCTTACTTTTTTCACCATTGAATTTCATTTTGTTAGATAGCGCCCAGTGTTCGAGTCTGTCCAGATCCTCCTGTATTTTAAGCCTATCTTCTGGAGTATTGGCTATTCCTGCCAGCTTGGTGTGATCTGCAAATTTGATGAGTTTATTTATTTATTTTATTTATTTATTTTATTGGATTTATATACCGCCCTTTCCCGAAGGACTCAGGGCAGTTTACAGAGTATTTAAAACAAAAATCAATACAAAAGTTAAAAACAATTAAAAAAGATTAAATCAAATCCCTGAAAAAAAAATATAAAAACCCCGATTAAAATTCTCAGCCTGGGCTGTTAAGCTCAAAGAGCCAGGTCTTCAGGTCCCGGCGAAATGAACAAAGGTCGGGGGCAGTCCTAAGCTCCGCGGGCAGCTGGTTCCAGAGGGCAGGTGCACCCACAGAGAAGGCCCTCCCCCTGGGTGTTATCCGCTGGCAATCTTTTACCGGCGGCACCCTGAGAAGGCCCTCCCTGTGGGAGCGCACAGGACGAAGGGAACTTGATGCTGGCAGCAGGTGTTCCCTCAGATATCCCGGACCCAAGCCATTTACATACATACTGACATACCTGGCGCCCAGCTGTGTGGCAACAGCCCTGCCCGAGCTGCTCGACACTCTCTCAGGGTTGGCGGTGGAGTTCCCCAGGTTCTCAGTGACTTCAACCTGCCTTCACTGGGAGGGTCGTCTGAGTTAGCTCGGGAGTTCATGGCCTCCATGACGGCCATGGGCCTGACCCAAGTAATTGAGGGCCCGACTCATGTGGGAGATCATACTCTCGACCTGGTGTTCCTGTCTGGACAGTGGTTGGATGATCTAGGAGGGGGTTCATCAACTATTGTTCCCCTGTCATGGTCAGATCATTATCTCCTACGGCTGGTCTTCCGTTATGCCACCCCCCGCCACTGGGCTGCAGAACCGACCAGGTGGTTCCGCCCCAGGCACCTAATGGACCCGGAATGGTTCCAGATGGTGCTTGGGTCTATACCCATCGCCCTCACCCACAGCCCAGTCGATGCCCTGGTGGATGCCTGGGAAAGGGCGGCCGCCGGGGCACTTGACTGTGTTGTACCCTTGCGACCTCTGACCCGACGCAGATCCCGTTGGGCTCCGTGGTTCTCTGCGGAGCTCTGGGAGATGAAGCATCGGAGACGGGGTCTAGACAGTGGTTGGAGGTCCAGCTGATCCGAATCTGACCGATTGCAGTTAAGAACCTTTATAAGGTCTTATCTTGCGGCGATAAGGACGGCGAAGTCTAACTACTTCGCTGCCCTCATCGCGTCCGCAGATAATTGCCCGGCCGCCCTGTTTAGGGTAACTCGCTCCCTCCTTAATCAGGAGGTGAGGGAGGATCCCTTACGGGGACAAGCCGAGGAGTTTAGTCATCATCTGACGGACAAAATCACTCAGATCCGGACCGGTCTGGACTCTGACTGGGCAGAGTCTGACGTGGAGGAATCAGACGGTCTTGAGCATGTTATCTGGACTGAGTTCGATCCTGTTTCCCCTGATGATGTGGACAGGATCATGGGAGGCTGAGCACCACCACCTGTTCGTTGGATCCGTGCCCCACCTGGCTAGTTTATGCAGCCCGGGAGGAGACACGAGGCTGGTTCCAGGCAGTAATAACTGCTTCTTTGAAAGACGGTGTCTTCCCCGCCGCCTTGAAGGAGGCGGTGGTGAGCCCCCTCCTCAAAAAGCCTGCCCTGGACCCGGCTGTTTTAAATAACTATTGTCCAGTCTCCAACCTTCGCTTTTTGGCAAAGGTTGTTGAGAGTGTGGTGGCGCATCAGCTTCCTCTGTTCCTGGAGGAAACTGATTATCTGGACCCGTACCAATCGGGTTTCAGATGGCTTGGGTCCGGGATATCTGAGGGAACACCTGCTGCCAGCATCAAGCTCCCTTCGTCCAGTGCGCTCCCACAGGGAGGGTCTTCTCAGGGTGCCACCGGTAAGAGATTGCTGGCGGACGACACCCAGGTATAGGGCCTTCTCAGTGGGTGCGCCTGCCCTTTGGAACCAGCTACCAGTGGAGCTTAGGACAGCCCCCGACCTCCGTTCATTCCGCCGGGACCTGAAGACCTGGCTCTTCGAGCTCTCTGGCCCAGGCTGAGAATTATTTTAATTTTTAATTTTAATTTTAACGGGTTTCACTTATTCAGGGACGAATATAATTTTTTTAAATTTGTCTTTAACTTTTGTATTTTTGTTTTTAATCACCCTGTAAACCGCCCTGAGTCCTTTGGGAAAGGGCGGTATATAAATGTAATAAAATAAATAAATAAATAAATTTAGGGCTTTATAGGTCATCACCAGCACCTTGAATCTCACCCAGAGGGCAACCGGAAGCCAATGCAGCTCGCGGAGTAGAGGTGTTACATGGGAGTATCGGGAAACCCCCATCACAACTCGCGCGGCTGCATTCTGCACCAGCTGAAGCCTCTGAGTGGTCCTCAAGGGCAGCCCCATGTAGAGAGCGTTGCAGTAGTCTAAACGGGAGGTCACGAGCGCATGAGTGACTGTGCGTAGGGCATCTCGGTCCAGGTAGGGTCGCAACTGGTGCACCAGGTGAACCTGGGCAAAAGCCCCCCTGGTCACGGCTCCTATATGGTCTTCAAAATTGAGCCGTGAATCCAGGAGGACACCCAAGTTGCGAGCCCTATCAACGGGGGGTAACACCTCACTCCCCCATTGTTAAAGATGGAATAGTCTGGTTAACCCGAGATGCCGATATGCACAGCCACTCAGTCTTGGCAGGATTGAGATGAAGCCTGTTTCTCCCCATCCAGACCTGGACTGCCTCCAGGCAACGGGACATCACGGCGAAGGCATCACTGGGTTGGTTCGGGGTGGAGAAAAAAAGTTGGGTACTGATGATACCCCACCCTGAAACCACGAATGATCTCACCCAGCGGCTTCATATAGATGTTGAACAGGAGGGGCGAGAGAACCGACCCCTGAGGAACTCCACAAACGAGAGGCCTCGGGGCGGATCTCTGCCCTCTGAGGAACTCCACAAACGAGAGGCCTCGGGGCGGATCTCTGCCCTCCCATCAACACCGACTGTGAGCGGCCCAGGAGATAGGAGGAGAACCACCATAAAATGGTGCCTCCCACTCCCAACCCCCTGAGACGCCGCAATAGGATACCATGGTCGATGGTATCAAAAGCCGCTGAGAGATCTAATAGGACTAGGGCAGAGGAACAACCCCTGTCCCGAGCCCGCCAGAGATCATTCACCAGCGCGACCAATGCCGTCTCCGTGCTGTGTCCGGGCCTGAAACCCGATTGGTACGGGTCCAGATAATCAGTTTCCTCCAGGAACAGAGGAAGCTGATGCACCTCTCAACAACCTTCACCAAAAAGTGAAGGTTAGAGACCGGACGATAGTTATTTAAAACAGCCGGGTCCAGGGCAGGCTTTTTGAGGAGGGGTCTCACCACCGCCTCCTTCAAGACACCCTCCTTCAAAGAAGCAGTTATTACTGCCAGGAACCAGCCTCATGTCTCCTCCCAGGCCGCATAAACCAGCCAGGAGGGGCACGGGTCCAACAAACAGATGGTGGAGCTCAGCCTCCCCATGATCCTGTCCACATCATCGGGAAACAGGATCGAACTCAGTCCAGATAACATGCTCAAGATTCCTCCACGTCAGACTCCACCCAGTCAGAGTCCAAGCCGGCCCGGATCTGAGCGATTTTGCCCGTCAGATGATGACTAAACTCCTCGGCCCGTCCCTGTAAGGGATCCTCCCTCACCTCCTGATTAAGAAGGGAGCGAGTCACCCTAAACAGGGCGGCCGGGCAATTATCTGCGCATACGATGAGGGCAGCGAAGTAATTAGCCTTTGCTGTCGTCATCGCCGCAAGATAAGACCTTATAAAGATTCTTAGCTGCAATCAGTCAGATTCGGATCGGCTGGACCTCCAACTGCTCTCTAGACCCCGTCTCCTACGCTTCATCTCCCGGAGCTCCGCAGAGAACCATGGAGCCCAGCGGGATCTGCGCCGGGTCAGGGGTCGCAAGGGTACAACACAGCCAAGTGCCTCGGCGGCAACCCTTTCCCAAGCATCCACCAAGGCATCGACTGGGCTGTGAGTGAGGGCGATGGGTATAGGGCCACATCTCAGGAGGAGGGACTCACTCCCGGCCATCTGGACAATGGTGGTCTCCCGCGGGCATAAAGTCTCCCGGATAACCACCGCCACCCCTCCACCCCTACCCTGAGCCCGTGGCCGGTGTAGCACATGGAAACCTGGAGGGCATAACTCGGTCAGAGGAACCCCTCCTTCTGAGCCCAACCAAGTTTCCGTCATGCATGCCAGATCCGCGCATTCCTCCTCAATCAAGTCATGAACGAGGGGAGCCTTGTTAACAACGGATCTGGCATTAAAATAGACCAGCCTAAGTTCAGGGACCAGATCAACCTCATCCCCGGGCAAAAGGGTGCTAACCGGAGAGTCGGAGCGCGCCACCTCTCGAAGACAGCAGGGGTGCGATCCCAGATGTTGATGCGGCCCTCCGTGCAACCACCTGCTGCCATTCCCTATCGTCATGGGGATCTGAGACCCCACCCCAACACATACAGAACCAGCAGCCTCCATCCCCAACCCCATCCCACCGGGATCCCTAACCGGCCCAGACTGAGTGCCGGTTAATAATTCCCTCCCCACCCTACTATTCCCCCCTCCCTAACCCTTTAAAATAACTGGCTAAAATATATAAGGGGCCTCTTAATACGTCTCCACCCGAGGCCCCTGTCTAAGCCCAACCACCTCTCAGGGTCCCAAAAATTGGGCCCTTCATTAAGGGGAATGCAAGAAAAGGCGGCAGGTCGTACCTAGGAGGGAGGAACCCCCCCTGAGAGCATACAAATCGGCTCCAGAATAACACAGGCGAGCCATATAATCAAAAACGCATCCACATAGGGCAAATATTAACAATGGGTAGTCTGAAGATGTAGAATAATATCCAGATGACAGTAGTATTGGGTCCGGTAAATAGACCAGCTGTTTGTCGGCTTTTCGGAGGGCCCCGGCTGCTCGGAGGAGTTTGGGAGAGCCGTGCAGGCCCAGAAGAACTGACTGAGCCCCGTGCTGTTGTTTTTCGGCGCCGACCAGCTGACTGTGCTCCGCGGCGCCGACCAGCTGTTTGTCGGCTTTTCGGAGGGCCCCGGCTGCTTGGAGGAGTTTGGGAGAGCCGTGCAGGCCCGGAAGAACTGGCTGAGCCCCGTGCTGTGTTTTTCGGCGCCGACCAGCTGACTGTGCTCTGCGGCGCCGACCAGCTGTTTGTTGGCTTTTCGGAGGACCCCGGCTGTTCGGAGGACTTTGGGAGAGCCGTGTAGGCCCGGAAGAACTGGCTGAGCCCCGTGCTGTGTCTTTCGGCGCCGACCAGCTGACTGTGCTCTGCGGCGCCGACCAGCTGTTTGTCGGGGCCACGGGAGCTCAACGAAGCCAGAGGGAGCGGCTGTGCTGTTTTCTCTTTAAGTGCTGTGCTGTGCTCTCTAAGTTTGGAGTTTTGGAGGTTTGGGAGAGCCGTGCAAGCCCGAAAGAACTGGCTGAGCTGGCGACCTTGAGGAGAACTTTCCAGTTGCTCAGGACCCGGATGCTGGTTGATTTACGACTGCTATTATGAACTACGGCTTGGAGCAGCGTCAGCGTTTTAAGCTGGAGTGGTGGAGATGGCCCTGGTTGGCGTCTGGGACGGTTGGCGGTGAGGGAGTTGGAGTGCCGCGACCGTCTTGGCATGGTGACTATGGCTGGGTGGAGTATGGACTTTTATGCCTGGACATCTGGAGGCATGGACTATTATAGCTCACTGGACCATATCCTTGAGCCCCACTCCGTGACTTTATGGGTCTTTACCCTAATCCATCTCGCTGACTGGTTTCCTCTATTGTCCTCCCTTTTTCCTTTTCCTCTTGGGTTGTGGAAGGTGCCGGGTGTATAACCACTGTGAGAGAGTGGTTAAGAGTTAAGAGTTCCCATCTGTTCCGTCTTAGAGGTGAGAGCTCTAGGCGGTATCTCTCTCCCCGGCTGTATATCTCAGGCTGCTCCCCGGTTCTGACCGTTGTGAGAGAACGGGGATTGTCCCGGGGTTACCCAGCTCTAGTGGCAGAAGAGCTGGGTTTGCAGTCTGGATATTCTCCTTCCATTTTAAGATCCTCCCATTTTATTTATTTTGATCTGGGTCTGTTTTTTGCTGTATTACCCAATTATTACCATGGTTTTGAGGTACTCCAGCACGGTTTTACTCGCCCTCAGGGGTGCCCCCCCATCCTGGGTGCGACCCGCCTTACCTTTTAATTCGCCTCTTGATGACGGGCCCGATTGTTGGGACCCTGAGAGATGGCCGGGCAGAAACAGGGGCCTAAGATATAAATTTAATAAGAGGCCCCTGATTACTTTTTTAGCCAAATTTTTTGTAGGGTTAGGGAGGGGGGAGGGTTGTGGTTGGTTGGAGAGGGGGGCTAATCCGCCAACTGCTGTTCAGGCCAGGCCCAGGATAGATCGCGTTGAGGGGGAGCCGGGGTCGGTCATCTCCGGAGCTCTGGAGCGGGTCGTGGGATTGTCAATTCCCACGACGATAGGGAATGGCAGCAGGTGTAAGATCAGAGGGCCGTATCGACCTCCGGGAGGGCCTCTACACTATCTACAAGCGGTGAGGCGCTCCGACCCTCTGTCTTCGACCCAAGGTTCTGGGAGCGGGGATGTGCAGCCACCTGAGCTCCGGCTGGTGTACCTGAATGCCAGGTCCGTTGCTAATAAGGCTCCCCTCCGGGATCTTGTCGAGGGTGAGCATGCGGACCTGGCCTGCATCACGGAAACCTGGTTGGGCCCAGAGGGTGGTATCCCCCTGGTTGATCTTTGCCCACCAGGCTTCCGGGTGCTACACCGGCCTCGGACTCAGGGTAGGGGTGGGGGAGTGGCTGTGGTTATGAGGGAGACCTTATGTCCGCAGGAGGCCACCGTTCCTCAGATAGTCAGGTGTGAATCTCTCCTATTGAGGTTTGGTCCCAGGGCGCAGTTGGGCTTGCTGCTCGTGTACCTTTCGCCTAGTCGCGTAGCAGCAGCCCTGCCTGAGCTTCTCGATATCCTCTCATGGCTGGTGATTGAGTTTCCCAAACTTATGGTTTTGGGAGACTTCAATCTACCATCCCTGGGAGGAGCATCTGAGTTAGCTCGGGAGTTCATGGCTTCCATGACGGCCATGGACCTGACGCAGGTAATTCATGGACCGACTCATGAGGGAGGCCACACCCTTGACTTGGTTTTCTTATCTGGTCGGTGGTTAGATGATCTTGGTGGGGGCTCCCCAATTGTTATGCCCCTGTCATGGACCGATCATCATCTCCTGCGGCTGGTCTTCCGTTTTGCCACTCCCCACCATGGGGTTGTTGAGCCAACTAGATGGTTCCGCCCCAGGCGCTTAATGGACCCTGAGAGGTTTCAGGCAGCGCTGGGGTCCCCACCTGCCTCCTCAGCTCACAGCTCGGCAGATGCCTTAGTGGAAGCCTGGGAAAGGACGGCCACGGAGGCACTTGACCGAGTTGTACCCTTGCGGCCCCTGACCCGGCGCAGATCCCAATGGGCTCCATGGTTCTCCGCGGAGCTCCGGGAGATGAAGCGTCGGAGACGGGGCCTAGAGAGCGTTTGGAGGTCCAGCCGATCTGAATCCGACCGATTGCGACTAAGAACCCATATTAGGTCTTATCTCGCAGCGATGAGGGTAGCGAGATCTAACTACTTTGCTGCCCTCATCGCGTCCGCAGATTAGGGTGACCCGCTGTTTAGGGTGACCCGCTCCCTCCTTAATCAGGAGGTGAGTGAGGAACCCTTGCAGGGGCGTGCCGAGGAATTTAGTCAACATCTGTTGGACAAAATCGCTCGGATTCGGACCGGTTTGGACTCCAACTGGGCAGTATCGGACGATCAGGACACGAGCGGTCTTGTCAATGTCACCTGGGAGGAGTTCGATCCTGTAACTCCGGAGGAAGTGGACAGGATCATGGGGAGGCTGAGCTCCACCACATGTTTATTGGACCCGTGCCCTTCCTGGCTGGTTTATGCAGCCCGGGAGGGGACACGAGGCTGGTTCCAGGCGGTTATATCTGCCTCTCTGAGTGAGGGTAGTTTTCCCGCCGCCTTGAAAGAGGCGGTGGTGAGACCTCTCCTCAAGAAGCCTGCCTTGGACCCGGCTGTTTTGAATAACTTTCGTCCGGTCTCCAACCTTCGCTTTCTTGCGAAGGTTGTTGAGAGTGTGGTGGCGCATCAGCTCCCTCTGGTCCTGGATGAAGCGGATTATCTAGACCCGTACCAATCGGGCTTCAGGCCCGGGTACAGCACGGAGACGGCATTGGTCGCGCTGGTGAATGATCTCTGGAGGGCTCGGGACAGGGGATATTCCTCTGTTCTAGTCCTATTAGACCTCTCAGCGGCTTTCGATACCATCGACCATGGTATCTTGCTGCGGCGTCTCAGGGGATTGGGAGTGGGAGGCACGGTTCTTCAGTGGTTCTCCTCCTATCTCCTGGGACGCTCGCAGTCGGTGTTGGCAGGGGGGCAGAGGTCGACCGCAAGGCCTCTCGCTTGTGGAGTTTCTCAGGGGTCGGTCCTCTCGCCTCTCCTGTTCAACATCTACATGAAACCGCTGGGTGAGATCATTCGTGGTTTTGGGGTTGGGTATCATCAGTATGCTGATGATACCCAACTTTTCATTTCAACCCCAAACCACCCCAGTGATGCCCTCGACGTGATGTCCCGGTGCCTGGAGGCGGTCCGGGTCTGGATGGGGAGGAACAGGCTTCGACTCAACCCTGACAAGACTGAGTGGCTGTGCGTACCGGCATCTCGGGATATTCAGGATATCCCACCCCTCATTATGGGGGGTGAGTCATTATCTCCTGTAGATAGGGCTCGCAACTTGGGAGTCCTCCTAGATTCACAACTCTCCTTAGAAGACCATATTGTAGCTGTGACTAGGGGGGCCTTCGCCCAGGTTCGCCTGGTGCGCCAGTTGCGGCCCTATCTAGACCGGGATGCCTTACGTACGGTCACTCATGCGCTCGTGACCTCTCGTCTTGATTACTGCAACGCTCTCTACATGGGGCTACCCTTGAAGACCACTCGGAGGCTCCAACTGGTACAGAATGCAGCCGCGAGAGTTGTACTGGGAGTCTCCCGATACTCCCATGTCACACCTTTGCTCCGCGAGCTGCATTGGTTACCAGTTGACTTCCGGGTGAGGTTCAAGGTGTTGGTAATGACCTACAAAGCCCTTCATGGCATGGGTCCAGAATACCTTGGGGAGCACCTGCAGCCGGCGTCAACTTCCCTCCGCCCAGTACGCTCCCACAGAGAGGGCCTCCTCAGGGTGCCACCGGTCAAAGAATGCCGACTGGTGGCCCCCAGGGGGAGAGCGTTCTCTGTGGGTGCACCGGATTTATGGAACCATCTTCCGGTTGAGCTCCGGATGGCGCCCGATCTCCGCTCCTTCCGGCGCGATCTTAAAACCCATTTCTTTAAACAAGCTGGCCTGGCCTGATGGGACGGGGTGGGATTTTTATAAATGACTTTAATTTTAAATTTGTATTAATTTATGGGCATTGTTTAATCATGTTTTAATAATTTTAATTTTTGTATCTAGTTTTTATGTATTGCCCTGTTCACCGCCCTGAGTCCCTAGGGAGAAGGGCGGTATACAAATTAAATTAATAAATAAAAATAAAATAAATAAATACCTCAGTCCACTAATCCAGCTCAGCTCTCACCCGAGATGGTACAGAAAAGAAACCCCAACAGTCCTCTCAGTACGGCTGAGGAGTCCAATCTGGGGTGGACAGAGTAAGGAATCCCGGGGAAGCCTACCCCAACTGGTCTCTCACACCAGTGGGGCGGTCAATGACCAATCCAGGACCACCCTCCCACCACGGTCCAGTCCCAGGTCCAATCTGGACTATCAATAGGGAGGTCTTAACTCCAACCGCCCCTTCATGGATTACTGCCTTGTCGTGGCGAAGGGGCTTGCGTAATTCAATGAAGCTATGAGCTATGCCGTGCAGGGCCACCCAAGACGGACAGGTCATAGCCGAGAGTTCTGACAAATCGTGATCCACTGGAGAAGGAAATGGCAACCCACTCCAGTATCTTTGCCATGAAAACCCTATGGACAGTACCAAAAGGCAAAACGATATGACGCTGGAAGATGAGCCCCTCAGGTCGGAAGGCGTCCAATATGCTACTGGGGAAGAGCAGAGGGCTAGTACTAGTAGCGCCAGAAAGAATGAAGCGACTGGGCCAAAGCCGAAAGGACGCTCAGCTGTGGATGTGTCTGGTGGTGAAAGGAAAGTCCGATGCTGTAAAGATTTTTTCTCCATAGGAACCTGGAAAGTAACATCCATGAATCAAGGAAAGCTGGACGTGGTCAAACAAGAGATGACAAGACTGAACATCGACATCTTAGGTATCAGCGAACTAAAATGGACAGGAATGGGTGAATTTAATTCAGATGACCATCAGGTATACTACTGCAGGCAAGAATCCCTCAGAAGAAATGGAGTAGCCTTCATAGTCAATAAAAGAGTAGGAAAAGCAATACTGGGATACAATCCTCAAAATGACAGAATGATCTCAGTTCGAATCCAAGGCAAACCATTCAATATCACAGTAGTCCAAGTCTATGCCCCAACCACCAGTGCTGAAGAGGATGAAATTGACCGGTTCTATGAAGCCCTACAGCACCTTATAGAACTAACACCAAAAAATGATGTCCTTATCATCATGGGGGATTGGAATGCTAAAGTAGGAAGCCAAAAGATAACGGGAATAACAGGCAAGTTTGGCCTTGGAGTACAAAATGAAGCAGGGCACAGGCTGATAGAATTTTGTCAAGAGAATACGATGGTCATAGCAAACACTCTTTTCCAACAACCCAAGAGACGGCTCTACACATGGACATCACCAGACGGTCAACACAAAAATCAGATTGACTATATGCTCTGCAGCCAAAGATGGAGAAGCTCTATACAGTCAGTAAAAACAAGACCAGGAGCTGACTGTGGCTCAGACCATGAGCTTCTCCTTGCAAAGTTTAAGCTTAAACTGAAGAAAGTAGGGAAAAGCACTAGGCCACTCAGGTATGAATTAAATCATATCCCTGTTGAATATACAGTAGAGGTGACAAATAGATTTAAGGAATTAGATCTGATAGACAGAGTGCCTGAAGAACTATGGACAGAGGTTCGCGACATTGTACAAGAGGTAGCAACCAAAACCATCCCAAAGAAAAAGAAATGCAAGAAAGCAAAATGGCTGTCTGAGGAAGCTTTGCAAATAGCTAAGGAAAGGAGGGAAGTGAAAGGCAAGGGAGAAAAACATAGATATGCTCAATTGAATGCAGAATTCCAGAGAATAGCTAGAAGAGATAAGAATGCCTTCTTAAATGAACAGTGCAAAGAAATAGAAGAAAACAATAGAATAGGGAGGACCAGAGATCTTTTCAAGAAAATTGGAGAGATGAAGGGAAAGTTTAAAGCAAAAATGGGCATGATAAAGGACCAAAATGGCAGGGACCTAACAGAGGCAGAAGAGATTAAGAAGAGGTGGCAAAATTACACAGAAGAACTATACAAGAATGAGCTTAATGTCCCTGATAATCACAATGAGGTGGTCACTGACCTCGAGCCAGACATCCTAGAATGTGAAGTGAAGTGGGCCTTAGAAAAGCTGAGCAACAACAAAGCTAGTGGAGGTGACAGTATTCCAGCTGAGCTATTCAAAATCCTAAAAGACAGTGCAGTAAAAGTGCTACACTCAATTTGCCAGCAAATTTGGAAAACTCAACAGTGGCCACAGGATTGGAAAAGATCAGTTTACATTCCAATTCCAAAGAAAGGCAGTGCCAAAGAATGTTCAAACTATCGCACCATTGCACTCATTTCTCATGCTAGTAAAGTCATGCTTAAAATCCTACAAGCTAGACTTCAGCAGTATGTGGATCGAGAACTACCAGAAGTACAGGCAGGATTTCGAAGAGGCAGAGGAACTAGAGATCAAATTGCCAACATACGCTGGATCATGGAGAAAGCTAGAGAGTTCCAGAAAAACATCTACTTCTGCTTCATTGACTATGCTAAAGCCTTTGATTGTGTGGATCATAACAAACTGTGGCAAGTTCTTAAAGAGATGGGAGTACCAGACCATCTTATTTGTCTCTTGAGAAACCTATATGCGGGTCAAGAAGCAACAGTGAGAACTGGACATGGAACCACTGATTGGTTCAAAATTGGGAAAGGAGTCCGGCAAGGCTGTATACTGTCGCCCTGCCTATTTAACTTATATGCAGAGCACATCATGAGAAAGGCAGGGCTAGATGAATCAAAAGTTGGAATTAAGATTGCCGGAAGAAATATCAACAACCTAAGATACGCAGATGATACCACTCTAATGGCAGAAAGTGATGAAGAACTAAAGAGCCTCTTGTTGCGGGTGAAGAAGGAGAGTGCAGAACTTGGGTTGAAACTTAACATTAAGAAAACCGGGACTTCCGGTGGTGGCGCGGCACCGAAGATAGCCGTTTCGGGCTGTCCGCTTCACAGCTGAGTTTTTCCACCTAAAACAGCGCCGATCAGCTGTTTAGGTGGATTTGAAGCCCCCTCCTCGGGAGAAGAGGAGGGGGTGAGGCCCCAGGTAGGGGTTGAGTTCTCCGGGGCCGCCTGAGCTGAAAGCTTGGGCGGCTGAAGGATTGAACTCCCCCGTAGCCTGGGTTGCTCCCAGCTGTTTAGCGTCTCTGCTCCGGGATTTTTGGAGCGGAGCCAGGCGTTTGCGACCACCCCTGCCAGAAGGAAAGACTATGGAGTAAAAGGAGCAGGCAGAGCGGTACAGGAGGCTTAGGTGAAGAGGACTTTTATTCTTACTCTTTAGCTTGATGGACTTTTTAAACTTAAAGTGAAAGTGCGCAACAAGTGAAAGTGAAGAAAGATGGCGGCTAAATCTTCCTCTAAAGTTCTTCGGAGTGCGGGAACTTCCCCGGTGCAACAGACATCGTTGCAAGCTCTGCCTCCTCCTGCACCTCCTGTGGCATTGACGCTTAAGGATTTACAAGACGCCTTTGCAAGGCAATCCCAGGTAATTTCAGAAATGCTGGATGATAAGGTGGCAAAGTTGGAGGAGAGAATGGAGAAATTGGAGGAGAGGATGGAAGAGAAGCTTAACGAGAAGTTTAGTGCAATGAGGGTAGACATCTTGTCTACAGTGGAAAGCGTGGCTGAATGTGTGCAATGTTTGGAAGAAAAAATGGAGGATCTTAGTCAAAAGAACACTATATTAGAAGTAAAGGTACTGGAGAATGAAAATTTAAGGGACAAAATGGACGGAGAATTGAGTCTTGTTCAGTATCATCAGATGCAGTATGCTATAAGAATCAGGGGCTTAAAAGAGAATCCTAAAGAAGACCTAAAGCAGCTGATTTCTGAGGCTTTGGAAGCAGTATTGGGCCAGCCAGCATCTGAAATAGAGGGATGTATGGATAAAGCTTTTCGTGTAAACTCATGGATTGCAAGGCAGAGGAAGCTACCTAGAGATGTGGTGGTCTATTTTACAAAGAGAGCAACTAGAGATGAAGTTATTCAAGCTGCTTATGATACTAAAGTTGTGGTTGCTGAGCAAGAAGTCTTGGTTCTAAAAGAAATTCCTCCAAAGATTTTAAGGAGAAGGAAGGATTTTGCATTCCTCGTACAGGAACTTAAGCAACGTGATATCAAGTTTAGATGGGAGATTCCAGTTGGACTGGTGGTGATGTACGAAGGTAAAAGATACCGTCTGGTTACTGTGACTCAGGCGCGTGATTTTTATAACAATGTTTTAAAAGCAACCCCACTATCACTCCTGGAAGCAGCAAAGGGATCTGGAGAGGGAAAACCTCAAGAGGCTGACGAGGGACAAACAGAGGAGAATGGTGCTGGAGGGGATCAAACTACAGCTTCATTGGTGGCTGCTGGAGAGCAGAGGTTGACGCGCGCCGCTGTAAAACAAGCAAGACAAGTACAAGAGCAAGACCAGCAGAAGTTTATGGAATTCTCAAAGCGTACTTATAGTGAAGCTGTGGGAGGAGCGCGGCCCAAAGAAAATATAGGGGCTATTAAAGATGTGCTTCAAAAGCTTCGGGATGCCACGCATGGCGACTAAATTCCTAACCTGGAATGTCAATGGATTAAATTCACCACAGAAGAGAAAGTTTTTCAATATTTAAAACAATTTAAGATTGATGTTATATGTTTGCAAGAAACGCATATTAGGGTTATGGACCAAAAGTATTTATCGAACTCAAGGTTGGGCACGCAATTTGTTGCTTCTGCGATGAATAAGAAAAATGGAGTGGTTGTCTACGTTAAAAGTACTCTAACAGCAGAATTAATTGAAGCAGATACGCAAGGAAGATATGTTATGATAGATTTGTTGTTAGAAGGTAAAAAAACGCTTTTAGTTGGACTGTATGCTCCTAATCAACAACAAGCGGATTTTTTTAGTTCACTTCATATAAAGCTCACTCAATTGGATTATAAATTGTTTATTTTTATGGGGGACTGGAATGGTGTATTGGATGTACAGATGGACAAGGCGGGTTCTTTTAAGCGTGCTCCGAGTCATGCCAGATTGCCTAAATCTTTTTTTGAAATGAAGGACGACTTGGAATTGAGAGATATCTGGCGTGACATACACCTACGTGAAAAGGATTATACTTTTTTTTCTGACAGACATCAATCTTTTTCTAGGATTGATTTTATTTTGTTGACTAATGATTTTTTTTCTAGGATTAAGAAGGTAAAGATTTGTGCAAGGACTATTTCGGATCACAGTCCAGTTTGGTTAGAGATCAATAAGGACAATAGGGATAGGCGCTCGTGGCGCGTAAATGAGAATTTGTTTAGAAACCAGAGAAATGTGGAAGAATGTAAGCAGCGGATGAAGGATTTTTTTGAAATTAATATGAATAAGGATACTTCTATGGACATGGTTTGGGATGCTAGCAAGGCCTATATGAGAGGGGTGTTGATATATATGAATAATAAATACAGACGTACTTTGGAAGCCAGAAGGAAAGAACTGGAGAATGAAATTAGGGAAAAAGAAAAGGTCTTAATTTTGAATCCATCGGATGTAAAGACTAAGGAAGTTATTAAGCTATTAAGAGGACAATTCGATAAATTGATGGCTGATCAAGTGGCAACCAACTTGCGGTTTGCTAGGCATAATACTTTTTGCAATGCTAATAAGCCAGGTAGATGGCTAGCTTATAGACTAAGGAAAAAGCAAAGGGCTTCTAATATAAATAAAATTGAACATAAGGGAAAGGTTGTGTTTCAACAGGATCTTATTAAGGAAGCCTTTGTGGATTTTTATTCTAAATTATATGCTAAGGAAAAGATTAATGAAAAAGACATTGATGTATATTTGGAGAATGCTAGCATCCCGGTTCTTACGCAAGTACAAAAAGAGGAGATTAACCGGTTGATAACAGAAGAAGAAATTCTTATAGCAATTAAGGAATTGAAGTTGGATAAAGCGCCAGGTACGGATGGTTTGACTGCGGTTTACTATAAAAATTTACAAATGGAGTTGATAAAGCCGTTAAAGGAACTGTTTCAGTCAATTCAGAGAGGGGGAAAGGTGCCTCCGTCTTGGAGAACTGCTTTTATCTCTTTGATTCCGAAGGAAGATCAAGATGCTACTCAAGTTAAAAATTATAGACCGATATCACTTCTAAATACAGATTATAAAATATTTGCTAAGGTGTTGGCTAACAGACTGATGAGGGTTCTGCAACAGGTGATTCATGGGGATCAAACTGGGTTTATTAGTGGTAGGCAAATGAAAAATAATGTGAGGCATATAGTTGATGTGTTAGAGTTTTTGGAAAGGAACAACCAGATCCCTGCGGCGCTAATTTTCTTAGATGCTGAAAAAGCTTTTGATCAATTGAATTGGCAATTTTTGATGAAAGTTTTAGATAAAATGAATTTTGGGGATAAATTTTTGCAACCTATTAGGGCATTATATCAAAAACAAACGGCCCGAATAATAGTTAACAATAGTTTGACTGAAGCATGTAATATTGAGAAGGGCACAAGACAAGGGTGTCCGTTATCACCTTTATTATTTGTTTTAACATTGGAGATATTATTGATAAAAATTCGGAACTCCGGAAAAATTAAGGGTATTCAAATTAGAGATCAGGATTATAGATTGAGGGCGTTCGCAGACGATCTGGTTGTTACAGTGACCCAGCCAGAAAATTCTGTTGTGGACCTGATGGAGATAATAAGGCAATATGGGAGGGTTTCTGGATTTAAAGTTAATGCACAAAAAACTAAAATTCTGGCCAAAAATATGACAGTATCGCAAAAGGCTCTTTTAGAAGGATTAACTGGATTTGAGATTGTTAAAAGGGTCAAATATTTGGGGGTGTTTTTGTCACCCTCTAATACAAAGTTATATAAAAATAACTATGAAAAACTATGGGGTAAAATTCAAAAAGAAATGGAGAGTTGGGAAAAATTGCAATTGTCTTTGTTGGGAAGAATCGCAGCAGTGAAAATGAATGTCCTGCCTAAATTTTTATTCTTATTTCAAATGATACCGGTTCTTAAGAAAGATTCTAATTTGGAAGAATGGCAACGGGGTATCAATAAATTTGTTTGGGCAGGGAAAAGGCCACGAGTTAAATTTAAGATTATGCAGGATACTCGTGAAAGAGGTGGTCTTAAAATGCCCAATCTTAAATTATATTATGAAGCTGCTGCGTTAGCAGGGATAAGTGATTGGATTAATTTGACACAAGAGAGATTATTAAATCTTGAGGGCCACGACTTGTTATTTGGCTGGCATGCGTATTTGTTGTATGATAAGGAGGTAGATAATGTGTTTAAAGTGCATATTTTAAGACAGGCATTGTTGAGAGTTTGGAAAAAGTATAGATACAAGCTAGACTGCAAGATAGCATTGTGGGCTATTCCAAAACACGCAATAGAAAACATAAATGTTGGTTTTAAACATGACGTGACTACGTATAAGGAGATTTTAAACTTGGAAAGAAGTGTATGGTGTTTAAAATCGTATAATTTCTTGCGAGATGAGAAGATTGTTCAAACCTGGTTTCAATATACTCAATTACGGGCCAGGTGGAAAGAAGATCAGAAAACTGGTTTTGCAATGACTGATGAAAATTTGATAAAGCAAATTAGAAATCAGGGTCCAGCACATATCAAACGGATATATCTTGCATTGATAGAAATTGATTCAGAAACAGAATTGGTTAAAGACTGTATGATAAAATGGGCCCAGAACATCCAAGAAGTTATTACAATGGATACGTGGGAAAAGATCTGGGTGAGGAACGTAAAATTTACACAAGCTCAAAACTTAAGAGAGAACTTTTATAAAATGTTTTATAGATGGCATTTAGATCCTAAAAAGCTTGCAAGTATGTATCCGAATTATCAGCCAAAATGCTGGAGGTGTGGTGGTGAAGATGCAACATATTTTCACATATGGTGGACTTGTAAAAAGGTCAAGGCTTTTTGGATAAAAATTTGGTGGAATATGCAGAAGATCTTCAAGCAAAAGATAAAGTTTTGTCCGCAATTTTTTTTGTTGGGTATAATTACAGGTGCTACTGTTGTGGACACTAAGTTGATGTTAAATTTAGTTACAGCAGCAAGACTTTTAATAGGTCAGTATTGGAAGAAGGAGGAGCTGCCGACTATAGAAGAATGGACTTTAAAGGTTTCTGACCTGGCAGAAATGGCAAAGATTTCGGCTTATTTGAAAGATCATTCGCAAGAACGTTATATTATGGAGTGGGAAAAATGGATTGAATATATTCAGAAGAAATATGGGACTAAAAAGTTTCACTTAGCATTTGAATAAGTCTTCCTTTCTTTTTTTTCTTTTTTCTTTCTTTTTATATGTAATATTAATATTGCTTGTAGTTATTTTATATGAGCTAGAGAGTGATAGATTTAAGAATTTATTGTTGGTAGCATATGGATGTTTATGATTGTTCTTTGTTTTTATACCCTGTACTTAGCTCTGGGAAGTCGGGGGGGTAGGGGGGGTAGGGAGGGATAGGTTGGGGAGGGGGGGATTGTTAAAGATAAAATGTATTTTAAAACTTTTCAATAAAAAAAACATTAAGAAAACCAAGATCATGGCATCTGGCCCTCTCAATTCCTGGCAAATAGATGGGGAAGAAATGGAGGTAGTGACAGATTTTATTTTCCTGGGCTCCAAGATCACTGCAGATGGGGACTGTAGCCAAGAAATTAAAAGACGCTTGCTCCTGGGGAGGAAAGCCATGGCAAATCTAGACAGCACACTAAAAAGCAGAGACATCACCCTGTCAACAAAAGTGCATATAGTCAAGGCTATGGTCTTCCCAGTTGCAATGTATGGCAGTGAAAGCTGGACCATAAGAAAGGCTGAGCGCCAAAGAATTGAGGCCTTTGAACTATGGTGCTGGAGAAGACTCCTGCGAGTCCCTTGGACTGCAAGGCGATCAAACCGGTCAGTCCTAGAGGAGATCAATCCTGACTGCTCTTTAGAAGGCCAGATCCTGAAGCTAAAACTCAAATACTTTGGCCACCTAATGAGAAGGAAGGACTCACTGGAGAAGAGCCTAATGCTGGGAAAGATCGAGGGCAATAGAAGAAGGGGACGACAGAGAATGAGGTGGCTGGATGGAGTCACTGAAGCAGTAGGCGTGAGCTTAAATGGACTCCAGAAGATGGTAGAGGACAGGAAGGCCTGGAGGAATGTTGTCCATAGGGTCGCGATGGGTCAGACACGACTTCGCAGCTAACAACAACAACTCCAACCGGGTGTTGAAACACAACCATGGTCGATCTTCAGGTCATAGTGGTACCTGGCAACCAGCACAAGGAGGTGGGCCAGGCCACGGCCGATCTTCTGGCCGCCGGCCACTACTGCCATTCCGGGGGAGGGCAAAAGCATCCCCACCCACAAGCACCCGACAGCTGATCCAAACGATGGTTCGGGCTGCAGACGACCTTCAAGTCGTTTTACTCCCGTCAGATCTTCTGAGTCAGGTTGCCCCCATTCCTCCAAACAGAGGGAGGGCGCCCACAGTGCAACAGCGAGCAGAAGGCATTCCCAACAACAAGTCCAGGCATCCACCAACAAATCCATGGCAGCAGGGCAAAACCGTGGCCGATTTCCAGGCCGGAAAGTCACCGCCGCCATCCGGGGGGAGAGGGAGGGCTCCGCGCCACCGAAAACAGCGCCTGCCTGCTGATACTGATCCCAGCTCCCGACCAAATCTCCAGCTCGCCAAATCGCCGCTGCCGCCCCTCCGAACAAGCGGGGAGTGTCCATGGCGAGAAAACAAGCGAAGGGAGCCTGCAGCAAATGGAGGAAGCCTGCAACAAGTTCAGCGTCCACCAGCGAGTCCCGGGCAATAAGGCCCAGCCATGATCGATCTCCAGGCCGGTAGGCCAGTGCCGCTATCCAAAGGGGGAGGGAGGGCTCAGCGCCACCAAAAACAGCGCCAAGCAGATGTTTCTGCGTCCAACTCCCCCTTAAATTGCCCTACCATGTCATGCCTCGGCTGGACCTCCCAAACTGACCCATTTGAAGCCCGTTGCGGAGTGCATGGAGCTCAAGCTGCGGCCGCCGCCATCTTGGGCAAAAAAAAGTTCCCCATCTATAGTTCCCCATCTATCCCCTCATCCGAATCGTTAATGAAGATATTGAAGAGCACTGGGCCCAGAGCAGAGCCCTGGGGCACCCCACTACACACTTCCTTCCATGTAGATGCAGTTCCATTGAGGACCACACGCTGAGTACGGCCTGTCAGCAAGCTATGAATCCATCTGGTGGTGATGCTATTTAACCCACATTTTTCTATCTTATCAAGTAGTAGGTTGTGATCTACTTTATAAAATACCTTACTGAAGTCCAAGTAAATTATATCTACAGCATTCCACAAAGGATCCACACTGGAGAAAAACCACATAAATGCCTGGAGTGTGGAAAAAGCTTCAGTGAGAGGGGAAACCTTTATAGTCATCAAAAATTCACACTGGAGAGAAACAGCATAAATGCCTAGTGTGTTGAAAGAGCTTCAGTCAGACTAGCGCCCTTTATAGTCATTAAAGGATCCACACTGGAGAAAAACCATATGAATGCCTGGAGTGTGGAAAGAGCTTCAGTCGGAGGGGCACCCTTAATATACATCAAAGGATCCACTCAGGAAAAAAAACATATGAATGCCTGGAGTGTGGAAAGAGCTTTAGTAATAGGAGCACCTTTTGTGTTCATCAAAGTATCCACTCAGGAGAGACACAGCATAAATACCTGGAGTGTGGAAAGAACTTCAGTCAGAGGGGAAACCTTTATGTGCATCAAAGGATCCATTCAGGGGAGAAACCAAATAAATGCCTGGAGTGTGGAAAGTGCTTCAATCGGAGGAGCAACCTTTATGTACATCAAAGGATCCATTCAGGGGAGAAATCGTATTAGTGCCTCCAGTGTGGAAAGAGCTTTACTGAAAGTGGTCTTTGTAAACAAAGAATTCACACAGGAGAAAAACCATATGTCTAGAGTTTGGAAGATGTGAACACATACTCTTCATTGCCATCTCATCCTTTGTGTGTCAACATTTTACTATTCCCTTTATTGCTACTCTGTTTAATGATTCTGCCATTCTGTGATTTCTAATACCGTATATACTTGAGTATAAGCCGACTCGAGTATAAGCCGAGACCCCCAATTTCACCCCCAAAAACTGGAAAAAGTTATTGACTCGAGTATAAGCCGATCCGCCGTTCTGCAAGCCTCTGCCGCCAGCAGAGGCTCGATCCGCCATTTTGCAAGCCTGAATACACAGGAATACCCTGTGTGGCCGCGGCTCGTCGGCAGGCCTCCGTTCCTCCTGCCGACCTTTGGGGAGGTTTGGGCGCCTCCCCAAACCTCCCCAAACCTCGGCAGGTCTCCGTTCCTCCTGCCGACCTTTGGGGAGGTTTGGGCGCCTCCCCAAACCTCCCCAAACCTCGGCAGGTCTCCGTTCCTCCTGCCGACCTTTGGGGAGGTTTGGGCGCCTCCCCAAACCTCCCCAAACCTCGGCAGGTCTCCGTTCCTCCTGCCGACCTTTGGGGAGGTTTGGGCGCCTCCCCAAACCTCGGCAGGTCTCCGTTCCTCCTGCCGACCTTTGGGGAGGTTTGGGCGCCTCCCCAAACCTCTGCAGGTCTCCGTTCCTCCGCGCAGACCTGCCGACCTTTGGGGAGGTTTGGGCGCCTCCCCAAACCTCGGCAGGTCTCCGTTCCTCCTGCCGACCTTTGGGGAGGTTTGGGCGCCTCCCCAAACCTCCCCAAACCTCGGCAGGTCTCCGTTCCTCCTGCCGACCTTTGGGGAGGTTTGGGCGCCTCCCCAAACCTCGGCAGGTCTCCGTTCCTCCTGCCGACCTTTGGGGAGGTTTGGGCGCCTCCCCAAACCTCGGCAGGTCTCCGTTCCTCCTGCCGACCTTTGGGGAGGTTTGGGCGCCTCCCCAAACCTCCCCAAACCTCGGCAGGTCTCCGTTCCTCCTGCCGACCTTTGGGGAGGTTTGGGCGCCTCCCCAAACCTCCCCAAACCTCGGCAGGTCTCCGTTCCTCCTGCCGACCTTTGGGGAGGTTTGGGCGCCTCCCCAAACCTCGGCAGGTCTCCGTTCCTCCGCGCAGACCTGCTGACCTTTGGGGAGGTTTGGGCGCCTCCCCAAACGTCCCCAAACCTCGGCAGGTCTCCGTTCCTGTTTGGGGAGGTTTGGGCGCCTCCCCAAACCTCCCCAAACCTCGGCAGGTCTCCGTTCCTCCGCGCAGACCTGCCGACGTTTGGGGAGGTTTGGGCGCCTCCCCAAACCTCCCCAAACCTCGGCAGGTCTCCGTTCCTGTTTGGGGAGGTTTGGGCGCCTCCCCAAACCTCCCCAAACCTCGGCAGGTCTCCGTTCCTCCGCGCAGACCTGCCGACCTTTGGGGAGGTTTGGGCGCCTCCCCAAACGTCCCCAAACCTCGGCAGGTCTCCGTTCCTGTTTGGGGAGGTTTGGGCACCTCCCCAAACCTCCCCAAACCTCGGCAGGTCTCCGTTCCTCCGCGCAGACCTGCCGACCTTTGGGGAGGTTTGGGCGCCTCCCCAAACGTCCCCAAACCTCGGCAGGTCTCCGTTCCTGTTTGGGGAGGTTTGGGCGCCTCCCCAAACCTCCCCAAACCTCGGCAGGTCTCCGTTCCTCCGCGCAGACCTGCCGACCTTTGGGGAGGTTTGGGCGCCTCCCCAAACCTCCCCAAACCTCGGCAGGTCTCCGTTCCTGTTTGGGGAGGTTTGGGCGCCTCCCCAAACCTCGGCAGGTCTCCGTTCCTCCGCGCAGACCTGCCGACCTTTGGGGAGGTTTGGGCGCCTCCCCAAACCTCCCCAAACCTCGGCAGGTCTCCGTTCCTGTTTGGGGAGGTTTGGGCGCCTCCCCAAACCTCCCCAAACCTCGGCAGGTCTCCGTTCCTCCGCGCAGACCTGCCGACCTTTGGGGAGGTTTGGGTGCCTCCCCAAACCTCCCCAAACCTCGGCAGGTCTCCGTTCCTGTTTGGGGAGGTTTGGGCGCCTCCCCAAACCTCCCCAAACCTCGGCAGGTCTCCGTTCCTCCGCGCAGACCTGCCGACGTTTGGGGAGGTTTGGGGAGGCGCCCAAACCTCCCCAAAGGTCGGCAGGAAGAACGGAGACCTGCCGAGGTTTGGGGAGGTTTGGGGAGGCGCCCAAACCTCCCCAAAGGTCGGCAGGTCTGCGCGGAGGAACGGAGACCTGCCGAGGTTTGGGGAGGTTTGGGGAGGCGCCCAAACCTCCCCAAACAGGAACGGAGACCTGCCGAGGTTTGGGGAGGTTTGGGGAGGCGCCCAAACCTCCCCAAACGTCGGCAGGTCTGCGCGGAGGAACGGAGACCTGCCGAGGTTTGGGGAGGTTTGGGGAGGCGCCCAAACCTCCCCAAACGTCGGCAGGTCTGCGCGGAGGAACGGAGACCTGCCGAGGTTTGGGGAGGTTTGGGGAGGCGCCCAAACCTCCCCAAACAGGAACGGAGACCTGCCGAGGTTTGGGGACGTTTGGGGAGGCGCCCAAACCTCCCCAAAGGTCGGCAGGTCTGCGCGGAGGAACGGAGACCTGCCGAGGTTTGGGGACGTTTGGGGAGGCGCCCAAACCTCCCCAAACAGGAACGGAGACCTGCCGAGGTTTGGGGACGTTTGGGGAGGCGCCCAAACCTCCCCAAAGGTCGGCAGGTCTGCGCGGAGGAACGGAGACCTGCCGAGGTTTGGGGAGGTTTGGGGAGGCGCCCAAACCTCCCCAAACAGGAACGGAGACCTGCCGAGGTTTGGGGACGTTTGGGGAGGCGCCCAAACCTCCCCAAAGGTCGGCAGGTCTGCGCGGAGGAACGGAGACCTGCCGAGGTTTGGGGAGGCGCCCAAACCTCCCCAAACAGGAACGGAGACCTGCCGAGGTTTGGGGAGGTTTGGGGAGGCGCCCAAACCTCCCCAAAGGTCGGCAGGTCTGCGCGGAGGAACGGAGACCTGCCGAGGTTTGGGGAGGTTTGGGGAGGCGCCCAAACCTCCCCAAACAGGAACGGAGACCTGCCGAGGTTTGGGGACGTTTGGGGAGGCGCCCAAACCTCCCCAAAGGTCGGCAGGTCTGCGCGGAGGAACGGAGACCTGCCGAGGTTTGGGGAGGTTTGGGGAGGCGCCCAAACCTCCCCAAACAGGAACGGAGACCTGCCGAGGTTTGGGGACGTTTGGGGAGGCGCCCAAACCTCCCCAAAGGTCGGCAGGTCTGCGCGGAGGAACGGAGACCTGCCGAGGTTTGGGGAGGTTTGGGGAGGCGCCCAAACCTCCCCAAACAGGAACGGAGACCTGCCGAGGTTTGGGGAGGTTTGGGGAGGCGCCCAAACCTCCCCAAACGTCGGCAGGTCTGCGCGGAGGAACGGAGACCTGCCGAGGTTTGGGGAGGTTTGGGGAGGCGCCCAAACCTCCCCAAACAGGAACGGAGACCTGCCGAGGTTTGGGGACGTTTGGGGAGGCGCCCAAACCTCCCCAAAGGTCGGCAGGTCTGCGCGGAGGAACGGAGACCTGCCGAGGTTTGGGGAGGCGCCCAAACCTCCCCAAAGGTCGGCAGGAGGAACGGAGACCTGCCGAGGTTTGGGGAGGTTTGGGGAGGCGCCCAAACCTCCCCAAAGGTCGGCAGGAGGAACGGAGACCTGCCGAGGTTTGGGGAGGTTTGGGGAGGCGCCCAAACCTCCCCAAAGGTCGGCAGGAGGAACGGAGACCTGCCGAGGTTTGGGGAGGCGCCCAAACCTCCCCAAAGGTCGGCAGGAGGAACGGAGACCTGGGGAGGTTTGGGGAGGCGCCCAAACCTCCCCAAAGGTCGGCAGGAGGAACGGAGACCTGCCGAGGTTTGGGGAGGCGCCCAAACCTCCCCAAAGGTCGGCAGGAGGAACGGAGACCTGCCGAGGTTTGGGGAGGCGCCCAAACCTCCCCAAACGTCGGCAGGTCTGCGCGGAGGAACGGAGACCTGCCGAGGTTTGGGGAGGCGCCCAAACCTCCCCAAACGTCGGCAAGTCTCCGTTCCTCCGCGCCCTGCCTGCCTGCTTCTTTCCGCTGCGGAAAGAAGCAGGCAGGCAAGGCGCGGAGTTTGGGGAGGTGCGCGCGCACCTCCCCAAACCTCCCCAAACTTCGGCAGGTCTCGGACGGCGGTGGCTTGGGAGAGGTGCGGGCGATCCCGGAAGCACCAAAGCCTCGGCCGCGCACAAGTCCTCGGTAAGTTTTTTTGTTGACTGGAGTATAAGCCGAAGTGGAATTTTTCAGCCCAAAAAGTGGGCTGAAAAATTCGGCTTATACTCAAGTATATACGGTAGTTGAATTTAAATCTTACAAACGTTTCAAGGGGTATGTAATCTTATAAGTGGAAGTGTATTCATTTCCACAAAGCCGTATCACAATTTCTTCTCATTGGTGAGATTTCATTTTGAGATTCAAAAGCTGCTATTGGAATGTTCTGAAGAAACTTAGCAATTTCCATTGTGCCCACGGTTCTTTCCATGGGCCTGGAAATCCGAGCGTTCTCCTCCTTCCACACAGAGAACAAACTGCAGTCTTGGTTATTACTGAGTCAATTTACCCTTTTCTCTCCTTAATGTGGGCCATAACCTTTGCCTCCTGTGAAGACCTCTGTGTTGCAGGAATACAGACCTTGCTGAGGGCCAAGCAATGTGTTTCTTGCACTTGGTTGCACTTTCTTGTAACTTTAATAGTTTTATGATAACCTTGTAATATTCTAGGTGCCTGTAACTTTCTAACTGCAAAACAAGGCACTCTCTTAGGCTGAATAGTAAAGCACTTTGTCAATTGTACATGCTAAAGTTTCAGCTGGCTGAAATGGTATTTTTTCACAACAGATTTATATGGCTCAGGATGCCTTTTCCCGTGCAAATGTTCTCCTTTTAATAAAATGGTTTTAAATGGTTATGTTTAACTTATTGTCCATGTTTCTGATTAACAGGATTTCTTCCATCCAATCAACTATTCTTTTGCCGTGGTAGAATCTAGGTGTCTGGCCTCCTCCAACTAGGTCCCTTAGGAAGGAAAGATCCTCAACTTCATCAGATTGAAGCAAAAGGTCCCTCTTGTAGAAACCAATTCTGGTCGAATTCGATATCCCTCATGGGTGGGCGGGGCTGGTCATGGTAAAAGGGAAGCCTCATGGCTGCAAGGCTAGGGCAGCAAGGGGGCCAAGGAGGTGAGGTGGGGGTGGCACCGATCTACAACCTGGTTGCGTCCATCAAAGCCAGAACATGCTCAGCCTTAGATCCACGGGGCAGCCCTGGAACCAGCGAGTGGCCCCCCCCAGGGTGTGCGCACAGGAGATGGCCAGCGCCAGAGCCCTGGGTGAAGTCAGCCTCTAGGGAAGATAGGGAGCAAGGTCACCAGACTCTGCGCGTGCAGGGCAGGGCACACGTCGCTGGTTCCAGGGCTATCCTGGACCATGTCTTATATCTACTTGAATAGTACGTGTATTGGCTGCCCCCTTGGTTCCTTTCTCTCCAAATATCTTGCATCCCTAATTCATCCACCATCTTGACAAAAATTTTTAGCAATATTCTGAGTCCCTTTCATTGTGACGTAACCCTAAGTGGAATTTTCTTCCAATGGACTTTTTCCCTCGTACTTTACCAGGAAAGAAACATAGGGCAGGCTAGAAAGCTAAGTGCCCTCCTTACCATACCCAAGCCCTCCGGGTTTGTTGGCGAAGTCCATTTTCCTAAAAGAGTTCATGGTGACCTAACCCTAAGTGGAATTTTCCTCCAATGCAATTTTCCCACGTACTTTACCAGGAAAGAAACATAGGGCGGCCTAGAAATATAAGTGCCCTCCTAACCTTACCCCAGCACTCCGGGTTTGTTGGCGAAGTCCTTTTTCCTGTATGAGGTCATGGTGACCCAACCATAACCGTAAGTGGGATTTTCCCATGTATTTTACCAGGAAACATAGAGCGGCCTAGAAAGGTAAGTGCCCTCCTAATCATACCCAAGCACTCCAAGTTTGTTGGCAATGTCCATTTTGCTCTATCAGTTCATGCTGACCTAACCCGAACCCTAAGTGGAATTTTCCTCCAATGGGATTTTCCCATTTATTTTTCCAGGAAACATTGATAGTGTGGCCTAGAAAGGTAAGTACCGTCCGAGCTATATCCAACCACTCCAAGATTGTTGGGGAACTCCATTTTCCTGTACACGTTCATGGTGACCTAACCCTAAGTGTAATTTTCCTCCAATGGGATTTTCCCATGTGTTTCACCAGGAAACAGATAATTTGGCCTAGAAATGTAAGTGGCCTCCTAACCACACCCAAGCACTCCATGTTTCTTGGCAATGTCCATTTTCCTGTACGGGTTCAGGGCGATCAAACGCTAACCCTCAGTGGAATTTTCCTCCAGTGGGAATCTCCCATGTATTTTACCAGGAAACATAAGATAGGGCAGCCTAGAAAGTTAAGTGCTCTCCTAACCATGCCCAAGCACTCCGAATTTGTTGGCGATGTCCATTTTCCTGTACGAGTTTAGGGCGACCTAACCTAAGTGGAATTTTCCTCCAATGGGATTTTCCCATGTGTTTCACCAGGAAACAGATAATTTGGCCTAGAAATGTAAGTGCCCTCCTAACCACACCCAAGCACTCCATGTTTCTTGGCGATGTCCATTTTCCTGTACGGGTTCAGGGCGACCAAACGCTAACCCTCAGTGGAATTTTCCTCCAGTGGGAATCTCCCTTGTATTTTACCAGGAAACATAGATAGGGCAGCCTAGAAAGGTAAGTGCCCTCCTAACCTTACCCAAACTCTCTGAGTTTGTAGGCGAAGTCCGTTTTCCTAACCCTAACCCCAGCACTCCGATTTTGTTGGCGATGTCAATTGACCTAACCCTATCCCTAAGTGGAATTTTCCTCCAATGGGATTTTCCCTTGTATTTTACCAGGAAACATAGATAGGGCAGCCTAGAATTGTAAGTGCCTCCTGACCATACCCATGCACTCCAAGTTTGTTGGCAATGTCCATTTTGCTCTGTGAGTTGATACTGACCTAACCCTAACCTTAAGTGTAATTTTCCTCTAATAGGACTTTCCCATGTATTTTACCAGGAAACACAGACAGGGCAGCCTAGAAAGGTAAGTGCCCTTCTAACCTTACCCAAACTCTCCGAGTTTGTAGGTGAAGTCTGTTTTCCTGTATGGGTTCAGGGCGACCTAACGCTAACCCTAAGTGGAATTTTCCTCCAGTGGGATTTTCCCATGTATTTTACCAGGAAACATAGATAGGGCAGCCTAGAAAGGTAAGTGCCCTCCTAACCATACCCAAGGACTCCGAGTTTGTTGGCGAAGTCCATTTTCCTGTACGAGTTCATGGTGACCTAATCCTAACCCTATCCCTAAGTGGAATTTTCCTCCAAAAGGATTTTCCAAGGTATTTTAACAGTAAACATAGATAGGGCAGCCTAGAAAACTAAGTGCCCTCCTAACCATACCCAAGCACTCCGGGTTTGTTAGCTAAGTCCATTTTCCTGTACAAGTTCATGGTGACCAAATCCTAACCCTAAGTGGAATTTTCTTCCAATGAGATTTTCCCATGTATTTTACCAGGAAACAGATAGAAAGGTAAGTGCCCTTCTAACCATACCCAAACAGTCCGAATAACTTGGCGAAGTCTATTTTCCTGTATGAGTTCATGGTGACCTAACCCTAACCCTAATTGGAATTTTCCTCCAATGGGATTTTCCCATGTATTTTACCAGGAAACATAGATAGGGCGGCCTAGAAAGGAAAGTGCCCTCCTAAGCATAGCCAAGCACTCCGAGCTTGTTGGCGAAGTCCATTTTCCTAAAAGAGTTCATGGTGACCTAACGCTAATCCTAACTGGAATTTTCCTCCAATGCAATTTCCCCACATACTTTACCAGGAAAGAAACATAAGGCTGCCTAAAAAGGTATGTGTCCTCCTAACCATACCCCAGCATGCCGGGTTTGTTGGCGAAGTCCTTTTTCCTGTATGAGGTCATGGTGACCGAATACTAACCCTATGTGGAATTTTCCTCCAATGGGATTTTCCCATGTATTTTACCAGGAAACATAGATAGGGCAGCCTAGATAGGTAAGTGCCCTCCTAAGCATAGCCAAGCACTCCGAGCTTGTTGGCGAAGTCCAGTGCTTTTTTTGTAAAAGAAAAAGGTGCTGGAACTCACAAATGTCATACAAGCCTTGCCTACCCTATAAGGTTCCATCCAAAAAAGGTGCCGGAATTCCGTTCTGAGTGTTCTATGAGAAAAAAAGCCCTGGTGAAGTCCATTTTCCTGTATGACTTCATGGTGACCTACCTTATTCTTCTGTTAGTTTCCAGATCCCAGAAAATGTTTCTCTATGTTTTTATGCGTGTGTGTTTCTGTGTGCCTTTGTGTATGTTTGTGTGTGTGTATTTGTGTGTCCAATCGGGCTGCAAAGCAATCCTGCAGTTTTGCTTCAGCCTTCTGGGTACCCAGGGATGAATTGTTTGTGTGGTTGTTTACCTGGGAACTACAAATCCCAGGATCCTAGAGTTGGACTGGAGAGGGGCGTGGTCGGAGGTCATCCAGTCCAACTCCAGCTTCGCGTGCAATGCCCTTTGGCCTTGCAATCCCACCCAGAAGTGAATTGCTTCTGCGGCGGATACCTCTGAACTATCAATCCCAGGATCCTAGAGTTGGGCAAGGGGGGGATTGGAGGTCATCTAGTCCAACCCCAGCTTTGGCCGCAACATCCTTTAGCCTTGCAATCTCAGGGGCTTGCAAAAGCCTGCGCCTTCTTTAGAACGCTTGAAAAAAACCAAAGGCCCCTTTTCCAGGTTGGCCCAGGAAAACGATGGGGGCTAACCCTCGCTTAGCCTGCAAGGCCCATTTAAGCCTTGCAGAAGCTTTGCCCGTTGCACCTGCCTGGAACTCTGGAAAAAAAGCATTCTTTCCTGGATGGCCAAGAAAAGCGACAGGGACCCGGGAGGTCATCTAGTCCAACCCTCCCACTTAGGCAGGCTAGCCATCACGATTCAGAGGGAGAGGGGCCGCCAGTGAACCAGGCTCCCATCTACCATCAACTGCCTTGCCTTGCCAGGCATCCTTGCACTGATGCGACGGACTTATCAGAGTCGTTTCATCCATGGGGGGGGTGAACCCTGCGAGGGAGGGAGGGGCCTAGTGCGACTCACCTTTCGAGGGCTCCCTAGAGCAGGTTAAAGCAGAGCCCCGAGGAGGCCGTTCAGCCAGCTGTGGCTCCACGGCAGATTGCAACATTCGGCCATGCTGAAGAGTGTAAGGTTTCGCACCCGGGATACGTCCTGGCACTGCCAGGTGGAGCAGCAAGGGTCCACCAACACCGCTCCTGCAAGGCCCCAAAAGCAGAATCCCAGGATGAGCGTCAGGTTCACACAACCAGACCCACACATATATAGTTGGCTCATTTTTTTCAGGCAGTCCTCAACTTACGACCATAAACGTCCATCACTAAGCGAGACAACAGATCAGTGAGTTCTGCAGGCGAGCGGAAACAGAGCAGGGCTGCCCACAGAGGGGAATATTCCAAGTAACAGGCAGATCAGGGGAATCCTCAGCTTACAACCGCAACGGAGCCCCCCCACACACATTTCCACTGCTAAGTGATACATTTGCAGTCGTTAAGCGAGGGGGTTGGACTTGAGAAGGGGGTTGGATTAGATGACCTCTGAGGTCCCTTCCGTCGGACTCCAAGCTAGGAGCCTTCAATTCTGTATTCCTGCTTTGGGTGTAATATGGGAGTATCGGGGTGCTCCCATCACTAACCGTGCAGCCGCACTCTGCACCAGCTGAAGCCTCCGGGTGGTCTTTAAGGGCAGCCCCATGTAGAGAGCATTGCAGTAATCTATATGGGAGGTAACGAGTGCATGGGTGACTGTGCGTAGGGCATCTCGGTCCAGAAAGGGGCACAACTGGCGTACCAGGCGAATCTGGGCAAATGCCCCACTAGCCACGACTCCAATATGATCTTCAAAACTGAGTCGTGAATCCAGGAGGACGCCTAGATTGCGTGCTCTATCAACGGGAGGTAACATCTCTCTTCCTATAACCAAAGATGGAACCTCTTGGACTAAACGAGATGCCGGTACGTAAAGCCACTCAGTCTTGGCCGGGTTGAGCCGGAGCCTGTTCTTTCCCATCCAAATCTGTACCGCTTCCAGGCAACGGGACATCACATCGAGGGCATGTGTTTGTTTTTCGAATTTGAGCTCTATCTGCAATGGGCACTTTTCATGCCATAAGCAGTTTTTCCTAACAAATGCAAGATATAACATGGGCTATCTCCACAAGGAGACATCACATCTGCAAAACTCATGGTTTTTTGGTCTGAAAAAAGGTTAAAGCATTTTGGATTAAAATTTGGTGGAATATGCAGAAGATATTTAAGAAAAGGATAAAGTTTTATCCGCAATTGTTTTTACTGGGCATTACTACTGACACTACGGTTGTGGACACTAAGTTGATGTTGAACTTAATTACGGCAGCAAGACTTTTAGTAGGGCAATATTGGAAGAAGGAAGAACTGCCGACTATAGAAGAATGGACTTTAAAAGTTTCCAACCTGGCGGAAATGGCAAAGATCTCAGCGTATTTGAAAGACCATTCGCAACAGAGATATATTGTGGAGTGGGAAAAATGGATTGATTACATCCAGAATAAATATGGGACTAAAAAGTTTCATTTAGCATTCGAATAAGTATTGATGTGATATTTATATTGCTTGTAGTCATTTTATAAGAGTTAAAGTGCGATAGATTTAATAGCTTATTGTTGTTTGCATATGGTAGATTATGATTGTTTCTACTTTTATACCTTGTATTTAGCTCTGGGAAGTCTGGGAGGGGGGAGGGGGAGGGAGGGAGGTGTTGGGGAGGGTTGGGAAGAGGGGAGGGGGTTGGGAGGGGTTTTGTTTTGTTTTGTTAAAGATAAAATGTAAAACTTTTCAATTAAAAAAAACATGGGCTATCTCTGCAAGGAGACATCAGATCTTTAAAAATCATGGTTTTTTGGTCTTTGCTTAGCCAGGGGAACATGAATATGTGTTTGTTTTTCGAATTTGAGCTCTATCTGCAATGGGCACTTTTCATGCTATAAGCAGATTTTCCTAACAAATGCAAGATATAGCATGGGCTATCTCCGCAAGGAGACATCAGATCTGCAAAACTCATGGTTTTTTGGTCTTCGGTGAGCCGGGGAAACATGAATATGTGTTTGTTTTTCCAATTTGAGCTCTATCTGCAATGGGCACTTTTCATTCTATAAGCAGTTTTTCCTAACAAATGCAAGATATAACATGGGCTATCTCCGAAAGGAGACATCAGATCTGCAAAACGCTTGGTTTTTTTTGTCTTCGGGGAGCCGGGGGAACATGAATATGTGTTTGTTTTTCGAATTTGAGCTCTATCTGCAATGGGCACTTTTCATGCTATAAGCAGATTTTCCTAACAAATGCAAGATATTGCATGGGCTATCTCCGCAAGGAGACATCAGATCTTCAAAACTCATGGTTTTTTGGTCTTCGGGGAGGCGGGGGAACATGAATATGTGTTTGTTTTTCGAATTTGAGCTCTATCTGAAATGGGCACTTTTCATGCTATAAGCAGGTTTTCCTAACAAATGCAAGATATAACATGGGCTATCTCCGCAAGGAGACATCAGATCTGCAAAACTCATGGTTTTTTGGTCTTCGGTGAGCCGGGGGAACATGAATATGTGTTTGTTTTTCGAATTTGAGCTCTTTCTGCAATGGGCACTTTTCATGCTATAAGCAGTTTTTCCTAACAAATGCAAGATATAACATGGGCTATCTCCACAAGGAAACATGAGATCTGCACAACTCATGGTTTTTTGGTCTTCGGTGAGCCGGGGAAACATGAATACGTGTTTGTTTTTCCAATTTGAGCTCTATCTGCAATGGGCACTTTTCATTCTATAAGCAGTTTTTCCTAACAAATGCAAGATATAACATGGGCTATCTCCGCAAGGAGACATCAGATCTGCAAAAGTCATGGTTTTTTGGTCTTCGGGGAGGCTGGGGAACATGAATATGTGTTTGTTTTTCGAATTTGAGCTCTATCTGCAATGGGTACTTTTCATGCTATAAGCAGTTTTTCCTAACAAATGCAAGATATAACATGGGCTATCTCCACAAGGAAACATGAGATCTGCAAAAGTTATGGTTTTTTGGTCTTCGGGGAGGCGGGGGAACATGAATATGTGTTTGTTTTTCGAATTTGAGCTCTATCTGCAATGGGCACTTTTCATGCTATAAGCAGATTTTCCTAACAAATGCAAGATATTGCATGGGCTATCTCCGCAAGGAGACATCAGATCTTCAAAACTCATGGTTTTTTGGTCTTCGGGGAGGCGGGGGAACATGAATATGTGTTTGTTTTTCGAATTTGAGCTCTATCTGAAATGGGCACTTTTCATGCTATAAGCAGGTTTTCCTAAAAAATGCAAGATATAACATGGGCTATCTCCGCAAGGAGACATCAGATCTGCAAAACTCATGGTTTTTTGGTCTTCGGGGAGCCAGGGGAACATGAATATGTGTTTGTTTTTCGAATTTGAGCTCTTTCTGCAATGGGCACTTTTCATGCTATAAGCAGTTTTTCCTAACAAATGCAAGATATAACATGGGCTATCTCCACAAGGAAACATGAGATCTGCAAAAGTTATGGTTTTTTGGTCTTCGGGGAGGCGGGGGAACATGAATATGTGTTTGTTTTTCGAATTTGAGCTCTTTCTGCAATGGGCACTTTTCATGCTATAAGCAGTTTTTCCTAACAAATGCAAGATATAACATTGGCTATCTCCGCAAGGAAACATCAGATCTGCACAACTCATGGTTTTTTGGTCTTCGGTGAGCCGGGGAAACATGAATACGTGTTTGTTTTTCCAATTTGAGCTCTATCTGCAATGGGCACTTTTCATTCTATAAGCAGTTTTTCCTAACAAATGCAAGATATAACATGGGCTATCTCCGCAAGGAGACATCAGATCTGCAAAAGTCATGGTTTTTTGGTCTTCGGGGAGGCTGGGGAACATGAGTATGTGTTTGTTTTTCGAATTTGAGCTCTTTCTGCAATGGGTACTTTTCATGCTATAAGCAGTTTTTCCTAACAAATGCAAGATATAACATGGGCTATCTCCACAAGGAAACATGAGATCTGCAAAAGTTATGGTTTTTTGGTCTTCGGGGAGGCGGGGGAACATGAATATGTGTTTGTTTTTCGAATTTGAGCTCTATCTGAAATGGGCACTTTTCATGCTATAAGCAGTTTTTCCTAACAAATGCAAGATATAACATGGGCTATCTCCGCAAAGAAACATGAGATCTGCAAAAGTCATGGTTTTTTTGTCTTTGGGGAGGCGGGGGAACATGAATATGTGTTTGTTTTTCGAATTTGAGCTGTATCCGCAATGGGCACTTCATGCTATAAGCAGTTTTTCCTAACAAATGCAAGATATAACATGGGCTATCTCCACAAGGAAACATGAGATCTGCAAAAGTTATGGTTTTTTGGTCTTCGGGGAGGCGGGGGAACATGAATATGTGTTTGTTTCTCGAATTTGAGCTCTTTCTGCAATGGGCACTTTTCATGCTATAAGCAGTTTTTCCTAACAAATGCAAGATATAACATTGGCTATCTCCGCAAGGAAACATCAGATCTGCACAACTCATGGTTTTTTGGTCTTCGGTGAGCCGGGGAAACATGAATACGTGTTTGTTTTTCCAATTTGAGCTCTATCTGCAATGGGCACTTTTCATTCTATAAGCAGTTTTTCCTAACAAATGCAAGATATAACATGGGCTATCTCCACAAGGAAACATGAGATCTGCAAAAGTTATGGTTTTTTGGTCTTTGGGGAGGCAGGGGAACATGAATATGTGTTTGTTTTTCGAATTTGAGCTCTATCTGAAATGGGCACTTTTCATGCTATAAGCAGGTTTTCCTAACAAAAGGAAGATATAGCATGGGCTATCTCCACAAGGAAACATGAAATCTGCAAAAGTCATGGTTTTTTGGTCTTCGGGGAGGCAGGGGAACATGAATATGTGTTTGTTTTTCGAATTTGAGCTCTTTCTGCAATAGGCACTTTTCATGCTATAATGCAGGTTTTCCTTACAAATGCAAGATATAGCATGGGCTATCTCCGCAAGGAAACATGAGATCTGCAAAAGTCATTGTTTTTTGGTCTTCGGGGAGGCGGGGGAACATGAATATGTGTTTGTTTTTCGAATTTGAGCTCTATCTGAAATGGGCACTTTTCATGCTATAAGCAGTTTTTCCTAACAAATGCAAGATATAACATGGGCTATCTCCGCAAAGAAACATGAGATCTGCAAAAGTCATGGTTTTTTTGTCTTTGGGGAGGCGGGGGAACATGAATATGTGTTTGTTTTTCGAATTTGAGCTGTATCCGCAATGGGCACTTCATGCTATAAGCAGTTTTTCCTAACAAATGCAAGATATAACATGGGCTATCTCCACAAGGAAACATGAGATCTGCAAAAGTTATGGTTTTTTGGTCTTCGGGGAGGCGGGGGAACATGAATATGTGTTTGTTTCTCGAATTTGAGCTCTTTCTGCAATGGGCACTTTTCATGCTATAAGCAGTTTTTCCTAACAAATGCAAGATATAACATTGGCTATCTCCGCAAGGAAACATCAGATCTGCACAACTCATGGTTTTTTGGTCTTCGGTGAGCCGGGGAAACATGAATACGTGTTTGTTTTTCCAATTTGAGCTCTATCTGCAATGGGCACTTTTCATTCTATAAGCAGTTTTTCCTAACAAATGCAAGATATAACATGGGCTATCTCCACAAGGAAACATGAGATCTGCAAAAGTTATGGTTTTTTGGTCTTTGGGGAGGCAGGGGAACATGAATATGTGTTTGTTTTTCGAATTTGAGCTCTATCTGAAATGGGCACTTTTCATGCTATAAGCAGGTTTTCCTAACAAAAGGAAGATATAGCATGGGCTATCTCCACAAGGAAACATGAAATCTGCAAAAGTCATGGTTTTTTGGTCTTTGGGGAGGCAGGGGAACATGAATATGTGTTTGTTTTTTGAATTTGAGCTCTATCCGCAATGGGCACTTTTCATGCTATAATCAGTTATTCCTAACAAATGCAAGATATAACATGGGCTATCTCCGCAAGGAAACATCAGTTCTGCAAAACTCATGGTTTTTTGGTCTTTGGGGAGGCGGGGGAACATGAATATGTGTTTGTTTTTCGAATTTGAGCTGTATCCGCAATGGGCACTTCATGCTATAAGCAGTTTTTCCTAACAAATGCAAGATATAACATGGGCAATCTCCGCAAGGAGACGTCAGATCTGCAAAACTCATCGTTTTTTGGTCTTTGGGGAGGCGGGGGAACATGAATATGTGTTTGTTTTTCGAATTTGAGCTCTATCTGAAACGGGCACTTTTCATGCTATAAGCAGTTTTTCCTAACAAATGCAAGATATAACATGGGCTATCTCCGCAAGGAGACATCAGATCTGCAAAAGTCATGGTTTTTTGGTCTTCGGGGAGGCTGGGGAACATGAATATGTGTTTGTTTTTCGAATTTGAGCTCTATCTGAAATGGGCACTTTTCATGCTATAAGCAGGTTTTCCTAACAAAAGCAAGATATAGCATGGGCTATCTCCACAAGGAAACATGAGATCTGCAAAAGTCATGGTTTTTTGGTCTTTGGGGAGGCAGGGGAACATGAATATGTGTTTGTTTTTCAAATTTGAGCTCTTTCTGCACTGGGCACTTTTCATACTATAAGCAGTTTTTCCTAACAAATGCAAGATATAACATGGGCTATCTCCGCAAGGAGACATCAGATCTGCAAAAGTCATGGTTTTTTGGTCTTCGGGGAGGCGGGGGAACATGAATATGTGTTTGTTTTTCGAATTTGAGCTTTATCTGCAATGGCCACTTTTCATGCTATAAGCAGTTTTTCCTAACAAATGCAAGATATAACATGGGCTATCTCCGTAAGGAGACATCAGATCTGCAAAACTCATGGTTTTTTGGTCTTCGGGGAGGCGGGGGAACATGAATATGTGTTTGTTTTTTTAATTTGAGCTCTATCCGCAATGGGCACTTTTCATGCTATAATCAGTTATTCCTAACAAATGCAAGATATAACATGGGCTATCTCCGCAAGGAAACATCAGTTCTGCAAAACTCATGGTTTTTTGGTCTTTGGGGAGGCGGGGGAACATGAATATGTGTTTGTTTTTCGAATTTGAGCTGTATCCGCAATGGGCACTTCATGCTACAAGCAGTTTTTCCTAACAAATGCAAGATATAACATGGGCAATCTCCGCAAGGAGACGTCAGATCTGCAAAACTCATCGTTTTTTGGTCTTTGGGGAGGCGGGGGAACACGAATATGTGTTTGTTTTTCGAATTTGAGCTCTTTCAGCAATGGGCACTTTTCATACTATCAGCAGTTTTTCCTAACAAATGCAAGATATAACATGGGCTATCTCCGCAAGGAGACATCAGATCTGCAAAAGTCATGGTTTTTTGGTCTTCGGGGAGGCTGGGGAACATGAATATGTGTTTGTTTTTCGAATTTGAGCTCAATCTGCAATGGGTACTTTTCATGCTATAAGCAGTTTTTCCTAACAAATGCAAGATATAGCATGGGCTATCTCCGCAAGGAAACATGAGATCTGCAAAACTCATGGTTTTTTGGTCTTCGGGGAGGCGGGGGAACATGAATATGTGTTTGTTTTTCGAATTTGAGCTCTTTCTGCAATGGGCACTTTTCATACTATCAGCAGTTTTTCCTAACAAATGCAAGATATAACATGGGCTATCTCCGCAAGGAGACATCAGATCTGCAAAAGTCATGGTTTTTTGGTCTTCGGGGAGGCGGGGGAACATGAATATGTGTTCGTTTTTCGAATTTGAGCTCTATCTGAAATGGGCACTTTTCATGCTATAAGCAGTTTTTCGTAACAAATGCAAGATATAACATGGGCTATCTCCGCAAGGAGACATGAGATGTGCAAAAGTCATTGTTCTTTGGTCTTCGGGGAGGCGGGGGAACATGAATATGTGTTTGTTTTTCGAATTTGAGCTCTATCTGCAATGGGCACTTTTCATCCTATAAGCAGTTTTTCCTAACAAATGCAAGATATAACATGGGCTATCTCCGCAAGGAGACATCAGATCTGCAAAAGTCATGGTTTTTTGGTCTTTGGGGAGGCGGGGGAACATGAATATGTGTTTGTTTTTCGAATTTGAGCTCTTTCTGCAATGGGCACTTTTCATACTATAAGCAGTTTTTCCTAACAAATGCAAGATATAACATGGGCTATCTCCGCAAGGAGACATCCAATCTGCAAAACAAATGGTTTTTTGGTCTTCGGGGAGGCGGGGGAACATGAATATGTGTTTGTTTTTCGAATTGGAGCTCTATCTGCAATGGGCACTTTTCATGCTATAAGCAGGTATTCCTAACAAATGCAAGATATAGCATGGGCTATCTCCGCAAGGAGACATGAGATGTGCAAAAGTCATGGTTTTTTGGTCTTCAGGGAGGCGGGGGAACAGGAATATGTGTTTGTTTTTCGAATTTGAGCTCTTTCTGCAATGGGCACTTTTCATACTATAATGCAGGTTTTCCTAACAAATGCAAGATATAGCATGGGCTATCTCCGCAAGGAAACATGAGATCTGCAAAAGTCATTGTTTTTTGGTCTTCGGGGAGGCGGGGGAACATGAATATGTGTTTGTTTTTCGAATTTGAGCTCTTTCTGCAATGGGCACTTTTCATGCTATATGCAGTTTTTCGTAACAAATGCAAGATATAACATGGACTATCTCCGCAAGGGGACAACAGATCTTCAAAACTCATGGTTTTTTGGTCTTTGGGGAGGCAGGGGAACATGAATATGTGTTTGTTTTTCGAATTTGAGCTCTATCTGCAATGGGCACTTTTCATCCTATAAGCAGTTTTTCCTAACAAATGCAAGATATAACATGGGCTATCTCCGCAAGGAGACATCAGATCTGCAAAAGTCATGGTTTTTGGGTCTTCGGGGAGGCGGGGGAACATGAATATGTGTTTGTTTTTCGAATTTGAGCTCTTTCTGCAATGGGCACTTTTCATGCTATATGCAGTTTTTCGTAACAAATGCAAGATATCACATGGGCTACCTCCGCAAGGGGACAACAGATCTTCAAAACTCATGGTTTTTTGGTCTTTGGGGAGGCAGGGGAACATGAATATGTGTTTGTTTTTCGTATTTGAGCTCTATCTGCAATGGGCACTTTTCATACTATAAGCAGTTTTTCCTAACAAATGCAAGATATAGCATGGGCTATCTCCGCATGGAGACATCAGATCTGCAAAAGTCATGGTTTTTTGGTCTGCGGGGAGGCGGGGGAACATGAATATGTGTTTGTTTTTCGAATTTGAGCTCTATCTGAAATGGGCACTTTTCATGCTATAAGCAGGTTTTCCTAAAAAATGCAAGATATAGCATGGGCTATCTCCGCAAGGAGACATCAGATCTGCAAAAGTCATGGTTTTTTGGTCTTCGGTGAGGCGGGGGAACATGAATATGTGTTTGTTTTTCGAATTTGAGCTCTTTCTGCAATGGGCACTTTTCATACTATAAGCAGTTTTTCCTAACAAATGCAAGATATAACATGGGCTATCTCCGCAAGGAGACATCAGATCTGCAAAAGTCATGGTTTTTTGGTCTTCGGGGAGGCGGGGGAACATGAATATGTGTTTGTTTTTCGAATTTGAGCTCTTTCTGCAATGGGCACTTTTCATACTATAAGCAGTTTTTCCTAACAAATGCAAGATATAACATGGGCTATCTCCGCAAGGAGACATCAGATCTGCAAAAGTCATGGTTTTTTGGTCTTCGGGGAGGCGGGGGAACATGAATATGTGTTTGTTTTTCGAATTTGAGCTCTTTCTGCAATGGGCACTTTTCATGCTATATGCAGTTTTTCGTAACAAATGCAAGATATAACATGGACTATCTCCGCAAGGGGACAACAGATCTTCAAAACTCATGGTTTTTTGGTCTTTGGGGAGGCAGGGGAACATGAATATGTGTTTGTTTTTCGAATTTGAGCTCTATCTGCAATGGGCACTTTTCATCCTATAAGCAGTTTTTCCTAACAAATGCAAGATATAACATGGGCTATCTCCGCAAGGAGACATCAGATCTGCAAAAGTCATGGTTTTTGGGTCTTCGGGGAGGCGGGGGAACATGAATATGTGTTTGTTTTTCGAATTTGAGCTCTTTCTGCAATGGGCACTTTTCATGCTATATGCAGTTTTTCGTAACAAATGCAAGATATCACATGGGCTACCTCCGCAAGGGGACAACAGATCTTCAAAACTCATGGTTTTTTGGTCTTTGGGGAGGCAGGGGAACATGAATATGTGTTTGTTTTTCGTATTTGAGCTCTATCTGCAATGGGCACTTTTCATACTATAAGCAGTTTTTCCTAACAAATGCAAGATATAGCATGGGCTATCTCCGCATGGAGACATCAGATCTGCAAAAGTCATGGTTTTTTGGTCTGCGGGGAGGCGGGGGAACATGAATATGTGTTTGTTTTTCGAATTTGAGCTCTATCTGAAATGGGCACTTTTCATGCTATAAGCAGGTTTTCCTAAAAAATGCAAGATATAGCATGGGCTATCTCCGCAAGGAGACATCAGATCTGCAAAAGTCATGGTTTTTTGGTCTTCGGTGAGGCGGGGGAACATGAATATGTGTTTGTTTTTCGAATTTGAGCTCTTTCTGCAATGGGCACTTTTCATACTATAAGCAGTTTTTCCTAACAAATGCAAGATATAACATGGGCTATCTCCGCAAGGAGACATCAGATCTGCAAAAGTCATGGTTTTTTGGTCTTCGGGGAGGCGGGGGAACATGAATATGTGTTTGTTTTTCGAATTTGAGCTCTTTCTGCAATGGGCACTTTTCATGCTATAATGCAAGTTTTCCTAACAAATGCAAGATATAGCATGGGCTATCTCCGCAAGGAAACATGAGATCTGCAAAAGTCATTGTTTTTTGGTCTTCGGGGAGGCGGGGGAACATGAATATGTGTTTGTTTTTCGAATTTGAGCTCTTTCTGCAATGGGCACTTTTCATGCTATATGCAGTTTTTCGTAACAAATGCAAGATATAACATGGACTATCTCCGCAAGGGGACAACAGATCTTCAAAACTCATGGTTTTTTGGTCTTTGGGGAGGCAGGGGAACATGAATATGTGTTTGTTTTTCGAATTTGAGCTCTATCTGAAATGGGCACTTTTCATCCTATAAGCAGTTTTTCCTAACAAATGCAAGATATAACATGGGCTATCTCCGCAAGGAGACATCAGATCTGCAAAAGTCATGGTTTTTTGGTCTTTGGGGAGGCGGGGGAACATGAATATGTGTTTGTTTTTCGAATTTGAGCTCTTTCTGCAATGGGCACTTTTCATACTATAAGCAGTTTTTCCTAACAAATGCAAGATATAACATGGGCTATCTCCGCAAGGAGACATCAGATCTGCAAAAGTCATGGTTTTTTGGTCTTCGGGGAGGCGGGGGAACATGAATATGTGTTTGTTTTTCGAATTTGAGCTCTTTCTGCAATGGGCACTTTTCATGCTATATGCAGTTTTTCGTAACAAATGCAAGATATCACATGGGCTATCTCCGCAAGGAGACATCAGATCTGCAAATGTCATGGTTTTTTGGTCTTCGGGGAGGCGGGGGAACATGAATATGTGTTTGTTTTTCGAATTTGAGCTCTTTCTGCAATGGGCACTTTTCATACTATAAGCAGTTTTTCCTAACAAATGCAAGATATAACATGGGCTATCTCCGCAAGGAGACATCAGATCTGCAAAAGTCATGGTTTTTTGGTCTTCGGGGAGGCGGGGGAACATGAATATGTGTTCGTTTTTCGAATTTGAGCTCTATCTGAAATGGGCACTTTTCATGCTATAAGCAGTTTTTCGTAACAAATGCAAGATATAACATGGGCTATCTCCGCAAGGAGACATGAGATGTGCAAAAGTCATTGTTTTTTGGTCTTCGGGGAGGCGGGGGAACATGAATATGTGTTTGTTTTTGGAATTTGAGCTCTATCTGCAATGGGCACTTTTCATCCTATAAGCAGTTTTTCCTAACAAATGCAAGATATAACATGGGCTATCTCCGCAAGGAGACATCAGATCTGCAAAAGTCATGGTTTTTTGGTCTTTGGGGAGGCGGGGGAACATGAATATGTGTTTGTTTTTCGAATTTGAGCTCTTTCTGCAATGGGCACTTTTCATACTATAAGCAGTTTTTCCTAACAAATGCAAGATATAACATGGGCTATCTCCGCAAGGAGACATCAGATCTGCAAAAGTCATGGTTTTTTGGTCTTCGGGGAGGCGGGGGAACATGAATATGTGTTTGTTTTTCGAATTGGAGCTCTATCTGCAATGGGCACTTTTCATGCTATAAGCAGGTATTCCTAACAAATGCAAGATATAGCATGGGCTATCTCCGCAAGGAGACATGAGATCTGCAAAAGTCATTGTTTTTTGGTCTTCGGGGAGGCGGGGGAACATGAATATGTGTTTGTTTTTCGAATTTGAGCTCTTTCTGCAATGGGCACTTTTCATGCTATATGCAGTTTTTCGTAACAAATGCAAGATATAACATGGGCTACCTCCGCAAGGGGACAACAGATCTTCAAAACTCATGGTTTTTTGGTCTTTGGGGAGGCAGGGGAACATGAATATGTGTTTGTTTTTCGTATTTGAGCTCTATCTGCAATGGGCACTTTTCATACTATAAGCAGTTTTTCCTAACAAATGCAAGATATAACATGGGCTATCTCCGCATGGAGACATCAGATCTGCAAAAGTCATGGTTTTTTGGTCTGCGGGGAGGCGGGGGAACATGAATATGTGTTTGTTTTTCGAATTTGAGCTCTATCTGAAATGGGCACTTTTCATGCTATAAGCAGGTTTTCCTAAAAAATGCAAGATATAGCATGGGCTATCTCCGCAAGGAGACATCAGATCTGCAAAAGTCATGGTTTTTTGGTCTTCGGTGAGGCGGGGGAACATGAATATGTGTTTGTTTTTCGAATTTGAGCTCTTTCTGCAATGGGCACTTTTCATACTATAAGCAGTTTTTCCTAACAAATGCAAGATATAACATGGGCTATCTCCGCAAGGAGACATCAGATCTGCAAAAGTCATGGTTTTTTGGTCTTCGGGGAGCCGGGGGAACATGAATATGTGTTTGTTTTTCGAATTTGAGCTCTTTCTGCAATGGGCACTTTTCATGCTATAATGCAGATTTTCCTTACAAATGCAAGATATAGCATGGGCTATCTCCGCAAGGAAACATGAGATCTGCAAAAGTCATTGTTTTTTGGTCTTCGGGGAGGCGGGGGAACATGAATATGTGTTTGTTTTTCGAATTTGAGCTCTTTCTGCAATGGGCACTTTTCATGCTATATGCAGTTTTTCGTAACAAATGCAAGATATCACATGGGCTACCTCCGCAAGGGGACAACAGATCTTCAAAACTCATGGTTTTTTGGTCTTTGGGGAGGCAGGGGAACATGAATATGTGTTTGTTTTTCGTATTTGAGCTCTATCTGCAATGGGCACTTTTCATCCTATAAGCAGTTTTTCCTAACAAATGCAAGATATAACATGGGCTATCTCCGCATGGAGACATCAGATCTGCAAAAGTCATGGTTTTTTGGTCTGCGGGGAGGCGGGGGAACATGAATATGTGTTTGTTTTTCGAATTTGAGCTCTATCTGAAATGGGCACTTTTCATGCTATAAGCAGGTTTTCCTAAAAAATGCAAGATATAGCATGGGCTATCTCCGCAAGGAAACATGAGATCTGCAAAAGTCATGGTTTTTTGGTCTTCGGGGAGGAATGGGAACATGAATATGTGTTTGTTTTTCGAATTTGAGCTCTATCTGAAATGGGCACTTTTCATGCTATAAGCAGGTTTTCCTAACAAATGCAAGATATAACATGGGCTATATCCACAAGGAAACATGAGATTTGCAAAAGTCATGGTTTTTTGGTCTTCGGGGAGGCAGGGGAACATGAATATGTGTTTGTTTTTCGAATTTGAGCTTTATCTGCAATGGCCACTTTTCATGCTATAAGCAGTTTTTCCTAACAAATGCAAGATATAACATGGGCTATCTACGTAAGGAGACATCAGATCTGCAAAACTCATGGTTTTTTGGTCTTCGGGGAGGCGGGGGAACATGAATATGTGTTTGTTTTTTTAATTTGAGCTCTATCCACAATGGGCACTTTTCATGCTATAATCAGTTATTCCTAACAAATGCAAGATATAACATGGGCTATCTCCGCAAGGAAACATCAGTTCTGCAAAACTCATGGTTTTTTGGTCTTTGGGGAGGCGGGGGAACATGAATATGTGTTTGTTTTTCGAATTTGAGCTGTATCCGCAATGGGCACTTCATGCTACAAGCAGTTTTTCCTAACAAATGCAAGATATAACATGGGCAATCTCCGTAAGGAGACGTCAGATCTGCAAAACTCATCGTTTTTTGGTCTTTGGGGAGGCGGGGGAACACGAATATGTGTTTGTTTTTCGAATTTGAGCTCTATCTGCAATGGGCACTTTTCATACTTTAAGCTGTTTTTCCTAACAAATGCAAGATATAACATGGGCTATCTCCGCAAGGAGACATCAGATCTGCAAAAGTCATGGTTTTTTGGTCTTCGGGGAGGTGGGGGAACATGAATATGTGTTTGTTTTTCGAATTTGAGCTCTTTCTGCAATGGGCACTTTTCATGCTATAATGCAGGTTTTCCTAACAAATGCAAGATATAGAATGGGCTATCTCCGCAAGGAAACATGAGATCTGCAAAAGTCATTGTTTTTTGGTCTTCGGGGAGGCGGGGGAACATGAATATGTGTTTGTTTTTCGAATTTGAGCTCTTTCTGCAATGGGCACTTTTCATGCTATAAGCAGTTTTTCCTAACAAATGCAAGATATAACATGGACTATCTCCGCAAGGGGACAACAGATCTTCAAAACTCATGGTTTTTTGGTCTTTGGGGAGGCAGGGGAACATGAATATGTGTTTGTTTTTCGAATTTGAGCTCTATCTGCAATGGGCACTTTTCATCCTATAAGCAGTTTTTCCTAACAAATGCATGATATAACATGGGCTATCTCCGCAAGGAGACATCAGATCTGCAAAAGTCATGGTTTTTTGGTCTTTGGGGTGGCGGGGGAACATGAATATGTGTTTGTTTTTCGAATTTGAGCTCTTTCTGCAATGGGCACTTTTCATACTATAAGCAGTTTTTCCTAACAAATGCAAGATATAACATGGGCTATCTCCGCAAGGAGACATCAGATCTGCAAAAGTCATGGTTTTTTGGTCTTCGGGGAGGCGGGGGAACATGAATATGTGTTTGTTTTTCGAATTTGAGCTCTTTCTGCAATGGGCACTTTTCATGCTATATGCAGTTTTTCGTAACAAATGCAAGATATCACATGGGCTACCTCCGCAAGGGGACAACAGATCTTCAAAACTCATGGTTTTTTGGTCTTTGGGGAGGCAGGGGAACATGAATATGTGTTTGTTTTTCGTATTTGAGCTCTATCTGCAATGGGCACTTTTCATACTATAAGCAGTTTTTCCTAACAAATGCAAGATATAACATGGGCTATCTCCGCATGGAGACATCAGATCTGCAAAAGTCATGGTTTTTTGGTCTGCGGGGAGGCGGGGGAACATGAATATGTGTTTGTTTTTCGAATTTGAGCTCTATCTGAAATGGGCACTTTTCATGCTATAAGCAGGTTTTCCTAAAAAATGCAAGATATAGCATGGGCTATCTCCGCAAGGAGACATCAGATCTGCAAAAGTCATGGTTTTTTGGTCTTCGGTGAGGCGGGGGAACATGAATATGTGTTTGTTTTTCGAATTTGAGCTCTTTCTGCAATGGGCACTTTTCATACTATAAGCAGTTTTTCCTAACAAATGCAAGATATAACATGGGCTATCTCCGCAAGGAGACATCAGATCTGCAAAAGTCATGGTTTTTTGGTCTTCGGGGAGGCGGGGGAACATGAATATGTGTTTGTTTTTCGAATTTGAGCTCTTTCTGCAATAGGCACTTTTCATGCTATAATGCAGGTTTTCCTTACAAATGCAAGATATAGCATGGGCTATCTCCGCAAGGAAACATGAGATCTGCAAAAGTCATTGTTTTTTGGTCTTCGGGGAGGCGGGGGAACATGAATATGTGTTTGTTTTTCGAATTTGAGCTCTTTCTGCAATGGGCACTTTTCATGCTATATGCAGTTTTTCGTAACAAATGCAAGATATCACATGGGCTACCTCCGCAAGGGGACAACAGATCTTCAAAACTCATGGTTTTTTGGTCTTTGGGGAGGCAGGGGAACATGAATATGTGTTTGTTTTTCGTATTTGAGCTCTATCTGCAATGGGCACTTTTCATACTATAAGCAGTTTTTCCTAACAAATGCAAGATATAACATGGGCTATCTCCGCATGGAGACATCAGATCTGCAAAAGTCATGGTTTTTTGGTCTGCGGGGAGGCGGGGGAACATGAATATGTGTTTGTTTTTCGAATTTGAGCTCTATCTGAAATGGGCACTTTTCATGCTATAAGCAGGTTTTCCTAAAAAATGCAAGATATAGCATGGACTATCTCCGCAAGGAAACATGAGATCTGCAAAAGTCATGGTTTTTTGGTCTTCGGGGAGGAATGGGAACATGAATATGTGTTTGTTTTTCGAATTTGAGCTCTATCTGAAATGGGCACTTTTCATGCTATAAGCAGGTTTTCCTAACAAATGCAAGATATAACATGGGCTATATCCACAAGGAAACATGAGATTTGCAAAAGTCATGGTTTTTTGGTCTTCGGGGAGGCAGGGGAACATGAATATGTGTTTGTTTTTCGAATTTGAGCTTTATCTGCAATGGCCACTTTTCATGATATAAGCAGTTTTTCCTAACAAATGCAAGATATAACATGGGCTATCTCCGTAAGGAGACATCAGATCTGCAAAACTCATGGTTTTTTGGTCTTCGGGGAGGCGGGGGAACATGAATATGTGTTTGTTTTTTTAATTTGAGCTCTATCCACAATGGGCACTTTTCATGCTATAATCAGTTATTCCTAACAAATGCAAGATATAACATGGGCTATCTCCGCAAGGAAACATCAGTTCTGCAAAACTCATGGTTTTTTGGTCTTTGGGGAGGCGGGGGAACATGAATATGTGTTTGTTTTTCGAATTTGAGCTGTATCCGCAATGGGCACTTCATGCTACAAGCAGTTTTTCCTAACAAATGCAAGATATAACATGGGCAATCTCCGCAAGGAGACGTCAGATCTGCAAAACTCATCGTTTTTTGGTCTTTGGGGAGGCGGGGGAACACGAATATGTGTTTGTTTTTCGAATTTGAGCTCTATCTGAAACGGGCACTTTTCATGCTATAAGCAGTTTTTCCTAACAAATGCAAGATATAACATGGGCTATCTCCGCAAGGAGACATCAGATCTGCAAAAGTCATGGTTTTTTGGTCTTCGGGGAGGCGGGGGAACATGAATATGTGTTTGTTTTTCGAATTTGAGCTCTTTCTGCAATGGGCACTTTTCATACTTTAAGCTGTTTTTCCTAACAAATGCAAGATATAACATGGGCTATCTCCGCAAGGAGACATCAGATCTGCAAAAGTCATGGTTTTTTGGTCTTCGGGGAGGTGGGGGAACATGAATATGTGTTTGTTTTTCGAATTTGAGCTCTTTCTGCAATGGGCACTTTTCATGCTATAATGCAGGTTTTCCTAACAAATGCAAGATATAGCATGGGCTATCTCCGCAAGGAAACATGAGATCTGCAAAAGTCATTGTTTTTTGGTCTTCGGGGAGGCGGGGGAACATGAATATGTGTTTGTTTTTCGAATTTGAGCTCTTTCTGCAATGGGCACTTTTCATACTATATGCAGTTTTTCGTAACAAATGCAAGATATAACATGGACTATCTCCGCAAGGGGACAACAGATCTTCAAAACTCATGGTTTTTTGGTCTTTGGGGAGGCAGGGGAACATGAATATGTGTTTGTTTTTCGAATTTGAGCTCTATCTGCAATGGGCACTTTTCATCCTATAAGCAGTTTTTCCTAACAAATGCAAGATATAACATGGGCTATCTCCGCAAGGAGACATCAGATCTGCAAAAGTCATAGTTTTTTGGTCTTTGGGGTGGCGGGGGAACATGAATATGTGTTTGTTTTTCGAATTTGAGCTCTTTCTGCAATGGGCACTTTTCATACTATAAGCAGTTTTTCCTAACAAATGCAAGATATAACATGGGCTATCTCCGCAAGGAGACATCAGATCTGCAAAAGTCATTGTTTTTTGGTCTTCGGGGAGGCGGGGGAACATGAATATGTGTTTGTTTTTCGAATTTGAGCTCTATCTGAAATGGGCACTTTTCATGCTATAAGCAGGTTTTCCTAACAAATGCAAGATATAACATGGGCTATCTCTGCAAGGAGACATGAGATGTGCAAAAGTCATTGTTTTTTGGTCTTCGGGGAGGCGGGGGAACATGAATATGTGTTTGTTTTTCGAATTTGAGCTCTTTCTGCAATGGGCACTTTTCATGCTATATGCAGTTTTTTGTAACAAATGCAAGATATAACATGGGCTACCTCCGCAAGGGGACAACAGATCTTCAAAACTCATGGTTTTTTGGTCTTTGGGGAGGCAGGGGAACATGAATATGTGTTTGTTTTTCGAATTTGAGCTCTATCTGCAATGGGCACTTTTCATACTATAAGCAGTTTTTCCTAACAAATGCAAGATATAACATGGGCTATCTCCGCAAGGAGACATCAGACCTGCAAAAGTCATGGTTTTTTGGTCTGCGGGGTGGCGGGGGAACATGAATATGTGTTTGTTTTTCGAATTTGAGCTCTATCTGAAATGGGCACTTTTCATGCTATAAGCAGGTTTTCCTAACAAATGCAAGATATAGCATGGGCTATCTCCGCAAGGAAACAGGAGATCTGCAAAAGTCATGGTTTTTTGGTCTTCGGGGAGGAATGGGAACATGAATATGTGTTTGTTTTTCGAATTTGAGCTCTTTCTGCAATGGGCACTTTTCATACTATAAGCAGTTTTTCCTAACAAATGCAAGATATAACATGGGCTATCTCCGCAAGGAGACATCAGATCTGCAAAAGTCATGGTTTTATGGTCTTTGGGGAGGCAGGGGAACATGAATATGTGTTTGTTTTTCGAATTTGAGCTCTTTCTGCAATGGGCACTTTTCATACTATAAGCAGTTTTTCCTAACAAATGCAAGATATAACATGGGCTATCTCCGCAAGGAGACATCAGATCTGCAAAAGTCATAGTTTTTTGGTCTTTGGGGTGGCGGGGGAACATGAATATGTGTTTGTTTTTCGAATTTGAGCTCTTTCTGCAATGGGCACTTTTCATACTATAAGCAGTTTTTCCTAACAAATGCAAGATATAACATGGGCTATCTCCGCAAGGAGACATCAGATCTGCAAAAGTCATGGTTTTTTGGTCTTCGGGGAGGCGGGGGAACATGAATATGTGTTTGTTTTTCGAATTTGAGCTCTATCTGAAATGGGCACTTTTCATGCTATAAGCAGGTTTTCCTAACAAATGCAAGATATAACATGGGCTATCTCCGCAAGGAGACATGAGATGTGCAAAAGTCATTGTTTTTTGGTCTTCGGGGAGGCGGGGGAACATGAATATGTGTTTGTTTTTCGAATTTGAGCTCTTTCTGCAATGGGCACTTTTCATGCTATATGCAGTTTTTTGTAACAAATGCAAGATATAACATGGGCTACCTCCGCAAGGGGACAACAGATCTTCAAAACTCATGGTTTTTTGGTCTTTGGGGAGGCAGGGGAACATGAATATGTGTTTGTTTTTCGAATTTGAGCTCTATCTGCAATGGGCACTTTTCATACTATAAGCAGTTTTTCCTAACAAATGCAAGATATAACATGGGCTATCTCCGCAAGGAGACATCAGACCTGCAAAAGTCATGGTTTTTTGGTCTGCGGGGTGGCGGGGGAACATGAATATGTGTTTGTTTTTCGAATTTGAGCTCTATCTGAAATGGGCACTTTTCATGCTATAAGCAGGTTTTCCTAACAAATGCAAGATATAGCATGGGCTATCTCCGCAAGGAAACAGGAGATCTGCAAAAGTCATGGTTTTTTGGTCTTCGGGGAGGAATGGGAACATGAATATGTGTTTGTTTTTCGAATTTGAGCTCTTTCTGCAATGGGCACTTTTCATACTATAAGCAGTTTTTCCTAACAAATGCAAGATATAACATGGGCTATCTCCGCAAGGAGACATCAGATCTGCAAAAGTCATGGTTTTATGGTCTTTGGGGAGGCAGGGGAACATGAATATGTGTTTGTTTTTCGAATTTGAGCTCTTTCTGCAATGGGCACTTTTCATACTATAAGCACTTTTTCCTAACAAATGCAAGATATAACATGGGCTATCTCAGCAAGGAGACATCAGATCTGCAAAAGTCATGGTTTTTTGGTCTTCGGGGAGGCGGGGGAACATGAATATGTGTTTGTTTTTCGAATTTGAGCTCTTTCTGCAATGGGCACTTTTCATACTATAAGCAGTTTTTCCTAACAAATGCAAGATATAACATGGGCTATCTCCGCAAGGAGACATCAGATCTGCAAAAGTCATGGTTTTTTGGTCTTCGGGGAGGCGGGGGAACATGAATATGTGTTTGTTTTTCGAATTTGAGCTCTATCTGAAATGGGCACTTTTCATGCTATAAGCAGGTTTTCCTAACAAATGCAAGATATAGCATGGGCTATCTCCGCAAGGAGACATCAGATCTGCAAAAGTCATGGTTTTTTGGTCTTCGGGGAGGCGGGGGAACATGAATATGTGTTTGTTTTTCGAATTTGAGCTCTTTCTGCAATGGGCACTTTTCATACTATAAGCAGTTTTTCCTAACAAATGCAAGATATAACATGGGCTATCTCCGCAAGGAGACATCAGATCTGCAAAAGTCATGGTTTTTTGGTCTTCGGGGAGGCGGGGGAACATGAATATGTGTTTGTTTTTCGAATTTGAGCTCTATCTGAAATGGGCACTTTTCATTCTATAAGCAGGTTTTCCCAACAAATGGAAGATATAGCATGGGCTATCTCCGCAAGGAGACATCAGATCAGCAAAAGTCATGGTTTTTTGGGCTTCGGGGAGGCGGGGGAACATGAATATGTGTTTGTTTTTCGAATTTGAGCTCTTTCTGCAATGGGCACTTTTCATACTATAATGCAGGTTTTCCTAACAAATGCAAGATATAGCATGGGCTATCTCCGCAAGGAAACATGAGATCTGCAAAAGTCATGGATTTTTGGTCTTCGGGGAGGCGGGGGAACATGAATATGTGTTTGTTTTTCGAATTTGAGCTCTTTCTGCAATGGGCACTTTTCATACTATAAGCAGTTTTTCCTAACAAATGCAAGATATAACATGGGCTATCTCCGCAAGGAGACATGAGTTGTGCAAAAGTCATGGTTTTTTGGTCTTCGGGGAGGCGGGGGAACATGAATATGTGTTTGTCTTTCGAATTTGAGCTCTATCTGCAATGGGCACTTTTCATCCTATAAGCAGTTTTTCCTAACAAATGCAAGATATAACATGGGCTATCTCCGCAAGGAGACATCAGATCTGCAGAAGTCATGGTTTTTTGGTCTTTGGGGAGGCAGGGCAACATGAATATGTGTTTGTTTTTCGAATTTGAGCTCTTTCTGCAATGGGCACTTTTCATACTATAAGCAGTTTTTCCTAACAAATGCAAGATATAACATGGGCTATCTCCGCAAGGAGACATCAGATCTGCAAAAGTCATGGTTTTTTGGTCTTCGGGGAGGCGGGGGAACATGAATATGTGTTTGTTTTTTGAATTTGAGCTCTTTCTGCAATGGGCACTTTTCATACTATAAGCAGTTTTTCCTAACAAATGCAAGATATAACATGGGCTATCTCCGCAAGGAGACATCAGATCTGCAAAAGTCATGGTTTTTTGGTCTTCGGGGAGGCGGGGGAACATGAATATGTGTTTGTTTTTCGAATTTGAGCTCTATCTGAAATGGGCACTTTTCATGCTATAAGCAGGTTTTCCTAACAAATGCAAGATATAGCATGGGCTATCTCCGCAAGGAGACATCAGATCTGCAAAAGTCATGGTTTTTTGGTCTTTGGGGAGGCGGGGGAACATGAATATGTGTTTGTTTTTCGAATTTGAGCTCTTTCTGCAATGGGCACTTTTCATACTATAAGCAGTTTTTCCTAACAAATGCAAGATATAACATGGGCTATCTCCGCAAGGAGACATCAGATCTGCAAAAGTCATGGTTTTTTGGTCTTCGGGGAGGCGGGGGAACATGAATATGTGTTTGTTTTTTGAATTTGAGCTCTTTCTGCAATGGGCACTTTTCATACTATAAGCAGTTTTTCCTAACAAATGCAAGATATAACATGGGCTATCTCCGCAAGGAGACATCAGATCTGCAAAAGTCATGGTTTTTTGGTCTTCGGGGAGGCGGGGGAACATGAATATGTGTTTGTTTTTCGAATTTGAGCTCTATCTGAAATGGGCACTTTTCATGCTATAAGCAGGTTTTCCTAACAAATGCAAGATATAGCATGGGCTATCTCCGCAAGGAGACATCAGATCTGCAAAAGTCATGGTTTTTTGGTCTTTGGGGAGGCGGGGGAACATGAATATGTGTTTGTTTTTCGAATTTGAGCTCTTTCTGCAATGGGCACTTTTCATACTATAAGCAGTTTTTCCTAACAAATGCAAGATATAACATGGGCTATCTCCGCAAGGAGACATCAGATCTGCAAAAGTCATGGTTTTTTGGTCTTCGGGGAGGCGGGGGAACATGAATATGTGTTTGTTTTTCGAATTTGAGCTCTTTCTGCAATGGGCACTTTTCATACTATAAGCAGTTTTTCCTAACAAATGCAAGATATAACATGGGCTATCTCCGCAAGGAGACATCAGATCTGCAAAAGTCATGGTTTTTTGGTCTTCGGGGAGGCGGGGGAACATGAATATGTGTTTGTTTTTCGAATTTGAGCTCTATCTGAAATGGGCACTTTTCATGCTATAAGCAGGTTTTCCTAACAAATGCAAGATATAGCATGGGCTATCTCCGCAAGGAGACATGAGTTGTGCAAAAGTCATGGTTTTTTGGTCTTTGGGGAGGCGGGGGAACATGAATATGTGTTTGTTTTTCGAATTTGAGCTCTTTCTGCAATGGGCACTTTTCATCCTATAAGCAGTTTTTCCTAACAAATGCAAGATATAACATGGGCTATCTCCGCAAGGAGACATCAGATCTGCAGAAGTCATGGTTTTTTGGTCTTTGGGGAGGCAGGGCAACATGAATATGTGTTTGTTTTTCGAATTTGAGCTCTTTCTGCAATGGGCACTTTTCATACTATAAGCAGTTTTTCCTAACAAATGCAAGATATAACATGGGCTATCTCCGCAAGGAGACATCAGATCTGCAAAAGTCATGGTTTTTTGGTCTTCGGGGAGGCGGGGGAACATGAATATGTGTTTGTTTTTCGAATTTGAGCTCTTTCTGCAATGGGCACTTTTCATACTATAAGCAGTTTTTCCTAACAAATGCAAGATATAACATGGGCTATCTCCGCAAGGAGACATCAGATCTGCAAAAGTTATGGTTTTTTGGTCTTCGGGGAGGCGGGGGAACATGAATATGTGTTTGTTTTTCGAATTTGAGCTCTATCTGAAATGGGCACTTTTCATTCTATAAGCAGGTTTTCCTAACAAATGCAAGATATAGCATGGGCTATCTCCGCAAGGAGACATCAGATCTGCAAAAGTCATGGTTTTTTGGGCTTCGGGGAGGCGGGGGAACATGAATATGTGTTTGTTTTTCGAATTTGAGCTCTTTCTGCAATGGGCACTTTTCATACTATAATGCAGGTTTTCCTAACAAATGCAAGATATAGCATGGGCTATCTCCGCAAGGAAACATGAGATCTGCAAAAGTCATGGATTTTTGGTCTTCGGGGAGGCGGGGGAACATGAATATGTGTTTGTTTTTCGAATTTGAGCTCTTTCTGCAATGGGCACTTTTCATACTATAAGCAGTTTTTCCTAACAAATGCAAGATATAACATGGGCTATCTCCGCAAGGAGACATGAGTTGTGCAAAAGTCATGGTTTTTTGGTCTTCGGGGAGGCGGGGGAACATGAATATGTGTTTGTCTTTCGAATTTGAGCTCTATCTGCAATGGGCACTTTTCATCCTATAAGCAGTTTTTCCTAACAAATGCAAGATATAACATGGACTATCTCCGCAAGGAGACATCAGATCTGCAGAAGTCATGGTTTTTTGGTCTTTGGGGAGGCAGGGCAACATGAATATGTGTTTGTTTTTCGAATTTGAGCTCTTTCTGCAATGGGCACTTTTCATACTATAAGCAGTTTTTCCTAACAAATGCAAGATATAACATGGGCTATCTCCGCAAGGAGACATGAGATGTGCAAAAGTCATGGTTTTTTGGTCTTCGGGGAGGCGGGGGAACATGAATATGTGTTTGTCTTTCGAATTTGAGCTCTATCTGCAATGGGCACTTTTCATCCTATAAGCAGTTTTTCCTAACAAATGCAAGATATAACATGGGCTATCTCCGCAATGAGACATCAGATCTGCAAAAGTCATGGTTTTTTGGTCTTCGGGGAGGCTGGGGAACATGAATATGTGTTTGTTTTTCGAATTTGAGCTCAATCTGCAATGGGTCCTTTTCATGCTATAAGCAGTTTTTCCTAACAAATGCAAGATATAACATGGGCTATCTCCGCAAGGAGACATCAGATCTGCAAAACTCATGGTTTTTTGGTCTTTGGGGAGGCAGGGGAACATGAATATGTGTTTGTTTTTCAAATTTGAGCTCTATCTGCAATGGGCACTTTTCATGCTATAAGCAGTTTTTCCTAACAAATGCAAGATATAACATGGGCTATATCCACAAGGAAACATGAGATTTGCAAAAGTCATGGTTTTTTGGTCCTCGGGGAGGCAGGGGAACATGAATATGTGTTTGTTTTTCGAATTTGAGCTCTATCTGCAATGGGCAGTTTTCATGCTATAAGCAGTTTTTCCTAACAAATGCAAGATATTGTTGTTGTTGTTAGCTGCGAAGTCGTGTCCGACCCATCGCGACCCTATGGACAACATTCCTCCAGGCCTTCCTGTCCTCTACCATCTTCTGGAGTCCATTTAAGCTCACGCCTACTGCTTCAGTGACTCCATCCAGCCACCTCATTCTCTGTCGTCCCCTTCTTCTATTGCCCTCGATCTTTCCCAGCATTAGGCTCTTCTCCAGTGAGTCCTTCCTTCTCATTAGGTGGCCAAAGTACTTGAGTTTTAGCTTCAGGATCTGGCCTTCTAAAGAGCAGTCAGGATTGATCTCCTCTAGGACTGACCGGTTTGATCGCCTTGCGGTCCAAGGGACTCGCAGGAGTCTTCTCCAGCACCACAGTTCAAAGGCTTCAATTCTTTGGCGCTCAGCCTTTCTTATGGTCCAACTTTCACTGCCATACGTTGCAACTGGGAAGACCATAGCCTTGACTATACGCACTTTTGTTGACAGGGTGATGTCTCTGCTTTTTAGTGTGCTGTCTAGATTTGCCATGGCTTTCCTCCCCAGGAGCAAGCGTCTTTTAATTTCTTGGCTACAGTCCCCATCTGCAGTGATCTTGGAGCCCAGGAAAATAAAATCTGTCACTACCTCCATTTCTTCCCCATCTATTTGCCAGGAATTGAGAGGGCCAGATGCCATGATCTTGGTTTTCTTAATGTTAAGTTTCAACCCAAGTTTTGCACTCTCCTTCTTCACCTGCAACAAGAGGCTCTTTAGTTCTTCTTCACTTTCTGCCATTAGAGTGGTATCATCTGCGTATCTTAGGTTGTTGATATTTCTTCCGGCAATCTTAATTCCAACTTTTGATTCATCTAGCCCTGCCTTTCTCATGATGTGCTCTGCATATAAGTTAAATAGGCAGGGCGACAGTATACAGCCTTGCCGGACTCCTTTCCCAATTTTGAACCAATCAGTGGTTCCGTGTCCAGTTCTCACTGTTGCTTCTTGACCCGCATATAGGTTTCTCAAGAGACAAATAAGATGGTCTGGTACTCCCATCTCTTTAAGAACTTGCCACAGTTTGTTATGATCCACACAATCAAAGGCTTTAGCATAGTCAATGAAGCAGAAGTAGATGTTTTTCTGGAACTCCCTAGCTTTCTCCATGATCCAGCGTATGTTGGCAATTTGATCTCTAGTTCCTCTGCCTCTTCGAAATCCTGCCTGCACTTCTGGTAGTTCTCGATCCACATACTGCTGAAGTCTAGCTTGTAGGATTTTAAGCATGACTTTGCTAGCATGAGAAATGAGTGCAATGGTGCGATAGTTTGAACATTCTTTGGCACTGCCTTTCTTTGGAATTGGAATGTAAACTGATCTTTTCCAATCCTGTGGCCATTGTTGAGTTTTCCAAATTTGCTGGCAAATTGAGTGTAGCACTTTTACTGCATTGTCTTTTAAGATTTTGAATAGCTCAGCTGGAATACTGTCACTTCCACTAGCTTTGTTGTTGCTCAGCTTTTCTAAGGCCCACTTCACTTCACATTCTAGGATGTCTGGCTCGAGGTCAGTGACCACCTCATTGTGATTATCAGGGACGTTAAGCTCATTCTTGTATAGTTCTTCTGTGTAATTTTGCCACCTCTTCTTAATCTCTTCTGCCTCTGTTAGGTCCCTGCCATTTTGGTCCTTTATCATGCCCATTTTTGCATTAAACGTTCCCTTCATTTCTCCAATTTTCTTGAAAAGATCTCTGGTCCTCCCTATTCTATTATTTTCTTCTATTTCTTTGCACTGTTCATTTAAGAAGGCATTCTTATCTCTTCTAGCTATTCTCTGGAATTCTGCATTCAACTGGGTGTATCTTTCTTTTTCTCCCTTGCCTTTCGCTTCCCTCCTTTCCTCAGCTATTTGCAAAGCTTCCTCAGACAGCCATTTTGCTTTCTTGCATTTCTTTTTCTTTGGGATGGTTTTGGTTGCTACCTGTTGTACAATGTCGCGAACCTCTGTCCATAGTTCTTCAGGCACTCTGTCTATCAGATCTAATTCCTTAAATCTATTTGTCACCTCTACTGTATATTCAACAGGGATATGATTTAATTCATACCTGAGTGGCCTAGTGCTTTTCCCTACTTTCTTCAGTTTAAGCCTAAACTTTGCAAGGAGAAGCTCATGGTCTGAGCCACAGTCAGCTCCTGGTCTTGTTTTTACTGACTGTATAGAGCTTCTCCATCTTTGGCTGCAGAGCATATAGTCAATCTGATTTCTGTGTTGACCATCTGGTGATGTCCATGTGTAGAGCCGTCTCTTGGGTTGTTGGAAAAGAGTGTTTGCTATGACCATTGTATTCTCTTGACAGAATTCTATCAGCCTGTGCCCTGCTTCATTTTGCACTCCAAGGCCAAACTTGCCTGTTATTCCAGTTATCTTTTGGCTTCCTACTTTAGCATTCCAATCCCCCATGATGATAAGAACATCATTTTTTGGTGTTAGTTCTATAAGGTGCTGTAGTGCTTCATAGAACTGGTCAATTTCATCCTCTTCAGCACTGGTGGTTGGGGCATAGACCTGGACTACTGTGATATTGAATGGTTTGCCTTGGATTCGAACTGAGATCATTCTGTCATTTTGAGGATTGTATCCCAGTATTGCTTTTCCTACTCTTTTATTGACTATGAAGGCTACTCCATTTCTTCTGAAGGATTCTTGCCCACAGTAGTATACCTGATGGTCATCTGAATTAAATTCACCCATTCCTGTCCATTTTAGTTCGCTGATACCTAAGATGTCAATGTTCAGTCTTGTCATCTCTTTTTTGACCACGTCCAGTTTTCCTTGATTCATGGATCTTACATTCCAGGTTCCTATGGAGAAAAAATCTTTACAGCATCGGACTTTCCTTTCACCACCAGACATATCCACAGCTGAGCGTCCTTTCGGCTTTGGCCCAGTCGCTTCATTCTTTCTGGCGCTACTAGTACTAGCCCTCTGCTCTTCCTCAGTAGCATATTGGACACCTTCCGACCTGAGGGGCTCATCTTCCAGCGTCATATCGTTTTGCCTTTTGGTACTGTCCATAGGGTTTTCATGGCAAAGATACTGGAGTGGTTTGCCATTTCCTTCTCCAGTGGATCACGTTTTGTCAGAACTCTCTGCTATGACCTGTCCGTCTTGGGTGGCCCTGCACGGCATAGCTCATAGCTTCATTGAATTACGCAAGCCCCTTCGCCACGACAAGGCAGTAATCCATGAAGGAGATGCAAGATATAAAATGGGCTATCTCCGCAAGGAGACATCAGATCTGCAAAACTCATGGTTTTTTTGGTCTTCGGGGAGGCGGGGGAACATGAATATGTGTTTGTTTTTCGAATTTGAGCTCTATCTGCAATGGGCACTTTTCATGCTATAAGCAGTTTTTCCTAACAAATGCAAGATATAGCATGGGCTATCTCCGCAAGGAGACATCAGATCTGCAAAAGTCATGGTTTTTTGGTCTTCGGGGAGGCGGGGGAACATGAATATGTGTTTGTTTTTCGAATTTGAGCTCTATCTGAAACGGGCACTTTTCATGCTATAAGCACTTTTTCCTAACAAATGCAAGATATAACATGGGCTATCTCCGCAAGGAGACATCAGATCTGCAAACCTCATGGGTTTTTGGTCTTCGGTGAGCTGGGGGAACATGAATATGTGTTTGTTTTTCGAATTTGAGCTCTATCTGCAATGGGCACTTTGCATGCTATAAGCAGTTTTTCCTAACAAATGCAATATATAGCATGGGCTATCTCCGCAAGGAGACATCAGATCTGCAAAAGTCATGGTTTTTTGGTCTTCGGGGAGGCGGGGGAACATGAATATGTGTTTGTTTTTCGAATTTGAGCTCTATCTGCAATGGGCACTTTTCATGCTATAAGCAGGTTTTCCTAACAAATGCAAGATATAGCATGGGCTATCTCCGCAAGGAGACATCAGATCTGCAAAAGTCATGGATTTTTGGTCTTCGGGGAGGCGGGGGAACATGAATATGTGTTTGTTTTTCGAATTTGAGCTCTTTCTGCAATGGGCACTTTTCATACTATAAGCAGGTTTTCCTAACAAATGCAAGATATAACATGGGCTATCTCCGCAAGGAGACATCAGATCTGCAAAAGTCATGGTTTTTTGGTCTTCGGGGAGGCGGGGGAACATGAATATGTGTTTGTTTTTCGAATTTGAGCTCTTTCTGCAATGGGCACTTTTCATACTATAAGCAGTTTTTCCTAACAAATGCAAGATATAACATGGGCTATCTCCGCAAGGAGACATGAGATGTGCAAAAGTCATGGTTTTTTGGTCTTCGGGGAAGCGGGGGAACATGAATATGTGTTTGTCTTTCGAATTTGAGCTCTATCTGCAATGGGCACTTTTCATCCTATAAGCAGTTTTTCCTAACAAATGCAAGATATAACATGGGCTATCTCCGCAAGGAGACATCAGATCTGCAAAAGTCATGGTTTTTTGGTCTTTGGGGAGGCAGGGCAACATGAATATGTTTTTGTTTTTCGAATTTGAGCTCTTTCTGCAATGGGCACTTTTCATGCTATATGCAGTTTTTCGTAACAAATGCAAGATATAACATGGGCTATCTCCGCAAGGGGACAACAGATCTTCAAAACATATGGTTTTTTGGTCTTTGGGGAGGCAGGGGAACATGAATATGTGTTTGTCTTTCGAATTTGAGCTCTATCTGCAATGGGCACTTTTCATCCTATAAGCAGTTTTTCCTAACAAATGCAAGATATAACATGGGCTATCTCCGCAAGGAGACATCAGATCTGCAAAAGTCATGGTTTTTTGGTCTTTGGGGAGGCGGGGGAACATGAATATGTGTTTGTTTTTCGAATTTGAGCTCTTTCTGCAATGGGCACTTTTCATACTATAAGCAGTTTTTCCTAACAAATGCAAGATATAACATGGGCTATCTCCGCAAGGAGACATCAGATCTGCAAATGTCATGGTTTTTTGGTCTTCAGGGAGGCGGGGGAACATGAATATGTGTTTGTTTTTCGAATTTGAGCTCTATCTGCAATGGGCACTTTTCATGCTATAAGCAGGTATTCCTAACAAATGCAAGATATAACATGGGCTATCTCCGCAAGGAGACATGAGATCTGCAAAAGTCATTGTTTTTTGGTCTTCGGGGAGGCGGGGGAACATGAATATGTGTTTGTTTTTTGAATTTGTACTCTTTCTGCAATGGGCACTTTTCATACTATAAGCAGTTTTTCCTAACAAATGCAAGATATAACATGGGCTATCTCCGCAAGGAGACATCAGATCTGCAAAAGTCATGGTTTTTTGGTCTTCGGGGAGGCGGGGGAACATGAATATGTGTTTGTTTTTCGAATTTGAGCTCTATCTGCAATGGGCACTTTTCATGCTATAAGCAGTTTTTCCTAACAAATGCAAGATATAACATGGGCTATCTCCGCAAGGAGACATGAGATGTGCAAAAGTCATTGTTTTTTGGTCTTCGGGGAGGCGGGGGAACATGAATATGTGTTTGTTTTTCGAATTTGAGCTCTTTCTGCAATGGGCACTTTTCATGCTATATGCAGTTTTTCGTAACAAATGCAAGATATAACATGGGCTATCTCCGCAAGGAGACATCAGATCTGCAAAAGTCATGGTTTTTTGGTCTTCGGGGAGGCGGGGGAACATGAATATGTGTTTGTTTTTCGAATTTGAGCTCTATCTGCAATGGGCACTTTTCATGCTATAAGCAGTTTTTCCTAACAAATGCAAGATATAACATGGGCTATCTCCGCAAGGAGACATGAGATGTGCAAAAGTCATTGTTTTTTGGTCTTCGGGGAGGCGGGGGAACATGAATATGTGTTTGTTTTTCGAATTTGAGCTCTTTCTGCAATGGGCACTTTTCATGCTATATGCAGTTTTTCGTAACAACTGCAAGATATAACATGAGCTATCTCCGCAAGGAGACATCAGATCTGCAAAAGTCATGGTTTTTTGGTCTTTGGGGAGGCGGGGGAACATGAATATGTGTTTGTTTTTCGAATTTGAGCTCTTTCTGCAATGGGCACTTTTCATACTATAAGCAGTTTTTCCTAACAAATGCAAGATATAACATGGGCTATCTCCGCAAGGAGACATCAGATCTGCAAATGTCATGGTTTTTTGGTCTTCGGGGAGGCGGGGGAACATGAATATGTGTTTGTTTTTCGAATTTGAGCTCTATCTGCAATGGGCACTTTTCATGCTATAAGCAGTTTTTCCTAACAAATGCAAGATATAACATGGGCTATCTCCGCAAGGAGACATGAGATGTGCAAAAGTCATTGTTTTTTGGTCTTCGGGGAGGCGGGGGAACATGAATATGTGTTTGTTTTTCGAATTTGAGCTCTTTCTGCAATGGGCACTTTTCATGCTATATGCAGTTTTTCGTAACAAATGCAAGATATAACATGGGCTATCTCCGCAAGGGGACAACAGATCTTCAAAACTCATGGTTTTTTGGTCTTTGGGGAGGCAGGGGAACATGAATATGTGTTTGTCTTTCGAATTTGAGCTCTATCTGCAATGGGCACTTTTCATCCTATAAGCAGTTTTTCCTAACAAATGCAAGATATAACATGGGCTATCTCCGCAAGGAGACATCAGATCTGCAAAAGTCATGGTTTTTGGTCTTTGGGGAGGCGGGGGAACATGAATATGTGTTTGTTTTTCGAATTTGAGCTCTTTCTGCAATGGGCACTTTTCATACTATAAGCAGTTTTTCCTAACAAATGCAAGATATAACATGGGCTATCTCCGCAAGGAGACATCAGATCTGCAAAAGTCATGGTTTTTTGGTCTTCGGGGAGGCGGGGGAACATGAATATGTGTTTGTTTTTCGAATTTGAGCTCTATCTGAAATGGGCACTTTTCATGCTATAAGCAGTTTTTCCTTACAAATGCAAGATATAACATGGGCTATCTCCGCAAGGAGACATGAGATGTGCAAAAGTCATTGTTTTTTGGTCTTCGGGGAGGCGGGGGAACATGAATATGTGTTTGTTTTTCGAATTTGAGCTCTATCTGCAATGGGCACTTTTCATGCTATAAGCAGTTTTTCCTAACAAATGCAAGATATAACATGGGCTATCTCCGCAAGGAGACATCAGATCTGCAAAAGTCATGGTTTTTTGGTCTTCGGGGAGGCGGGGGAACATGAATATGTGTTTGTTTTTCGAATTTGAGCTCTATCTGCAATGGGCACTTTTCATGCTATAAGCAGGTATTCCTAACAAATGCAAGATATAGCATGGGCTATCTCCGCAAGGAGACATGAGATGTGCAAAAGTCATGGTTTTTTGGTCTTCGGGGAGGCGGGGGAACAGGAATATGTGTTTGTTTTTCGAATTTGAGCTCTTTCTGCAATGGGCACTTTTCATACTATAAGCAGTTTTTCCTAACAAATGCAAGATATAACATGGGCTATCTCCGCATGGAGACATCAGATCTGCAAAAGTCATGGTTTTTTGGTCTGCGGGGAGGCGGGGGAACATGAATATGTGTTTGTTTTTCAAATTTGAGCTCTATCTGAAATGGGCACTTTTCATGCTATAAGCAGGTTTTCCTAACAAATGCAAGATATAGCATGGGCTATCTCCGCAAGGAAACATGAGATCTGCAAAAGTCATGGTTTTTTGGTCTTCGGGGAGGAATGGGAACATGAATATGTGTTTGTTTTTCGAATTTGAGCTCTATCTGAAATGGGCACTTTTCATGCTATAAGCAGGTTTTTCTAACAAATGCAAGATATAGCATGGGCTATCTTCGCAAGGAAACATGAGATCTGCAAAAGTCATGGTTTTTTGGTCTTCGGGGAGGCGGGGGAACATGAATATGTGTTTGTTTTTCAAATTTGAGCTCTTTCTGCAATGGGCACTTTTCATACTATAAGCAGTTTTTCCTAACAAATGCAAGATATAACATGGGCTATCTCCGCAAGGAGACATCAGATCTGCAAAAGTCATGGTTTTTTGGTCTTCGGGGAGGCGGGGGAACATGAATATGTGTTTGTTTTTCGAATTTGAGCTCTATCTGCAATGGGCACTTTTCATCCTATAAGCAGTTTTTCCTAACAAATGCAAGATATAACATGGGCTATCTCCGCAAGGAGACATCAGATCTCCAAAAGTCATGGTTTTTTGGTCTTTGGGGAGGCGGGGGAACATGAATATGTGTTTGTTTTTCGAATTTGAGCTCTTTCTGCAATGGGCACTTTTCATACTATAAGCAGTTTTTCCTAACAAATGCAAGATATAACATGGGCTATCTCCGCAAGGAGACATCAGATCTGCAAAAGTCATGGTTTTTTGGTCTTCGGGGAGGCGGGGGAACATGAATATGTGTTCGTTTTTCGAATTTGAGCTCTATCTGAAATGGGCACTTTTCATGCTATAAGCAGTTTTTCCTAACAAATGCAAGATATAACATGGGCTATCTCCGCAAGGAGACATGAGATGTGCAAAAGTCATTGTTTTTTGGTCTTCGGGGAGGCGGGGGAACATGAATATGTGTTTGTTTTTCGAATTTGAGCTCTATCTGCAATGGGCACTTTTCATCCTATAAGCAGTTTTTCCTAACAAATGCAAGATATAACATGGGCTATCTCCGCAAGGAAACATGAGATCTGCAAAAGTCATGGTTTTTTGGTCTTCGGGGAGGAATGGGAACATGAATATGTGTTTGTTTTTCGAATTTGAGCTCTATCTGAAATGGGCACTTTTCATGCTATAAGCAGGTTTTTCTAACAAATGCAAGATATAGCATGGGCTATCTCCGCAAGGAAACATGAGATCTGCAAAAGTCATGGTTTTTTGGTCTTCGGGGAGGCGGGGGAACATGAATATGTGTTTGTTTTTCAAATTTGAGCTCTTTCTGCAATGGGCACTTTTCATACTATAAGCAGTCTTTCCTAACAAATGCAAGATATAACATGGGCTATCTCCGCAAGGAGACATCAGATCTGCAAAAGTCATGGTTTTTTGGTCTTCGGGGAGGCGGGGGAACATGAATATGTGTTTGTTTTTCGAATTTGAGCTCTATCTGCAATGGGCACTTTTCATCCTATAAGCAGTTTTTCCTAACAAATGCAAGATATAACATGGGCTATCTCCGCAAGGAGACATCAGATCTCCAAAAGTCATGGTTTTTTGGTCTTTGGGGAGGCGGGGGAACATGAATATGTGTTTGTTTTTCGAATTTGAGCTCTTTCTGCAATGGGCACTTTTCATACTATAAGCAGTTTTTCCTAACAAATGCAAGATATAACATGGGCTATCTCCGCAAGGAGACATCAGATCTGCAAAAGTCATGGTTTTTTGGTCTTCGGGGAGGCGGGGGAACATGAATATGTGTTCGTTTTTCGAATTTGAGCTCTATCTGAAATGGGCACTTTTCATGCTATAAGCAGTTTTTCCTAACAAATGCAAGATATAACATGGGCTATCTCCGCAAGGAGACATGAGATGTGCAAAAGTCATTGTTTTTTGGTCTTCGGGGAGGCGGGGGAACATGAATATGTGTTTGTTTTTCGAATTTGAGCTCTATCTGCAATGGGCACTTTTCATCCTATAAGCAGTTTTTCCTAACAAATGCAAGATATAACATGGGCTATCTCCACAAGGAGACATGAGATGTGCAAAAGTCATTGTTTTTTGGTCTTCGGGGAGGCGGGGGAACAGGAATATGTGTTTGTTTTTCGAATTTGAGCTCTTTCTGCAATGGGCACTTTTCATACTATAAGCAGTTTATCCTAACAAATGCAAGATATAACATGGGCTATCTCCGCAAGGAGACATCAGATCTGCAAAAGTCATGGTTTTTTGGTCTTCGGGGAGGCGGGGGAAAATGAATATGTGTTTGTTTTTCAAATTTGAGCTCTATCTGAAATGGGCATTTTTCATGCTATAAGCAGGTTTTCCTAACAAATGCAAGATATAGCATGGGCTATCTCCGCAAGGAGACATCAGATCTGCAAAACTCATGGTTTTTTGGTCTTCGGGGAGGCGGGGGAACATGAATATGTGTTTGTTTTTCGAATTTGAGCTCTTTCTGCAATGGGCACTTTTCATACTATAAGCAGTTTTTCCTAACAAATGCAAGATATAACATGGGCTATCTCCGCAAGGAGACATCAGATCTGCAAAAGTCATGGTTTTTTGGTCTTCGGGGAGGCGGGGGAACATGAATATGTGTTTGTTTTTCGAATTTGAGCTCTATCTGAAATGGGCACTTTTCATGCTATAAGCAGGTTTTCCTAACAAATGCAAGATATAGCATGGGCTATCTCCGCAAGGAGACATGAGATGTGCAAAAGTCATTGTTTTTTGGTCTTCGGGGAGGCGGGGGAACATGAATATGTCTTTGTTTTTCGAATTTGAGCTCTTTCTGCAATGGGCACTTTTCATGCTACATGCAGTTTTTCCTAACAAATGCAAGATATAGCATGGGCTATCTCCGCAAGGAAACATGAGATCTGCAAAAGTCATGGTTTTTTGGTCTTCGGGGAGGAATGGGAACATGAATATGTGTTTGTTTTTCGAATTTGAGCTCTATCTGAAATGGGCACTTTTCATGCTATAAGCAGGTTTTTCTAACAAATGCAAGATATAGCATGGGCTATCTCCGCAAGGAAACATGAGATCTGCAAAAGTCATGTTTTTTTGGTCTTCGGGGAGGCGGGGGAACATGAATATGTGTTTGTTTTTCGAATTTGAGCTCTATCTGCAATGGGCACTTTTCATGCTATAAGCAGGTATTCCTAACAAATGCAAGATATAGCATGGGCTATCTCCGCAAGGAGACATGAGATGTGCAAAAGTCATGGTTTTTTGGTCTTCGGGGAGGCGGGGGAACAGGAATATGTGTTTGTTTTTCGAATTTGAGCTCTTTCTGCAATGGGCACTTTTCATACTATAAGCAGTTTTTCCTAACAAATGCAAGATATAACATGGGCTATCTCCGCAAGGAGACATCAGATCTGCAAAAGTCATGGTTTTTTGGTCTTCGGGGAGGCGGGGGAAAATGAATATGTGTTTGTTTTTCAAATTTGAGCTCTATCTGAAATGGGCATTTTTCATGCTATAAGCAGGTTTTCCTAACAAATGCAAGATATAGCATGGGCTATCTCCGCAAGGAGACATCAGATCTGCAAAACTCATGGTTTTTTGGTCTTCGGGGAGGCGGGGGAACATGAATATGTGTTTGTTTTTCGAATTTGAGCGCTTTCTGCAATGGGCACTTTTCATACTATAAGCAGTTTTTCCTAACAAATGCAAGATATAACATGGGCTATCTCCGCAAGGACACATCAGATCTGCAAAAGTCATTGTTTTTTGGTCTTCGGGGAGGCGGGGGAACATGAATATGTCTTTGTTTTTCGAATTTGAGCTCTTTCTGCAATGGGCACTTTTCATGCTACATGCAGTTTTTCCTAACAAATGCAAGATATAGCATGGGCTATCTCCGCAAGGAAACATGAGATCTGCAAAAGTCATGGTTTTTTGGTCTTCGGGGAGGAATGGGAACATGAATATGTGTTTGTTTTTCGAATTTGAGCTCTATCTGAAATGGGCACTTTTCATGCTATAAGCAGGTTTTTCTAACAAATGCAAGATATAGCATGGGCTATCTCCGCAAGGAAACATGAGATCTGCAAAAGTCATGGTTTTTTGGTCTTCGGGGAGGAATGGGAACATGAATATGTGTTTGTTTTTTGAATTTGAGCTCTTTGTGCAATGGGCACTTTTCATACTATAAGCAGTTTTTCCTAACAAATGCAAGATATAACATGGGCTATCTCCGCAAGGAGACATCAGATCTGCAAAAGTCATGGCTTTTTGGTCTTTGGGGAGGCAGGGGAACATGAATATGTGTTTGTTTTTCGAATTTGAGCTCTTTCTGCAATGGGCACTTTTCATACTATAAGCAGTTTTTCCTAACAAATGCAAGATATAACATGGGCTATCTCAGCAAGGAGACATCAGATCTGCAAAAGTCATGGTTTTTTGGTCTTTGGGGAGGCGGGGGAACATGAATATGTGTTTGTTTTTCGAATTTGAGCTCTATCTGAAATGGGCACTTTTCATGCTATAAGCAGGTTTTCCTAACAAATGCAAGATATAGCATGGGCTATCTCCGCAAGGAGACATCAGATCTGCAAAAGTCATGGTTTTTTGGTCTTCGGGGAGGCGGGGGAACATGAATATGTGTTTGTTTTTCAAATTTGAGCTCTTTCTGCAATGGGCACTTTTCATACTATAAGCAGTTTTTCCTAACAAATGCAAGATATAACATGGGCTATCTCCGCAAGGAGACATCAGATCTGCAAAAGTCATGGTTTTTTGGTCTTCGGGGAGGCGGGGGAACATGAATATGTGTTTGTTTTTCGAATTTGAGCTCTATCTGAAATGGGCACTTTTCATGCTATAAGCAGTTTTTCCTAACACATGCAAGATATAACATGGGCTATCTCCGCAAGGAGACATCAGATCTGCAAAAGTCATGGTTTTTTGGTCTTCGGGGAGGCGGGGGAACATGAATATGTGTTCGTTTTTCGAATTTGAGCTCTATCTGAAATGGGCACTTTTCATGCTATAAGCAGTTTTTCGTAACAAATGCAAGATATAACATGGGCTATCTCCGCAAGGAGACATGAGATGTGCAAAAGTCATTGTTTTTTGGTCTTCGGGGAGGCGGGGGAACATGAATATGTGTTTGTTTTTCGAATTTGAGCTCTATCTGCAATGGGCACTTTTCATCCTATAAGCAGTTTTTCCTAACAAATGCAAGATATAACATGGGCTATCTCCGCAAGGAGACATCAGATCTGCAAAAGTCATGGTTTTTTGGTCTTTGGGGAGGCGGGGGAACATGAATATGTGTTTGTTTTTCGAATTTGAGCTCTTTCTGCAATGGGCACTTTTCATACTATAAGCAGTTTTTCCTAACAAATGCAAGATATAACATGGGCTATCTCCGCAAGGAGACATCAGATCTGCAAAAGTCATGGTTTTTTGGTCTTCGGGGAGGCGGGGGAACATGAATATGTGTTTGTTTTTCGAATTGGAGCTCTATCTGCAATGGGCACTTTTCATGCTATAAGCAGGTATTCCTAACAAATGCAAGATATAGCATGGGCTATCTCCGCAAGGAGACATGAGATGTGCAAAAGTCATGGTTTTTTGGTCTTCGGGGAGGCGGGGGAACAGGAAAATGTGTTTGTTTTTCGAATTTGAGCTCTTTCTGCAATGGGCACTTTTCATACTATAAGCAGTTTTTCCTAACAAATGCAAGATATAACATGGGCTATCTCCGCAAGGAGACATCAGATCTGCAAAAGTCATGGTTTTTTGGTCTTCGGGGAGGCGGGGGAAAATGAATATGTGTTTGTTTTTCAAATTTGAGCTCTATCTGAAATGGGCACTTTTCATGCTATAAGCAGGTTTTCCTAACAAATGCAAGATATAGCATGGGCTATCTCCGCAAGGAGACATCAGATCTGCAAAAGTCATGGTTTTTTGGTCTTCGGGGAGGCGGGGGAACATGAATATGTGTTTGTTTTTCGAATTTGAGCTCTTTCTGCAATGGGCACTTTTCATACTATAAGCAGTTTTTCCTAACAAATGCAAGATATAACATGGGCTATCTCCGCAAGGAGACATCAGATCTGCAAAAGTCATGGTTTTTTGGTCTTCGGGGAGGTGGGGGAACATGAATATGTGTTTGTTTTTCGAATTTGAGCTCTTTCTGCAATGGGCACTTTTCATGCTATAATGCAGGTTTTCCTAACAAATGCAAGATATAGCATGGGCTATCTCCGCAAGGAAACATGAGATCTGCAAAAGTCATTGTTTTTTGGTCTTCGGGGAGGCAGGGGAACATGAATATGTGTTTGTTTTTCGAATTTGAGCTCTTTCTGCAATGGGCACTTTTCATGCTATATGCAGTTTTTCGTAACAAATGCAAGATATAACATGGACTATCTCCGCAAGGGGACAACAGATCTTCAAAACTCATGGTTTTTTGGTCTTTGGGGAGGCAGGGGAACATGAATATGTGTTTGTTTTTCGAATTTGAGCTCTATCTGCAATGGGCACTTTTCATCCTATAAGCAGTTTTTCCTAACAAATGCAAGATATAACATGGGCTATCTCCGCAAGGAGACATCAGATCTGCAAAAGTCATGGTTTTTTGGTCTTTGGGGAGGCGGGGGAACATGAATATGTGTTTGTTTTTCGAATTTGAGCTCTTTCTGCAATGGGCACTTTTCATACTATAAGCAGTTTTTCCTAACAAATGCAAGATATAACATGGGCTATCTCCGCAAGGAGACATCAGATCTGCAAAAGTCATGGTTTTTTGGTCTTCGGGGAGGCGGGGGAACATGAATATGTGTTTGTTTTTCGAATTTGAGCTCTTTCTGCAATGGGCACTTTTCATGCTATATGCAGTTTTTCGTAACAAATGCAAGATATCACATGGGCTACCTCCGCAAGGGGACAACAGATCTTCAAAACTCATGGTTTTTTGGTCTTTGGGGAGGAAGGGGAACATCAATATGTGTTTGTTTTTCGTATTTGAGCTCTATCTGCAATGGGCACTTTTCATACTATAAGCAGTTTTTCCTAACAAATGCAAGATATAACATGGGCTATCTCCGCATGGAGACATCAGATCTGCAAAAGTCATGGTTTTTTGGTCTGCGGGGAGGCGGGGGAACATGAATATGTGTTTGTTTTTCGAATTTGAGCTCTATCTGAAATGGGCACTTTTCATGCTATAAGCAGGTTTTCCTAAAAAATGCAAGATATAGCATGGGCTATCTCCGCAAGGAGACATCAGATCTGCAAAAGTCATGGCTTTTTGGTCTTCGGTGAGGCGGGGGAACATGAATATGTGTTTGTTTTTCGAATTTGAGCTCTTTCTGCAATGGGCACTTTTCATACTATAAGCAGTTTTTCCTAACAAATGCAAGATATAACATGGGCTATCTCCGCAAGGAGACATCAGATCTGCAAAAGTCATGGTTTTTTGGTCTTCGGGGAGGCGGGGGAACATGAATATGTGTTTGTTTTTCGAATTTGAGCTCTTTCTGCAATGGGCACTTTTCATACTATAAGCAGTTTTTCCTAACAAATGCAAGATATAACATGGGCTATCTCCGCAAGGAGACATCAGATCTGCAAAAGTCATGGTTTTTTGGTCTTCGGGGAGGTGGGGGAACATGAATATGTGTTTGTTTTTCGAATTTGAGCTCTTTCTGCAATGGGCACTTTTCATGCTATAATGCAGGTTTTCCTAACAAATGCAAGATATAACATGGGCTATCTCCGCAAGGAGACATCAGATCTGCAAAAGTCATGGTTTTTTGGTCTTCGGGGAGGCGGGGGAACATGAATATGTGTTTGTTTTTCGAATTTGAGCTGTTTCTGCAATGGGCACTTTTCATAATATAAGCAGTTTTTCCTAACAAATGCAAGATATAACATGGGCTATCTCCGCAAGGAGACATCAGATCTGCAAAAGTCATGGTTTTTTGGTCTTCGGGGAGGCGGGGGAACATGAATATGTGTTCGTTTTTCGAATTTGAGCTCTATCTGAAATGGGCACTTTTCATGCTATAAGCAGTTTTTCGTAACAAATGCAAGATATAACATGGGCTATCTCCGCAAGGAGACATGAGATGTGCAAAAGTCATTGTTTTTTGGTCTTCGGGGAGGCGGGGGAACATGAATATGTGTTTGTTTTTCGAATTTGAGCTCTATCTGCAATGGGCACTTTTCATCCTATAAGCAGTTTTTCCTAACAAATGCAAGATATAACATGGGCTATCTCCGCAAGGAGACATCAGATCTGCAAAAGTCATGGTTTTTTGGTCTTTGGGGAGGCGGGGGAACATGAATATGTGTTTGTTTTTCGAATTTGAGCTCTTTCTGCAATGGGCACTTTTCATACTATAAGCAGTTTTTCCTAACAAATGCAAGATATAACATGGGCTATCTCCGCAAGGAGACATCAGATCTGCAAAAGTCATGGTTTTTTGGTCTTCGGGGAGGCGGGGGAACATGAATATGTGTTTGTTTTTCGAATTGGAGCTCTATCTGCAATGGGCACTTTTCATGCTATAAGCAGGTATTCCTAACAAATGCAAGATATAGCATGGGCTATCTCCGCAAGGAGACATGAGATGTGCAAAAGTCATGGTTTTTTGGTCTTCGGGGAGGCGGGGGAACAGGAAAATGTGTTTGTTTTTCGAATTTGAGCTCTTTCTGCAATGGGCACTTTTCATACTATAAGCAGTTTTTCCTAACAAATGCAAGATATAACATGGGCTATCTCCGCAAGGAGACATCAGATCTGCAAAAGTCATGGTTTTTTGGTCTTCGGGGAGGTGGGGGAACATGAATATGTGTTTGTTTTTCGAATTTGAGCTCTTTCTGCAATGGGCACTTTTCATGCTATAATGCAGGTTTTCCTAACAAATGCAAGATATAGCATGGGCTATCTCCGCAAGGAAACATGAGATCTGCAAAAGTCATTGTTTTTTGGTCTTCGGGGAGGCGGGGGAACATGAATATGTGTTTGTTTTTCGAATTTGAGCTCTTTCTGCAATGGGCACTTTTCATGCTATATGCAGTTTTTCGTAACAAATGCAAGATATAACATGGACTATCTCCGCAAGGGGACAACAGATCTTCAAAACTCATGGTTTTTTGGTCTTTGGGGAGGCAGGGGAACATGAATATGTGTTTGTTTTTCGAATTTGAGCTCTATCTGCAATGGGCACTTTTCATCCTATAAGCAGTTTTTCCTAACAAATGCAAGATATAACATGGGCTATCTCCGCAAGGAGACATCAGATCTGCAAAAGTCATGGTTTTTTGGTCTTTGGGGAGGCGGGGGAACATGAATATGTGTTTGTTTTTCGAATTTGAGCTCTTTCTGCAATGGGCACTTTTCATACTATAAGCAGTTTTTCCTAACAAATGCAAGATATAACATGGGCTATCTCCGCAAGGAGACATCAGATCTGCAAAAGTCATGGTTTTTTGGTCTTCGGGGAGGCGGGGGAACATGAATATGTGTTTGTTTTTCGAATTTGAGCTCTTTCTGCAATGGGCACTTTTCATGCTATATGCAGTTTTTCGTAACAAATGCAAGATATCACATGGGCTACCTCCGCAAGGGGACAACAGATCTTCAAAACTCATGGTTTTTTGGTCTTTGGGGAGGCAGGGGAACATGAATATGTGTTTGTTTTTCGTATTTGAGCTCTATCTGCAATGGGCACTTTTCATACTATAAGCAGTTTTTCCTAACAAATGCAAGATATAACATGGGCTATCTCCGCATGGAGACATCAGATCTGCAAAAGTCATGGTTTTTTGGTCTGCGGGGAGGCGGGGGAACATGAATATGTGTTTGTTTTTCGAATTTGAGCTCTATCTGAAATGGGCACTTTTCATGCTATAAGCAGGTTTTCCTAAAAAATGCAAGATATAGCATGGGCTATCTCCGCAAGGAGACATCAGATCTGCAAAAGTCATGGCTTTTTGGTCTTCGGTGAGGCGGGGGAACATGAATATGTGTTTGTTTTTCGAATTTGAGCTCTTTCTGCAATGGGCACTTTTCATACTATAAGCAGTTTTTCCTAACAAATGCAAGATATAACATGGGCTATCTCCGCAAGGAGACATCAGATCTGCAAAAGTCATGGTTTTTTGGTCTTCGGGGAGGCGGGGGAACATGAATATGTGTTTGTTTTTCGAATTTGAGCTCTTTCTGCAATGGGCACTTTTCATACTATAAGCAGTTTTTCCTAACAAATGCAAGATATAACATGGGCTATCTCCGCAAGGAGACATCAGATCTGCAAAAGTCATGGTTTTTTGGTCTTCGGGGAGGTGGGGGAACATGAATATGTGTTTGTTTTTCGAATTTGAGCTCTTTCTGCAATGGGCACTTTTCATGCTATAATGCAGGTTTTCCTAACAAATGCAAGATATAGCATGGGCTATCTCCGCAAGGAAACATGAGATCTGCAAAAGTCATTGTTTTTTGGTCTTCGGGGAGGCGGGGGAACATGAATATGTGTTTGTTTTTCGAATTTGAGCTCTTTCTGCAATGGGCACTTTTCATGCTATATGCAGTTTTTCGTAACAAATGCAAGATATAACATGGACTATCTCCGCAAGGGGACAACAGATCTTCAAAACTCATGGTTTTTTGGTCTTTGGGGAGGCAGGGGAACATGAATATGTGTTTGTTTTTCGAATTTGAGCTCTATCTGCAATGGGCACTTTTCATCCTATAAGCAGTTTTTCCTAACAAATGCAAGATATAACATGGGCTATCTCCGCAAGGAGACATCAGATCTGCAAAAGTCATGGTTTTTTGGTCTTTGGGGAGGCGGGGGAACATGAATATGTGTTTGTTTTTCGAATTTGAGCTCTTTCTGCAATGGGCACTTTTCATACTATAAGCAGTTTTTCCTAACAAATGCAAGATATAACATGGGCTATCTCCGCAAGGAGACATCAGATCTGCAAAAGTCATGGTTTTTTGGTCTTCGGGGAGGCGGGGGAACATGAATATGTGTTTGTTTTTCGAATTTGAGCTCTTTCTGCAATGGGCACTTTTCATGCTATATGCAGTTTTTCGTAACAAATGCAAGATATCACATGGGCTACCTCCGCAAGGGGACAACAGATCTTCAAAACTCATGGTTTTTTGGTCTTTGGGGAGGCAGGGGAACATGAATATGTGTTTGTTTTTCGTATTTGAGCTCTATCTGCAATGGGCACTTTTCATACTATAAGCAGTTTTTCCTAACAAATGCAAGATATAACATGGGCTATCTCCGCATGGAGACATCAGATCTGCAAAAGTCATGGTTTTTTGGTCTGCGGGGAGGCGGGGGAACATGAATATGTGTTTGTTTTTCGAATTTGAGCTCTATCTGAAATGGGCACTTTTCATGCTATAAGCAGGTTTTCCTAAAAAATGCAAGATATAGCATGGGCTATCTCCGCAAGGAGACATCAGATCTGCAAAAGTCATGGCTTTTTGGTCTTCGGTGAGGCGGGGGAACATGAATATGTGTTTGTTTTTCGAATTTGAGCTCTTTCTGCAATGGGCACTTTTCATACTATAAGCAGTTTTTCCTAACAAATGCAAGATATAACATGGGCTATCTCCGCAAGGAGACATCAGATCTGCAAAAGTCATGGTTTTTTGGTCTTCGGGGAGGCGGGGGAACATGAATATGTGTTTGTTTTTCGAATTTGAGCTCTTTCTGCAATGGGCACTTTTCATACTATAAGCAGTTTTTCCTAACAAATGCAAGATATAACATGGGCTATCTCCGCAAGGAGACATCAGATCTGCAAAAGTCATGGTTTTTTGGTCTTCGGGGAGGTGGGGGAACATGAATATATGTTTGTTTTTCGAATTTGAGCTCTTTCTGCAATGGGCACTTTTCATGCTATAATGCAGGTTTTCCTAACAAATGCAAGATATAGCATGGGCTATCTCCGCAAGGAAACATGAGATCTGCAAAAGTCATTGTTTTTTGGACTTCGGGGAGGCGGGGGAACATGAATATGTGTTTGTTTTTCGAATTTGAGCTCTTTCTGCAATGGGCACTTTTCATGCTATATGCAGTTTTTCGTAACAAATGCAAGATATCACATGGGCTACCTCCGCAAGGGGACAACAGATCTTCAAAACTCATGGTTTTTTGGTCTTTGGGGAGGCAGGGGAACATGAATATGTGTTTGTTTTTCGTATTTGAGCTCTATCTGCAATGGGCACTTTTCATACTATAAGCAGTTTTTCCTAACAAATGCAAGATATAACATGGGCTATCTCCGCATGGAGACATCAGATCTGCAAAAGTCATGGTTTTTTGGTCTGCGGGGAGGCGGGGGAACATGAATATGTGTTTGTTTTTCGAATTTGAGCTCTATCTGAAATGGGCACTTTTCATGCTATAAGCAGGTTTTCCTAAAAAATGCAAGATATAGCATGGGCTATCTCCGCAAGGAGACATCAGATCTGCAAAAGTCATGGCTTTTTGGTCTTCGGTGAGGCGGGGGAACATGAATATGTGTTTGTTTTTCGAATTTGAGCTCTTTCTGCAATGGGCACTTTTCATACTATAAGCAGTTTTTCCTAACAAATGCAAGATATAACATGGGCTATCTCCGCAAGGAGACATCAGATCTGCAAAAGTCATGGTTTTTTGGTCTTTGGGGAGGCGGGGGAACATGAATATGTGTTTGTTTTTCGAATTTGAGCTCTTTCTGCAATGGGCACTTTTCATACTATAAGCAGTTTTTCCTAACAAATGCAAGATATAACATGGGCTATCTCCGCAAGGAGACATCAGATCTGCAAAAGTCATGGTTTTTTGGTCTTCGGGGAGGCGGGGGAACATGAATATGTGTTTGTTTTTCGAATTTGAGCTCTTTCTGCAATGGGCACTTTTCATGCTATATGCAGTTTTTCGTAACAAATGCAAGATATCACATGGGCTACCTCCGCAAGGGGACAACAGATCTTCAAAACTCATGGTTTTTTGGTCTTTGGGGAGGCAGGGGAACATGAATATGTGTTTGTTTTTCGTATTTGAGCTCTATCTGCAATGGGCACTTTTCATACTATAAGCAGTTTTTCCTAACAAATGCAAGATATAACATGGGCTATCTCCGCATGGAGACATCAGATCTGCAAAAGTCATGGTTTTTTGGTCTGCGGGGAGGCGGGGGAACATGAATATGTGTTTGTTTTTCGAATTTGAGCTCTATCTGAAATGGGCACTTTTCATGCTATAAGCAGGTTTTCCTAAAAAATGCAAGATATAGCATGGGCTATCTCCGCAAGGAGACATCAGATTTGCAAAAGTCATGGCTTTTTGGTCTTCGGTGAGGCGGGGGAACATGAATATGTGTTTGTTTTTCGAATTTGAGCTCTTTCTGCAATGGGCACTTTTCATACTATAAGCAGTTTTTCCTAACAAATGCAAGATATAACATGGGCTATCTCCGCAAGGAGACATCAGATCTGCAAAAGTCATGGTTTTTTGGTCTTTGGGGAGGCGGGGGAACATGAATATGTGTTTGTTTTTCGAATTTGAGCTCTTTCTGCAATGGGCACTTTTCATACTATAAGCAGTTTTTCCTAACAAATGCAAGATATAACATGGGCTATCTCCGCAAGGAGACATCAGATCTGCAAAAGTCATGGTTTTTTGGTCTTCGGGGAGGCGGGGGAACATGAATATGTGTTTGTTTTTCGAATTTGAGCTCTTTCTACAATGGGCACTTTTCATGCTATATGCAGTTTTTCGTAACAAATGCAAGATATCACATGGGCTACCTCCGCAAGGGGACAACAGATCTTCAAAACTCATGGTATTTTGGTCTTTGGGGAGGCAGGGGAACATGAATATGTGTTTGTTTTTCGTATTTGAGCTCTATCTGCAATGGGCACTTTTCATACTATAAGCAGTTTTTCCTAACAAATGCAAGATATAACATGGGCTATCTCCGCATGGAGACATCAGATCTGCAAAAGTCATGGTTTTTTGGTCTGCGGGGAGGCGGGGGAACATGAATATGTGTTTGTTTTTCAAATTTGAGCTCTATCTGAAATGGGCACTTTTCATGCTATAAGCAGGTTTTCCTAAAAAATGCAAGATATAGCATGGGCTATCTCCGCAAGGAGACATCAGATCTGCAAAAGTCATGGCTTTTTGGTCTTCGGTGAGGCGGGGGAACATGAATATGTGTTTGTTTTTCGAATTTGAGCTCTTTCTGCAATGGGCACTTTTCATACTATAAGCAGTTTTTCCTAACAAATGCAAGATATAACATGGGCTATCTCCGCAAGGAGACATCAGATCTGCAAAAGTCATGGTTTTTTGGTCTTCGGGGAGGCGGGGGAACATGAATATGTGTTTGTTTTTCGAATTTGAGCTCTTTCTGCAATGGGCACTTTTCATGCTATAATGCAGGTTTTCCTAACAAATGCAAGATATAGCATGGGCTATCTCCGCAAGGAAACATGAGATCTGCAAAAGTCATTGTTTTTTGGTCTTCGGGGAGGCGGGGGAACATGAATATGTGTTTGTTTTTCGAATTTGAGCTCTTTCTGCAATGGGCACTTTTCATGCTATATGCAGTTTTTCGTAACAAATGCAAGATATAACATGGACTATCTCCGCAAGGGGACAACAGATCTTCAAAACTCATGGTTTTTTGGTCTTTGGGGAGGCAGGGGAACATGAATATGTGTTTGTTTTTCGAATTTGAGCTCTATCTGAAATGGGCACTTTTCATCCTATAAGCAGTTTTTCCTAACAAATGCAAGATATAACATGGGCTATCTCCGCAAGGAGACATCAGATCTGCAAAAGTCATGGTTTTTTGGTCTTTGGGGAGGCGGGGGAACATGAATATGTGTTTGTTTTTCGAATTTGAGCTCTTTCTGCAATGGGCACTTTTCATACTATAAGCAGTTTTTCCTAACAAATGCAAGATATAACATGGGCTATCTCCGCAAGGAGACATCAGATCTGCAAAAGTCATGGTTTTTTGGTCTTCGGGGAGGCGGGGGAACATGAATATGTGTTTGTTTTTCGAATTTGAGCTCTTTCTGCAATGGGCACTTTTCATGCTATATGCAGTTTTTCGTAACAAATGCAAGATATCACATGGGCTACCTCCGCAAGGGGACAACAGATCTTCAAAACTCATGGTTTTTTGGTCTTTGGGGAGGCAGGGGAACATGAATATGTGTTTGTTTTTCGTATTTGAGCTCTATCTGCAATGGGCACTTTTCATACTATAAGCAGTTTTTCCTAACAAATGCAAGATATAACATGGGCTATCTCCGCATGGAGACATCAGATCTGCAAAAGTCATGGTTTTTTGGTCTGCGGGGAGGCGGGGGAACATGAATATGTGTTTGTTTTTCGAATTTGAGCTCTATCTGAAATGGGCACTTTTCATGCTATAAGCAGGTTTTCCTAAAAAATGCAAGATATAGCATGGGCTATCTCCGCAAGGAAACATGAGATCTGCAAAAGTCATGGTTTTTTGGTCTTCGGGGAGGAATGGGAACATGAATATGTGTTTGTTTTTCGAATTTGAGCTCTATCTGAAATGGGCACTTTTCATGCTATAAGCAGGTTTTCCTAACAAATGCAAGATATAGCATGGGCTATCTCCGCAAGGAAACATGAGATCTGCAAAAGTCATGGTTTTTTGGTCTTCGGGGAGGAATGGGAACATGAATATGTGTTTGTTTTTCAAATTTGAGCTCTTTCTGCAATGGGCACTTTTCATACTATAAGCAGTTTTTCCTAACAAATGCAAGATATAACATGGGCTATCTCCGCAAGGAGACATCAGATCTGCAAAAGTCATGGCTTTTTGGTCTTTGGGGAGGCAGGGGAACATGAATATGTGTTTGTTTTTCGAATTTGAGCTCTTTCTGCAATGGGCACTTTTCATACTATAAGCAGTTTTTCCTAACAAATGCAAGATATAACATGGGCTATCTCAGCAAGGAGACATCAGATCTGCAAAAGTCATGGTTTTTTGGTCTTCGGGGAGGCGGGGGAACATGAATATGTGTTTGTTTTTCGAATTTGAGCTCTTTCTGCAATGGGCACTTTTCATACTATAAGCAGTTTTTCCTAACAAATGCAAGATATAACATGGGCTATCTCCGCAAGGAGACATCAGATCTGCAAAAGTCATGGTTTTTTGGTCTTCGGGGAGGCGGGGGAACATGAATATGTGTTTGTTTTTTGAATTTGAGCTCTATCTGAAATGGGCACTTTTCATGCTATAAGCAGGTTTTCCTAACAAATGCAAGATATAGCATGGGCTATCTCCGCAAGGAGACATCAGATCTGCAAAAGTCATGGTTTTTTGGTCTTCAGGGAGGCAGGGGAACATGAATATGTGTTTGTTTTTCGAATTTGAGCTCTATCTGAAATGGGCACTTTTCATGCTATAAGCAGGTTTTCCTAACAAATGCAAGATATAGCATGGGCTATCTCCGCAAGGAGACATGAGATGTGCAAAAGTCATTGTTTTTTCGTCTTCGGGGAGGCAGGGGAACAGGAATATGTGTTTGTTTTTCGAATTTGAGCTCTTTCGGCAATGGGCACTTTTCATGCTATAAGCAGTTTTTCCTAAAAAATGCAAGATATAGCATGGGCTATCTCCACAAGGAAACTTCAGATCTGCAAAAGTCATGGTTTTTTGGTCTTCGGGGAGACAGGGGAACATGAATATGTGTTTGTTTTGCGAATTTGAGCTCTATCTGCAATGGGCACTTTTCATTCTATAAGCAGTTTTTCCTAACAAATGCAAGATATAACATGGGCTATCTCCGCAAGGAGACATCCGATCTGCAAAACTCATGGTTTTTTGGTGTTCAGTGAGCCGGGGGAACATGAATACGTGTTTGTTTTTCGAATTTGAGCTCTCTCTGCAATGGGCACTTTTCATGCTCTAAGCAGTTTTTCCTAACAAATGCAAGATATAGCATGGGCTATGTCCGCAAGGAAACTTCAGATCTGCAAAAGTCATGGTTTTTTGATGTTTGGGGAGGCAGGGGAACATGAACATGTGTTTGTTTTGCGAATTTGAGCTCTATCTGCAATGGGCACTTTTCATGCTATAAGCAGTTTTTCCTAACAAATGCAAGATATAACATGGGCTATCTCCGCAAGGAGACATCAGATCTGCAAAAGTCATGGTTTTTTGGTCTTCGGGGAGACAGGGGAACAGGAATATGTGTTTGTTTTTTGAATTTGAGCTCTTTGTGCAATGGGAACTTTTCATATTATAAGCAGTTTTTCCTAACAAATGCAAGATATAGCATGGGGTATCTCCGCAAGAAACTTCAGATCTGCAAAACTCATGGTTTTTTGGTGTTCAGTGAGCCGGGGGAACATGAATACGTGTTTGTTTTTCGAATTTGAGCTCTTTCTGCAATGGGCACTTTTCATGCTCTAAGCAGTTTTTCCTAACAAATGCAAGATATAACATGGGCTATCTCCGCAAGGAAACTTCACATCTGCAAAAGTCATGGTTTTTTGATCTTCGGGGAGGCAGGGGAACAGGAATATGTGTTTGTTTTTCGAATTTTAGCTCTTTCTGCAATGTGCACTTTTCATACTATAAGCAGTTTTTCCTAACAAATGCAAGATATAACATGGGCTATCTCCGCAAGGAAACTTCAGATCTGCAAAAGTCATGGTTTTTTGGTGTTCAGTGAGCCGGGGGAACATGAATACGTTTTTGTTTTTCGAATTTGAGCTCTTTCTGCAATGGGCACTTTTCATGCTCTAAGCAGTTTTTCCTAACAAATGCAAGATATAGCATGGGCTATCTCCGCAAGGAAACTTCACATCTGCAAAAGTCATGGTTTTTTGGTCTTCGGGGAGACAGGGGAACATGAATATGTGTTTGTTTTTTGAATTTGAGCTCTTTGTGCAATGGGCACTTTTCATACTATAAGCAGTTTTTCCTAACAAATGCAAGATATAGCATGGGCTATCTCCGCAAGGAAACTTCAGATCTGCAAAAGTCATGGTTTTTTTGTGTTCAGTGAGCCGGGGGAACATGAATACGTGTTTGTTTTTCGAATTTGAGCTCTTTCTGCAATGGGCACTTTTCATGCTCTAAGCAGTTTTTCCTAACAAATGCAAGATATAGCATGGGCTATCTCCGCAAGGAAACTTCAGATCTGCAAAAGTCATGGTTTTTTGGTCTTCGGGGAGACAGGGGAACATGAATATGTGTTTGTTTTTTGAATTGGAGCTCTTTGTGCAATGGGAACTTTTCATACTATAAGCAGTTTTTCCTAACAAATGCAAGATATAGCATGGGCTATCTCCGCAAGGAAACTTCAGATCTGCAAAAGTCATGGTTTTTTGGTGTTCAGTGAGCCGGGGGAACATGAATACGTGTTTGTTTTTCGAATTTGAGCTCTTTCTGCAATGGGCACTTTTCATGCTCTAAGCAGTTTTTCCTAACAAATGCAAGAGATTGCATGGGCTATCTCCGCAAGGAAACTTCACATCTGCAAAAGTCATGGTTTTTTGATCTTCGGGGAGGCAGGGGAACAGGAATATGTGTTTGTTTTTCGAATTTGAGCTCTTTCTGCAATGGGCACTTTTCATACTATAAGCAGTTTTTCCTAACAAATGCAAGATATATCATGGGCTATCTCCGCAAGGAAACTTCAGATCTGCAAAACTCATGGTTTTTTGGTGTTCAGTGAGCCGGGGGAACATGAATACGTGTTTGTTTTTCGAATTTGAGCTCTTTCTGCAATGGGCACTTTTCATGCTCTAAGCAGTTTTTCCTAACAAATGCAAGATATAGCATGGGCTATCTCTGCAAGGAAACTTCAGATCTGCAAAAGTCATGGTTTTTTGGTCTTCGGGGAGACAGGGGAACATGAATATGTGTTTGTTTTGCGAATTTGAGCTCTATCTGCAATGGGCACTTTTCATGCTATAAGCAGTTTTTCCTAACAAATGCAAGATATAACATGGGCTATCTCCGCAAGGAGACATCCAATCTGCAAAACAAATGGTTTTTTGGTGTTCATTGAGCCGGGGGAACATGAATACGTGTTTGTTTTTCGAATTTGAGCTCTTTCTGCAATGGGCACTTTTCATGCTCTAAGCAGTTTTTCCTAACAAATGCAAGATATAGCATGGGCTATCTCTGCAAGGAAACTTCAGATCTGCAAAAGTCATGGTTTTTTGGTCTTCGGGGAGACAGGGGAACATGAATATGTGTTTGTTGTTTGAATTTGAGCTCTTTGTGCAATGGGAACTTTTCATACTATAAGCAGTTTTTCCTAACAAATGCAAGATATAGCATGGGCTATCTCCGCAAGGAAACTTCAGATCTGCAAAAGCCATGGTTTTTTGGTGTTCAGTGAGCCGGGGGAACATGAATACGTGTTTGTTTTTCGAATTTGAGCTCTTTCTGCAATGGGCACTTTTCATACTCTAAGCAGTTTTTCCTAACAAATGCAAGATATAGCATGGGCTATCTCCGCAAGGAAACTTCAGATCTGCAAAAGTCATGGTTTTTTCGTCTTCGGGGAGGCAGGGGAACAGGAATATGTGTTTGTTTTGCGAATTTGAGCTCTATCTGCAATGGGCACTTTTCATGCTATAAGCAGTTTTTCCTAACAAATGCAAGATATAGCATGGGCTATCTCCACTAGGAAACTTCAGATCTGCAAAAGTCATGGTTTTTTGGTCTTCGGGGAGGCAGGGGAACATGAATATGTGTTTGTTTTTTGAATTTGAGCTCTTTCTGCAATGGGCACTTTTCATGCTCTAAGCAGTTTTTCCTAACAAATGCAAGATATAGCATGGGCTATCTCTGCAAGGAAACTTCAGATCTGCAAAAGTCATGGTTTTTTGGTCTTCGGGGAGACAGGGGAACATGAATATGTGTTTGTTTTGCGAATTTGAGCTCTATCTGCAATGGGCACTTTTCATGCTATAAGCAGTTTTTCCTAACAAATGCAAGATATAACATGGGCTATCTCCGCAAGGAGACATCCAATCTGCAAAACAAATGGTTTTTTGGTGTTCAGTGAGCCGGGGGAACATGAATACGTGTTTGTTTTTCGAATTTGAGCTCTTTCTGCAATGGGCACTTTTCATGCTCTAAGCAGTTTTTCCTAACAAATGCAAGATATAGCATGGGCTATCTCTGCAAGGAAACTTCAGATCTGCAAAAGTCATGGTTTTTTGGTCTTCGGGGAGACAGGGGAACATGAATATGTGTTTGTTGTTTGAATTTGAGCTCTTTGTGCAATGGGAACTTTTCATACTATAAGCAGTTTTTCCTAACAAATGCAAGATATAGCATGGTCTATCTCCGCAAGGAAACTTCAGATCTGCAAAAGCCATGGTTTTTTGGTGTTCAGTGAGCCGGGGGAACATGAATACGTGTTTGTTTTTCGAATTTGAGCTCTTTCTGCAATGGGCACTTTTCATACTCTAAGCAGTTTTTCCTAACAAATGCAAGATATAGCATGGGCTATCTCCGCAAGGAAACTTCAGATCTGCAAAAGTCATGGTTTTTTCGTCTTCGGGGAGGCAGGGGAACAGGAATATGTGTTTGTTTTGCGAATTTGAGCTCTATCTGCAATGGGCACTTTTCATGCTATAAGCAGTTTTTCCTAACAAATGCAAGATATAGCATGGGCTATCTCCACAAGGAAACTTCAGATCTGCAAAAGTCATGGTTTTTTGGTCTTCGGGGAGGCAGGGGAACATGAATATGTGTTTGTTTTTTGAATTTGAGCTCTTTCTGCAATGGGCACTTTTCATGCTCTAAGCAGTTTTTCCTAACAAATGCAAGATATAGCATGGGCTATCTCTGCAAGGAAACTTCAGATCTGCAAAAGTCATGGTTTTTTGGTCTTCGGGGAGACAGGGGAACATGAATATGTGTTTGTTTTTTGAATTTGAGCTCTTTGTGCAATGGGAACTTTTCATACTATAAGCAGTTTTTCCTAACAAATGCAAGATATAGCATGGGCTATCTCCGCAAGGAAACTTCAGATCTGCAAAAGTCATGGTTTTTTGGTGTTCAGTGAGCCGGGGGAACATGAATACGTGTTTGTTTTTCGAATTTGAGCTCTTTCTGCAATGGGCACTTTTCATGCTCTAAGCAGTTTTTCCTAACAAATGCAAGATATAGCATGGGCTATCTCCGCAAGGAAACTTCACATCTGCAAAAGTCATGGTTTTTTGGTCTTCGGGGAGACAGGGGAACAGGAATATGTGTTTGTTTTTTGAATTTGAGCTCTTTCTGCAATGGGCACTTTTCATACTATAAGCAGTTTTTCCTAACAAATGCAAGATATAGCATGGCCTATCTCCGCAAGGAAACTTCAGATCTGCAAAACTCATGGTTTTTTTGTGTTCAGTGAGCCGGGGGAACATGAATACGTGTTTGTTTTTCGAATTTGAGCTCTTTCTGCAATGGGCACTTTTCATGCTCTAAGCAGTTTTTCCTAACAAATGCAAGATATAGCATGGGCTATCTCTGCAAGGAAACTTCAGATCTGCAAAAGTCATGGTTTTTTGGTCTTCGGGGAGACAGGGGAACATGAATATGTGTTTGTTTTTTGAATTTGAGCTCTTTGTGCAATGGGAACTTTTCATACTATAAGCAGTTTTTCCTAACAAATGCAAGATATAGCATGGGCTATCTCCGCAAGGAAACTTCAGATCTGCAAAAGTCATGGTTTTTTGGTGTTCAGTGAGCCGGGGGAACATGAATACGTGTTTGTTTTTCGAATTTGAGCTCTTTCTGCAATGGGCACTTTTCATGCTCTAAGCAGTTTTTCCTAACAAATGCAAGATATAGCATGGGCTATCTCCGCAAGGAAACTTCACATCTGCAAAAGTCATGGTTTTTTGGTCTTCGGGGAGGCAGGGGAACAGGAATATGTGTTTGTTTTTCGAATTTGAGCTCTTTCTGCAATGGGCACTTTTCATACTATAAGCAGTTTTTCCTAACAAATGCAAGATATAGCATGGGCTATCTCCGCAAGGAAACTTCAGATCTGCAAAAGTCATGGTTTTTTCGTCTTCGGGGAGGCAGGGGAACAGGAATATGTGTTTGTTTTGCGAATTTGAGCTCTATCTGCAATGGGCACTTTTCATGCTATAAGCAGTTTTTCCTAACAAATGCAAGATATAGCATGGGCTATCTCCACAAGGAAACTTCAGATCTGCAAAACGCATGGTTTTTTGGTGTTCAGTGAGCCGGGGGAACATGAATACGTGTTTGTTTTTCGAATTTGAGCTCTTTCTGCAATGGGCACTTTTCATGCTCTAAGCAGTTTTTCCTAACAAATGCAAGATATAGCATGGGCTATCTCTGCAAGGAAACTTCAGATCTGCAAAAGTCATGGTTTTTTGGTCTTCGGGGAGACAGGGGAACATGAATATGTGTTTGTTTTTTGAATTTGAGCTCTTTGTGCAATGGGAACTTTTCATATTATAAGCAGTTTTTCCTAACAAATGCAAGATATAGCATGGGGTATCTCCGCAAGAAACTTCAACTCTGCAAAACTCATGGTTTTTTGGTGTTCAGTGACCCGGGGGAACATGAATACGTGTTTGTTTTTCGAATTTGAGCTCTTTCTGCAATGGGCACTTTTCATGCTCTAAGCAGTTTTTCCTAACAAATGCAAGATATAGCATGGGCTATCTCCGCAAGGAAACTTCACATCGGCAAAAGTCATGGTTTTTTGATCTTCGGGGAGGCAGGGGAACAGGAATATGTGTTTGTTTTTCGAATTTGAGCTCTTTCTGCAATGTGCACTTTTCATACTATAAGCAGTTTTTCCTAACAAATGCAAGATATAACATGGGCTATCTCCGCAAGGAAACTTCAGATCTGCAAAAGTCATGGTTTTTTGGTGTTCAGTGAGCCGGGGGAACATGAATACGTGTTTGTTTTTCGAATTTGAGCTCTTTCTGCAATGGGCACTTTTCATGCTCTAAGCAGTTTTTCCTAACAAATGCAAGATATAGCATGGGCTATCTCCGCAAGGAAACTTCAGATCTGCAAAAGTCATGGTTTTTTGGTGTTCAGTGAGCCGGGGGAACATGAATACGTGTTTGTTTTTCGAATTTGAGCTCTTTCTGCAATGGGCACTTTTCATGCTCTAAGCAGTTTTTCCTAACAAATGCAAGATATAGCATGGGCTATCTCCGCAAGGAAACTTCACATCTGCAAAAGTCATGGTTTTTTGGTCTTCGGGGAGGCAGGGGAACAGGAATATGTGTTTGTTTTTCGAATTTGAGCTCTTTCTGCAATGGGCACTTTTCATACTATAAGCAGTTTTTCCTAACAAATGCAAGATATAGCATGGGCTATCTCCGCAAGGAAACTTCAGATCTGCAAAAGTCATGGTTTTTTCGTCTTCGGGGAGGCAGGGGAACAGGAATATGTGTTTGTTTTGCGAATTTGAGCTCTATCTGCAATGGGCACTTTTCATGCTATAAGCAGTTTTTCCTAACAAATGCAAGATATAGCATGGGCTATCTCCACAAGGAAACTTCAGATCTGCAAAACGCATGGTTTTTTGGTGTTCAGTGAGCCGGGGGAACATGAATACGTGTTTGTTTTTCGAATTTGAGCTCTTTCTGCAATGGGCACTTTTCATGCTCTAAGCAGTTTTTCCTAACAAATGCAAGATATAGCATGGGCTATCTCTGCAAGGAAACTTCAGATCTGCAAAAGTCATGGTTTTTTGGTCTTCGGGGAGACAGGGGAACATGAATATGTGTTTGTTTTTTGAATTTGAGCTCTTTGTGCAATGGGAACTTTTCATATTATAAGCAGTTTTTCCTAACAAATGCAAGATATAGCATGGGGTATCTCCGCAAGAAACTTCAACTCTGCAAAACTCATGGTTTTTTGGTGTTCAGTGACCCGGGGGAACATGAATACGTGTTTGTTTTTCGAATTTGAGCTCTTTCTGCAATGGGCACTTTTCATGCTCTAAGCAGTTTTTCCTAACAAATGCAAGATATAGCATGGGCTATCTCCGCAAGGAAACTTCACATCTGCAAAAGTCATGGTTTTTTGATCTTCGGGGAGGCAGGGGAACAGGAATATGTGTTTGTTTTTCGAATTTGAGCTCTTTCTGCAATGTGCACTTTTCATACTATAAGCAGTTTTTCCTAACAAATGCAAGATATAACATGGGCTATCTCCGCAAGGAAACTTCAGATCTGCAAAAGTCATGGTTTTTTGGTGTTCAGTGAGCCGGGGGAACATGAATACGTGTTTGTTTTTCGAATTTGAGCTCTTTCTGCAATGGGCACTTTTCATGCTCTAAGCAGTTTTTCCTAACAAATGCAAGATATAGCATGGGCTATCTCCGCAAGGAAACTTCACATCTGCAAAAGTCATGGTTTTTTGGTCTTCGGGGAGGCAGGGGAACAGGAATATGTGTTTGTTTTTCGAATTTGAGCTCTTTCTGCAATGGGCACTTTTCATACTATAAGCAGTTTTTCCTAACAAATGCAAGATATAGCATGGGCTATCTCCGCAAGGAAACTTCAGATCTGCAAAAGTCATGGTTTTTTCGTCTTCGGGGAGGCAGGGGAACAGGAATATGTGTTTGTTTTGCGAATTTGAGCTCTTTCTGCAATGGGCACTTTTCATGCTCTAAGCAGTTTTTCCTAACAAATGCAAGATATAGCATGGGCTATCTCCGCAAGGAAACTTCACATCTGCAAAAGTCATGGTTTTTTGATCTTCGGGGAGGCAGGGGAACAGGAATATGTGTTTGTTTTTCGAATTTGAGCTCTTTCTGCAATGGGCACTTTTCATACTATAAGCAGTTTTTCCTAACAAATGCAAGATATAGCATGGGCTATCTCCGCAAGGAAACTTCAGATCTGCAAAACTCATGGTTTTTTGGTGTTCAGTGAGCCGGGGGAACATGAATACGTGTTTGTTTTTCGAATTTGAGCTCTTTCTGCAATGGGCACTTTTCATGCTCTAAGCAGTTTTTCCTAACAAATGCAAGATATAGCATGGGCTATCTCTGCAAGGAAACTTCAGATCTGCAAAAGTCATGGTTTTTTGGTCTTCGGGGAGACAGGGGAACATGAATATGTGTTTGTTTTGCGAATTTGAGCTCTATCTGCAATGGGCACTTTTCATGCTATAAGCAGTTTTTCCTAACAAATGCAAGATATAACATGGGCTATCTCCGCAAGGAGACATCCAATCTGCAAAACAAATGGTTTTTTGGTGTTCATTGAGCCGGGGGAACATGAATACGTGTTTGTTTTTCGAATTTGAGCTCTTTCTGCAATGGGCACTTTTCATGCTCTAAGCAGTTTTTCCTAACAAATGCAAGATATAGCATGGGCTATCTCTGCAAGGAAACTTCAGATCTGCAAAAGTCATGGTTTTTTGGTCTTCGGGGAGACAGGGGAACATGAATATGTGTTTGTTGTTTGAATTTGAGCTCTTTGTGCAATGGGAACTTTTCATACTATAAGCAGTTTTTCCTAACAAATGCAAGATATAGCATGGGCTATCTCCGCAAGGAAACTTCAGATCTGCAAAAGCCATGGTTTTTTGGTGTTCAGTGAGCCGGGGGAACATGAATACGTGTTTGTTTTTCGAATTTGAGCTCTTTCTGCAATGGGCACTTTTCATACTCTAAGCAGTTTTTCCTAACAAATGCAAGATATAGCATGGGCTATCTCCGCAAGGAAACTTCAGATCTGCAAAAGTCATGGTTTTTTCGTCTTCGGGGAGGCAGGGGAACAGGAATATGTGTTTGTTTTTTGAATTTGAGCTCTTTGTGCAATGGGAACTTTTCATACTATAAGCAGTTTTTCCTAACAAATGCAAGATATAGCATGGGCTATCTCCGCAAGGAAACTTCAGATCTGCAAAAGTCATGGTTTTTTGGTGTTCAGTGAGCCGGGGGAACATGAATACGTGTTTGTTTTTCGAATTTGAGCTCTTTCTGCAATGGGCACTTTTCATGCTCTAAGCAGTTTTTCCTAACAAATGCAAGATATAGCATGGGCTATCTCCGCAAGGAAACTTCACATCTGCAAAAGTCATGGTTTTTTGGTCTTCGGGGAGGCAGGGGAACAGGAATATGTGTTTGTTTTTCGAATTTGAGCTCTTTCTGCAATGGGCACTTTTCATACTATAAGCAGTTTTTCCTAACAAATGCAAGATATAGCATGGGCTATCTCCGCAAGGAAACTTCAGATCTGCAAAAGTCATGGTTTTTTGGTGTTCAGTGAGCCCGGGGAACATGAATACGTGTTTGTTTTTCGAATTTGAGCTCTTTCTGCAATGGGCACTTTTCATGCTCTAAGCAGTTTTTCCTAACAAATGCAAGATATAGCATGGGCTATCTCCGCAAGGAAACTTCACATCTGCAAAAGTCATGGTTTTTTGGTCTTCGGGGAGGAAGGGGAACAGGAATATGTGTTTGTTTTTCGAATTTGAGCTCTTTCTGCAATGGGCACTTTTCATACTATAAGCAGTTTTTCCTAACAAATGCAAGATATAGCATGGGCTATCTCCGCAAGGAAACTTCAGATCTGCAAAAGTCATGGTTTTTTCGTCTTCGGGGAGGCAGGGGAACAGGAATATGTGTTTGTTTTGCGAATTTGAGCTCTATCTGCAATGGGCACTTTTCATGCTATAAGCAGTTTTTCCTAACAAATGCAAGATATAGCATGGGCTATCTCTGCAAGGAAACTTCAGATCTGCAAAAGTCATGGTTTTTTGGTCTTCGGGGAGACAGGGGAACATGAATATGTGTTTGTTTTGCGAATTTGAGCTCTATCTGCAATGGGCACTTCTCATGCTATAAGCAGTTTTTCCTAACAAATGCAAGATATAACATGGGCTATCTCCGCAAGGAGACATCCAATCTGCAAAACTCATGGTTTTTTGGTGTTCAGTGAGCCGGGGGAACATGAATACGTGTTTGTTTTTCGATTTTGAGCTCTTTCTGCAATGGGCACTTTTCATGCTCTAAGCAGTTTTTCCTAACAAATGCAAGATATAGCATGGGCTATCTCTGCAAGGAAACTTCAGATCTGCAAAAGTCATGGTTTTTTGGTCTTCGGGGAGACAGGGGAACATGAATATGTGTTTGTTTTTTGAATTTGAGCTCTTTGTGCAATGGGAACTTTTCATACTATAAGCAGTTTTTCCTAACAAATGCAAGATATAGCATGAGCTATCTCCGCAAGGAAACTTCAGATCTGCAAAAGTCATGGTTTTTTGGTGTTCAGTGAGCCGGGGGAACATGAATACGTGTTTGTTTTTCGAATTTGAGCTCTTTCTGCAATGGGCACTTTTCATGCTCTAAGCAGTTTTTCCTAACAAATGCAAGATATAGCATGGGCTATCTCCGCAAGGAAACTTCACATCTGCAAAAGTCATGGTTTTTTGATCTTCGGGGAGGCAGGGGAACAGGAATATGTGTTTGTTTTTCGAATTTGAGCTCTTTCTGCAATGGGCACTTTTCATACTATAAGCAGTTTTTCCTAACAAATGCAAGATATAGCATGGGCTATCTCCGCCAGGAAACTTCAGATCTGCAAAAGTCATGGTTTTTTCGTCTTCGGGGAGGCAGGGGAACATGAAAATGTGTTTGTTTTTTGAATTTGAGCTCTTTGTGCAATGGGCACTTTCCATACTATAAGCAGTTTTTCCTAACAAATGCAAGATATAGCATGGGCTATCTCTGCAAGGAAACTTCAGATCTGCAAAAGTCATGGTTTTTTGGTCTTCGGGGAGACAGGGGAACATGAATATGTGTTTGTTTTGCGAATTTGAGCTCTATCTGCAATGGGCACTTTTCATGCTATAAGCAGTTTTTCCTAACAAATGCAAGATATAACATTGGCTATCTCCGCAAGGAGACATCCAATCTGCAAAACTCATGGTTTTTTGGTGTTCAGTGAGCCGGGGGAACATGAATACGTGTTTGTTTTTCGATTTTGAGCTCTTTCTGCAATGGGCACTTTTCATGCTCTAAGCAGTTTTTCCTAACAAATGCAAGATATAGCATGGGCTATCTCCGCAAGGAAACTTCACATCTGCAAAAGTCATGGTTTTTTGGTCTTCGGGGAGGCAGGGGAACAGGAATATGTGTTTGTTTTTCGAATTTGAGCTCTTTCTGCAATGGGCACTTTTCATACTATAAGCAGTTTTTCCTAACAAATGCAAGATATAGCATGGGCTATCTCCGCAAGGAAACTTCAGATCTGCAAAAGTCATGGTTTTTTGGTCTTCGGGGAGACAGGGGAACATGAATATGTGTTTGTTTTGCGAATTTGAGCTCTATCTGCAATGGGCACTTCTCATGCTATAAGCAGTTTTTCCTAACAAATGCAAGATATAACATGGGCTATCTCCGCAAGGAGACATCCAATCTGCAAAACTCATGGTTTTTTGGTGTTCAGTGAGCCGGGGGAACATGAATACGTGTTTGTTTTTCGATTTTGAGCTCTTTCTGCAATGGGCACTTTTCATGCTCTAAGCAGTTTTTCCTAACAAATGCAAGATATAGCATGGGCTATCTCTGCAAGGAAACTTCAGATCTGCAAAAGTCATGGTTTTTTGGTCTTCGGGGAGACAGGGGAACATGAATATGTGTTTGTTTTTTGAATTTGAGCTCTTTGTGCAATGGGAACTTTTCATACTATAAGCAGTTTTTCCTAACAAATGCAAGATATAGCATGGGCTATCTCCGCAAGGAAACTTCAGATCTGCAAAACTCATGGTTTTTTTGTGTTCAGTGAGCCGGGGGAACATGAATACGTGTTTGTTTTTCGAATTTGAGCTCTTTCTGCAATGGGCACTTTTCATGCTCTAAGCAGTTTTTCCTAACAAATGCAAGATATAGCATGGGCTATCTCTGCAAGGAAACTTCAGATCTGCAAAAGTCATGGTTTTTTGGTCTTCGGGGAGACAGGGGAACATGAATATGTGTTTGTTTTTTGAATTTGAGCTCTTTGTGCAATGGGAACTTTTCATACTATAAGCAGTTTTTCCTAACAAATGCAAGATATAGCATGAGCTATCTCCGCAAGGAAACTTCAGATCTGCAAAAGTCATGGTTTTTTGGTGTTCAGTGAGCCGGGGGAACATGAATACGTGTTTGTTTTTCGAATTTGAGCTCTTTCTGCAATGGGCACTTTTCATGCTCTAAGCAGTTTTTCCTAACAAATGCAAGATATAGCATGGGCTATCTCCGCAAGGAAACTTCACATCTGCAAAAGTCATGGTTTTTTGATCTTCGGGGAGGCAGGGGAACAGGAATATGTGTTTGTTTTTCGAATTTGAGCTCTTTCTGCAATGGGCACTTTTCATACTATAAGCAGTTTTTCCTAACAAATGCAAGATATAGCATGGGCTATCTCCGCCAGGAAACTTCAGATCTGCAAAAGTCATGGTTTTTTCGTCTTCGGGGAGGCAGGGGAACAGGAAAATGTGTTTGTTTTTTGAATTTGAGCTCTTTGTGCAATGGGCACTTTCCATACTATAAGCAGTTTTTCCTAACAAATGCAAGATATAGCATGGGCTATCTCTGCAAGGAAACTTCAGATCTGCAAAAGTCATGGTTTTTTGGTCTTCGGGGAGACAGGGGAACATGAATATGTGTTTGTTTTGCGAATTTGAGCTCTATCTGCAATGGGCACTTTTCATGCTATAAGCAGTTTTTCCTAACAAATGCAAGATATAACATTGGCTATCTCCGCAAGGAGACATCCAATCTGCAAAACTCATGGTTTTTTGGTGTTCAGTGAGCCGGGGGAACATGAATACGTGTTTGTTTTTCGATTTTGAGCTCTTTCTGCAATGGGCACTTTTCATGCTCTAAGCAGTTTTTCCTAACAAATGCAAGATATAGCATGGGCTATCTCCGCAAGGAAACTTCAAATCTGCAAAAGTCATGGTTTTTTGGTCTTCGGGGAGGCAGGGGAACATGAATACGTGTTTGTTTTTCGATTTTGAGCTCTTTCTGCAATGGGCACTTTTCATGCTCTAAGCAATTTTTCCTAACAAATGCAAGATATAGCATGGGCTATCTCTGCAAGGAAACTTCAGATCTGCAAAAGTCATGGTTTTTTGGTCTTCGGGGAGACAGGGGAACATGAATATGTGTTTGTTTTTTGAATTTGAGCTCTTTGTGCAATGGGAACTTTTCATACTATAAGCAGTTTTTCCTAACAAATGCAAGATATAGCATGGGCTATCTCCGCAAGGAAACTTCAGATCTGCAAAACTCATGGTTTTTTTGTGTTCAGTGAGCCGGGGGAACATGAATACGTGTTTGTTTTTCGAATTTGAGCTCTTTCTGCAATGGGCACTTTTCATGCTCTAAGCAGTTTTTCCTAACAAATGCAAGATATAGCATGGGCTATCTCTGCAAGGAAACTTCAGATCTGCAAAAGTCATGGTTTTTTGGTCTTCGGGGAGACAGGGGAACATGAATATGTGTTTGTTTTTTGAATTTGAGCTCTTTGTGCAATGGGAACTTTTCATACTATAAGCAGTTTTTCCTAACAAATGCAAGATATAGCATGGGCTATCTCCGCAAGGAAACTTCAGATCTGCAAAAGTCATGGTTTTTTGGTGTTCAGTGAGCCGGGGGAACATGAATACGTGTTTGTTTTTCGAATTTGAGCTCTTTCTGCAATGGGCACTTTTCATGCTCTAAGCAGTTTTTCCTAACAAATGCAAGATATAGCATGGGCTATCTCCGCAAGGAAACTTCAGATCTGCAAAACTCATGGTTTTTTGGTGTTCAGTGAGCCGGGGGAACATGAATACGTGTTTGTTTTTCGAATTTGAGCTCTTTCTGCAATGGGCACTTTTCATGCTCTAAGCAGTTTTTCCTAACAAATGCAAGATATAGCATGGGCTATCTCTGCAAGGAAACTTCAGATCTGCATAAGTCATGGTTTTTTCGTCTTCGGGGAGGCAGGGGAACAGGAATATGTGTTTGTTTTGCGAATTTGAGCTCTATCTGCACTGGGCACTTTTCATGCTCTAAGCAGTTTTTCCTAACAAATGCAAGATATAGCATGGGCTATCTCCACAAGGAAACATCAGATCTGCAAAAGTCATGGTTTTTTGGTCTTCGGGGAGGCAGGGGAACATGAATATGTGTTTGTTTTGCGAATTTGAGCTCTATCTGCAATTTGCACTTTTCATGCTATAAGCAGTTTTTCCTAACAAATGCAAGATATAACATGGGCTATCTCCGCAAGGAGACATCCAATCTGCAAAACTCATGGTTTTTTGGTGTTCAGTGAGCCGGGGGAACATGAATACGTGTTTGTTTTTCGAATTTGAGCTCTTTCTGCAATGGGCACTTTTCATGCTCTAAGCAGTTTTTCCTAACAAATGCAAGATATAGCATGGGCTATCTCTGCAAGGAAACTTCAGATCTGTAAAAGTCATGGTTTTTTGGTCTTCGGGGAGACAGGGGAACATGAATATGTGTTTGTTTTGCGAATTTGAGCTCTATCTGCAATTTGCACTTTTCATGCTATAAGCAGTTTTTCCTAACAAATGCAAGATATAACATGGGCTATCTCCGCAAGGAGACATCCAATCTGCAAAACTCATGGTTTTTTGGTGTTCAGTGAGCCGGGGGAACATGAATACGTGTTTGTTTTTCGATTTTGAGCTCTTTCTGCAATGGGCACTTTTCATGCTCTAAGCAGTTTTTCCTAACAAATGCAAGATATAGCATGGGCTATCTCCGCAAGGAAACTTCAAATCTGCAAAAGTCATGGTTTTTTGGTCTTCGGGGAGGCAGGGGAACATGAATATGTGTTTGTTTTTTGAATTTGAGCTCTTTGTGCAATGGGCACTTTTCATACTATAAGCAGTTTTTCCTAACAAATGCAAGATATATCATGGGCTATCTCCGCAAGGAAACTTCAGATCTGCAAAACTCATGGTTTTTTGGTGTTCAGTGAGCCGGGGGAACATGAATACGTGTTTGTTTTTCGAATTTGAGCTCTTTCTGCAATGGACACTTTTCATGCTCTAAGCAGTTTTTCCTAACAAATGCAAGATATAGCATGGGCTATCTCTGCAAGGAAACTTCAGATCTGCAAAAGTCATGGTTTTTTGGTCTTCGGGGAGACAGGGGAACATGAATACGTGTTTGTTTTTCGAATTTGAGCTCTCTCTGCAATGGGCACTTTTCATGCTCTAAGCAGTTTTTCCTAACAAATGCAAGATATAGCATGGGCTATGTCCGCAAGGAAACTTCAGATCTGCAAAAGTCATGGTTTTTTGATGTTTGGGGAGGCAGGGGAACATGAACATGTGTTTGTTTTGCGAATTTGAGCTCTATCTGCAATGGGCACTTTTCATGCTATAAGCAGTTTTTCCTAACAAATGCAAGATATAACATGGGCTATCTCCGCAAGGAGACATCCGATCTGCAAAACTCATGGTTTTTTGGTGTTCAGTGAGCCGGGGGAACATGAATACGTGTTTGTTTTTCGAATTTGAGCTCTTTGTGCAATGGGAACTTTTCATATTATAAGCAGTTTTTCCTAACAAATGCAAGATATAGCATGGGGTATCTCCGCAAGAAACTTCAGATCTGCAAAACTCATGGTTTTTTGGTGTTCAGTGAGCCGGGGGAACATGAATACGTGTTTGTTTTTCGAATTTGAGCTCTTTCTGCAATGGGCACTTTTCATGCTCTAAGCAGTTTTTCCTAACAAATGCAAGATATAGCATGGGCTATCTCCGCAAGGAAACTTCACATCTGCAAAAGTCATGGTTTTTTGATCTTCGGGGAGGCAGGGGAACAGGAATATGTGTTTGTTTTTCGAATTTGAGCTCTTTCTGCAATGTGCACTTTTCATACTATAAGCAGTTTTTCCTAACAAATGCAAGATATAACATGGGCTATCTCCGCAAGGAAACTTCAGATCTGAAAAAGTCATGGTTTTTTGGTGTTCAGTGAGCCGGGGGAACATGAATACGTGTTTGTTTTTCGAATTTGAGCTCTTTCTGCAATGGGCACTTTTCATGCTCTAAGCAGTTTTTCCTAACAAATGCAAGATATAGCATGGGCTATCTCCGCAAGGAAACTTCACATCTGCAAAAGTCATGGTTTTTTGGTCTTCGGGGAAGCAGGGGAACAGGAATATGTGTTTGTTTTTCGAATTTGAGCTCTTTCTGCAATGGGCACTTTTCATACTATAAGCAGTTTTTCCTAACAAATGCAAGATATAGCATGGACTATCTCCGCAAGGAAACTTCACATCTGCAAAAGTCATGGTTTTTTGGTGTTCAGTGAGCCGGGGGAACATGAATACGTGTTTGTTTTTCGAATTTGAGCTCTTTCTGCAATGGGCACTTTTCATGCTCTAAGCAGTTTTTCCTAACAAATGCAAGATATAGCATGGGCTATCTCCACAAGGAAACTTCAGATCTGCAAAAGTCATGGTTTTTTGGTCTTCGGGGAGGCAGGGGAACATGAATATGTGTTTGTTTTTTGAATTTGAGCTCTTTGTGCAATGGGCACCTTTCATACTATAAGCAGTTTTTCCTAACAAATGCAAGATATATCATGGGCTATCTCCGCAAGGAAACTTCAGATCTGCAAAACTCATGGTTTTTTGGTGTTCAGTGAGCTGGGGGAACATGAATACGTGTTTGTTTTTCGAATTTGAGCTCTTTCTGCAATGGGCACTTTTCATGCTCTAAGCAGTTTTTCCTAAGAAATGCAAGATATAACATGGGTTATCTCCGCAAGGAAACTTCACATCTGCAAATGTCATGGTTTTTTGGTCTTCGGGGAAGCAGGGGAACAGGAATATGTGTTTGTTTTTCGAATTTGAGCTCTTTCTGCAATGGGCACTTTTCATACTATAAGCAGTTTTTCCTAACAAATGCAAGATATAGCATGGACTATCTCCGCAAGGAAACTTCACATCTGCAAAAGTCATGGTTTTTTGGTGTTCAGTGAGCCGGGGGAACATGAATACGTGTTTGTTTTTCGAATTTGAGCTCTTTCTGCAATGGGCACTTTTCATGCTCTAAGCAGTTTTTCCTAACAAATGCAAGATATAGCATGGGCTATCTCCACAAGGAAACTTCAGATCTGCAAAAGTCATGGTTTTTTGGTCTTCGGGGAGGCAGGGGAACATGAATATGTGTTTGTTTTTTGAATTTGAGCTCTTTGTGCAATGGGCACCTTTCATACTATAAGCAGTTTTTCCTAACAAATGCAAGATATATCATGGGCTATCTCCGCAAGGAAACTTCAGATCTGCAAAACTCATGGTTTTTTGGTGTTCAGTGAGCTGGGGGAACATGAATACGTGTTTGTTTTTCGAATTTGAGCTCTTTCTGCAATGGGCACTTTTCATGCTCTAAGCAGTTTTTCCTAACAAATGCAAGATATAGCATGGGCTATCTCCGCAAGGAAACTTCAGATCTGCAAAAGTCATGGTTTTTTGGTCTTCGGGGAGGCAGGGGAACATGAATATGTGTTTGTTTTTTGAATTTGAGCTCTTTGTGCAATGGGCACTTTTCATACTATAAGCAGTTTTTCCTAACAAATGCAAGATATATCATGGGCTATCTCCGCAAGGAAACTTCAGATCTGCAAAACTCATGGTTTTTTGGTGTTCAGTGAGCTGGGGGAACATGAATACGTGTTTGTTTTTCGAATTTGAGCTCTTTCTGCAATGGGCACTTTTCATGCTCTAAGCTGTTTTTCCTAACAAATGCAAGATATAGCATGGGCTATCTCTGCAAGGAAACTTCAGATCTGCAAAAGTCATGGTTTTTTGGTCTTCGGGGAGACAGGGGAACATGAATATGTGTTTGTTTTTTGAATTTGAGCTCTTTGTGCAATGGGAACTTTTCATACTATAAGCAGTTTTTCCTAACAAATGCAAGATATAGCATGGGCTATCTCCGCAAGGAAACTTCAGATCTGCAAAACTCATGGTTTTTTTGGTGTTCAGTGAGCCGGGGGAACATGAATACGTGTTTGTTTTTCGAATTTGAGCTCTTTCTGCAATGGGCACTTTTCATGCTCTAAGCAGTTTTTCCTAACAAATGCAAGATATAGCATGGGCTATCTCCGCAAGGAAACTTCACATCTGTAAAAGTCATGGTTTTTTGATCTTCGGGAAGGCAGGGGAACAGGAATATGTGTTTGTTTTTCGAATTTGAGCTCTTTCTGCAATGGGCACTTTTCATACTATAAGCAGTTTTTCCTAACAAATGCAAAATATAACATGGGCTATCTCCGCAAGGAAACTTCAGATCTGCAAAAGTCATGGTTTTTTGGTGTTCAGTGAGCCGGGGGAACATGAATACGTGTTTGTTTTTCGAATTTGAGCTCTTTCTGCAATGGGCACTTTTCATGCTCTAAGCAGTTTTTCCTAACAAATGCAAGATATAGCATGGGCTATCTCCGCAAGGAAACTTCACATCTGCAAAAGTCATGGTTTTTTGGTCTTCGGGGAGGCAGGGAAACAGGAATATGTGTTTGTTTTTCGAATTTGAGCTCTTTCTGCAATGGGCACTTTTCATACTATAAGCAGTTTTTCCTAACAAATGCAAGATATAGCATGGGCTATCTCCGCAAGGAAACTTCAGATCTGCAAAAGTCATGGTTTTTTGGTCTTCGGGGAGGCAGGGGAACATGAATATGTGTTTGTTTTTCGAATTTGAGCTCTTTCTGCAATGGGCACTTTTCATACTATAAGCAGTTTTTCCTAATAAATGCAAGATATAGCATGGGCTATCTCCGCAAGGAAACTTCAGATCTGCAAAAGTCATGGTTTTTTCGTCTTCGGGGAGGCAGGGGAACAGGAATATGTGTTTGTTTTGCGAATTTGAGCTCTATCTGCAATGGGCACTTTTCATGCTATAAGCAGTTTTTCCTAACAAATGCAAGATATAGCATGGACTATCTCCGCAAGGAAACTTCACATCTGCAAAAGTCATGGTTTTTTGGTGTTCAGTGAGCCGGGGGAACATGAATACGTGTTTGTTTTTCGAATTTGAGCTCTTTCTGCAATGGGCACTTTTCATGCTCTAAGCAGTTTTTCCTAACAAATGCAAGATATAGCATGGGCTATCTCCACAAGGAAACTTCAGATCTGCAAAAGTCATGGTTTTTTCGTCTTCGGGGAGGCAGGGGAACAGGAATATGTATTTGTTTTGCGAATTTGAGCTCTATCTGCAATGGGCACTTTTCATGCTCTAAGCAGTTTTTCCTAACAAATGCAAGATATAGCATGGGCTATCTCCACAAGGAAACTTCAGATCTGCAAAAGTCATGGTTTTTTGGTCTTCGGGGAGGCAGGGGAACAGGAATATGTATTTGTTTTGCGAATTTGAGCTCTATCTGCAATGGGCACTTTTCATGCTCTAAGCAGTTTTTCCTAACAAATGCAAGATATAGCATGGGCTATCTCTGCAAGGAAACTTCAGATCTGCAAAAGTCATGGTTTTTTGGTCTTCGGGGAGGCAGGGGAACATGAATATGTGTTTGTTTTTTGAATTTGAGCTCTTTGTGCAATGGGCACTTTTCATACTATAAGCAGTTTTTCCTAACAAATGCAAGATATATCATGGGCTATCTCCGCAAGGAAACTTCACATCTGCAAAAGTCATGGTTTTTTGGTCTTCGGGGAGGCAGGGAAACAGGAATATGTGTTTGTTTTTCGAATTTGAGCTCTTTCTGCAATGGGCACTTTTCATACTATAAGCAGTTTTTCCTAACAAATGCAAGATATAGCATGGGCTATCTCCGCAAGGAAACTTCAGATCTGCAAAAGTCATGGTTTTTTGGTCTTCGGGGAGGCAGGGGAACATGAATACGTGTTTGTTTTTTGAATTTGAGCTCTTTGTGCAATGGGCACTTTTCATACTATAAGCAGTTTTTCCTAACAAATGCAAGATATATCATGGGCTATCTCCGCAAGGAAACTTCAGATCTGCAAAACTCATGGTTTTTTGGTGTTCAGTGAGCCGGGGGAACATGAATACGTGTTTGTTTTTCGAATTTGAGCTCTTTCTGCAATGGGCACTTTTCATGCTCTAAGCAGTTTTTCCTAACAAATGCAAGATATAGCATGGGCTATCTCCGCAAGGAAACTTCAGATCTGCAAAAGTCATGGTTTTTTGGTCTTCGGGGAGACAGGGGAACATGAATATGTGTTTGTTTTTTGAATTTGAGCTCTTTGTGCAATGGGAACTTTTCATACTATAAGCAGTTTTTCCTAACAAATGCAAGATATAGCATGGGCTATCTCCGCAAGGAAACTTCAGATCTGCAAAAGTCATGGTTTTTTTGGTGTTCAGTGAGCCGGGGGAACATGAATACGTGTTTGTTTTTCGAATTTGAGCTCTTTCTGCAATGGGCACTTTTCATGCTCTAAGCAGTTTTTCCTAACAAATGCAAGATATAGCATGGGCTATCTCCGCAAGGAAACTTCACATCTGTAAAAGTCATGGTTTTTTGATCTTCGGGAAGGCAGGGGAACAGGAATATGTGTTTGTTTTTCGAATTTGAGCTCTTTCTGCAATGGGCACTTTTCATACTATAAGCAGTTTTTCCTAACAAATGCAAAATATAACATGGGCTATCTCCGCAAGGAAACTTCAGATCTGCAAAAGTCATGGTTTTTTGGTGTTCAGTGAGCCGGGGGAACATGAATACGTGTTTGTTTTTCGAATTTGAGCTCTTTCTGCAATGGGCACTTTTCATGCTCTAAGCAGTTTTTCCTAACAAATGCAAGATATAGCATGGGCTATCTCCGCAAGGAAACTTCACATCTGCAAAAGTCATGGTTTTTTGGTCTTCGGGGAGGCAGGGAAACAGGAATATGTGTTTGTTTTTCGAATTTGAGCTCTTTCTGCAATGGGCACTTTTCATACTATAAGCAGTTTTTCCTAACAAATGCAAGATATAGCATGGGCTATCTCCGCAAGGAAACTTCAGATCTGCAAAAGTCATGGTTTTTTGGTCTTCGGGGAGGCAGGGGAACATGAATATGTGTTTGTTTTTCGAATTTGAGCTCTTTCTGCAATGGGCACTTTTCATACTATAAGCAGTTTTTCCTAATAAATGCAAGATATAGCATGGGCTATCTCCGCAAGGAAACTTCAGATCTGCAAAAGTCATGGTTTTTTCGTCTTCGGGGAGGCAGGGGAACAGGAATATGTGTTTGTTTTGCGAATTTGAGCTCTATCTGCAATGGGCACTTTTCATGCTATAAGCAGTTTTTCCTAACAAATGCAAGATATAGCATGGACTATCTCCGCAAGGAAACTTCACATCTGCAAAAGTCATGGTTTTTTGGTGTTCAGTGAGCCGGGGGAACATGAATACGTGTTTGTTTTTCGAATTTGAGCTCTTTCTGCAATGGGCACTTTTCATGCTCTAAGCAGTTTTTCCTAACAAATGCAAGATATAGCATGGGCTATCTCCACAAGGAAACTTCAGATCTGCAAAAGTCATGGTTTTTTGGTCTTCGGGGAGGCAGGGGAACATGAATACATGTTTGTTTTTCGAATTTGAGCTCTTTCTGCAATGGGCACTTTTCATACTATAAGCAGTTTTTCCTAACAAATGCAAAATATAACATGGGCTATCTCCGCAAGGAAACTTCAGATCTGCAAAAGTCATGGTTTTTTGGTGTTCAGTGAGCCGGGGGAACATGAATACGTGTTTGTTTTTCGAATTTGAGCTCTTTCTGCAATGGGCACTTTTCATGCTCTAAGCAGTTTTTCCTAACAAATGCAAGATATAGCATGGGCTATCTCCGCAAGGAAACTTCAGATCTGCAAAAGTCATGGTTTTTTGGTCTTCGGGGAGGCAGGGAAACAGGAATATGTGTTTGTTTTTCGAATTTGAGCTCTTTCTGCAATGGGCACTTTTCATACTATAAGCAGTTTTTCCTAACAAATGCAAGATATAGCATGGGCTATCTCCGCAAGGAAACTTCAGATCTGCAAAAGTCATGGTTTTTTCGTCTTCGGGGAGGCAGGGGAACAGGAATATGTATTTGTTTTGCGAATTTGAGCTCTATCTGCAATGGGCACTTTTCATGCTCTAAGCAGTTTTTCCTAACAAATGCAAGATATAGCATGGGCTATCTCTGCAAGGAAACTTCAGATCTGCAAAAGTCATGGTTTTTTGGTCTTCGGGGAGGCAGGGGAACATGAATATGTGTTTGTTTTTTGAATTTGAGCTCTTTGTGCAATGGGCACTTTTCATACTATAAGCAGTTTTTCCTAACAAATGCAAGATATATCATGGGCTATCTCCGCAAGGAAACTTCACATCTGCAAAAGTCATGGTTTTTTGGTCTTCGGGGAGGCAGGGAAACAGGAATATGTGTTTGTTTTTCGAATTTGAGCTCTTTCTGCAATGGGCACTTTTCATACTATAAGCAGTTTTTCCTAACAAATGCAAGATATAGCATGGGCTATCTCCGCAAGGAAACTTCAGATCTGCAAAAGTCATGGTTTTTTGGTCTTCGGGGAGGCAGGGGAACATGAATACGTGTTTGTTTTTTGAATTTGAGCTCTTTGTGCAATGGGCACTTTTCATACTATAAGCAGTTTTTCCTAACAAATGCAAGATATATCATGGGCTATCTCCGCAAGGAAACTTCAGATCTGCAAAACTCATGGTTTTTTGGTGTTCAGTGAGCCGGGGGAACATGAATACGTGTTTGTTTTTCGAATTTGAGCTCTTTCTGCAATGGGCACTTTTCATGCTCTAAGCAGTTTTTCCTAACAAATGCAAGATATAGCATGGGCTATCTCCGCAAGGAAACTTCACATCTGCAAAAGTCATGGTTTTTTGGTCTTCGGGGAGGCAGGGAAACAGGAATATGTGTTTGTTTTTCGAATTTGAGCTCTTTCTGCAATGGGCACTTTTCATACTATAAGCAGTTTTTCCTAACAAATGCAAGATATAGCATGGGCTATCTCCGCAAGGAAACTTCAGATCTGCAAAAGTCATGGTTTTTTGGTCTTCGGGGAGGCAGGGGAACATGAATTTGAGCTCTTTGTGCAATGGGCACTTTTCATACTATAAGCAGTTTTTCCTAACAAATGCAAGATATATCATGGGCTATCTCCGCAAGGAAACTTCAGATCTGCAAAACTCATGGTTTTTTGGTGTTCAGTGAGCCGGGGGAACATGAATACGTGTTTGTTTTTCGAATTTGAGCTCTTTCTGCAATGGGCACTTTTCATGCTCTAAGCAGATTTTCCTAACAAATGCAAGATATAGCATGGGCTATCTCTGCAAGGAAACTTCAGATCTGCAAAAGTCATGGTTTTTTGGTCTTCGGGGAGACAGGGGAACATGAATATGTGTTTGTTTTTTGAATTTGAGCTCTTTGTGCAATGGGAACTTTTCATACTATAAGCAGTTTTTCCTAACAAATTCAAGATATAGCATGGGCTATCTCCGCAAGGAAACTTCAGATCTGCAAAACTCATGGTTTTTTGGTGTTCAGTGAGCCGGGGGAACATGAATACGTGTTTTTTTTTCGAATTTGAGCTCTTTCTGCAATGGGCACTTTTCATGCTCTATGCAGTTTTTCCTAACAAATGCAAGATATAGCATGGGCTATCTCCGCAAGGAAACTTCAGATCTGCAAAACTCATGGTTTTTTGGTGTTCAGTGAGCCGGGGGAACATGAATATGTGTTTGTTTTTCGAATTTGAGCTCTTTCTGCAATGGGCACTTTTCATGCTCTAAGCAGATTTTCCTAACAAATGCAAGATATAGAATGGGCTATCTCCGCAAGGAAACTTCACATCTGCAAAAGTCATGGTTTTTTGATCTTCGGGAAGGCAGGGGAACAGGAATATGTGTTTGTTTTTCGAATTTGAGCTCTTTCTGCAATGGGCACTTTTCATACTATAAGCAGTTTTTCCTAACAAATGCAAAATATAACATGGGCTATCTCCGCAAGGAAACTTCAGATCTGCAAAAGTCATGGTTTTTTGGTCTTCGGGGAGGCAGGGGAACATGAATACGTGTTTGTTTTTCGAATTTGAGCTCTTTCTGCAATGGGCACTTTTCATACTCTAAGCAGTTTTTCCTAACAAATGCAGGATATAGCATGGGCTATCTCCGCAAGGAAACTTCACATCTGCAAAAGTCATGGTTTTTTGGTCTTCGGGGAGGCAGGGAAACAGGAATATGTGTTTGTTTTTCGAATTTGAGCTCTTTCTGCAATGGGCACTTTTCATACTATAAGCAGTTTTTCCTAACAAATGCAAGATATAGCATGGGCTATCTCCGCAAGGAAACTTCAGATCTGCAAAAGTCATGGTTTTTTGGTCTTCGGGGAGGCAGGGGAACATGAATATGTGTTTGTTTTTTGAATTTGAGCTCTTTGTGCAATGGGCACTTTTCATACTATAAGCAGTTTTTCCTAACAAATGCAAGATATATCATGGGCTATCTCCGCAAGGAAACTTCAGATCTGCAAAACTCATGGTTTTTTGGTGTTCAGTGAGCCGGGGGAACATGAATACGTGTTTGTTTTTCGAATTTGAGCTCTTTCTGCAATGGGCACTTTTCATGCTCTAAGCAGTTTTTCCTAACAAATGCAAGATATAGCATGGGCTATCTCCGCAAGGAAACTTCACATCTGCAAAAGTCATGGTTTTTTGGTCTTCGGGGAAGCAGGGGAACAGGAATATGTGTTTGTTTTTCGAATTTGAGCTCTTTCTGCAATGGGCACTTTTCATACTATAAGCAGTTTTTCCTAACAAATGCAAGATATAGCATGGACTATCTCCGCAAGGAAACTTCACATCTGCAAAAGTCATGGTTTTTTGGTGTTCAGTGAGCCGGGGGAACATGAATACGTGTTTGTTTTTCGAATTTGAGCTCTTTCTGCAATGGGCACTTTTCATGCTCTAAGCAGTTTTTCCTAACAAATGCAAGATATAGCATGGGCTATCTCCACAAGGAAACTTCAGATCTGCAAAAGTCATGGTTTTTTGGTCTTCGGGGAGGCAGGGGAACATGAATATGTGTTTGTTTTTTGAATTTGAGCTCTTTGTGCAATGGGCACCTTTCATACTATAAGCAGTTTTTCCTAACAAATGCAAGATATATCATGGGCTATCTCCGCAAGGAAACTTCAGATCTGCAAAACTCATGGTTTTTTGGTGTTCAGTGAGCTGGGGGAACATGAATACGTGTTTGTTTTTCGAATTTGAGCTCTTTCTGCAATGGGCACTTTTCATGCTCTAAGCAGTTTTTCCTAAGAAATGCAAGATATAACATGGGTTATCTCCGCAAGGAAACTTCACATCTGCAAATGTCATGGTTTTTTGGTCTTCGGGGAAGCAGGGGAACAGGAATATGTGTTTGTTTTTCGAATTTGAGCTCTTTCTGCAATGGGCACTTTTCATACTATAAGCAGTTTTTCCTAACAAATGCAAGATATAGCATGGACTATCTCCGCAAGGAAACTTCACATCTGCAAAAGTCATGGTTTTTTGGTGTTCAGTGAGCCGGGGGAACATGAATACGTGTTTGTTTTTCGAATTTGAGCTCTTTCTGCAATGGGCACTTTTCATGCTCTAAGCAGTTTTTCCTAACAAATGCAAGATATAGCATGGGCTATCTCCACAAGGAAACTTCAGATCTGCAAAAGTCATGGTTTTTTGGTCTTCGGGGAGGCAGGGGAACATGAATATGTGTTTGTTTTTTGAATTTGAGCTCTTTGTGCAATGGGCACTTTTCATACTATAAGCAGTTTTTCCTAACAAATGCAAGATATATCATGGGCTATCTCCGCAAGGAAACTTCAGATCTGCAAAACTCATGGTTTTTTGGTGTTCAGTGAGCTGGGGGAACATGAATACGTGTTTGTTTTTCGAATTTGAGCTCTTTCTGCAATGGGCACTTTTCATGCTCTAAGCTGTTTTTCCTAACAAATGCAAGATATAGCATGGGCTATCTCTGCAAGGAAACTTCAGATCTGCAAAAGTCATGGTTTTTTGGTCTTCGGGGAGACAGGGGAACATGAATATGTGTTTGTTTTTTGAATTTGAGCTCTTTGTGCAATGGGAACTTTTCATACTATAAGCAGTTTTTCCTAACAAATGCAAGATATAGCATGGGCTATCTCCGCAAGGAAACTTCAGATCTGCAAAACTCATGGTTTTTTTGGTGTTCAGTGAGCCGGGGGAACATGAATACGTGTTTGTTTTTCGAATTTGAGGTCTTTCTGCAATGGGCACTTTTCATGCTCTAAGCAGTTTTTCCTAACAAATGCAAGATATAGCATGGGCTATCTCCGCAAGGAAACTTCACATCTGTAAAAGTCATGGTTTTTTGATCTTCGGGAAGGCAGGGGAACAGGAATATGTGTTTGTTTTTCGAATTTGAGCTCTTTCTGCAATGGGCACTTTTCATACTATAAGCAGTTTTTCCTAACAAATGCAAAATATAACATGGGCTATCTCCGCAAGGAAACTTCAGATCTGCAAAAGTCATGGTTTTTTGGTGTTCAGTGAGCCGGGGGAACATGAATACGTGTTTGTTTTTCGAATTTGAGCTCTTTCTGCAATGGGCACTTTTCATGCTCTAAGCAGTTTTTCCTAACAAATGCAAGATATAGCATGGGCTATCTCCGCAAGGAAACTTCACATCTGCAAAAGTCATGGTTTTTTGGTCTTCGGGGAGGCAGGGAAACAGGAATATGTGTTTGTTTTTCGAATTTGAGCTCTTTCTGCAATGGGCACTTTTCATACTATAAGCAGTTTTTCCTAACAAATGCAAGATATAGCATGGGCTATCTCCGCAAGGAAACTTCAGATCTGCAAAAGTCATGGTTTTTTGGTCTTCGGGGAGGCAGGGGAACATGAATATGTGTTTGTTTTTCGAATTTGAGCTCTTTCTGCAATGGGCACTTTTCATACTATAAGCAGTTTTTCCTAATAAATGCAAGATATAGCATGGGCTATCTCCGCAAGGAAACTTCAGATCTGCAAAAGTCATGGTTTTTTCGTCTTCGGGGAGGCAGGGGAACAGGAATATGTGTTTGTTTTGCGAATTTGAGCTCTATCTGCAATGGGCACTTTTCATGCTATAAGCAGTTTTTCCTAACAAATGCAAGATATAGCATGGACTATCTCCGCAAGGAAACTTCACATCTGCAAAAGTCATGGTTTTTTGGTGTTCAGTGAGCCGGGGGAACATGAATACGTGTTTGTTTTTCGAATTTGAGCTCTTTCTGCAATGGGCACTTTTCATGCTCTAAGCAGTTTTTCCTAACAAATGCAAGATATAGCATGGGCTATCTCCACAAGGAAACTTCAGATCTGCAAAAGTCATGGTTTTTTGGTCTTCGGGGAGGCAGGGGAACATGAATACATGTTTGTTTTTCGAATTTGAGCTCTTTCTGCAATGGGCACTTTTCATACTATAAGCAGTTTTTCCTAACAAATGCAAAATATAACATGGGCTATCTCCGCAAGGAAACTTCAGATCTGCAAAAGTCATGGTTTTTTGGTGTTCAGTGAGCCGGGGGAACATGAATACGTGTTTGTTTTTCGAATTTGAGCTCTTTCTGCAATGGGCACTTTTCATGCTCTAAGCAGTTTTTCCTAACAAATGCAAGATATAGCATGGGCTATCTCCGCAAGGAAACTTCAGATCTGCAAAAGTCATGGTTTTTTGGTCTTCGGGGAGGCAGGGAAACAGGAATATGTGTTTGTTTTTCGAATTTGAGCTCTTTCTGCAATGGGCACTTTTCATACTATAAGCAGTTTTTCCTAACAAATGCAAGATATAGCATGGGCTATCTCCGCAAGGAAACTTCAGATCTGCAAAAGTCATGGTTTTTTGGTCTTCGGGGAGGCAGGGGAACATGAATATGTGTTTGTTTTTTGAATTTGAGCTCTTTGTGCAATGGGCACTTTTCATACTATAAGCAGTTTTTCCTAACAAATGCAAGATATATCATGGGCTATCTCCGCAAGGAAACTTCACATCTGCAAAAGTCATGGTTTTTTGGTCTTCGGGGAGGCAGGGAAACAGGAATATGTGTTTGTTTCCTTTTGGTCTTCGGGGAGGCAGGGAAACAGGAATATGTGTTTGTTTTTCGAATTTGAGCTCTTTCTGCAATGGGCACTTTTCATACTATAAGCAGTTTTTCCTAACAAATGCAAGATATAGCATGGGCTATCTCCGCAAGGAAACTTCAGATCTGCAAAAGTCATGGTTTTTTGGTCTTCGGGGAGGCAGGGGAACATGAATATGTGTTTGTTTTTTGAATTTGAGCTCTTTGTGCAATGGGCACTTTTCATACTATAAGCAGTTTTTCCTAACAAATGCAAGATATATCATGGGCTATCTCCGCAAGGAAACTTCAGATCTGCAAAACTCATGGTTTTTTGGTGTTCAGTGAGCCGGGGGAACATGAATACGTGTTTGTTTTTCGAATTTGAGCTCTTTCTGCAATGGGCACTTTTCATGCTCTAAGCAGATTTTCCTAACAAATGCAAGATATAGCATGGGCTATCTCTGCAAGGAAACTTCAGATCTGCAAAAGTCATGGTTTTTTGGTCTTCGGGGAGACAGGGGAACATGAATACATGTTTGTTTTTCGAATTTGAGCTCTTTCTGCAATGGGCACTTTTCATACTATAAGCAGTTTTTCCTAACAAATGCAAAATATAACATGGGCTATCTCCGCAAGGAAACTTCAGATCTGCAAAAGTCATGGTTTTTTGGTGTTCAGTGAGCCGGGGGAACATGAATACGTGTTTGTTTTTCGAATTTGAGCTCTTTCTGCAATGGGCACTTTTCATGCTCTAAGCAGTTTTTCCTAACAAATGCAAGATATAGCATGGGCTATCTCCGCAAGGAAACTTCAGATCTGCAAAAGTCATGGTTTTTTGGTCTTCGGGGAGGCAGGGAAACAGGAATATGTGTTTGTTTTTCGAATTTGAGCTCTTTCTGCAATGGGCACTTTTCATACTATAAGCAGTTTTTCCTAACAAATGCAAGATATAGCATGGGCTATCTCCGCAAGGAAACTTCAGATCTGCAAAAGTCATGGTTTTTTCGTCTTCGGGGAGGCAGGGGAACAGGAATATGTATTTGTTTTGCGAATTTGAGCTCTATCTGCAATGGGCAGTTTTCATGCTCTAAGCAGTTTTTCCTAACAAATGGAAGATATAGCATGGGCTATCTCTGCAAGGAAACTTCAGATCTGCAAAAGTCATGGTTTTTTGGTCTTCGGGGAGGCAGGGGAACATGAATATGTGTTTGTTTTTTGAATTTGAGCTCTTTGTGCAATGGGCACTTTTCATACTATAAGCAGTTTTTCCTAACAAATGCAAGATATATCATGGGCTATCTCCGCAAGGAAACTTCACATCTGCAAAAGTCATGGTTTTTTGGTCTTCGGGGAGGCAGGGAAACAGGAATATGTGTTTGTTTCCTTTTGGTCTTCGGGGAGGCAGGGAAACAGGAATATGTGTTTGTTTTTCGAATTTGAGCTCTTTCTGCAATGGGCACTTTTCATACTATAAGCAGTTTTTCCTAACAAATGCAAGATATAGCATGGGCTATCTCCGCAAGGAAACTTCAGATCTGCAAAAGTCATGGTTTTTTGGTCTTCGGGGAGGCAGGGGAACATGAATATGTGTTTGTTTTTTGAATTTGAGCTCTTTGTGCAATGGGCACTTTTCATACTATAAGCAGTTTTTCCTAACAAATGCAAGATATATCATGGGCTATCTCCGCAAGGAAACTTCAGATCTGCAAAACTCATGGTTTTTTGGTGTTCAGTGAGCCGGGGGAACATGAATACGTGTTTGTTTTTCGAATTTGAGCTCTTTCTGCAATGGGCACTTTTCATGCTCTAAGCAGATTTTCCTAACAAATGCAAGATATAGCATGGGCTATCTCTGCAAGGAAACTTCAGATCTGCAAAAGTCATGGTTTTTTGGTCTTCGGGGAGACAGGGGAACATGAATATGTGTTTGTTTTTTGAATTTGAGCTCTTTGTGCAATGGGAACTTTTCATACTATAAGCAGTTTTTCCTAACAAATTCAAGATATAGCATGGGCTATCTCCGCAAGGAAACTTCAGATCTGCAAAACTCATGGTTTTTTGGTGTTCAGTGAGCCGGGGGAACATGAATACGTGTTTTTTTTTCGAATTTGAGCTCTTTCTGCAATGGGCACTTTTCATGCTCTATGCAGTTTTTCCTAACAAATGCAAGATATAGCATGGGCTATCTCCGCAAGGAAACTTCAGATCTGCAAAACTCATGGTTTTTTGGTGTTCAGTGAGCCGGGGGAACATGAATATGTGTTTGTTTTTCGAATTTGAGCTCTTTCTGCAATGGGCACTTTTCATGCTCTAAGCAGATTTTCCTAACAAATGCAAGATATAGCATGGGCTATCTCTGCAAGGAAACTTCAGATCTGCAAAAGTCATGGTTTTTTGGTCTTCGGGGAGACAGGGGAACTCATGGTTTTTTGGTGTTCAGTGAGCCGGGGGAACATGAATACGTGTTTGTTTTTCGAATTTGAGCTCTTTCTGCAATGGGCACTTTTCATGCTCTAAGCAGATTTTCCTAACAAATGCAAGATATAGCATGGGCTATCTCTGCAAGGAAACTTCAGATCTGCAAAAGTCATGGTTTTTTGGTCTTCGGGGAGACAGGGGAACATGAATATGTGTTTGTTTTTTGAATTTGAGCTCTTTGTGCAATGGGAACTTTTCATACTATAAGCAGTTTTTCCTAACAAATTCAAGATATAGCATGGGCTATCTCCGCAAGGAAACTTCAGATCTGCAAAACTCATGGTTTTTTGGTGTTCAGTGAGCCGGGGGAACATGAATACGGGTTTTTTTTTCGAATTTGAGCTCTTTCTGCAATGGGCACTTTTCATGCTCTAAGCAGGTTTTCCTAACAAATGCAAGATATAGCATGGGCTATCTCCGCAAGGAAACTTCACATCTGCAAAAGTCATGGTTTTTTGATCTTCGGTGACGCAGGGGAACAGGAATATGTGTTTGTTTTTCGAATTTGAGCTCTTTCTGCAATGGGCACTTTTCATACTATAAGCAGTTTTTCCTAACAAATGCTTGATATAACATGGGCTATCTCCGCAAGGAAACTTCAGATCTGCAAAACCCATGGTTTTTTGGTGTTCAGTGAGCCGGGGGAACATGAATACGTGTTTGTTTTTCGAATTTGAGCTCTTTCTGCAATGGGCACTTTTCATGCTCTAAGCAGTTTTTCCTAACAAATGCAAGATATAGCATGGGCTATCTCCGCAAGGAAACTTCAGATCTGCAAAAGTCATGGTTTTTTGGTCTTCGGGGAGGCAGGGGAACAGGACTATGTGTTTGTTTTTCGAATTTGAGCTCTTTCTGCAATGGGCACTTTTCATACTATAAGCAGTTTTTCCTAACAAATGCAAGATATAGCATGGGCTATCTCCGCAAGGAAACTTCAGATCTGCAAAAGTCATGGTTTTTTGGTCTTCGGGGAGGCAGGGGAACATGAATATGTATTTGTTTTTTGAATTTGAGCTCTTTCTGCAATGGGCACTTTTCATACTATAAGCAGTTTTTCCTAACAAATGCAAGATATTGCATGGGCTATCTCCGCAAGGAAACTTCAGATCTGCAAAACTCATGGTTTTTTGGTGTTCAGTGAGCCGGGGGAACATGAATACGTGTTTGTTTTTCGAATTTGAGCTCTTTCTGCAATGGGCACTTTTCATGCTCTAAGCAGTTTTTCCTAACAAATGCAAGATATAGCATGGGCTATCTCCGCAAGGAAACTTCAGATCTGCAAAAGTCATGGTTTTTTGGTCTTCGGGGAGGCAGGGGAACAGGAATATGTGTTTGTTTTTCGAATTTGAGCTCTTTCTGCAATGGGCACTTTTCATACTATAACCAGTTTTTCCTAACAAATGCAAGATATAGCATGGGCTATCTCCGCAAGGAAACTTCAGATCTGCAAAAGTCATGGTTTTTTGGTCTTCGGGGAGGCAGGGGAACATGAATATGTGTTTGTTTTTTGAATTTGAGCTCTTTCTGCAATGGGCACTTTTCATACTATAAGCAGTTTTTCCTAACAAATGCAAGATATTGCATGGGCTATCTCCGCAAGGAAACTTCAGATCTGCAAAACTCATGGTTTTTTGGTGTTCAGTGAGCCGGGGGAACATGAATACGGGTTTGTTTTTCGAATTTGAGCTCTTTCTGCAATGGGCACTTTTCATGCTCTAAGCAGTTTTTCCTAACAAATGCAAGATATAGGATGGGCTATCTCCGCAAGGAAACTTCACATCTGCAAAAGTCATGGTTTTTTTGTCTTCGGGGAGGCAGGGGAACAGGAATATGTGTTTGTTTTTCGAATTTGAGCTCTTTCTGCAATGGGCAGTTTTCATACTATAAGCAGTTTTTCCTAACAAATGCAAGATATAGCATGGGCTATCTCCGCAAGGAAAATTCAGATCTGCAAAATCATGGTTTTTTGGTGTTCAGTGAGCCGGGGGAACATGAATACGTGTTTGTTTTTCGAATTTGAGCTCTTTCTGCAATGGGCACTTTTCATGCTCTAAGCAGTTTTTCCTAACAAATGCAAGATATAGCATGGGCTATCTCCGCAAGGAAACTTCACATCTGCAAAAGTCATGGTTTTTTGGTCTTCGGGGAGGCAGGGGAACAGGAATATGTGTTTGTTTTTCGAATTTGAGCTCTATCTGCAATGGGCACTTTTCATGCTATAAGCAGTTTTTCCTAACAAATGCAAGATATAGCATGGGCTATCTCCGCAAGGAAAATTCAGATCTGCAAAAGTCATGGTTTTTTGGTGTTCAGTGAGCCGGGGAAACATGAATACGTGTTTGTTTTTCGAATTTGAGCTCTATCTGCAATGGGCACTTTTCATGCTCTAAGCAGTTTTTCCTAACAAATGCAAGATATAGCATGGGCTATCTCTGCAAGGAAACTTCAGATCTGCAAAAGTCACGGTTTTTTGGTCTTCGGGGAGACAGGGGAACATGAATATGTGTTTGTTTTTTGAATTTGAGCTCTTTGTGCAATGGGCACTTTTCATACTATAAGCAGTTTTTCCTAACAAATGCAAGATATAGCATGGGCTATCTCTGCAAGGAAACTTCAGATCTGCAAAACTCATGGTTTTTTGGTGTTCAGTGAGCCGGGGGAACATGAATACGTGTTTGTTTTTCGAATTTGAGCTCTTTCTGCAATGGGCATTTTTCATGCTCTAAGCAGTTTTTCCTAACAAATGCAAGATATAGCATGGGCTATCTCCGCAAGGAAACTTCACATCTGTAAAAGTCATGGTTTTTTGATCTTCGGGGAGGCAGGGGAACAGGAATATGTGTTTGTTTTTCGAATTTGAGCTCTTTCTGCAATGGGCACTTTTCATGCTATAAGCAGTTTTTCCTAACAAATGCAAGATATAGCATGGGCTATCTCCGCAAGGAAACTTCAGATCTGCAAAAGTCATGGTTTTTTGGTGTTCAGTGAGCCGGGGGAACATGAATACGTGTTTGTTTTTCGAATTTGAGCTCTTTCTGCAATGGGCACTTTTCATGCTCTAAGCAGTTTTTCCTAACAAATGCAAGATATAGCATGGGCTATCTCCGCAAGGAAACTTCACATCTGCAAAAGTCATGGTTTTTTGGTCTTCGGGGAGGCAGGGGAACAGGAATATGTGTTTGTTTTTCGAATTTGAGCTCTATCTGCAATGGGCACTTTTCATGCTATAAGCAGTTTTTCCTAACAAATGCAAGATATAGCATGGGCTATCTCCGCAAGGAAACTTCAGATCTGCAAAAGTCATGGTTTTTTTGTCTTCGGGGAGGCAGGGGAACAGGAATATGTGTTTGTTTTTCGAATTTGAGCTCTTTCTGCAATGGGCACTTTTCATACTATAAGCAGTTTTTCCTAACAAATGCAAGATATAGCATGGGCTATCTCCGCAAGGAAAATTCAGATCTGCAAAAGTCATGGTTTTTTGGTGTTCAGTGAGCCGGGGGAACATGAATACGTGTTTGTTTTTCGAATTTGAGCTCTTTCTGCAATGGGCACTTTTCATGCTCTAAGCAGTTTTTCCTAACAAATGCAAGATATAGCATGGGCTATCTCCGCAAGGAAACTTCAGATCTGCAAAAGTCATGGTTTTTTGGTCTTCGGGGAGGCAGGGAAACAGGAATATGTGTTTGTTTTTCGAATTTGAGCTCTTTCTGCAATGGGCACTTTTCATACTATAAGCAGTTTTTCCTAACAAATGCAAGATATAGCATGGGCTATCTCCGCAAGGAAACTTCAGATCTGCAAAAGTCATGGTTTTTTCGTCTTCGGGGAGGCAGGGGAACAGGAATACGTATTTGTTTTGCGAATTTGAGCTCTATCTGCAATGGGCACTTTTCATGCTCTAAGCAGTTTTTCCTAACAAATGCAAGATATAGCATGGGCTATCTCTGCAAGGAAACTTCAGATCTGCAAGTCACGGTTTTTTGGTCTTCGGGGAGACAGGGGAACATGAATATGTGTTTGTTTTTTGAATTTGAGCTCTTTGTGCAATGGGCACTTTTCATACTATAAGCAGTTTTTCCTAACAAATGCAAGATATAGCATGGGCTATCTCTGCAAGGAAACTTCAGATCTGCAAAACTCATGGTTTTTTGGTGTTCAGTGAGCCGGGGGAACATGAATACGTGTTTGTTTTTCGAATTTGAGCTCTTTCTGCAATGGGCACTTTTCATGCTCTAAGCAGTTTTTCCTAACAAATGCAAGATATAGCATGGGCTATCTCCGCAAGGAAACTTCACATCTGTAAAAGTCATGGTTTTTTGATCTTCGGGGAGGCAGGGGAACAGGAATATGTGTTTGTTTTTCGAATTTGAGCTCTTTCTGCAATGGGCACTTTTCATGCTATAAGCAGTTTTTCCTAACAAATGCAAGATATAACATGGGCTATCTCCGCAAGGAAACTTCAGATCTGCAAAAGTCATGATTTTTGGTGTTCAGTGAGCCGGGGGAACATAAATATGTGTTTGTTTTTCGAATTTGAGCTCTTTCTGCAATGGGCACTTTTCATGCTATAAGCAGTTTTTCCTAACAAATGCAAGATATAGCATGGGCTATCTCTGCAAGGAAACTTCAGATCTGCAAGTCACGGTTTTTTGGTCTTCGGGGAGACAGGGGAACATGAATATGTGTTTGTTTTTTGAATTTGAGCTCTTTGTGCAATGGGCACTTTTCATACTATAAGCAGTTTTTCCTAACAAATGCAAGATATAGCATGGGCTATCTCTGCAAGGAAACTTCAGATCTGCAAAACTCATGGTTTTTTGGTGTTCAGTGAGCCGGGGGAACATGAATACGTGTTTGTTTTTCGAATTTGAGCTCTTTCTGCAATGGGCACTTTTCATGCTCTAAGCAGTTTTTCCTAACAAATGCAAGATATAGCATGGGCTATCTCTGCAAGGAAACTTCAGATCTGCAAAAGTCATGGTTTTTTGGTCTTCGGGGAGGCAGGGGAACATGAATATGTGTTTGTTTTTCTGAATTTGAGCTCTTTGTGCAATGGGCACTTTTCATACTATAAGCAGTTTTTCCTAACAAATGCAAGATATAGCATGGGCTATCTCCGCAAGGAAACTTCAGATCTGCAAAAGTCATGGTTTTTTGGTCTTCGGGGAGTCAGGGGAACAGGAATATGTGTTTGTTTTGCGAATTTGAGCTCTATCTGCAATGGGCACTTTTCATGCTATAAGCAGTTTTTCCTAACAAATGCAAGATATATCATGGGCTATCTCCGCAAGGAAACTTCAGATCTGCAAAACTCATGGTTTTTTGGTGTTCAGTGAGCCGGGGGAACATGAATACGTGTTTGTTTTTCGAATTTGAGCTCTTTCTGCAATGGGCACTTTTCTCACTCTAAGCAGTTTTTCCTAACAAATGCAAGATATAGCATGGGCTATCTCTGCAAGGAAACTTCAGATCTGCAAAAGTCATGGTTTTTTGGTCTTCGGGGAGACAGGGGAACAAGAATATGTGTTTGTTTTGCGAATTTGAGCTCTATCTGCAATGGGCACTTTTCATGCTATAAGCAGTTTTTCCTAACAAATGCAAGATATAACATGGGCTATCTCCGCAAGGAAACTTCAGATCTGCAAAACTCATGGTTTTTTGGTGTTCAGTGAGCCGGGGGAACATGAATACGTGTTTGTTTTTCGAATTTGAGCTCTTTCTGCAATGGGCACTTTTCTCACTCTAAGCAGTTTTTCCTAACAAATGCAAGATATAGCATGGGCTATCTCTGCAAGGAAACTTCAGATCTGCAAAACTCATGGTTTTTTGGTGTTCAGTGAGCCGGGGGAACATGAATACGTGTTTGTTTTTCGAATTTGAGCTCTTTCTGCAATGGGCACTTTTCATGCTCTAAGCAGTTTTTCCTAACAAATGCAAGATATAGCATGGGCTATCTCTGCAAGGAAACTTCAGATCTGCAAATGTCATGGTTTTTTGGTCTTCGGGGAGACAGGGGAACATGAATATGTGTTTGTTTTTTGAATTTGAGCTCTATGTGCAATGGGCACTTTTCATACTATAAGCAGTTTTTCCTAACAAATGCAAGATATAGCATGGGCTATCTCCGCAAGGAAACTTCAGATCTGCAAAACTCATGGTTTTTTGGTGTTCAGTGAGCCGGGGGAACATGAATACGTGTTTGTTTTTCGAATTTGAGCTCTTTCTGCAATGGGCACTTTTCATGCTCTAAGCAGTTTTTCCTAACAAATGCAAGATATAGCATGGGCTATCTCCGCAAGGAAACTTCAGATCTGCAAAACTCATGGTTTTTTGGTGTTCAGTGAGCCGGGGGAACATGAATACGTGTTTGTTTTTCGAATTTGAGCTCTTTCTGCAATGGGCACTTTTCATGCTCTAAGCAGTTTTTCCTAACAAATGCAAGATATAGCATGGGCTATCTCCGCAAGGAAACTTCACATCTTCAAAAGTCATGGTTTTTTGGTCTTCGGGGAGGCAGGGGAACAGGAATATGTGTTTGTTTTTCGAATTTGAGCTTTTTCTGCAATGGGCACTTTTCATGCTCTAAGCAGTTTTTCCTAACAAATGCAAGATATAGCATGGGCTATCTCCGCAAGGAAACTTCAGATCTGCAAAAGTCATGGTTTTTTGGTCTTCGGGGAGTCAGGGGAACAGGAATATGTGTTTGTTTTGCGAATTTGAGCTCTATCTGCAATGGGCACTTTTCATGCTATAAGCAGTTTTTCCTAACAAATGCAAGATATAGCATGGGCTATCTCCGCAAGGAAACTTCAGATCTGCAAAAGTCATGGTTTTTTGGTGTTCAGTGAGCCGGGGGAACATGAATACGTGTTTGTTTTTCGAATTTGAGCTCTTTCTGCAATGGGCACTTTTCATGCTCTAAGCAGTTTTTCCTAACAAATGCAAGATATAGCATGGGCTATCTCCGCAAGGAAACTTCACATCTGCAAAAGTCATGGTTTTTTGGTCTTCGGGGAGGCAGGGGAACAGGAATATGTGTTTGTTTTTCGAATTTGAGCTCTATCTGCAATGGGCACTTTTCATGCTATAAGCAGTTTTTCCTAACAAATGCAAGATATAGCATGGGCTATCTCCGCAAGGAAACTTCAGATCTGCAAAAGTCATGGTTTTTTTGTCTTCGGGGAGGCAGGGGAACAGGAATATGTGTTTGTTTTTCGAATTTGAGCTCTTTCTGCAATGGGCACTTTTCATACTATAAGCAGTTTTTCCTAACAAATGCAAGATATAGCATGGGCTATCTCCGCAAGGAAAATTCAGATCTGCAAAAGTCATGGTTTTTTGGTGTTCAGTGAGCCGGGGGAACATGAATACGTGTTTGTTTTTCGAATTTGAGCTCTTTCTGCAATGGGCACTTTTCATGCTCTAAGCAGTTTTTCCTAACAAATGCAAGATATAGCATGGGCTATCTCCGCAAGGAAACTTCAGATCTGCAAAAGTCATGGTTTTTTGGTCTTCGGGGAGGCAGGGAAACAGGAATATGTGTTTGTTTTTCGAATTTGAGCTCTTTCTGCAATGGGCACTTTTCATACTATAAGCAGTTTTTCCTAACAAATGCAAGATATAGCATGGGCTATCTCCGCAAGGAAACTTCAGATCTGCAAAAGTCATGGTTTTTTCGTCTTCGGGGAGGCAGGGGAACAGGAATACGTATTTGTTTTGCGAATTTGAGCTCTATCTGCAATGGGCACTTTTCATGCTCTAAGCAGTTTTTCCTAACAAATGCAAGATATAGCATGGGCTATCTCTGCAAGGAAACTTCAGATCTGCAAGTCACGGTTTTTTGGTCTTCGGGGAGACAGGGGAACATGAATATGTGTTTGTTTTTTGAATTTGAGCTCTTTGTGCAATGGGCACTTTTCATACTATAAGCAGTTTTTCCTAACAAATGCAAGATATAGCATGGGCTATCTCTGCAAGGAAACTTCAGATCTGCAAAACTCATGGTTTTTTGGTGTTCAGTGAGCCGGGGGAACATGAATACGTGTTTGTTTTTCGAATTTGAGCTCTTTCTGCAATGGGCACTTTTCATGCTCTAAGCAGTTTTTCCTAACAAATGCAAGATATAGCATGGGCTATCTCCGCAAGGAAACTTCACATCTGTAAAAGTCATGGTTTTTTGATCTTCGGGGAGGCAGGGGAACAGGAATATGTGTTTGTTTTTCGAATTTGAGCTCTTTCTGCAATGGGCACTTTTCATGCTATAAGCAGTTTTTCCTAACAAATGCAAGATATAACATGGGCTATCTCCGCAAGGAAACTTCAGATCTGCAAAAGTCATGATTTTTGGTGTTCAGTGAGCCGGGGGAACATAAATATGTGTTTGTTTTTCGAATTTGAGCTCTTTCTGCAATGGGCACTTTTCATGCTATAAGCAGTTTTTCCTAACAAATGCAAGATATAGCATGGGCTATCTCTGCAAGGAAACTTCAGATCTGCAAGTCACGGTTTTTTGGTCTTCGGGGAGACAGGGGAACATGAATATGTGTTTGTTTTTTGAATTTGAGCTCTTTGTGCAATGGGCACTTTTCATACTATAAGCAGTTTTTCCTAACAAATGCAAGATATAGCATGGGCTATCTCTGCAAGGAAACTTCAGATCTGCAAAACTCATGGTTTTTTGGTGTTCAGTGAGCCGGGGGAACATGAATACGTGTTTGTTTTTCGAATTTGAGCTCTTTCTGCAATGGGCACTTTTCATGCTCTAAGCAGTTTTTCCTAACAAATGCAAGATATAGCATGGGCTATCTCTGCAAGGAAACTTCAGATCTGCAAAAGTCATGGTTTTTTGGTCTTCGGGGAGGCAGGGGAACATGAATATGTGTTTGTTTTTCTGAATTTGAGCTCTTTGTGCAATGGGCACTTTTCATACTATAAGCAGTTTTTCCTAACAAATGCAAGATATAGCATGGGCTATCTCCGCAAGGAAACTTCAGATCTGCAAAAGTCATGGTTTTTTGGTCTTCGGGGAGTCAGGGGAACAGGAATATGTGTTTGTTTTGCGAATTTGAGCTCTATCTGCAATGGGCACTTTTCATGCTATAAGCAGTTTTTCCTAACAAATGCAAGATATATCATGGGCTATCTCCGCAAGGAAACTTCAGATCTGCAAAACTCATGGTTTTTTGGTGTTCAGTGAGCCGGGGGAACATGAATACGTGTTTGTTTTTCGAATTTGAGCTCTTTCTGCAATGGGCACTTTTCTCACTCTAAGCAGTTTTTCCTAACAAATGCAAGATATAGCATGGGCTATCTCTGCAAGGAAACTTCAGATCTGCAAAAGTCATGGTTTTTTGGTCTTCGGGGAGACAGGGGAACAAGAATATGTGTTTGTTTTGCGAATTTGAGCTCTATCTGCAATGGGCACTTTTCATGCTATAAGCAGTTTTTCCTAACAAATGCAAGATATAACATGGGCTATCTCCGCAAGGAAACTTCAGATCTGCAAAACTCATGGTTTTTTGGTGTTCAGTGAGCCGGGGGAACATGAATACGTGTTTGTTTTTCGAATTTGAGCTCTTTCTGCAATGGGCACTTTTCTCACTCTAAGCAGTTTTTCCTAACAAATGCAAGATATAGCATGGGCTATCTCTGCAAGGAAACTTCAGATCTGCAAAACTCATGGTTTTTTGGTGTTCAGTGAGCCGGGGGAACATGAATACGTGTTTGTTTTTCGAATTTGAGCTCTTTCTGCAATGGGCACTTTTCATGCTCTAAGCAGTTTTTCCTAACAAATGCAAGATATAGCATGGGCTATCTCTGCAAGGAAACTTCAGATCTGCAAATGTCATGGTTTTTTGGTCTTCGGGGAGACAGGGGAACATGAATATGTGTTTGTTTTTTGAATTTGAGCTCTATGTGCAATGGGCACTTTTCATACTATAAGCAGTTTTTCCTAACAAATGCAAGATATAGCATGGGCTATCTCCGCAAGGAAACTTCAGATCTGCAAAACTCATGGTTTTTTGGTGTTCAGTGAGCCGGGGGAACATGAATACGTGTTTGTTTTTCGAATTTGAGCTCTTTCTGCAATGGGCACTTTTCATGCTCTAAGCAGTTTTTCCTAACAAATGCAAGATATAGCATGGGCTATCTCCGCAAGGAAACTTCAGATCTGCAAAACTCATGGTTTTTTGGTGTTCAGTGAGCCGGGGGAACATGAATACGTGTTTGTTTTTCGAATTTGAGCTCTTTCTGCAATGGGCACTTTTCATGCTCTAAGCAGTTTTTCCTAACAAATGCAAGATATAGCATGGGCTATCTCCGCAAGGAAACTTCACATCTTCAAAAGTCATGGTTTTTTGGTCTTCGGGGAGGCAGGGGAACAGGAATATGTGTTTGTTTTTCGAATTTGAGCTTTTTCTGCAATGGGCACTTTTCATGCTCTAAGCAGTTTTTCCTAACAAATGCAAGATATAGCATGGGCTATCTCCGCAAGGAAACTTCAGATCTGCAAAAGTCATGATTTTTGGTGTTCAGTGAGCCGGGGGAACATAAATACGTGTTTGTTTTTCGAATTTGAGTTCTTTCTGCAATGGGCACTTTTCATGCTCTAAGCAGTTTTTCCTAACAAATGCAAGATATAGCATGGGCTATCTCCGCAAGGAAACTTCAGATCTGCAAAAGTCATGGTTTTTTGGTCTTCGGGGAGGCAGGGGAACATGAATATGTGTTTGTTTTTTGAATTTGAGCTCTTTCTGCAATGGGCACTTTTCATGCTATAAGCAGTTTTTCCTAACAAATGCAAGATATAGCATGGGCTATCTCCGCAAGGAAACTTCAGATCTGCAAAAGTCATGGTTTTTTGGTCTTCGGGGAGGCAGGGGAACATGAATATGTGTTTGTTTTTTGAATTTGAGCTCTTTCTGCAATGGGCACTTTTCATACTATAAGCAGTTTTTCCTAACAAATGCAAGATATTGCATGGGCTATCTCCGCAAGGAAACTTCAGATCAGCAGAACTCATGGTTTTTTGGTGTTCAGTGAGCCGGGGGAACATGAATACGTGTTTGTTTTTCGAATTTGAGCTCTTTCTGCAATGGGCACTTTTCATGCTCTAAGCAGTTTTTCCTAACAAATGCAAGATATAGCATGGGCTATCTCCACAAGGAAACTTCAGATCTGCAAAACTCATGGTTTTTTGGTCTTCGGGGAGGCAGGGGAACAGGAATAAGTGTTTTTCGAATTTGAGCTCTATCTGCAATGGGCACTTTTCATGCTATAAGCAGTTTTTCCTAACAAATGCAAGATATAAGATGGGCTATCTCCGCAAGGAAACTTCACATCTGCAAAAGTCATGGTTTTTTTGTCTTCGGGGAAAAAGAGGAACAGGAATACGTGTTTGTTTTTCGAATTTGAGTTCTTTCTGCAATGGGCACTTTTCATGCTCTAAGCAGTTTTTCCTAACAAATGCAAGATATAGCATGGGCTATCTCCGCAAGGAAACTTCAGATCTGCAAAAGTCATGGTTTTTTGGTCTTCGGGGAGGCAGGGGAAGAGGAATATGTGTTTGTTTTTCGAATTTGAGCTCTTTCTGCAATGGGCACTTTTCATGCTATAAGCAGTTTTTCCTAACAAATGCAAGATATAGCATGGGCTATCTCCGCAAGGAAACTTCAGATCTGCAAAAGTCATGGTTTTTTGGTCTTCGGGGAGACAGGGGAACAGGAATATGTGTTTGTTTTGCGAATTTGAGCTCTATCTGCAATGGGCACTTTTCATACTATAAGCAGTTTTTCCTAACAAATGCAAGATATTGCATGGGCTATCTCCGCAAGGAAACTTCAGATCTGCAAAACTCATGGTTTTTTGGTGTTCAGTGAGCCGGGGGAACATGAATACGTGTTTGTTTTTCGAATTTGAGCTCTTTCTGCAATGGGCACTTTTCATGCTCTAAGCAGTTTTTCCTAACAAATGCAAGATATAGCATGGGCTATCTCCGCAAGGAAACTTCAGATCTGCAAAAGTCATGGTTTTTTGGTCTTCGGGGAGGCAGGGGAACATGAATATGTGTTTGTTTTTTGAATTTGAGTTCTTTCTGCAATGGGCACTTTTCATGCTCTAAGCAGTTTTTCCTAACAAATGCAAGATATAGCATGGGCTATCTCCGCAAGGAAACTTCAGATCTGCAAAAGTCATGGTTTTTTGGTCTTCGGGGAGGCAGGGGAAGAGGAATATGTGTTTGTTTTTCGAATTTGAGCTCTTTCTGCAATGGGCACTTTTCATGCTATAAGCAGTTTTTCCTAACAAATGCAAGATATTGCATGGGCTATCTCCGCAAGGAAACTTCAGATCTGCAAAACTCATGGTTTTTTGGTGTTCAGTGAGCCGGGGGAACATGAATACGTGTTTGTTTTTCGAATTTGAGCTCTTTCTGCAATGGGCACTTTTCATGCTCTAAGCAGTTTTTCCTAACAAATGCAAGATATAGCATGGGCTATCTCCGCAAGGAAACTTCAGATCTGCAAAAGTCATGGTTTTTTGGTCTTCGGGGAGGCAGGGGAACATGAATATGTGTTTGTTTTTTGAATTTGAGCTCTTTGTGCAATGGGCACTTTTCATACTATAAGCAGTTTTTCCTAACAAATGCAAGATATATCATGGGCTATCTCCGCAAGGAAACTTCAGATCTGCAAAACTCATGGTTTTTTGGTGTTCAGTGAGCCGGGGGAACATGAATACGTGTTTGTTTTTGGAATTTGAGCTCTTTCTGCAATGGGCACTTTTCATGCTCTAAGCAGTTTTTCCTAACAAATGCAAGATATAGCATGGGCTATCTCCGCAAGGAAACTTCAGATCTGCAAAAGTCATGGTTTTTTGGTCTTCGGGGAGGCAGGGGAAGAGGAATATGTGTTTGTTTTTCGAATTTGAGCTCTTTCTGCAATGGGCACTTTTCATGCTATAAGCAGTTTTTCCTAACAAATGCAAGATATAGCATGGGCTATCTCCGCAAGGAAACTTCAGATCTGCAAAAGTCATGGTTTTTTGGTCTTCGGGGAGGCAGGGGAACATGAATATGTGTTTGTTTTTTGAATTTGAGCTCTTTCTGCAATGGGCACTTTTCATACTATAAGCAGTTTTTCCTAACAAATGCAAGATATTGCATGGGCTATCTCCGCAAGGAAACTTCAGATCTGCAAAACTCATGGTTTTTTGGTGTTCAGTGAGCCGGGGGAACATGAATACGTGTTTGTTTTTCGAATTTGAGCTCTTTCTGCAATGGGCACTTTTCATGCTCTAAGCAGTTTTTCCTAACAAATGCAAGATATAGCATGGGCTATCTCCGCAAGGAAACTTCAGATCTGCAAAAGTCATGGTTTTTTGGTCTTCGGGGAGGCAGGGGAACATGAATATGCGTTTGTTTTTTGAATTTGAGCTCTTTGTGCAATGGGCACTTTTCATGGTCTAAGCAGTTTTTCCTAACAAATGCAAGATATAGCATGGGCTATCTCTGCAAGGAAACTTCAGATCTGCAAAAGTCATGGTTTTTTGATCTTCGGGGAGGCAGGGGAACAGGAATATGTGTTTGTTTTTCGAATTTGAGCTCTTTCTGCAATGGGCACTTTTCATACTATAAGCAGTTTTTCCTAACAAATGCAAGATATAGCATGGGCTATCTCCGCAAGGAAACTTCAGATCTGCAAAAGTCATGGTTTTTTCGTCTTCTGGGAGGCTGGGGAACAGGAATATGTGTTTGTTTTGCGAATTTGAGCTCTATCTGCAATGGGCACTTTTCATGCTATAAGCAGTTTTTCCTAACAAATGCAAGATATAGCATGGGCTATCTCCGCAAGGAAACTTCAGATCTGCAAAAGTCATGGTTTTTTCGTCTTCGGGGAGGCAGGGGAACAGGAATATGTGTTTGTTTTTTGAATTTGAGCTCTTTCTGCAATGGGCACTTTTCATACTATAAGCAGTTTTTCCTAACAAATGCAAGATATAGCATGGGCTATCTCCGCAAGGAAACTTCACATCTGCAAAAGTCATGGTTTTTTGATCTTCGGGGAGGCAGGGGAACAGGAATATGTGTTTGTTTTTCGAATTTGAGCTCTTTCTCCAATGGGCACTTTTCATACTATAAGCAGTTTTTCCTAACAAATACAAGATATAACATGGGCTATCACCGCAAGGAAACTTCACATCTGCAAAAGTCATGGTTTTTTGGTGTTCAGTGAGCCGGGGGAACATGAATACGTGTTTGTTTTTCGAATTTGAGCTCTCTCTGCAAAGGGCACTTTTCATGCTCTAAGCAGTTTTTCCTAACAAATGCAAGATATAGCATGGGCTATCTCCGCAAGGAAACTTCAGATCTGCAAAAGTCATGGTTTTTTGGTCTTCGGGGAGGCAGGGGAACATGAATATGTGTTTGTTTTTTGAATTTGAGCTCTTTGTGCAATGGGCACTTTTCATACTATAAGCAGTTTTTCCTAACAAATGCAAGATATATCATGGGCTATCTCCGCAAGGAAACTTCAGATCTGCAAAACTCATGGTTTTTTGGTGTTCAGTGAGCCAGGGGAACATGAATACGTGTTTGTTTTTGGAATTTGAGCTCTTTCTGCAATGGGCACTTTTCATGCTCTAAGCAGTTTTTCCTAACAAATGCAAGATATAGCATGGGCTATCTCCGCAAGGAAACTTCAGATCTGCAAAAGTCATGGTGTTTTGGTCTTCGGGGAGGCAGGGGAAGAGGAATATGTGTTTGTTTTTCGAATTTGAGCTCTTTCTGCAATGGGCACTTTTCATGCTCTAAGCAGTTTTTCCTAACAAATGCAAGATATAGCATGGGCTATCTCCGCAAGGAAACTTCAGATCTGCAAAAGTCATGGTTTTTTGGTCTTCGGGGAGGCAGGGGAACATGAATATGTGTTTGTTTTTTGAATTTGAGCTCTTTCTGCAATGGGCACTTTTCATACTATAAGCAGTTTTTCCTAACAAATGCAAGATATTGCATGGGCTATCTCCGCAAGGAAACTTCAGATCTGCAAAACTCATGGTTTTTTGGTGTTCAGTGAGCCGGGGGAACATGAATACGTGTTTGTTTTTCGAATTTGAGCTCTTTCTGCAATGGGCACTTTTCATGCTCTAAGCAGTTTTTCCTAACAAATGCAAGATATAGCATGGGCTATCTCCACAAGGAAACTTCAGATCTGCAAAACTCATGGTTTTTTGGTCTTCGGGGAGGCAGGGGAACAGGAATAAGTGTTTTTCGAATTTGAGATCTATCTGCAATGGGCACTTTTCATGCTATAAGCAGTTTTTCCTAACAAATGCAAGATATAAGATGGGCTATCTCCGCAAGGAAACTTCACATCTGCAAAAGTCATGGTTTTTTTGTCTTCGGGGAGGCAGAGGAACAGGAATACGTGTTTGTTTTTCGAATTTGAGTTCTTTCTGCAATGGGCACTTTTCATGCTCTAAGCAGTTTTTCCTAACAAATGCAAGATATAGCATGGGCTATCTCCGCAAGGAAACTTCACATCTGCAAAAGTCATGGTTTTTTGGTCTTCGGGGAGGCAGGGGAAGAGGAATATGTGTTTGTTTTTCGAATTTGAGCTCTTTCTGCAATGGGCACTTTTCATGCTATAAGCAGTTTTTCCTAACAAATGCAAGATATAGCATGGGCTATCTCCGCAAGGAAACTTCAGATCTGCAAAAGTCATGGTTTTTTGGTCTTCGGGGAGACAGGGGAACAGGAATATGTGTTTGTTTTGCGAATTTAAGCTCTATCTGCAATGGGCACTTTTCATACTATAAGCAGTTTTTCCTAACAAATGCAAGATATATCATGGGCTATCTCCGCAAGGAAACTTCAGATCTGCAAAACTCATGGTTTTTTGGTGTTCAGTGAGCCGGGGGAACATGAATACGTGTTTGTTTTTCGAATTTGAGCTCTTTCTGCAATGGGCACTTTTCATGCTCTAAGCAGTTTTTCCTAACAAATGCAAGATATAGCATGGGCTATCTCTGCAAGGAAACTTCAGATCTGCAAAAGTCACGGTTTTTTGGTCTTCGGGGAGACAGGGGAACATGAATATGTGTTTGTTTTTTGAATTTGAGCTCTTTGTGCAATGGGCACTTTTCATACTATAAGCAGTTTTTCCTAACAAATGCAAGATATAGCATGGGCTATCTCTGCAAGGAAACTTCAGATCTGCAAAACTCATGGTTTTTTGGTGTTCAGTGAGCCGGGGGAACATGAATACGTGTTTGTTTTTCGAATTTGAGCTCTTTCTGCAATGGGCACTTTTCATGCTCTAAGCAGTTTTTCCTAACAAATGCAAGATATAGCATGGGCTATCTCCGCAAGGAAACTTCAGATCTGCAAAAGTCATGGTTTTTTGGTCTTCGGGGAGGCAGGGGAAGAGGAATATGTGTTTGTTTTTCGAATTTGAGCTCTTTCTGCAATGGGCACTTTTCATGCTATAAGCAGTTTTTCCTAACAAATGCAAGATATAGCATGGGCTATCTCCGCAAGGAAACTTCAGATCTGCAAAAGTCATGGTTTTTTGGTCTTCGGGGAGGCAGGGGAACATGAATATGTGTTTGTTTTTTGAATTTGAGCTCTTTCTGCAATGGGCACTTTTCGTACTATAAGCAGTTTTTCCTAACAAATGCAAGATATTGCATGGGCTATCTCCGCAAGGAAAATTCAGATCAGCAAAACTCATGGTTTTTTGGTGTTCAGTGAGCCGGGGGAACATGAATACGTGTTTGTTTTTCGAATTTGAGCTCTTTCTGCAATGGGCACTTTTCATGCTCTAAGCAGTTTTTCCTAACAAATGCAAGATATAGCATGGGCTATCTCCACAAGGAAACTTCAGATCTGCAAAACTCATGGTTTTTTGGTCTTCGGGGAGGCAGGGGAACAGGAATAAGTGTTTTTCGAATTTGAGCTCTATCTGCAATGGGCACTTTTCATGCTATAAGCAGTTTTTCCTAACAAATGCAAGATATAGCATGGGCTATCTCCGCAAGGAAACTTCAGATCTGCAAAAGTCATGGTTTTTTGGTCTTCGGGGAGGCAGGGAAAGAGGAATATGTGTTTGTTTTTCGAATTTGAGCTCTTTCTGCAATGGGCACTTTTCATGCTATAAGCAGTTTTTCCTAACAAATGCAAGATATAGCATGGGCTATCTCCGCAAGGAAACTTCAGATCTGCAAAAGTCATGGTTTTTTGGTCTTCGGGGAGACAGGGGAACAGGAATATGTGTTTGTTTTGCGAATTTGAGCTCTATCTGCAATGGGCACTTTTCATACTATAAGCAGTTTTTCCTAACAAATGCAAGATATTGCATGGGCTATCTCCGCAAGGAAACTTCAGATCTGCAAAACTCATGGTTTTTTGGTGTTCAGTGAGCCGGGGGAACATGAATACGTGTTTGTTTTTCGAATTTGAGCTCTTTCTGCAATGGGCACTTTTCATGCTCTAAGCAGTTTTTCCTAACAAATGCAAGATATAGCATGGGCTATCTCCGCAAGGAAACTTCAGATCTGCAAAAGTCATGGTTTTTTGGTCTTCGGGGAGGCAGGGGAACATGAATATGTGTTTGTTTTTTGAATTTGAGCTCTTTGTGCAATGGGCACTTTTCATACTATAAGCAGTTTTTCCTAACAAATGCAAGATATATCATGGGCTATCTCCGCAAGGAAACTTCAGATCTGCAAAACTCATGGTTTTTTGGTGTTCAGTGAGCCAGGGGAACATGAATACGTGTTTGTTTTTGGAATTTGAGCTCTTTCTGCAATGGGCACTTTTCATGCTCTAAGCAGTTTTTCCTAACAAATGCAAGATATAGCATGGTCTGTCTCTGCAAGGAAACTTCAGATCTGCAAAAGTCATGGTTTTTTGGTCTTCGGGGAGGCAGGGGAAGAGGAATATGTGTTTGTTTTTCGAATTTGAGCTCTTTCTGCAATGGGCACTTTTCATGCTATAAGCAGTTTTTCCTAACAAATGCAAGATATAGCATGGGCTATCTCCGCAAGGAAACTTCAGATCTGCAAAAGTCATGGTTTTTTGGTCTTCGGGGAGGCAGGGGAACATGAATATGTGTTTGTTTTTTGAATTTGAGCTCTTTCTGCAATGGGCACTTTTCATACTATAAGCAGTTTTTCCTAACAAATGCAAGATATTGCATGGGCTATCTCCGCAAGGAAACTTCAGATCTGCAAAACTCATGGTTTTTTGGTGTTCAGTGAGCCGGGGGAACATGAATACGTGTTTGTTTTTCGAATTTGAGCTCTTTCTGCAATGGGCACTTTTCATGCTCTAAGCAGTTTTTCCTAACAAATGCAAGATATAGCATGGGCTATCTCCACAAGGAAAGTTCAGATCTGCAAAACTCATGGTTTTTTGGTCTTCGGGGAGGCAGGGGAACAGGAATAAGTGTTTTTCGAATTTGAGATCTATCTGCAATGGGCACTTTTCATGCTATAAGCAGTTTTTCCTAACAAATGCAAGATATAAGATGGGCTATCTCCGCAAGGAAACTTCACATCTGCAAAAGTCATGGTTTTTTTGTCTTCGGGGAGGCAGAGGAACAGGAATACGTGTTTGTTTTTCGAATTTGAGTTCTTTCTGCAATGGGCACTTTTCATGCTCTAAGCAGTTTTTCCTAACAAATGCAAGATATAGCATGGGCTATCTCCGCAAGGAAACTTCACATCTGCAAAAGTCATGGTTTTTTGGTCTTCGGGGAGGCAGGGGAAGAGGAATATGTGTTTGTTTTTCGAATTTGAGCTCTTTCTGCAATGGGCACTTTTCATGCTATAAGCAGTTTTTCCTAACAAATGCAAGATATAGCATGGGCTATCTCCGCAAGGAAACTTCAGATCTGCAAAAGTCATGGTTTTTTGGTCTTCGGGGAGACAGGGGAACAGGAATATGTGTTTGTTTTGCGAATTTGAGCTCTATCTGCAATGGGCACTTTTCATACTATAAGCAGTTTTTCCTAACAAATGCAAGATATTGCATGGGCTATCTCCGCAAGGAAACTTCAGATCTGCAAAACTCATGGTTTTTTGGTGTTCAGTGAGCCCGGGGAACATGAATACGTGTTTGTTTTTCGAATTTGAGCTCTTTCTGCAATGGGCACTTTTCATGCTATAAGCAGTTTTTCCTAACAAATGCAAGATATAGCATGGGCTATCTCCGCAAGGAAACTTCAGATCTGCAAAAGTCATGGTTTTTTGGTCTTCGGGGAGGCAGGGGAACATGAATATGTGTTTGTTTTTTGAATTTGAGCTCTTTCTGCAATGGGCACTTTTCATACTATAAGCAGTTTTTCCTAACAAATGCAAGATATTGCATGGGCTATCTCCGCAAGGAAACTTCAGATCTGCAAAACTCATGGTTTTTTGGTGTTCAGTGAGCCGGGGGAACATGAATACGTGTTTGTTTTTCGAATTTGAGCTCTTTCTGCAATGGGCACTTTTCATGCTCTAAGCAGTTTTTCCTAACAAATGCAAGATATAGCATGGGCTATCTCCACAAGGAAAGTTCAGATCTGCAAAACTCATGGTTTTTTGGTCTTCGGGGAGGCAGGGGAACAGGAATAAGTGTTTTTCGAATTTGAGATCTATCTGCAATGGGCACTTTTCATGCTATAAGCAGTTTTTCCTAACAAATGCAAGATATAAGATGGGCTATCTCCGCAAGGAAACTTCACATCTGCAAAAGTCATGGTTTTTTTGTCTTCGGGGAGGCAGAGGAACAGGAATACGTGTTTGTTTTTCGAATTTGAGTTCTTTCTGCAATGGGCACTTTTCATGCTCTAAGCAGTTTTTCCTAACAAATGCAAGATATAGCATGGGCTATCTCCGCAAGGAAACTTCACATCTGCAAAAGTCATGGTTTTTTGGTCTTCGGGGAGGCAGGGGAAGAGGAATATGTGTTTGTTTTTCGAATTTGAGCTCTTTCTGCAATGGGCACTTTTCATGCTATAAGCAGTTTTTCCTAACAAATGCAAGATATAGCATGGGCTATCTCCGCAAGGAAACTTCAGATCTGCAAAAGTCATGGTTTTTTGGTCTTCGGGGAGACAGGGGAACAGGAATATGTGTTTGTTTTGCGAATTTGAGCTCTATCTGCAATGGGCACTTTTCATACTATAAGCAGTTTTTCCTAACAAATGCAAGATATTGCATGGGCTATCTCCGCAAGGAAACTTCAGATCTGCAAAACTCATGGTTTTTTGGTGTTCAGTGAGCCCGGGGAACATGAATACGTGTTTGTTTTTCGAATTTGAGCTCTTTCTGCAATGGGCACTTTTCATGCTCTAAGCAGTTTTTCCTAACAAATGCAAGATATAGCATGGGCTATCTCCGCAAGGAAACTTCAGATCTGCAAAAGTCATGGTTTTTTGGTCTTCGGGGAGGCAGGGGAACATGAATATGTGTTTGTTTTTTGAATTTGAGCTCTTTGTGCAATGGGCACTTTTCATACTATAAGCAGTTTTTCCTAACAAATGCAAGATATAGCATGGGCTATCTCTGCAAGGAAACTTCAGATCTGCAAAACTCATGGTTTTTTGGTGTTCAGTGAGCCGGGGGAACATGAATACGTGTTTGTTTTTCGAATTTGAGCTCTTTCTGCAATGGGCACTTTTCATGCTCTAAGCAGTTTTTCCTAACAAATGCAAGATATAGCATGGGCTATCTCCGCAAGGAAACTTCAGATCTGCAAAAGTCATGGTTTTTTGGTCTTCGGGGAGGCAGGGGAACATGAATATGTGTTTGTTTTTTGAATTTGAGTTCTTTCTGCAATGGGCACTTTTCATGCTCTAAGCAGTTTTTCCTAACAAATGCAAGATATAGCATGGGCTATCTCCGCAAGGAAACTTCAGATCTGCAAAAGTCATGGTTTTTTGGTCTTCGGGGAGGCAGGGGAAGAGGAATATGTGTTTGTTTTTCGAATTTGAGCTCTTTCTGCAATGGGCACTTTTCATGCGATAAGCAGTTTTTCCTAACAAATGCAAGATATAGCATGGGCTATCTCCGCAAGGAAACTTCAGATCTGCAAAAGTCATGGTTTTTTGGTCTTCGGGGAGACAGGGGAACAGGAATATGTGTTTGTTTTGCGAATTTGAGCTCTATCTGCAATGGGCACTTTTCATACTATAAGCAGTTTTTCCTAACAAATGCAAGATATTGCATGGGCTATCTCCGCAAGGAAACTTCAGATCTGCAAAACTCATGGTTTTTTGGTGTTCAGTGAGCCGGGGGAACATGAATACGTGTTTGTTTTTCGAATTTGAGCTCTTTCTGCAATGGGCACTTTTCATGCTCTAAGCAGTTTTTCCTAACAAATGCAAGATATAGCATGGGCTATCTCCGCAAGGAAACTTCAGATCTGCAAAAGTCATGGTTTTTTGGTCTTCGGGGAGGCAGGGGAACATGAATACGTGTTTGTTTTTGGAATTTGAGCTCTTTCTGCAATGGGCACTTTTCATGCTCTAAGCAGTTTTTCCTAACAAATGCAAGATATAGCATGGGCTATCTCCGCAAGGAAACTTCAGATCTGCAAAAGTCATGGTTTTTTGGTCTTCGGGGAGGCAGGGGAAGAGGAATATGTGTTTGTTTTTCGAATTTGAGCTCTTTCTGCAATGGGCACTTTTCATGCTATAAGCAGTTTTTCCTAACAAATGCAAGATATAGCATGGGCTATCTCCGCAAGGAAACTTCAGATCTGCAAAAGTCATGGTTTTTTGGTCTTCGGGGAGGCAGGGGAACATGAATATGTGTTTGTTTTTTGAATTTGAGCTCTTTCTGCAATGGGCACTTTTCATACTATAAGCAGTTTTTCCTAACAAATGCAAGATATTGCATGGGCTATCTCCGCAAGGAAACTTCAGATCTGCAAAACTCATGGTTTTTTGGTGTTCAGTGAGCCGGGGGAACATGAATACGTGTTTGTTTTTCGAATTTGAGCTCTTTCTGCAATGGGCACTTTTCATGCTCTAAGCAGTTTTTCCTAACAAATGCAAGATATAGCATGGGCTATCTCCACAAGGAAACTTCAGATCTGCAAAACTCATGGTTTTTTGGTCTTCGGGGAGGCAGGGGAACAGGAATAAGTGTTTTTCGAATTTGAGATCTATCTGCAATGGGCACTTTTCTTGCTATAAGCAGTTTTTCCTAACAAATGCAAGATATAAGATGGGCTATCTCCGCAAGGAAACTTCACATCTGCAAAAGTCATGTTTTTTTTGTCTTCGGGGAGGCAGAGGAACAGGAATACGTGTTTGTTTTTCGAATTTGAGTTCTTTCTGCAATGGGCACTTTTCATGCTCTAAGCAGTTTTTCCTAACAAATGCAAGATATAGCATGGGCTATCTCCGCAAGGAAACTTCACATCTGCAAAAGTCATGGTTTTTTGGTCTTCGGGGAGGCAGGGGAAGAGGAATATGTGTTTGTTTTTCGAATTTGAGCTCTTTCTGCAATGGGCACTTTTCATGCTATAAGCAGTTTTTCCTAACAAATGCAAGATATAGCATGGGCTATCTCCGCAAGGAAACTTCAGATCTGCAAAAGTCATGGTTTTTTGGTCTTCGGGGAGACAGGGGAACAGGAATATGTGTTTGTTTTGCGAATTTGAGCTCTATCTGCAATGGGCACTTTTCATACTATAAGCAGTTTTTCCTAACAAATGCAAGATATTGCATGGGCTATCTCCGCAAGGAAACTTCAGATCTGCAAAACTCATGGTTTTTTGGTGTTCAGTGAGCCGGGGGAACATGAATACGTGTTTGTTTTTCGAATTTGAGCTCTTTCTGCAATGGGCACTTTTCATGCTCTAAGCAGTTTTTCCTAACAAATGCAAGATATAGCATGGGCTATCTCCGCAAGGAAACTTCACATCTGCAAAAGTCATGGTTTTTTGGTCTTCGGGGAGGCAGGGGAACATGAATATGTGTTTGTTTTTTGAATTTGAGCTCTTTGTGCAATGGGCACTTTTCATACTATAAGCAGTTTTTCCTAACAAATGCAAGATATATCATGGGCTATCTCCGCAAGGAAACTTCAGATCTGCAAAACTCATGGTTTTTTGGTGTTCAGTGAGCCAGGGGAACATGAATACGTGTTTGTTTTTGGAATTTGAGCTCTTTCTGCAATGGGCACTTTTCATGCTCTAAGCAGTTTTTCCTAACAAATGCAAGATATAGCATGGGCTATCTCTGCAAGGAAACTTCAGATCTGCAAAAGTCATGGTTTTTTGGTCTTCGGGGAGACAGGGGAACATGAATATGTGTTTGTTTTTCGAATTTGAGCTCTTTCTGCAATGGGCACTTTTCATGCTCTAAGCAGTTTTTCCTAACAAATGCAAGATATAGCATGGGCTATCTCTGCAAGGAAACTTCAGATCTGCAAAACTCATGGTTTTTTGGTGTTCAGTGAGCCGGGGGAACATGAATACGTGTTTGTTTTTCGAATTTGAGCTCTTTCTGCAATGGGCACTTTTCATGCTCTAAGCAGTTTTTCCTAACAAATGCAAGATATAGCATGGGCTATCTCCGCAAGGAAACTTCACATCTGCAAAAGTCATGATTTTTGGTGTTCAGTGAGCCAGGGGAACAGGAATACGTGTTTGTTTTTCGAATTTGAGCTCTTTCTGCAATGGGCACTTTTCATGCTATAAGCAGTTTTTCCTAACAAATGCAAGATATAAGATGGGCTATCTCCGCAAGGAAACTTCACATCTGCAAAAGTCATGGTTTTTTTGTCTTCGGGGAGGCAGAGGAACAGGAATATGTGTTTGTTTTTCGAATTTGAGCTCTTTCTGCAATGGGCAGTTTTCATACTATTAGCAGTTTTTCCTAACAAATGCAAGATATAGCATGGGCTATCTCCGCAAGGAAACTTCAGATCTGCAAAAGTCATGGTTTTTTGGTCTTCGGGGAGACAGGGGAACATGAATATGTGTTTGTTTTTTGAATTTGAGCTCTTTGTGCAATGGGCACTTTTCATACTATAAGCAGTTTTTCCTAACAAATGCAAGATATAGCATGGGCTATCTCCGCAAGGAAACTTCAGTTCTGCAAAAGTCATGGTTTTTTGGTGTTCAGTGAGCCGGGGGAACATGAATACGTGTTTGTTTTTCGAATTTGAGCTCTTTCTGCAATGGGCACTTTTCATGCTCTAAGCAGTTTTTCCTAACAAATGCAAGATATAGCATGGGCTATCTCCGAAAGGAAACTTCACATCTGCAAAAGTCATGATTTTTGGTGCTCAGTGAGCCAGGGGAACAGGAATACGTGTTTGTTTTTTGAATTTGAGCTCTTTCTGCAATGGGCACTTTTCATGCTCTAAGCAGTTTTTCCTAACAAATGCAAGATATTGCATGGGCTATCTCCGCAAGGAAACTTCAGATCTGCAAAACTCATGGTTTTTTGGTGTTCAGTGAGCCGGGGGAACATGAATACGTGCTTGTTTTTCGAATTTGAGCTCTTTCTGCAATGGGCACTTTTCATGCTCTAAGCAGTTTTTCCTAACAAATGCAAGATATAGCATGGGCTATCTCCACAAGGAAACTTCAGATCTGCAAAAGTCATGGTTTTTTCGTCATCGGGGAGGCAGGGGAACAGGAATATGTGTTTGTTTTGCGAATTTGAGCTCTTTCTGCAATGGGCACTTTTCATGCTATAAGCAGTTTTTCCTAACAAATGCAAGATATAGCATGGGCTATCTCCGCAAGGAAACTTCAGATCTGCAAAAGTCATGGTTTTTTGGTCTTCGGGGAGACAGGGGAACAGGAATATGTGTTTGTTTTGCGAATTTGAGCTCTATCTGCAATGGGCACTTTTCATACTATAAGCAGTTTTTCCTAACAAATGCAAGATATTGCATGGGCTATCTCCGCAAGGAAACTTCAGATCTGCAAAACTCATGGTTTTTTGGTGTTCAGTGAGCCCGGGGAACATGAATACGTGTTTGTTTTTCGAATTTGAGCTCTTTCTGCAATGGGCACTTTTCATGCTCTAAGCAGTTTTTCCTAACAAATGCAAGATATAGCATGGGCTATCTCCGCAAGGAAACTTCAGATCTGCAAAAGTCATGGTTTTTTGGTCTTCGGGGAGGCAGGGGAACATGAATATGTGTTTGTTTTTTGAATTTGAGCTCTTTGTGCAATGGGCACTTTTCATACTATAAGCAGTTTTTCCTAACAAATGCAAGATATAGCATGGGCTATCTCTGCAAGGAAACTTCAGATCTGCAAAACTCATGGTTTTTTGGTGTTCAGTGAGCCGGGGGAACATGAATACGTGTTTGTTTTTCGAATTTGAGCTCTTTCTGCAATGGGCACTTTTCATGCTCTAAGCAGTTTTTCCTAACAAATGCAAGATATAGCATGGGCTATCTCCGCAAGGAAACTTCAGATCTGCAAAAGTCATGGTTTTTTGGTCTTCGGGGAGGCAGGGGAACATGAATATGTGTTTGTTTTTTGAATTTGAGTTCTTTCTGCAATGGGCACTTTTCATGCTCTAAGCAGTTTTTCCTAACAAATGCAAGATATAGCATGGGCTATCTCCGCAAGGAAACTTCAGATCTGCAAAAGTCATGGTTTTTTGGTCTTCGGGGAGGCAGGGGAAGAGGAATATGTGTTTGTTTTTCGAATTTGAGCTCTTTCTGCAATGGGCACTTTTCATGCGATAAGCAGTTTTTCCTAACAAATGCAAGATATAGCATGGGCTATCTCCGCAAGGAAACTTCAGATCTGCAAAAGTCATGGTTTTTTGGTCTTCGGGGAGACAGGGGAACAGGAATATGTGTTTGTTTTGCGAATTTGAGCTCTATCTGCAATGGGCACTTTTCATACTATAAGCAGTTTTTCCTAACAAATGCAAGATATTGCATGGGCTATCTCCGCAAGGAAACTTCAGATCTGCAAAACTCATGGTTTTTTGGTGTTCAGTGAGCCGGGGGAACATGAATACGTGTTTGTTTTTCGAATTTGAGCTCTTTCTGCAATGGGCACTTTTCATGCTCTAAGCAGTTTTTCCTAACAAATGCAAGATATAGCATGGGCTATCTCCGCAAGGAAACTTCAGATCTGCAAAAGTCATGGTTTTTTGGTCTTCGGGGAGGCAGGGGAACATGAATACGTGTTTGTTTTTGGAATTTGAGCTCTTTCTGCAATGGGCACTTTTCATGCTCTAAGCAGTTTTTCCTAACAAATGCAAGATATAGCATGGGCTATCTCCGCAAGGAAACTTCAGATCTGCAAAAGTCATGGTTTTTTGGTCTTCGGGGAGGCAGGGGAAGAGGAATATGTGTTTGTTTTTCGAATTTGAGCTCTTTCTGCAATGGGCACTTTTCATGCTATAAGCAGTTTTTCCTAACAAATGCAAGATATAGCATGGGCTATCTCCGCAAGGAAACTTCAGATCTGCAAAAGTCATGGTTTTTTGGTCTTCGGGGAGGCAGGGGAACATGAATATGTGTTTGTTTTTTGAATTTGAGCTCTTTCTGCAATGGGCACTTTTCATACTATAAGCAGTTTTTCCTAACAAATGCAAGATATTGCATGGGCTATCTCCGCAAGGAAACTTCAGATCTGCAAAACTCATGGTTTTTTGGTGTTCAGTGAGCCGGGGGAACATGAATACGTGTTTGTTTTTCGAATTTGAGCTCTTTCTGCAATGGGCACTTTTCATGCTCTAAGCAGTTTTTCCTAACAAATGCAAGATATAGCATGGGCTATCTCCACAAGGAAACTTCAGATCTGCAAAACTCATGGTTTTTTGGTCTTCGGGGAGGCAGGGGAACAGGAATAAGTGTTTTTCGAATTTGAGATCTATCTGCAATGGGCACTTTTCTTGCTATAAGCAGTTTTTCCTAACAAATGCAAGATATAAGATGGGCTATCTCCGCAAGGAAACTTCACATCTGCAAAAGTCATGTTTTTTTTGTCTTCGGGGAGGCAGAGGAACAGGAATACGTGTTTGTTTTTCGAATTTGAGTTCTTTCTGCAATGGGCACTTTTCATGCTCTAAGCAGTTTTTCCTAACAAATGCAAGATATAGCATGGGCTATCTCCGCAAGGAAACTTCACATCTGCAAAAGTCATGGTTTTTTGGTCTTCGGGGAGGCAGGGGAAGAGGAATATGTGTTTGTTTTTCGAATTTGAGCTCTTTCTGCAATGGGCACTTTTCATGCTATAAGCAGTTTTTCCTAACAAATGCAAGATATAGCATGGGCTATCTCCGCAAGGAAACTTCAGATCTGCAAAAGTCATGGTTTTTTGGTCTTCGGGGAGACAGGGGAACAGGAATATGTGTTTGTTTTGCGAATTTGAGCTCTATCTGCAATGGGCACTTTTCATACTATAAGCAGTTTTTCCTAACAAATGCAAGATATTGCATGGGCTATCTCCGCAAGGAAACTTCAGATCTGCAAAACTCATGGTTTTTTGGTGTTCAGTGAGCCGGGGGAACATGAATACGTGTTTGTTTTTCGAATTTGAGCTCTTTCTGCAATGGGCACTTTTCATGCTCTAAGCAGTTTTTCCTAACAAATGCAAGATATAGCATGGGCTATCTCCGCAAGGAAACTTCACATCTGCAAAAGTCATGGTTTTTTGGTCTTCGGGGAGGCAGGGGAACATGAATATGTGTTTGTTTTTTGAATTTGAGCTCTTTGTGCAATGGGCACTTTTCATACTATAAGCAGTTTTTCCTAACAAATGCAAGATATATCATGGGCTATCTCCGCAAGGAAACTTCAGATCTGCAAAACTCATGGTTTTTTGGTGTTCAGTGAGCCAGGGGAACATGAATACGTGTTTGTTTTTGGAATTTGAGCTCTTTCTGCAATGGGCACTTTTCATGCTCTAAGCAGTTTTTCCTAACAAATGCAAGATATAGCATGGGCTATCTCTGCAAGGAAACTTCAGATCTGCAAAAGTCATGGTTTTTTGGTCTTCGGGGAGACAGGGGAACATGAATATGTGTTTGTTTTTCGAATTTGAGCTCTTTCTGCAATGGGCACTTTTCATGCTCTAAGCAGTTTTTCCTAACAAATGCAAGATATAGCATGGGCTATCTCTGCAAGGAAACTTCAGATCTGCAAAACTCATGGTTTTTTGGTGTTCAGTGAGCCGGGGGAACATGAATACGTGTTTGTTTTTCGAATTTGAGCTCTTTCTGCAATGGGCACTTTTCATGCTCTAAGCAGTTTTTCCTAACAAATGCAAGATATAGCATGGGCTATCTCCGCAAGGAAACTTCACATCTGCAAAAGTCATGATTTTTGGTGTTCAGTGAGCCAGGGGAACAGGAATACGTGTTTGTTTTTCGAATTTGAGCTCTTTCTGCAATGGGCACTTTTCATGCTATAAGCAGTTTTTCCTAACAAATGCAAGATATAAGATGGGCTATCTCCGCAAGGAAACTTCACATCTGCAAAAGTCATGGTTTTTTTGTCTTCGGGGAGGCAGAGGAACAGGAATATGTGTTTGTTTTTCGAATTTGAGCTCTTTCTGCAATGGGCAGTTTTCATACTATTAGCAGTTTTTCCTAACAAATGCAAGATATAGCATGGGCTATCTCCGCAAGGAAACTTCAGATCTGCAAAAGTCATGGTTTTTTGGTCTTCGGGGAGACAGGGGAACATGAATATGTGTTTGTTTTTTGAATTTGAGCTCTTTGTGCAATGGGCACTTTTCATACTATAAGCAGTTTTTCCTAACAAATGCAAGATATAGCATGGGCTATCTCCGCAAGGAAACTTCAGTTCTGCAAAAGTCATGGTTTTTTGGTGTTCAGTGAGCCGGGGGAACATGAATACGTGTTTGTTTTTCGAATTTGAGCTCTTTCTGCAATGGGCACTTTTCATGCTCTAAGCAGTTTTTCCTAACAAATGCAAGATATAGCATGGGCTATCTCCGAAAGGAAACTTCACATCTGCAAAAGTCATGATTTTTGGTGCTCAGTGAGCCAGGGGAACAGGAATACGTGTTTGTTTTTTGAATTTGAGCTCTTTCTGCAATGGGCACTTTTCATGCTCTAAGCAGTTTTTCCTAACAAATGCAAGATATTGCATGGGCTATCTCCGCAAGGAAACTTCAGATCTGCAAAACTCATGGTTTTTTGGTGTTCAGTGAGCCGGGGGAACATGAATACGTGCTTGTTTTTCGAATTTGAGCTCTTTCTGCAATGGGCACTTTTCATGCTCTAAGCAGTTTTTCCTAACAAATGCAAGATATAGCATGGGCTATCTCCACAAGGAAACTTCAGATCTGCAAAAGTCATGGTTTTTTCGTCATCGGGGAGGCAGGGGAACAGGAATATGTGTTTGTTTTGCGAATTTGAGCTCTATCTGCAATGGGCACTTTTCATGCTATAAGCAGTTTTTCCTAACAAATGCAAGATATAGCATGGGCTATCTCCGCAAGGAAACTTCACATCTGCAAAAGTCATGGTTTTTTGGTCTTCGGGGAGGCAGGGGAAGAGGAATATGTGTTTGTTTTTCGAATTTGAGCTCTTTCTGCAATGGGCACTTTTCATGCTATAAGCAGTTTTTCCTAACAAATGCAAGATATAGCATGGGCTATCTCCGCAAGGAAACTTCAGATCTGCAAAAGTCATGGTTTTTTGGTCTTCGGGGAGACAGGGGAACAGGAATATGTGTTTGTTTTGCGAATTTGAGCTCTATCTGCAATGGGCACTTTTCATACTATAAGCAGTTTTTCCTAACAAATGCAAGATATTGCATGGGCTATCTCCGCAAGGAAACTTCAGATCTGCAAAACTCATGGTTTTTTGGTGTTCAGTGAGCCGGGGGAACATGAATACGTGTTTGTTTTTCGAATTTGAGCTCTTTCTGCAATGGGCACTTTTCATGCTCTAAGCAGTTTTTCCTAACAAATGCAAGATATAGCATGGGCTATCTCCGCAAGGAAACTTCAGATCTGCAAAAGTCATGGTTTTTTGGTCTTCGGGGAGGCAGGGGAACATGAATATGTGTTTGTTTTTTGAATTTGAGCTCTTTGTGCAATGGGCACTTTTCATACTATAAGCAGTTTTTCCTAACAAATGCAAGATATATCATGGGCTATCTCCGCAAGGAAACTTCAGATCTGCAAAACTCATGGTTTTTTGGTGTTCAGTGAGCCAGGGGAACATGAATACGTGTTTGTTTTTGGAATTTGAGCTCTTTCTGCAATGGGCACTTTTCATGCTCTAAGCAGTTTTTCCTAACAAATGCAAGATATAGCATGGGCTATCTCTGCAAGGAAACTTCAGATCTGCAAAAGTCATGGTTTTTTGGTCTTCGGGGAGACAGGGGAACATGAATATGTGTTTGTTTTTTGAATTTGAGCTCTTTGTGCAATGGGCACTTTTCATACTATAAGCAGTTTTTCCTAACAAATGCAAGATATAGCATGGGCTATCTCTGCAAGGAAACTTCAGATCTGCAAAACTCATGGTTTTTTGGTGTTCAGTGAGCCGGGGGAACATGAATACGTGTTTGTTTTTCGAATTTGAGCTCTTTCTGCAATGGGCACTTTTCATGCTCTAAGCAGTTTTTCCTAACAAATGCAAGATATAGCATGGGCTATCTCCGCAAGGAAACTTCACATCTGCAAAAGTCATGATTTTTGGTGTTCAGTGAGCCAGGGGAACAGGAATACGTGTTTGTTTTTCGAATTTGAGCTCTTTCTGCAATGGGCACTTTTCATGCTATAAGCAGTTTTTCCTAACAAATGCAAGATATAAGATGGGCTATCTCCGCAAGGAAACTTCACATCTGCAAAAGTCATGGTTTTTTTGTCTTCGGGGAGGCAGAGGAACAGGAATATGTGTTTGTTTTTCGAATTTGAGCTCTTTCTGCAATGGGCAGTTTTCATACTATTAGCAGTTTTTCCTAACAAATGCAAGATATAGCATGGGCTATCTCCGCAAGGAAACTTCAGATCTGCAAAAGTCATGGTTTTTTGGTCTTCGGGGAGACAGGGGAACATGAATATGTGTTTGTTTTTTGAATTTGAGCTCTTTGTGCAATGGGCACTTTTCATACTATAAGCAGTTTTTCCTAACAAATGCAAGATATAGCATGGGCTATCTCCGGAAGGAAACTTCAGTTCTGCAAAAGTCATGGTTTTTTGGTGTTCAGTGAGCCGGGGGAACATGAATACGTGTTTGTTTTTCGAATTTGAGCTCTTTCTGCAATGGGCACTTTTCATGCTCTAAGCAGTTTTTCCTAACAAATGCAAGATATAGCATGGGCTATCTCCGAAAGGAAACTTCACATCTGCAAAAGTCATGATTTTTGGTGCTCAGTGAGCCAGGGGAACAGGAATACGTGTTTGTTTTTTGAATTTGAGCTCTTTCTGCAATGGGCACTTTTCATGCTCTAAGCAGTTTTTCCTAACAAATGCAAGATATTGCATGGGCTATCTCCGCAAGGAAACTTCAGATCTGCAAAACTCATGGTTTTTTGGTGTTCAGTGAGCCGGGGGAACATGAATACGTGTTTGTTTTTCGAATTTGAGCTCTTTCTGCAATGGGCACTTTTCATGCTCTAAGCAGTTTTTCCTAACAAATGCAAGATATAGCATGGGCTATCTCCACAAGGAAACTTCAGATCTGCAAAAGTCATGGTTTTTTCGTCATCGGGGAGGCAGGGGAACAGGAATATGTGTTTGTTTTGCGAATTTGAGCTCTATCTGCAATGGGCACTTTTCATGCTATAAGCAGTTTTTCCTAACAAATGCAAGATATAGCATGGGCTATCTCCGCAAGGAAACTTCAGATCTGCAAAAGTCATGGTTTTTTGGTCTTCGGGGAGGCAGGGGAAGAGGAATATGTGTTTGTTTTTCGAATTTGAGCTCTTTCTGCAATGGGCACTTTTCATACTATAAGCAGTTTTTCCTAACAAATGCAAGATATAGCATGGGCTATCTCCGCAAGGAAACTTCAGATCTGCAAAAGTCATGGTTTTTTGGTCTTCGGGGAGGCAGGGGAACATGAATATGTGTTTGTTTTTTGAATTTGAGCTCTTTCTGCAATGGGCACTTTAAATACTATAAGCAGTTTTTCCTAACAAATGCAAGATATTGCATGGGCTATCTCCGCAAGGAAACTTCAGATCTGCAAAACTCATGGTTTTTTGGTGTTCAGTGAGCCGGGGGAACATGAATACGTGTTTGTTTTTCGAATTTGAGCTCTTTCTGCAATGGGCACTTTTCATGCTCTAAGCAGTTTTTCCTAACAAATGCAAGATATAGCATGGGCTATCTCCACAAGGAAACTTCAGATCTGCAAAAGTCATGGTTTTTTCGTCATCGGGGAGGCAGGGGAACAGGAATATGTGTTTGTTTTGCGAATTTGAGCTCTATCTGCAATGGGCACTTTTCATGCTATAAGCAGTTTTTCCTAACAAATGCAAGATATAGCATGGGCTATCTCCGCAAGGAAACTTCACATCTGCAAAAGTCATGGTTTTTTGGTGTTCAGTGAGCCGGGGGAACATGAATACGTGTTTGTTTTTCGAATTTGAGCTCTTTCTGCAATGGGCACTTTTCATGCTCTAAGCAGTTTTTCCTAACAAATGCAAGATATAGCATGGGCTATCTCTGCAAGGAAACTTCAGATCTGCAAAAGTCATGGTTTTTTGATCTTCGGGGAGGCAGGGGAACAGGAATATGTGTTTGTTTTTCGAATTTGAGCTCTTTCTGCAATGGGCACTTTTCATACTATAAGCAGTTTTTCCTAACAAATGCAAGATATAGCATGGGTTATCTCCGCAAGGAAACTTCAGATCTGCAAAAGTCATGGTTTTTTGGTGTTCAGTGAGCCGGGGGAACATTTGGTCTTCGGGGAGGCAGGGGAAGAGGAATATGTGTTTGTTTTGCGAATTTCAGCTCTATCTGCAATGGGCACTTTTCATGGTATAAGCAGTTTTTCCTAACAAATGCAAGATATAGCATGGGCTATCTCTGCAAGGAAACTTCAGATCTGCAAAAGTCATGGTTTTTTGGTGTTCAGTGAGGCGGGGGAACATGAATACGTGTTTGTTTTTCGAATTTGAGCTCTTTCTGCAATGGGCACTTTTCATGCTCTAAGCAGTTTTTCCTAACAAATGCAAGATATAGCATGGGCTATCTCCGCAAGGAAACTTCACATCTGCAAAAGTCATGGTTTTTTGATCTTCAGGGAGGCAGGGGAACAGGAATATGTGTTTGTTTTTCGAATTTGAGCTCTTTCTGCAATGGGCACTTTTCATGCTATAAGCAGTTTTTCCTAACAAATGCAAGATATAGCATGGGCTATCTCCGCAAGGAAACTTCACATCTGCAAAAGTCATGGTTTTTTGGTCTTCGTGGAGGCAGGGGAACAGGAATACGTGTTTGTTTTTCGAATTTGAGCTCTTTCTGCAATGGGCACTTTTCATGCTCTAAGCAGTTTTTCCTAACAAATGCAAGATATAGCATGGGCTATCTCCGCAAGGAAACTTCACATCTGCAAAAGTCATGGTTTTTTGGTCTTCGGGGAGGCAGGGGAACAGGAATATGTGTTTGTTTTTCGAATTTGAGCTCTATCTGCAATGGGCACTTTTCATACTATAAGCAGTTTTTCCTAACAAATGCAAGATATAGCATGGGCTATCTCCGCAAGGAAACTTCACATCTGCAAAAGTCATGGTTTTTTCGTCTTCGGGGAGGCAGGGGAACAGGAATATGTGTTTGTTTTGCGAATTTGAGCTCTATCTGCAATGGGCACTTTTCATGCTATAAGCAGTTTTTCCTAACAAATGCAAGATATAGCATGGTCTGTCTCTGCAAGGAAACTTCAGATCTGCAAAAGTCATGGTTTTTTGGTCTTTGGGGAGGCAGGGGAACATGAATATGTGTTTGTTTTGCGAATTTGAGCTCTTTCTGCAATGGGCACTTTTCATACTATAAGCAGTTTTTCCTAACAAATGCAAGATATAGCATGGGCTATCTCCGCAAGGAAACTTCAGATCTGCAAAACTCATGGTTTTTTGGTGTTCAGTGAGCCGGGGGAACATGAATACGTGTTTGTTTTTCGAATTTGAGCTCTTTCTGCAATGGGCACTTTTCATGCTCTAAGCAGTTTTTCCTAACAAATGCAAGATATAGCATGGGCTATCTCCGCAAGGAAACTTCACATCTGCAAAAGTCATGGTTTTTTGATCTTCAGGGAGGCAGGGGAACAGGAATATGAGTTTGTTTTTCGAATTTGAGCTCTTTCTGCAATGGGCACTTTTCATGCTCTAAGCAGTTTTTCCTAACAAATGCAAGATATAGCATGGGCTATCTCTTCAAGGAAACTTCAGATCTGCAAAAGTCATGGTTTTTTGGTCTTCGGGGAGGCAGGGGAACAGGAATACGTGTTTGTTTTTCGAATTTGAGCTCTTTCTGCAATGGGCACTTTTCATGCTCTAAGCAGTTTTTCCTAACAAATGCAAGATATAGCATGGGCTATCTCCGCAAGGAAACTTCACATCTGCAAAAGTCATGGTTTTTTGGTCTTCGGGGAGGCAGGGGAACAGGAATATGTGTTTGTTTTTCGAATTTGAGCTCTTTCTGCAATGAGCACTTTTCATACTATAAGCAGTTTTTCCTAACAAATGCAAGATATTGCATGGTCTGTCTCTGCAAGGAAACTTCAGATCTGCAAAAGTCATGGTTTTTTGGTCTTCGGGGAGGCAGGGGAACATGAATATGTGTTTGTTTTGCGAATTTGAGCTCTTTCTGCAATGGGCACTTTTCATACTATAAGCAGTTTTTCCTAACAAATGCAAGATATAGCATGGGCTATCTCCGCAAGGAAACTTCAGATCTGCAAAACTCATGGTTTTTTGGTGTTCAGTGAGCCGGGGGAACATGAATACGTGTTTGTTTTTCGAATTTGAGCTCTTTCTGCAATGGGCACTTTTCATGCTCTAAGCAGTTTTTCCTAACAAATGCAAGATATAGCATGGGCTATCTCTGCAAGGAAACGTCAGATCTGCAAAAGTCATGGTTTTTTGATCTTCGGGGAGGCAGGGGAACAGGAATATGTGTTTGTTTTTCGAATTTGAGCTCTTTCTGCAATGGGCACTTTTCATACTATAAGCAGTTTTTCCTAACAAATGCAAGATATAGCATGGGCTATCTCCGCAAGGAAACTTCAGATCTGCAAAACTCATGGTTTTTTGGTGTTCAGTGAGCCGGGGGAACATGAATACGTGTTTGTTTTTCGAATTTGAGCTCTTTCTGCAATGGGCACTTTTCATGCTCTAAGCAGTTTTTCCTAACAAATGCAAGATATAGCATGGGCTATCTCCGCAAGGAAACTTCACATCTGCAAAAGTCATGGTTTTTTCGTCTTCGGGGAGGCTGGGGAACAGGAATATGTGTTTGTTTTGCGAATTTGAGCTCTATCTGCAATGGGCACTTTTCATGCTATAAGCAGTTTTTCCTAACAAATGCAAGATATAGCATGGGCTATCTCCGCAAGGAAACTTCAGATCTGCAAAAGTCATGGTTTTTTCTTCTTCGGGGAGGCAGGGGAACAGGAATATGTGTTTGTTTTGCGAATTTGAGCTCTATCTGCAATGGGCACTTTTCATGCTCTAAGCAGTTTTTCCTAACAAATGCAAGATATAGCATGGTGTATCTCCGCAAGGAAACTTCAGATCTGCAAAAGTCATGGTTTTTTGGTCTTCGGGGAGGCAGGGGAACATGAATATGTGTTTGTTTTTTGAATTTGAGCTCTTTCTGCAATGGGCACTTTTCATACTATAAGCAGTTTTTCCTAACAAATGCAAGATATTGCATGGGCTATCTCCGCAAGGAAACTTCACATCTGCAAAAGTCATGGTTTTTTGGTGTTCAGTGAGCCGGGGGAACATGAATACGTGTTTGTTTTTCGGATTTGAGCTCTTTCTGCAATGGGCACTTTTCATGCTCTAAGCAGTTTTTCCTAACAAATGCAAGATATAGCATGGGCTATCTCCGCAAGGAAACTTCAGATCTGAAAAAGTCATGGTTTTTTCGTCTTCGGGGAGGCAGGGGAACATGAATACGTGTTTGTTTTTCGAATTTGAGCTCTTTCTGCAATGGGCACTTTTCATGCTCTAAGCAGTTTTTCCTAACAAATGCAAGATATAGCATGGGCTATCTCTGCAAGGAAACTTCAGATCTGCAAAAGTCATGGTTTTTTGATCTTCGGGGAGGCAGGGGAACAGGAATATGTGTTTGTTTTTCGAATTTGAGCTCTTTCTGCAATGGGCACTTTTCATACTATAAGCAGTTTTTCCTAACAAATGCAAGATATAGCATGGGCTATCTCCGCAAGGAAACTTCAGATCTGCAAAAGTCATGGTTTTTTGGTGTTCAGTGAGCCGGGGGAACATTTGGTCTTCGGGGAGGCAGGGGAAGAGGAATATGTGTTTGTTTTGCGAATTTCAGCTCTATCTGCAATGGGCACTTTTCATGGTATAAGCAGTTTTTCCTAACAAATGCAAGATATAGCATGGGCTATCTCTGCAAGGAAACTTCAGATCTGCAAAAGTCATGGTTTTTTGGTGTTCAGTGAGGCGGGGGAACATGAATACGTGTTTGTTTTTCGAATTTGAGCTCTTTCTGCAATGGGCACTTTTCATGCTCTAAGCAGTTTTTCCTAACAAATGCAAGATATAGCATGGGCTATCTCCGCAAGGAAACTTCAGTTCTGCAAAAGTCATGGTTTTTTGGTGTTCAGTGAGCCGGGGGAACATGAATACGTGTTTGTTTTTCGAATTTGAGCTCTTTCTGCAATGGGCACTTTTCATGCTCTAAGCAGTTTTTCCTAACAAATGCAAGATATAGCATGGGCTATCTCCGAAAGGAAACTTCACATCTGCAAAAGTCATGATTTTTGGTGCTCAGTGAGCCAGGGGAACAGGAATACGTGTTTGTTTTTTGAATTTGAGCTCTTTCTGCAATGGGCACTTTTCATGCTCTAAGCAGTTTTTCCTAACAAATGCAAGATATTGCATGGGCTATCTCCGCAAGGAAACTTCAGATCTGCAAAACTCATGGTTTTTTGGTGTTCAGTGAGCCGGGGGAACATGAATACGTGTTTGTTTTTCGAATTTGAGCTCTTTCTGCAATGGGCACTTTTCATGCTCTAAGCAGTTTTTCCTAACAAATGCAAGATATAGCATGGGCTATCTCCACAAGGAAACTTCAGATCTGCAAAAGTCATGGTTTTTTCGTCATCGGGGAGGCAGGGGAACAGGAATATGTGTTTGTTTTGCGAATTTGAGCTCTATCTGCAATGGGCACTTTTCATGCTATAAGCAGTTTTTCCTAACAAATGCAAGATATAGCATGGGCTATCTCCGCAAGGAAACTTCACATCTGCAAAAGTCATGGTTTTTTGGTCTTCGGGGAGGCAGGGGAAGAGGAATATGTGTTTGTTTTTCGAATTTGAGCTCTTTCTGCAATGGGCACTTTTCATGCTATAAGCAGTTTTTCCTAACAAATGCAAGATATAGCATGGGCTATCTCCGCAAGGAAACTTCAGATCTGCAAAAGTCATGGTTTTTTGGTCTTCGGGGAGACAGGGGAACAGGAATATGTGTTTGTTTTGCGAATTTGAGCTCTATCTGCAATGGGCACTTTTCATACTATAAGCAGTTTTTCCTAACAAATGCAAGATATTGCATGGGCTATCTCCGCAAGGAAACTTCAGATCTGCAAAACTCATGGTTTTTTGGTGTTCAGTGAGCCGGGGGAACATGAATACGTGTTTGTTTTTCGAATTTGAGCTCTTTCTGCAATGGGCACTTTTCATGCTCTAAGCAGTTTTTCCTAACAAATGCAAGATATAGCATGGGCTATCTCCGCAAGGAAACTTCAGATCTGCAAAAGTCATGGTTTTTTGGTCTTCGGGGAGGCAGGGGAACATGAATATGTGTTTGTTTTTTGAATTTGAGCTCTTTGTGCAATGGGCACTTTTCATACTATAAGCAGTTTTTCCTAACAAATGCAAGATATATCATGGGCTATCTCCGCAAGGAAACTTCAGATCTGCAAAACTCATGGTTTTTTGGTGTTCAGTGAGCCAGGGGAACATGAATACGTGTTTGTTTTTGGAATTTGAGCTCTTTCTGCAATGGGCACTTTTCATGCTCTAAGCAGTTTTTCCTAACAAATGCAAGATATAGCATGGGCTATCTCTGCAAGGAAACTTCAGATCTGCAAAAGTCATGGTTTTTTGGTCTTCGGGGAGACAGGGGAACATGAATATGTGTTTGTTTTTTGAATTTGAGCTCTTTGTGCAATGGGCACTTTTCATACTATAAGCAGTTTTTCCTAACAAATGCAAGATATAGCATGGGCTATCTCTGCAAGGAAACTTCAGATCTGCAAAACTCATGGTTTTTTGGTGTTCAGTGAGCCGGGGGAACATGAATACGTGTTTGTTTTTCGAATTTGAGCTCTTTCTGCAATGGGCACTTTTCATGCTCTAAGCAGTTTTTCCTAACAAATGCAAGATATAGCATGGGCTATCTCCGCAAGGAAACTTCACATCTGCAAAAGTCATGATTTTTGGTGTTCAGTGAGCCAGGGGAACAGGAATACGTGTTTGTTTTTCGAATTTGAGCTCTTTCTGCAATGGGCACTTTTCATGCTATAAGCAGTTTTTCCTAACAAATGCAAGATATAAGATGGGCTATCTCCGCAAGGAAACTTCACATCTGCAAAAGTCATGGTTTTTTTGTCTTCGGGGAGGCAGAGGAACAGGAATATGTGTTTGTTTTTCGAATTTGAGCTCTTTCTGCAATGGGCAGTTTTCATACTATTAGCAGTTTTTCCTAACAAATGCAAGATATAGCATGGGCTATCTCCGCAAGGAAACTTCAGATCTGCAAAAGTCATGGTTTTTTGGTCTTCGGGGAGACAGGGGAACATGAATATGTGTTTGTTTTTTGAATTTGAGCTCTTTGTGCAATGGGCACTTTTCATACTATAAGCAGTTTTTCCTAACAAATCCAAGATATAGCATGGGCTATCTCCGGAAGGAAACTTCAGTTCTGCAAAAGTCATGGTTTTTTGGTGTTCAGTGAGCCGGGGGAACATGAATACGTGTTTGTTTTTCGAATTTGAGCTCTTTCTGCAATGGGCACTTTTCATGCTCTAAGCAGTTTTTCCTAACAAATGCAAGATATAGCATGGGCTATCTCCGAAAGGAAACTTCAGATCTGCAAAACTCATGGTTTTTTGGTGTTCAGTGAGCCGGGGGAACATGAATACGTGTTTGTTTTTCGAATTTGAGCTCTTTCTGCAATGGGCACTTTTCATGCTCTAAGCAGTTTTTCCTAACAAATGCAAGATATAGCATGGGCTATCTCCGCAAGGAAACTTCAGATCTGCAAAAGTCATGGTTTTTTGGTCTTCGGGGAGGCAGGGGAACATGAATATGTGTTTGTTTTTTGAATTTGAGCTCTTTGTGCAATGGGCACTTTTCATACTATAAGCAGTTTTTCCTAACAAATGCAAGATATATCATGGGCTATCTCCGCAAGGAAACTTCAGATCTGCAAAACTCATGGTTTTTTGGTGTTCAGTGAGCCAGGGGAACATGAATACGTGTTTGTTTTTGGAATTTGAGCTCTTTCTGCAATGGGCACTTTTCATGCTCTAAGCAGTTTTTCCTAACAAATGCAAGATATAGCATGGGCTATCTCTGCAAGGAAACTTCAGATCTGCAAAAGTCATGGTTTTTTGGTCTTCGGGGAGACAGGGGAACAGGAATATGTGCTTGTTTTGCGAATTTGAGCTCTTTGTGCAATGGGCACTTTTCATACTATAAGCAGTTTTTCCTAACAAATGCAAGATATAGCATGGGCTATCTCCGCAAGGAAACTTCACATCTGCAAAAGTCATGGTTTTTTGGTGTTCAGTGAGCCGGGGGAACATGAATACGTGTTAGTTTTTCGAATTTGAGCTCTTTCTGCAATGGGCACTTTTCATGCTCTAAGCAGTTTTTCCTAACAAATGCAAGATATAGCATGGGCTATCTCTGCAAGGAAACTTCAGATCTGCAAAAGTCATGGTTTTTTGATCTTCGGGGAGGCAGGGGAACAGGAATATGTGTTTGTTTTTCGAATTTGAGCTCTTTCTGCAATGGGCACTTTTCATACTATAAGCAGTTTTTCCTAACAAATGCAAGATATAGCATGGGCTATCTCCGCAAGGAAACTTCAGATCTGCAAAAGTCATGGTTTTTTGGTGTTCAGTGAGCCGGGGGAACATTTGGTCTTCGGGGAGGCAGGGGAAGAGGAATATGTGTTTGTTTTGCGAATTTCAGCTCTATCTGCAATGGGCACTTTTCATGGTATAAGCAGTTTTTCCTAACAAATGCAAGATATAGCATGGGCTATCTCTGCAAGGAAACTTCAGATCTGCAAAAGTCATGGTTTTTGGTGTTCAGTGAGGCGGGGGAACATGAATACGTGTTTGTTTTTCGAATTTGAGCTCTTTCTGCAATGGGCACTTTTCATGCTCTAAGCAGTTTTTCCTAACAAATGCAAGATATAGCATGGGCTATCTCCGCAAGGAAACTTCACATCTGCAAAAGTCATGGTTTTTTGATCTTCAGGGAGGCAGGGGAACAGGAATATGTGTTTGTTTTTCGAATTTGAGCTCTTTCTGCAATGGGCACTTTTCATGCTATAAGCAGTTTTTCCTAACAAATGCAAGATATAGCATGGGCTATCTCCGCAAGGAAACTTCACATCTGCAAAAGTCATGGTTTTTTGGTCTTCGGGGAGGCAGGGGAACAGGAATACGTGTTTGTTTTTCGAATTTGAGCTCTTTCTGCAATGGGCACTTTTCATGCTCTAAGCAGTTTTTCCTAACAAATGCAAGATATAGCATGGGCTATCTCCGCAAGGAAACTTCACATCTGCAAAAGTCATGGTTTTTTGGTCTTCGGGGAGGCAGGGGAACAGGAATATGTGTTTGTTTTTCGAATTTGAGCTCTTTCTGCAATGGGCACTTTTCATACTATAAGCAGTTTTTCCTAACAAATGCAAGATATAGCATGGGCTATCTCCGCAAGGAAACTTCACATCTGCAAAAGTCATGGTTTTTTCGTCTTCGGGGAGGCAGGGGAACAGGAATATGTGTTTGTTTTGCGAATTTGAGCTCTATCTGCAATGGGCACTTTTCATGCTATAAGCAGTTTTTCCTAACAAATGCAAGATATAGCATGGTCTGTCTCTGCAAGGAAACTTCAGATCTGCAAAAGTCATGGTTTTTTGGTCTTCGGGGAGGCAGGGGAACATGAATATGTGTTTGTTTTGCGAATTTGAGCTCTTTCTGCAATGGGCACTTTTCATGCTATAAGCAGTTTTTCCTAACAAATGCAAGATATAGCATGGGCTAGCTCCGCAAGGAAACTTCAGATCTGCAAAACTCATGGTTTTTTGGTGTTCAGTGAGCCGGGGGAACATGAATACGTGTTTGTTTTTCGAATTTGAGCTCTTTCTGCAATGGGCACTTTTCATGCTCTAAGCAGTTTTTCCTAACAAATGCAAGATATAGCATGGGCTATCTCCGCAAGGAAACTTCACATCTGCAAAAGTTATGGTTTTTTGATCTTCAGGGAGGCAGGGGAACAGGAATATGAGTTTGTTTTCCGAATTTGAGCTCTTTCTGCAATGGGCACTTTTCATGCTCTAAGCAGTTTTTCCTAACAAATGCAAGATATAGCATGGGCTATCTCTGCAAGGAAACTTCAGATCTGCAAAAGTCATGGTTTTTTGGTCTTCGGGGAGGCAGGGGAACAGGAATACGTGTTTGTTTTTCGAATTTGAGCTCTTTCTGCAATGGGCACTTTTCATGCTCTAAGCAGTTTTTCCTAACAAATGCAAGATATAGCATGGGCTATCTCCGCAAGGAAACTTCACATCTGCAAAAGTCATGGTTTTTTGGTCTTCGGGGAGGCAGGGGAACAGGAATATGTGTTTGTTTTTCGAATTTGAGCTCTTTCTGCAATGGGCACTTTTCATACTATAAGCAGTTTTTCCTAACAAATGCAAGATATAGCATGGGCTATCTCCGCAAGGAAACTTCAGATCTGCAAAAGTCATGGTTTTTTCGTCTTCGGGGAGGCAGGGGAACAGGAATATGTGTTTGTTTTGCGAATTTGAGCTCTATCTGCAATGGGCACTTTTCATGCTATAAGCAGTTTTTCCTAACAAATGCAAGATATAGCATGGTCTGTCTCTGCAAGGAAACTTCAGATCTGCAAAAGTCATGGTTTTTTGGTCTTCGGGGAGGCAGGGGAACATGAATATGTGTTTGTTTTGCGAATTTGAGCTCTTTCTGCAATGGGCACTTTTCATACTATAAGCAGTTTTTCCTAACAAATGCAAGATATAGCATGGGCTATCTCCGCAAAGAAACTTCAGATCTGCAAAACTCATGGTTTTTTGGTGTTCAGTGAGCCAGGGGAACATGAATACGTGTTTGTTTTTCGAATTTGAGCTCTTTCTGCAATGGGCACTTTTCATGCTATAAGCAGTTTTTCCTAACAAATGCAAGATATAGCATGGTCTGTCTCTGCAAGGAAACTTCAGATCTGCAAAAGTCATGGTTTTTTGGTCTTTGGGGAGGCAGGGGAACAGGAATATGTGTTTGTTTTGCGAATTTGAGCTCTATCTGCAATGGGCACTTTTCATGCTATAAGCAGTTTTTCCTAACAAATGCAAGATATAGCATGGTCTGTCTCTGCAAGGAAACTTCAGATCTGCAAAAGTCATGGTTTTTTGGTCTTCGGGGAGGCAGGGGAACATGAATACGTGTTTGTTTTTCGAATTTGAGCTCTTTCTGCAATGGGCACTTTTCATGCTCTAAGCAGTTTTTCCTAACAAATGCAAGATATAGCATGGGCTATCTCCGCAAGGAAACTTCACATCTGCAAAAGTTATGGTTTTTTGATCTTCAGGGAGGCAGGGGAACAGGAATATGAGTTTGTTTTTCGAATTTGAGCTCTTTCTGCAATGGGCACTTTTCATGCTCTAAGCAGTTTTTCCTAACAAATGCAAGATATAGCATGGGCTATCTCTGCAAGGAAACTTCAGATCTGCAAAAGTCATGGTTTTTTGGTCTTCGGGGAGGCAGGGGAACAGGAATACGTGTTTGGTTTTCGAATTTGAGCTCTTTCTGCAATGGGCACTTTTCATGCTCTAAGCAGTTTTTCCTAACAAATGCAAGATATAGCATGGGCTATCTCCGCAAGGAAACTTCACATCTGCAAAAGTCATGGTTTTTTGGTCTTCGGGGAGGCAGGGGAACAGGAATATGTGTTTGTTTTTCGAATTTGAGCTCTTTCTGCAATGGGCACTTTTCATACTATAAGCAGTTTTTCCTAACAAATGCAAGATATAGCATGGGCTATCTCCGCAAGGAAACTTCAGATCTGCAAAAGTCATGGTTTTTTCGTCTTCGGGGAGGCAGGGGAACAGGAATATGTGTTTGTTTTGCGAATTTGAGCTCTATCTGCAATGGGCACTTTTCATGCTATAAGCAGTTTTTCCTAACAAATGCAAGATATAGCATGGTCTGTCTCTGCAAGGAAACTTCAGATCTGCAAAAGTCATGGTTTTTTGGTCTTCGGGGAGGCAGGGGAACATGAATATGTGTTTGTTTTGCGAATTTGAGCTCTTTCTGCAATGGGCACTTTTCATACTATAAGCAGTTTTTCCTAACAAATGCAAGATATAGCATGGGCTATCTCCGCAAGGAAACTTCAGATCTGCAAAACTCATGGTTTTTTGGTGTTCAGTGAGCCAGGGGAACATGAATACGTGTTTGTTTTTCGAATTTGAGTTCTTTCTGCAATGGGCACTTTTCATGCTATAAGCAGTTTTTCCTAACAAATGCAAGATATAGCATGGGCTATCTCCGCAAGGAAACTTCACATCTGCAAAAGTCATGGTTTTTTCGTCTTCGGGGAGGCAGGGGAACAGGAATATGTGTTTGTTTTGCGAATTTGAGCTCTATCTGCAATGGGCACTTTTCATACTATAAGCAGTTTTTCCTAACAAATGCAAGATATAGCATGGTCTGTCTCTGCAAGGAAACTTCAGATCTGCAAAAGTCATGGTTTTTTGATCTTCGGGGAGGCAGGGGAACAGGAATATGTGTTTGTTTTTCGAATTTGAGCTCTTTCTGCAATGGGCACTTTTCATACTATAAGCAGTTTTTCCTAACAAATGCAAGATATAGCATGGGCTATCTCCGCAAGGAAACTTCAGATCTGCAAAAGTCATGGTTTTTTCTTCTTCGGGGAGGCAGGGGAACAGGAATATGTGTTTGTTTTGCGAATTTGAGCTCTATCTGCAATGGGCACTTTTCATGCTCTAAGCAGTTTTTCCTAACAAATGCAAGATATAGCATGGTGTATCTCCGCAAGGAAACTTCAGATCTGCAAAAGTCATGGTTTTTTGGTCTTCGGGGAGGCAGGGGAACATGAATATGTGTTTGTTTTTTGAATTTGAGCTCTTTCTGCAATGGGCACTTTTCATACTATAAGCAGTTTTTCCTAACAAATGCAAGATATAGCATGGGCTATCTCCGCAAGGAAACTTCACATCTGCAAAAGTCATGGTTTTTTGGTGTTCAGTGAGCCGGGGGAACATGAATACGTGTTTGTTTTTCGAATTTGAGCTCTTTCTGCAATGGGCACTTTTCATGCTCTAAGCAGTTTTTCCTAACAAATGCAAGATATAGCATGGGCTATCTCCGCAAGGAAACTTCAGATCTGAAAAAGTCATGGTTTTTTCGTCTTCGGGGAGGCAGGGGAACAGGAATATGTGTTTGTTTTGCGAATTTGAGCTCTATCTGCAATGGGCACTTTTCATGCTATAAGCAGTTTTTCCTAACAAATGCAAGATATAGCATGGGCTATCTCCGCAAGGAAACTTCACATCTGCAAAAGTCATGGTTTTTTCGTCTTCGGGGAGGCAGGGGAACAGGAATATGTGCTTGTTTTGCGAATTTGAGCTCTTTGTGCAATGGGCACTTTTCATACTATAAGCAGTTTTTCCTAACAAATGCAAGATATAGCATGGGCTATCTCCGCAAGGAAACTTCACATCTGCAAAAGTCATGGTTTTTTGGTGTTCAGTGAGCCGGGGGAACATGAATACGTGTTTGTTTTTCGAATTTGAGCTCTTTCTGCAATGGGCACTTTTCATGCTCTAAGCAGTTTTTCCTAACAAATGCAAGATATAGCATGGGCTATCTCTGCAAGGAAACTTCAGATCTGCAAAAGTCATGGTTTTTTGGTCTTCGGGGAGGCAGGGGAACAGGAATACGTGTTTGTTTTTCGAATTTGAGCTCTTTCTGCAATGGGCACTTTTCATGCTCTAAGCAGTTTTTCCTAACAAATGCAAGATATAGCATGGGCTATCTCCGCAAGGAAACTTCACATCTGCAAAAGTCATGGTTTTTTGGTCTTCGGGGAGGCAGGGGAACAGGAATATGTGTTTGTTTTTCGAATTTGAGCTCTTTCTGCAATGGGCACTTTTCATACTATAAGCAGTTTTTCCTAACAAATGCAAGATATAGCATGGGCTATCTCCGCAAGGAATCTTCAGATCTGCAAAAGTCATGGTTTTTTCGTCTTCGGGGAGGCAGGGGAACAGGAATATGTGTTTGTTTTGCGAATTTGAGCTCTATCTGCAATGGGCACTTTTCATGCTATAAGCAGTTTTTCCTAACAAATGCAAGATATAGCATGGTCTGTCTCTGCAAGGAAACTTCAGATCTGCAAAAGTCATGGTTTTTTGGTCTTCGGGGAGGCAGGGGAACATGAATATGTGTTTGTTTTGCGAATTTGAGCTCTTTCTGCAATGGGCACTTTTCATACTATAAGCAGTTTTTCCTAACAAATGCAAGATATAGCATGGGCTATCTCCGCAAGGAAACTTCAGATCTGCAAAACTCATGGTTTTTTGGTGTTCAGTGAGCCGGGGGAACATGAATACGTGTTTGTTTTTCGAATTTGAGCTCTTTCTGCAATGGGCACTTTTCATGCTCTAAGCAGTTTTTCCTAACAAATGCAAGATATAGCATGGGCTATCTCTGCAAGGAAACTTCAGATCTGCAAAAGTCATGGTTTTTTGATCTTCGGGGAGGCAGGGGAACAGGAATATGTGTTTGTTTTTCGAATTTGAGCTCTTTCTGCAATGGGCACTTTTCATACTATAAGCAGTTTTTCCTAACAAATGCAAGATATAGCATGGGCTATCTCCGCAAGGAAACTTCAGATCTGGAAAAGTCATGGTTTTTTGGTCTTCGGGGAGGCAGGGGAACAGGAATATGTGTTTGTTTTTCGAATTTGAGCTCTATCTGCAATGGGCACTTTTCATGCTCTAAGCAGTTTTTCCTAACAAATGCAAGATATAGCATGGGCTATCTCCGCAAGGAAACTTCACATCTGCAAAAGTCATGGTTTTTTGGTCTTCGGGGAAGCAGGGGAACAGGAATATGTGTTTGTTTTTCGAATTTGAGCTCTTTCTGCAATGGGCACTTTTCATGCTCTAAGCAGTTTTTCCTAACAAATGCAAGATATAGCATGGGCTATCTCCGCAAGGAAACTTCACATCTGCAAAAGTCATGGTTTTTTGGTGTTCAGTGAGCCGGGGAAACATGAATACGTGTTTGTTTTTCGAATTTGAGCTCTTTCTGCAATGGGCACTTTTCATGCTCTAAGCAGTTTTTCCTAACAAATGCAAGATATAGCATGGGCTATCTCCACAAGGAAACTTCACATCTGCAAAAGTCATGGTTTTTTGGTGTTCAGTGAGCCGGGGAAACATGAATACGTGTTTGTTTTTCGAATTTGAGCTCTTTCTGCAATGGGCACTTTTCATGCTCTAAGCAGTTTTTCCTAACAAATGCAAGATATAGCATGGGCTATCTCCGCAAGGAAACTTCACATCTGCAAAAGTCATGGTTTTTTCGTCTTCGGGAAGGCAGGGGAACAGGAATATGTGTTTGTTTTGCGAATTTGAGCTCTATCTGCAATGGGCACTTTTCATGCTATAAGCAGTTTTTCCTAACAAATGCAAGATATAGCATGGTCTGTCTCTGCAAGGAAACTTCAGATCTGCAAAAGTCATGGTTTTTTGGTCTTCGGGGAGGCAGGGGAACATGAATATGTGTTTGTTTTGCGAATTTGAGCTCTTTCTGCAATGGGCACTTTTCATACTATAAGCAGTTTTTCTTAACAAATGCAAGATATAGCATGGGCTATCTCCGCAAGGAAACTTCAGATCTGCAAAACTCATGGTTTTTTGGTGTTCAGTGAGCCGGGGGAACATGAATACATGTTTGTTTTTCGAATTTGAGCTCTTTCTGCAATGGGCACTTTTCATGCTCTAAGCAGTTTTTCCTAACAAATGCAAGATATAGCATGGGCTATCTCCGCAAGGAAACTTCAGATCTGAAAAAGTCATGGTTTTTTCGTCTTCGGGGAGGCAGGGGAACAGGAATATGTGTTTGTTTTGCGAATTTGAGCTCTATCTGCAATGGGCACTTTTCATGCTATAAGCAGTTTTTCCTAACAAATGCAAGATATAGCATGGGCTATCTCCGCAAGGAAACTTCACATCTGCAAAAGTCATGGTTTTTTCGTCTTCGGGGAGGCAGGGGAACAGGAATATGTGCTTGTTTTGCGAATTTGAGCTCTTTCTGCAATGGGCACTTTTCATACTATAAGCAGTTTTTCCTAACAAATGCAAGATATAGCATGGGCTATCTCCGCAAGGAAACTTCACATCTGCAAAAGTCATGGTTTTTTGGTGTTCAGTGAGCCGGGGGAACATGAATACGTGTTTGTTTTTCGAATTTGAGCTCTTTCTGCAATGGGCACTTTTCATGCTCTAAGCAGTTTTTCCTAACAAATGCAAGATATAGCATGGGCTATCTCTGCAAGGAAACTTCAGATCTGCAAAAGTCATGGTTTTTTGATCTTCGGGGAGGCAGGGGAACAGGAATATGTGTTTGTTTTTCGAATTTGAGCTCTTTCTGCAATGGGCACTTTTCATACTATAAGCAGTTTTTCCTAACAAATGCAAGATATAGCATGGGCTATCTCCGCAAGGAAACTTCAGATCTGCAAAAGTCATGGTTTTTTGGTGTTCAGTGAGCCGGGGGATCATTTGGTCTTCGGGGAGGCAGGGGAAGAGGAATATGTGTTTGTTTTGCGAATTTCAGCTCTATCTGCAATGGGCACTTTTCATGGTATAAGCAGTTTTTCCTAACAAATGCAAGATATAGCATGGGCTATCTCTGCAAGGAAACTTCAGATCTGCAAAAGTCATGGTTTTTTGGTGTTCAGTGAGGCGGGGGAACATGAATACGTGTTTGTTTTTCGAATTTGAGCTCTTTCTGCAATGGGCACTTTTCATGCTCTAAGCAGTTTTTCCTAACAAATGCAAGATATAGCATGGGCTATCTCCGCAAGGAAACTTCACATCTGCAAAAGTCATGGTTTTTTGATCTTCAGGGAGGCAGGGGAACAGGAATATGTGTTTGTTTTTCGAATTTGAGCTCTTTCTGCAATGGGCACTTTTCATGCTATAAGCAGTTTTTCCTAACAAATGCAAGATATAGCATGGGCTCTCTCCGCAAGGAAACTTCACATCTGCAAAAGTCATGGTTTTTTGGTCTTCGGGGAGGCAGGGGAACAGGAATACGTGTTTGTTTTTCGAATTTGAGCTCTTTCTGCAATGGGCACTTTTCATGCTCTAAGCAGTTTTTCCTAACAAATGCAAGATATAGCATGGGCTATCTCCGCAAGGAAACTTCACATCTGCAAAAGTCATGGTTCTTTGGTCTTCGGGGAGGCAGGGGAACAGGAATATGTGTTTGTTTTTCGAATTTGAGCTCTTTCTGCAATGGGCACTTTTCATACTATAAGCAGTTTTTCCTAACAAATGCAAGATATAGCATGGGCTATCTCCGCAAGGAAACTTCAGATCTGCAAAACTCATGGTTTTTTGGTGTTCAGTGAGCCGGGGGAACATGAATACGTGTTTGTTTTTCGAATTTGAGCTCTTTCTGCAATGGGCACTTTTCATGCTCTAAGCAGTTTTTCCTAACAAATGCAAGATATAGCATGGGCTATCTCCGCAAGGAAACTTCACATCTGCAAAAGTTATGGTTTTTTGATCTTCAGGGAGGCAGGGGAACAGGAATATGAGTTTGTTTTTCGAATTTGAGCTCTTTCTGCAATGGGCACTTTTCATGCTCTAAGCAGTTTTTCCTAACAAATGCAAGATATAGCATGGGCTATCTCTGCAAGGAAACTTCAGATCTGCAAAAGTCATGGTTTTTTGGTCTTCGGGGAGGCAGGGGAACAGGAATACGTGTTTGTTTTTCGAATTTGAGCTCTTTCTGCAATGGGCACTTTTCATGCTCTAAGCAGTTTTTCCTAACAAATGCAAGATATAGCATGGGCTATCTCCGCAAGGAAACTTCACATCTGCAAAAGTCATGGTTTTTTGGTCTTCGGGGAGGCAGGGGAACAGGAATATGTGTTTGTTTTTCGAATTTGAGCTCTTTCTGCAATGGGCACTTTTCATACTATAAGCAGTTTTTCCTAACAAATGCAAGATATAGCATGGGCTATCTCCGCAAGGAAACTTCAGATCTGCAAAAGTCATGGTTTTTTCGTCTTCGGGGAGGCAGGGGAACAGGAATATGTGTTTGTTTTGCGAATTTGAGCTCTATCTGCAATGGGCACTTTTCATGCTATAAGCAGTTTTTCCTAACAAATGCAAGATATAGCATGGTCTGTCTCTGCAAGGAAACTTCAGATCTGCAAAAGTCATGGTTTTTTGGTCTTCGGGGAGGCAGGGGAACATGAATATGTGTTTGTTTTGCGAATTTGAGCTCTTTCTGCAATGGGCACTTTTCATACTATAAGCAGTTTTTCCTAACAAATGCAAGATATAGCATGGGCTATCTCCGCAAGGAAACTTCAGATCTGCAAAACTCATGGTTTTTTGGTGTTCAGTGAGCCGGGGGAACATGAATACGTGTTTGTTTTTCGAATTTGAGCTCTTTCTGCAATGGGCACTTTTCATGCTCTAAGCAGTTTTTCCTAACAAATGCAAGATATAGCATGGGCTATCTCTGCAAGGAAACTTCAGATCTGCAAAAGTCATGGTTTTTTGATCTTCGGGGAGGCAGGGGAACAGGAATATGTGTTTGTTTTTCGAATTTGAGCTCTTTCTGCAATGGGCACTTTTCATACTATAAGCAGTTTTTCCTAACAAATGCAAGATATAGCATGGGCTATCTCCGCAAGGAAACTTCAGATCTGGAAAAGTCATGGTTTTTTGGTCTTCGGGGAGGCAGGGGAACAGGAATATGTGTTTGTTTTTCGAATTTGAGCTCTATCTGCAATGGGCACTTTTCATGCTCTAAGCAGTTTTTCCTAACAAATGCAAGATATAGCATGGGCTATCTCCGCAAGGAAACTTCACATCTGCAAAAGTCATGGTTTTTTGGTCTTCGGGGAAGCAGGGGAACAGGAATATGTGTTTGTTTTTCGAATTTGAGCTCTTTCTGCAATGGGCACTTTTCATGCTCTAAGCAGTTTTTCCTAACAAATGCAAGATATAGCATGGGCTATCTCCGCAAGGAAACTTCACATCTGCAAAAGTCATGGTTTTTTGGTGTTCAGTGAGCCGGGGAAACATGAATACGTGTTTGTTTTTCGAATTTGAGCTCTTTCTGCAATGGGCACTTTTCATGCTCTAAGCAGTTTTTCCTAACAAATGCAAGATATAGCATGGGCTATCTCCACAAGGAAACTTCACATCTGCAAAAGTCATGGTTTTTTGGTGTTCAGTGAGCCGGGGAAACATGAATACGTGTTTGTTTTTCGAATTTGAGCTCTTTCTGCAATGGGCACTTTTCATGCTCTAAGCAGTTTTTCCTAACAAATGCAAGATATAGCATGGGCTATCTCCGCAAGGAAACTTCACATCTGCAAAAGTCATGGTTTTTTCGTCTTCGGGAAGGCAGGGGAACAGGAATATGTGTTTGTTTTGCGAATTTGAGCTCTATCTGTAATGGGCACTTTTCATGCTATAAGCAGTTTTTCCTAACAAATGCAAGATATAGCATGGTCTGTCTCTGCAAGGAAACTTCAGATCTGCAAAAGTCATGGTTTTTTGGTCTTCGGGGAGGCAGGGGAACATGAATATGTGTTTGTTTTGCGAATTTGAGCTCTTTCTGCAATGGGCACTTTTCATACTATAAGCAGTTTTTCTTAACAAATGCAAGATATAGCATGGGCTATCTCCGCAAGGAAACTTCAGATCTGCAAAACTCATGGTTTTTTGGTGTTCAGTGAGCCGGGGGAACATGAATACGTGTTTGTTTTTCGAATTTGAGCTCTTTCTGCAATGGGCACTTTTCATGCTCTAAGCAGTTTTTCCTAACAAATGCAAGATATAGCATGGGCTATCTCCGCAAGGAAACTTCACATCTGCAAAAGTTATGGTTTTTTGATCTTCAGGGAGGCAGGGGAACAGGAATATGAGTTTGTTTTTCGAATTTGAGCTCTTTCTGCAATGGGCACTTTTCATGCTCTAAGCAGTTTTTCCTAACAAATGCAAGATATAGCATGGGCTATCTCTGCAAGGAAACTTCAGATCTGCAAAAGTCATGGTTTTTTGGTCTTCGGGGAGGCAGGGGAACAGGAATACGTGTTTGTTTTTCGAATTTGAGCTCTTTCTGCAATGGGCACTTTTCATGCTCTAAGCAGTTTTTCCTAACAAATGCAAGATATAGCATGGGCTATCTCCGCAAGGAAACTTCACATCTGCAAAAGTCATGGTTTTTTGGTCTTCGGGGAGGCAGGGGAACAGGAATATGTGTTTGTTTTTCGAATTTGAGCTCTTTCTGCAATGGGCACTTTTCATACTATAAGCAGTTTTTCCTAACAAATGCAAGATATAGCATGGGCTATCTCCGCAAGGAAACTTCAGATCTGCAAAAGTCATGGTTTTTTCGTCTTCGGGGAGGCAGGGGAACAGGAATATGTGTTTGTTTTGCGAATTTGAGCTCTATCTGCAATGGGCACTTTTCATGCTATAAGCAGTTTTTCCTAACAAATGCAAGATATAGCATGGTCTGTCTCTGCAAGGAAACTTCAGATCTGCAAAAGTCATGGTTTTTTGGTCTTCGGGGAGGCAGGGGAACATGAATATGTGTTTGTTTTGCGAATTTGAGCTCTTTCTGCAATGGGCACTTTTCATACTATAAGCAGTTTTTCCTAACAAATGCAAGATATAGCATGGGCTATCTCCGCAAGGAAACTTCAGATCTGCAAAACTCATGGTTTTTTGGTGTTCAGTGAGCCGGGGGAACATGAATACGTGTTTGTTTTTCGAATTTGAGCTCTTTCTGCAATGGGCACTTTTCATGCTCTAAGCAGTTTTTCCTAACAAATGCAAGATATAGCATGGGCTATCTCTGCAAGGAAACTTCAGATCTGCAAAAGTCATGGTTTTTTGATCTTCGGGGAGGCAGGGGAACAGGAATATGTGTTTGTTTTTCGAATTTGAGCTCTTTCTGCAATGGGCACTTTTCATACTATAAGCAGTTTTTCCTAACAAATGCAAGATATAGCATGGGCTATCTCCGCAAGGAAACTTCAGATCTGGAAAAGTCATGGTTTTTTGGTCTTCGGGGAGGCAGGGGAACAGGAATATGTGTTTGTTTTTCGAATTTGAGCTCTATCTGCAATGGGCACTTTTCATGCTCTAAGCAGTTTTTCCTAACAAATGCAAGATATAGCATGGGCTATCTCCGCAAGGAAACTTCACATCTGCAAAAGTCATGGTTTTTTGGTCTTCGGGGAAGCAGGGGAACAGGAATATGTGTTTGTTTTTCGAATTTGAGCTCTTTCTGCAATGGGCACTTTTCATGCTCTAAGCAGTTTTTCCTAACAAATGCAAGATATAGCATGGGCTATCTCCGCAAGGAAACTTCACATCTGCAAAAGTCATGGTTTTTTGGTGTTCAGTGAGCCGGGGAAACATGAATACGTGTTTGTTTTTCGAATTTGAGCTCTTTCTGCAATGGGCACTTTTCATGCTCTAAGCAGTTTTTCCTAACAAATGCAAGATATAGCATGGGCTATCTCCACAAGGAAACTTCACATCTACAAAAGTCATGGTTTTTTGGTGTTCAGTGAGCCGGGGAAACATGAATACGTGTTTGTTTTTCGAATTTGAGCTCTTTCTGCAATGGGCACTTTTCATGCTCTAAGCAGTTTTTCCTAACAAATGCAAGATATAGCATGGGCAATCTCCGCAAGGTAACTTCAGATCTGCAAAACTCATGGTTTTTTGGTGTTCAGTGAGCTGGGGGAACATGAATATGTGTTTGTTTTGCGAATTTGAGCTCTATCTGCAATGGGCAGTTTTCATGCTCTAAGCAGTTTTTCCTAACAAATGCAAGATATAGCATGGTGTATCTCCGCAAGGAAACTTCAGATCTGCAAAAGTCATGGTTTTTTGGTCTTCGGGGAGGCAGGGGAACATGAATATGTGTTTGTTTTTTGAATTTGAGCTCTTTCTGCAATGGGCACTTTTCATACTATAAGCAGTTTTTCCTAACAAATGCAAGATATACCATGGGCTATCTCCGCAAGGAAACTTCACATCTGCAAAAGTCATGGTTTTTTGGTGTTCAGTGAGCCGGGGGAACATGAATACGTGTTTGTTTTTCGAATTTGAGCTCTTTCTGCAATGGGCACTTTTCATGCTCTAAGCAGTTTTTCCTAACAAATGCAAGATATAGCATGGGCTATCTCCGCAAGGAAACTTCAGATCTGAAAAAGTCATGGTTTTTTCGTCTTCGGGGAGGCAGGGGAACAGGAATATGTGTTTGTTTTGCGAATTTGAGCTCTATCTGCAATGGGCACTTTTCATGCTATAAGCAGTTTTTCCTAACAAATGCAAGATATAGCATGGGCTATCTCCGCAAGGAAACTTCACATCTGCAAAAGTCATGGTTTTTTGGTGTTCAGTGAGCCGGGGGAACATGAATACGTGTTTGTTTTTCGAATTTGAGCTCTATCTGCAATGGGCACTTTTCATGCTCTAAGCAGTTTTTCCTAACAAATGCAAGATATAGCATGGGCTATCTCCACAAGGAAACTTCAGATCTGCAAAACTCATCGTTTTTTGGTGTTCAGTGAGCCGGGGGAACATGAATACGTGTTTGTTTTTCGAATTTGAGCTCTTTCTGCAATGGGCACTTTTCATGCTCTAAGCAGTTTTTCCTAACAAATGCAAGATATAGCATGGGCTATCTCCGCAAGGAAACTTCAGATCTGCAAAAGTCATGGTTTTTTCGTCTTCGGGGAGGCAGGGGAACAGGAATATGTGTTTGTTTTGCGAATTTGAGCTCTATCTCAATGGGCACTTTTCATGCTCTAAGCAGTTTTTCCTAACAAATGCAAGATATAGCATGGTCTATCTCCGCAAGGAAACTTCAGATCTGCAAAAGTCATGGTTTTTTGGTGTTCAGTGAGCCGGGGGAACATGAATACGTGTTTGTTTTTCGAATTTGAGCTCTATCTGCAATGGGCACTTTTCATGCTATAAGCAGTTTTTCCTAACAAATGCAAGATATAGCATGGGCTATCTCCGCAAGGAAACTTCAGATCTGCAAAACTCATCGTTTTTTGGTGTTCAGTGAGCCGGGGGAACATGAATACGTGTTTGTTTTTCGAATATGAGCTCTTTCTGCAATGGGCACTTTTCATGCTCTAAGCAGATTTTCCTAACAAATGCAAGATATAGCATGGGCTATCGCAAGGAAACTTCAGATCTGCAAAAGTCATGGTTTTTTCGTCTTCGGGGAGGCAGGGGAACAGGAATATGTGTTTGTTTTGCGAATTTGAGCTCTATCTACAATGGGCACTTTTCATGCTCTAAGCAGTTTTTCCTAACAAATGCAAGATATAGCATGGTCTATCTCCGCAAGGAAACTTCAGATCTGCAAAAGTCATGTTTTTTTGGTCTTCGGGGAGGCAAGGGAACATGAATATGTGTTTGTTTTTTGAATTTGAGCTCTTTCTGCAATGGGCACTTTTCATACTATAAGCAGTTTTTCCTAACAAATGCAAGATATAGCATGGTCTGTCTCTGCAAGGAAACTTCAGATCTGCAAAAGTCATGGTTTTTTGGTCTTCGGGGAGGCAGGGGAACATGAATATGTGTTTGTTTTGCGAATTTGAGCTCTTTCTGCAATGGGCACTTTTCATACTATAAGCAGTTTTTCCTAACAAATGCAAGATATAGCATGGGCTATCTCCGCAAGGAAACTTCAGATCTGCAAAACTCATGGTTTTTTGGTGTTCAGTGAGCCGGGGGAACATGAATACGTGTTTGTTTTTCGAATTTGAGCTCTTTCTGCAATGGGCACTTTTCATGCTCTAAGCAGTTTTTCCTAACAAATGCAAGATATAGCATGGGCTATCTCCGCAAGGAAACTTCACATCTGCAAAAGTCATGGTTTTTTGATCTTCAGGGAGGCAGGGGAACAGGAATATGAGTTTGTTTTTCGAATTTGAGCTCTTTCTGCAATGGGCACTTTTCATGCTTTAAGCAGTTTTTCCTACCAAATGCAAGATATAGCATGGGCTATCTCTGCAAGGAAACTTCAGATCTGCAAAAGTCATGGTTTTTTGGTCTTCGGGGAGGCAGGGGAACAGGAATACGTGTTTGTTTTTCGAATTTGAGCTCTTTCTGCAATGGGCACTTTTCATGCTCTAAGCAGTTTTTCCTAACAAATGCAAGATATAGCATGGGCTATCTCCGCAAGGAAACTTCACATCTGCAAAAGTCATGGTTTTTTGGTCTTCGGGGAGGCAGGGGAACAGGAATATGTGTTTGTTTTTCGAATTTGAGCTCTTTCTGCAATGGGCACTTTTCATACTATAAGCAGTTTTTCCTAACAAATGCAAGATATAGCATGGGCTATCTCCGCAAGGAAACTTCAGATCTGCAAAAGTCATGGTTTTTTGGTCTTCGGGGAGGCAGGGGAACAGGAATATGTGTTTGTTTTGCGAATTTGAGCTCTATCTGCAATGGGCACTTTTCATGCTATAAGCAGTTTTTCCTAACAAATGCAAGATATAGCATGGTCTGTCTCTGCAAGGAAACTTCAGATCTGCAAAACTCATGGTTTTTTGGTGTTCAGTGAGCCGGGGGAACATGAATACGTGTTTGTTTTTCGAATTTGAGCTCTTTCTGCAGTGGGCACTTTTCATGCTCTAAGCAGTTTTTCCTAACAAATGCAAGATATAGCATGGGCTATCTCTGCAAGGAAACTTCAGATCTGCAAAAGTCATGGTTTTTTGATCTTCGGGGAGGCAGGGGAACAGGAATATGTGTTTGTTTTTCGAATTTGAGCTCTTTCTGCAATGGGCACTTTTCATACTATAAGCAGTTTTTCCTAACAAATGCAAGATATAGCATGGGCTATCTCCGCAAGGAAACTTCAGATCTGCAAAAGTCATGGTTTTTTGGTGTTCAGTGAGCCGGGGGAACATGAATACGTGTTTGTTTTTCAAATTTGAGCTCTTTCTGCAATGGGCACTTTTCATGCTCTAAGCAGTTTTTCCTAACAAATGCAAGATATAGCATGGGCTATCTCCGCAAGGAAACTTCACATCTGCAAAAGTCATGGTTTTTTCGCCTTCGGGGAGGCTGGGGAACATGAATACGTGTTTGTTTTTCGAATTTGAGCTCTATCTGCAATGGGCACTTTTCATGCTATAAGCAGTTTTTCCTAACAAATGCAAGATATAGCATGGGCTATCTCCGCAAGGAAACTTCAGATCTGCAAAACTCATGGTTTTTTGGTGTTCAGTGAGCCGGGGGAACATGAATACGTGTTTGTTTTTCGAATTTGAGCTCTTTCTGCAATGGGCACTTTTCATGCTCTAAGCAGTTTTTCCTAACAAATGCAAGATATAGCATGGGCTATCTCCGCAAGGAAACTTCACATCTGCAAAAGTCATGGTTTTTTCGTCTTCGGGGAGGCTGGGGAACAGGAATATGTGTTTGTTTTGCGAATTTGAGCTCTATCTGCAATGGGCACTTTTCATGCTATAAGCAGTTTTTCCTAACAAATGCAAGATATAGCATGGGCTATCTCCGCAAGGAAACTTCAGATCTGCAAAAGTCATGGTTTTTTCTTCTTCGGGGAGGCAGGGGAACAGGAATATGTGTTTGTTTTGCGAATTTGAGCTCTATCTGCAATGGGCACTTTTCATGCTCTAAGCAGTTTTTCCTAACAAATGCAAGATATAGCATGGTGTATCTCCGCAAGGAAACTTCAGATCTGCAAAAGTCATGGTTTTTTGGTCTTCGGGGAGGCAGGGGAACATGAATATGTGTTTGTTTTTTGAATTTGAGCTCTTTCTGCAATGGGCACTTTTAATACTATAAGCAGTTTTTCCTAACAAATGCAAGATATAGCATGGGCTATCTCCGCAAGGAAACTTCAGATCTGCAAAACTCATGGTTTTTTGGTGTTCAGTGAGCCGGGGGAACATGAATACGTGTTTGTTTTTCGAATTTGAGCTCTTTCTGCAATGGGCACTTTTCATGCTCTAAGCAGTTTTTCCTAACAAATGCAAGATATAGCATGGGCTATCTCCGCAAGGAAACTTCAGATCTGCAAAAGTCATGGTTTTTTCGTCTTCGGGGACGCAGGGGAACAGGAATATGTGTTTGTTTTGCGAATTTGAGCTCTATCTGCAATGGGCACTTTTCATGCTCTAAGCAGTTTTTCCTAACAAATGCAAGATATAGCATGGTCTATCTCCGCAAGGAAACTTCAGATCTGCAAAAGTCATGGTTTTTTGGTCTTCGGGGAGGCAGGGGAACATGAATATGTGTTTGTTTTTTGAATTTGAGCTCTTTCTGCAATGGGCACTTTTCATACTATAAGCAGTTTTTCCTAACAAATGCAAGATATAGCATGGGCTATCTCCGCAAGGAAACTTCACATCTGCAAAAGTCATGGTTTTTTGGTGTTCAGTGAGCCGGGGGAACATGAATACGTGTTTGTTTTTCGAATTTGAGCTCTATCTGCAATGGGCACTTTTCATGCTCTAAGCAGTTTTTCCTAACAAATGCAAGATATAGCATGGGCTATCTCCACAAGGAAACTTCAGATCTGCAAAACTCATCGTTTTTTGGTGTTCAGTGAGCCGGGGGAACATGAATACGTGTTTGTTTTTCGAATTTGAGCTCTTTCTGCAATGGGCACTTTTCATGCTCTAAGCAGTTTTTCCTAACAAATGCAAGATATAGCATGGGCTATCTCCGCAAGGAAACTTCAGATCTGCAAAAGTCATGGTTTTTTCGTCTTCGGGGAGGCAGGGGAACAGGAATATGTGTTTGTTTTGCGAATTTGAGCTCTATCTGCAATGGGCACTTTTCATGCTCTAAGCAGTTTTTCCTAACAAATGCAAGATATAGCATGGTCTATCTCCGCAAGGAAACTTCAGATCTGCAAAAGTCATGGTTTTTTGGTCTTCGGGGAGGCAGGGGAACATGAATATGTGTTTGTTTTTTGAATTTGAGCTCTTTCTGCAATGGGCACTTTTCATACTATAAACAGTTTTTCCTAACAAATGCAAGATATAGCATGGGCTATCTCCGCAAGGAAACTTCAGATCTGTAAAAGTCATGGTTTTTTGGTGTTCAGTGAGCCGGGGGAACATGAATACGTGTTTGTTTTTTGAATTTGAGCTCTTTCTGCAATGGGCACTTTTCATGCTCTAAGCAGTTTTTCCTAACTAATGCAAGATATAGCATGGGCTATCTCCGCAAGGAAACTTCACATCTGCAAAAGTCATGGTTTTTTGGTGTTCAGTGAGCCGGGGGAACATGAATACGTGTTTGTTTTTCGAATTTGAGCTCTATCTGCAATGGGCACTTTTCATGCTCTAAGCAGTTTTTCCTAACAAATGCAAGATATAGCATGGGCTATCTCCACAAGGAAACTTCAGATCTGCAAAACTCATCGTTTTTTGGTGTTCAGTGAGCCGGGGGAACATGAATACGTGTTTGTTTTTCGAATTTGAGCTCTTTCTGCAATGGGCACTTTTCATGCTCTAAGCAGTTTTTCCTAACAAATGCAAGATATAGCATGGGCTATCTCCGCAAGGAAACTTCAGATCTGCAAAAGTCATGGTTTTTTCGTCTTCGGGGAGGCAGGGGAACAGGAATATGTGTTTGTTTTTCGAATTTGAGCTCTATCTGCAATGGGCACTTTTCATGCTCTAAGCAGTTTTTCCTAACAAATGCAAGATATAGCATGGTCTATCTCCGCAAGGAAACTTCAGATCTGCAAAACTCATGGTTTTTTGGTCTTCGGGGAGGCAGGGGAACATGAATATGTGTTTGTTTTTTGAATTTGAGCTCTTTCTGCAATGGGCACTTTTCATACTATAAACAGTTTTTCCTAACAAATGCAAGATATAGCATGGGCTATCTCCGCAAGGAAACTTCAGATCTGTAAAAGTCATGGTTTTTTGGTGTTCAGTGAGCCGGGGGAACATGAATACGTGTTTGTTTTTTGAATTTGAGCTCTTTCTGCAATGGGCACTTTTCATGCTCTAAGCAGTTTTTCCTAACTAATGCAAGATATAGCATGGGCTATCTCCGCAAGGAAACTTCACATCTGCAAAAGTCATGGTTTTTTGGTGTTCAGTGAGCCGGGGGAACATGAATACGTGTTTGTTTTTCGAATTTGAGCTCTATCTGCAATGGGCACTTTTCATGCTATAAGCAGTTTTTCCTAACAAATGCAAGATATAGCATGGGCTATCTCCGCAAGGAAACTTCAGATCTGCAAAACTCATCGTTTTTTGGTGTTCAGTGAGCCGGGGGAACATGAATACGTGTTTGTTTTTCGAATATGAGCTCTTTCTGCAATGGGCACTTTTCATGCTCTAAGCAGATTTTCCTAACAAATGCAAGATATAGCATGGGCTATCGCAAGGAAACTTCAGATCTGCAAAAGTCATGGTTTTTTCGTCTTCGGGGAGGCAGGGGAACAGGAATATGTGTTTGTTTTGCGAATTTGAGCTCTATCTACAATGGGCACTTTTCATGCTCTAAGCAGTTTTTCCTAACAAATGCAAGATATAGCATGGTCTATCTCCGCAAGGAAACTTCAGATCTGCAAAAGTCATGGTTTTTTGGTCTTCGGGGAGGCAGGGGAACATGAATATGTGTTTGTTTTTTGAATTTGAGCTCTTTCTGCAATGGGCACTTTTCATACTATAAGCAGTTTTTCCTAACAAATGCAAGATATAGCATGGTCTGTCTCTGCAAGGAAACTTCAGATCTGCAAAAGTCATGGTTTTTTGGTCTTCGGGGAGGCAGGGGAACATGAATATGTGTTTGTTTTGCGAATTTGAGCTCTTTCTGCAATGGGCACTTTTCATACTATAAGCAGTTTTTCCTAACAAATGCAAGATATAGCATGGGCTATCTCCGCAAGGAAACTTCAGATCTGCAAAACTCATGGTTTTTTGGTGTTCAGTGAGCCGGGGGAACATGAATACGTGTTTGTTTTTCGAATTTGAGCTCTTTCTGCAATGGGCACTTTTCATGCTCTAAGCAGTTTTTCCTAACAAATGCAAGATATAGCATGGGCTATCTCCGCAAGGAAACTTCACATCTGCAAAAGTCATGGTTTTTTGATCTTCAGGGAGGCAGGGGAACAGGAATATGAGTTTGTTTTTCGAATTTGAGCTCTTTCTGCAATGGGCACTTTTCATGCTTTAAGCAGTTTTTCCTACCAAATGCAAGATATAGCATGGGTTATCTCTGCAAGGAAACTTCAGATCTGCAAAAGTCATGGTTTTTTGGTCTTCGGGGAGGCAGGGGAACAGGAATACGTGTTTGTTTTTCGAATTTGAGCTCTTTCTGCAATGGGCACTTTTCATGCTCTAAGCAGTTTTTCCTAACAAATGCAAGATATAGCATGGGCTATCTCCGCAAGGAAACTTCACATCTGCAAAAGTCATGGTTTTTTGGTCTTCGGGGAGGCAGGGGAACAGGAATATGTGTTTGTTTTTCGAATTTGAGCTCTTTCTGCAATGGGCACTTTTCATACTATAAGCAGTTTTTCCTAACAAATGCAAGATATAGCATGGGCTATCTCCGCAAGGAAACTTCAGATCTGCAAAAGTCATGGTTTTTTGGTCTTCGGGGAGGCAGGGGAACAGGAATATGTGTTTGTTTTGCGAATTTGAGCTCTATCTGCAATGGGCACTTTTCATGCTATAAGCAGTTTTTCCTAACAAATGCAAGATATAGCATGGTCTGTCTCTGCAAGGAAACTTCAGATCTGCAAAACTCATGGTTTTTTGGTGTTCAGTGAGCCGGGGGAACATGAATACGTGTTTGTTTTTCGAATTTGAGCTCTTTCTGCAATGGGCACTTTTCATGCTCTAAGCAGTTTTTCCTAACAAATGCAAGATATAGCATGGGCTATCGCAAGGAAACTTCAGATCTGCAAAAGTCATGGTTTTTTCGTCTTCGGGGAGGCAGGGGAACAGGAATATGTGTTTGTTTTGCGAATTTGAGCTCTATCTACAATGGGCACTTTTCATGCTCTAAGCAGTTTTTCCTAACAAATGCAAGATATAGCATGGTCTATCTCCGCAAGGAAACTTCAGATCTGCAAAAGTCATGTTTTTTTGGTCTTCGGGGAGGCAAGGGAACATGAATATGTGTTTGTTTTTTGAATTTGAGCTCTTTCTGCAATGGGCACTTTTCATACTATAAGCAGTTTTTCCTAACAAATGCAAGATATAGCATGGTCTGTCTCTGCAAGGAAACTTCAGATCTGCAAAAGTCATGGTTTTTTGGTCTTCGGGGAGGCAGGGGAACATGAATATGTGTTTGTTTTGCGAATTTGAGCTCTTTCTGCAATGGGCACTTTTCATACTATAAGCAGTTTTTCCTAACAAATGCAAGATATAGCATGGGCTATCTCCGCAAGGAAACTTCAGATCTGCAAAACTCATGGTTTTTTGGTGTTCAGTGAGCCGGGGGAACATGAATACGTGTTTGTTTTTCGAATTTGAGCTCTTTCTGCAATGGGCACTTTTCATGCTCTAAGCAGTTTTTCCTAACAAATGCAAGATATAGCATGGGCTATCTCCGCAAGGAAACTTCACATCTGCAAAAGTCATGGTTTTTTGATCTTCAGGGAGGCAGGGGAACAGGAATATGAGTTTGTTTTTCGAATTTGAGCTCTTTCTGCAATGGGCACTTTTCATGCTTTAAGCAGTTTTTCCTACCAAATGCAAGATATAGCATGGGCTATCTCTGCAAGGAAACTTCAGATCTGCAAAAGTCATGGTTTTTTGGTCTTCGGGGAGGCAGGGGAACAGGAATACGTGTTTGTTTTTCGAATTTGAGCTCTTTCTGCAATGGGCACTTTTCATGCTCTAAGCAGTTTTTCCTAACAAATGCAAGATATAGCATGGGCTATCTCCGCAAGGAAACTTCACATCTGCAAAAGTCATGGTTTTTTGGTCTTCGGGGAGGCAGGGGAACAGGAATATGTGTTTGTTTTTCGAATTTGAGCTCTTTCTGCAATGGGCACTTTTCATACTATAAGCAGTTTTTCCTAACAAATGCAAGATATAGCATGGGCTATCTCCGCAAGGAAACTTCAGATCTGCAAAAGTCATGGTTTTTTGGTCTTCGGGGAGGCAGGGGAACAGGAATATGTGTTTGTTTTGCGAATTTGAGCTCTATCTGCAATGGGCACTTTTCATGCTATAAGCAGTTTTTCCTAACAAATGCAAGATATAGCATGGTCTGTCTCTGCAAGGAAACTTCAGATCTGCAAAACTCATGGTTTTTTGGTGTTCAGTGAGCCGGGGGAACATGAATACGTGTTTGTTTTTCGAATTTGAGCTCTTTCTGCAATGGGCACTTTTCATGCTCTAAGCAGTTTTTCCTAACAAATGCAAGATATAGCATGGGCTATCTCCGCAAGGAAACTTAACATCTGCAAAAGTCATGGTTTTTTCGTCTTCGGGGAGGCAGGGGAACAGGAATATGTGTTTGTTTTGCGAATTTGAGCTCTTTCTGCAATGGGCACTTTTCATACTATAAGCAGTTTTTCCTAACAAATGCAAGATATAACATGGGCTATCACCGCAAGGAAACTTCAGATCTGCAAAAGTCATGGTTTTTTGGTCTTCGGGGAGGCAGGAGAACATGAATATGCGTTTGTTTTTTGAATTTGAGCTCTTTGTGCAATGGGCACTTTTCATACTATAAGCAGTTTTAACTAACAAATGCAAGATATAGCATGGGCTATCTCCGCAAGGAAACTTCACATCTGCAAAAGTCATGGTTTTTTGGTGTTCAGTGAGCCGGGGGAACATGAATACGTGTTTGTTTTTCGAATTTGAGCTCTTTCTGCAGTGGGCACTTTTCATGCTCTAAGCAGTTTTTCCTAACAAATGCAAGATATAGCATGGGCTATCTCTGCAAGGAAACTTCAGATCTGCAAAAGTCATGGTTTTTTGATCTTCGGGGAGGCAGGGGAACAGGAATATGTGTTTGTTTTTCGAATTTGAGCTCTTTCTGCAATGGGCACTTTTCATACTATAAGCAGTTTTTCCTAACAAATGCAAGATATAGCATGGGCTATCTCCGCAAGGAAACTTCAGATCTGCAAAAGTCATGGTTTTTTGGTGTTCAGTGAGCCGGGGGAACATGAATACGTGTTTGTTTTTCAAATTTGAGCTCTTTCTGCAATGGGCACTTTTCATGCTCTAAGCAGTTTTTCCTAACAAATGCAAGATATAGCATGGGCTATCTCCGCAAGGAAACTTCACATCTGCAAAAGTCATGGTTTTTTCGTCTTCGGGGAGGCTGGGGAACATGAATACGTGTTTGTTTTTCGAATTTGAGCTCTATCTGCAATGGGCACTTTTCATGCTATAAGCAGTTTTTCCTAACAAATGCAAGATATAGCATGGGCTATCTCCGCAAGGAAACTTCAGATCTGCAAAACTCATGGTTTTTTGGTGTTCAGTGAGCCGGGGGAACATGAATACGTGTTTGTTTTTCGAATTTGAGCTCTTTCTGCAATGGGCACTTTTCATGCTCTAAGCAGTTTTTCCTAACAAATGCAAGATATAGCATGGGCTATCTCCGCAAGGAAACTTCACATCTGCAAAAGTCATGGTTTTTTCGTCTTCGGGGAGGCTGGGGAACAGGAATATGTGTTTGTTTTGCGAATTTGAGCTCTATCTGCAATGGGCACTTTTCATGCTATAAGCAGTTTTTCCTAACAAATGCAAGATATAGCATGGGCTATCTCCGCAAGGAAACTTCAGATCTGCAAAAGTCATGGTTTTTTCTTCTTCGGGGAGGCAGGGGAACAGGAATATGTGTTTGTTTTGCGAATTTGAGCTCTATCTGCAATGGGCACTTTTCATGCTCTAAGCAGTTTTTCCTAACAAATGCAAGATATAGCATGGTGTATCTCCGCAAGGAAACTTCAGATCTGCAAAAGTCATGGTTTTTTGGTCTTCGGGGAGGCAGGGGAACATGAATATGTGTTTGTTTTTTGAATTTGAGCTCTTTCTGCAATGGGCACTTTTAATACTATAAGCAGTTTTTCCTAACAAATGCAAGATATAGCATGGGCTATCTCCGCAAGGAAACTTCAGATCTGCAAAACTCATGGTTTTTTGGTGTTCAGTGAGCCGGGGGAACATGAATACGTGTTTGTTTTTCGAATTTGAGCTCTTTCTGCAATGGGCACTTTTCATGCTCTAAGCAGTTTTTCCTAACAAATGCAAGATATAGCATGGGCTATCTCCGCAAGGAAACTTCAGATCTGCAAAAGTCATGGTTTTTTCGTCTTCGGGGACGCAGGGGAACAGGAATATGTGTTTGTTTTGCGAATTTGAGCTCTATCTGCAATGGGCACTTTTCATGCTCTAAGCAGTTTTTCCTAACAAATGCAAGATATAGCATGGTCTATCTCCGCAAGGAAACTTCAGATCTGCAAAAGTCATGGTTTTTTGGTCTTCGGGGAGGCAGGGGAACATGAATATGTGTTTGTTTTTTGAATTTGAGCTCTTTCTGCAATGGGCACTTTTCATACTATAAGCAGTTTTTCCTAACAAATGCAAGATATAGCATGGGCTATCTCCGCAAGGAAACTTCACATCTGCAAAAGTCATGGTTTTTTGGTGTTCAGTGAGCCGGGGGAACATGAATACGTGTTTGTTTTTCGAATTTGAGCTCTATCTGCAATGGGCACTTTTCATGCTCTAAGCAGTTTTTCCTAACAAATGCAAGATATAGCATGGGCTATCTCCACAAGGAAACTTCAGATCTGCAAAACTCATCGTTTTTTGGTGTTCAGTGAGCCGGGGGAACATGAATACGTGTTTGTTTTTCGAATTTGAGCTCTTTCTGCAATGGGCACTTTTCATGCTCTAAGCAGTTTTTCCTAACAAATGCAAGATATAGCATGGGCTATCTCCGCAAGGAAACTTCAGATCTGCAAAAGTCATGGTTTTTTCGTCTTCGGGGAGGCAGGGGAACAGGAATATGTGTTTGTTTTGCGAATTTGAGCTCTATCTGCAATGGGCACTTTTCATGCTCTAAGCAGTTTTTCCTAACAAATGCAAGATATAGCATGGTCTATCTCCGCAAGGAAACTTCAGATCTGCAAAAGTCATGGTTTTTTGGTCTTCGGGGAGGCAGGGGAACATGAATATGTGTTTGTTTTTTGAATTTGAGCTCTTTCTGCAATGGGCACTTTTCATACTATAAACAGTTTTTCCTAACAAATGCAAGATATAGCATGGGCTATCTCCGCAAGGAAACTTCAGATCTGTAAAAGTCATGGTTTTTTGGTGTTCAGTGAGCCGGGGGAACATGAATACGTGTTTGTTTTTTGAATTTGAGCTCTTTCTGCAATGGGCACTTTTCATGCTCTAAGCAGTTTTTCCTAACTAATGCAAGATATAGCATGGGCTATCTCCGCAAGGAAACTTCACATCTGCAAAAGTCATGGTTTTTTGGTGTTCAGTGAGCCGGGGGAACATGAATACGTGTTTGTTTTTCGAATTTGAGCTCTATCTGCAATGGGCACTTTTCATGCTCTAAGCAGTTTTTCCTAACAAATGCAAGATATAGCATGGGCTATCTCCACAAGGAAACTTCAGATCTGCAAAACTCATCGTTTTTTGGTGTTCAGTGAGCCGGGGGAACATGAATACGTGTTTGTTTTTCGAATTTGAGCTCTTTCTGCAATGGGCACTTTTCATGCTCTAAGCAGTTTTTCCTAACAAATGCAAGATATAGCATGGGCTATCTCCGCAAGGAAACTTCAGATCTGCAAAAGTCATGGTTTTTTCGTCTTCGGGGAGGCAGGGGAACAGGAATATGTGTTTGTTTTTCGAATTTGAGCTCTATCTGCAATGGGCACTTTTCATGCTCTAAGCAGTTTTTCCTAACAAATGCAAGATATAGCATGGTCTATCTCCGCAAGGAAACTTCAGATCTGCAAAAGTCATGGTTTTTTGGTCTTCGGGGAGGCAGGGGAACATGAATATGTGTTTGTTTTTTGAATTTGAGCTCTTTCTGCAATGGGCACTTTTCATACTATAAACAGTTTTTCCTAACAAATGCAAGATATAGCATGGGCTATCTCCGCAAGGAAACTTCAGATCTGTAAAAGTCATGGTTTTTTGGTGTTCAGTGAGCCGGGGGAACATGAATACGTGTTTGTTTTTTGAATTTGAGCTCTTTCTGCAATGGGCACTTTTCATGCTCTAAGCAGTTTTTCCTAACTAATGCAAGATATAGCATGGGCTATCTCCGCAAGGAAACTTCACATCTGCAAAAGTCATGGTTTTTTGGTGTTCAGTGAGCCGGGGGAACATGAATACGTGTTTGTTTTTCGAATTTGAGCTCTATCTGCAATGGGCACTTTTCATGCTATAAGCAGTTTTTCCTAACAAATGCAAGATATAGCATGGGCTATCTCCGCAAGGAAACTTCAGATCTGCAAAACTCATCGTTTTTTGGTGTTCAGTGAGCCGGGGGAACATGAATACGTGTTTGTTTTTCGAATATGAGCTCTTTCTGCAATGGGCACTTTTCATGCTCTAAGCAGATTTTCCTAACAAATGCAAGATATAGCATGGGCTATCGCAAGGAAACTTCAGATCTGCAAAAGTCATGGTTTTTTCGTCTTCGGGGAGGCAGGGGAACAGGAATATGTGTTTGTTTTGCGAATTTGAGCTCTATCTACAATGGGCACTTTTCATGCTCTAAGCAGTTTTTCCTAACAAATGCAAGATATAGCATGGGCTATCTCCGCAAGGAAACTTCAGATCTGCAAAAGTCATGGTTTTTTGGTCTTCGGGGAGGCAGGGGAACAGGAATATGTGTTTGTTTTGCGAATTTGAGCTCTATCTGCAATGGGCACTTTTCATGCTATAAGCAGTTTTTCCTAACAAATGCAAGATATAGCATGGTCTGTCTCTGCAAGGAAACTTCAGATCTGCAAAACTCATGGTTTTTTGGTGTTCAGTGAGCCGGGGGAACATGAATACGTGTTTGTTTTTCGAATTTGAGCTCTTTCTGCAATGGGCACTTTTCATGCTCTAAGCAGTTTTTCCTAACAAATGCAAGATATAGCATGGGCTATCTCCGCAAGGAAACTTAACATCTGCAAAAGTCATGGTTTTTTCGTCTTCGGGGAGGCAGGGGAACAGGAATATGTGTTTGTTTTGCGAATTTGAGCTCTTTCTGCAATGGGCACTTTTCATACTATAAGCAGTTTTTCCTAACAAATGCAAGATATAACATGGGCTATCACCGCAAGGAAACTTCAGATCTGCAAAAGTCATGGTTTTTTGGTCTTCGGGGAGGCAGGAGAACATGAATATGCGTTTGTTTTTTGAATTTGAGCTCTTTGTGCAATGGGCACTTTTCATACTATAAGCAGTTTTAACTAACAAATGCAAGATATAGCATGGGCTATCTCCGCAAGGAAACTTCACATCTGCAAAAGTCATGGTTTTTTGGTGTTCAGTGAGCCGGGGGAACATGAATACGTGTTTGTTTTTCGAATTTGAGCTCTTTCTGCAATGGGCACTTTTCATGCTCTAAGCAGTTTTTCCTAACAAATGCAAGATATAGCATGGGCTATCTCTGCAAGGAAACTTCAGATCTGCAAAAGTCATGGTTTTTTGATCTTCGGGGAGGCAGGGGAACAGGAATATGTGTTTGTTTTTCGAATTTGAGCTCTTTCTGCAATGGGCACTTTTCATACTATAAGCAGTTTTTCCTAACAAATGCAAGATATAGCATGGGCTATCTCCGCAAGGAAACTTCAGATCTGCAAAAGTCATGGTTTTTTGGTGTTCAGTGAGCCGGGGGAACATGAATACGTGTTTGTTTTTCGAATTTGAGCTCTTTCTGCAATGGGCACTTTTCATGCTCTAAGCAGTTTTTCCTAACAAATGCAAGATATAGCATGGGCTATCTCCGCAAGGAAACTTCACATCTGCAAAAGTCATGGTTTTTTCGTCTTCGGGGAGGCTGGGGAACATGAATACGTGTTTGTTTTTCGAATTTGAGCTCTATCTGCAATGGGCACTTTTCATGCTATAAGCAGTTTTTCCTAACAAATGCAAGATATAGCATGGGCTATCTCCGCAAGGAAACTTCAGATCTGCAAAACTCATCGTTTTTTGGTGTTCAGTGAGCCGGGGGAACATGAATACGTGTTTGTTTTTCGAATTTGAGCTCTTTCTGCAATGGGCACTTTTCATGCTCTAAGCAGTTTTTCCTAACAAATGCAAGATATAGCATGGGCTATCTCCGCAAGGAAACTTCAGATCTGCAAAAGTCATGGTTTTTTCTTCTTCGGGGAGGCAGGGGAACAGGAATATGTGTTTGTTTTGCGAATTTGAGCTCTATCTGCAATGGGCACTTTTCATGCTCTAAGCAGTTTTTCCTAACAAATGCAAGATATAGCATGGTGTATCTCCGCAAGGAAACTTCAGATCTGCAAAAGTCATGGTTTTTTGGTCTTCGGGGAGGCAGGGGAACATTAATATGTGTTTGTTTTTTGAATTTGAGCTCTTTCTGCAATGGGCACTTTTAATACTATAAGCAGTTTTTCCTAACAAATGCAAGATATAGCATGGGCTATCTCCGCAAGGAAACTTCAGATCTGCAAAACTCATGGTTTTTTGGTGTTCAGTGAGCCGGGGGAACATGAATACGTGTTTGTTTTTCGAATTTGAGCTCTTTCTGCAATGGGCACTTTTCATGCTCTAAGCAGTTTTTCCTAACAAATGCAAGATATAGCATGGGCTATCTCCGCAAGGAAACTTCAGATCTGCAAAAGTCATGGTTTTTTCGTCTTCGGGGACGCAGGGGAACAGGAATATGTGTTTGTTTTGCGAATTTGAGCTCTATCTGCAATGGGCACTTTTCATGCTCTAAGCAGTTTTTCCTAACAAATGCAAGATATAGCATGGTCTATCTCCGCAAGGAAACTTCAGATCTGCAAAAGTCATGGTTTTTTGGTCTTCGGGGAGGCAGGGGAACATGAATATGTGTTTGTTTTTTGAATTTGAGCTCTTTCTGCAATGGGCACTTTTCATACTATAAGCAGTTTTTCCTAACAAATGCAAGATATAGCATGGGCTATCTCCGCAAGGAAACTTCACATCTGCAAAAGTCATGGTTTTTTGGTGTTCAGTGAGCCGGGGGAACATGAATACGTGTTTGTTTTTCGAATTTGAGCTCTATCTGCAATGGGCACTTTTCATGCTATAAGCAGTTTTTCCTAACAAATGCAAGATATAGCATGGGCTATCTCCGCAAGGAAACTTCAGATCTGCAAAACTCATCGTTTTTTGGTGTTCAGTGAGCCGGGGGAACATGAATACGTGTTTGTTTTTCGAATATGAGCTCTTTCTGCAATGGGCACTTTTCATGCTCTAAGCAGATTTTCCTAACAAATGCAAGATATAGCATGGGCTATCGCAAGGAAACTTCAGATCTGCAAAAGTCATGGTTTTTTCGTCTTCGGGGAGGCAGGGGAACAGGAATATTTGTTTGTTTTGTGAATTTGAGCTCTATCTACAATGGGCACTTTTCATGCTCTAAGCAGTTTTTCCTAACAAATGCAAGATATAGCATGGTCTATCTCCGCAAGGAAACTTCAGATCTGCAAAAGTCATGGTTTTTTGGTCTTCGGGGAGGCAGGGGAACATGAATATGTGTTTGTTTTTTGAATTTGAGCTCTTTCTGCAATGGGCACTTTTCATACTATAAGCAGTTTTTCCTAACAAATGCAAGATATAGCATGGTCTGTCTCTGCAAGGAAACTTCAGATCTGCAAAAGTCATGGTTTTTTGGTCTTCGGGGAGGCAGGGGAACATGAATATGTGTTTGTTTTGCGAATTTGAGCTCTTTCTGCAATGGGCACTTTTCATACTATAAGCAGTTTTTCCTAACAAATGCAAGATATAGCATGGGCTATCTCCGCAAGGAAACTTCAGATCTGCAAAACTCATGGTTTTTTGGTGTTCAGTGAGCCGGGGGAACATGAATACGTGTTTGTTTTTCGAATTTGAGCTCTTTCTGCAATGGGCACTTTTCATGCTCTAAGCAGTTTTTCCTAACAAATGCAAGATATAGCATGGGCTATCTCCGCAAGGAAACTTCACATCTGCAAAAGTCATGGTTTTTTGATCTTCAGGGAGGCAGGGGAACATGAATACGTGTTTGTTTTTCGAATTTGAGCTCTTTCTGCAATGGGCACTTTTCATGCTCTAAGCAGTTTTTCCTAACAAATGCAAGATATAGCATGGGCTATCTCCGCAAGGAAACTTCAGATCTGCAAAAGTCATGGTTTTTTCGTCTTCGGGGACGCAGGGGAACAGGAATATGTGTTTGTTTTGCGAATTTGAGCTCTATCTGCAATGGGCACTTTTCATGCTCTAAGCAGTTTTTCCTAACAAATGCAAGATATAGCATGGTCTATCTCCGCAAGGAAACTTCAGATCTGCAAAAGTCATGGTTTTTTGGTCTTCGGGGAGGCAGGGGAACATGAATATGTGTTTGTTTTTTGAATTTGAGCTCTTTCTGCAATGGGCACTTTTCATGCTCTAAGCAGTTTTTCCTAACAAATGCAAGATATAGCATGGTCTATCTCCGCAAGGAAACTTCAGATCTGCAAAAGTCATGGTTTTTTGGTCTTCGGGGAGGCAGGGGAACATGAATATGTGTTTGTTTTTTGAATTTGAGCTCTTTCTGCAATGGGCACTTTTCATACTATAAGCAGTTTTTCCTAACAAATGCAAGATATAGCATGGTCTGTCTCTGCAAGGAAACTTCAGATCTGCAAAAGTCATGGTTTTTTGGTCTTCGGGGAGGCAGGGGAACATGAATATGTGTTTGTTTTGCGAATTTGAGCTCTTTCTGCAATGGGCACTTTTCATACTATAAGCAGTTTTTCCTAACAAATGCAAGATATAGCATGGGCTATCTCCGCAAGGAAACTTCAGATCTGCAAAAGTCATGGTTTTTTGATCTTCAGGGAGGCAGGGGAACATGAATACGTGTTTGTTTTTCGAATTTGAGCTCTTTCTGCAATGGGCACTTTTCATGCTCTAAGCAGTTTTTCCTAACAAATGCAAGATATAGCATGGGCTATCTCCGCAAGGAAACTTCAGATCTGCAAAAGTCATGGTTTTTTCGTCTTCGGGGACGCAGGGGAACAGGAATATGTGTTTGTTTTGCGAATTTGAGCTCTATCTGCAATGGGCACTTTTCATGCTCTAAGCAGTTTTTCCTAACAAATGCAAGATATAGCATGGTCTATCTCCGCAAGGAAACTTCAGATCTGCAAAAGTCATGGTTTTTTGGTCTTCGGGGAGGCAGGGGAACATGAATATGTGTTTGTTTTTTGAATTTGAGCTCTTTCTGCAATGGGCACTTTTCATACTATAAGCAGTTTTTCCTAACAAATGCAAGATATAGCATGGGCTATCTCCGCAAGGAAACTTCAGATCTGTAAAAGTCATGGTTTTTTGGTGTTCAGTGAGCCGGGGGAACATGAATACGTGTTTGTTTTTTGAATTTGAGCTCTTTCTGCAATGGGCACTTTTCATGCTCTAAGCAGTTTTTCCTAACAAATGCAAGATATAGCATGGGCTATCTCCGCAAGGAAACTTCACATCTGCAAAAGTCATGGTTTTTTGGTGTTCAGTGAGCCGGGGGAACATGAATACGTGTTTGTTTTTCGAATTTGAGCTCTATCTGCAATGGGCACTTTTCATGCTCTAAGCAGATTTTCCTAACAAATGCAAGATATAGCATGGGCTATCGCAAGGAAACTTCAGATCTGCAAACGTCATGGTTTTTTCGTCTTCGGGGAGGCAGGGGAACAGGAATATGTGTTTGTTTTGCGAATTTGAGCTCTATCTACAATGGGCACTTTTCATGCTCTAAGCAGTTTTTCCTAACAAATGCAAGATATAGCATGGTCTATCTCCGCAAGGAAACTTCAGATCTGCAAAAGTCATGGTTTTTTGGTCTTCGGGGAGGCAGGGGAACATGAATATGTGTTTGTTTTTTGAATTTGAGCTCTTTCTGCAATGGGCACTTTTCATACTATAAGCAGTTTTTCCTAACAAATGCAAGATATAGCATGGTCTGTCTCTGCAAGGAAACTTCAGATCTGCAAAAGTCATGGTTTTTTGGTCTACGGGGAGGCAGGGGAACATGAATATGTGTTTGTTTTGCGAATTTGAGCTCTTTCTGCAATGGGCACTTTTCATGCTCTAAGCAGTTTTTCCTAACAAATGCAAGATATAGCATGGGCTATCTCCGCAAGGAAACTTCAGATCTGCAAAACTCATGGTTTTTTGGTGTTCAGGGAGGCAGGGGAACAGGAATATGAGTTTGTTTTTCGAATTTGAGCTCTTTCTGCAATGGGCACTTTTCATGCTCTAAGCAGTTTTTCCTAACAAATGCAAGATATAGCATGGGCTATCTCTGCAAGTTATTTTCCTGGGCTCCAAGATCACTGCAGATGGGGACTGTAGCCAAGAAATTAAAAGACGCTTGCTCCTGGGGAGGAAAGCCATGGCAAATCTAGACAGCACACTAAAAAGCAGAGACATCACCCTGTCAACAAAAGTGCGTATAGTCAAGGCTATGGTCTTCCCAGTTGCAATGTATGGCAGTGAAAGTTGGACCATAAGAAAGGCTGAGCGCCAAAGAATTGAGGCCTTTGAACTGTGGTGCTGGAGAAGACTCCTGCGAGTTCCTTGGACTGCAAGGCGATCAAACCGGTCAGTCCTAGAGGAGATCAATCCTGACTGCTCGTTAGAAGGCCAGATCCTGAAGCTAAAACTCAAGTACTTTGGCCACCTAATGAGAAGGAAGGACTCCCTGGAGAAGAGCCTAATGCTGGGGAAGATCGAGGGCAATAGAAGAAGGGGACGACAGAGAATGAGGTGGCTGGATGGAGTCACTGAAGCAGTAGGCGTGAGCTTAAATGGACTCCAGAAGATGGTAGAGGACAGGAAGGCCTGGAGGAATGTTGTCCATAGGGTCGCGATGGGTCGGACACGACTTCGCAGCTAACAACAACAACAACATCTCTGCAAGGAAACTTCAGATCTGCAAAAGTCATGGTTTTTTGGTCTTCGGGGAGGCAGGGGAACAGGAATACGTGTTTGTTTTTCGAATTTGAGCTCTTTCTGCAATGGGCACTTTTCATGCTCTAAGCAGTTTTTCCTAACAAATGCAAGATATAGCATGGGCTATCTCCGCAAGGAAACTTCACATCTGCAAAAGTCATGGTTTTTTGGTCTTCGGGGAGGCAGGGGAACAGGAATATGTGTTTGTTTTTCGAATTTGAGCTCTTTCTGCAATGGGCACTTTTCATACTATAAGCAATTTTTCCTAACAAATGCAAGATATAGCATGGTCTATCTCCGCAAGGAAACTTCAGATCTGCAAAAGTCATGGTTTTTTGGTCTTCGGGGAGGCAGGGGAACATGAATATGTGTTTGTTTTTTGAATTTGAGCTCTTTCTGCAATGGGCACTTTTCATACTATAAGCAGTTTTTCCTAACAAATGCAAGATATAGCATGGTCTGTCTCTGCAAGGAAACTTCAGATCTGCAAAAGTCATGGTTTTTTGGTCTTCGGGGAGGCAGGGGAACATGAATATGTGTTTGTTTTGCGAATTTGAGCTCTTTCTGCAATGGGCACTTTTCATACTATAAGCAGTTTTTCCTAACAAATGCAAGATATAGCATGGGCTATCTCCGCAAGGAAACTTCAGATCTGCAAAACTCATGGTTTTTTGGTGTTCAGTGAGCCGGGGGAACATGAATACGTGTTTGTTTTTCGAATTTGAGCTCTTTCTGCAATGGGCACTTTTCTTGCTCTAAGCAGTTTTTCCTAACAAATGCAAGATATAGCATGGGCTATCTCCGCAAGGAAACTTCACATCTGCAAAAGTCATGGTTTTTTGATCTTCAGGGAGGCAGGGGAACAGGAATATGAGTTTGTTTTTCGAATTTGAGCTCTTTCTGCAATGGGCACTTTTCATGCTCTAAGCAGTTTTTCCTAACAAATGCAAGATATAGCATGGGCTATCTCTGCAAGGAAACTTCAGATCTGCAAAAGTCATGGTTTTTTGGTCTTCGGGCAGGCAGGGGAACAGGAATACGTGTTTGTTTTTCGAATTTGAGCTCTTTCTGCAATGGTCACTTTTCATGCTCTAAGCAGTTTTTCCTAACAAATGCAAGATATAGCATGGGCTATCTCCGCAAGGAAACTTCACATCTGCAAAAGTCATGGTTTTTTGGTCTTCGGGGAGGCAGGGGAACAGGAATATGTGTTTGTTTTTCGAATTTGAGCTCTTTCTGCAATGGGCACTTTTCATACTATAAGCAATTTTTCCTAACAAATGCAAGATATAGCATGGGCTATCTCCGCAAGGAAAGTTCAGATCTGCAAAAGTCATGGTTTTTTCTTCTTCGGGGAGGCAGGGGAACAGGAATATGTGTTTGTTTTGCGAATTTGAGCTCTATCTGCAATGGGCACTTTTCATGCTCTAAGCAGTTTTTCCTAACAAATGCAAGATATAGCATGGTGTATCTCCGCAAGGAAACTTCAGATCTGCAAAAGTCATGGTTTTTTGGTCTTCGGGGAGGCAGGGGAACATGAATATGTGTTTGTTTTTTGAATTTGAGCTCTTTCTGCAATGGGCACTTTTCATACTATAAGCAGTTTTTCCTAACAAATGCAAGATATAGCATGGGCTATCTCCGCAAGGAAACTTCAGATCTGCAAAACTCATGGTTTTTTGGTGTTCAGTGAGCCGGGGGAACATGAATACGTGTTTGTTTTTCGAATTTGAGCTCTTTCTGCAATGGGCACTTTTCATGCTCTAAGCAGTTTTTCCTAACAAATGCAAGATATAGCATGGGCTATCTCCGCAAGGAAACTTCAGATCTGCAAAAGTCATGGTTTTTTCGTCTTCGGGGAGGCAGGGGAACAGGAATATGTGTTTGTTTTGCGAATTTGAGCTCTGTCTGCAATGGGCACTTTTCATGCTCTAAGCAGTTTTTCCTAACAAATGCAAGATATAGCATGGTCTATCTCCGCAAGGAAACTTCAGATCTGCAAAAGTCATGGTTTTTTGGTCTTCGGGGAGGCAGGGGAACATGAATATGTGTTTGTTTTTTGAATTTGAGCTCTTTCTGCAATGGGCACTTTTCATACTATAAGCAGTTTTTCCTAACAAATGCAAGATATAGCATGGGCTATCTCCGCAAGGAAACTTCAGATCTGTAAAAGTCATGGTTTTTTGGTGTTCAGTGAGCCGGGGGAACATGAATACGTGTTTGTTTTTTGAATTTGAGCTCTTTCTGCAATGGGCACTTTTCATGCTCTAAGCAGTTTTTCCTAACAAATGCAAGATATAGCATGGGCTATCTCCGCAAGGAAACTTCACATCTGCAAAAGTCATGGTTTTTTGGTCTTTGGGGAGCCAGGGGAACATGAATATGTGTTTGTTTTTTGAATTTGAGCTCTTTCTGCAATGGGCACTTTTCATACTATAAGCAGTTTTTCCTAACAAATGCAAGATATAGCATGGGCTATCTCCGCAAGGAAACTTCAGATCTGCAAAACTCATGGTTTTTTGGTGTTCAGTGAGCCGGGGGAACATGAATACGTGTTTGTTTTTCGAATTTGAGCTCTTTCTGCAATGGGCACTTTTCATGCTCTAAGCAGTTTTTCCTAACAAATGCAAGATATAGCATGGGCTATCCGCAAGGAAACTTCAGATCTGCAAAAGTCATGGTTTTTTCGTCTTCGGGGAGGCAGGGGAACATGAATATGTGTTTGTTTTTTGAATTTGAGCTCTTTCTGCAATGGGCACTTTTCATACTATAAGCAGTTTTTCCTAACAAATGCAAGATATAGCATGGGCTATCTCCGCAAGGAAACTTCAGATCTGCAAAAGTCATGGTTTTTTCGTCTTCGGGGAGGCAGGGGAACAGGAATATGTGTTTGTTTTGCGAATTTGAGCTCTTTCTGCAATGGGCACTTTTCATACTATAAGCAGTTTTTCCTAACAAATGCAAGATATAGCATGGTCTGTCTCTGCAAGGAAACTTCAGATCTGCAAAAGTCATGGTTTTTTGGTCTTCGGGGAGGCAGGGGAACATGAATATGTGTTTGTTTTTTGAATTTGAGCTCTTTCTGCAATGGGCACTTTTCATACTATAAGCAGTTTTTCCTAACAAATGCAAGATATAGCATGGGCTATCTCCGCAAGGAAACTTCAGATCTGCAAAACTCATGGTTTTTTGGTGTTCAGTGAGCCGGGGGAACATGAATACGTGTTTGTTTTTCGAATTTGAGCTCTTTCTGCAATGGGCACTTTTCATGCTCTAAGCAGTTTTTCCTAACAAATGCAAGATATAGCATGGGCTATCTCCGCAAGGAAACTTCACATCTGCAAAAGTCATGGTTTTTTGGTCTTCGGGGAGGCAGGGGAACAGGAATATGAGTTTGTTTTTCGAATTTGAGCTCTTTCTGCAATGGGCACTTTTCATGCTCTAAGCAGTTTTTCCTAACAAATGCAAGATATAGCATGGGCTATCTCCGCAAGGAAACTTCACATCTGCAAAAGTCATGGTTTTTTGGTCTTCGGGGAGGCAGGGGAACAGGAATATGTGTTTGTTTTTCGAATTTGAGCTCTTTCTGCAATGGGCACTTTTCATACTATAAGCAATTTTTCCTAACAAATGCAAGATATAGCATGGGCTATCTCCGCAAGGAAACTTCAGATCTGCAAAAGTCATGGTTTTTTCTTCTTCGGGGAGGCAGGGGAACAGGAATATGTGTTTGTTTTGCGAATTTGAGCTCTATCTGCAATGGGCACTTTTCATGCTCTAAGCAGTTTTTCCTAACAAATGCAAGATATAGCATGGTCTATCTCCGCAAGGAAACTTCAGATCTGCAAAAGTCATGGTTTTTTGGTCTTCGGGGAGGCAGGGGAACATGAATATGTGTTTGTTTTTTGAATTTGAGCTCTTTCTGCAATGGGCACTTTTCATACTATAAGCAGTTTTTCCTAACAAATGCAAGATATAGCATGGGCCATCTCCGCAAGGAAACTTCAGATCTGTAAAAGTCATGGTTTTTTGGTGTTCAGTGAGCCGGGGGAACATGAATACGTGTTTGTTTTTTGAATTTGAGCTCTTTCTGCAATGGGCACTTTTCATGCTCTAAGCAGTTTTTCCTAACAAATGCAAGATATAGCATGGGCTATCTCCGCAAGGAAACTTCAGATCTGCAAAAGTCATGGTTTTTTGGTCTTCGGGGAGGCAGGGGAACATGAATATGTGTTTGTTTTTTGAATTTGAGCTCTTTCTGCAATGGGCACTTTTCATACTATAAGCAGTTTTTCCTAACAAATGCAAGATATAGCATGGGCTATCTCCGCAAGGAAACTTCAGATCTGTAAAAGTCATGGTTTTTTGGTGTTCAGTGAGCCGGGGGAACATGAATACGTGTTTGTTTTTTGAATTTGAGCTCTTTCTGCAATGGGCAGTTTTCATGCTCTAAGCAGTTTTTCCTAACAAATGCAAGATATAGCATGGGCTATCTCCGCAAGGAAACTTCACATCTGCAAAAGTCATGGTTTTTTGGTGTTCAGTGAGCCGGGGGAACATGAATACGTGTTTTTTTTTCGAATTTGAGCTCTATCTGCAATGGGCACTTTTCATGCTATAAGCAGTTTTTCCTAACAAATGCAAGATATAGCATGGGCTATCTCCGCAAGGAAACTTCAGATCTGCAAAACTCATCGTTTTTTGGTGTTCAGTGAGCCGGGGGAACATGAATACGTGTTTGTTTTTCGAATATGAGCTCTTTCTGCAATGGGCACTTTTCATGCTCTAAGCAGATTTTCCTAACAAATGCAAGATATAGCATGAGCTATCGCAAGGAAACTTCAGATCTGCAAAAGTCATGGTTTTTTCGTCTTCGGGGAGGCAGGGGAACAGGAATATGTGTTTGTTTTGCGAATTTGAGCTCTATCTACAATGGGCACTTTTCATGCTCTAAGCAGTTTTTCCTAACAAATGCAAGATATAGCATGGTCTATCTCCGCAAGGAAACTTCAGATCTGCAAAAGTCATGGTTTTTTGGTCTTCGGGGAGGCAGGGGAATATGAATATGTGTTTGTTTTTTGAATTTGAGCTCTTTCTGCAATGGGCACTTTTCATACTATAAGCAGTTTTTCCTAACAAATGCAAGATATAGCATGGTCTGTCTCTGCAAGGAAACTTCAGATCTGCAAAAGTCATGGTTTTTTGGTCTTCGGGGAGGCAGGGGAACATGAATATGTGTTTGTTTTGCGAATTTGAGCTCTTTCTGCAATGGGCACTTTTCATACTATAAGCAGTTTTTCCTAACAAATGCAAGATATAGCATGGGCTATCTCCGCAAGGAAACTTCAGATCTGCAAAACTCATGGTTTTTTGGTGTTCAGTGAGCCGGGGGAACATGAATACGTGTTTGTTTTTCGAATTTGAGCTCTTTCTGCAATGGGCACTTTTCATGCTCTAAGCAGTTTTTCCTAACAAATGCAAGATATAGCATGGGCTATCTCCGCAAGGAAACTTCACATCTGCAAAAGTCATGGTTTTTTGATCTTCAGGGAGGCAGGGGAACAGGAATATGAGTTTGTTTTTCGAATTTGAGCTCTTTCTGCAATGGGCACTTTTCATGCTCTAAGCAGTTTTTCCTAACAAATGCAAGATATAGCATGGGCTATCTCTGCAAGGAAACTTCAGATCTGCAAAAGTCATGGTTTTTTGGTCTTCGGGGAGGCAGGGGAACAGGAATACGTGTTTGTTTTTCGAATTTGAGCTCTTTCTGCAATGGGCACTTTTCATGCTCTAAGCAGTTTTTCCTAACAAATGCAAGATATAGCATGGGCTATCTCCGCAAGGAAACTTCACATCTGCAAAAGTCATGGTTTTTTGGTCTTCGGGGAGGCAGGGGAACATGAATATGTGTTTGTTTTGCGAATTTGAGCTCTTTCTGCAATGGGCACTTTTCATACTATAAGCAGTTTTTCCTAACAAATGCAAGATATAGCATGGGCTATCTCCGCAAGGAAACTTCAGATCTGCAAAACTCATCGTTTTTTGGTGTTCAGTGAGCCGGGGGAACATGAATACGTGTTTGTTTTTCGAATATGAGCTGTTTCTGCAATGGGCACTTTTCATGCTCTAAGCAGATTTTCCTAACAAATGCAAGATATAGCATGGGCTATCGCAAGGAAACTTCAGATCTGCAAAAGTCATGGTTTTTTCGTCTTCGGGGAGGCAGGGGAACAGGAATATGTGTTTGTTTTGCGAATTTGAGCTCTATCTACAATGGGCACTTTTCATGCTCTAAGCAGTTTTTCCTAACAAATGCAAGATATAGCATGGTCTATCTCCGCAAGGAAACTTCAGATCTGCAAAAGTCATGGTTTTTTGGTCTTCGGGGAGGCAGGGGAACATGAATATGTGTTTGTTTTTTGAATTTGAGCTCTTTCTGCAATGGGCACTTTTCATACTATAAGCAGTTTTTCCTAACAAATGCAAGATATAGCATGGTCTGTCTCTGCAAGGAAACTTCAGATCTGCAAAAGTCATGGTTTTTTGGTCTTCGGGGAGGCAGGGGAACATGAATATGTGTTTGTTTTGCGAATTTGAGCTCTTTCTGCAATGGGCACTTTTCATACTATAAGCAGTTTTTCCTAACAAATGCAAGATATAGCATGGGCTATCTCCGCAAGGAAACTTCAGATCTGCAAAACTCATGGTTTTTTGGTGTTCAGTGAGCCGGGGGAACATGAATACGTGTTTGTTTTTCGAATTTGAGCTCTTTCTGCAATGGGCACTTTTCATGCTCTAAGCAGTTTTTCCTAACAAATGCAAGATATAGCATGGGCTATCTCCGCAAGGAAACTTCACATCTGCAAAAGTCATGGTTTTTTGATCTTCAGGGAGGCAGGGGAACAGGAATATGAGTTTGTTTTTCGAATTTGAGCTCTTTCTGCAATGGGCACTTTTCATGCTCTAAGCAGTTTTTCCTAACAAATGCAAGATATAGCATGGTCTATCTCCGCAAGGAAACTTCAGATCTGCAAAAGTCATGGTTTTTTGGTCTTCGGGGAGGCAGGGGAACATGAATATGTGTTTGTTTTTTGAATTTGAGCTCTTTCTGCAATGGGCACTTTTCATACTATAAGCAGTTTTTCCTAACAAATGCAAGATATAGCATGGGCTATCTCCGCATGGAAACTTCACATCTGCAAAAGTCATGGTTTTTTGGTCTTCGGGGAGGCAGGGGAACAGGAATATGTGTTTGTTTTTCGAATTTGAGCTCTTTCTGCAATGGGCACTTTTCATACTATAAGCAATTTTTCCTAACAAATGCAAGATATAGCATGGGCTATCTCCGCAAGGAAACTTCAGATCTGCAAAAGTCATGGTTTTTTCTTCTTCGGGGAGGCAGGGGAACAGGAATATGTGTTTGTTTTGCGAATTTGAGCTCTATCTGCAATGGGCACTTTTCATGCTCTAAGCAGTTTTTCCTAACAAATGCAAGATATAGCATGGTGTATCTCCGCAAGGAAACTTCAGATCTGCAAAAGTCATGGTTTTTTGGTCTTCGGGGAGGCAGGGGAACATGAATATGTGTTTGTTTTTTGAATTTGAGCTCTTTCTGCAATGGGCACTTTTCATACTATAAGCAGTTTTTCCTAACAAATGCAAGATATAGCATGGGCTATCTCCGCAAGGAAACTTCAGATCTGCAAAACTCATGGTTTTTTGGTGTTCAGTGAGCCGGGGGAACATGAATACGTGTTTGTTTTTCGAATTTGAGCTCTTTCTGCAATGGGCACTTTTCATGCTCTAAGCAGTTTTTCCTAACAAATGCAAGATATAGCATGGGCTATCTCCGCAAGGAAACTTCACATCTGCAAAAGTCATGGTTTTTTGATCTTCAGGGAGGCAGGGGAACAGGAATATGAGTTTGTTTTTCGAATTTGAGCTCTTTCTGCAATGGGCACTTTTCATGCTCTAAGCAGTTTTTCCTAACAAATGCAAGATATAGCATGGTCTATCTCCGCAAGGAAACTTCAGATCTGCAAAAGTCATGGTTTTTTGGTCTTCGGGGAGGCAGGGGAACATGAATATGTGTTTGTTTTTTGAATTTGAGCTCTTTCTGCAATGGGCACTTTTCATACTATAAGCAGTTTTTCCTAACAAATGCAAGATATAGCATGGGCTATCTCCGCAAGGAAACTTCACATCTGCAAAAGTCATGGTTTTTTGGTCTTCGGGGAGGCAGGGGAACAGGAATATGTGTTTGTTTTTCGAATTTGAGCTCTTTCTGCAATGGGCACTTTTCATACTATAAGCAATTTTTCATAACAAATGCAAGATATAGCATGGGCTATCTCCGCAAGGAAACTTCAGATCTGCAAAAGTCATGGTTTTTTCTTCTTCGGGGAGGCAGGGGAACAGGAATATGTGTTTGTTTTGCGAATTTGAGCTCTATCTGCAATGGGCACTTTTCATGCTCTAAGCAGTTTTTCCTAACAAATGCAAGATATAGCATGGTGTATCTCCGCAAGGAAACTTCAGATCTGCAAAAGTCATGGTTTTTTGGTCTTCGGGGAGGCAGGGGAACATGAATATGTGTTTGTTTTTTGAATTTGAGCTCTTTCTGCAATGGGCACTTTTCATACTATAAGCAGTTTTTCCTAACAAATGCAAGATATAGCATGGGCTATCTCCGCAAGGAAACTTCAGATCTGCAAAACTCATCGTTTTTTGGTGTTCAGTGAGCCGGGGGAACATGAATACGTGTTTGTTTTTCGAATTTGAGCTCTTTCTGCAATGGGCACTTTTCATGCTCTAAGCAGTTTTTCCTAACAAATGCAAGATATAGCATGGGCTATCTCCGCAAGGAAACTTCACATCTGCAAAAGTCATGGTTTTTTGATCTTCAGGGAGGCAGGGGAACAGGAATATGAGTTTGTTTTTCGAATTTGAGCTCTTTCTGCAATGGGCACTTTTCATGCTCTAAGCAGTTTTTCCTAACAAATGCAAGATATAGCATGGTCTATCTCCGCAAGGAAACTTCAGATCTGCAAAAGTCATGGTTTTTTGGTCTTCGGGGAGGCAGGGGAACATGAATATGTGTTTGTTTTTTGAATTTGAGCTCTTTCTGCAATGGGCACTTTTCATACTATAAGCAGTTTTTCCAAACAAATGCAAGATATAGCATGGGCTATCTCCGCAAGGAAACTTCACATCTGCAAAAGTCATGGTTTTTTGGTCTTCGGGGAGGCAGGGGAACAGGAATACGTGTTTGTTTTTCGAATTTGAGCTCTTTCTGCAATGGGCACTTTTCATACTATAAGCAATTTTTCCTAACAAATGCAAGATATAGCATGGGCTATCTCCGCAAAGAAACTTCAGATCTGCAAAAGTCATGGTTTTTTCTTCTTCGGGGAGGCAGGGGAACAGGAATATGTGTTTGTTTTGCGAATTTGAGCTCTATCTGCAATGGGCACTTTTCATGCTCTAAGCAGTTTTTCCTAACAAATGCAATATATAGCATGGTGTATCTCCGCAAGGAAACTTCAGATCTGCAAAAGTCATGGTTTTTTGGTCTTCGGGGAGGCAGGGGAACATGAATATGTGTTTGTTTTTTGAATTTGAGCTCTTTCTGCAATGGGCACTTTTCATGCTCTAAGCAGTTTTTCCTAACAAATGCAAGATATAGCATGGGCTATCTCCGCAAGGAAACTTCAGATCTGCAAAAGTCATGGTTTTTTGGTCTTCGGGGAGGCAGGGGAACATGAATATGTGTTTGTTTTTTGAATTTGAGCTCTTTCTGCAATGGGCACTTTTCATACTATAAGCAGTTTTTCCTAACAAATGCAAGATATAGCATGGGCTATCTCCGCAAGGAAACTTCAGATCTGCAAAACTCATGGTTTTTTGGTGTTCAGTGAGCCGGGGGAACATGAATACGTGTTTGTTTTTCGAATTTGAGCTCTTTCTGCAATGGGCACTTTTCATGCTCTAAGCAGTTTTTCCTAACAAATGCAAGATATAGCATGGGCTATCTCCGCAAGGAAACTTCAGATCTGCAAAAGTCATGGTTTTTTCATCTTCGGGGACGCAGGGGAACAGGAATATGTGTTTGTTTTGCGAATTTGAGCTCTATCTGCAATGGGCACTTTTCATGCTCTAAGCAGTTTTTCCTAACAAATGCAAGATATAGCATGGTCTATCTCCGCAAGGAAACTTCAGATCTGCAAAAGTCATGGTTTTTTGGTCTTCGGGGAGGCAGGGGAACATGAATATGTGTTTGTTTTTTGAATTTGAGCTCTTTCTGCAATGGGCACTTTTCATACTATAAGCAGTTTTTCCTAACAAATGCAAGATATAGCATGGGCTATCTCCGCAAGGAAACTTCAGATCTGTAAAAGTCATGGTTTTTTGGTGTTCAGTGAGCCGGGGGAACATGAATACGTGTTTGTTTTTTGAATTTGAGCTCTTTCTGCAATGGGCACTTTTCATGCTCTAAGCAGTTTTTCCTAACAAATGCAAGATATAGCATGGGCTATCTCCGCAAGGAAACTTCACATCTGCAAAAGTCATGGTTTTTTGGTGTTCAGTGAGCCGGGGGAACATGAATACGTGTTTGTTTTTCGAATTTGAGCTCTATCTGCAATGGGCACTTTTCATGCTATAAGCAGTTTTTCCTAACAAATGCAAGATATAGCATGGGCTATCTCCGCAAGGAAACTTCAGATCTGCAAAACTCATCGTTTTTTGGTGTTCAGTGAGCCGGGGGAACATGAATACGTGTTTGTTTTTCGAAAATGAGCTGTTTCTGCAATGGGCACTTTTCATGCTCTAAGCAGATTTTCCTAACAAATGCAAGATATAGCATGGGCTATCGCAAGGAAACTTCAGATCTGCAAAAGTCATGGTTTTTTCGTCTTCGGGGAGGCAGGGGAACAGGAATATGTGTTTGTTTTGCGAATTTGAGCTCTATCTACAATGGGCACTTTTCATGCTCTAAGCAGTTTTTCCTAACAAATGCAAGATATAGCATGGTCTATCTCCGCAAGGAAACTTCAGATCTGCAAAAGTCATGGTTTTTTGGTCTTCGGGGAGGCAGGGGAACATGAATATGTGTTTGTTTTTTGAATTTGAGCTCTTTCTGCAATGGGCACTTTTCATACTATAAGCAGTTTTTCCTAACAAATGCAAGATATAGCATGGTCTGTCTCTGCAAGGAAACTTCAGATCTGCAAAAGTCATGGTTTTTTGGTCTTCGGGGAGGCAGGGGAACATGAATATGTGTTTGTTTTGCGAATTTGAGCTCTTTCTGCAATGGGCACTTTTCATACTATAAGCAGTTTTTCCTAACAAATGCAAGATATAGCATGGGCTATCTCCGCAAGGAAACTTCAGATCTGCAAAACTCATGGTTTTTTGGTGTTCAGTGAGCCGGGGGAACATGAATACGTGTTTGTTTTTCGAATTTGAGCTCTTTCTGCAATGGGCACTTTTCATGCTCTAAGCAGTTTTTCCTAACAAATGCAAGATATAGCATGGGCTATCTCCGAAAGGAAACTTCACATCTGCAAAAGTCATGGTTTTTTGATCTTCAGGGAGGCAGGGGAACAGGAATATGAGTTTGTTTTTCGAATTTGAGCTCTTTCTGCAATGGGCACTTTTCATGCTCTAAGCAGTTTTTCCTAACAAATGCAAGATATAGCATGGGCTATCTCTGCAAGGAAACTTCAGATCTGCAAAAGTCATGGTTTTTTGGTCTTCGGGGAGGCAGGGGAACAGGAATACGTGTTTGTTTTTCGAATTTGAGCTCTTTCTGCAATGGGCACTTTTCATGCTCTAAGCAGTTTTTCCTAACAAATGCAAGATATAGCATGGGCTATCTCCGCAAGGAAACTTCACATCTGCAAAAGTCATGGTTTTTTGGTCTTCGGGGAGGCAGGGGAACAGGAATATGTGTTTGTTTTTCGAATTTGAGCTCTTTCTGCAATGGGCACTTTTCATACTATAAGCACTTTTTCCTAACAAATGCAAGATATAGCATGGGCTATCTCCGCAAGGAAACTTCACATCTGCAAAAGTCATGGTTTTTTCGTCTTCGGGGAGGCAGGGGAACAGGAATATGTGTTTGTTTTGCGAATTTGAGCTCTTTCTGCAATGGGCACTTTTCATACTATAAGCAGTTTTTCCTAACAAATGCAAGATATAACATGGGCTATCACCGCAAGGAAACTTCAGATCTGCAAAAGTCATGGTTTTTTGGTCTTCGGGGAGGCAGGAGAACATGAATATGCGTTTGTTTTTTGAATTTGAGCTCTTTGTGCAATGGGCACTTTTCATACTATAAGCAGTTTTTCCTAACAAATGCAAGATATAGCATGGGCTATCTCCGCAAGGAAACTTCACATCTGCAAAAGTCATGGTTTTTTGGTGTTCAGTGAGCCGGGGGAACATGAATACGTGTTTGTTTTGCGAATTTGAGCTCTTTCTGCAATGGGCACTTTTCATGCTCCAAGCAGTTTTTCCTAACAAATGCAAGATATAGCATGGGCTATCTCCGCAAGGAAACTTCACATCTGCAAAAGTCATGGTTTTTTCGTCTTCGGGGAGGCTGGGGAACAGGAATATGTGTTTGTTTTGCGAATTTGAGCTCTATCTGCAATGGGCACTTTTCATGCTATAAGCAGTTTTTCCTAACAAATGCAAGATATAGCATGGGCTATCTCCGCAAGGAAACTTCACATCTGCAAAAGTCATGGTTTTTTCGTCTTCGGGGAGGCTGGGGAACAGGAATATGTGTTTGTTTTGCGAATTTGAGCTCTATCTGCAATGGGCACTTTTCATGCTATAAGCAGTTTTTCCTAACAAATGCAAGATATAGCATGGGCTATCTCCGCAAGGAAACTTCAGATCTGCAAATGTCATGGTTTTTTCGTCTTCGGGGAGGCAGGGGAACAGGAATATGTGTTTGTTTTTTGAATTTGAGCTCTATCTGCAATGGGCACTTTTCATACTATAAGCAGTTTTTCCTAACAAATGCAAGATATAGCATGGGCTATCTCCGCAAGGAAACTTCAGATCTGCAAAACTCATGGTTTTTTGGTGTTCAGTGAACCGGGGGAACATGAATACGTGTTTGTTTTTCGAATTTGAGCTCTTTCTGCAATGGGCACTTTTCATGCTCTAAGCAGTTTTTCCTAACAAATGCAAGATATAGCATGGGCTATCTCCGCAAGGAAACTTCAGATCTGCAAAAGTCATGGTTTTTTCGTCTTCGGGGAGGCAGGGGAACAGGAATATGTGTTTGTTTTGCGAATTTGAGCTCTATCTGCAATGGGCACTTTTCATGCTCTAAGCAGTTTTTCCTAACAAATGCAAGATATAGCATGGTCTATCTCCGCAAGGAAACTTCAGATCTGCAAAAGTCATGGTTTTTTGGTCTTCGGGGAGGCAGGGGAACATGAATACGTGTTTGTTTTTTGAATTTGAGCTCTTTCTGCAATGGGCACTTTTCATACTATAAGCAGTTTTTCCTAACAAATGCAAGATATAGCATGGGCTATCTCCGCAAGGAAACTTCAGATCTGCAAAAGTCATGGTTTTTTGGTGTTCAGTGAGCCGGGGGAACATGAATACGTGTTTGTTTTTTGAATTTGAGCTCTTTCTGCAATGGGCACTTTTCATGCTCTAAGCAGTTTTTCCTAACAAATGCAAGATATAGCATGGGCTATCTCCGCAAGGAAACTTCACATCTGCAAAAGTCATGGTTTTTTGGTGTTCAGTGAGCCGGGGGAACATGAATACGTGTTTGTTTTTCGAATTTGAGCTCTATCTGCAATGGGCACTTTTCATGCTATAAGCAGTTTTTCCTAACAAATGCAAGATATAGCATGGGCTATCTCCGCAAGGAAACTTCAGATCTGCAAAACTCATCGTTTTTTGGTGTTCAGTGAGCCGGGGGAACATGAATACGTGTTTGTTTTTCGAATATGAGCTCTTTCTGCAATGGGCACTTTTCATGCTCTAAGCAGATTTTCCTAACAAATGCAAGATATAGCATGGGCTATCGCAAGGAAACTTCAGATCTGCAAAAGTCATGGTTTTTTCGTCTTCGGGGAGGCAGGGGAACAGGAATATGTGTTTGTTTTGCGAATTTGAGCTCTATCTACAATGGGCACTTTTCATGCTCTAAGCAGTTTTTCCTAACAAATGCAAGATATAGCATGGTCTATCTCCGCAAGGAAACTTCAGATCTGCAAAAGTCATGGTTTTTTGGTCTTCGGGGAGGCAGGGGAACATGAATATGTGTTTGTTTTTTGAATTTGAGCTCTTTCTGCAATGGGCACTTTTCATACTATAAGCAGTTTTTCCTAACAAATGCAAGATATAGCATGGGCTATCTCCGCAAGGAAACTTCAGATCTGCAAAACTCATGGTTTTTTGGTGTTCAGTGAGCCGGGGAACATGAATACGTGTTTGTTTTTCGAATTTGAGCTCTTTCTGCAATGGGCACTTTTCATGCTCTAAGCAGTTTTTCCAAACAAATGCAAGATATAGCATGGGCTATCTCCGCAAGGAAACTTCAGATCTGCAAAAGTCATGGTTTTTTGGTCTTCGGGGAGGCAGGGGAACATGAATATGTGTTTGTTTTTTGAATTTGAGCTCTTTGTGCAATGGGCACTTTTCATACTATAAGCAGTTTTTCCTAACAAATGCAAGTTATAGCATGGGCTATCTCCGCAAGGAAACTTCACATCTGCAAAAGTCATGGTTTTTTGGTGTTCAGTGAGCCGGGGGAACATGAATACGTGTTTGTTTTTCGAATTTGAGCTCTTTCTGCAATGGGCACTTTTCATGCTCTAAGCAGTTTTTCCTAACAAATGCAAGATATAGCATGGGCTATCTCCGCAAGGAAACTTCAGATCTGCAAAAGTCATGGTTTTTTGGTGTTCAGTGAGCCGGGGGAACATGAATACGTGTTTGTTTTTCGAATTTGAGCTCTTTCTGCAATGGGCACTTTTCATGCTCTAAGCAGTTTTTCCTAACAAATGCAAGATATAGCATGGGCTATCTCCGCAAGGAAACTTCAGATCTGCAAAAGTCATAGTTTTTTCGTCTTCGGGGAGGCAGGGGAACAGGAATATGTGTTTGTTTTGCGAATTTGAGCTCTATCTGCAATGGGCACTTTTCATGCTATAAGCAGTTTTTCCTAACAAATGCAAGATATAGCATGGGCTATCTCCGCAAGGAAACTTCAGATCTGCAAAAGTCATGGTTTTTTTGTCTTCGGGGAGGCAGGGGAACAGGAATATGTGTTTGTTTTGCGAATTTGAGCTCTTTGTTCAATGGGCACTTTTCATACTATAAGCAGTTTTTCCTAACAAATGCAAGATATAGCATGGGCTATCTCCGCAAGGAAACTTCACATCTGCAAAAGTCATGGTTTTTTGGTGTTCAGTGGGCTGGGGGAACATGAATACGTGTTTGTTTTTCGAATTTGAGCTCTTTCTGCAAAGGGCACTTTTCATGCTCTAAGCAGTTTTTCCTAACAAATGCAAGATATAGCATGGGCTATCTCTGCAAGGAAACTTCAGATCTGCAAAAGTCATGGTTTTTTGATCTTCGGGGAGGCAGGGGAACAGGAATATGTGTTTGTTTTTCGAATTTGAGCTCTTTCTGCAATGGGCACTTTTCATACTATAAGCAGTTTTTCCTAACAAATGCAAGATATAGCATGGTCTATCTCCGCAAGGAAACTTCAGATCTGCAAAAGTCATGGTTTTTTGGTGTTCAGTGAGCCGGGGGAACATGAATACGTGTTTGTTTTTCGAATTTGAGCTCTTTCTGCAATGGGCACTTTTCATGCTCTAAGCAGTTTTTCCTAACAAATGCAAGATATTGCATTGGCTATCTCCGCAAGGAAACTTCAGATCTGAAAAAGTCATGGTTTTTCGTCTTCGGGGAGGCAGGGGAACAGGAATATGTGTTTGTTTTGCGAATTTGAGCTCTATCTGCAATGGGCACTTTTCATGCTATAAGCAGTTGTTCATAACAAATGCAAGATATAGCATGGGCTATCTCCGCAAGGAAACTTCACATCTGCAAAAGTCATGGTTTTTTGGTGTTCAGTGAGCCGGGGGAACATGAATACGTGTTTGTTTTGCGAATTTGAGCTCTTTCTGCAATGGGCACTTTTCATGCTCTAAGTAGTTTTTCCTAACAAATGCAAGATATAGCATGGTCTATCTCCGCAAGGAAACTTCAGATCTGCAAAAGTCATGGTTTTTTGGTCTTCGGGGAGGCAGGGGAACAGGAATATGTGTTTGTTTTGCGAATTTGAGCTCTATCTGCAATGGGCACTTTTCATACTATAAGCAGTTTTTCCTAACAAATGCAAGATATAGCATGGGCTATCTCCGCAAGGAAACTTCAGATCTGCAAAACTCATGGTTTTTTGGTGTTCAGTCAGCCGGGGGAACATGAATACGTGTTTGTTTTTCGAATTTGAGCTCTTTCTGCAATGGGCACTTTTCATGCTCTAAGCAGTTTTTCCTAACAAATGCAAGATATAGCATGGGCTATCTCCGCAAGGAAACTTCAGATCTGCAAAAGTCATGGTTTTTTGGTGTTCAGTGAGCCGGGGGAACATGAATACGTGTTTGTTTTTCGAATTTGAGCTCTTTCTGCAATGGGCACTTTTCATGCTCTAAGCAGTTTTTCCTAACAAATGCAAGATATAGCATGGGCTATCTCCGCAAGGAAACTTCAGATCTGCAAAAGTCATAGTTTTTTCGTCTTCGGGGAGGCAGGGGAACAGGAATATGTGTTTGTTTTGCGAATTTGAGCTCTATCTGCAATGGGCACTTTTCATGCTATAAGCAGTTTTTCCTAACAAATGCAAGATATAGCATGGGCTATCTCCGCAAGGAAACTTCAGATCTGCAAAAGTCATGGTTTTTTCGTCTTCGGGGAGGCAGGGGAACAGGAATATGTGTTTGTTTTGCGAATTTGAGCTCTTTGTTCAATGGGCACTTTTCATACTATAAGCAGTTTTTCCTAACAAATGCAAGATATAGCATGGGCTATCTCCGCAAGGAAACTTCACATCTGCAAAAGTCATGGTTTTTTGGTGTTCAGTGAGCCGGGGGAACATGAATACGTGTTTGTTTTTCGAATTTGAGCTCTTTCTGCAAAGGGCACTTTTCATGCTCTAAGCAGTTTTTCCTAACAAATGCAAGATATAGCATGGGCTATCTCTGCAAGGAAACTTCAGATCTGCAAAAGTCATGGTTTTTTGATCTTCGGGGAGGCAGGGGAACAGGAATATGTGTTTGTTTTTCGAATTTGAGCTCTTTCTGCAATGGGCACTTTTCATACTATAAGCAGTTTTTCCTAACAAATGCAAGATATAGCATGGTCTATCTCCGCAAGGAAACTTCAGATCTGCAAAAGTCATGGTTTTTTGGTGTTCAGTGAGCCGGGGGAACATGAATACGTGTTTGTTTTTCGAATTTGAGCTCTTTCTGCAATGGGCACTTTTCATGCTCTAAGCAGTTTTTCCTAACAAATGCAAGATATAGCATTGGCTATCTTCGCAAGGAAACTTCAGATCTGAAAAAGTCATGGTTTTTTCGTCTTCGGGGAGGCAGGGGAACAGGAATATGTGTTTGTTTTGCGAATTTGAGCTCTATCTGCAATGGGCACTTTTCATGCTATAAGCAGTTGTTCCTAACAAATGCAAGATATAGCATGGGCTATCTCCGCAAGGAAACTTCAGATCTGCAAAAGTCATGGTTTTTTCGTCTTCGGGGAGGCAGGGGAACAGGAATATGTGTTTGTTTTGCGAATTTCAGCTCTATCTGCAATGGGCACTTTTCATGGTATAAGCAGTTTTTCCTAACAAATGCAAGATATAGCATGGGCTATCTCTGCAAGGAAACTTCAGATCTGCAAAAGTCATGGTTTTTTAGTGTTCAGTGAGGCGGGGGAACATGAATACGTGTTTGTTTTTCGAATTTGAGCTCTTTCTGCAATGGGCACTTTTCATGCTCTAAGCAGTTTTTCCTAACAAATGCAAGATATAGCATGGGCTATCTCCGCAAGGAAACTTCACATCTGCAAAAGTCATGGTTTTTTGATCTTCAGGGAGGCAGGGGAACAGGAATATGTGTTTGTTTTTCGAATTTGAGCTCTTTCTGCAATGGGCACTTTTCATACTATAAGCAGTTTTTCCTAACAAATGCAAGATATAGCATGGGCTATCTCCGCAAGGAAACTACACATCTGCAAAAGTCATGGTTTTTTCGTCTTCGGGGAGGCAGGGGAACAGGAATATGTGTTTGTTTTTCGAATTTGAGCTCTTTCTGCAATGGGCACTTTTCATACTATAAGCAGTTTTTCCTAACAAATGCAAGATATAGCATGGGCTATCTCCGCAAGGAAACTACACATCTGCAAAAGTCATGGTTTTTTCGTCTTCGGGGAGGCAGGGGAACAGGAATATGTGTTTGTTTTGCGAATTTGAGCTCTATCTGCAATGGGCACTTTTCATACTATAAGCAGTTTTTCCTAACAAATGCAAGATATAGCATGGGCTATCTCCGCAAGGAAACTTCAGATCTGCAAAACTCATGGTTTTTTGGTGTTCAGTCAGCCGGGGGAACATGAATACGTGTTTGTTTTTCGAATTTGAGCTCTTTCTGCAATGGGCACTTTTCATGCTCTAAGCAGTTTTTCCTAACAAATGCAAGATATAGCATGGGCTATCTCCGCAAGGAAACTTCAGATCTGCAAAAGTCATGGTTTTTTGGTGTTCAGTGAGCCGGGGGAACATGAATACGTGTTTGTTTTTCGAATTTGAGCTCTTTCTGCAATGGGCACTTTTCATGCTCTAAGCAGTTTTTCCTAACAAATGCAAGATATAGCATGGGCTATCTCCGCAAGGAAACTTCAGATCTGCAAAAGTCATAGTTTTTTCGTCTTCGGGGAGGCAGGGGAACAGGAATATGTGTTTGTTTTGCGAATTTGAGCTCTATCTGCAATGGGCACTTTTCATGCTATAAGCAGTTTTTCCTAACAAATGCAAGATATAGCATGGGCTATCTCCGCAAGGAAACTTCAGATCTGCAAAAGTCATGGTTTTTTCGTCTTCGGGGAGGCAGGGGAACAGGAATATGTGTTTGTTTTGCGAATTTGAGCTCTTTGTTCAATGGGCACTTTTCATACTATAAGCAGTTTTTCCTAACAAATGCAAGATATAGCATGGGCTATCTCCGCAAGGAAACTTCACATCTGCAAAAGTCATGGTTTTTTGGTGTTCAGTGAGCCGGGGGAACATGAATACGTGTTTGTTTTTCGAATTTGAGCTCTTTCTGCAATGGGCACTTTTCATGCTCTAAGCAGTTTTTCCTAACAAATGCAAGATATAGCATGGGCTATCTCCGAAAGGAAACTTCACATCTGCAAAAGTCATGGTTTTTTGATCTTCAGGGAGGCAGGGGAACAGGAATATGAGTTTGTTTTTCGAATTTGAGCTCTTTCTGCAATGGGCACTTTTCATGCTCTAAGCAGTTTTTCCTAACAAATGCAAGATATAGCATGGGCTATCTCTGCAAGGAAACTTCAGATCTGCAAAAGTCATGGTTTTTTGGTCTTCGGGGAGGCAGGGGAACAGGAATACGTGTTTGTTTTTCGAATTTGAGCTCTTTCTGCAATGGGCACTTTTCATGCTCTAAGCAGTTTTTCCTAACAAATGCAAGATATAGCATGGGCTATCTCCGCAAGGAAACTTCACATCTGCAAAAGTCATGGTTTTTTGGTCTTCGGGGAGGCAGGGGAACAGGAATATGTGTTTGTTTTTCGAATTTGAGCTCTTTCTGCAATGGGCACTTTTCATACTATAAGCACTTTTTCCTAACAAATGCAAGATATAGCATGGGCTATCTCCGCAAGGAAACTTCACATCTGCAAAAGTCATGGTTTTTTCGTCTTCGGGGAGGCAGGGGAACAGGAATATGTGTTTGTTTTGCGAATTTGAGCTCTTTCTGCAATGGGCACTTTTCATACTATAAGCAGTTTTTCCTAACAAATGCAAGATATAACATGGGCTATCACCGCAAGGAAACTTCAGATCTGCAAAAGTCATGGTTTTTTGGTCTTCGGGGAGGCAGGAGAACATGAATATGCGTTTGTTTTTTGAATTTGAGCTCTTTGTGCAATGGGCACTTTTCATACTATAAGCAGTTTTTCCTAACAAATGCAAGATATAGCATGGGCTATCTCCGCAAGGAAACTTCACATCTGCAAAAGTCATGGTTTTTTGGTGTTCAGTGAGCCGGGGGAACATGAATACGTGTTTGTTTTGCGAATTTGAGCTCTTTCTGCAATGGGCACTTTTCATGCTCCAAGCAGTTTTTCCTAACAAATGCAAGATATAGCATGGGCTATCTCCGCAAGGAAACTTCACATCTGCAAAAGTCATGGTTTTTTCGTCTTCGGGGAGGCTGGGGAACAGGAATATGTGTTTGTTTTGCGAATTTGAGCTCTATCTGCAATGGGCACTTTTCATGCTATAAGCAGTTTTTCCTAACAAATGCAAGATATAGCATGGGCTATCTCCGCAAGGAAACTTCACATCTGCAAAAGTCATGGTTTTTTCGTCTTCGGGGAGGCTGGGGAACAGGAATATGTGTTTGTTTTGCGAATTTGAGCTCTATCTGCAATGGGCACTTTTCATGCTATAAGCAGTTTTTCCTAACAAATGCAAGATATAGCATGGGCTATCTCCGCAAGGAAACTTCAGATCTGCAAATGTCATGGTTTTTTCGTCTTCGGGGAGGCAGGGGAACAGGAATATGTGTTTGTTTTTTGAATTTGAGCTCTATCTGCAATGGGCACTTTTCATACTATAAGCAGTTTTTCCTAACAAATGCAAGATATAGCATGGGCTATCTCCGCAAGGAAACTTCAGATCTGCAAAACTCATGGTTTTTTGGTGTTCAGTGAACCGGGGGAACATGAATACGTGTTTGTTTTTCGAATTTGAGCTCTTTCTGCAATGGGCACTTTTCATGCTCTAAGCAGTTTTTCCTAACAAATGCAAGATATAGCATGGGCTATCTCCGCAAGGAAACTTCAGATCTGCAAAAGTCATGGTTTTTTCGTCTTCGGGGAGGCAGGGGAACAGGAATATGTGTTTGTTTTGCGAATTTGAGCTCTATCTGCAATGGGCACTTTTCATGCTCTAAGCAGTTTTTCCTAACAAATGCAAGATATAGCATGGTCTATCTCCGCAAGGAAACTTCAGATCTGCAAAAGTCATGGTTTTTTGGTCTTCGGGGAGGCAGGGGAACATGAATACGTGTTTGTTTTTTGAATTTGAGCTCTTTCTGCAATGGGCACTTTTCATACTATAAGCAGTTTTTCCTAACAAATGCAAGATATAGCATGGGCTATCTCCGCAAGGAAACTTCAGATCTGCAAAAGTCATGGTTTTTTGGTGTTCAGTGAGCCGGGGGAACATGAATACGTGTTTGTTTTTTGAATTTGAGCTCTTTCTGCAATGGGCACTTTTCATGCTCTAAGCAGTTTTTCCTAACAAATGCAAGATATAGCATGGGCTATCTCCGCAAGGAAACTTCACATCTGCAAAAGTCATGGTTTTTTGGTGTTCAGTGAGCCGGGGGAACATGAATACGTGTTTGTTTTTCGAATTTGAGCTCTATCTGCAATGGGCACTTTTCATGCTATAAGCAGTTTTTCCTAACAAATGCAAGATATAGCATGGGCTATCTCCGCAAGGAAACTTCAGATCTGCAAAACTCATCGTTTTTTGGTGTTCAGTGAGCCGGGGGAACATGAATACGTGTTTGTTTTTCGAATATGAGCTCTTTCTGCAATGGGCACTTTTCATGCTCTAAGCAGATTTTCCTAACAAATGCAAGATATAGCATGGGCTATCGCAAGGAAACTTCAGATCTGCAAAAGTCATGGTTTTTTCGTCTTCGGGGAGGCAGGGGAACAGGAATATGTGTTTGTTTTGCGAATTTGAGCTCTATCTACAATGGGCACTTTTCATGCTCTAAGCAGTTTTTCCTAACAAATGCAAGATATAGCATGGTCTATCTCCGCAAGGAAACTTCAGATCTGCAAAAGTCATGGTTTTTTGGTCTTCGGGGAGGCAGGGGAACATGAATATGTGTTTGTTTTTTGAATTTGAGCTCTTTCTGCAATGGGCACTTTTCATACTATAAGCAGTTTTTCCTAACAAATGCAAGATATAGCATGGGCTATCTCCGCAAGGAAACTTCAGATCTGCAAAACTCATGGTTTTTTGGTGTTCAGTGAGCCGGGGAACATGAATACGTGTTTGTTTTTCGAATTTGAGCTCTTTCTGCAATGGGCACTTTTCATGCTCTAAGCAGTTTTTCCAAACAAATGCAAGATATAGCATGGGCTATCTCCGCAAGGAAACTTCAGATCTGCAAAAGTCATGGTTTTTTGGTCTTCGGGGAGGCAGGGGAACATGAATATGTGTTTGTTTTTTGAATTTGAGCTCTTTGTGCAATGGGCACTTTTCATACTATAAGCAGTTTTTCCTAACAAATGCAAGTTATAGCATGGGCTATCTCCGCAAGGAAACTTCACATCTGCAAAAGTCATGGTTTTTTGGTGTTCAGTGAGCCGGGGGAACATGAATACGTGTTTGTTTTTCGAATTTGAGCTCTTTCTGCAATGGGCACTTTTCATGCTCTAAGCAGTTTTTCCTAACAAATGCAAGATATAGCATGGGCTATCTCCGCAAGGAAACTTCAGATCTGCAAAAGTCATGGTTTTTTGGTGTTCAGTGAGCCGGGGGAACATGAATACGTGTTTGTTTTTCGAATTTGAGCTCTTTCTGCAATGGGCACTTTTCATGCTCTAAGCAGTTTTTCCTAACAAATGCAAGATATAGCATGGGCTATCTCCGCAAGGAAACTTCAGATCTGCAAAAGTCATAGTTTTTTCGTCTTCGGGGAGGCAGGGGAACAGGAATATGTGTTTGTTTTGCGAATTTGAGCTCTATCTGCAATGGGCACTTTTCATGCTATAAGCAGTTTTTCCTAACAAATGCAAGATATAGCATGGGCTATCTCCGCAAGGAAACTTCAGATCTGCAAAAGTCATGGTTTTTTTGTCTTCGGGGAGGCAGGGGAACAGGAATATGTGTTTGTTTTGCGAATTTGAGCTCTTTGTTCAATGGGCACTTTTCATACTATAAGCAGTTTTTCCTAACAAATGCAAGATATAGCATGGGCTATCTCCGCAAGGAAACTTCACATCTGCAAAAGTCATGGTTTTTTGGTGTTCAGTGGGCTGGGGGAACATGAATACGTGTTTGTTTTTCGAATTTGAGCTCTTTCTGCAAAGGGCACTTTTCATGCTCTAAGCAGTTTTTCCTAACAAATGCAAGATATAGCATGGGCTATCTCTGCAAGGAAACTTCAGATCTGCAAAAGTCATGGTTTTTTGATCTTCGGGGAGGCAGGGGAACAGGAATATGTGTTTGTTTTTCGAATTTGAGCTCTTTCTGCAATGGGCACTTTTCATACTATAAGCAGTTTTTCCTAACAAATGCAAGATATAGCATGGTCTATCTCCGCAAGGAAACTTCAGATCTGCAAAAGTCATGGTTTTTTGGTGTTCAGTGAGCCGGGGGAACATGAATACGTGTTTGTTTTTCGAATTTGAGCTCTTTCTGCAATGGGCACTTTTCATGCTCTAAGCAGTTTTTCCTAACAAATGCAAGATATTGCATTGGCTATCTCCGCAAGGAAACTTCAGATCTGAAAAAGTCATGGTTTTTCGTCTTCGGGGAGGCAGGGGAACAGGAATATGTGTTTGTTTTGCGAATTTGAGCTCTATCTGCAATGGGCACTTTTCATGCTATAAGCAGTTGTTCATAACAAATGCAAGATATAGCATGGGCTATCTCCGCAAGGAAACTTCACATCTGCAAAAGTCATGGTTTTTTGGTGTTCAGTGAGCCGGGGGAACATGAATACGTGTTTGTTTTGCGAATTTGAGCTCTTTCTGCAATGGGCACTTTTCATGCTCTAAGTAGTTTTTCCTAACAAATGCAAGATATAGCATGGTCTATCTCCGCAAGGAAACTTCAGATCTGCAAAAGTCATGGTTTTTTGGTCTTCGGGGAGGCAGGGGAACAGGAATATGTGTTTGTTTTGCGAATTTGAGCTCTATCTGCAATGGGCACTTTTCATACTATAAGCAGTTTTTCCTAACAAATGCAAGATATAGCATGGGCTATCTCCGCAAGGAAACTTCAGATCTGCAAAACTCATGGTTTTTTGGTGTTCAGTCAGCCGGGGGAACATGAATACGTGTTTGTTTTTCGAATTTGAGCTCTTTCTGCAATGGGCACTTTTCATGCTCTAAGCAGTTTTTCCTAACAAATGCAAGATATAGCATGGGCTATCTCCGCAAGGAAACTTCAGATCTGCAAAAGTCATGGTTTTTTGGTGTTCAGTGAGCCGGGGGAACATGAATACGTGTTTGTTTTTCGAATTTGAGCTCTTTCTGCAATGGGCACTTTTCATGCTCTAAGCAGTTTTTCCTAACAAATGCAAGATATAGCATGGGCTATCTCCGCAAGGAAACTTCAGATCTGCAAAAGTCATAGTTTTTTCGTCTTCGGGGAGGCAGGGGAACAGGAATATGTGTTTGTTTTGCGAATTTGAGCTCTATCTGCAATGGGCACTTTTCATGCTATAAGCAGTTTTTCCTAACAAATGCAAGATATAGCATGGGCTATCTCCGCAAGGAAACTTCAGATCTGCAAAAGTCATGGTTTTTTCGTCTTCGGGGAGGCAGGGGAACAGGAATATGTGTTTGTTTTGCGAATTTGAGCTCTTTGTTCAATGGGCACTTTTCATACTATAAGCAGTTTTTCCTAACAAATGCAAGATATAGCATGGGCTATCTCCGCAAGGAAACTTCACATCTGCAAAAGTCATGGTTTTTTGGTGTTCAGTGAGCCGGGGGAACATGAATACGTGTTTGTTTTTCGAATTTGAGCTCTATCTGCAATGGGCACTTTTCATGCTATAAGCAGTTTTTCCTAACAAATGCAAGATATAGCATGGGCTATCTCCGCAAGGAAACTTCAGATCTGCAAAACTCATCGTTTTTTGGTGTTCAGTGAGCCGGGGGAACATGAATACGTGTTTGTTTTTCGAATATGAGCTCTTTCTGCAATGGGCACTTTTCATGCTCTAAGCAGATTTTCCTAACAAATGCAAGATATAGCATGGGCTATCGCAAGGAAACTTCAGATCTGCAAAAGTCATGGTTTTTTCGTCTTCGGGGAGGCAGGGGAACAGGAATATGTGTTTGTTTTGCGAATTTGAGCTCTATCTACAATGGGCACTTTTCATGCTCTAAGCAGTTTTTCCTAACAAATGCAAGATATAGCATGGTCTATCTCCGCAAGGAAACTTCAGATCTGCAAAAGTCATGGTTTTTTGGTCTTCGGGGAGGCAGGGGAACATGAATATGTGTTTGTTTTTTGAATTTGAGCTCTTTCTGCAATGGGCACTTTTCATACTATAAGCAGTTTTTCCTAACAAATGCAAGATATAGCATGGGCTATCTCCGCAAGGAAACTTCAGATCTGCAAAACTCATGGTTTTTTGGTGTTCAGTGAGCCGGGGAACATGAATACGTGTTTGTTTTTCGAATTTGAGCTCTTTCTGCAATGGGCACTTTTCATGCTCTAAGCAGTTTTTCCAAACAAATGCAAGATATAGCATGGGCTATCTCCGCAAGGAAACTTCAGATCTGCAAAAGTCATGGTTTTTTGGTCTTCGGGGAGGCAGGGGAACATGAATATGTGTTTGTTTTTTGAATTTGAGCTCTTTGTGCAATGGGCACTTTTCATACTATAAGCAGTTTTTCCTAACAAATGCAAGTTATAGCATGGGCTATCTCCGCAAGGAAACTTCACATCTGCAAAAGTCATGGTTTTTTGGTGTTCAGTGAGCCGGGGGAACATGAATACGTGTTTGTTTTTCGAATTTGAGCTCTTTCTGCAATGGGCACTTTTCATGCTCTAAGCAGTTTTTCCTAACAAATGCAAGATATAGCATGGGCTATCTCCGCAAGGAAACTTCAGATCTGCAAAAGTCATGGTTTTTTGGTGTTCAGTGAGCCGGGGGAACATGAATACGTGTTTGTTTTTCGAATTTGAGCTCTTTCTGCAATGGGCACTTTTCATGCTCTAAGCAGTTTTTCCTAACAAATGCAAGATATAGCATGGGCTATCTCCGCAAGGAAACTTCAGATCTGCAAAAGTCATAGTTTTTTCGTCTTCGGGGAGGCAGGGGAACAGGAATATGTGTTTGTTTTGCGAATTTGAGCTCTATCTGCAATGGGCACTTTTCATGCTATAAGCAGTTTTTCCTAACAAATGCAAGATATAGCATGGGCTATCTCCGCAAGGAAACTTCAGATCTGCAAAAGTCATGGTTTTTTTGTCTTCGGGGAGGCAGGGGAACAGGAATATGTGTTTGTTTTGCGAATTTGAGCTCTTTGTTCAATGGGCACTTTTCATACTATAAGCAGTTTTTCCTAACAAATGCAAGATATAGCATGGGCTATCTCCGCAAGGAAACTTCACATCTGCAAAAGTCATGGTTTTTTGGTGTTCAGTGGGCTGGGGGAACATGAATACGTGTTTGTTTTTCGAATTTGAGCTCTTTCTGCAAAGGGCACTTTTCATGCTCTAAGCAGTTTTTCCTAACAAATGCAAGATATAGCATGGGCTATCTCTGCAAGGAAACTTCAGATCTGCAAAAGTCATGGTTTTTTGATCTTCGGGGAGGCAGGGGAACAGGAATATGTGTTTGTTTTTCGAATTTGAGCTCTTTCTGCAATGGGCACTTTTCATACTATAAGCAGTTTTTCCTAACAAATGCAAGATATAGCATGGTCTATCTCCGCAAGGAAACTTCAGATCTGCAAAAGTCATGGTTTTTTGGTGTTCAGTGAGCCGGGGGAACATGAATACGTGTTTGTTTTTCGAATTTGAGCTCTTTCTGCAATGGGCACTTTTCATGCTCTAAGCAGTTTTTCCTAACAAATGCAAGATATTGCATTGGCTATCTCCGCAAGGAAACTTCAGATCTGAAAAAGTCATGGTTTTTCGTCTTCGGGGAGGCAGGGGAACAGGAATATGTGTTTGTTTTGCGAATTTGAGCTCTATCTGCAATGGGCACTTTTCATGCTATAAGCAGTTGTTCATAACAAATGCAAGATATAGCATGGGCTATCTCCGCAAGGAAACTTCACATCTGCAAAAGTCATGGTTTTTTGGTGTTCAGTGAGCCGGGGGAACATGAATACGTGTTTGTTTTGCGAATTTGAGCTCTTTCTGCAATGGGCACTTTTCATGCTCTAAGTAGTTTTTCCTAACAAATGCAAGATATAGCATGGTCTATCTCCGCAAGGAAACTTCAGATCTGCAAAAGTCATGGTTTTTTGGTCTTCGGGGAGGCAGGGGAACAGGAATATGTGTTTGTTTTGCGAATTTGAGCTCTATCTGCAATGGGCACTTTTCATACTATAAGCAGTTTTTCCTAACAAATGCAAGATATAGCATGGGCTATCTCCGCAAGGAAACTTCAGATCTGCAAAACTCATGGTTTTTTGGTGTTCAGTCAGCCGGGGGAACATGAATACGTGTTTGTTTTTCGAATTTGAGCTCTTTCTGCAATGGGCACTTTTCATGCTCTAAGCAGTTTTTCCTAACAAATGCAAGATATAGCATGGGCTATCTCCGCAAGGAAACTTCAGATCTGCAAAAGTCATGGTTTTTTGGTGTTCAGTGAGCCGGGGGAACATGAATACGTGTTTGTTTTTCGAATTTGAGCTCTTTCTGCAATGGGCACTTTTCATGCTCTAAGCAGTTTTTCCTAACAAATGCAAGATATAGCATGGGCTATCTCCGCAAGGAAACTTCAGATCTGCAAAAGTCATAGTTTTTTCGTCTTCGGGGAGGCAGGGGAACAGGAATATGTGTTTGTTTTGCGAATTTGAGCTCTATCTGCAATGGGCACTTTTCATGCTATAAGCAGTTTTTCCTAACAAATGCAAGATATAGCATGGGCTATCTCCGCAAGGAAACTTCAGATCTGCAAAAGTCATGGTTTTTTCGTCTTCGGGGAGGCAGGGGAACAGGAATATGTGTTTGTTTTGCGAATTTGAGCTCTTTGTTCAATGGGCACTTTTCATACTATAAGCAGTTTTTCCTAACAAATGCAAGATATAGCATGGGCTATCTCCGCAAGGAAACTTCACATCTGCAAAAGTCATGGTTTTTTGGTGTTCAGTGAGCCGGGGGAACATGAATACGTGTTTGTTTTTCGAATTTGAGCTCTTTCTGCAAAGGGCACTTTTCATGCTCTAAGCAGTTTTTCCTAACAAATGCAAGATATAGCATGGGCTATCTCTGCAAGGAAACTTCAGATCTGCAAAAGTCATGGTTTTTTGATCTTCGGGGAGGCAGGGGAACAGGAATATGTGTTTGTTTTTCGAATTTGAGCTCTTTCTGCAATGGGCACTTTTCATACTATAAGCAGTTTTTCCTAACAAATGCAAGATATAGCATGGTCTATCTCCGCAAGGAAACTTCAGATCTGCAAAAGTCATGGTTTTTTGGTGTTCAGTGAGCCGGGGGAACATGAATACGTGTTTGTTTTTCGAATTTGAGCTCTTTCTGCAATGGGCACTTTTCATGCTCTAAGCAGTTTTTCCTAACAAATGCAAGATATAGCATTGGCTATCTTCGCAAGGAAACTTCAGATCTGAAAAAGTCATGGTTTTTTCGTCTTCGGGGAGGCAGGGGAACAGGAATATGTGTTTGTTTTGCGAATTTGAGCTCTATCTGCAATGGGCACTTTTCATGCTATAAGCAGTTGTTCCTAACAAATGCAAGATATAGCATGGGCTATCTCCGCAAGGAAACTTCAGATCTGCAAAAGTCATGGTTTTTTCGTCTTCGGGGAGGCAGGGGAACAGGAATATGTGTTTGTTTTGCGAATTTCAGCTCTATCTGCAATGGGCACTTTTCATGGTATAAGCAGTTTTTCCTAACAAATGCAAGATATAGCATGGGCTATCTCTGCAAGGAAACTTCAGATCTGCAAAAGTCATGGTTTTTTAGTGTTCAGTGAGGCGGGGGAACATGAATACGTGTTTGTTTTTCGAATTTGAGCTCTTTCTGCAATGGGCACTTTTCATGCTCTAAGCAGTTTTTCCTAACAAATGCAAGATATAGCATGGGCTATCTCCGCAAGGAAACTTCACATCTGCAAAAGTCATGGTTTTTTGATCTTCAGGGAGGCAGGGGAACAGGAATATGTGTTTGTTTTTCGAATTTGAGCTCTTTCTGCAATGGGCACTTTTCATACTATAAGCAGTTTTTCCTAACAAATGCAAGATATAGCATGGGCTATCTCCGCAAGGAAACTACACATCTGCAAAAGTCATGGTTTTTTCGTCTTCGGGGAGGCAGGGGAACAGGAATATGTGTTTGTTTTTCGAATTTGAGCTCTTTCTGCAATGGGCACTTTTCATACTATAAGCAGTTTTTCCTAACAAATGCAAGATATAGCATGGGCTATCTCCGCAAGGAAACTACACATCTGCAAAAGTCATGGTTTTTTCGTCTTCGGGGAGGCAGGGGAACAGGAATATGTGTTTGTTTTGCGAATTTGAGCTCTATCTGCAATGGGCACTTTTCATACTATAAGCAGTTTTTCCTAACAAATGCAAGATATAGCATGGGCTATCTCCGCAAGGAAACTTCAGATCTGCAAAACTCATGGTTTTTTGGTGTTCAGTCAGCCGGGGGAACATGAATACGTGTTTGTTTTTCGAATTTGAGCTCTTTCTGCAATGGGCACTTTTCATGCTCTAAGCAGTTTTTCCTAACAAATGCAAGATATAGCATGGGCTATCTCCGCAAGGAAACTTCAGATCTGCAAAAGTCATGGTTTTTTGGTGTTCAGTGAGCCGGGGGAACATGAATACGTGTTTGTTTTTCGAATTTGAGCTCTTTCTGCAATGGGCACTTTTCATGCTCTAAGCAGTTTTTCCTAACAAATGCAAGATATAGCATGGGCTATCTCCGCAAGGAAACTTCAGATCTGCAAAAGTCATAGTTTTTTCGTCTTCGGGGAGGCAGGGGAACAGGAATATGTGTTTGTTTTGCGAATTTGAGCTCTATCTGCAATGGGCACTTTTCATGCTATAAGCAGTTTTTCCTAACAAATGCAAGATATAGCATGGGCTATCTCCGCAAGGAAACTTCAGATCTGCAAAAGTCATGGTTTTTTCGTCTTCGGGGAGGCAGGGGAACAGGAATATGTGTTTGTTTTGCGAATTTGAGCTCTTTGTTCAATGGGCACTTTTCATACTATAAGCAGTTTTTCCTAACAAATGCAAGATATAGCATGGGCTATCTCCGCAAGGAAACTTCACATCTGCAAAAGTCATGGTTTTTTGGTGTTCAGTGAGCCGGGGGAACATGAATACGTGTTTGTTTTTCGAATTTGAGCTCTTTCTGCAAAGGGCACTTTTCATGCTCTAAGCAGTTTTTCCTAACAAATGCAAGATATAGCATGGGCTATCTCTGCAAGGAAACTTCAGATCTGCAAAAGTCATGGTTTTTTGATCTTCGGGGAGGCAGGGGAACAGGAATATGTGTTTGTTTTTCGAATTTGAGCTCTTTCTGCAATGGGCACTTTTCATACTATAAGCAGTTTTTCCTAACAAATGCAAGATATAGCATGGTCTATCTCCGCAAGGAAACTTCAGATCTGCAAAAGTCATGGTTTTTTGGTGTTCAGTGAGCCGGGGGAACATGAATACGTGTTTGTTTTTCGAATTTGAGCTCTTTCTGCAATGGGCACTTTTCATGCTCTAAGCAGTTTTTCCTAACAAATGCAAGATATAGCATTGGCTATCTTCGCAAGGAAACTTCAGATCTGAAAAAGTCATGGTTTTTTCGTCTTCGGGGAGGCAGGGGAACAGGAATATGTGTTTGTTTTGCGAATTTGAGCTCTATCTGCAATGGGCACTTTTCATGCTATAAGCAGTTGTTCCTAACAAATGCAAGATATAGCATGGGCTATCTCCGCAAGGAAACTTCAGATCTGCAAAAGTCATGGTTTTTTCGTCTTTGGGGAGGCAGGGGAACAGGAATATGTGTTTGTTTTGCGAATTTCAGCTCTATCTGCAATGGGCACTTTTCATGGTATAAGCAGTTTTTCCTAACAAATGCAAGATATAGCATGGGCTACCTCTGCAAGGAAACTTCAGATCTGCAAAAGTCATGGTTTTTTAGTGTTCAGTGAGGCGGGGGAACATGAATACGTGTTTGTTTTTCGAATTTGAGCTCTTTCTGCAATGGGCACTTTTCATGCTCTAAGCAGTTTTTCCTAACAAATGCAAGATATAGCATGGGCTATCTCCGCAAGGAAACTTCACATCTGCAAAAGTCATGGTTTTTTGATCTTCAGGGAGGCAGGGGAACAGGAATATGTGTTTGTTTTTCGAATTTGAGCTCTTTCTGCAATGGGCACTTTTCATACTATAAGCAGTTTTTCCTAACAAATGCAAGATATAGCATGGGCTATCTCCGCAAGGAAACTACACATCTGCAAAAGTCATGGTTTTTTCGTCTTCGGGGAGGCAGGGGAACAGGAATATGTGTTTGTTTTTCGAATTTGAGCTCTTTCTGCAATGGGCACTTTTCATACTATAAGCAGTTTTTCCTAACAAATGCAAGATATAGCATGGGCTATCTCCGCAAGGAAACTACACATCTGCAAAAGTCATGGTTTTTTCGTCTTCGGGGAGGCAGGGGAACAGGAATATGTGTTTGTTTTGCGAATTTGAGCTCTATCTGCAATGTGCACTTTTCATGCTATAAGTAGTTTTTCCTAACAAATGCAAGATATAGCATGGGCTATCTCCGCAAGGAAACTTCACATCTGCAAAAGTCATGGTTTTTTGGTGTTCAGTGAGCCGGGGGAACATGAATACGTGTTTGTTTTGCGAATTTGAGCTCTTTCTGCAATGGGCACTTTTCATGCTCTAAGTAGTTTTTCCTAACAAATGCAAGATATAGCATGGTCTATCTCCGCAAGGAAACTTCAGATCTGCAAAAGTCATGGTTTTTTGGTCTTCGGGGAGGCAGGGGAACAGGAATATGTGTTTGTTTTGCGAATTTGAGCTCTATCTGCAATGGGCACTTTTCATACTATAAGCAGTTTTTCCTAACAAATGCAAGATATAGCATGGGCTATCTCCGCAAGGAAACTTCAGATCTGCAAAACTCATGGTTTTTTGGTGTTCAGTCAGCCGGGGGAACATGAATACGTGTTTGTTTTTCGAATTTGAGCTCTTTCTGCAATGGGCACTTTTCATGCTCTAAGCAGTTTTTCCTAACAAATGCAAGATATAGCATGGGCTATCTCCGCAAGGAAACTTCAGATCTGCAAAAGTCATGGTTTTTTGGTGTTCAGTGAGCCGGGGGAACATGAATACGTGTTTGTTTTTCGAATTTGAGCTCTTTCTGCAATGGGCACTTTTCATGCTCTAAGCAGTTTTTCCTAACAAATGCAAGATATAGCATGGGCTATCTCCGCAAGGAAACTTCAGATCTGCAAAAGTCATGGTTTTTTCGTCTTCGGGGAGGCAGGGGAACAGGAATATGTGTTTGTTTTGCGAATTTGAGCTCTTTGTTCAATGGGCACTTTTCATACTATAAGCAGTTTTTCCTAACAAATGCAAGATATAGCATGGGCTATCTCCGCAAGGAAACTTCACATCTGCAAAAGTCATGGTTTTTTGGTGTTCAGTGAGCCGGGGGAACATGAATACGTGTTTGTTTTTCGAATTTGAGCTCTTTCTGCAAAGGGCACTTTTCATGCTCTAAGCAGTTTTTCCTAACAAATGCAAGATATAGCATGGGCTATCTCTGCAAGGAAACTTCAGATCTGCAAAAGTCATGGTTTTTTGATCTTCGGGGAGGCAGGGGAACAGGAATATGTGTTTCTTTTTCGAATTTGAGCTCTTTCTGCAATGGGCACTTTTCATACTATAAGCAGTTTTTCCTAACAAATGCAAGATATAGCATGGTCTATCTCCGCAAGGAAACTTCAGATCTGCAAAAGTCATGGTTTTTTGGTGTTCAGTGAGCCGGGGGAACATGAATACGTGTTTGTTTTTCGAATTTGAGCTCTTTCTGCAATGGGCACTTTTCATGCTCTAAGCAGTTTTTCCTAACAAATGCAAGATATAGCATTGGCTATCTTCGCAAGGAAACTTCAGATCTGAAAAAGTCATGGTTTTTTCGTCTTCGGGGAGGCAGGGGAACAGGAATATGTGTTTGTTTTGCGAATTTGAGCTCTATCTGCAATGGGCACTTTTCATGCTATAAGCAGTTGTTCCTAACAAATGCAAGATATAGCATGGGCTATCTCCGCAAGGAAACTTCAGATCTGCAAAAGTCATGGTTTTTTCGTCTTCGGGGAGGCAGGGGAACAGGAATATGTGTTTGTTTTGCGAATTTCAGCTCTATCTGCAATGGGCACTTTTCATGGTATAAGCAGTTTTTCCTAACAAATGCAAGATATAGCATGGGCTATCTCTGCAAGGAAACTTCAGATCTGCAAAAGTCATGGTTTTTTAGTGTTCAGTGAGGCGGGGGAACATGAATACGTGTTTGTTTTTCGAATTTGAGCTCTTTCTGCAATGGGCACTTTTCATGCTCTAAGCAGTTTTTCCTAACAAATGCAAGATATAGCATGGGCTATCTCCGCAAGGAAACTTCACATCTGCAAAAGTCATGGTTTTTTGATCTTCAGGGAGGCAGGGGAACAGGAATATGTGTTTGTTTTTCGAATTTGAGCTCTTTCTGCAATGGGCACTTTTCATACTATAAGCAGTTTTTCCTAACAAATGCAAGATATAGCATGGGCTATCTCCGCAAGGAAACTACACATCTGCAAAAGTCATGGTTTTTTCGTCTTCGGGGAGGCAGGGGAACAGGAATATGTGTTTGTTTTGCGAATTTGAGCTCTATCTGCAATGTGCACTTTTCATGCTATAAGCAGTTTTTCCTAACAAATGCAAGATATAGCATGGTCTGTCTCTGCAAGGAAACTTCAGATCTGCAAAAGTCATGGTTTTTTGGTCTTCGGGGAGGCAGGGGAACATGAATATGTGTTTGTTTTGCGAATTTGAGCTCTTTCTGCAATGGGCACTTTTCATACTATAAGCAGTTTTTCCTAACAAATGCAAGATATAGCATGGGCTATCTCCGCAAGGAAACTTCAGATCTGCAAAACTCATGGTTTTTTGGTGTTCAGTCAGCCGGGGGAACATGAATACATGTTTGTTTTTCGAATTTGAGCTCTTTCTGCAATGGGCACTTTTCATGCTCTAAGCAGTTTTTCCTAACAAATGCAAGATATAGCATGGGCTATCTCCGCAAGGAAACTTCACATCTGCAAAAGTCATGGTTTTTTGATCTTCAGGGAGGCAGGGGAACAGGAATATGAGTTTGTTTTTCGAATTTGAGCTCTTTCTGCAATGGGCACTTTTCATGCTCTAAGCAGTTTTTCCTAACAAATGCAAGATATAGCATGGGCTATCTCTGCAAGGAAACTTCAGATCTGCAAAAGTCATGGTTTTTTGGTCTTCGGGGAGGCAGGGGAACAGGAATACGTGTTTGTTTTTCGAATTTGAGCTCTTTCTGCAATGGGCACTTTTCATGCTCTAAGCAGTTTTTCCTAACAAATGCAAGATATAGCATGGGCTATCTCCGCAAGGAAACTTCACATCTGCAAAAGTCATGGTTTTTTGGTCTTCGGGGAGGCAGGGGAACAGGAATATGTGTTTGTTTTTCGAATTTGAGCTCTTTCTGCAATGGGCACTTTTCATACTATAAGCAGTTTTTCCTAACAAATGCAAGATATAGCATGGGCTATCTCCGCAAGGAAACTTCACATCTGCAAAAGTCATGGTTTTTTGGTCTTCGGGGAGGCAGGGGAACATGAATACGTGTTTGTTTTTTGAATTTGAGCTCTTTCTGCAATGGGCACTTTTCATACTATAAGCAGTTTTTCCTAACAAATGCAAGATATAGCATGGGCTATCTCCGCAAGGAAACTTCAGATCTGCAAAAGTCATGGTTTTTTGGTGTTCAGTGAGCCGGGGGAACATGAATACGTGTTTGTTTTTTGAATTTGAGCTCTTTCTGCAATGGGCACTTTTCATGCTCTAAGCAGTTTTTCCTAACAAATGCAAGATATAGCATGGGCTATCTCCGCAAGGAAACTTCACATCTGCAAAAGTCATGGTTTTTTGGTGTTCAGTGAGCCGGGGGAACATGAATACGTGTTTGTTTTTCGAATTTGAGCTCTATCTGCAATGGGCACTTTTCATGCTATAAGCAGTTTTTCCTAACAAATGCAAGATATAGCATGGGCTATCTCCGCAAGGAAACTTCAGATCTGCAAAACTCATCGTTTTTTGGTGTTCAGTGAGCCGGGGGAACATGAATACGTGTTTGTTTTTCGAATATGAGCTCTTTCTGCAATGGGCACTTTTCATGCTCTAAGCAGATTTTCCTAACAAATGCAAGATATAGCATGGGCTATCGCAAGGAAACATCAGATCTGCAAAAGTCATGGTTTTTTCGTCTTCGGGGAGGCAGGGGAACAGGAATATGTGTTTGTTTTGCGAATTTGAGCTCTATCTACAATGGGCACTTTTCATGCTCTAAGCAGTTTTTCCTAACAAATGCAAGATATAGCATGGTCTATCTCCGCAAGGAAACTTCAGATCTGCAAAAGTCATGGTTTTTTGGTCTTCGGGGAGGCAGGGGAACATGAATATGTGTTTGTTTTTTGAATTTGAGCTCTTTCTGCAATGGGCACTTTTCATACTATAAGCAGTTTTTCCTAACAAATGCAAGATATAGCATGGGCTATCTCCGCAAGGAAACTTCAGATCTGCAAAACTCATGGTTTTTTGGTGTTCAGTGAGCCGGGGAACATGAATACGTGTTTGTTTTTCGAATTTGAGCTCTTTCTGCAATGGGCACTTTTCATGCTCTAAGCAGTTTTTCCAAACAAATGCAAGATATAGCATGGGCTATCTCCGCAAGGAAACTTCAGATCTGCAAAAGTCATGGTTTTTTGGTCTTCGGGGAGGCAGGGGAACATGAATATGTGTTTGTTTTTTGAATTTGAGCTCTTTGTGCAATGGGCACTTTTCATACTATAAGCAGTTTTTCCTAACAAATGCAAGATATAGCATGGGCTATCTCCGCAAGGAAACTTCACATCTGCAAAAGTCATGGTTTTTTGGTGTTCAGTGAGCCGGGGGAACATGAATACGTGTTTGTTTTGCGAATTTGAGCTCTTTCTGCAATGGGCACTTTTCATGCTCTAAGTAGTTTTTCCTAACAAATGCAAGATATAGCATGGGCTATCTCCGCAAGGAAACTTCAGATCTGCAAAAGTCATGGTTTTTTCGTCTTCGGGGAGGCTGGGGAACAGGAATATGTGTTTGTTTTGCGAATTTGAGCTCTATCTGCAATGGGCACTTTTCATACTATAAGCAGTTTTTCCTAACAAATGCAAGATATAGCATGGGCTATCTCCGCAAGGAAACTTCAGATCTGCAAAACTCATGGTTTTTTGGTGTTCAGTCAGCCGGGGGAACATGAATACGTGTTTGTTTTTCGAATTTGAGCTCTTTCTGCAATGGGCACTTTTCATGCTCTAAGCAGTTTTTCCTAACAAATGCAAGATATAGCATGGGCTATCTCCGCAAGGAAACTTCAGATCTGCAAAAGTCATGGTTTTTTGGTGTTCAGTGAGCCGGGGGAACATGAATACGTGTTTGTTTTTCGAATTTGAGCTCTTTCTGCAATGGGCACTTTTCATGCTCTAAGCAGTTTTTCCTAACAAATGCAAGATATAGCATGGGCTATCTCCGCAAGGAAACTTCAGATCTGCAAAAGTCATAGTTTTTTCGTCTTCGGGGAGGCAGGGGAACAGGAATATGTGTTTGTTTTGCGAATTTGAGCTCTATCTGCAATGGGCACTTTTCATGCTCTAAGCAGTTTTTCCTAACAAATGCAAGATATAGCATGGGCTATCTCCGCAAGGAAACTTCAGATCTGCAAAAGTCATAGTTTTTTCGTCTTCGGGGAGGCAGGGGAACAGGAATATGTGTTTGTTTTGCGAATTTGAGCTCTATCTGCAATGGGCACTTTTCATGCTATAAGCAGTTTTTCCTAACAAATGCAAGATATAGCATGGGCTATCTCCGCAAGGAAACTTCAGATCTGCAAAAGTCATGGTTTTTTCGTCTTCGGGGAGGCAGGGGAACAGGAATATGTGTTTGTTTTGCGAATTTGAGCTCTTTGTTCAATGGGCACTTTTCATACTATAAGCAGTTTTTCCTAACAAATGCAAGATATAGCATGGGCTATCTCCGCAAGGAAACTTCACATCTGCAAAAGTCATGGTTTTTTGGTGTTCAGTGGGCCGGGGGAACATGAATACGTGTTTGTTTTTCGAATTTGAGCTCTTTCTGCAAAGGGCACTTTTCATGCTCTAAGCAGTTTTTCCTAACAAATGCAAGATATAGCATGGGCTATCTCTGCAAGGAAACTTCAGATCTGCAAAAGTCATGGTTTTTTGATCTTCGGGGAGGCAGGGGAACAGGAATATGTGTTTGTTTTTCGAATTTGAGCTCTTTCTGCAATGGGCACTTTTCATGCTCTAAGCAGTTTTTCCTAACAAATGCAAGATATAGCATGGGCTATCTCCGCAAGGAAACTTCAGATCTGCAAAAGTCATAGTTTTTTCGTCTTCGGGGAGGCAGGGGAACAGGAATATGTGTTTGTTTTGCGAATTTGAGCTCTATCTGCAATGGGCACTTTTCATGCTATAAGCAGTTTTTCCTAACAAATGCAAGATATAGCATGGGCTATCTCCGCAAGGAAACTTCAGATCTGCAAAAGTCATGGTTTTTTCGTCTTCGGGGAGGCAGGGGAACAGGAATATGTGTTTGTTTTGCGAATTTGAGCTCTTTGTTCAATGGGCACTTTTCATACTATAAGCAGTTTTTCCTAACAAATGCAAGATATAGCATGGGCTATCTCCGCAAGGAAACTTCACATCTGCAAAAGTCATGGTTTTTTGGTGTTCAGTGGGCCGGGGGAACATGAATACGTGTTTGTTTTTCGAATTTGAGCTCTTTCTGCAAAGGGCACTTTTCATGCTCTAAGCAGTTTTTCCTAACAAATGCAAGATATAGCATGGGCTATCTCTGCAAGGAAACTTCAGATCTGCAAAAGTCATGGTTTTTTGATCTTCGGGGAGGCAGGGGAACAGGAATATGTGTTTGTTTTTCGAATTTGAGCTCTTTCTGCAATGGGCACTTTTCATACTATAAGCAGTTTTTCCTAACAAATGCAAGATATAGCATGGTCTATCTCCGCAAGGAAACTTCAGATCTGCAAAAGTCATGGTTTTTTGGTGTTCAGTGAGCCGGGGGAACATGAATACGTGTTTGTTTTGCGAATTTGAGCTCTTTCTGCAATGGGCACTTTTCATGCTCTAAGTAGTTTTTCCTAACAAATGCAAGATATAGCATGGTCTATCTCCGCAAGGAAACTTCAGATCTGCAAAAGTCATGGTTTTTTGGTCTTCGGGGAGGCAGGGGAACAGGAATATGTGTTTGTTTTGCGAATTTGAGCTCTATCTGCAATGGGCACTTTTCATACTATAAGCAGTTTTTCCTAACAAATGCAAGATATAGCATGGGCTATCTCCGCAAGGAAACTTCAGATCTGCAAAACTCATGGTTTTTTGGTGTTCAGTCAGCCGGGGGAACATGAATACGTGTTTGTTTTTCGAATTTGAGCTCTTTCTGCAATGGGCACTTTTCATGCTCTAAGCAGTTTTTCCTAACAAATGCAAGATATAGCATGGGCTATCTCCGCAAGGAAACTTCAGATCTGCAAAAGTCATGGTTTTTTGGTGTTCAGTGAGCCGGGGGAACATGAATACGTGTTTGTTTTTCGAATTTGAGCTCTTTCTGCAATGGGCACTTTTCATGCTCTAAGCAGTTTTTCCTAACAAATGCAAGATATAGCATGGGCTATCTCCGCAAGGAAACTTCAGATCTGCAAAAGTCATAGTTTTTTCGTCTTCGGGGAGGCAGGGGAACAGGAATATGTGTTTGTTTTGCGAATTTGAGCTCTATCTGCAATGGGCACTTTTCATGCTATAAGCAGTTTTTCCTAACAAATGCAAGATATAGCATGGGCTATCTCCGCAAGGAAACTTCACATCTGCAAAAGTCATGGTTTTTTGGCGTTCAGTGAGCCGGGGGAACATGAATACGTGTTTGTTTTTTGAATTTGAGCTCTTTCTGCAAAGGGCACTTTTCATGCTCTAAGCAGTTTTTCCTAACAAATGCAAGATATAGCATGGGCTATCTCTGCAAGGAAACTTCAGATCTGCAAAAGTCATGGTTTTTTGATCTTCGGGGAGGCAGGGGAACAGGAATATGTGTTTGTTTTTCGAATTTGAGCTCTTTCTGCAATGGGCACTTTTCATACTATAAGCAGTTTTTCCTAACAAATGCAAGATATAGCATGGTCTATCTCCGCAAGGAAACTTCAGATCTGCAAAAGTCATGGTTTTTTGGTGTTCAGTGAGCCGGGGGAACATGAATACGTGTTTGTTTTTCGAATTTGAGCTCTTTCTGCAATGGGCACTTTTCATGCTCTAAGCAGTTTTTCCTAACAAATGCAAGATATAGCATTGGCTATCTTCGCAAGGAAACTTCAGATCTGAAAAAGTCATGGTTTTTTCGTCTTCGGGGAGGCAGGGGAACAGGAATATGTGTTTGTTTTGCGAATTTGAGCTCTATCTGCAATGGGCACTTTTCATGCTATAAGCAGTTTTTCCTAACAAATGCAAGATATAGCATGGGCTATCTCCGCAAGGAAACTTCAGATCTGCAAAAGTCATGGTTTTTTAGTGTTCAGTGAGGCGGGGGAACATGAATACGTGTTTGTTTTTCGAATTTGAGCTCTTTCTGCAATGGGCACTTTTCATGCTCTAAGCAGTTTTTCCTAACAAATGCAAGATATAGCATGGGCTATCTCCGCAAGGAAACTTCACATCTGCAAAAGTCATGGTTTTTTGATCTTCAGGGAGGCAGGGGAACAGGAATATGTGTTTGTTTTTCGAATTTGAGCTCTTTCTGCAATGGGCACTTTTCATGCTATAAGCAGTTTTTCCTAACAAATGCAAGATATAGCATGGGCTATCTCTGCAAGGAAACTTCACATCTGCAAAAGTCATGGTTTTTTGGTCTTCGGGGAGGAAGGGGAACAGGAATACGTGTTTGTTTTTCGAATTTGAGCTCTTTCTGCAATGGGCACTTTTCATGCTCTAAGCAGTTTTTCCTAACAAATGCAAGATATAGCATGGGCTATCTCCGCAAGGAAACTTCACATCTGCAAAAGTCATGGTTTTTTGGTCTTCGGGGAGGCAGGGGAACAGGAATATGTGTTTGTTTTTCGAATTTGAGCTCTTTCTGCAATGGGCACTTTTCATACTATAAGCAGTTTTTCCTAACAAATGCAAGATATAGCATGGGCTATCTCCGCAAGGAAACTACACATCTGCAAAAGTCATGGTTTTTTCGTCTTCGGGGAGGCAGGGGAACAGGAATATGTGTTTGTTTTGCGAATTTGAGCTCTATCTGCAATGGGCACTTTTCATGCTACAAGCAGTTTTTCCTAACAAATGCAAGATATAGCATGGTCTGTCTCTGCAAGGAAACTTCAGATCTGCAAAAGTCATGGTTTTTTGGTCTTCGGGGAGGCAGGGGAACATGAATATGTGTTTGTTTTGCGAATTTGAGCTCTTTCTGCAATGGGCACTTTTCATAATATAAGCAGTTTTTCCTAACAAATGCAAGATATAGCATGGGCTATCTCCGCAAGGAAACTTCAGATCTGCAAAACTCATGGTTTTTTGGTGTTCAGTCAGCCGGGGGAACATGAATACATGTTTGTTTTTCGAATTTGAGCTCTTTCTGCAATGGGCACTTTTCATGCTCTAAGCAGTTTTTCCTAACAAATGCAAGATATAGCATGGGCTATCTCCGCAAGGAAACTTCACATCTGCAAAAGTCATGGTTTTTTGATCTTCAGGGAGGCAGGGGAACAGGAATATGAGTTTGTTTTTCGAATTTGAGCTCTTTCTGCAATGGGCACTTTTCATGCTATAAGCAGTTGTTCATAACAAATGCAAGATATAGCATGGGCTATCTCCGCAAGGAAACTTCACATCTGCAAAAGTCATGGTTTTTTGGTGTTCAGTGAGCCGGGGGAACATGAATACGTGTTTGTTTTTCGAATTTGAGCTCTTTCTGCAATGGGCACTTTTCATGCTCTAAGCAGTTTTTCCTAACAAATGCAAGATATTGCATTGGCTATCTCCGCAAGGAAACTTCAGATCTGAAAAAGTCATGGTTTTTTCGTCTTCGGGGAGGCAGGGGAACAGGAATATGTGTTTGTTTTGCGAATTTGAGCTCTATCTGCAATGGGCACTTTTCATGCTATAAGCAGTTGTTCATAACAAATGCAAGATATAGCATGGGCTATCTCCGCAAGGAAACTTCACATCTGCAAAAGTCATGGTTTTTTGGTGTTCAGTGAGCCGGGGGAACATGAATACGTGTTTGTTTTGCGAATTTGAGCTCTTTCTGCAATGGGCACTTTTCATGCTCTAAGTAGTTTTTCCTAACAAATGCAAGATATAGCATGGTCTATCTCCGCAAGGAAACTTCAGATCTGCAAAAGTCATGGTTTTTTGGTCTTCGGGGAGGCAGGGGAACAGGAATATGTGTTTGTTTTGCGAATTTGAGCTCTATCTGCAATGGGCACTTTTCATACTATAAGCAGTTTTTCCTAACAAATGCAAGCTATAGCATGGGCTATCTCCGCAAGGAAACTTCAGATCTGCAAAACTCATGGTTTTTTGGTGTTCAGTCAGCCGGGGGAACATGAATACGTGTTTGTTTTTCGAATTTGAGCTCTTTCTGCAATGGGCACTTTTCATGCTCTAAGCAGTTTTTCCTAACAAATGCAAGATATAGCATGGGCTATCTCCGCAAGGAAACTTCAGATCTGCAAAAGTCATGGTTTTTTGGTGTTCAGTGAGCCGGGGGAACATGAATACGTGTTTGTTTTTCGAATTTGAGCTCTTTCTGCAATGGGCACTTTTCATGCTCTAAGCAGTTTTTCCTAACAAATGCAAGATATAGCATGGGCTATCTCCGCAAAGAAACTTCAGATCTGCAAAAGTCATAGTTTTTTCGTCTTCGGGGAGGCAGGGGAACAGGAATATGTGTTTGTTTTGCGAATTTGAGCTCTTTCTGCAATGGGCACTTTTCATGCTCTAAGCAGTTTTTCCTAACAAATGCAAGATATAGCATTGGCTATCTTCGCAAGGAAACTTCAGATCTGAAAAAGTCATGGTTTTTTCGTCTTCGGGGAGGCAGGGGAACAGGAATATGTGTTTGTTTTGCGAATTTGAGCTCTATCTGCAATGGGCACTTTTCATGCTATAAGCAGTTTTTCCTAACAAATGCAAGATATAGCATGGGCTATCTCCGCAAGGAAACTTCAGATCTGCAAAAGTCATGGTTTTTTAGTGTTCAGTGAGGCGGGGGAACATGAATACGTGTTTGTTTTTCGAATTTGAGCTCTTTCTGCAATGGGCACTTTTCATGCTCTAAGCAGTTTTTCCTAACAAATGCAAGATATAGCATGGGCTATCTCCGCAAGGAAACTTCACATCTGCAAAAGTCATGGTTTTTTGATCTTCAGGGAGGCAGGGGAACAGGAATATGTGTTTGTTTTTCGAATTTGAGCTCTTTCTGCAATGGGCACTTTTCATGCTATAAGCAGTTTTTCCTAACAAATGCAAGATATAGCATGGGCTATCTCTGCAAGGAAACTTCACATCTGCAAAAGTCATGGTTTTTTGGTCTTCGGGGAGGAAGGGGAACAGGAATACGTGTTTGTTTTTCGAATTTGAGCTCTTTCTGCAATGGGCACTTTTCATGCTCTAAGCAGTTTTTCCTAACAAATGCAAGATATAGCATGGGCTATCTCCGCAAGGAAACTTCACATCTGCAAAAGTCATGGTTTTTTGGTCTTCGGGGAGGCAGGGGAACAGGAATATGTGTTTGTTTTTCGAATTTGAGCTCTTTCTGCAATGGGCACTTTTCATACTATAAGCAGTTTTTCCTAACAAATGCAAGATATAGCATGGGCTATCTCCGCAAGGAAACTACACATCTGCAAAAGTCATGGTTTTTTCGTCTTCGGGGAGGCAGGGGAACAGGAATATGTGTTTGTTTTGCGAATTTGAGCTCTATCTGCAATGGGCACTTTTCATGCTACAAGCAGTTTTTCCTAACAAATGCAAGATATAGCATGGTCTGTCTCTGCAAGGAAACTTCAGATCTGCAAAAGTCATGGTTTTTTGGTCTTCGGGGAGGCAGGGGAACATGAATATGTGTTTGTTTTGCGAATTTGAGCTCTTTCTGCAATGGGCACTTTTCATAATATAAGCAGTTTTTCCTAACAAATGCAAGATATAGCATGGGCTATCTCCGCAAGGAAACTTCAGATCTGCAAAACTCATGGTTTTTTGGTGTTCAGTCAGCCGGGGGAACATGAATACATGTTTGTTTTTCGAATTTGAGCTCTTTCTGCAATGGGCACTTTTCATGCTCTAAGCAGTTTTTCCTAACAAATGCAAGATATAGCATGGGCTATCTCCGCAAGGAAACTTCACATCTGCAAAAGTCATGGTTTTTTGATCTTCAGGGAGGCAGGGGAACAGGAATATGAGTTTGTTTTTCGAATTTGAGCTCTTTCTGCAATGGGCACTTTTCATGCTATAAGCAGTTGTTCATAACAAATGCAAGATATAGCATGGGCTATCTCCGCAAGGAAACTTCACATCTGCAAAAGTCATGGTTTTTTGGTGTTCAGTGAGCCGGGGGAACATGAATACGTGTTTGTTTTTCGAATTTGAGCTCTTTCTGCAATGGGCACTTTTCATGCTCTAAGCAGTTTTTCCTAACAAATGCAAGATATTGCATTGGCTATCTCCGCAAGGAAACTTCAGATCTGAAAAAGTCATGGTTTTTTCGTCTTCGGGGAGGCAGGGGAACAGGAATATGTGTTTGTTTTGCGAATTTGAGCTCTATCTGCAATGGGCACTTTTCATGCTATAAGCAGTTGTTCATAACAAATGCAAGATATAGCATGGGCTATCTCCGCAAGGAAACTTCACATCTGCAAAAGTCATGGTTTTTTGGTGTTCAGTGAGCCGGGGGAACATGAATACGTGTTTGTTTTGCGAATTTGAGCTCTTTCTGCAATGGGCACTTTTCATGCTCTAAGTAGTTTTTCCTAACAAATGCAAGATATAGCATGGTCTATCTCCGCAAGGAAACTTCAGATCTGCAAAAGTCATGGTTTTTTGGTCTTCGGGGAGGCAGGGGAACAGGAATATGTGTTTGTTTTGCGAATTTGAGCTCTATCTGCAATGGGCACTTTTCATACTATAAGCAGTTTTTCCTAACAAATGCAAGCTATAGCATGGGCTATCTCCGCAAGGAAACTTCAGATCTGCAAAACTCATGGTTTTTTGGTGTTCAGTCAGCCGGGGGAACATGAATACGTGTTTGTTTTTCGAATTTGAGCTCTTTCTGCAATGGGCACTTTTCATGCTCTAAGCAGTTTTTCCTAACAAATGCAAGATATAGCATGGGCTATCTCCGCAAGGAAACTTCAGATCTGCAAAAGTCATGGTTTTTTGGTGTTCAGTGAGCCGGGGGAACATGAATACGTGTTTGTTTTTCGAATTTGAGCTCTTTCTGCAATGGGCACTTTTCATGCTCTAAGCAGTTTTTCCTAACAAATGCAAGATATAGCATGGGCTATCTCCGCAAAGAAACTTCAGATCTGCAAAAGTCATAGTTTTTTCGTCTTCGGGGAGGCAGGGGAACAGGAATATGTGTTTGTTTTGCGAATTTGAGCTCTATCTGCAATGGGCACTTTTCATGCTATAAGCAGTTTTTCCTAACAAATGCAAGATATAGCATGGGCTATCTCCGCAAGGAAACTTCAGATCTGCAAAAGTCATGGTTTTTTCGTCTTCGGGGAGGCAGGGGAACAGGAATATGTGTTTGTTTTGCGAATTTGAGCTCTTTGTTCAATGGGCACTTTTCATACTATAAGCAGTTTTTCCTAACAAATGCAAGATATAGCATGGGCTATCTCCGCAAGGAAACTTCACATCTGCAAAAGTCATGGTGTTTTGGTGTTCAGTGAGCCGGGGGAACATGAATACGTGTTTGTTTTTCGAATTTGAGCTCTTTCTGCAAAGGGCACTTTTCATGCTCTAAGCAGTTTTTCCTAACAAATGCAAGATATAGCATGGGCTATCTCTGCAAGGAAACTTCAGATCTGCAAAAGTCATGGTTTTTTGATCTTCGGGGAGGCAGGGGAACAGGAATATGTGTTTGTTTTTCGAATTTGAGCTCTTTCTGCAATGGGCACTTTTCATACTATAAGCAGTTTTTCCTAACAAATGCAAGATATAGCATGGTCTATCTCCGCAAGGAAACTTCAGATCTGCAAAACTCATGGTTTTTTGGTGTTCAGTCAGCCGGGGGAACATGAATACGTGTTTGTTTTTCGAATTTGAGCTCTTTCTGCAATGGGCACTTTTCATGCTCTAAGCAGTTTTTCCTAACAAATGCAAGATATAGCATTGGCTATCTTCGCAAGGAAACTTCAGATCTGAAAAAGTCATGGTTTTTTCGTCTTCGGGGAGGCAGGGGAACAGGAATATGTGTTTGTTTTGCGAATTTGAGCTCTATCTGCAATGGGCACTTTTCATGCTATAAGCAGTTTTTCCTAACAAATGCAAGATATAGCATGGGCTATCTCCGCAAGGAAACTTCAGATCTGCAAAAGTCATGGTTTTTTCGTCTTCGGGGAGGCAGGGGAACAGGAATATGTGTTTGTTTTGCGAATTTCAGCTCTATCTGCAATGGGCACTTTTCATGGTATAAGCAGTTTTTCCTAACAAATGCAAGATATAGCATGGGCTATCTCTGCAAGGAAACTTCAGATCTGCAAAAGTCATGGTTTTTTAGTGTTCAGTGAGGCGGGGGAACATGAATACGTGTTTGTTTTGCGAATTTGAGCTCTTTCTGCAATGGGCACTTTTCATGCTCTAAGCAGTTTTTCCTAACAAATGCAAGATATAGCATGGGCTATCTCCGCAAGGAAACTTCACATCTGCAAAAGTCATGGTTTTTTTATCTTCAGGGAGGCAGGGGAACAGGAATATGTGTTTGTTTTTCGAATTTGAGCTCTATCTGCAATGGGCACTTTTCATGCTATAAGCAGTTTTTCCTAACAAATGCAAGATATAGCATGGGCTATCTCTGCAAGGAAACTTCACATCTGCAAAAGTCATGGTTTTTTGGTCTTCGGGGAGGAAGGGGAACAGGAATACGTGTTTGTTTTTCGAATTTGAGCTCTTTCTGCAATGGGCACTTTTCATGCTCTAAGCAGTTTTTCCTAACAAATGCAAGATATAGCATGGGCTATCTCCGCAAGGAAACTTCACATCTGCAAAAGTCATGGTTTTTTAGTGTTCAGTGAGGCGGGGGAACATGAATACGTGTTTGTTTTGCGAATTTGAGCTCTTTCTGCAATGGGCACTTTTCATGCTCTAAGCAGTTTTTCCTAACAAATGCAAGATATAGCATGGGCTATCTCCGCAAGGAAACTTCACATCTGCAAAAGTCATGGTTTTTTTATCTTCAGGGAGGCAGGGGAACAGGAATACGTGTTTGTTTTTCGAATTTGAGCTCTTTCTGCAATGGGCACTTTTCATGCTCTAAGCAGTTTTTCCTAACAAATGCAAGATATAGCATGGGCTATCTCCGCAAGGAAACTTCACATCTGCAAAAGTCATGGTTTTTTGGTCTTCGGGGAGGCAGGGGAACAGGAATATGTGTTTGTTTTTCGAATTTGAGCTCTTTCTGCAATGGGCGCTTTTCATACTATAAGCAGTTTTTCCTAACAAATGCAAGATATAGCATGGGCTATCTCCGCAAGGAAACTACACATCTGCAAAAGTCATGGTTTTTTCGTCTTCGGGGAGGCAGGGGAACAGGAATATGTGTTTGTTTTGCAAATTTGAGCTCTATCTGCAATGGGCACTTTTCATGCTATAAGCAGTTTTTCCTAACAAATGCAAGATATAGCATGGTCTGTCTCTGCAAGGAAACTTCAGATCTGCAAAAGTCATGGTTTTTTGGTCTTCGGGGAGGCAGGGGAACATGAATATGTGTTTGTTTTGCGAATTTGAGCTCTTTCTGCAATGGGCACTTTTCATACTATAAGCAGTTTTTCCTAACAAATGCAAGATATAGCATGGGCTATCTCCGCAAGGAAACTTCAGATCTGCAAAACTCATGGTTTTTTGGTGTTCAGTCAGCCGGGGGAACATGAATACGTGTTTGTTTTTCGAATTTGAGCTCTTTCTGCAATGGGCACTTTTCATGCTATAAGCAGTTTTTCCTAACAAATGCAAGATATAGCATGGGCTATCTCTACAAGGAAACTTCACATCTGCAAAAGTCATGGTTTTTTGGTCTTCGGGGAGGAAGGGGAACAGGAATACGTGTTTGTTTTTCGAATTTGAGCTCTTTCTGCAATGGGCACTTTTCATGCTCTAAGCAGTTTTTCCTAACAAATGCAAGATATAGCATGGGCTATCTCCGCAAGGAAACTTCACATCTGCAAAAGTCATGGTTTTTTGGTCTTCGGGGAGGCAGGGGAACAGGAATATGTGTTTGTTTTTCGAATTTGAGCTCTTTCTGCAATGGGCACTTTTCATACTATAAGCAGTTTTTCCTAACAAATGCAAGATATAGCATGGGCTATCTCCGCAAGGAAACTACACATCTGCAAAAGTCATGGTTTTTTCGTCTTCGGGGAGGCAGGGGAACAGGAATATGTGTTTGTTTTGCGAATTTGAGCTCTATCTGCAATGGGCACTTTTCATGCTATAAGCAGTTTTTCCTAACAAATGCAAGATATAGCATGGTCTGTCTCTGCAAGGAAACTTCAGATCTGCAAAAGTCATGGTTTTTTGGTTTTCGGGGAGGCAGGGGAACATGAATATGTGTTTGTTTTGCGAATTTGAGCTCTTTCTGCAATGGGCACTTTTCATACTATAAGCAGTTTTTCCTAACAAATGCAAGATATAGCATGGGCTATCTCCGCAAGGAAACTTCAGATCTGCAAAACTCATGGTTTTTTGGTGTTCAGTCAGCCGGGGGAACATGAATACGTGTTTGTTTTTCGAATTTGAGCTCTTTCTGCAATGGGCACTTTTCATGCTCTAAGCAGTTTTTCCTAACAAATGCAAGATATAGCATGGGCTATCTCCGCAAGGAAACTTCACATCTGCAAAAGTCATGGTTTTTTGATCTTCAGGGAGGCAGGGGAACAGGAATATGTGTTTGTTTTTCGAATTTGAGCTCTTTCTGCAATGGGCACTTTTCATGCTATAAGCAGTTTTTCCTAACAAATGCAAGATATAGCATGGGCTATCTCTGCAAGGAAACTTCACATCTGCAAAAGTCATGGTTTTTTGGTCTTCGGGGAGGAAGGGGAACAGGAATACGTGTTTGTTTTTCGAATTTGAGCTCTTTCTGCAATGGGCACTTTTCATGCTCTAAGCAGTTTTTCCTAACAAATGCAAGATATAGCATGGGCTATCTCCGCAAGGAAACTTCACATCTGCAAAAGTCATGGTTTTTTGATCTTCAGGGAGGCAGGGGAACAGGAATATGAGTTTGTTTTTCGAATTTGAGCTCTTTCTGCAATGGGCACTTTTCATGCTCTAAGCAGTTTTTCCTAACAAATGCAAGATATAGCATGGGCTATCTCTGCAAGGAAACTTCAGATCTGCAAAAGTCATGGTTTTTTGGTCTTCGGGGAGGCAGGGGAACAGGAATACGTGTTTGTTTTTCGAATTTGAGCTCTTTCTGCAATGGGCACTTTTCATGCTCTAAGCAGTTTTTCCTAACAAATGCAAGATATAGCATGGGCTATCTCCGCAAGGAAACTTCACATCTGCAAAAGTCATGGTTTTTTGGTCTTCGGGGAGGCAGGGGAACAGGAATATGTGTTTGTTTTTCGAATTTGAGCTCTTTCTGCAATGGGCACTTTTCATACTATAAGCAGTTTTTCCTAACAAATGCAAGATATAGCATGGGCTATCTCCGCAAGGAAACTTCAGATCTGCAAAAGTCATGGTTTTTTCGTCTTCGGGGAGGCAGGGGAACAGGAATATGTGTTTGTTTTGCGAATTTGAGCTCTATCTGCAATGGGCACTTTTCATGCTATAAGCAGTTTTTCCTAACAAATGCAAGATATAGCATGGTCTGTCTCTGCAAGGAAACTTCAGATCTGCAAAAGTCATGGTTTTTTGGTCTTCTGGGAGGCAGGGTAACATGAATATGTGTTTGTTTTGCGAATTTGAGCTCTTTCTGCAATGGGCACTTTTCATACTATAAGCAGTTTTTCCTAACAAATGCAAGATATAGCATGGGTTATCTCCGCAAGGAAACTTCACATCTGCAAAAGTCATGGTTTTTTGGTCTTCGGGGAGGCAGGGGAACAGGAATATGTGTTTGTTTTTCGAATTTGAGCTCTTTCTGCAATGGGCACTTTTCATACTATAAGCAGTTTTTCCTAACAAATGCAAGATATAGCATGGGCTATCTCCGCAAGGAAACTACACATCTGCAAAAGTCATGGTTTTTTCGTCTTCGGGGAGGCAGGGGAACAGGAATATGTGTTTGTTTTGCGAATTTGAGCTCTATCTGCAATGGGCACTTTTCATGCTATAAGCAGTTTTTCCTAACAAATGCAAGATATAGCATGGTCTGTCTCTGCAAGGAAACTTCAGATCTGCAAAAGTCATGGTTTTTTGGTCTTCGGGGAGGCAGGGGAACATGAATATGTGTTTGTTTTGCGAATTTGAGCTCTTTCTGCAATGGGCACTTTTCATACTATAAGCAGTTTTTCCTAACAAATGCAAGATATAGCATGGGCTATCTCCGCAAGGAAACTTCAGATCTGCAAAACTCATGGTTTTTTGGTGTTCAGTCAGCCGGGGGAACATGAATACGTGTTTGTTTTTCGAATTTGAGCTCTTTCTGCAATGGGCACTTTTCATGCTCTAAGCAGTTTTTCCTAACAAATGCAAGATATAGCATGGGCTATCTCCGCAAGGAAACTTCACATCTGCAAAAGTCATGGTTTTTTGATCTTCAGGGAGGCAGGGGAACAGGAATATGAGTTTGTTTTTCGAATTTGAGCTCTTTCTGCAATGGGCACTTTTCATGCTCTAAGCAGTTTTTCCTAACAAATGCAAGATATAGCATGGGCTATCTCTGCAAGGAAACTTCAGATCTGCAAAAGTCATGGTTTTTTGGTCTTCGGGGAGGCAGGGGAACAGGAATACGTGTTTGTTTTTCGAATTTGAGCTCTTTCTGCAATGGGCACTTTTCATGCTCTAAGCAGTTTTTCCTAACAAATGCAAGATATAGCATGGGCTATCTCCGCAAGGAAACTTCACATCTGCAAAGGTCATGGTTTTTTGGTCTTCGGGGAGGCAGGGGAACAGGAATATGTGTTTGTTTTTCGAATTTGAGCTCTTTCTGCAATGGGCACTTTTCATACTATAAGCAGTTTTTCCTAACAAATGCAAGATATAGCATGGGCTATCTCCGCAAGGAAACTTCAGATCTGCAAAAGTCATGGTTTTTTCGTCTTCGGGGAGGCAGGGGAACAGGAATATGTGTTTGTTTTGCGAATTTGAGCTCTATCTGCAATGGGCACTTTTCATGCTATAAGCAGTTTTTCCTAACAAATGCAAGATATAGCATGGTCTGTCTCTGCAAGGAAACTTCAGATCTGCAAAAGTCATGGTTTTTTGGTCTTCTGGGAGGCAGGGGAACATGAATATGTGTTTGTTTTGCGAATTTGAGCTCTTTCTGCAATGGGCACTTTTCATACTATAAGCAGTTTTTCCTAACAAATGCAAGATATAGCATGGGTTATCTCCGCAAGGAAACTTCAGATCTGCAAAACTCATGGTTTTTTGGTGTTCAGTGAGCCGGGGGAACATGAATACGTGTTTGTTTTTCGAATTTGAGCTCTTTCTGCAATGGGCACTTTTCACGCTCTAAGCAGTTTTTCCTAACAAATGCAAGATATAGCATGGGCTATCTCCGCAAGGAAACTTCACATCTGCAAAAGTCATGGTTTTTTCGTCTTCGGGGAGGCAGGGGAACAGGAATATGTGTTTGTTTTGCGAATTTGAGCTCTTTCTGCAATGGGCACTTTTCATACTATAAGCAGTTTTTCCTAACAAATGCAAGATATAACATGGGCTATCACCGCAAGGAAACTTCAGATCTGCAAAAGTCATGGTTTTTTGGTCTTCGGGGAGGCAGGAGAACATGAATATGCATTTGTTTTTTGAATTTGAGCTCTTTGTGCAATGGGCACTTTTCATACTATAAGCAGTTTTTCCTAACAAATGCAAGATATAGCATGGGCTATCTCCGCAAGGAAACTTCAGATCTGCAAAAGTCATGGTTTTTTGGTGTTCAGTGAGCCGGGGGAACATGAATACGTGTTTGTTTTTCGAATTTGAGCTCTTTCTGCAATGGGCACTTTTCATGCTCTAAGCAGTTTTTCCTAACAAATGCAAGATATAGCATGGGCTATCTCCGCAAGGAAACTTCACATCTGCAAAAGTCATGGTTTTTTCATCTTCGGGGAGGCTGGGGAACAGGAATATGTGTTTGTTTTGCGAATTTGAGCTCTATCTGCAATGGGCACTTTTCATGCTATAAGCAGTTTTTCCTAACAAATGCAAGATATAGCATGGGCTATCTCCGCAAGGAAACTTCAGATCTGCAAAAGTCATGGTTTTTTCGTCTTCGGGGAGGCAGGGGAACAGGAATATGTGTTTGTTTTGCGAATTTGAGCTCTATCTGCAATGGGCACTTTTCATACTATAAGCAGTTTTTCCTATCAAATGCAAGATATAGCATGGGCTATCTCCGCAAGGAAACTTCAGATCTGCAAAACTCATGGTTTTTTGGTGTTCAGTGAGCCGGGGGAACATGAATACGTGTTTGTTTTTCGAATTTGAGCTCTTTCTGCAATGGGCACTTTTCATGCTCTAAGCAGTTTTTCCTAACAAATGCAAGATATAGCATGGGCTATCTCCGCAAGGAAACTTCAGATCTGCAAAACTCATGGTTTTTTGGTCTTCTGGGAGGCTGGGGAACAGGAATATGTGTTTGTTTTGCGAATTTGAGCTCTTTCTGCAATGGGCACTTTTCATACTATATGCAGTTTTTCCTAACAAATGCAAGATATAGCATGGGCTATCTCCGCAAGGAAACTTCAGATCTGCAAAACTCATCGTTTTTTGGTGTTCAGTGAACCGGGGGAACATGAATATGTGTTTGTTTTTTGAATTTGAGCTCTTTGTGCAATGGGCACTTTTCATACTATAAGCAGTTTTTCCTAACAAATGCAAGATATAGCATGGGCTATCTCCGCAAGGAAACTTCAGATCTGCAAAAGTCATGGTTTTTCGTCTTCGGGGAGGCAGGGGAACAGGAATATGTGTTTGTTTTGCGAATTTGAGCTCTATCTGCAATGGGCACTTTTCATGCTATAAGCAGTTTTTCCTAACAAATGCAAGATATAGCATGGTCTGTCTTTGCAAGGAAACTTCAGATCTGCAAAAGTCATGGTTTTTTGGTCTTCGGGGAGGCAGGGGAACATGAATATGTGTTTGTTTTGCGAATTTGAGCTCTTTCTGCAATGGGCACTTTTCATGCTCTAAGCAGTTTTTCCTAACAAATGCAAGATATAGCATGGGCTATCTCCGCAAGGAAACTTCACATCTGCAAAAGTCATGGTTTTTTGGTCTTCGGGGAGGCAGGGGAACATGAATATGCGTTTGTTTTTTGAATTTGAGCTCTTTGTGCAATGGGCACTTTTCATACTCTAAGCAGTTTTTCCTAACAAATGCAAGATATATCATGGGCTATCTCCGCAAGGAAACTTCAGATCTGCAAAAGTCATGGTTTTTTGGTCTTCGGGGAGGCAGGGGAACAGGAATATGTGTTTGTTTTTCGAATTTGAGCTCTTTCTGCAATGGGCACTTTTCATACTATAAGCAGTTTTTCCTAACAAATGCAAGATATAGCATGGGCTATCTCCGCAAGGAAACTACACATCTGCAAAAGTCATGGTTTTTTCGTCTTCGGGGAGGCAGGGGAACAGGAATATGTGTTTGTTTTGCGAATTTGAGCTCTATCTGCAATGGGCACTTTTCATGCTATAAGCAGTTTTTCCTAACAAATGCAAGATATAGCATGGTCTGTCTCTGCAAGGAAACTTCAGATCTGCAAAAGTCATGGTTTTTTGGTCTTCGGGGAGGCAGGGGAACATGAATATGTGTTTGTTTTGCGAATTTGAGCTCTTTCTGCAATGGGCACTTTTCATACTATAAGCAGTTTTTCCTAACAAATGCAAGATATAGCATGGGCTATCTCCGCAAGGAAACTTCAGATCTGCAAAACGCATGGTTTTTTGGTGTTCAGTGAGCCGGGGGAACATGAATACGTGTTTGTTTTTCGAATTTGAGCTCTTTCTGCAATGGGCACTTTTCATGCTCTAAGCAGTTTTTCCTAACAAATGCAAGATATAGCATGGGCTATCTCCGCAAGGAAACTTCACATCTGCAAAAGTCATGGTTTTTTGATCTTCAGGGAGGCAGGGGAACAGGAATATGAGTTTGTTTTTCGAATTTAAGCTCTTTCTGCAATGGGCACTTTTCATGCTCTAAGCAGTTTTTCCTAACAAATGCAAGATATAGCATGGGCTATCTCTGCAAGGAAACTTCAGATCTGCAAAAGTCATGGTTTTTTGGTCTTCGGGGAGGCAGGGGAACAGGAATACGTGTTTGTTTTTCGAATTTGAGCTCTTTCTGCAATGGGCACTTTTCATGCTCTAAGCAGTTTTTCCTAACAAATGCAAGATATAGCATGGGCTATCTCCGCAAGGAAACTTCACATCTGCAAAAGTCATGGTTTTTTGGTCTTCGGGGAGGCAGGGGAACAGGAATATGTGTTTGTTTTTCGAATTTGAGCTCTTTCTGCAATGGGCACTTTTCATACTATAAGCAGTTTTTCCTAACAAATGCAAGATATAGCATGGGCTATCTCCGCAAGGAAACTTCAGATCTGCAAAAGTCATGGTTTTTTCGTCTTCGGGGAGGCAGGGGAACAGGAATATGTGTTTGTTTTGCGAATTTGAGCTCTATCTGCAATGGGCACTTTTCATGCTATAAGCAGTTTTTCCTAACAAATGCAAGATATAGCATGGTCTGTCTCTGCAAGGAAACTTCAGATCTGCAAAAGTCATGGTTTTTTGGTCTTCGGGGAGGCAGGGGAACATGAATATGTGTTTGTTTTGCGAATTTGAGCTCTTTCTGCAATGGGCACTTTTCATACTATAAGCAGTTTTTCCTAACAAATGAAAGATATAGCATGGGCTATCTCCGCAAGGAAACTTCAGATCTGCAAAACTCATGGTTTTTTGGTATTCGGGGAGACAGGGGAACATGAATATGTGTTTGTTTTTTGAATTTGAGCTCTTTCTGCAATGGGCACTTTTCATACTATAAGCAGTTTTTCCTAACAAATGCAAGATATAGCATGGGCTATCTCCGCAAGGAAACTTCAGATCTGCAAAACTCATGGTTTTTTGGTGTCCAGTGAGCCGGGGGAACATGAATACGTGTTTGTTTTTCGAATTTGAGCTCTTTCTGCAATGGGCACTTTTCATGCTCTAAGCAGTTTTTCCTAACAAATGCAAGATATAGCATGGGCTATCTCCGCAAGGAAACTTCACATCTGCAAAAGTCATGGTTTTTTGGTCTTCGGGGAGGCAGGGGAACATGAATATGCGTTTGTTTTTTGAATTTGAGCTCTTTGTGCAATGGGCACTTTTCATGCTCTAAGCAGTTTTTCCTAAAAATGCAAGATATAGCATGGGCTATCTCTGCAAGGAAACTTCAGATCTGCAAAAGTCATGGTTTTTTGGTCTTCGGGGAGGCAGGGGAACAGGAATACGTGTTTGTTTTTCGAATTTGAGCTCTTTCTGCAATGGGCACTTTTCATGCTCTAAGCAGTTTTTCCTAACAAATGCAAGATATAGCATGGGCTATCTCCGCAAGGAAACTTCACATCTGCAAAAGTCATGGTTTTTTGGTCTTCGGGGAGGCAGGGGAACAGGAATATGTGTTTGTTTTTCGAATTTGAGCTCTTTGTGCAATGGGCACTTTTCATACTATAAGCAGTTTTCCTAACAAATGCAAGATATAGCATGGGCTATCTCCGCAAGGAAACTACAGATCTGCAAAAGTCATGGTTTTTTCATCTTCGGGGAGGCAGGGGAACAGGAATATGTGTTTGTTTTGCAAATTTGAGCTCTATCTGCAATGGGAACTTTTCATACTATAAGCAGTTTTTCCTAACAAATGCAAGATATAGCATGGGCTATCTCCGCAAGGAAACTTCAGATCTGCAAAACTCATGGTTTTTTGGTGTTCAGTGAGCCGGGGGAACATGAATACGTGTTTGTTTTTCGAATTTGAGCTCTTTCTGCAATGGGCACTTTTCATGCTCTAAGCAGTTTTTCCTAACAAATGCAAGATATAGCATGGGCTATCTCCGCAAGGAAATTTCAGATCTGCAAAAGTCATGGTTTTTTGGTCTTCGGGGAGGCAGGGGAACATAAATATGTGTTTGTTTTGCGAATTTGAGCTCTTTCTGCAATGGGCACTTTTCATACTATAAGCAGTTTTTCCTAACAAATGCAAGATATAGCATGGGCTATCTCCGCAAGGAAACTTCAGATCTGCAAAACTCATGGTTTTTTGGTGTTCAGTGAGCCGGGGGAACATGAATACGTGTTTGTTTTTCGAATTTGAGCTCTTTCTGCAATGGGCACTTTTCATGCTCTAAGCAGTTTTTCCTAACAAATGCAAGATATAGCATGGGCTATCTCCGCAAGGAAACTTCACATCTGCAAAAGTCATGGTTTTTTGATCTTCAGGGAGGCAGGGGAACAGGAATATGTGTTTGTTTTTCGAATTTGAGCTCTTTCTGCAATGGGCACTTTTCATACTATAAGCAGTTTTTCCTAACAAATGCAAGATATAGCATGGGCTATCTCCGCAAGGAAACTTCAGATCTGCAAAAGTCATGGTTTTTTCGTCTTCGGGGAGGCAGGGGAACAGGAATATGTGTTTGTTTTTCGAATTTGAGCTCTATCTGCAATGGGCACTTTTCATGCTATAAGCAGTTTTTCCTAACAAATGCAAGATATAGCATGGGCTATCTCCGCAAGGAAACTTCAGATCTGCAAAAGTCATAGTTTTTTGGTCTTCGGGTAGGCAGGAGAACATGAATATGCGTTTGTTTTTTGAATTTGAGCTCTTTGTGCAATGGGCACTTTTCATACTATAAGCAGTTTTTCCTAACAAATGCAAGATATAGCATGGGCTATCTCAGCAAGGAAACTTCACATCTGCAAAAGTCATGGTTTTTTGGTGTTCAGTGAGCCGGGGGAACATGAATACGTGTTTGTTTTTCGAATTTGAGCTCTTTCTGCAATGGGCACTTTTCATGCTCTAAGCAGTTTTTCCTAACAAATGCAAGATATAGCATGGGCTATCTCTGCAAGGAAACTTCAGATCTGCAAAAGTCATGGTTTTTTGATCTTCGGGGAGGCAGGGGAACAGGAATATGTGTTTGTTTTGCGAATTTGAGCTCTATCTGCAATGGGCACTTTTCATGCTCTAAGCAGTTTTTCCTAACAAATGCAAGATATAGCATGGTCTATCTCCGCAAGGAAACTTCAGATCTGCAAAAGTCATGGTTTTTTGGTCTTCGGGGAGGCAGGGGAACATGAATATGTGTTTGTTTTTTGAATTTGAGCTCTTTCTGCAATGGGCACTTTTCATACTATAAGCAGTTTTTCCTAACAAATGCAAGATATAGCATGGGCTATCTCCGCAAGGAAACTTCAGATCTGCAAAACTCATGGTTTTTTGGTGTTCAGTGAGCCGGGGGAACATGAATACGTGTTTGTTTTCCGAATTTGAGCTCTTTCTGCAATGGGCACTTTTCATGCTCTAAGCAGTTTTTCCTAACAAATGCAAGATATAGCATGGGCTATCTCTGCAAGGAAACTTCAGATCTGCAAAAGTCATGGTTTTTTGATCTTCGGGGAGGCAGGGGAACATGAATATGTGTTTGTTTTTTGAATTTGAGCTCTTTGTGCAATGGGCACTTTTCATACTATAAGCAGTTTTTCCTAACAAATGCAAGATATAGCATGGGCTATCTCCGCAAGGAAACTTCACATCTGCAAAAGTCATGGTTTTTTGGTGTTCAGTGAGCCGGGGGAACATGAATACGTGTTTGTTTTTCGAATTTGAGCTCTTTCTGCAATGGGCACTTTTCATGCTCTAAGCAGTTTTTCCTAACAAATGCAAGATATAGCATGGGCTATCTCCGCAAGGAAACTTCACATCTGCAAAAGTCATGGTTTTTTGGTCTTCGGGGAGGCAGGGGAACATGAATATGTGTTTGTTTTTTGAATTTGAGCTCTTTCTGCAATGGGCACTTTTCATGCTCTAAGCAGTTTTTCCTAACAAATGCAAGATATAGCATGGGCTATCTCCGCAAGGAAACTTCAGATCTGCAAAAGTCATGGTTTTTTGGTCTTCGGGGAGGCAGGGGAACATGAATATGCGTTTGTTTTTTGAATTTGAGCTCTTTGTGCAATGGGCACTTTTCATGGTCTAAGCAGTTTTTCCTAACAAATGCAAGATATAGCATGGGCTATCTCTGCAAGGAAACTTCAGATCTGCAAAAGTCATGGTTTTTTGATCTTCGGGGAGGCAGGGGAACAGGAATATGTGTTTGTTTTTCGAATTTGAGCTCTTTCTGCAATGGGCACTTTTCATACTATAAGCAGTTTTTCCTAACAAATGCAAGATATAGCATGGGCTATCTCCGCAAGGAAACTTCAGATCTGCAAAAGTCATGGTTTTTTGGTCTTCGGGGAGGCAGGGGAACATGAATATGCGTTTGTTTTTTGAATTTGAGCTCTTTGTGCAATGGGCACTTTTCATACTCTAAGCAGTTTTTCCTAACAAATGCAAGATATATCATGGGCTATCTCCGCAAGGAAACTTCAGATCTGCAAAACTCATGGTTTTTTGGTATTCGGGGAGACAGGGGAACATGAATATGTGTTTGTTTTTTGAATTTGAGCTCTTTCTGCAATGGGCACTTTTCATACTATAAGCAGTTTTTCCTAACAAATGCAAGATATAGCATGGGCTATCTCCGCAAGGAAACTTCAGATCTGCAAAACTCATGGTTTTTTGGTGTCCAGTGAGCCGGGGGAACATGAATACGTGTTTGTTTTTCGAATTTGAGCTCTTTCTGCAATGGGCACTTTTCATGCTCTAAGCAGTTTTTCCTAACAAATGCAAGATATAGCATGGGCTATCTCCGCAAGGAAACTTCACATCTGCAAAAGTCATGGTTTTTTGGTCTTCGGGGAAGCAGGGGAACATGAATATGTGTTTGTTTTTTGAATTTGAGCTCTTTGTGCAATGGGCACTTTTCATGCTCTAAGCAGTTTTTCCTAAAAATGCAAGATATAGCATGGGCTATCTCTGCAAGGAAACTTCAGATCTGCAAAAGTCATGGTTTTTTGGTCTTCGGGGAGGCAGGGGAACAGGAATACGTGTTTGTTTTTCGAATTTGAGCTCTTTCTGCAATGGGCACTTTTCATGCTCTAAGCAGTTTTTCCTAACAAATGAAAGATATAGCATGGGCTATCTCCGCAAGGAAACTTCAGATCTGCAAAAGTCATGGTTTTTTCGTCTTCGGGGAGGCAGGGGAACAGGAATATGTGTTTGTTTTGCGAATTTGAGCTCTATCTGCAATGGGCACTTTTCATGCTATAAGCAGTTTTTCCTAACAAATGCAAGATATAGCATGGGCTATCTCCGCAAGGAAACTTCAGATCTGCAAAAGTCATGGTTTTTTGGTCTTCGGGGAGGCAGGGGAACATGAATATGCGTTTGTTTTTTGAATTTGAGCTGTTTGTGCAATGGGCACTTTTCATGGTCTAAGCAGTTTTTCCTAACAAATGCAAGATATAGCATGGGCTATCTCTGCAAGGAAACTTCAGATCTGCAAAAGTCATGGTTTTTTGATCTTCGGGGAGGCAGGGGAACAGGAATATGTGTTTGTTTTTCGAATTTGAGCTCTTTCTGCAATGGGCACTTTTCATACTATAAGCAGTTTTTCCTAACAAATGCAAGATATAGCATGGGCTATCTCCGCAAGGAAACTTCAGATCTGCAAAAGTCATGGTTTTTTGGTCTTCGGGGAGGCAGGGGAACATGAATATGCGTTTGTTTTTTGAATTTGAGCTCTTTGTGCAATGGGCACTTTTCATACTCTAAGCAGATTTTCCTAACAAATGCAAGATATATCATGGGCTATCTCCGCAAGGAAACTTCAGATCTGCAAAACTCATGGTTTTTTGGTATTCGGGGAGACAGGGGAACATGAATATGTGTTTGTTTTTTGAATTTGAGCTCTTTCTGCAATGGGCACTTTTCATACTATAAGCAGTTTTTCCTAACAAATGCAAGATATAGCATGGGCTATCTCCGCAAGGAAACTTCAGATCTGCAAAACTCATGGTTTTTTGGTGTCCAGTGAGCCGGGGGAACATGAATACGTGTTTGTTTTTCGAATTTGAGCTCTTTCTGCAATGGGCACTTTTCATGCTCTAAGCAGTTTTTCCTAACAAATGCAAGATATAGCATGGGCTATCTCCGCAAGGAAACTTCACATCTGCAAAAGTCATGGTTTTTTGGTCTTCGGGGAGGCAGGGGAACATGAATATGCGTTTGTTTTTTGAATTTGAGCTCTTTGTGCAATGGGCACTTTTCATGCTCTAAGCAGTTTTTCCTAAAAATGCAAGATATAGCATGGGCTATCTCTGCAAGGAAACTTCAGATCTGCAAAAGTCATGGTTTTTTGGTCTTCGGGGAGGCAGGGGAACATGAATACGTGTTTGTTTTTCGAATTTGAGCTCTTTCTGCAATGGGCACTTTTCATGCTCTAAGCAGTTTTTCCTAACAAATGCAAGATATAGCATGGGCTATCTCCGCAAGGAAACTTCAGATCTGCAAAAGTCATGGTTTTTTGGTCTTCGGGGAGGCAGGGGAACAGGAATATGTGTTTGTTTTGCGAATTTGAGCTCTATCTGCAATGGGCACTTTTCATACTATAAGCAGTTTTTCCTAACAAATGCAAGATATAGCATGGGCTATCTCCGCAAGGAAACTTCAGATCTGCAAAACTCATGGTTTTTTTGTGTTCAGTGAGCCGGGGGAACATGAATACGTGTTTGTTTTTCGAATTTGAGCTCTTTCTGCAATGGGCACTTTTCATGCTCTAAGCAGTTTTTCCTAACAAATGCAAGATATAGCATGGGCTATCTCCGCAAGGAAACTTCAGATCTGCAAAAGTCATGGTTTTTTGATCTTCGGGGAGGCAGGGGAACAGGAATATGTGTTTGTTTTTCGAATTTGAGCTCTTTCTGCAATGGGCACTTTTCATACTATAAGCAGTTTTTCCTAACAAATGAAAGATATAGCATGGGCTATCTCCGCAAGGAAACTTCAGATCTGCAAAAGTCATGGTTTTTTCGTCTTCGGGGAGGCAGGGGAACAGGAATATGTGTTTGTTTTGCGAATTTGAGCTCTATCTGCAATGGGCACTTTTCATGCTATAAGCAGTTTTTCCTAACAAATGCAAGATATAGCATGGGCTATCTCCGCAAGGAAACTTCAGATCTGCAAAAGTCATGGTTTTTTGGTCTTCGGGGAGGCAGGGGAACATGAATATGCGTTTGTTTTTTGAATTTGAGCTCTTTGTGCAATGGGCACTTTTCATGGTCTAAGCAGTTTTTCCTAACAAATGCAAGATATAGCATGGGCTATCTCTGCAAGGAAACTTCAGATCTGCAAAAGTCATGGTTTTTTGATCTTCGGGGAGGCAGGGGAACAGGAATATGTGTTTGTTTTTCGAATTTGAGCTCTTTCTGCAATGGGCACTTTTCATACTATAAGCAGTTTTTCCTAACAAATGCAAGATATAGCATGGGCTATCTCCGCAAGGAAACTTCAGATCTGCAAAAGTCATGGTTTTTTGGTCTTCGGGGAGGCAGGGGAACATGAATATGCGTTTGTTTTTTGAATTTGAGCTCTTTGTGCAATGGGCACTTTTCATACTCTAAGCAGTTTTTCCTAACAAATGCAAGATATATCATGGGCTATCTCCGCAAGGAAACTTCAGATCTGCAAAACTCATGGTTTTTTGGTATTCGGGGAGACAGGGGAACATGAATATGTGTTTGTTTTTTGAATTTGAGCTCTTTCTGCAATGGGCACTTTTCATACTATAAGCAGTTTTTCCTAACAAATGCAAGATATAGCATGGGCTATCTCCGCAAGGAAACTTCAGATCTGCAAAACTCATGGTTTTTTGGTGTCCAGTGAGCCGGGGGAACATGAATACGTGTTTGTTTTTCGAATTTGAGCTCTTTCTGCAATGGGCACTTTTCATGCTCTAAGCAGTTTTTCCTAACAAATGCAAGATATAGCATGGGCTATCTCCGCAAGGAAACTTCACATCTGCAAAAGTCATGGTTTTTTGGTCTTCGGGGAAGCAGGGGAACATGAATATGCGTTTGTTTTTTGAATTTGAGCTCTTTCTGCAATGGGCACTTTTCATGCTCTAAGCAGTTTTTCCTAAAAATGCAAGATATAGCATGGGCTATCTCTGCAAGGAAACTTCAGATCTGCAAAAGTCATGGTTTTTTGGTCTTCGGGGAGGCAGGGGAACATGAATACGTGTTTGTTTTTCGAATTTGAGCTCTTTCTGCAATGGGCACTTTTCATGCTCTAAGCAGTTTTTCCTAACAAATGCAAGATATAGCATGGGCTATCTCCGCAAGGAAACTTCAGATCTGCAAAAGTCATGGTTTTTTGGTCTTCGGGGAGGCAGGGGAACAGGAATATGTGTTTGTTTTGCGAATTTGAGCTCTATCTGCAATGGGCACTTTTCATACTATAAGCAGTTTTTCCTAACAAATGCAAGATATAGCATGGGCTATCTCCGCAAGGAAACTTCAGATCTGCAAAACTCATGGTTTTTTTGTGTTCAGTGAGCCGGGGGAACATGAATACGTGTTTGTTTTTCGAATTTGAGCTCTTTCTGCAATGGGCACTTTTCATGCTCTAAGCAGTTTTTCCTAACAAATGCAAGATATAGCATGGGCTATCTCCGCAAGGAAACTTCAGATCTGCAAAAGTCATGGTTTTTTGATCTTCGGGGAGGCAGGGGAACAGGAATATGTGTTTGTTTTTCGAATTTGAGCTCTTTCTGCAATGGGCACTTTTCATACTATAAGCAGTTTTTCCTAACAAATGAAAGATATAGCATGGGCTATCTCCGCAAGGAAACTTCAGATCTGCAAAAGTCATGGTTTTTTCGTCTTCGGGGAGGCAGGGGAACAGGAATATGTGTTTGTTTTGCGAATTTGAGCTCTATCTGCAATGGGCACTTTTCATGCTATAAGCAGTTTTTCCTAACAAATGCAAGATATAGCATGGGCTATCTCCGCAAGGAAACTTCAGATCTGCAAAAGTCATGGTTTTTTGGTCTTCGGGGAGGCAGGGGAACATGAATATGCGTTTGTTTTTTGAATTTGAGCTCTTTGTGCAATGGGCACTTTTCATGGTCTAAGCAGTTTTTCCTAACAAATGCAAGATATAGCATGGGCTATCTCTGCAAGGAAACTTCAGATCTGCAAAAGTCATGGTTTTTTGATCTTCGGGGAGGCAGGGGAACAGGAATATGTGTTTGTTTTTCGAATTTGAGCTCTTTCTGCAATGGGCACTTTTCATACTATAAGCAGTTTTTCCTAACAAATGCAAGATATAGCATGGGCTATCTCCGCAAGGAAACTTCAGATCTGCAAAAGTCATGGTTTTTTGGTCTTCGGGGAGGCAGGGGAACATGAATATGCGTTTGTTTTTTGAATTTGAGCTCTTTGTGCAATGGGCACTTTTCATACTCTAAGCAGTTTTTCCTAACAAATGCAAGATATATCATGGGCTATCTCCGCAAGGAAACTTCAGATCTGCAAAACTCATGGTTTTTTGGTATTCGGGGAGACAGGGGAACATGAATATGTGTTTGTTTTTTGAATTTGAGCTCTTTCTGCAATGGGCACTTTTCATACTATAAGCAGTTTTTCCTAACAAATGCAAGATATAGCATGGGCTATCTCCGCAAGGAAACTTCAGATCTGCAAAACTCATGGTTTTTTGGTGTCCAGTGAGCCGGGGGAACATGAATACGTGTTTGTTTTTCGAATTTGAGCTCTTTCTGCAATGGGCACTTTTCATGCTCTAAGCAGTTTTTCCTAACAAATGCAAGATATAGCATGGGCTATCTCCGCAAGGAAACTTCACATCTGCAAAAGTCATGGTTTTTTGGTCTTCGGGGAGGCAGGGGAACATGAATATGCGTTTGTTTTTTGAATTTGAGCTCTTTGTGCAATGGGCACTTTTCATGCTCTAAGCAGTTTTTCCTAAAAATGCAAGATATAGCATGGGCTATCTCTGCAAGGAAACTTCAGATCTGCAAAAGTCATGGTTTTTTGGTCTTCGGGGAGGCAGGGGAACATGAATACGTGTTTGTTTTTCGAATTTGAGCTCTTTCTGAAATGGGCACTTTTCATGCTCTAAGCAGTTTTTCCTAACAAATGCAAGATATAGCATGGGCTATCTCCGCAAGGAAACTTCAGATCTGCAAAAGTCATGGTTTTTTGGTCTTCGGGGAGGCAGGGGAACAGGAATATGTGTTTGTTTTGCGAATTTGAGCTCTATCTGCAATGGGCACTTTTCATACTATAAGCAGTTTTTCCTAACAAATGCAAGATATAGCATGGGCTATCTCCGCAAGGAAACTTCAGATCTGCAAAACTCATGGTTTTTTTGTGTTCAGTGAGCCGGGGGAACATGAATACGTGTTTGTTTTTCGAATTTGAGCTCTTTCTGCAATGGGCACTTTTCATGCTCTAAGCAGTTTTTCCTAACAAATGCAAGATATAGCATGGGCTATCTCCGCAAGGAAACTTCACATCTGCAAAAGTCATGGTTTTTTCGTCTTCGGGGAGGCAGGGGAACAGGAATATGTGTTTGTTTTGCGAATTTGAGCTCTATCTGCAATGGGCACTTTTCATGCTATAAGCAGTTTTTCCTAACAAATGCAAGATATAGCATGGGCTATCTCCGCAAGGAAACTTCAGATCTGCAAAGGTCATGGTTTTTTCGTCTTCGGGGAGGCAGGGGAACAGGAATATGTGTTTGTTTTGCGAATTTGAGCTCTTTGTGCAATGGGCACTTTTCATACTATAAGCAGTTTTTCCTAACAAATGCAAGATATAGCATGGGCTATCTCCGCAAGGAAACTTCACATCTGCAAAAGTCATGGTTTTTTGGTGTTCAGTGAGCCGGGGGAACATGAATACGTGTTTGTTTTTCGAATTTGAGCTCTTTCTGCAATGGGCACTTTTCATGCTCTAAGCAGTTTTTCCTAACAAATGCAAGATATAGCATGGGCTATCTCCGCAAGGAAACTTCAGATCTGCAAAAGTCATGGTTTTTTCGTCTTCGGGGAGGCAGGGGAACATGAATATGTGTTTGTTTTGCGAATTTGAGCTCTTTCTGCAATGGGCACTTTTCATACTATAAGCAGTTTTTCCTAACAAATGCAAGATATAGCATGGGCTATCTCCGCAAGGAAACTTCACATCTGCAAAAGTCATGGTTTTTTGGTGTTCAGTGAGCCGGGGGAACATGAATACGTGTTTGTTTTTCGAATTTGAGCTCTTTCTGCAATGGGCACTTTTCATGCTCTAAGCAGTTTTTCCTAACAAATGCAAGATATAGCATGGGCTATCTCCGCAAGGAAACTTCACATCTGCAAAAGTCATGGTTTTTTGGTCTTCGGGGAGGCAGGGGAACATGAATATGCGTTTGTTTTTTGAATTTGAGCTCTTTGTGCAATGGGCACTTTTCATACTATAAGCAGTTTTTCCTAACAAATGCAAGATATAGCATGGGCTATCTCCGCAAGGAAACTTCAGATCTGCAAAAGTCATGTTTTTTTCGTCTTCGGGGAGGCAGGGGAACAGGAATATGTGTTTGTTTTGCGAATTTGAGCTCTTTCTGCAATGGGCACCTTTCATGCTCTAAGCAGTTTTTCCTAACAAATGCAAGATATAGCAAGGTCTATCACCGCAAGGAAACTTCAGATCTGCAAAAGTCATGGTTTTTTGGTCTTCGGGGAGGCAGGGGAACATGAATATGTGTTTGTTTTTTGAATTTGAGCTCTTTGTGCAATGGGCACTTTTCATACTATAAGCAGTTTTTCCTAACAAATGCAAGATATATCATGGGCTATCTCCGCAAGGAAACTTCAGATCTGCAAAACTCATGGTTTTTTGGTGTTCAGTGAACCGGGGGAACATGAATACGTGTTTGTTTTTCGAATTTGAGCTCTTTCTGCAATGGGCACTTTTCATGCTCTAAGCAGTTTTTCCTAACAAATGCAAGATATAGCATGGGCTATCTCCGCAAGGAAACTTCACATCTGCAAAAGTCATGGTTTTTTGATCTTCAGGGAGGCAGGGGAACAGGAATATGTGTTTGTTTTTCGAATTTGAGCTCTTTCTGCAATGGGCACTTTTCATGCTCTAAGCAGTTTTTCCTAACAAATGCAAGATATAGCATGGGCTATCTCTGCAAGGAAACTTCAGATCTGCAAAAGTCATGGTTTTTTGGTCTTCGGGGAGGCAGGGGAACAGGAATACGTGTTTGTTTTTCGAATTTGAGCTCTTTCTGCAATGGGCACTTTTCATGCTCTAAGCAGTTTTTCCTAACAAATGCAAAATATAGCATGGGCTATCTCTGCAAGGAAACTTCAGATCTGCAAAAGTCATGGTTTTTTGGTCTTCGGGGAGGCAGGGGAACAGGAATACGTGTTTGTTTTTCGAATTTGAGCTCTTTCTGCAATGGGCACCTTTCATGCTCTAAGCAGTTTTTCCTAACAAATGCAAGATATAGCATGGGCTATCTCCGCAAGGAAACTTCACATCTGCAAAAGTCATGGTTTTTTGGTCTTCGGGGAGGCAGGGGAACATGAATATGCGTTTGTTTTTTGAATTTGAGCTCTTTGTGCAATGGGCACTTTTCATACTATAAGCAGTTTTTCCTAACAAATGCAAGATATAGCATGGGCTATCTCCGCAAGGAAACTTCAGATCTGCAAAAGTCATGTTTTTTTCGTCTTCGGGGAGGCAGGGGAACAGGAATATGTGTTTGTTTTGCGAATTTGAGCTCTTTCTGCAATGGGCACCTTTCATGCTCTAAGCAGTTTTTCCTAACAAATGCAAGATATAGCAAGGTCTATCACCGCAAGGAAACTTCAGATCTGCAAAAGTCATGGTTTTTTGGTCTTCGGGGAGGCAGGGGAACATGAATATGTGTTTGTTTTTTGAATTTGAGCTCTTTGTGCAATGGGCACTTTTCATACTATAAGCAGTTTTTCCTAACAAATGCAAGATATATCATGGGCTATCTCCGCAAGGAAACTTCAGATCTGCAAAACTCATGGTTTTTTGGTGTTCAGTGAACCGGGGGAACATGAATACGTGTTTGTTTTTCGAATTTGAGCTCTTTCTGCAATGGGCACTTTTCATGCTCTAAGCAGTTTTTCCTAACAAATGCAAGATATAGCATGGGCTATCTCCGCAAGGAAACTTCACATCTGCAAAAGTCATGGTTTTTTGATCTTCGGGGAGGCAGGGGAACAGGAATATGTGTTTGTTTTTCGAATTTGAGCTCTTTCTGCAATGGGCACTTTTCATACTATAAGCAGTTTTTCCTAACAAATGCAAGATATAGCATGGGCTATCTCCGCAAGGAAACTTCAGATCTGCAAAAGTCATGGTTTTTTGGTCTTCGGGGAGGCAGGGGAACATGAATATGCGTTTGTTTTTTGAATTTGAGCTCTTTGTGCAATGGGCACTTTTCATACTCTAAGCAGTTTTTCCTAACAAATGCAAGATATATCATGGGCTATCTCCGCAAGGAAACTTCAGATCTGCAAAACTCATGGTTTTTTGGTATTCGGGGAGACAGGGGAACATGAATATGTGTTTGTTTTTTGAATTTGAGCTCTTTCTGCAATGGGCACTTTTCATACTATAAGCAGTTTTTCCTAACAAATGCAAGATATAGCATGGGCTATCTCCGCAAGGAAACTTCAGATCTGCAAAACTCATGGTTTTTTGGTGTCCAGTGAGCCGGGGGAACATGAATACGTGTTTGTTTTTCGAATTTGAGCTCTTTCTGCAATGGGCACTTTTCATGCTCTAAGCAGTTTTTCCTAACAAATGCAAGATATAGCATGGGCTATCTCCGCAAGGAAACTTCACATCTGCAAAAGTCATGGTTTTTTGGTCTTCGGGGAAGCAGGGGAACATGAATATGCGTTTGTTTTTTGAATTTGAGCTCTTTCTGCAATGGGCACTTTTCATGCTCTAAGCAGTTTTTCCTAAAAATGCAAGATATAGCATGGGCTATCTCTGCAAGGAAACTTCAGATCTGCAAAAGTCATGGTTTTTTGGTCTTCGGGGAGGCAGGGGAACATGAATACGTGTTTGTTTTTCGAATTTGAGCTCTTTCTGCAATGGGCACTTTTCATGCTCTAAGCAGTTTTTCCTAACAAATGCAAGATATAGCATGGGCTATCTCCGCAAGGAAACTTCAGATCTGCAAAAGTCATGGTTTTTTGGTCTTCGGGGAGGCAGGGGAACAGGAATATGTGTTTGTTTTGCGAATTTGAGCTCTATCTGCAATGGGCACTTTTCATACTATAAGCAGTTTTTCCTAACAAATGCAAGATATAGCATGGGCTATCTCCGCAAGGAAACTTCAGATCTGCAAAACTCATGGTTTTTTTGTGTTCAGTGAGCCGGGGGAACATGAATACGTGTTTGTTTTTCGAATTTGAGCTCTTTCTGCAATGGGCACTTTTCATGCTCTAAGCAGTTTTTCCTAACAAATGCAAGATATAGCATGGGCTATCTCCGCAAGGAAACTTCAGATCTGCAAAAGTCATGGTTTTTTGATCTTCGGGGAGGCAGGGGAACAGGAATATGTGTTTGTTTTTCGAATTTGAGCTCTTTCTGCAATGGGCACTTTTCATACTATAAGCAGTTTTTCCTAACAAATGAAAGATATAGCATGGGCTATCTCCGCAAGGAAACTTCAGATCTGCAAAAGTCATGGTTTTTTCGTCTTCGGGGAGGCAGGGGAACAGGAATATGTGTTTGTTTTGCGAATTTGAGCTCTATCTGCAATGGGCACTTTTCATGCTATAAGCAGTTTTTCCTAACAAATGCAAGATATAGCATGGGCTATCTCCGCAAGGAAACTTCAGATCTGCAAAAGTCATGGTTTTTTGGTCTTCGGGGAGGCAGGGGAACATGAATATGCGTTTGTTTTTTGAATTTGAGCTCTTTGTGCAATGGGCACTTTTCATGGTCTAAGCAGTTTTTCCTAACAAATGCAAGATATAGCATGGGCTATCTCTGCAAGGAAACTTCAGATCTGCAAAAGTCATGGTTTTTTGATCTTCGGGGAGGCAGGGGAACAGGAATATGTGTTTGTTTTTCGAATTTGAGCTCTTTCTGCAATGGGCACTTTTCATACTATAAGCAGTTTTTCCTAACAAATGCAAGATATAGCATGGGCTATCTCCGCAAGGAAACTTCAGATCTGCAAAAGTCATGGTTTTTTGGTCTTCGGGGAGGCAGGGGAACATGAATATGCGTTTGTTTTTTGAATTTGAGCTCTTTGTGCAATGGGCACTTTTCATACTCTAAGCAGTTTTTCCTAACAAATGCAAGATATATCATGGGCTATCTCCGCAAGGAAACTTCAGATCTGCAAAACTCATGGTTTTTTGGTATTCGGGGAGACAGGGGAACATGAATATGTGTTTGTTTTTTGAATTTGAGCTCTTTCTGCAATGGGCACTTTTCATACTATAAGCAGTTTTTCCTAACAAATGCAAGATATAGCATGGGCTATCTCCGCAAGGAAACTTCAGATCTGCAAAACTCATGGTTTTTTGGTGTCCAGTGAGCCGGGGGAACATGAATACGTGTTTGTTTTTCGAATTTGAGCTCTTTCTGCAATGGGCACTTTTCATGCTCTAAGCAGTTTTTCCTAACAAATGCAAGATATAGCATGGGCTATCTCCGCAAGGAAACTTCACATCTGCAAAAGTCATGGTTTTTTGGTCTTCGGGGAGGCAGGGGAACATGAATATGCGTTTGTTTTTTGAATTTGAGCTCTTTGTGCAATGGGCACTTTTCATGCTCTAAGCAGTTTTTCCTAAAAATGCAAGATATAGCATGGGCTATCTCTGCAAGGAAACTTCAGATCTGCAAAAGTCATGGTTTTTTGGTCTTCGGGGAGGCAGGGGAACATGAATACGTGTTTGTTTTTCGAATTTGAGCTCTTTCTGAAATGGGCACTTTTCATGCTCTAAGCAGTTTTTCCTAACAAATGCAAGATATAGCATGGGCTATCTCCGCAAGGAAACTTCAGATCTGCAAAAGTCATGGTTTTTTGGTCTTCGGGGAGGCAGGGGAACAGGAATATGTGTTTGTTTTGCGAATTTGAGCTCTATCTGCAATGGGCACTTTTCATACTATAAGCAGTTTTTCCTAACAAATGCAAGATATAGCATGGGCTATCTCCGCAAGGAAACTTCAGATCTGCAAAACTCATGGTTTTTTTGTGTTCAGTGAGCCGGGGGAACATGAATACGTGTTTGTTTTTCGAATTTGAGCTCTTTCTGCAATGGGCACTTTTCATGCTCTAAGCAGTTTTTCCTAACAAATGCAAGATATAGCATGGGCTATCTCCGCAAGGAAACTTCACATCTGCAAAAGTCATGGTTTTTTCGTCTTCGGGGAGGCAGGGGAACAGGAATATGTGTTTGTTTTGCGAATTTGAGCTCTATCTGCAATGGGCACTTTTCATGCTATAAGCAGTTTTTCCTAACAAATGCAAGATATAGCATGGGCTATCTCCGCAAGGAAACTTCAGATCTGCAAAGGTCATGGTTTTTTCGTCTTCGGGGAGGCAGGGGAACAGGAATATGTGTTTGTTTTGCGAATTTGAGCTCTTTGTGCAATGGGCACTTTTCATACTATAAGCAGTTTTTCCTAACAAATGCAAGATATAGCATGGGCTATCTCCGCAAGGAAACTTCACATCTGCAAAAGTCATGGTTTTTTGGTGTTCAGTGAGCCGGGGGAACATGAATACGTGTTTGTTTTTCGAATTTGAGCTCTTTCTGCAATGGGCACTTTTCATGCTCTAAGCAGTTTTTCCTAACAAATGCAAGATATAGCATGGGCTATCTCCGCAAGGAAACTTCAGATCTGCAAAAGTCATGGTTTTTTCGTCTTCGGGGAGGCAGGGGAACATGAATATGTGTTTGTTTTGCGAATTTGAGCTCTTTCTGCAATGGGCACTTTTCATACTATAAGCAGTTTTTCCTAACAAATGCAAGATATAGCATGGGCTATCTCCGCAAGGAAACTTCACATCTGCAAAAGTCATGGTTTTTTGGTGTTCAGTGAGCCGGGGGAACATGAATACGTGTTTGTTTTTCGAATTTGAGCTCTTTCTGCAATGGGCACTTTTCATGCTCTAAGCAGTTTTTCCTAACAAATGCAAGATATAGCATGGGCTATCTCCGCAAGGAAACTTCACATCTGCAAAAGTCATGGTTTTTTGGTCTTCGGGGAGGCAGGGGAACATGAATATGCGTTTGTTTTTTGAATTTGAGCTCTTTGTGCAATGGGCACTTTTCATACTATAAGCAGTTTTTCCTAACAAATGCAAGATATAGCATGGGCTATCTCCGCAAGGAAACTTCAGATCTGCAAAAGTCATGTTTTTTTCGTCTTCGGGGAGGCAGGGGAACAGGAATATGTGTTTGTTTTGCGAATTTGAGCTCTTTCTGCAATGGGCACCTTTCATGCTCTAAGCAGTTTTTCCTAACAAATGCAAGATATAGCAAGGTCTATCACCGCAAGGAAACTTCAGATCTGCAAAAGTCATGGTTTTTTGGTCTTCGGGGAGGCAGGGGAACATGAATATGTGTTTGTTTTTTGAATTTGAGCTCTTTGTGCAATGGGCACTTTTCATACTATAAGCAGTTTTTCCTAACAAATGCAAGATATATCATGGGCTATCTCCGCAAGGAAACTTCAGATCTGCAAAACTCATGGTTTTTTGGTGTTCAGTGAACCGGGGGAACATGAATACGTGTTTGTTTTTCGAATTTGAGCTCTTTCTGCAATGGGCACTTTTCATGCTCTAAGCAGTTTTTCCTAACAAATGCAAGATATAGCATGGGCTATCTCCGCAAGGAAACTTCACATCTGCAAAAGTCATGGTTTTTTGATCTTCAGGGAGGCAGGGGAACAGGAATATGTGTTTGTTTTTCGAATTTGAGCTCTTTCTGCAATGGGCACTTTTCATGCTCTAAGCAGTTTTTCCTAACAAATGCAAGATATAGCATGGGCTATCTCTGCAAGGAAACTTCAGATCTGCAAAAGTCATGGTTTTTTGGTCTTCGGGGAGGCAGGGGAACAGGAATACGTGTTTGTTTTTCGAATTTGAGCTCTTTCTGCAATGGGCACTTTTCATGCTCTAAGCAGTTTTTCCTAACAAATGCAAAATATAGCATGGGCTATCTCTGCAAGGAAACTTCAGATCTGCAAAAGTCATGGTTTTTTGGTCTTCGGGGAGGCAGGGGAACAGGAATACGTGTTTGTTTTTCGAATTTGAGCTCTTTCTGCAATGGGCACCTTTCATGCTCTAAGCAGTTTTTCCTAACAAATGCAAGATATAGCATGGGCTATCTCCGCAAGGAAACTTCACATCTGCAAAAGTCATGGTTTTTTGGTCTTCGGGGAGGCAGGGGAACATGAATATGCGTTTGTTTTTTGAATTTGAGCTCTTTGTGCAATGGGCACTTTTCATACTATTAGCAGTTTTTCCTAACAAATGCAAGATATAGCATGGGCTATCTCCGCAAGGAAACTTCAGATCTGCAAAAGTCATGTTTTTTTCGTCTTCGGGGAGGCAGGGGAACAGGAATATGTGTTTGTTTTGCGAATTTGAGCTCTTTCTGCAATGGGCACCTTTCATGCTCTAAGCAGTTTTTCCTAACAAATGCAAGATATAGCAAGGTCTATCACCGCAAGGAAACTTCAGATCTGCAAAAGTCATGGTTTTTTGGTCTTCGGGGAGGCAGGGGAACATGAATATGTGTTTGTTTTTTGAATTTGAGCTCTTTGTGCAATGGGCACTTTTCATACTATAAGCAGTTTTTCCTAACAAATGCAAGATATATCATGGGCTATCTCCGCAAGGAAACTTCAGATCTGCAAAACTCATGGTTTTTTGGTGTTCAGTGAACCGGGGGAACATGAATACGTGTTTGTTTTTCGAATTTGAGCTCTTTCTGCAATGGGCACTTTTCATGCTCTAAGCAGTTTTTCCTAACAAATGCAAGATATAGCATGGGCTATCTCCGCAAGGAAACTTCACATCTGCAAAAGTCATGGTTTTTTGATCTTCAGGGAGGCAGGGGAACAGGAATATGTGTTTGTTTTTCGAATTTGAGCTCTTTCTGCAATGGGCACTTTTCATGCTCTAAGCAGTTTTTCCTAACAAATGCAAGATATAGCATGGGCTATCTCTGCAAGGAAACTTCAGATCTGCAAAAGTCATGGTTTTTTGGTCTTCGGGGAGGCAGGGGAACAGGAATACGTGTTTGTTTTTCGAATTTGAGCTCTTTCTGCAATGGGCACTTTTCATGCTCTAAGCAGTTTTTCCTAACAAATGCAAAATATAGCATGGGCTATCTCTGCAAGGAAACTTCAGATCTGCAAAAGTCATGGTTTTTTGGTCTTCGGGGAGGCAGGGGAACAGGAATACGTGTTTGTTTTTCGAATTTGAGCTCTTTCTGCAATGGGCACCTTTCATGCTCTAAGCAGTTTTTCCTAACAAATGCAAGATATAGCATGGGCTATCTCCGCAAGGAAACTTCACATCTGCAAAAGTCATGGTTTTTTGGTCTTCGGGGAGGCAGGGGAACAGGAATATGTGTTTGTTTTTCGAATTTGAGCTCTTTCTGCAATGGGCACTTTTCATGCTCTAAGCAATTTTTCCTAACAAATGCAAGATATAGCATGGGCTATCTCCGCAAGGAAACTTCAGATCTGCAAAAGTCATGGTTTTTTCGTCTTCGGGGAGGCAGGGGAACAGGAATATGTGTTTGTTTTGCGAATTTGAGCTCTATCTGCAATGGGCACTTTTCATGCTATAAGCAGTTTTTCCTAACAAATGCAAGATATAGCATGGTCTGTCTCTGCAAGGAAACTTCAGATCTGCAAAAGTCATGGTTTTTTGGTCTTCGGGGAGGCAGGGGAACATGAATATGTGTTTGTTTTGCGAATTTGAGCTCTTTCTGCAATGGGCACTTTTCATACTATAAGCAGTTTTTCCTAACAAATGCAAGATATAGCATGGGCTATCTCCGCAAGGAAACTTCAGATCTGCAAAAGTCATGGTTTTTTGGTGTTCAGTGAGCCGGGGGAACATGAATACGTGTTTGTTTTTCGAATTTGAGCTCTTTCTGCAATGGGCACTTTTCATGCTCTAAGCAGTTTTTCCTAACAAATGCAAGATATAGCATGGGCTATCTCCGCAAGGAAACTTCACATCTGCAAAAGTCATGGTTTTTTGGTCTTCGGGGAGACAGGGGAACATGAATATGTGTTTGTTTTTTGAATTTGAGCTCTTTCTGCAATGGGCACTTTTCATGCTATAAGCAGTTTTTCCTAACAAATGCAAGATATAGCATGGGCTATCTCCGCAAGGAAACTTCAGATCTGCAAAACTCATGGTTTTTTGGTGTTCAGTGAGCCGGGGGAACATGAATACGTGTTTGTTTTTCGAATTTGAGCTCTTTCTGCAATGGGCACTTTTCATGCTCTAAGCAGTTTTTCCTAACAAATGCAAGATATAACATGGGCTATCTCCGCAAGGAAACTTCACATCTGCAAAAGTCATGGTTTTTTGATCTTCGGGGAGGCAGGGGAACAGGAATATGTGTTTGTTTTTCGAATTTGAGCTCTTTCTGCAATAGGCACTTTTCATGCTCTAAGCAGTTTTTCCTAACAAATGCAAGATATAGCATGGGCTATCTCTGCAAGGAAACTTCACATCTGCAAAAGTCATGGTTTTTTGGTGTTCAGTGAGCCGGGGGAACATGAATACGTGTTTGTTTTTCGAATTTGAGCTCTTTCTGCAGTGGGCACTTTTCATGCTCTAAGCAGTTTTTCCTAACAAATGCAAGATATAGCATGGGCTATCTCCGCAAGGAAACTTCACATCTGCAAAAGTCATGGTTTTTTGATCTTCAGGGAGGCAGGGGAACAGGAATATGTGTTTGTTTTTCGAATTTGAGCTCTTTCTGCAATAGGCACTTTTCATGCTCTAAGCAGTTTTTCCTAACAAATGCAAGATATAGCATGGTCTGTCTCTGCAAGGAAACTTCAGATCTGCAAAAGTCATGGTTTTTTGGTCTTCGGGGAGGCAGGGGAACATGAATATGTGTTTGTTTTGCGAATTTGAGCTCTTTCTGCAATGGGCACTTTTCATACTATAAGCAGTTTTTCCTAACAAATGCAAGATATAGCATGGGCTATCTCCGCAAGGAAACTTCAGATCTGCAAAAGTCATGGTTTTTTGGTGTTCAGTGAGCCGGGGGAACATGAATACGTGTTTGTTTTTCGAATTTGAGCTCTTTCTGCAATGGGCACTTTTCATGCTCTAAGCAGTTTTTCCTAACAAATGCAAGATATAGCATGGGCTATCTCCGCAAGGAAACTTCACATCTGCAAAAGTCATGTTTTTTGATCTTCGGGGAGGCAGGGGAACAGGAATATGTGTTTGTTTTTCGAATTTGAGCTCTTTCTGCAATGGGCACTTTTCATGCTCTAAGCAGTTTTTCCTAACAAATGCAAGATATAGCATGGGCTATCTCCGCAAGGAAACTTCAGATCTGCAAAAGTCATGGTTTTTTGGTCTTCGGGGAGGCAGGGGAACAGGAATACGTGTTTGTTTTTCGAATTTGAGCTCTTTCTGCAATGGGCACTTTTCATGCTCTAAGCAGTTTTTCCTAACAAATGCAAAATATAGCATGGGCTATCTCTGCAAGGAAACTTCAGATCTGCAAAAGTCATGGTTTTTTGGTCTTCGGGGAGGCAGGGGAACAGGAATATGTGTTTGTTTTTCGAATTTGAGCTCTTTGTGGAATGGGCACTTTTCATACTATAAGCAGTTTTTCCTAACAAATGCAAGATATAGCATGGGCTATCTCCGCAAGGAAACTACAGATCTGCAAAAGTCATGGTTTTTTCGTCTTCGGGGAGGCAGGGGAACAGGAATACGTGTTTGTTTTTCGAATTTGAGCTCTTTCTGCAATGGGCACTTTTCATGCTCTAAGCAGTTTTTCCTAACAAATGCAAAATATAGCATGGGCTATCTCTGCAAGGAAACTTCAGATCTGCAAAAGTCATGGTTTTTTGGTCTTCGGGGAGGCAGGGGAACAGGAATATGTGTTTGTTTTTCGAATTTGAGCTCTTTGTGGAATGGGCACTTTTCATACTATAAGCAGTTTTTCCTAACAAATGCAAGATATAGCATGGGCTATCTCCGCAAGGAAACTACAGATCTGCAAAAGTCATGGTTTTTTCGTCTTCGGGGAGGCAGGGGAACAGGAATATGTGTTTGTTTTGCGAATTTGAGCTCTATCTGCAATGGGCACTTTTCATGCTATAAGCAGTTTTTCCTAACAAATGCAAGATATAGCATGGTCTGTCTCCGCAAGGAAACTTCAGATCTGCAAAAGTCATGGTTTTTTGGTCTTCGGGGAGGCAGGGGAACATGAATATGTGTTTGTTTTGCGAATTTGAGCTCTTTCTGCAATGGGCACTTTTCATACTATAAGCAGTTTTTCCTAACAAATGCAAGATATAGCATGGGCTATCTCCGCAAGGAAACTTCAGATCTGCAAAACTCATGGTTTTTTGGTGTTCAGTGAGCCAGGGGAACATGAATACGTGTTTGTTTTTCAAATTTGAGCTCTTTCTGCAATGGTCACTTTTCATGCTCTAAGCAGTTTTTCCTAACAAATGCAAGATATAACATGGGCTATCTCCGCAAGGAAACTACACATCTGCAAAAGTCATGGTTTTTTCGTCTTCGGGGAGGCAGGGGAACAGGAATATGTGTTTGTTTTGCGAATTTGAGCTCTATCTGCAATGGGCACTTTTCATGCTCTAAGCAGTTTTTCCTAACAAATGCAAGATATAGCATGGGCTATCTCTGCAAGGAAACTTCAGATCTGCAAAAGTCATGGTTTTTTGGTCTTCGGGGAGGCAGGGGAACAGGAATACATGTTTGTTTTTCGAATTTGAGCTCTTTCTGCAATGGGCACTTTTCATGCTCTAAGCAGTTTTTCCTAACAAATGCAAGATATAGCATGGGCTATCTCCGCAAGGAAACTTCACATCTGCAAAAGTCATGGTTTTTTGGTCTTCGGGGAGGCAGGAGAATAGGAATATGTGTTTGTTTTTCGAATTTGAGCTCTTTCTGCAATGGGCACTTTTCATACTATAAGCAGTTTTTCCTAACAAATGCAAGATATAGCATGGGCTATCTCCGCAAGGAAACTTCAGATCTGCAAAAGTCATGGTTTTTTCGTCTTCGGGGAGGCAGGGGAACAGGAATATGTGTTTGTTTTGCGAATTTGAGCTCTATCTGCAATGGGCACTTTTCATGCTATAAGCAGTTTTATCTAACAAATGCAAGATATAGCATGGTCTGTCTCTGCAAGGAAACTTCAGATCTGCAAAAGTCATGGATTTTTGGTCTTCGGGGAGGCAGGGGAACATGAATATGTGTTTGTTTTGCGAATTTGAGCTCTTTCTGCAATGGGCACTTTTCATACTATAAGCAGTTTTTCCTAACAAATGCAAGATATAGCATGGGCTATCTCCGCAAGGAAACTTCAGATCTGCAAAAGTCATGGTTTTTTGGTGTTCAGTGAGCCGGGGGAACATGAATACGTGTTTGTTTTTCGAATTTGAGCTCTTTCTGCAATGGGCACTTTTCATGCTCTAAGCAGTTTTTCCTAACAAATGCAAGATATAGCATGGGCTATCTCCGCAAGGAAACTTCACATCTGCAAAAGTCATGGTTTTTTCGTCTTCGGGGAGGCAGGGGAACAGGAATATGTGTTTGTTTTGCGAATTTGAGCTCTATCTGCAATGGGCACTTTTCATGCTCTAAGCAGTTTTTCCTAACAAATGCAAGATAGAGCATGGGCTATCTCCGCAAGGAAACTTCAGATCTGCAAAAGTCATGGTTTTTTGGTCTTCGGGGAGACAGGGGAACATGAATATGTGTTTGTTTTTTGAATTTGAGCTCTTTATGCAATGGGCACTTTTCATGCTATAAGCAGTTTTTCCTAACAAATGCAAGATATAGCATGGGCTATCTTCGCAAGGAAACTTCAGATCTGCAAAACTCATGGTTTTTTGGTGTTCAGTGAGCCGGGGGAACATGAATACGTGTTTGTTTTTCGAATTTGAGCTCTTTCTGCAATGGGCACTTTTCATGCTCTAAGCAGTTTTTCCTAACAAATGCAAGATATAGCATGGGCTATCTCCGCAAGGAAACTTCACATCTGCAAAAGTCATGGTTTTTTGATCTTCGGGGAGGCAGGGGAACAGGAATATGTGTTTGTTTTTCGAATTTGAGCTCTTTCTGCAATGGGCACTTTTCATACTATAAGCAGTTTTTCCTAACAAATGCAAGATATAACATGGGCTATCACCGCAAAGAAACTTCACATCTGCAAAAGTCATGGTTTTTTGGTGTTCAGTGAGCCGGGGGAACATGAATACGTGTTTGTTTTTCGAATTTGAGCTCTTTCTGCAATGGGCACTTTTCATGCTCTAAGCAGTTTTTCCTAACAAATGCAAGATATAGCATGGGCTATCTCTGCAAGGAAACTTCACATCTGCAAAAGTCATGGTTTTTTGGTCTTCGGGGAGGCAGGGGAACATGAATATGTGTTTGTTTTTTGAATTTGAGCTCTTTCTGCAATGGGCACTTTTCATGCTATAAGCAGTTTTTCCTAACAAATGCAAGATATAGCATGGGCTATCTCCGCAAGGAAACTTCAGATCTGCATAAGTCATGGTTTTTTCGTCTTCGGGGAGGCAGGGGAACAGGAATATGTGTTTGTTTTGCGAATTTGAGCTCTATCTGCAATGGGCACTTTTCATGCTATAAGCAGTTTTTCCTAACAAATGCAAGATATAGCATGGGCTATCTCCGCAAGGAAACTTCAGATCTGCAAAAGTCATGGTTTTTTGGTCTTCGGGGAGGCAGGAGAACATGAATATGCGTTTGTTTTTTGAATTTGAGCTCTATCTGCAATGGGCACTTTTCATACTATAAGCAGTTTTTCCTAACAAATGCAAGATATAGCATGGGCTATCTAAGCAAGGAAACTTCACATCAGCAAAACTCATGGTTTTTTGGTGTTCAGTGAACCGGGGGAACATGAATACGTGTTTGTTTTTCGAATTTGAGCTCTTTCTGCAATGGGCACTTTTCATGCTCTCAGCAGTTTTTCCTAACAAATGCAAGATATATCATGGGCTATCTCCGCAAGGAAACTTCAGATCTGCAAATCTCATGGTTTTTTGGTGTTCAGTGAACCGGGGGAACATGAATACGTGTTTGTTTTTCGAATTTGAGCTCTTTCTGCAATGGGCACTTTTCATGCTCTCAGCAGTTTTTCCTAAGAAATGCAAGATATAGCATGGGCTATCTCCGCAAGGAAACTTCACATCTGCAAAAGTCATGTTTTTTGATCTTCGGGGAGGCAGGGGAACAGGAATATGTGTTTGTTTTTCGAATTTGAGCTCTTTCTGCAATGGGCACTTTTCATGCTCTAAGCAGTTTTTCCTAACAAATGCAAGATATAGCATGGGCTATCTCTGCAAGAAAACTTCAGATCTGCAAAAGTCATGGTTTTTTGGTCTTCGGGGAGGCAGGGGAACAGGAATACGTGTTTGTTTTTCGAATTTGAGCTCTTTCTGCAATGGGCACTTTTCATGCTCTAAGCAGTTTTTCCTAACAAATGCAAGATATAGCATGGGCTATCTCCGCAAGGAAACTTCACATCTGCAAAAGTCATGGTTTTTTCGTCTTCGGGGAGGCAGGGGAACAGGAATATGTGTTTGTTTTGCAAATTTGAGCTCTATCTGCAATGGGCACTTTTCATGCTCTAAGCAGTTTTTCCTAACAAATGCAAGATAGAGCATGGGCTATCTCCGAAAGGAAACTTCAGATCTGCAAAAGTCATGGTTTTTTGGTCTTCGGGGAGACAGGGGAACATGAATATGTGTTTGTTTTTTGAATTTGAGCTCTTTCTGCAATGGGCACTTTTCATGCTATAAGCAGTTTTTCCTAACAAATGCAAGATATAGCATGGGCTATCTTCGCAAGGAAACTTCAGATCTGCAAAACGCATGGTTTTTTGGTGTTCAGTGAGCCGGGGGAACATGAATACGTGTTTGTTTTTCGAATTTGAGCTCTTTCTGCAATGGGCACTTTTCATGCTCTAAGCAGTTTTTCCTAACAAATGCAAGATATAGCATGGGCTATCTCCGCAAGGAAACTTCACATCTGCAAAAGTCATGGTTTTTTGATCTTCGGGGAGGCAGGGGAACAGGAATATGTGTTTGTTTTTCGAATTTGAGCTCTTTCTGCAATGGGCACTTTTCATACTATAAGCAGTTTTTCCTAACAAATGCAAGATATAACATGGGCTATCACCGCAAAGAAACTTCAGATCTGCAAAAGTCATGGTTTTTTGATCTTCGGGGAGGCAGGGGAACATGAATATGTGTTTGTTTTTTGAATTTGAGCTCTTTCTGCAATGGGCACTTTTCATGCTATAAGCAGTTTTTCCTAACAAATGCAAGATATAGCATGGGCTATCTCCGCAAGGAAACTTCAGATCTGCAAAAGTCATGGTTTTTTCGTCTTCGGGGAGGCAGGGGAACAGGAATATGTGTTTGTTTTGCGAATTTGAGCTCTATCTGCAATGGGCACTTTTCATGCTATAAGCAGTTTTTCCTAACAAATGCAAGATATAGCATGGGCAATCTCCGCAAGGAAACTTCAGATCTGCAAAAGTCATGGTTTTTTTGGTCTTCGGGGAGGCAGGAGAACATGAATATGCGTTTGTTTTTTGAATTTGAGCTCTTTGTGCAATGGGCACTTTTCATACTATAAGCAGTTTTTCCTAACAAATGCAAGATATAGCATGGGCTATCTAAGCAAGGAAACTTCACATCAGCAAAACTCATGGTTTTTTGGTGTTCAGTGAACCGGGGGAACATGAATATGTGTTTGTTTTGCGAATTTGAGCTCTATCTGCAATGGGCACTTTTCATGCTATAAGCAGTTTTTCCTAACAAATGCAAGATATAGCATGGGCTATCTCCGCAAGGAAACTTCAGATCTCCAAAAGTCATGGTTTTTTGGTCTTCGGGGAGGCAGGGGAACATGAATATGCATTTGTTTTTTGAATTTGAGCTCTTTGTGCAATGGGCACTTTTCATACTATAAGCAGTTTTTCCTAACAAATGCAAGATATATCATGGGCTATCTCCGCAAGGAAACTTCAGATCTGCAAAACTCATGGTTTTTTGGTGTTCAGTGAACCGGGGGAACATGAATACGTGTTTGTTTTTCGAATTTGAGCTCTTTCTGCAATGGGCACTTTTCATGCTCTAAGCAGTTTTTCCTAACAAATGCAAGATATAGCATGGGCTATCTCCGCAAGGAAACTTCACATCTGCAAAAGTCATGTTTTTTATCTTCAGGGAGGCAGGGGAACAGGAATATGTGTTTGTTTTTCGAATTTGAGCTCTTTCTGCAATGGGCACTTTTCATACTATAAGCAGTTTTTCCTAACAAATGCAAGATATAGCATGGGCTATCTCCGCAAGGAAACTACAGATCTGCAAAAGTCATGGTTTTTTCGTCTTCGGGGAGGCAGGGGAACAGGAATATGTGTTTGTTTTGCGAATTTGAGCTCTATCTGCAATGGGCACTTTTCATGCTATAAGCAGTTTTTCCTAACAAATGCAAGATATAGCATGGGCTATCTCCGCAAGGAAACTTCAGATCTGCAAAAGTCATGGTTTTTTGGTCTTCGGGGAGGCAGGAGAACATGAATATGCGTTTGTTTTTTGAATTTGAGCTCTTTGTGCAATGGGCACTTTTCATACTATAAGCAGTTTTTCCTAACAAATGCAAGATATAGCATGGGCTATCTAAGCAAGGAAACTTCACATCAGCAAAACTCATGGTTTTTTGGTGTTCAGTGAACCGGGGGAACATGAATATGTGTTTGTTTTGCGAATTTGAGCTCTTTCTGCAATGGGCACTTTTCATGCTCTCAGCAGTTTTTCCTAACAAATGCAAGATATATCATGGGCTATCTCCGCAAGGAAACTTCAGATCTGCAAATCTCATGGTTTTTTGGTGTTCAGTGAACCGGGGGAACATGAATACGTGTTTGTTTTTCGAATTTGAGCTCTTTCTGCAATGGGCACTTTTCATGCTCTCAGCAGTTTTTCCTAACAAATGCAAGATATAGCATGGGCTATCTCCGCAAGGAAACTTCACATCTGCAAAAGTCATGTTTTTTGATCTTCGGGGAGGCAGGGGAACAGGAATATGTGTTTGTTTTTCGAATTTGAGCTCTTTCTGCAATGGGCACTTTTCATGCTCTAAGCAGTTTTTCCTAACAAATGCAAGATATAGCATGGGCTATCTCTGCAAGAAAACTTCAGATCTGCAAAAGTCATGGTTTTTTGGTCTTCGGGGAGGCAGGGGAACAGGAATACGTGTTTGTTTTTCGAATTTGAGCTCTTTCTGCAATGGGCACTTTTCATGCTCTAAGCAGTTTTTCCTAACAAATGCAAGATATAGCATGGGCTATCTCCGAAAGGAAACTTCACATCTGCAAAAGTCATGGTTTTTTCGTCTTCGGGGAGGCAGGGGAACAGGAATATGTGTTTGTTTTGCGAATTTGAGCTCTATCTGCAATGGGCACTTTTCATGCTCTAAGCAGTTTTTCCTAACAAATGCAAGATAGAGCATGGGCTATCTCCGAAAGGAAACTTCAGATCTGCAAAAGTCATGGTTTTTTGGTCTTCGGGGAGACAGGGGAACATGAATATGTGTTTGTTTTTTGAATTTGAGCTCTTTCTGCAATGGGCACTTTTCATGCTATAAGCAGTTTTTCCTAACAAATGCAAGATATAGCATGGGCTATCTTCGCAAGGAAACTTCAGATCTGCAAAACGCATGGTTTTTTGGTGTTCAGTGAGCCGGGGGAACATGAATACGTGTTTGTTTTTCGAATTTGAGCTCTTTCTGCAATGGGCACTTTTCATGCTCTAAGCAGTTTTTCCTAACAAATGCAAGATATAGCATGGGCTATCTCCGCAAGGAAACTTCACATCTGCAAAAGTCATGGTTTTTTGATCTTCGGGGAGGCAGGGGAACAGGAATATGTGTTTGTTTTTCGAATTTGAGCTCTTTCTGCAATGGGCACTTTTCATACTATAAGCAGTTTTTCCTAACAAATGCAAGATATAACATGGGCTATCACCGCAAAGAAACTTCAGATCTGCAAAAGTCATGGTTTTTTGATCTTCGGGGAGGCAGGGGAACATGAATATGTGTTTGTTTTTTGAATTTGAGCTCTTTCTGCAATGGGCACTTTTCATGCTATAAGCAGTTTTTCCTAACAAATGCAAGATATAGCATGGGCTATCTCCGCAAGGAAACTTCAGATCTGCAAAAGTCATGGTTTTTTCGTCTTCGGGGAGGCAGGGGAACAGGAATATGTGTTTGTTTTGCGAATTTGAGCTCTATCTGCAATGGGCACTTTTCATGCTATAAGCAGTTTTTCCTAACAAATGCAAGATATAGCATGGGCAATCTCCGCAAGGAAACTTCAGATCTGCAAAAGTCATGGTTTTTTTGGTCTTCGGGGAGGCAGGAGAACATGAATATGCGTTTGTTTTTTGAATTTGAGCTCTTTGTGCAATGGGCACTTTTCATACTATAAGCAGTTTTTCCTAACAAATGCAAGATATAGCATGGGCTATCTAAGCAAGGAAACTTCACATCAGCAAAACTCATGGTTTTTTGGTGTTCAGTGAACCTGGGGAACATGAATATGTGTTTGTTTTGCGAATTTGAGCTCTATCTGCAATGGGCACTTTTCATGCTATAAGCAGTTTTTCCTAACAAATGCAAGATATAGCATGGGCTATCTCCGCAAGGAAACTTCAGATCTCCAAAAGTCATGGTTTTTTGGTCTTCGGGGAGGCAGGGGAACATGAATATGCATTTGTTTTTTGAATTTGAGCTCTTTGTGCAATGGGCACTTTTCATACTATAAGCAGTTTTTCCTAACAAATGCAAGATATATCATGGGCTATCTCCGCAAGGAAACTTCAGATCTGCAAAACTCATGGTTTTTTGGTGTTCAGTGAACCGGGGGAACATGAATACGTGTTTGTTTTTCGAATTTGAGCTCTTTCTGCAATGGGCACTTTTCATGCTCTAAGCAGTTTTTCCTAACAAATGCAAGATATAGCATGGGCTATCTCCGCAAGGAAACTTCACATCTGCAAAAGTCATGTTTTTTATCTTCAGGGAGGCAGGGGAACAGGAATATGTGTTTGTTTTTCGAATTTGAGCTCTTTCTGCAATGGGCACTTTTCATACTATAAGCAGTTTTTCCTAACAAATGCAAGATATAGCATGGGCTATCTCCGCAAGGAAACTACAGATCTGCAAAAGTCATGGTTTTTTCGTCTTCGGGGAGGCAGGGGAACAGGAATATGTGTTTGTTTTGCGAATTTGAGCTCTATCTGCAATGGGCACTTTTCATGCTATAAGCAGTTTTTCCTAACAAATGCAAGATATAGCATGGTCTGTCTCCGCAAGGAAACTTCAGATCTGCAAAAGTCATGGTTTTTTGGTCTTCGGGGAGGCAGGGGAACATGAATATGTGTTTGTTTTTCGAATTTGAGCTCTTTCTGCAATGGGCACTTTTCATACTATAAGCAGTTTTTCCTAACCAATGCAAGATATAGCATGGGCTATCTCCGCAAGGAAACTTCAGATCTGCAAAACTCATGGTTTTTTGGTGTTCAGTGAGCCAGGGGAACATGAATACGTGTTTGTTTTTCGAATTTGAGCTCTTTCTGCAATGGGCACTTTTCATGCTCTAAGCAGTTTTTCCTAACAAATGCAAGATATAACATGGGCTATCTAAGCAAGGAAACTTCACATCAGCAAAACTCATGGTTTTTTGGTGTTCAGTGAACCGGGGGAACATGAATATGTGTTTGTTTTGCGAATTTGAGCTCTATCTGCAATGGGCACTTTTCATGCTATAAGCAGTTTTTCCTAACAAATGCAAGATATAGCATGGGCTATCTCCGCAAGGAAACTTCAGATCTCCAAAAGTCATGGTTTTTTGGTCTTCGGGGAGGCAGGGGAACATGAATATGCATTTGTTTTTTGAATTTGAGCTCTTTGTGCAATGGGCACTTTTCATACTATAAGCAGTTTTTCCTAACAAATGCAAGATATATCATGGGCTATCTCCGCAAGGAAACTTCAGATCTGCAAAACTCATGGTTTTTTGGTGTTCAGTGAACCGGGGGAACATGAATACGTGTTTGTTTTTCGAATTTGAGCTCTTTCTGCAATGGGCACTTTTCATGCTCTAAGCAGTTTTTCCTAACAAATGCAAGATATAGCATGGGCTATCTCCGCAAGGAAACTTCACATCTGCAAAAGTCATGTTTTTTATCTTCAGGGAGGCAGGGGAACAGGAATATGTGTTTGTTTTTCGAATTTGAGCTCTTTCTGCAATGGGCACTTTTCATACTATAAGCAGTTTTTCCTAACAAATGCAAGATATAGCATGGGCTATCTCCGCAAGGAAACTACAGATCTGCAAAAGTCATGGTTTTTTCGTCTTCGGGGAGGCAGGGGAACAGGAATATGTGTTTGTTTTGCGAATTTGAGCTCTATCTGCAATGGGCACTTTTCATGCTATAAGCAGTTTTTCCTAACAAATGCAAGATATAGCATGGTCTGTCTCCGCAAGGAAACTTCAGATCTGCAAAAGTCATGGTTTTTTGGTCTTCGGGGAGGCAGGGGAACATGAATATGTGTTTGTTTTTCGAATTTGAGCTCTTTCTGCAATGGGCACTTTTCATACTATAAGCAGTTTTTCCTAACCAATGCAAGATATAGCATGGGCTATCTCCGCAAGGAAACTTCAGATCTGCAAAACTCATGGTTTTTTGGTGTTCAGTGAGCCAGGGGAACATGAATACGTGTTTGTTTTTCGAATTTGAGCTCTTTCTGCAATGGGCACTTTTCATGCTCTAAGCAGTTTTTCCTAACAAATGCAAGATATAACATGGGCTATCTCCGCAAGGAAACTACACATCTGCAAAAGTCATGGTTTTTTCGTCTTCGGGGAGGCAGGGGAACAGGAATATGTGTTTGTTTTGCGAATTTGAGCTCTATCTGCAATGGGCACTTTTCATGCTCTAAGCAGTTTTTCCTAACAAATGCAAGATATAGCATGGGCTATCTCCGCAAGGAAACTTCACATCTGCAAAAGTCATGGTTTTTTGGTATTCGGGGAGACAGGGGAACATGAATATGTGTTTGTTTTTTGAATTTGAGCTCTTTCTGCAATGGGCACTTTTCATGCTCTAAGCAGTTTTTCCTAACAAATGCAAGATATAGCATGGGCTATCTCCGCAAGGAAACTTCAGATCTGCAAAAGTCATGGTTTTTTGGTGTTCAGTGAGCCGGGGGAACATGAATACGTGTTTGTTTTTCGAATTTGAGCTCTTTCTGCAATGGGCACTTTTCATGCTCTAAGCAGTTTTTCCTAACAAATGCAAGATATAGCATGGGCTATCTCCGCAAGGAAACTTCACATCTGCAAAAGTCATGGTTTTTTGATCTTCAGGGAGGCAGGGGAACAGGAATATGTGTTTGTTTTTCGAATTTGAGCTCTTTCTGCAATGGGCACTTTTCATGCTCTAAGCAGTTTTTCCTAACAAATGCAAGATATAGCATGGGCTATCTCTGCAAGGAAACTTCAGATCTGCAAAAGTCATGGTTTTTTGGTCTTCGGGGAGGCAGGGGAACAGGAATACATGTTTGTTTTTCGAATTTGAGCTCTTTCTGCAATGGGCACTTTTCATGCTCTAAGCAGTTTTTCCTAACAAATGCAAGATATAGTATGGGCTATCTCCGCAAGGAAACTTCACATCTGCAAAAGTCATGGTTTTTTGGTCTTCGGGGAGGCAGGAGAACAGGAATATGTGTTTGTTTTTCGAATTTGAGCTCTTTCTGCAATGGGCACTTTTCATACTATAAGCAGTTTTTCCTAACAAATGCAAGATATAGCATGGGCTATCTCCGCAAGGAAACTTCAGATCTGCAAAAGTCATGGTTTTTTTGTCTTCGGGGAGGCAGGGGAACAGGAATATGTGTTTGTTTTGCGAATTTGAGCTCTATCTGCAATGGGCACTTTTCATGCTATAAGCAGTTTTATCTAACAAATGCAAGATATAGCATGGTCTGTCTCTGCAAGGAAACTTCAGATCTGCAAAAGTCATGGATTTTTGGTCTTCGGGGAGGCAGGGGAACATGAATATGTGTTTGTTTTGCGAATTTGAGCTCTTTCTGCAATGGGCACTTTTCATACTATAAGCAGTTTTTCCTAACAAATGCAAGATATAGCATGGGCTATCTCCGCAAGGAAACTTCAGATCTGCAAAAGTCATGGTTTTTTGGTGTTCAGTGAGCCGGGGGAACATGAATACGTGTTTGTTTTTCGAATTTGAGCTCTTTCTGCAATGGGCACTTTTCATGCTCTAAGCAGTTTTTCCTAACAAATGCAAGATATAGCATGGGCTATCTCCGCAAGGAAACTTCACATCTGCAAAAGTCATGGTTTTTTCGTCTTCGGGGAGGCAGGGGAACAGGAATATGTGTTTGTTTTGCGAATTTGAGCTCTATCTGCAATGGGCACTTTTCATGCTCTAAGCAGTTTTTCCTAACAAATGCAAGATAGAGCATGGGCTATCTCCGCAAGGAAACTTCAGATCTGCAAAAGTCATGGTTTTTTGGTCTTCGGGGAGACAGGGGAACATGAATATGTGTTTGTTTTTTGAATTTGAGCTCTTTCTGCAATGGGCACTTTTCATGCTATAAGCAGTTTTTCCTAACAAATGCAAGATAGAGCATGGGCTATCTTCGCAAGGAAACTTCAGATCTGCAAAACTCATGGTTTTTTGGTGTTCAGTGAGCCGTGGGAACATGAATACGTGTTTGTTTTTCGAATTTGAGCTCTTTCTGCAATGGGCACTTTTCATGCTCTAAGCAGTTTTTCCTAACAAATGCAAGATATAGCATGGGCTATCTCCGCAAGGAAACTTCACATCTGCAAAAGTCATGGTTTTTTGATCTTCGGGGAGGCAGGGGAACAGGAATATGTGTTTGTTTTTCGAATTTGAGCTCTTTCTGCAATGGGCACTTTTCATACTATAAGCAGTTTTTCCTAACAAATGCAAGATATAACATGGGCTATCACCGCAAAGAAACTTCACATCTGCAAAAGTCATGGTTTTTTGGTGTTCAGTGAGCCGGGGGAACATGAATACGTGTTTGTTTTCGAATTTGAGCTCTTTCTGCAATGGGCACTTTTCATGCTCTAAGCAGTTTTTCCTAACAAATGCAAGATATAGCATGGGCTATCTCTGCAAGGAAACTTCAGATCTGCAAAAGTCATGGTTTTTTCGTCTTCGGGGAGGCAGGGGAACAGGAATATGTGTTTGTTTTGCGAATTTGAGCTCTATCTGCAATGGGCACTTTTCATGCTATAAGCAGTTTTTCCTAACAAATGCAAGATATAGCATGGGCTATCTCCGCAAGGAAACTTCAGATCTGCAAAAGTCATGGTTTTTTGGTCTTCGGGGAGGCAGGAGAACATGAATATGCGTTTGTTTTTTGAATTTGAGCTCTTTGTGCAATGGGCACTTTTCATACTATAAGCAGTTTTTCCTAACAAATGCAAGATATAGCATGGGCTATCTAAGCAAGGAAACTTCACATCAGCAAAACTCATGGTTTTTTGGTGTTCAGTGAACCGGGGGAACATGAATATGTGTTTGTTTTGCGAATTTGAGCTCTATCTGCAATGGGCACTTTTCATGCTATAAGCAGTTTTTCCTAACAAATGCAAGATATAGCATGGGCTATCTCCGCAAGGAAACTTCAGATCTGCAAAAGTCATGGTTTTTTGGTCTTCGGGGAGGCAGGGGAACATGAATATGCATTTGTTTTTTGAATTTGAGCTCTTTGTGCAATGGGCACTTTTCATACTATAAGCAGTTTTTCCTAACAAATGCAAGATATATCATGGGCAATCTCCGCAAGGAAACTTCAGATCTGCAAAACTCATGGTTTTTTGGTGTTCAGTGAACCGGGGGAACATGAATACGTGTTTGTTTTTCGAATTTGAGCTCTTTCTGCAATGGGCACTTTTCATGCTCTAAGCAGTTTTTCCTAACAAATGCAAGATATAGCATGGGCTATCTCCGCAAGGAAACTTCACATCTGCAAAAGTCATGGTTTTTTGGTCTTCGGGGAGGCAGGGGAACATGAATATGTGTTTGTTTTTTGAATTTGAGCTCTTTGTGCAATGGGCACTTTTCATACTATAAGCAGTTTTTCCTAACAAATGCAAGATATATCATGGGCTATCTCCGCAAGGAAACTTCAGATCTGCAAAACTCATGGTTTTTTGGTGTTCAGTGAGCCAGGGGAACATGAATACGTGTTTGTTTTTGGAATTTGAGCTCTTTCTGCAATGGGCACTTTTCATGCTCTAAGCAGTTTTTCCTAACAAATGCAAGATATAGCATGGGCTATCTCTGCAAGGAAACTTCAGATCTGCAAAAGTCATGGTTTTTTGGTCTTCGGGGAGGCAGGGGAACAGGAATACGTGTTTGTTTTTCGAATTTGAGCTCTTTCTGCAATGGGCACTTTTCATGCTCTAAGCAGTTTTTCCTAACAAATGCAAGATATAGCATGGGCTATCTCTGCAAGGAAACTTCAGATCTGCAAAAGTCATGTTTTTTGATCTTCGGGGAGGCAGGGGAACAGGAATATGTGTTTGTTTTTCGAATTTGAGCTCTTTCTGCAATGGGCACTTTTCATGCTCTAAGCAGTTTTTCCTAACAAATGCAAGATATAGCATGGGCTATCTCTGCAAGGAAACTTCAGATCTGCAAAAGTCATGGTTTTTTGGTCTTCGGGGAGGCAGGGGAACAGGAATACGTGTTTGTTTTTCGAATTTGAGCTCTTTCTGCAATGGGCACTTTTCATGCTCTAAGCAGTTTTTCCTAACAAATGCAAAATATAGCATGGGCTATCTCTGCAAGGAAACTTCAGATCTGCAAAAGTCATGGTTTTTTGGTCTTCGGGGAGGCAGGGGAACAGGAATATGTGTTTGTTTTTCGAATTTGAGCTCTTTGTGCAATGGGCACTTTTCATACTATAAGCAGTTTTTCCTAACAAATGCAAGATATAACATGGGCTATCACCGCAAGGAAACTTCACATCTGCAAAAGTCATGGTTTTTTGGTGTTCAGTGAGCCGGGGGAACATGAATACGTGTTTGTTTTTCGAATTTGAGCTCTTTCTGCAGTGGGCACTTTTCATGCTCTAAGCAGTTTTTCCTAACAAATGCAAGATATAGCATGGGCTATCTCCGCAAGGAAACTTCACATCTGCAAAAGTCATGGTTTTTTGATCTTCAGGGAGGCAGGGGAACAGGAATATGTGTTTGTTTTTCGAATTTGAGCTCTTTCTGCAATAGGCACTTTTCATGCTCTAAGCAGTTTTTCCTAACAAATGCAAGATATAGCATGGTCTGTCTCTGCAAGGAAACTTCAGATCTGCAAAAGTCATGGTTTTTTGGTCTTCGGGGAGGCAGGGGAACATGAATATGTGTTTGTTTTGCGAATTTGAGCTCTTTCTGCAATGGGCACTTTTCATACTATAAGCAGTTTTTCCTAACAAATGCAAGATATAGCATGGGCTATCTCCGCAAGGAAACTTCAGATCTGCAAAAGTCATGGTTTTTTGGTGTTCAGTGAGCCGGGGGAACATGAATACGTGTTTGTTTTTCGAATTTGAGCTCTTTCTGCAATGGGCACTTTTCATGCTCTAAGCAGTTTTTCCTAACAAATGCAAGATATAGCATGGGCTATCTCCGCAAGGAAACTTCACATCTGCAAAAGTCATGTTTTTTGATCTTCGGGGAGGCAGGGGAACAGGAATATGTGTTTGTTTTTCGAATTTGAGCTCTTTCTGCAATGGGCACTTTTCATGCTCTAAGCAGTTTTTCCTAACAAATGCAAGATATAGCATGGGCTATCTCTGCAAGGAAACTTCACATCTGCAAAAGTCATGGTTTTTTGATCTTCAGGGAGGCAGGGGAACAGGAATATGTGTTTGTTTTTCGAATTTGAGCTCTTTCTGCAATAGGCACTTTTCATGCTCTAAGCAGTTTTTCCTAACAAATGCAAGATATAGCATGGTCTGTCTCTGCAAGGAAACTTCAGATCTGCAAAAGTCATGGTTTTTTGGTCTTCGGGGAGGCAGGGGAACATGAATATGTGTTTGTTTTGCGAATTTGAGCTCTTTCTGCAATGGGCACTTTTCATACTATAAGCAGTTTTTCCTAACAAATGCAAGATATAGCATGGGCTATCTCCGCAAGGAAACTTCAGATCTGCAAAAGTCATGGTTTTTTGGTGTTCAGTGAGCCGGGGGAACATGAATACGTGTTTGTTTTTCGAATTTGAGCTCTTTCTGCAATGGGCACTTTTCATGCTCTAAGCAGTTTTTCCTAACAAATGCAAGATATAGCATGGGCTATCTCCGCAAGGAAACTTCACATCTGCAAAAGTCATGTTTTTTGATCTTCGGGGAGGCAGGGGAACAGGAATATGTGTTTGTTTTTCGAATTTGAGCTCTTTCTGCAATGGGCACTTTTCATGCTCTAAGCAGTTTTTCCTAACAAATGCAAGATATAGCATGGGCTATCTCCGCAAGGAAACTTCAGATCTGCAAAAGTCATGGTTTTTTGGTGTTCAGTGAGCCGGGGGAACATGAATACGTGTTTGTTTTTCGAATTTGAGCTCTTTCTGCAATGGGCACTTTTCATGCTCTAAGCAGTTTTTCCTAACAAATGCAAGATATAGCATGGGCTATCTCCGCAAGGAAACTTCACATCTGCAAAAGTCATGGTTTTTTGATCTTCAGGGAGGCAGGGGAACAGGAATATGTGTTTGTTTTTCGAATTTGAGCTCTTTCTGCAATGGGCACTTTTCATGCTCTAAGCAGTTTTTCCTAACAAATGCAAGATATAGCATGGGCTATCTCTGCAAGGAAACTTCAGATCTGCAAAAGTCATGGTTTTTTGGTCTTCGGGGAGGCAGGGGAACAGGAATACATGTTTGTTTTTCGAATTTGAGCTCTTTCTGCAATGGGCACTTTTCATGCTCTAAGCAGTTTTTCCTAACAAATGCAAGATATAGTATGGGCTATCTCCGCAAGGAAACTTCACATCTGCAAAAGTCATGGTTTTTTGGTCTTCGGGGAGGCAGGAGAACAGGAATATGTGTTTGTTTTTCGAATTTGAGCTCTTTCTGCAATGGGCACTTTTCATACTATAAGCAGTTTTTCCTAACAAATGCAAGATATAGCATGGGCTATCTCCGCAAGGAAACTTCAGATCTGCAAAAGTCATGGTTTTTTTGTCTTCGGGGAGGCAGGGGAACAGGAATATGTGTTTGTTTTGCGAATTTGAGCTCTATCTGCAATGGGCACTTTTCATGCTATAAGCAGTTTTATCTAACAAATGCAAGATATAGCATGGTCTGTCTCTGCAAGGAAACTTCAGATCTGCAAAAGTCATGGATTTTTGGTCTTCGGGGAGGCAGGGGAACATGAATATGTGTTTGTTTTGCGAATTTGAGCTCTTTCTGCAATGGGCACTTTTCATACTATAAGCAGTTTTTCCTAACAAATGCAAGATATAGCATGGGCTATCTCCGCAAGGAAACTTCAGATCTGCAAAAGTCATGGTTTTTTGGTGTTCAGTGAGCCGGGGGAACATGAATACGTGTTTGTTTTTCGAATTTGAGCTCTTTCTGCAATGGGCACTTTTCATGCTCTAAGCAGTTTTTCCTAACAAATGCAAGATATAGCATGGGCTATCTCCGCAAGGAAACTTCACATCTGCAAAAGTCATGGTTTTTTCGTCTTCGGGGAGGCAGGGGAACAGGAATATGTGTTTGTTTTGCGAATTTGAGCTCTATCTGCAATGGGCACTTTTCATGCTCTAAGCAGTTTTTCCTAACAAATGCAAGATAGAGCATGGGCTATCTCCGCAAGGAAACTTCAGATCTGCAAAAGTCATGGTTTTTTGGTCTTCGGGGAGACAGGGGAACATGAATATGTGTTTGTTTTTTGAATTTGAGCTCTTTCTGCAATGGGCACTTTTCATGCTATAAGCAGTTTTTCCTAACAAATGCAAGATAGAGCATGGGCTATCTTCGCAAGGAAACTTCAGATCTGCAAAACTCATGGTTTTTTGGTGTTCAGTGAGCCGTGGGAACATGAATACGTGTTTGTTTTTCGAATTTGAGCTCTTTCTGCAATGGGCACTTTTCATGCTCTAAGCAGTTTTTCCTAACAAATGCAAGATATAGCATGGGCTATCTCCGCAAGGAAACTTCACATCTGCAAAAGTCATGGTTTTTTGATCTTCGGGGAGGCAGGGGAACAGGAATATGTGTTTGTTTTTCGAATTTGAGCTCTTTCTGCAATGGGCACTTTTCATACTATAAGCAGTTTTTCCTAACAAATGCAAGATATAACATGGGCTATCACCGCAAAGAAACTTCACATCTGCAAAAGTCATGGTTTTTTGGTGTTCAGTGAGCCGGGGGAACATGAATACGTGTTTGTTTTCGAATTTGAGCTCTTTCTGCAATGGGCACTTTTCATGCTCTAAGCAGTTTTTCCTAACAAATGCAAGATATAGCATGGGCTATCTCTGCAAGGAAACTTCAGATCTGCAAAAGTCATGGTTTTTTCGTCTTCGGGGAGGCAGGGGAACAGGAATATGTGTTTGTTTTGCGAATTTGAGCTCTATCTGCAATGGGCACTTTTCATGCTATAAGCAGTTTTTCCTAACAAATGCAAGATATAGCATGGGCTATCTCCGCAAGGAAACTTCAGATCTGCAAAAGTCATGGTTTTTTGGTCTTCGGGGAGGCAGGAGAACATGAATATGCGTTTGTTTTTTGAATTTGAGCTCTTTGTGCAATGGGCACTTTTCATACTATAAGCAGTTTTTCCTAACAAATGCAAGATATAGCATGGGCTATCTAAGCAAGGAAACTTCACATCAGCAAAACTCATGGTTTTTTGGTGTTCAGTGAACCGGGGGAACATGAATATGTGTTTGTTTTGCGAATTTGAGCTCTATCTGCAATGGGCACTTTTCATGCTATAAGCAGTTTTTCCTAACAAATGCAAGATATAGCATGGGCTATCTCCGCAAGGAAACTTCAGATCTGCAAAAGTCATGGTTTTTTGGTCTTCGGGGAGGCAGGGGAACATGAATATGCATTTGTTTTTTGAATTTGAGCTCTTTGTGCAATGGGCACTTTTCATACTATAAGCAGTTTTTCCTAACAAATGCAAGATATATCATGGGCAATCTCCGCAAGGAAACTTCAGATCTGCAAAACTCATGGTTTTTTGGTGTTCAGTGAACCGGGGGAACATGAATACGTGTTTGTTTTTCGAATTTGAGCTCTTTCTGCAATGGGCACTTTTCATGCTCTAAGCAGTTTTTCCTAACAAATGCAAGATATAGCATGGGCTATCTCCGCAAGGAAACTTCACATCTGCAAAAGTCATGGTTTTTTGGTCTTCGGGGAGGCAGGGGAACATGAATATGTGTTTGTTTTTTGAATTTGAGCTCTTTGTGCAATGGGCACTTTTCATACTATAAGCAGTTTTTCCTAACAAATGCAAGATATATCATGGGCTATCTCCGCAAGGAAACTTCAGATCTGCAAAACTCATGGTTTTTTGGTGTTCAGTGAGCCAGGGGAACATGAATACGTGTTTGTTTTTGGAATTTGAGCTCTTTCTGCAATGGGCACTTTTCATGCTCTAAGCAGTTTTTCCTAACAAATGCAAGATATAGCATGGGCTATCTCTGCAAGGAAACTTCAGATCTGCAAAAGTCATGGTTTTTTGGTCTTCGGGGAGGCAGGGGAACAGGAATACGTGTTTGTTTTTCGAATTTGAGCTCTTTCTGCAATGGGCACTTTTCATGCTCTAAGCAGTTTTTCCTAACAAATGCAAGATATAGCATGGGCTATCTCTGCAAGGAAACTTCAGATCTGCAAAAGTCATGTTTTTTGATCTTCGGGGAGGCAGGGGAACAGGAATATGTGTTTGTTTTTCGAATTTGAGCTCTTTCTGCAATGGGCACTTTTCATGCTCTAAGCAGTTTTTCCTAACAAATGCAAGATATAGCATGGGCTATCTCTGCAAGGAAACTTCAGATCTGCAAAAGTCATGGTTTTTTGGTCTTCGGGGAGGCAGGGGAACAGGAATACGTGTTTGTTTTTCGAATTTGAGCTCTTTCTGCAATGGGCACTTTTCATGCTCTAAGCAGTTTTTCCTAACAAATGCAAAATATAGCATGGGCTATCTCTGCAAGGAAACTTCAGATCTGCAAAAGTCATGGTTTTTTGGTCTTCGGGGAGGCAGGGGAACAGGAATATGTGTTTGTTTTTCGAATTTGAGCTCTTTGTGCAATGGGCACTTTTCATACTATAAGCAGTTTTTCCTAACAAATGCAAGATATAACATGGGCTATCACCGCAAGGAAACTTCACATCTGCAAAAGTCATGGTTTTTTGGTGTTCAGTGAGCCGGGGGAACATGAATACGTGTTTGTTTTTCGAATTTGAGCTCTTTCTGCAGTGGGCACTTTTCATGCTCTAAGCAGTTTTTCCTAACAAATGCAAGATATAGCATGGGCTATCTCCGCAAGGAAACTTCACATCTGCAAAAGTCATGGTTTTTTGATCTTCAGGGAGGCAGGGGAACAGGAATATGTGTTTGTTTTTCGAATTTGAGCTCTTTCTGCAATAGGCACTTTTCATGCTCTAAGCAGTTTTTCCTAACAAATGCAAGATATAGCATGGTCTGTCTCTGCAAGGAAACTTCAGATCTGCAAAAGTCATGGTTTTTTGGTCTTCGGGGAGGCAGGGGAACATGAATATGTGTTTGTTTTGCGAATTTGAGCTCTTTCTGCAATGGGCACTTTTCATACTATAAGCAGTTTTTCCTAACAAATGCAAGATATAGCATGGGCTATCTCCGCAAGGAAACTTCAGATCTGCAAAAGTCATGGTTTTTTGGTGTTCAGTGAGCCGGGGGAACATGAATACGTGTTTGTTTTTCGAATTTGAGCTCTTTCTGCAATGGGCACTTTTCATGCTCTAAGCAGTTTTTCCTAACAAATGCAAGATATAGCATGGGCTATCTCCGCAAGGAAACTTCACATCTGCAAAAGTCATGTTTTTTGATCTTCGGGGAGGCAGGGGAACAGGAATATGTGTTTGTTTTTCGAATTTGAGCTCTTTCTGCAATGGGCACTTTTCATGCTCTAAGCAGTTTTTCCTAACAAATGCAAGATATAGCATGGGCTATCTCTGCAAGGAAACTTCACATCTGCAAAAGTCATGGTTTTTTGATCTTCAGGGAGGCAGGGGAACAGGAATATGTGTTTGTTTTTCGAATTTGAGCTCTTTCTGCAATAGGCACTTTTCATGCTCTAAGCAGTTTTTCCTAACAAATGCAAGATATAGCATGGTCTGTCTCTGCAAGGAAACTTCAGATCTGCAAAAGTCATGGTTTTTTGGTCTTCGGGGAGGCAGGGGAACATGAATATGTGTTTGTTTTGCGAATTTGAGCTCTTTCTGCAATGGGCACTTTTCATACTATAAGCAGTTTTTCCTAACAAATGCAAGATATAGCATGGGCTATCTCCGCAAGGAAACTTCAGATCTGCAAAAGTCATGGTTTTTTGGTGTTCAGTGAGCCGGGGGAACATGAATACGTGTTTGTTTTTCGAATTTGAGCTCTTTCTGCAATGGGCACTTTTCATGCTCTAAGCAGTTTTTCCTAACAAATGCAAGATATAGCATGGGCTATCTCCGCAAGGAAACTTCACATCTGCAAAAGTCATGTTTTTTGATCTTCGGGGAGGCAGGGGAACAGGAATATGTGTTTGTTTTTCGAATTTGAGCTCTTTCTGCAATGGGCACTTTTCATGCTCTAAGCAGTTTTTCCTAACAAATGCAAGATATAGCATGGGCTATCTCTGCAAGGAAACTTCAGATCTGCAAAAGTCATGGTTTTTTGGTCTTCGGGGAGGCAGGGGAACAGGAATACGTGTTTGTTTTTCGAATTTGAGCTCTTTCTGCAATGGGCACTTTTCATGCTCTAAGCAGTTTTTCCTAACAAATGCAAAATATAGCATGGGCTATCTCTGCAAGGAAACTTCAGATCTGCAAAAGTCATGGTTTTTTGGTCTTCGGGGAGGCAGGGGAACAGGAATATGTGTTTGTTTTTCGAATTTGAGCTCTTTGTGCAATGGGCACTTTTCATACTATAAGCAGTTTTTCCTAACAAATGCAAGATATAGCATGGGCTATCTCCGCAAGGAAACTACAGATCTTCAAAAGTCATGGTTTTTTCGTCTTCGGGGAGGCAGGGGAACAGGAATATGTGTTTGTTTTGCGAATTTGAGCTCTATCTGCAATGGGCACTTTTCATGCTATAAGCAGTTTTTCCTAACAAATGCAAGATATAGCATGGTCTGTCTCCGCAAGGAAACTTCAGATCTGCAAAAGTCATGGTTTTTTGGTCTTCGGGGAGGCAGGGGAACATGAATATGTGTTTGTTTTGCGAATTTGAGCTCTTTCTGCAATGGGCACTTTTCATACTATAAGCAGTTTTTCCTAACAAATGCAAGATATAGCATGGGCTATCTCCGCAAGGAAACTTCAGATCTGCAAAACTCATGGTTTTTTGGTGTTCAGTGAGCCAGGGGAACATGAATACGTGTTTGTTTTTCAAATTTGAGCTCTTTCTGCAATGGTCACTTTTCATGCTCTAAGCAGTTTTTCCTAACAAATGCAACTTATAACATGGGCTATCTCCGCAAGGAAACTACACATCTGCAAAAGTCATGGTTTTTTCGTCTTCGGGGAGGCAGGGGAACAGGAATATGTGTTTGTTTTGCGAATTTGAGCTCTATCTGCAATGGGCACTTTTCATGCTCTAAGCAGTTTTTCCTAACAAATGCAAGATATAGCATGGGCTATCTCTGCAAGGAAACTTCAGATCTGCAAAAGTCATGGTTTTTTGGTCTTCGGGGAGGCAGGGGAACAGGAATATGTGTTTGTTTTTCGAATTTGAGCTCTTTGTGCAATGGGCACTTTTCATACTATAAGCAGTTTTTCCTAACAAATGCAAGATATAACATGGGCTATCACCGCAAGGAAACTTCACATCTGCAAAAGTCATGGTTTTTTGGTGTTCAGTGAGCCGGGGGAACATGAATACGTGTTTGTTTTTCGAATTTGAGCTCTTTCTGCAGTGGGCACTTTTCATGCTCTAAGCAGTTTTTCCTAACAAATGCAAGATATAGCATGGGCTATCTCCGCAAGGAAACTTCACATCTGCAAAAGTCATGGTTTTTTGATCTTCAGGGAGGCAGGGGAACAGGAATATGTGTTTGTTTTTCGAATTTGAGCTCTTTCTGCAATAGGCACTTTTCATGCTCTAAGCAGTTTTTCCTAACAAATGCAAGATATAGCATGGTCTGTCTCTGCAAGGAAACTTCAGATCTGCAAAAGTCATGGTTTTTTGGTCTTCGGGGAGGCAGGGGAACATGAATATGTGTTTGTTTTGCGAATTTGAGCTCTTTCTGCAATGGGCACTTTTCATACTATAAGCAGTTTTTCCTAACAAATGCAAGATATAGCATGGGCTATCTCCGCAAGGAAACTTCAGATCTGCAAAAGTCATGGTTTTTTGGTGTTCAATGAGCCGGGGGAACATGAATACGTGTTTGTTTTTCGAATTTGAGCTCTTTCTGCAATGGGCACTTTTCATGCTCTAAGCAGTTTTTCCTAACAAATGCAAGATATAGCATGGGCTATCTCCGCAAGGAAACTTCACATCTGCAAAAGTCATGTTTTTTGATCTTCGGGGAGGCAGGGGAACAGGAATATGTGTTTGTTTTTCGAATTTGAGCTCTTTCTGCAATGGGCACTTTTCATGCTCTAAGCAGTTTTTCCTAACAAATGCAAGATATAGCATGGGCTATCTCTGCAAGGAAACTTCACATCTGCAAAAGTCATGGTTTTTTGATCTTCAGGGAGGCAGGGGAACAGGAATATGTGTTTGTTTTTCGAATTTGAGCTCTTTCTGCAATAGGCACTTTTCATGCTCTAAGCAGTTTTTCCTAACAAATGCAAGATATAGCATGGTCTGTCTCTGCAAGGAAACTTCAGATCTGCAAAAGTCATGGTTTTTTGGTCTTCGGGGAGGCAGGGGAACATGAATATGTGTTTGTTTTGCGAATTTGAGCTCTTTCTGCAATGGGCACTTTTCATACTATAAGCAGTTTTTCCTAACAAATGCAAGATATAGCATGGGCTATCTCCGCAAGGAAACTTCAGATCTGCAAAAGTCATGGTTTTTTGGTGTTCAGTGAGCCGGGGGAACATGAATACGTGTTTGTTTTTCGAATTTGAGCTCTTTCTGCAATGGGCACTTTTCATGCTCTAAGCAGTTTTTCCTAACAAATGCAAGATATAGCATGGGCTATCTCCGCAAGGAAACTTCACATCTGCAAAAGTCATGTTTTTTGATCTTCGGGGAGGCAGGGGAACAGGAATATGTGTTTGTTTTTCGAATTTGAGCTCTTTCTGCAATGGGCACTTTTCATGCTCTAAGCAGTTTTTCCTAACAAATGCAAGATATAGCATGGGCTATCTCTGCAAGGAAACTTCAGATCTGCAAAAGTCATGGTTTTTTGGTCTTCGGGGAGGCAGGGGAACAGGAATACGTGTTTGTTTTTCGAATTTGAGCTCTTTCTGCAATGGGCACTTTTCATGCTCTAAGCAGTTTTTCCTAACAAATGCAAAATATAGCATGGGCTATCTCTGCAAGGAAACTTCAGATCTGCAAAAGTCATGGTTTTTTGGTCTTCGGGGAGGCAGGGGAACAGGAATATGTGTTTGTTTTTCGAATTTGAGCTCTTTGTGCAATGGGCACTTTTCATACTATAAGCAGTTTTTCCTAACAAATGCAAGATATAGCATGGGCTATCTCCGCAAGGAAACTACAGATCTTCAAAAGTCATGGTTTTTTCGTCTTCGGGGAGGCAGGGGAACAGGAATATGTGTTTGTTTTGCGAATTTGAGCTCTATCTGCAATGGGCACTTTTCATGCTATAAGCAGTTTTTCCTAACAAATGCAAGATATAGCATGGTCTGTCTCCGCAAGGAAACTTCAGATCTGCAAAAGTCATGGTTTTTTGGTCTTCGGGGAGGCAGGGGAACATGAATATGTGTTTGTTTTGCGAATTTGAGCTCTTTCTGCAATGGGCACTTTTCATACTATAAGCAGTTTTTCCTAACAAATGCAAGATATAGCATGGGCTATCTCCGCAAGGAAACTTCAGATCTGCAAAACTCATGGTTTTTTGGTGTTCAGTGAGCCAGGGGAACATGAATACGTGTTTGTTTTTCAAATTTGAGCTCTTTCTGCAATGGTCACTTTTCATGCTCTAAGCAGTTTTTCCTAACAAATGCAAGATATAACATGGGCTATCTCCGCAAGGAAACTACACATCTGCAAAAGTCATGGTTTTTTCGTCTTCGGGGAGGCAGGGGAACAGGAATATGTGTTTGTTTTGCGAATTTGAGCTCTATCTGCAATGGGCACTTTTCATGCTCTAAGCAGTTTTTCCTAACAAATGCAAGATATAGCATGGGCTATCTCTGCAAGGAAACTTCAGATCTGCAAAAGTCATGGTTTTTTGGTCTTCAGGGAGGCAGGGGAACAGGAATACATGTTTGTTTTTCGAATTTGAGCTCTTTCTGCAATGGGCACTTTTCATGCTCTAAGCAGTTTTTCCTAACAAATGCAAGATATAGCATGGGCTATCTCCGCAAGGAAACTTCACATCTGCAAAAGTCATGGTTTTTTGGTCTTCGGGGAGGCAGGAGAATAGGAATATGTGTTTGTTTTTCGAATTTGAGCTCTTTCTGCAATGGGCACTTTTCATACTATAAGCAGTTTTTCCTAACAAATGCAAGATATAGCATGGGCTATCTCCGCAAGGAAACTTCAGATCTGCAAAAGTCATGGTTTTTTCGTCTTCGGGGAGGCAGGGGAACAGGAATATGTGTTTGTTTTGCGAATTTGAGCTCTATCTGCAATGGGCACTTTTCATGCTATAAGCAGTTTTATCTAACAAATGCAAGATATAGCATGGTCTGTCTCTGCAAGGAAACTTCAGATCTGCAAAAGTCATGGATTTTTGGTCTTCGGGGAGGCAGGGGAACATGAATATGTGTTTGTTTTGCGAATTTGAGCTCTTTCTGCAATGGGCACTTTTCATACTATAAGCAGTTTTTCCTAACAAATGCAAGATATAGCATGGGCTATCTCCGCAAGGAAACTTCAGATCTGCAAAAGTCATGGTTTTTTGGTGTTCAGTGAGCCGGGGGAACATGAATACGTGTTTGTTTTTCGAATTTGAGCTCTTTCTGCAATGGGCACTTTTCATGCTCTAAGCAGTTTTTCCTAACAAATGCAAGATATAGCATGGGCTATCTCCGCAAGGAAACTTCACATCTGCAAAAGTCATGGTTTTTTCGTCTTCGGGGAGGCAGGGGAACAGGAATATGTGTTTGTTTTGCGAATTTGAGCTCTATCTGCAATGGGCACTTTTCATGCTCTAAGCAGTTTTTCCTAACAAATGCAAGATAGAGCATGGGCTATCTCCGCAAGGAAACTTCAGATCTGCAAAAGTCATGGTTTTTTGGTCTTCGGGGAGACAGGGGAACATGAATATGTGTTTGTTTTTTGAATTTGAGCTCTTTCTGCAATGGGCACTTTTCATGCTATAAGCAGTTTTTCCTAACAAATGCAAGATATAGCATGGGCTATCTTCGCAAGGAAACTTCAGATCTGCAAAACTCATGGTTTTTTGGTGTTCAGTGAGCCGGGGGAACATGAATACGTGTTTGTTTTTCGAATTTGAGCTCTTTCTGCAATGGGCACTTTTCATGCTCTAAGCAGTTTTTCCTAACAAATGCAAGATATAGCATGGGCTATCTCCGCAAGGAAACTTCACATCTGCAAAAGTCATGGTTTTTTGATCTTCGGGGAGGCAGGGGAACAGGAATATGTGTTTGTTTTTCGAATTTGAGCTCTTTCTGCAATGGGCACTTTTCATACTATAAGCAGTTTTTCCTAACAAATGCAAGATATAACATGGGCTATCACCGCAAAGAAACTTCACATCTGCAAAAGTCATGGTTTTTTGGTGTTCAGTGAGCCGGGGGAACATGAATACGTGTTTGTTTTTCGAATTTGAGCTCTTTCTGCAATGGGCACTTTTCATGCTATAAGCAGTTTTTCCTAACAAATGCAAGATATAGCATGGGCTATCTCCGCAAGGAAACTTCAGATCTGCAAAAGTCATGGTTTTTTGGTCTTCGGGGAGGCAGGGGAACATGAATATGCGTTTGTTTTTTGAATTTGAGCTCTTTGTGCAATGGGCACTTTTCATGCTATAAGCAGTTTTTCCTAACAAATGCAAGATATAGCATGGGCTATCTAAGCAAGGAAACTTCACATCAGCAAAACTCATGGTTTTTTGGTGTTCAGTGAACCGGGGGAACATGAATATGTGTTTGTTTTGCGAATTTGAGCTCTTTCTGCAATGGGCACTTTTCATGCTCTCAGCAGTTTTTCCTAACAAATGCAAGATATATCATGGGCTATCTCCGCAAGGAAACTTCAGATCTGCAAATCTCATGGTTTTTTGGTGTTCAGTGAACCGGGGGAACATGAATACGTGTTTGTTTTTCGAATTTGAGCTCTTTCTGCAATGGGCACTTTTCATGCTCTCAGCAGTTTTTCCTAACAAATGCAAGATATAGCATGGGCTATCTCCGCAAGGAAACTTCACATCTGCAAAAGTCATGTTTTTTGATCTTCGGGGAGGCAGGGGAACAGGAATATGTGTTTGTTTTTCGAATTTGAGCTCTTTCTGCAATGGGCACTTTTCATGCTCTAAGCAGTTTTTCCTAACAAATGCAAGATATAGCATGGGCTATCTCTGCAAGAAAACTTCAGATCTGCAAAAGTCATGGTTTTTTGGTCTTCGGGGAGGCAGGGGAACAGGAATACGTGTTTGTTTTTCGAATTTGAGCTCTTTCTGCAATGGGCACTTTTCATGCTCTAAGCAGTTTTTCCTAACAAATGCAAGATATAGCATGGGCTATCTCCGCAAGGAAACTTCACATCTGCAAAAGTCATGGTTTTTTCGTCTTCGGGGAGGCAGGGGAACAGGAATATGTGTTTGTTTTGCGAATTTGAGCTCTATCTGCAATGGGCACTTTTCATGCTCTAAGCAGTTTTTCCTAACAAATGCAAGATAGAGCATGGGCTATCTCCGAAAGGAAACTTCAGATCTGCAAAAGTCATGGTTTTTTGGTCTTCGGGGAGACAGGGGAACATGAATATGTGTTTGTTTTTTGAATTTGAGCTCTTTCTGCAATGGGCACTTTTCATGCTATAAGCAGTTTTTCCTAACAAATGCAAGATATAGCATGGGCTATCTTCGCAAGGAAACTTCAGATCTGCAAAACGCATGGTTTTTTGGTGTTCAGTGAGCCGGGGGAACATGAATACGTGTTTGTTTTTCGAATTTGAGCTCTTTCTGCAATGGGCACTTTTCATGCTCTAAGCAGTTTTTCCTAACAAATGCAAGATATAGCATGGGCTATCTCCGCAAGGAAACTTCACATCTGCAAAAGTCATGGTTTTTTGATCTTCGGGGAGGCAGGGGAACAGGAATATGTGTTTGTTTTTCGAATTTGAGCTCTTTCTGCAATGGGCACTTTTCATACTATAAGCAGTTTTTCCTAACAAATGCAAGATATAACATGGGCTATCACCGCAAAGAAACTTCAGATCTGCAAAAGTCATGGTTTTTTGATCTTCGGGGAGGCAGGGGAACAGGAATACGTGTTTGTTTTTCGAATTTGAGCTCTTTCTGCAATGGGCACTTTTCATGCTCTAAGCAGTTTTTCCTAACAAATGCAAGATATAGCATGGGCTATCTCTGCAAGGAAACTTCACATCTGCAAAAGTCATGGTTTTTTGGTCTTCGGGGAGCCAGGGGAACATGAATATGTGTTTGTTTTTTGAATTTGAGCTCTTTCTGCAATGGGCACTTTTCATGCTATAAGCAGTTTTTCCTAACAAATGCAAGATATAGCATGGGCTATCTCCGCAAGGAAACTTCAGATCTGCAAAAGTCATGGTTTTTTCGTCTTCGGGGAGGCAGGGGAACAGGAATATGTGTTTGCTTTGCGAATTTGAGCTCTATCTGCAATGGGCACTTTTCATGCTATAAGCAGTTTTTCCTAACAAATGCAAGATATAGCATGGGCAATCTCCGCAAGGAAACTTCAGATCTGCAAAAGTCATGGTTTTTTTGGTCTTCGGGGAGGCAGGAGAACATGAATATGCGTTTGTTTTTTGAATTTGAGCTCTTTGTGCAATGGGCACTTTTCATACTATAAGCAGTTTTTCCTAACAAATGCAAGATATAGCATGGGCTATCTAAGCAAGGAAACTTCACATCAGCAAAACTCATGGTTTTTTGGTGTTCAGTGAACCGGGGGAACATGAATATGTGTTTGTTTTGCGAATTTGAGCTCTATCTGCAATGGGCACTTTTCATGCTATAAGCAGTTTTTCCTAACAAATGCAAGATATAGCATGGGCTATCTCCGCAAGGAAACTTCAGATCTGCAAAAGTCATGGTTTTTTGGTCTTCGGGGAGGCAGGGGAACATGAATATGCATTTGTTTTTTGAATTTGAGCTCTTTGTGCAATGGGCACTTTTCATACTATAAGCAGTTTTTCCTAACAAATGCAAGATATATCATGGGCTATCTCTGCAAGGAAACTTCAGATCTGCAAAACTCATGGTTTTTTGGTGTTCAGTGAACCGGGGGAACATGAATACGTGTTTGTTTTTCGAATTTGAGCTCTTTCTGCAATGGGCACTTTTCATGCTCTAAGCAGTTTTTCCTAACAAATGCAAGATATAGCATGGGCTATCTCCGCAAGGAAACTTCACATCTGCAAAAGTCATGTTTTTTATCTTCAGGGAGGCAGGGGAACAGGAATATGTGTTTGTTTTGCGAATTTGAGCTCTTTCTGCAATGGGCACTTTTCATACTATAAGCAGTTTTTCCTAACAAATGCAAGATATAGCATGGGCTATCTCCGCAAGGAAACTACAGATCTGCAAAAGTCATGGTTTTTTCGTCTTCGGGGAGGCAGGGGAACAGGAATATGTGTTTGTTTTGCGAATTTGAGCTCTATCTGCAATGGGCACTTTTCATGCTATAAGCAGTTTTTCCTAACAAATGCAAGATATAGCATGGTCTGTCTCCGCAAGGAAACTTCAGATCTGCAAAAGTCATGGTTTTTTGGTCTTCGGGGAGGCAGGGGAACATGAATATGTGTTTGTTTTTCGAATTTGAGCTCTTTCTGCAATGGGCACTTTTCATACTATAAGCAGTTTTTCCTAACCAATGCAAGATATAGCATGGGCTATCTCCGCAAGGAAACTTCAGATCTGCAAAACTCATGGTTTTTTGGTGTTCAGTGAGCCAGAGGAACATGAATACGTGTTTGTTTTTCGAATTTGAGCTCTTTCTGCAATGGGCACTTTTCATGCTCTAAGCAGTTTTTCCTAACAAATGCAAGATATAACATGGGCTATCTCCGCAAGGAAACTACACATCTGCAAAAGTCATGGTTTTTTCATCTTCGGGGAGGCAGGGGAACAGGAATATGTGTTTGTTTTGCGAATTTGAGCTCTATCTGCAATGGGCACTTTTCATGCTCTAAGCAGTTTTTCCTAACAAATGCAAGATATAGCATGGGCTATCTCCGCAAGGAAACTTCACATCTGCAAAAGTCATGGTTTTTTGGTATTCGGGGAGACAGGGGAACATGAATATGTGTTTGTTTTTTGAATTTGAGCTCTTTCTGCAATGGGCACTTTTCATGCTCTAAGCAGTTTTTCCTAACAAATGCAAGATATAGCATGGGCTATCTCCGCAAGGAAACTTCAGATCTGCAAAAGTCATGGTTTTTTGGTGTTCAGTGAGCCGGGGGAACATGAATACGTGTTTGTTTTTCGAATTTGAGCTCTTTCTGCAATGGGCACTTTTCATGCTCTAAGCAGTTTTTCCTAACAAATGCAAGATATAGCATGGGCTATCTCCGCAAGGAAACTTCACATCTGCAAAAGTCATGGTTTTTTGATCTTCAGGGAGGCAGGGGAACAGGAATATGTGTTTGTTTTTCGAATTTGAGCTCTTTCTGCAATGGGCACTTTTCATGCTCTAAGCAGTTTTTCCTAACAAATGCAAGATAGAGCATGGGCTATCTTCGCAAGGAAACTTCAGATCTGCAAAACTCATGGTTTTTTGGTGTTCAGTGAGCCGGGGGAACATGAATACGTGTTTGTTTTTCGAATTTGAGCTCTTTCTGCAATGGGCACTTTTCATGCTCTAAGCAGTTTTTCCTAACAAATGCAAGATATAGCATGGGCTATCTCCGCAAGGAAACTTCACATCTGCAAAAGTCATGGTTTTTTGATCTTCGGGGAGGCAGGGGAACAGGAATATGTGTTTGTTTTTCGAATTTGAGCTCTTTCTGCAATGGGCACTTTTCATACTATAAGCAGTTTTTCCTAACAAATGCAAGATATAACATGGGCTATCACCGCAAAGAAACTTCACATCTGCAAAAGTCATGGTTTTTTGGTGTTCAGTGAGCCGGGGGAACATGAATACGTGTTTGTTTTCGAATTTGAGCTCTTTCTGCAATGGGCACTTTTCATGCTCTAAGCAGTTTTTCCTAACAAATGCAAGATATAGCATGGGCTATCTCTGCAAGGAAACTTCAGATCTGCAAAAGTCATGGTTTTTTCGTCTTCGGGGAGGCAGGGGAACAGGAATATGTGTTTGTTTTGCGAATTTGAGCTCTATCTGCAATGGGCACTTTTTATGCTATAAGCAGTTTTTCCTAACAAATGCAAGATATAGCATGGGCTATCTCCGCAAGGAAACTTCAGATCTGCAAAAGTCATGGTTTTTTTGGTCTTCGGGGAGGCAGGAGAACATGAATATGCGTTTGTTTTTTGAATTTGAGCTCTTTGTGCAATGGGCACTTTTCATACTATAAGCAGTTTTTCCTAACAAATGCAAGATATAGCATGGGCTATCTAAGCAAGGAAACTTCACATCAGCAAAACTCATGGTTTTTTGGTGTTCAGTGAACCGGGGGAACATGAATATGTGTTTGTTTTGCGAATTTGAGCTCTATCTGCAATGGGCACTTTTCATGCTATAAGCAGTTTTTCCTAACAAATGCAAGATATAGCATGGGCTATCTCCGCAAGGAAACTTCAGATCTGCAAAAGTCATGGTTTTTTGGTCTTCGGGGAGGCAGGGGAACATGAATATGCATTTGTTTTTTGAATTTGAGCTCTTTGTGCAATGGGCACTTTTCATACTATAAGCAGTTTTTCCTAACAAATGCAAGATATATCATGGGCTATCTCTGCAAGGAAACTTCAGATCTGCAAAACTCATGGTTTTTTGGTGTTCAGTGAACCGGGGGAACATGAATACGTGTTTGTTTTTCGAATTTGAGCTCTTTCTGCAATGGGCACTTTTCATGCTCTAAGCAGTTTTTCCTAACAAATGCAAGATATAGCATGGGCTATCTCCGCAAGGAAACTTCACATCTGCAAAAGTCATGTTTTTTATCTTCAGGGAGGCAGGGGAACAGGAATATGTGTTTGTTTTTCGAATTTGAGCTCTTTCTGCAATGGGCACTTTTCATACTATAAGCAGTTTTTCCTAACAAATGCAAGATATAGCATGGGCTATCTCCGCAAGGAAACTACAGATCTGCAAAAGTCATGGTTTTTTCGTCTTCGGGGAGGCAGGGGAACAGGAATATGTGTTTGTTTTGCGAATTTGAGCTCTATCTGCAATGGGCACTTTTCATGCTATAAGCAGTTTTTCCTAACAAATGCAAGATATAGCATGGTCTGTCTCCGCAAGGAAACTTCAGATCTGCAAAAGTCATGGTTTTTTGGTCTTCGGGGAGGCAGGGGAACATGAATATGTGTTTGTTTTTCGAATTTGAGCTCTTTCTGCAATGGGCACTTTTCATACTATAAGCAGTTTTTCCTAACCAATGCAAGATATAGCATGGGCTATCTCCGCAAGGAAACTTCAGATCTGCAAAACTCATGGTTTTTTGGTGTTCAGTGAGCCAGAGGAACATGAATACGTGTTTGTTTTTCGAATTTGAGCTCTTTCTGCAATGGGCACTTTTCATGCTCTAAGCAGTTTTTCCTAACAAATGCAAGATATAACATGGGCTATCTCCGCAAGGAAACTACACATCTGCAAAAGTCATGGTTTTTTCATCTTCGGGGAGGCAGGGGAACAGGAATATGTGTTTGTTTTGCGAATTTGAGCTCTATCTGCAATGGGCACTTTTCATGCTCTAAGCAGTTTTTCCTAACAAATGCAAGATATAGCATGGGCTATCTCCGCAAGGAAACTTCACATCTGCAAAAGTCATGGTTTTTTGGTATTCGGGGAGACAGGGGAACATGAATATGTGTTTGTTTTTTGAATTTGAGCTCTTTCTGCAATGGGCACTTTTCATGCTCTAAGCAGTTTTTCCTAACAAATGCAAGATATAGCATGGGCTATCTCCGCAAGGAAACTTCAGATCTGCAAAAGTCATGGTTTTTTGGTGTTCAGTGAGCCGGGGGAACATGAATACGTGTTTGTTTTTCGAATTTGAGCTCTTTCTGCAATGGGCACTTTTCATGCTCTAAGCAGTTTTTCCTAACAAATGCAAGATATAGCATGGGCTATCTCCGCAAGGAAACTTCACATCTGCAAAAGTCATGGTTTTTTGATCTTCAGGGAGGCAGGGGAACAGGAATATGTGTTTGTTTTTCGAATTTGAGCTCTTTCTGCAATGGGCACTTTTCATGCTCTAAGCAGTTTTTCCTAACAAATGCAAGATAGAGCATGGGCTATCTTCGCAAGGAAACTTCAGATCTGCAAAACTCATGGTTTTTTGGTGTTCAGTGAGCCGGGGGAACATGAATACGTGTTTGTTTTTCGAATTTGAGCTCTTTCTGCAATGGGCACTTTTCATGCTCTAAGCAGTTTTTCCTAACAAATGCAAGATATAGCATGGGCTATCTCCGCAAGGAAACTTCACATCTGCAAAAGTCATGGTTTTTTGATCTTCGGGGAGGCAGGGGAACAGGAATATGTGTTTGTTTTTCGAATTTGAGCTCTTTCTGCAATGGGCACTTTTCATACTATAAGCAGTTTTTCCTAACAAATGCAAGATATAACATGGGCTATCACCGCAAAGAAACTTCACATCTGCAAAAGTCATGGTTTTTTGGTGTTCAGTGAGCCGGGGGAACATGAATACGTGTTTGTTTTCGAATTTGAGCTCTTTCTGCAATGGGCACTTTTCATGCTCTAAGCAGTTTTTCCTAACAAATGCAAGATATAGCATGGGCTATCTCTGCAAGGAAACTTCAGATCTGCAAAAGTCATGGTTTTTTCGTCTTCGGGGAGGCAGGGGAACAGGAATATGTGTTTGTTTTGCGAATTTGAGCTCTATCTGCAATGGGCACTTTTTATGCTATAAGCAGTTTTTCCTAACAAATGCAAGATATAGCATGGGCTATCTCCGCAAGGAAACTTCAGATCTGCAAAAGTCATGGTTTTTTGGTCTTCGGGGAGGCAGGAGAACATGAATATGCGTTTGTTTTTTGAATTTGAGCTCTTTGTGCAATGGGCACTTTTCATACTATAAGCAGTTTTTCCTAACAAATGCAAGATATAGCATGGGCTATCTAAGCAAGGAAACTTCACATCAGCAAAACTCATGGTTTTTTGGTGTTCAGTGAACCGGGGGAACATGAATATGTGTTTGTTTTGCGAATTTGAGCTCTATCTGCAATGGGCACTTTTCATGCTATAAGCAGTTTTTCCTAACAAATGCAAGATATAGCATGGGCTATCTCCGCAAGGAAACTTCAGATCTGCAAAAGTCATGGTTTTTTGGTCTTCGGGGAGGCAGGGGAACATGAATATGCATTTGTTTTTTGAATTTGAGCTCTTTGTGCAATGGGCACTTTTCATACTATAAGCAGTTTTTCCTAACAAATGCAAGATATATCATGGGCAATCTCCGCAAGGAAACTTCAGATCTGCAAAACTCATGGTTTTTTGGTGTTCAGTGAACCGGGGGAACATGAATACGTGTTTGTTTTTCGAATTTGAGCTCTTTCTGCAATGGGCACTTTTCATGCTCTAAGCAGTTTTTCCTAACAAATGCAAGATATAGCATGGGCTATCTCCGCAAGGAAACTTCAGATCTGCAAAAGTCATGGTTTTTTGGTCTTCGGGGAGGCAGGGGAACAGGAATACGTGTTTGTTTTTCGAATTTGAGCTCTTTCTGCAATGGGCACTTTTCATGCTATAAGCAGTTTTTCCTAACAAATGCAAAATATAGCATGGGCTATCTCTGCAAGGAAACTTCAGATCTGCAAAAGTCATGGTTTTTTGGTCTTCGGGGAGGCAGCGGAACAGGAATATGTGTTTGTTTTTCGAATTTGAGCTCTTTGTGCAATGGGCACTTTTCATACTATAAGCAGTTTTTCCTAACAAATGCAAGATATAGCATGGGCTATCTCCGCAAGGAAACTACAGATCTGCAAAAGTCATGGTTTTTTCGTCTTCGGGGAGGCAGGGGAACAGGAATATGTGTTTGTTTTGCGAATTTGAGCTCTATCTGCAATGGGCACTTTTCATGCTATAAGCAGTTTTTCCTAACAAATGCAAGATATAGCATGGTCTGTCTCCGCAAGGAAATTTCAGATCTGCAAAAGTCATGGTTTTTTGGTCTTCGGGGAGGCAGGGGAACATGAATATGTGTTTGTTTTGCGAATTTGAGCTCTTTCTGCAATGGGCACTTTTCATACTATAAGCAGTTTTTCCTAACAAATGCAAGATATAGCATGGGCTATCTCCGCAAGGAAACTTCAGATCTGCAAAACTCATGGTTTTTTGGTGTTCAGTGAGCCGGGGGAACATGAATACGTGTTTGTTTTTCGAATTTGAGCTCTTTCTGCAATGGGCACTTTTCATGCTCTAAGCAGTTTTTCCTAACAAATGCAAGATATAGCATGGGCTATCTCTGCAAGGAAACTTCACATCTGCAAAAGTCATGGTTTTTTGGTCTTCGGGGAGGCAGGGGAACATGAATATGTGTTTGTTTTTTGAATTTGAGCTCTTTCTGCAATGGGCACTTTTCATGCTATAAGCAGTTTTTCCTAACAAATGCAAGATATAGCATGGGCTATCTCCGCAAGGAAACTTCAGATCTGCAAAAGTCATGGTTTTTTCGTCTTCGGGGAGGCAGGGGAACAGGAATATGTGTTTGTTTTGCGAATTTGAGCTCTATCTGCAATGGGCACTTTTCATGCTATAAGCAGTTTTTCCTAACAAATGCAAGATATAGCATGGGCTATCTCCGCAAGGAAACTTCAGATCTGCAAAAGTCATGGTTTTTTGGTCTTCGGGGAGGCAGGAGAACATGAATATGCGTTTGTTTTTTGAATTTGAGCTCTTTGTGCAATGTGCACTTTTCATACTATAAGCAGTTTTTCCTAACAAATGCAAGATATAGCATGGGCTATCTAAGCAAGGAAACTTCACATCAGCAAAACTCATGGTTTTTTGGTGTTCAGTGAACCGGGGGAACATGAATATGTGTTTGTTTTGCGAATTTGAGCTCTATCTGCAATGGGCACTTTTCATGCTATAAGCAGTTTTTCCTAACAAATGCAAGATATAGCATGGGCTATCTCCGCAAGGAAACTTCAGATCTGCAAAAGTCATGGTTTTTTGGTCTTCGGGGAGGCAGGGGAACATGAATATGCATTTGTTTTTTGAATTTGAGCTCTTTGTGCAATGGGCACTTTTCATACTATAAGCAGTTTTTCCTAACAAATGCAAGATATATCATGGGCTATCTCCGCAAGGAAACTTCAGATCTGCAAAACTCATGGTTTTTTGGTGTTCAGTGAACCGGGGGAACATGAATACGTGTTTGTTTTTCGAATTTGAGCTCTTTCTGCAATGGGCACTTTTCATGCTCTAAGCAGTTTTTCCTAACAAATGCAAGATATAGCATGGGCTATCTCCGCAAGGAAACTTCACATCTGCAAAAGTCATGTTTTTTGATCTTCAGGGAGGCAGGGGAACAGGAATATGTGTTTGTTTTTCGAATTTGAGCTCTTTCTGCAATGGGCACTTTTCATGCTCTAAGCCGTTTTTCCTAACAAATGCAAGATATAGCATGGGCTATCTCTGCAAGGAAACTTCAGATCTGCAAAAGTCATGGTTTTTTGGTCTTCGGGGAGGCAGGGGAACAGGAATACGTGTTTGTTTTTCGAATTTGAGCTCTTTCTGCAATGGGCACTTTTCATGCTCTAAGCAGTTTTTCCTAACAAATGCAAAATATAGCATGGGCTATCTCTGCAAGGAAACTTCAGATCTGCAAAAGTCATGGTTTTTTGGTCTTCGGGGAGGCAGGGGAACAGGAATATGTGTTTGTTTTTCGAATTTGAGCTCTTTGTGCAATGGGCACTTTTCATACTATAAGCAGTTTTTCCTAACAAATGCAAGATATAGCATGGGCTATCTCCGCAAGGAAACTACAGATCTGCAAAAGTCATGGTTTTTTCGTCTTCGGGGAGGCAGGGGAACAGGAATATGTGTTTGTTTTTCGAATTTGAGCTCTTTCTGCAATGGGCACTTTTCATGCTCTAAGCAGTTTTTCCTAACAAATGCAAGATATAGCATGGGCTATCTCCGCAAGGAAACTTCACATCTGCAAAAGTCATGGTTTTTTGATCTTCGGGGAGGCAGGGGAACAGGAATATGTGTTTGTTTTTCGAATTTGAGCTCTTTCTGCAATGGGCACTTTTCATACTATAAGCAGTTTTTCCTAACAAATGCAAGATATAACATGGGCTATCACCGCAAAGAAACTTCACATCTGCAAAAGTCATGGTTTTTTGGTGTTCAGTGAGCCGGGGGAACATGAATACGTGTTTGTTTTTCGAATTTGAGCTCTTTCTGCAATGGGCACTTTTCATGCTCTAAGCAGTTTTTCCTAACAAATGCAAGATATAGCATGGGCTATCTCTGCAAGGAAACTTCACATCTGCAAAAGTCATGGTTTTTTGGTCTTCGGGGAGGCAGGGGAACATGAATATGTGTTTGTTTTTTGAATTTGAGCTCTTTCTGCAATGGGCACTTTTCATGCTATAAGCAGTTTTTCCTAACAAATGCAAGATATAGCATGGGCTATCTCCGCAAGGAAACTTCAGATCTGCAAAAGTCATGGTTTTTTCGTCTTCGGGGAGGCAGGGGAACAGGAATATGTGTTTGTTTTGCGAATTTGAGCTCTATCTGCAATGGGCACTTTTCATGCTATAAGCAGTTTTTCCTAACAAATGCAAGATATAGCATGGGCTATCTCCGCAAGGAAACTTCAGATCTGCAAAAGTCATGGTTTTTTGGTCTTCGGGGAGGCAGGAGAACATGAATATGCGTTTGTTTTTTGAATTTGAGCTCTTTGTGCAATGGGCACTTTTCATACTATAAGCAGTTTTTCCTAACAAATGCAAGATATAGCATGGGCTATCTAAGCAAGGAAACTTCACATCAGCAAAACTCATGGTTTTTTGGTGTTCAGTGAACCGGGGGAACATGAATATGTGTTTGTTTTGCGAATTTGAGCTCTATCTGCAATGGGCACTTTTCATGCTATAAGCAGTTTTTCCTAACAAATGCAAGATATAGCATGGGCTATCTCCGCAAGGAAACTTCAGATCTGCAAAAGTCATGGTTTTTTGGTCTTCGGGGAGGCAGGGGAACATGAATATGCATTTGTATTTTGAATTTGAGCTCTTTGTGCAATGGGCACTTTTCATACTATAAGCAGTTTTTCCTAACAAATGCAAGATATATCATGGGCAATCTCCGCAAGGAAACTTCAGATCTGCAAAACTCATGGTTTTTTGGTGTTCAGTGAACCGGGGGAACATGAATACGTGTTTGTTTTTCGAATTTGAGCTCTTTCTGCAATGGGCACTTTTCATGCTCTAAGCAATTTTTCCTAACAAATGCAAGATATAGCATGGGCTATCTCTGCAAGGAAACTTCAGATCTGCAAAAGTCATGGTTTTTTGGTCTTCGGGGAGGCAGGGGAACAGGAATACGTGTTTGTTTTTCGAATTTGAGCTCTTTCTGCAATGGGCACTTTTCATGCTCTAAGCAGTTTTTCCTAACAAATGCAAAATATAGCATGGGCTATCTCTGCAAGGAAACTTCAGATCTGCAAAAGTCATGGTTTTTTGGTCTTCGGGGAGGCAGGGGAACAGGAATATGTGTTTGTTTTTCGAATTTGAGCTCTTTGTGCAATGGGCACTTTTCATACTATAAGCAGTTTTTCCTAACAAATGCAAGATATAGCATGGGCTATCTCCGCAAGGAAACTACAGATCTGCAAAAGTCATGGTTTTTTCGTCTTCGGGGAGGCAGGGGAACAGGAATATGTGTTTGTTTTGCGAATTTGAGCTCTATCTGCAATGGGCACTTTTGATGCTATAAGCAGTTTTTCCTAACAAATGCAAGATATAGCATGGTCTGTCTCCGCAAGGAAATTTCAGATCTGCAAAAGTCATGGTTTTTTGGTCTTCGGGGAGGCAGGGGAACATGAATATGTGTTTGTTTTGCGAATTTGAGCTCTTTCTGCAATGGGCACTTTTCATACTATAAGCAGTTTTTCCTAACAAATGCAAGATATAGCATGGGCTATCTCCGCAAGGAAACTTCAGATCTGCAAAACTCATGGTTTTTTGGTGTTCAGTGAGCCGGGGGAACATGAATACGTGTTTGTTTTTCGAATTTGAGCTCTTTCTGCAATGGGCACTTTTCATGCTCTAAGCAGTTTTTTCCTAACAAATGCAAGATATAGCATGGGCTATCTCCGCAAGGAAACTTCACATCTGCAAAAGTCATGGTTTTTTGATCTTCGGGGAGGCAGGGGAACAGGAATATGTGTTTGTTTTTCGAATTTGAGCTCTTTCTGCAATGGGCACTTTTCATACTATAAGCAGTTTTTCCTAACAAATGCAAGATATAACATGGGCTATCACCGCAAAGAAACTTCACATCTGCAAAAGTCATGGTTTTTTGGTGTTCAGTGAGCCGGGGGAACATGAATACGTGTTTGTTTTTCGAATTTGAGCTCTTTCTGCAATGGGCACTTTTCATGCTCTAAGCAGTTTTTTCCTAACAAATGCAAGATATAGCATGGGCTATCTCCGCAAGGAAACTTCAGATCTGCAAAAGTCATGGTTTTTTGGTGTTCAGTGAGCCGGGGGAACATGAATACGTGTTTGTTTTTCGAATTTGAGCTCTTTCTGCAATGGGCACTTTTCATGCTCTAAGCAGTTTTTCCTAACAAATGCAAGATATAGCATGGGCTATCTCCGCAAGGAAACTTCAGATCTGCAAAAGTCATGGTTTTTTGGTGTTCAGTGAGCCGGGGGAACATGAATACGTGTTTGTTTTTCGAATTTGAGCTCTTTCTGCAATGGGCACTTTTCATGCTCTAAGCAGTTTTTCCTAACAAATGCAAGATATAGCATGGGCTATCTCCGCAAGGAAACTTCAGATCTGCAAAAGTCATGGTTTTTTGGTCTTCGGGGAGGCAGGGGAACATGAATATGCGTTTGTTTTTTGAATTTGAGCTCTTTGTGCAATGGGCACTTTTCATACTATAAGCAGTTTTTCCTAACAAATGCAAGATATAGCATGGGCTATCTCCGCAAGGAAACTTCACATCTGCAAAAGTCATGGTTTTTTGGTGTTCAGTGAGCCGGGGGAACATGAATACGTGTTTGTTTTCGAATTTGAGCTCTTTCTGCAATGGGCACTTTTCATGCTCTAAGCAGTTTTTCCTAACAAATGCAAGATATAGCATGGGCTATCTCTGCAAGGAAACTTCAGATCTGCAAAAGTCATGGTTTTTTCGTCTTCGGGGAGGCAGGGGAACAGGAATATGTGTTTGTTTTGCGAATTTGAGCTCTATCTGCAATGGGCACTTTTTATGCTATAAGCAGTTTTTCCTAACAAATGCAAGATATAGCATGGGCTATCTCCGCAAGGAAACTTCAGATCTGCAAAAGTCATGGTTTTTTGGTCTTCGGGGAGGCAGGAGAACATGAATATGCGTTTGTTTTTTGAATTTGAGCTCTTTGTGCAATGGGCACTTTTCATACTATAAGCAGTTTTTCCTAACAAATGCAAGATATAGCATGGGCTATCTAAGCAAGGAAACTTCACATCAGCAAAACTCATGGTTTTTTGGTGTTCAGTGAACCGGGGGAACATGAATATGTGTTTGTTTTGCGAATTTGAGCTCTATCTGCAATGGGCACTTTTCATGCTATAAGCAGTTTTTCCTAACAAATGCAAGATATAGCATGGGCTATCTCCGCAAGGAAACTTCAGATCTGCAAAAGTCATGGTTTTTTGGTCTTCGGGGAGGCAGGGGAACATGAATATGCATTTGTTTTTTGAATTTGAGCTCTTTGTGCAATGGGCACTTTTCATACTATAAGCAGTTTTTCCTAACAAATGCAAGATATATCATGGGCAATCTCCGCAAGGAAACTTCAGATCTGCAAAACTCATGGTTTTTTGGTGTTCAGTGAACCGGGGGAACATGAATACGTGTTTGTTTTTCGAATTTGAGCTCTTTCTGCAATGGGCACTTTTCATGCTCTAAGCAGTTTTTCCTAACAAATGCAAGATATAGCATGGGCTATCTCCGCAAGGAAACTTCAGATCTGCAAAAGTCATGGTTTTTTGGTCTTCGGGGAGGCAGGGGAACAGGAATACGTGTTTGTTTTTCGAATTTGAGCTCTTTCTGCAATGGGCACTTTTCATGCTATAAGCAGTTTTTCCTAACAAATGCAAAATATAGCATGGGCTATCTCTGCAAGGAAACTTCAGATCTGCAAAAGTCATGGTTTTTTGGTCTTCGGGGAGGCAGCGGAACAGGAATATGTGTTTGTTTTTCGAATTTGAGCTCTTTGTGCAATGGGCACTTTTCATACTATAAGCAGTTTTTCCTAACAAATGCAAGATATAGCATGGGCTATCTCCGCAAGGAAACTACAGATCTGCAAAAGTCATGGTTTTTTCGTCTTCGGGGAGGCAGGGGAACAGGAATATGTGTTTGTTTTGCGAATTTGAGCTCTATCTGCAATGGGCACTTTTCATGCTATAAGCAGTTTTTCCTAACAAATGCAAGATATAGCATGGTCTGTCTCCGCAAGGAAATTTCAGATCTGCAAAAGTCATGGTTTTTTGGTCTTCGGGGAGGCAGGGGAACATGAATATGTGTTTGTTTTGCGAATTTGAGCTCTTTCTGCAATGGGCACTTTTCATACTATAAGCAGTTTTTCCTAACAAATGCAAGATATAGCATGGGCTATCTCCGCAAGGAAACTTCAGATCTGCAAAACTCATGGTTTTTTGGTGTTCAGTGAGCCGGGGGAACATGAATACGTGTTTGTTTTTCGAATTTGAGCTCTTTCTGCAATGGGCACTTTTCATGCTCTAAGCAGTTTTTCCTAACAAATGCAAGATATAGCATGGGCTATCTCTGCAAGGAAACTTCACATCTGCAAAAGTCATGGTTTTTTGGTCTTCGGGGAGGCAGGGGAACATGAATATGTGTTTGTTTTTTGAATTTGAGCTCTTTCTGCAATGGGCACTTTTCATGCTGTAAGCAGTTTTTCCTAACAAATGCAAGATATAGCATGGGCTATCTCCGCAAGGAAACTTCAGATCTGCAAAAGTCATGGTTTTTTCGTCTTCGGGGAGGCAGGGGAACAGGAATATGTGTTTGTTTTGCGAATTTGAGCTCTATCTGCAATGGGCACTTTTCATGCTATAAGCAGTTTTTCCTAACAAATGCAAGATATAGCATGGGCTATCTCCGCAAGGAAACTTCAGATCTGCAAAAGTCATGGTTTTTTGGTCTTCGGGGAGGCAGGAGAACATGAATATGCGTTTGTTTTTTGAATTTGAGCTCTTTGTGCAATGTGCACTTTTCATACTATAAGCAGTTTTTCCTAACAAATGCAAGATATAGCATGGGCTATCTAAGCAAGGAAACTTCACATCAGCAAAACTCATGGTTTTTTGGTGTTCAGTGAACCGGGGGAACATGAATATGTGTTTGTTTTGCGAATTTGAGCTCTATCTGCAATGGGCACTTTTCATGCTATAAGCAGTTTTTCCTAACAAATGCAAGATATAGCATGGGCTATCTCCGCAAGGAAACTTCAGATCTGCAAAAGTCATGGTTTTTTGGTCTTCGGGGAGGCAGGGGAACATGAATATGCATTTGTTTTTTGAATTTGAGCTCTTTGTGCAATGGGCACTTTTCATACTATAAGCAGTTTTTCCTAACAAATGCAAGATATATCATGGGCTATCTCCGCAAGGAAACTTCAGATCTGCAAAACTCATGGTTTTTTGGTGTTCAGTGAACCGGGGGAACATGAATACGTGTTTGTTTTTCGAATTTGAGCTCTTTCTGCAATGGGCACTTTTCATGCTCTAAGCAGTTTTTCCTAACAAATGCAAGATATAGCATGGGCTATCTCCGCAAGGAAACTTCACATCTGCAAAAGTCATGTTTTTTGATCTTCAGGGAGGCAGGGGAACAGGAATATGTGTTTGTTTTTCGAATTTGAGCTCTTTCTGCAATGGGCACTTTTCATGCTCTAAGCCGTTTTTCCTAACAAATGCAAGATATAGCATGGGCTATCTCTGCAAGGAAACTTCAGATCTGCAAAAGTCATGGTTTTTTGGTCTTCGGGGAGGCAGGGGAACAGGAATACGTGTTTGTTTTTCGAATTTGAGCTCTTTCTGCAATGGGCACTTTTCATGCTCTAAGCAGTTTTTCCTAACAAATGCAAAATATAGCATGGGCTATCTCTGCAAGGAAACTTCAGATCTGCAAAAGTCATGGTTTTTTGGTATTCGGGGAGGCAGGGGAACAGGAATATGTGTTTGTTTTTCGAATTTGAGCTCTTTGTGCAATGGGCACTTTTCATACTATAAGCAGTTTTTCCTAACAAATGCAAGATATAGCATGGGCTATCTCCGCAAGGAAACTACAGATCTGCAAAAGTCATGGTTTTTTCGTCTTCGGGGAGGCAGGGGAACAGGAATATGTGTTTGTTTTTCGAATTTGAGCTCTTTCTGCAATGGGCACTTTTCATGCTCTAAGCAGTTTTTCCTAACAAATGCAAGATATAGCATGGGCTATCTCCGCAAGGAAACTTCACATCTGCAAAAGTCATGGTTTTTTGATCTTCGGGGAGGCAGGGGAACAGGAATATGTGTTTGTTTTTCGAATTTGAGCTCTTTCTGCAATGGGCACTTTTCATACTATAAGCAGTTTTTCCTAACAAATGCAAGATATAACATGGGCTATCACCGCAAAGAAACTTCACATCTGCAAAAGTCATGGTTTTTTGGTGTTCAGTGAGCCGGGGGAACATGAATACGTGTTTGTTTTTCGAATTTGAGCTCTTTCTGCAATGGGCACTTTTCATGCTCTAAGCAGTTTTTCCTAACAAATGCAAGATATAGCATGGGCTATCTCTGCAAGGAAACTTCACATCTGCAAAAGTCATGGTTTTTTGGTCTTCGGGGAGGCAGGGGAACATGAATATGTGTTTGTTTTTTGAATTTGAGCTCTTTCTGCAATGGGCACTTTTCATGCTATAAGCAGTTTTTCCTAACAAATGCAAGATATAGCATGGGCTATCTCCGCAAGGAAACTTCAGATCTGCAAAAGTCATGGTTTTTTCGTCTTCGGGGAGGCAGGGGAACAGGAATATGTGTTTGTTTTGCGAATTTGAGCTCTATCTGCAATGGGCACTTTTCATGCTATAAGCAGTTTTTCCTAACAAATGCAAGATATAGCATGGGCTATCTCCGCAAGGAAACTTCAGATCTGCAAAAGTCATGGTTTTTTGGTCTTCGGGGAGGCAGGAGAACATGAATATGCGTTTGTTTTTTGAATTTGAGCTCTTTGTGCAATGGGCACTTTTCATACTATAAGCAGTTTTTCCTAACAAATGCAAGATATAGCATGGGCTATCTAAGCAAGGAAACTTCACATCAGCAAAACTCATGGTTTTTTGGTGTTCAGTGAACCGGGGGAACATGAATATGTGTTTGTTTTGCGAATTTGAGCTCTATCTGCAATGGGCACTTTTCATGCTATAAGCAGTTTTTCCTAACAAATGCAAGATATAGCATGGGCTATCTCCGCAAGGAAACTTCAGATCTGCAAAAGTCATGGTTTTTTGGTCTTCGGGGAGGCAGGGGAACATGAATATGCATTTGTATTTTGAATTTGAGCTCTTTGTGCAATGGGCACTTTTCATACTATAAGCAGTTTTTCCTAACAAATGCAAGATATATCATGGGCAATCTCCGCAAGGAAACTTCAGATCTGCAAAACTCATGGTTTTTTGGTGTTCAGTGAACCGGGGGAACATGAATACGTGTTTGTTTTTCGAATTTGAGCTCTTTCTGCAATGGGCACTTTTCATGCTCTAAGCAATTTTTCCTAACAAATGCAAGATATAGCATGGGCTATCTCTGCAAGGAAACTTCAGATCTGCAAAAGTCATGGTTTTTTGGTCTTCGGGGAGGCAGGGGAACAGGAATACGTGTTTGTTTTTCGAATTTGAGCTCTTTCTGCAATGGGCACTTTTCATGCTCTAAGCAGTTTTTCCTAACAAATGCAAAATATAGCATGGGCTATCTCTGCAAGGAAACTTCAGATCTGCAAAAGTCATGGTTTTTTGGTCTTCGGGGAGGCAGGGGAACAGGAATATGTGTTTGTTTTTCGAATTTGAGCTCTTTGTGCAATGGGCACTTTTCATACTATAAGCAGTTTTTCCTAACAAATGCAAGATATAGCATGGGCTATCTCCGCAAGGAAACTACAGATCTGCAAAAGTCATGGTTTTTTCGTCTTCGGGGAGGCAGGGGAACAGGAATATGTGTTTGTTTTGCGAATTTGAGCTCTATCTGCAATGGGCACTTTTGATGCTATAAGCAGTTTTTCCTAACAAATGCAAGATATAGCATGGTCTGTCTCCGCAAGGAAATTTCAGATCTGCAAAAGTCATGGTTTTTTGGTCTTCGGGGAGGCAGGGGAACATGAATATGTGTTTGTTTTGCGAATTTGAGCTCTTTCTGCAATGGGCACTTTTCATACTATAAGCAGTTTTTCCTAACAAATGCAAGATATAGCATGGGCTATCTCCGCAAGGAAACTTCAGATCTGCAAAACTCATGGTTTTTTGGTGTTCAGTGAGCCGGGGGAACATGAATACGTGTTTGTTTTTCGAATTTGAGCTCTTTCTGCAATGGGCACTTTTCATGCTCTAAGCAGTTTTTCCTAACAAATGCAAGATATAGCATGGGCTATCTCCGCAAGGAAACTTCACATCTGCAAAAGTCATGGTTTTTTGATCTTCGGGGAGGCAGGGGAACAGGAATATGTGTTTGTTTTTCGAATTTGAGCTCTTTCTGCAATGGGCACTTTTCATACTATAAGCAGTTTTTCCTAACAAATGCAAGATATAACATGGGCTATCACCGCAAAGAAACTTCACATCTGCAAAAGTCATGGTTTTTTGGTGTTCAGTGAGCCGGGGGAACATGAATACGTGTTTGTTTTTCGAATTTGAGCTCTTTCTGCAATGGGCACTTTTCATGCTCTAAGCAGTTTTTTCCTAACAAATGCAAGATATAGCATGGGCTATCTCCGCAAGGAAACTTCAGATCTGCAAAAGTCATGGTTTTTTGGTGTTCAGTGAGCCGGGGGAACATGAATACGTGTTTGTTTTTCGAATTTGAGCTCTTTCTGCAATGGGCACTTTTCATGCTCTAAGCAGTTTTTCCTAACAAATGCAAGATATAGCATGGGCTATCTCCGCAAGGAAACTTCAGATCTGCAAAAGTCATGGTTTTTTGGTGTTCAGTGAGCCGGGGGAACATGAATACGTGTTTGTTTTTCGAATTTGAGCTCTTTCTGCAATGGGCACTTTTCATGCTCTAAGCAGTTTTTCCTAACAAATGCAAGATATAGCATGGGCTATCTCCGCAAGGAAACTTCAGATCTGCAAAAGTCATGGTTTTTTGGTCTTCGGGGAGGCAGGGGAACATGAATATGCGTTTGTTTTTTGAATTTGAGCTCTTTGTGCAATGGGCACTTTTCATACTATAAGCAGTTTTTCCTAACAAATGCAAGATATAGCATGGGCTATCTCCGCAAGGAAACTTCACATCTGCAAAAGTCATGGTTTTTTGGTCTTCGGGGAGGCAGGGGAACATGAATATGCGTTTGTTTTTTGAATTTGAGCTCTTTGTGCAATGGGCACTTTTCATACTATAAGCAGTTTTTCCTAACAAATGCAAGATATAGCATGGGCTATCTCCGCAAGGAAACTTCAGATCTGCAAAAGTCATGTTTTTTTCGTCTTCGGGGAGGCAGGGGAACAGGAATATGTGTTTGTTTTGCGAATTTGAGCTCTATCTGCAATGGGCACTTTTCATGCTATAAGCAGTTTTTCCTAACAAATGCAAGATATAGCATGGGCTATCTCCGCAAGGAAACTTCAGATCTGCAAAACTCATCGTTTTTTGGTGTTCAGTGAGCCGGGGGAACATGAATACGTGTTTGTTTTTCGAATTTGAGCTCTTTCTGCAATGGGCACTTTTCATGCTCTAAGCAGTTTTTCCTAACAAATGCAAGATATAGCATGGGCTATCGCAAGGAAACTTCAGATCTGCAAAAGTCATGGTTTTTTCGTCTTCGAGGAGGCAGGGGAACAGGAATATGTGTTTGTTTTGCGAATTTGAGCTCTATCTGCAATGGGCACTTTTCATGCTCTAAGCAGTTTTTCCTAACAAATGCAAGATATAGCATGGTCTATCTCCGCAAGGAAACTTCAGATCTGCAAAAGTCATGGTTTTTTGGTCTTCGGGGAGGCAGGGGAACATGAATATGCGTTTGTTTTTTGAATTTGAGCTCTTTGTGCAATGGGCACTTTTCATACTATAAGCAGTTTTTCCTAACAAATGCAAGATATAGCATGGGCTATCTAAGCAAGGAAACTTCACATCAGCAAAACTCATGGTTTTTTGGTGTTCAGTGAACCGGGGGAACATGAATATGTGTTTGTTTTGCGAATTTGAGCTCTATCTGCAATGGGCACTTTTCATGCTATAAGCAGTTTTTCCTAACAAATGCAAGATATAGCATGGGCTATCTCCGCAAGGAAACTTCAGATCTGCAAAAGTCATGGTTTTTTGGTCTTCGGGGAGGCAGGGGAACATGAATATGCATTTGTATTTTGAATTTGAGCTCTTTGTGCAATGGGCACTTTTCATACTATAAGCAGTTTTTCCTAACAAATGCAAGATATATCATGGGCAATCTCCGCAAGGAAACTTCAGATCTGCAAAACTCATGGTTTTTTGGTGTTCAGTGAACCGGGGGAACATGAATACGTGTTTGTTTTTCGAATTTGAGCTCTTTCTGCAATGGGCACTTTTCATGCTCTAAGCAATTTTTCCTAACAAATGCAAGATATAGCATGGGCTATCTCTGCAAGGAAACTTCAGATCTGCAAAAGTCATGGTTTTTTGGTCTTCGGGGAGGCAGGGGAACAGGAATACGTGTTTGTTTTTCGAATTTGAGCTCTTTCTGCAATGGGCACTTTTCATGCTCTAAGCAGTTTTTCCTAACAAATGCAAAATATACCATGGGCTATCTCTGCAAGGAAACTTCAGATCTGCAAAAGTCATGGTTTTTTGGTCTTCGGGGAGGCAGGGGAACAGGAATATGTGTTTGTTTTTCGAATTTGAGCTCTTTGTGCAATGGGCACTTTTCATACTATAAGCAGTTTTTCCTAACAAATGCAAGATATAGCATGGGCTATCTCCGCAAGGAAACTACAGATCTGCAAAAGTCATGGTTTTTTCGTCTTCGGGGAGGCAGGGGAACAGGAATATGTGTTTGTTTTGCGAATTTGAGCTCTATCTGCAATGGGCACTTTTCATGCTATAAGCAGTTTTTCCTAACAAATGCAAGATATAGCATGGTCTGTCTCCGCAAGGAAATTTCAGATCTGCAAAAGTCATGGTTTTTTGGTCTTCGGGGAGGCAGGGGAACATGAATATGTGTTTGTTTTGCGAATTTGAGCTCTTTCTGCAATGGGCACTTTTCATACTATAAGCAGTTTTTCCTAACCAATGCAAGATATAGCATGGGCTATCTCCGCAAGGAAACTTCAGATCTGCAAAACTCATGGTTTTTTGGTGTTCAGTGAGCCAGGGGAACATGAATACGTGTTTGTTTTTCGAATTTGAGCTCTTTCTGCAATGGGCACTTTTCATGCTCTAAGCAGTTTTACCTAACAAATGCAAGATATAGCATGGGCTATCTCCGCAAGGAAACTACACATCTGCAAAAGTCATGGTTTTTTCGTCTTCGGGGAGGCAGGGGAACAGGAATATGTGTTTGTTTTGCGAATTTGAGCTCTATCTGCAATGGGCACTTTTCATGCTCTAAGCAGTTTTTCCTAACAAATGCAAGATATAGCATGGGCTATCTCCGCAAGGAAACTTCACATCTGCAAAAGTCATGGTTTTTTGGTATTTGGGGAGACAGGGGAACATGAATATGTGTTTGTTTTTTGAATTTGAGCTCTTTCTGCAATGGGCACTTTTCATGCTCTAAGCAGTTTTTCCTAACAAATGCAAGATATAGCATGGGCTATCTCCGCAAGGAAACTTCAGATCTGCAAAAGTCATGGTTTTTTGGTGTTCAGTGAGCCGGGGGAACATGAATACGTGTTTGTTTTTCGAATTTGAGCTCTTTCTGCAATGGGCACTTTTCATGCTCTAAGCAGTTTTTCCTAACAAATGCAAGATATAGCATGGGCTATCTCCGCAAGGAAACTTCACATCTGCAAAAGTCATGGTTTTTTGATCTTCAGGGAGGCAGGGGAACAGGAATATGTGTTTGTTTTTCGAATTTGAGCTCTTTCTGCAATGGGCACTTTTCATGCTCTAAGCAGTTTTTCCTAACAAATGCAAGATATAGCATGGGCTATCTCTGCAAGGAAACTTCAGATCTGCAAAAGTCATGGTTTTTTGGTCTTCGGGGAGGCAGGGGAACAGGAATACATGTTTGTTTTTCGAATTTGAGCTCTTTCTGCAATGGGCACTTTTCATGCTCTAAGCAGTTTTTCCTAACAAATGCAAGATATAGTATGGGCTATCTCCGCAAGGAAACTTCACATCTGCAAAAGTAATGGTTTTTTGGTCTTCGGGGAGGCAGGAGAACAGGAATATGTGTTTGTTTTTCGAATTTGAGCTCTTTCTGCAATGGGCACTTTTCATACTATAAGCAGTTTTTCCTAACAAATGCAAGATATAGCATGGGCTATCTCCGCAAGGAAACTTCAGATCTGCAAAAGTCATGGTTTTTTTGTCTTCGGGGAGGCAGGGGAACAGGAATATGTGTTTGTTTTGCGAATTTGAGCTCTATCTGCAATGGGCACTTTTCATGCTATAAGCAGTTTTATCTAACAAATGCAAGATATAGCATGGTCTGTCTCTGCAAGGAAACTTCAGATCTGCAAAAGTCATGGATTTTTGGTCTTCGGGGAGGCAGGGGAACATGAATATGTGTTTGTTTTGCGAATTTGAGCTCTTTCTGCAATGGGCACTTTTCATACTATAAGCAGTTTTTCCTAACAAATGCAAGATATAGCATGGGCTATCTCCGCAAGGAAACTTCAGATCTGCAAAAGTCATGGTTTTTTGGTGTTCAGTGAGCCGGGGGAACATGAATACGTGTTTGTTTTTCGAATTTGAGCTCTTTCTGCAATGGGCACTTTTCATGCTCTAAGCAGTTTTTCCTAAGAAATGCAAGATATAGCATGGGCTATCTCCGCAAGGAAACTTCACATCTGCAAAAGTCATGGTTTTTTCGTCTTCGGGGAGGCAGGGGAACAGGAATATGTGTTTGTTTTGCGAATTTGAGCTCTATCTGCAATGGGCACTTTTCATGCTCTAAGCAGTTTTTCCTAACAAATGCAAGATAGAGCATGGGCTATCTCCGCAAGGAAACTTCAGATCTGCAAAAGTCATGGTTTTTTGGTCTTCGGGGAGACAGGGGAACATGAATATGTGTTTGTTTTTTGAATTTGAGCTCTTTCTGCAATGGGCACTTTTCATGCTATAAGCAGTTTTTCCTAACAAATGCAAGATAGAGCATGGGCTATCTTCGCAAGGAAACTTCAGATCTGCAAAAGTCATGGTTTTTTGGTGTTCAGTGAGCCGGGGGAACATGAATACGTGTTTGTTTTTCGAATTTGAGCTCTTTCTGCAATGGGCACTTTTCATGCTCTAAGCAGTTTTTCCTAACAAATGCAAGATATAGCATGGGCTATCTCCGCAAGGAAACTTCACATCTGCAAAAGTCATGGTTTTTTGATCTTCGGGGAGGCAGGGGAACAGGAATATGTGTTTGTTTTTCGAATTTGAGCTCTTTCTGCAATGGGCACTTTTCATACTATAAGCAGTTTTTCCTAACAAATGCAAGATATAACATGGGCTATCACCGCAAAGAAACTTCACATCTGCAAAAGTCATGGTTTTTTGGTGTTCAGTGAGCCGGGGGAACATGAATACGTGTTTGTTTTTCGAATTTGAGCTCTTTCTGCAATGGGCACTTTTCATGCTCTAAGCAGTTTTTCCTAACAAATGCAAGATATAGCATGGGCTATCTCCGCAAGGAAACTTCAGATCTGCAAAAGTCATGGTTTTTTGGTGTTCAGTGAGCCGGGGGAACATGAATACGTGTTTGTTTTTCGAATTTGAGCTCTTTCTGCAATGGGCACTTTTCATGCTCTAAGCAGTTTTTCCTAACAAATGCAAGATATAGCATGGGCTATCTCCGCAAGGAAACTTCAGATCTGCAAAAGTCATGGTTTTTTGGTGTTCAGTGAGCCGGGGGAACATGAATACGTGTTTGTTTTTCGAATTTGAGCTCTTTCTGCAATGGGCACTTTTCATGCTCTAAGCAGTTTTTCCTAACAAATGCAAGATATAGCATGGGCTATCTCCGCAAGGAAACTTCAGATCTGCAAAAGTCATGGTTTTTTGGTCTTCGGGGAGGCAGGGGAACATGAATATGCGTTTGTTTTTTGAATTTGAGCTCTTTGTGCAATGGGCACTTTTCATACTATAAGCAGTTTTTCCTAACAAATGCAAGATATAGCATGGGCTATCTCCGCAAGGAAACTTCACATCTGCAAAAGTCATGGTTTTTTGGTATTCGGGGAGGCAGGGGAACATGAATATGCGTTTGTTTTTTGAATTTGAGCTCTTTGTGCAATGGGCACTTTTCATACTATAAGCAGTTTTTCCTAACAAATGCAAGATATAGCATGGGCTATCTCCGCAAGGAAACTTCAGATCTGCAAAAGTCATGTTTTTTTCGTCTTCGGGGAGGCAGGGGAACAGGAATATGTGTTTGTTTTGCGAATTTGAGCTCTATCTGCAATGGGCACTTTTCATGCTATAAGCAGTTTTTCCTAACAAATGCAAGATATAGCATGGGCTATCTCCGCAAGGAAACTTCAGATCTGCAAAACTCATCGTTTTTTGGTGTTCAGTGAGCCGGGGGAACATGAATACGTGTTTGTTTTTCGAATTTGAGCTCTTTCTGCAATGGGCACTTTTCATGCTCTAAGCAGTTTTTCCTAACAAATGCAAGATATAGCATGGGCTATCTCAAGGAAACTTCAGATCTGCAAAAGTCATGGTTTTTTCGTCTTCGAGGAGGCAGGGGAACAGGAATATGTGTTTGTTTTGCGAATTTGAGCTCTATCTGCAATGGGCACTTTTCATGCTCTAAGCAGTTTTTCCTAACAAATGCAAGATATAGCATGGTCTATCTCCGCAAGGAAACTTCAGATCTGCAAAAGTCATGGTTTTTTGGTCTTCGGGGAGGCAGGGGAACATGAATATGCGTTTGTTTTTTGAATTTGAGCTCTTTGTGCAATGGGCACTTTTCATACTATAAGCAGTTTTTCCTAACAAATGCAAGATATAGCATGGGCTATCTAAGCAAGGAAACTTCACATCAGCAAAACTCATGGTTTTTTGGTGTTCAGTGAACCGGGGGAACATGAATATGTGTTTGTTTTGCGAATTTGAGCTCTATCTGCAATGGGCACTTTTCATGCTATAAGCAGTTTTTCCTAACAAATGCAAGATATAGCATGGGCTATCTCCGCAAGGAAACTTCAGATCTGCAAAAGTCATGGTTTTTTGGTCTTCGGGGAGGCAGGGGAACATGAATATGCATTTGTATTTTGAATTTGAGCTCTTTGTGCAATGGGCACTTTTCATACTATAAGCAGTTTTTCCTAACAAATGCAAGATATATCATGGGCAATCTCCGCAAGGAAACTTCAGATCTGCAAAACTCATGGTTTTTTGGTGTTCAGTGAACCGGGGGAACATGAATACGTGTTTGTTTTTCGAATTTGAGCTCTTTCTGCAATGGGCACTTTTCATGCTCTAAGCAATTTTTCCTAACAAATGCAAGATATAGCATGGGCTATCTCTGCAAGGAAACTTCAGATCTGCAAAAGTCATGGTTTTTTGGTCTTCGGGGAGGCAGGGGAACAGGAATACGTGTTTGTTTTTCGAATTTGAGCTCTTTCTGCAATGGGCACTTTTCATGCTCTAAGCAGTTTTTCCTAACAAATGCAAAATATACCATGGGCTATCTCTGCAAGGAAACTTCAGATCTGCAAAAGTCATGGTTTTTTGGTCTTCGGGGAGGCAGGGGAACAGGAATATGTGTTTGTTTTTCCAATTTGAGCTCTTTGTGCAATGGGCACTTTTCATACTATAAGCAGTTTTTCCTAACAAATGCAAGATATAGCATGGGCTATCTCCGCAAGGAAACTACAGATCTGCAAAAGTCATGGTTTTTTCGTCTTCGGGGAGGCAGGGGAACAGGAATATGTGTTTGTTTTGCGAATTTGAGCTCTATCTGCAATGGGCACTTTTCATGCTATAAGCAGTTTTTCCTAACAAATGCAAGATATAGCATGGTCTGTCTCCGCAAGGAAATTTCAGATCTGCAAAAGTCATGGTTTTTTGGTCTTCGGGGAGGCAGGGGAACATGAATATGTGTTTGTTTTGCGAATTTGAGCTCTTTCTGCAATGGGCACTTTTCATACTATAAGCAGTTTTTCCTAACCAATGCAAGATATAGCATGGGCTATCTCCGCAAGGAAACTTCAGATCTGCAAAACTCATGGTTTTTTGGTGTTCAGTGAGCCAGGGGAACATGAATACGTGTTTGTTTTTCGAATTTGAGCTCTTTCTGCAATGGGCACTTTTCATGCTCTAAGCAGTTTTACCTAACAAATGCAAGATATAACATGGGCTATCTCCGCAAGGAAACTACACATCTGCAAAAGTCATGGTTTTTTCGTCTTCGGGGAGGCAGGGGAACAGGAATATGTGTTTGTTTTGCGAATTTGAGCTCTATCTGCAATGGGCACTTTTCATGCTCTAAGCAGTTTTTCCTAACAAATGCAAGATATAGCATGGGCTATCTCCGCAAGGAAACTTCACATCTGCAAAAGTCATGGTTTTTTGGTATTCGGGGAGACAGGGGAACATGAATATGTGTTTGTTTTTTGAATTTGAGCTCTTTCTGCAATGGGCACTTTTCATGCTCTAAGCAGTTTTTCCTAACAAATGCAAGATATAGCATGGGCTATCTCCGCAAGGAAACTTCAGATCTGCAAAAGTCATGGTTTTTTGGTGTTCAGTGAGCCGGGGGAACATGAATACGTGTTTGTTTTTCGAATTTGAGCTCTTTCTGCAATGGGCACTTTTCATGCTCTAAGCAGTTTTTCCTAACAAATGCAAGATATAGCATGGGCTATCTCCGCAAGGAAACTTCACATCTGCAAAAGTCATGGTTTTTTGATCTTCAGGGAGGCAGGGGAACAGGAATATGTGTTTGTTTTTCGAATTTGAGCTCTTTCTGCAATGGGCACTTTTCATGCTCTAAGCAGTTTTTCCTAACAAATGCAAGATATAGCATGGGCTATCGCAAGGAAACTTCAGATCTGCAAAAGTCATGGTTTTTTCGTCTTCGAGGAGGCAGGGGAACAGGAATATGTGTTTGTTTTGCGAATTTGAGCTCTATCTGCAATGGGCACTTTTCATGCTCTAAGCAGTTTTTCCTAACAAATGCAAGATATAGCATGGTCTATCTCCGCAAGGAAACTTCAGATCTGCAAAAGTCATGGTTTTTTGGTCTTCGGGGAGGCAGGGGAACATGAATATGCGTTTGTTTTTTGAATTTGAGCTCTTTGTGCAATGGGCACTTTTCATACTATAAGCAGTTTTTCCTAACAAATGCAAGATATAGCATGGGCTATCTAAGCAAGGAAACTTCACATCAGCAAAACTCATGGTTTTTTGGTGTTCAGTGAACCGGGGGAACATGAATATGTGTTTGTTTTGCGAATTTGAGCTCTATCTGCAATGGGCACTTTTCATGCTATAAGCAGTTTTTCCTAACAAATGCAAGATATAGCATGGGCTATCTCCGCAAGGAAACTTCAGATCTGCAAAAGTCATGGTTTTTTGGTCTTCGGGGAGGCAGGGGAACATGAATATGCATTTGTATTTTGAATTTGAGCTCTTTGTGCAATGGGCACTTTTCATACTATAAGCAGTTTTTCCTAACAAATGCAAGATATATCATGGGCAATCTCCGCAAGGAAACTTCAGATCTGCAAAACTCATGGTTTTTTGGTGTTCAGTGAACCGGGGGAACATGAATACGTGTTTGTTTTTCGAATTTGAGCTCTTTCTGCAATGGGCACTTTTCATGCTCTAAGCAATTTTTCCTAACAAATGCAAGATATAGCATGGGCTATCTCTGCAAGGAAACTTCAGATCTGCAAAAGTCATGGTTTTTTGGTCTTCGGGGAGGCAGGGGAACAGGAATACGTGTTTGTTTTTCGAATTTGAGCTCTTTCTGCAATGGGCACTTTTCATGCTCTAAGCAGTTTTTCCTAACAAATGCAAAATATACCATGGGCTATCTCTGCAAGGAAACTTCAGATCTGCAAAAGTCATGGTTTTTTGGTCTTCGGGGAGGCAGGGGAACAGGAATATGTGTTTGTTTTTCCAATTTGAGCTCTTTGTGCAATGGGCACTTTTCATACTATAAGCAGTTTTTCCTAACAAATGCAAGATATAGCATGGGCTATCTCCGCAAGGAAACTACAGATCTGCAAAAGTCATGGTTTTTTCGTCTTCGGGGAGGCAGGGGAACAGGAATATGTGTTTGTTTTGCGAATTTGAGCTCTATCTGCAATGGGCACTTTTCATGCTATAAGCAGTTTTTCCTAACAAATGCAAGATATAGCATGGTCTGTCTCCGCAAGGAAATTTCAGATCTGCAAAAGTCATGGTTTTTTGGTCTTCGGGGAGGCAGGGGAACATGAATATGTGTTTGTTTTGCGAATTTGAGCTCTTTCTGCAATGGGCACTTTTCATACTATAAGCAGTTTTTCCTAACCAATGCAAGATATAGCATGGGCTATCTCCGCAAGGAAACTTCAGATCTGCAAAACTCATGGTTTTTTGGTGTTCAGTGAGCCAGGGGAACATGAATACGTGTTTGTTTTTCGAATTTGAGCTCTTTCTGCAATGGGCACTTTTCATGCTCTAAGCAGTTTTACCTAACAAATGCAAGATATAACATGGGCTATCTCCGCAAGGAAACTACACATCTGCAAAAGTCATGGTTTTTTCGTCTTCGGGGAGGCAGGGGAACAGGAATATGTGTTTGTTTTGCGAATTTGAGCTCTATCTGCAATGGGCACTTTTCATGCTCTAAGCAGTTTTTCCTAACAAATGCAAGATATAGCATGGGCTATCTCCGCAAGGAAACTTCACATCTGCAAAAGTCATGGTTTTTTGGTATTCGGGGAGACAGGGGAACATGAATATGTGTTTGTTTTTTGAATTTGAGCTCTTTCTGCAATGGGCACTTTTCATGCTCTAAGCAGTTTTTCCTAACAAATGCAAGATATAGCATGGGCTATCTCCGCAAGGAAACTTCAGATCTGCAAAAGTCATGGTTTTTTGGTGTTCAGTGAGCCGGGGGAACATGAATACGTGTTTGTTTTTCGAATTTGAGCTCTTTCTGCAATGGGCACTTTTCATGCTCTAAGCAGTTTTTCCTAACAAATGCAAGATATAGCATGGGCTATCTCCGCAAGGAAACTTCACATCTGCAAAAGTCATGGTTTTTTGATCTTCAGGGAGGCAGGGGAACAGGAATATGTGTTTGTTTTTCGAATTTGAGCTCTTTCTGCAATGGGCACTTTTCATGCTCTAAGCAGTTTTTCCTAACAAATGCAAGATATAGCATGGGCTATCTCTGCAAGGAAACTTCAGATCTGCAAAAGTCATGGTTTTTTGGTCTTCGGGGAGGCAGGGGAACAGGAATACATGTTTGTTTTTCGAATTTGAGCTCTTTCTGCAATGGGCACTTTTCATGCTCTAAGCAGTTTTTCCTAACAAATGCAAGATATAGTATGGGCTATCTCCGCAAGGAAACTTCACATCTGCAAAAGTAATGGTTTTTTGGTCTTCGGGGAGGCAGGAGAACAGGAATATGTGTTTGTTTTTCGAATTTGAGCTCTTTCTGCAATGGGCACTTTTCATACTATAAGCAGTTTTTCCTAACAAATGCAAGATATAGCATGGGCTATCTCCGCAAGGAAACTTCAGATCTGCAAAAGTCATGGTTTTTTTGTCTTCGGGGAGGCAGGGGAACAGGAATATGTGTTTGTTTTGCGAATTTGAGCTCTATCTGCAATGGGCACTTTTCATGCTATAAGCAGTTTTATCTAACAAATGCAAGATATAGCATGGTCTGTCTCTGCAAGGAAACTTCAGATCTGCAAAAGTCATGGATTTTTGGTCTTCGGGGAGGCAGGGGAACATGAATATGTGTTTGTTTTGCGAATTTGAGCTCTTTCTGCAATGGGCACTTTTCATACTATAAGCAGTTTTTCCTAACAAATGCAAGATATAGCATGGGCTATCTCCGCAAGGAAACTTCAGATCTGCAAAAGTCATGGTTTTTTGGTGTTCAGTGAGCCGGGGGAACATGAATACGTGTTTGTTTTTCGAATTTGAGCTCTTTCTGCAATGGGCACTTTTCATGCTCTAAGCAGTTTTTCCTAACAAATGCAAGATATAGCATGGGCTATCTCCGCAAGGAAACTTCACATCTGCAAAAGTCATGGTTTTTTCGTCTTCGGGGAGGCAGGGGAACAGGAATATGTGTTTGTTTTGCGAATTTGAGCTCTATCTGCAATGGGCACTTTTCATGCTCTAAGCAGTTTTTCCTAACAAATGCAAGATAGAGCATGGGCTATCTCCGCAAGGAAACTTCAGATCTGCAAAAGTCATGGTTTTTTGGTCTTCGGGGAGACAGGGGAACATGAATATGTGTTTGTTTTTTGAATTTGAGCTCTTTCTGCAATGGGCACTTTTCATGCTATAAGCAGTTTTTCCTAACAAATGCAAGATAGAGCATGGGCTATCTTCGCAAGGAAACTTCAGATCTGCAAAACTCATGGTTTTTTGGTGTTCAGTGAGCCGGGGGAACATGAATACGTGTTTGTTTTTCGAATTTGAGCTCTTTCTGCAATGGGCACTTTTCATGCTCTAAGCAGTTTTTCCTAACAAATGCAAGATATAGCATGGGCTATCTCCGCAAGGAAACTTCACATCTGCAAAAGTCATGGTTTTTTGATCTTCGGGGAGGCAGGGGAACAGGAATATGTGTTTGTTTTTCGAATTTGAGCTCTTTCTGCAATGGGCACTTTTCATACTATAAGCAGTTTTTCCTAACAAATGCAAGATATAACATGGGCTATCACCGCAAAGAAACTTCACATCTGCAAAAGTCATGGTTTTTTGGTGTTCAGTGAGCCGGGGGAACATGAATACGTGTTTGTTTTCGAATTTGAGCTCTTTCTGCAATGGGCACTTTTCATGCTCTAAGCAGTTTTTCCTAACAAATGCAAGATATAGCATGGGCTATCTCTGCAAGGAAACTTCAGATCTGCAAAAGTCATGGTTTTTTCGTCTTCGGGGAGGCAGGGGAACAGGAATATGTGTTTGTTTTGCGAATTTGAGCTCTATCTGCAATGGGCACTTTTCATGCTATAAGCAGTTTTTCCTAACAAATGCAAGATATAGCATGGGCTATCTCCGCAAGGAAACTTCAGATCTGCAAAAGTCATGGTTTTTTGGTCTTCGGGGAGGCAGGAGAACATGAATATGCGTTTGTTTTTTGAATTTGAGCTCTTTGTGCAATGGGCACTTTTCATACTATAAGCAGTTTTTCCTAACAAATGCAAGATATAGCATGGGCTATCTAAGCAAGGAAACTTCACATCAGCAAAACTCATGGTTTTTTGGTGTTCAGTGAACCGGGGGAACATGAATATGTGTTTGTTTTGCGAATTTGAGCTCTATCTGCAATGGGCACTTTTCATGCTATAAGCAGTTTTTCCTAACAAATGCAAGATATAGCATGGGCTATCTCCGCAAGGAAACTTCAGATCTGCAAAAGTCATGGTTTTTTGGTCTTCGGGGAGGCAGGGGAACATGAATATGCATTTGTTTTTTGAATTTGAGCTCTTTGTGCAATGGGCACTTTTCATACTATAAGCAGTTTTTCCTAACAAATGCAAGATATATCATGGGCAATCTCCGCAAGGAAACTTCAGATCTGCAAAACTCATGGTTTTTTGGTGTTCAGTGAACCGGGGGAACATGAATACGTGTTTGTTTTTCGAATTTGAGCTCTTTCTGCAATGGGCACTTTTCATGCTCTAAGCAGTTTTTCCTAACAAATGCAAGATATAGCATGGGCTATCTCTGCAAGGAAACTTCAGATCTGCAAAAGTCATGGTTTTTTGGTCTTCGGGGAGGCAGGGGAACAGGAATACGTGTTTGTTTTTCGAATTTGAGCTCTTTCTGCAATGGGCACTTTTCATGCTCTAAGCAGTTTTTCCTAACAAATGCAAGATATAGCATGGGCTATCTCTGCAAGGAAACTTCAGATCTGCAAAAGTCATGTTTTTTGATCTTCGGGGAGGCAGGGGAACAGGAATATGTGTTTGTTTTTCGAATTTGAGCTCTTTCTGCAATGGGCACTTTTCATGCTCTAAGCAGTTTTTCCTAACAAATGCAAGATATAGCATGGGCTATCTCTGCAAGGAAACTTCAGATCTGCAAAAGTCATGGTTTTTTGGTCTTCGGGGAGGCAGGGGAACAGGAATACGTGTTTGTTTTTCGAATTTGAGCTCTTTCTGCAATGGGCACTTTTCATGCTCTAAGCAGTTTTTCCTAACAAATGCAAAATATAGCATGGGCTATCTCTGCAAGGAAACTTCAGATCTGCAAAAGTCATGGTTTTTTGGTCTTCGGGGAGGCAGGGGAACAGGAATATGTGTTTGTTTTTCGAATTTGAGCTCTTTGTGCAATGGGCACTTTTCATACTATAAGCAGTTTTTCCTAACAAATGCAAGATATAACATGGGCTATCACCGCAAGGAAACTTCACATCTGCAAAAGTCATGGTTTTTTGGTGTTCAGTGAGCCGGGGGAACATGAATACGTGTTTGTTTTTCGAATTTGAGCTCTTTCTGCAGTGGGCACTTTTCATGCTCTAAGCAGTTTTTCCTAACAAATGCAAGATATAGCATGGGCTATCTCCGCAAGGAAACTTCACATCTGCAAAAGTCATGGTTTTTTGATCTTCAGGGAGGCAGGGGAACAGGAATATGTGTTTGTTTTTCGAATTTGAGCTCTTTCTGCAATAGGCACTTTTCATGCTCTAAGCAGTTTTTCCTAACAAATGCAAGATATAGCATGGTCTGTCTCTGCAAGGAAACTTCAGATCTGCAAAAGTCATGGTTTTTTGGTCTTCGGGGAGGCAGGGGAACATGAATATGTGTTTGTTTTGCGAATTTGAGCTCTTTCTGCAATGGGCACTTTTCATACTATAAGCAGTTTTTCCTAACAAATGCAAGATATAGCATGGGCTATCTCCGCAAGGAAACTTCAGATCTGCAAAAGTCATGGTTTTTTGGTGTTCAGTGAGCCGGGGGAACATGAATACGTGTTTGTTTTTCGAATTTGAGCTCTTTCTGCAATGGGCACTTTTCATGCTCTAAGCAGTTTTTCCTAACAAATGCAAGATATAGCATGGGCTATCTCCGCAAGGAAACTTCACATCTGCAAAAGTCATGTTTTTTGATCTTCGGGGAGGCAGGGGAACAGGAATATGTGTTTGTTTTTCGAATTTGAGCTCTTTCTGCAATGGGCACTTTTCATGCTCTAAGCAGTTTTTCCTAACAAATGCAAGATATAGCATGGGCTATCTCTGCAAGGAAACTTCACATCTGCAAAAGTCATGGTTTTTTGATCTTCAGGGAGGCAGGGGAACAGGAATATGTGTTTGTTTTTCGAATTTGAGCTCTTTCTGCAATAGGCACTTTTCATGCTCTAAGCAGTTTTTCCTAACAAATGCAAGATATAGCATGGTCTGTCTCTGCAAGGAAACTTCAGATCTGCAAAAGTCATGGTTTTTTGGTCTTCGGGGAGGCAGGGGAACATGAATATGTGTTTGTTTTGCGAATTTGAGCTCTTTCTGCAATGGGCACTTTTCATACTATAAGCAGTTTTTCCTAACAAATGCAAGATATAGCATGGGCTATCTCCGCAAGGAAACTTCAGATCTGCAAAAGTCATGGTTTTTTGGTGTTCAGTGAGCCGGGGGAACATGAATACGTGTTTGTTTTTCGAATTTGAGCTCTTTCTGCAATGGGCACTTTTCATGCTCTAAGCAGTTTTTCCTAACAAATGCAAGATATAGCATGGGCTATCTCCGCAAGGAAACTTCACATCTGCAAAAGTCATGTTTTTTGATCTTCGGGGAGGCAGGGGAACAGGAATATGTGTTTGTTTTTCGAATTTGAGCTCTTTCTGCAATGGGCACTTTTCATGCTCTAAGCAGTTTTTCCTAACAAATGCAAGATATAGCATGGGCTATCTCTGCAAGGAAACTTCAGATCTGCAAAAGTCATGGTTTTTTGGTCTTCGGGGAGGCAGGGGAACAGGAATACGTGTTTGTTTTTCGAATTTGAGCTCTTTCTGCAATGGGCACTTTTCATGCTCTAAGCAGTTTTTCCTAACAAATGCAAAATATAGCATGGGCTATCTCTGCAAGGAAACTTCAGATCTGCAAAAGTCATGGTTTTTTGGTCTTCGGGGAGGCAGGGGAACAGGAATATGTGTTTGTTTTTCGAATTTGAGCTCTTTGTGCAATGGGCACTTTTCATACTATAAGCAGTTTTTCCTAACAAATGCAAGATATAGCATGGGCTATCTCCGCAAGGAAACTACAGATCTTCAAAAGTCATGGTTTTTTCGTCTTCGGGGAGGCAGGGGAACATGAATACGTGTTTGTTTTTCGAATTTGAGCTCTTTCTGCAATGGGCACTTTTCATGCTCTAAGCAGTTTTTCCTAACAAATGCAAGATATAGCATGGGCTATCTCCGCAAGGAAACTTCACATCTGCAAAAGTCATGTTTTTTGATCTTCGGGGAGGCAGGGGAACAGGAATATGTGTTTGTTTTTCGAATTTGAGCTCTTTCTGCAATGGGCACTTTTCATGCTCTAAGCAGTTTTTCCTAACAAATGCAAGATATAGCATGGGCTATCTCTGCAAGGAAACTTCAGATCTGCAAAAGTCATGGTTTTTTGGTCTTCGGGGAGGCAGGGGAACAGGAATACGTGTTTGTTTTTCGAATTTGAGCTCTTTCTGCAATGGGCACTTTTCATGCTCTAAGCAGTTTTTCCTAACAAATGCAAAATATAGCATGGGCTATCTCTGCAAGGAAACTTCAGATCTGCAAAAGTCATGGTTTTTTGGTCTTCGGGGAGGCAGGGGAACAGGAATATGTGTTTGTTTTTCGAATTTGAGCTCTTTGTGCAATGGGCACTTTTCATACTATAAGCAGTTTTTCCTAACAAATGCAAGATATAGCATGGGCTATCTCCGCAAGGAAACTACAGATCTTCAAAAGTCATGGTTTTTTCGTCTTCGGGGAGGCAGGGGAACAGGAATATGTGTTTGTTTTGCGAATTTGAGCTCTATCTGCAATGGGCACTTTTCATGCTATAAGCAGTTTTTCCTAACAAATGCAAGATATAGCATGGTCTGTCTCCGCAAGGAAACTTCAGATCTGCAAAAGTCATGGTTTTTTGGTCTTCGGGGAGGCAGGGGAACATGAATATGTGTTTGTTTTGCGAATTTGAGCTCTTTCTGCAATGGGCACTTTTCATACTATAAGCAGTTTTTCCTAACAAATGCAAGATATAGCATGGGCTATCTCCGCAAGGAAACTTCAGATCTGCAAAACTCATGGTTTTTTGGTGTTCAGTGAGCCAGGGGAACATGAATACGTGTTTGTTTTTCAAATTTGAGCTCTTTCTGCAATGGTCACTTTTCATGCTCTAAGCAGTTTTTCCTAACAAATGCAAGATATAACATGGGCTATCTCCGCAAGGAAACTACACATCTGCAAAAGTCATGGTTTTTTCGTCTTCGGGGAGGCAGGGGAACAGGAATATGTGTTTGTTTTGCGAATTTGAGCTCTATCTGCAATGGGCACTTTTCATGCTCTAAGCAGTTTTTCCTAACAAATGCAAGATATAGCATGGGCTATCTCTGCAAGGAAACTTCAGATCTGCAAAAGTCATGGTTTTTTGGTCTTCGGGGAGGCAGGGGAACAGGAATACATGTTTGTTTTTCGAATTTGAGCTCTTTCTGCAATGGGCACTTTTCATGCTCTAAGCAGTTTTTCCTAACAAATGCAAGATATAGCATGGGCTATCTCCGCAAGGAAACTTCACATCTGCAAAAGTCATGGTTTTTTGGTCTTCGGGGAGGCAGGAGAATAGGAATATGTGTTTGTTTTTCGAATTTGAGCTCTTTCTGCAATGGGCACTTTTCATACTATAAGCAGTTTTTCCTAACAAATGCAAGATATAGCATGGGCTATCTCCGCAAGGAAACTTCAGATCTGCAAAAGTCATGGTTTTTTCGTCTTCGGGGAGGCAGGGGAACAGGAATATGTGTTTGTTTTGCGAATTTGAGCTCTATCTGCAATGGGCACTTTTCATGCTATAAGCAGTTTTATCTAACAAATGCAAGATATAGCATGGTCTGTCTCTGCAAGGAAACTTCAGATCTGCAAAAGTCATGGATTTTTGGTCTTCGGGGAGGCAGGGGAACATGAATATGTGTTTGTTTTGCGAATTTGAGCTCTTTCTGCAATGGGCACTTTTCATACTATAAGCAGTTTTTCCTAACAAATGCAAGATATAGCATGGGCTATCTCCGCAAGGAAACTTCAGATCTGCAAAAGTCATGGTTTTTTGGTGTTCAGTGAGCCGGGGGAACATGAATACGTGTTTGTTTTTCGAATTTGAGCTCTTTCTGCAATGGGCACGTTTCATGCTCTAAGCAGTTTTTCCTAACAAATGCAAGATATAGCATGGGCTATCTCCGCAAGGAAACTTCACATCTGCAAAAGTCATGGTTTTTTCGTCTTCGGGGAGGCAGGGGAACAGGAATATGTGTTTGTTTTGCGAATTTGAGCTCTATCTGCAATGGGCACTTTTCATGCTCTAAGCAGTTTTTCCTAACAAATGCAAGATAGAGCATGGGCTATCTCCGCAAGGAAACTTCAGATCTGCAAAAGTCATGGTTTTTTGGTCTTCGGGGAGGCAGGGGAACAGGAATATGTGTTTGTTTTGCGAATTTGAGCTCTATCTGCAATGGGCACTTTTCATGCTATAAGCAGTTTTTCCTAACAAATGCAAGATATAGCATGGTCTGTCTCCGCAAGGAAACTTCAGATCTGCAAAAGTCATGGTTTTTTGGTCTTCGGGGAGGCAGGGGAACATGAATATGTGTTTGTTTTGCGAATTTGAGCTCTTTCTGCAATGGGCACTTTTCATACTATAAGCAGTTTTTCCTAACAAATGCAAGATATAGCATGGGCTATCTCCGCAAGGAAACTTCAGATCTGCAAAACTCATGGTTTTTTGGTGTTCAGTGAGCCAGGGGAACATGAATACGTGTTTGTTTTTCAAATTTGAGCTCTTTCTGCAATGGTCACTTTTCATGCTCTAAGCAGTTTTTCCTAACAAATGCAAGATATAACATGGGCTATCTCCGCAAGGAAACTACACATCTGCAAAAGTCATGGTTTTTTGGTCTTCGGGGAGGCAGGAGAACAGGAATATGTGTTTGTTTTTCGAATTTGAGCTCTTTCTGCAATGGGCACTTTTCATACTATAAGCAGTTTTTCCTAACAAATGCAAGATATAGCATGGGCTATCTCCGCAAGGAAACTTCAGATCTGCAAAAGTCATGGTTTTTTTGTCTTCGGGGAGGCAGGGGAACAGGAATATGTGTTTGTTTTGCGAATTTGAGCTCTATCTGCAATGGGCACTTTTCATGCTATAAGCAGTTTTATCTAACAAATGCAAGATATAGCATGGTCTGTCTCTGCAAGGAAACTTCAGATCTGCAAAAGTCATGGATTTTTGGTCTTCGGGGAGGCAGGGGAACATGAATATGTGTTTGTTTTGCGAATTTGAGCTCTTTCTGCAATGGGCACTTTTCATACTATAAGCAGTTTTTCCTAACAAATGCAAGATATAGCATGGGCTATCTCCGCAAGGAAACTTCAGATCTGCAAAAGTCATGGTTTTTTGGTGTTCAGTGAGCCGGGGGAACATGAATACGTGTTTGTTTTTCGAATTTGAGCTCTTTCTGCAATGGGCACTTTTCATGCTCTAAGCAGTTTTTCCTAAGAAATGCAAGATATAGCATGGGCTATCTCCGCAAGGAAACTTCACATCTGCAAAAGTCATGGTTTTTTCGTCTTCGGGGAGGCAGGGGAACAGGAATATGTGTTTGTTTTGCGAATTTGAGCTCTATCTGCAATGGGCACTTTTCATGCTCTAAGCAGTTTTTCCTAACAAATGCAAGATAGAGCATGGGCTATCTCCGCAAGGAAACTTCAGATCTGCAAAAGTCATGGTTTTTTGGTCTTCGGGGAGACAGGGGAACATGAATATGTGTTTGTTTTTTGAATTTGAGCTCTTTCTGCAATGGGCACTTTTCATGCTATAAGCAGTTTTTCCTAACAAATGCAAGATAGAGCATGGGCTATCTTCGCAAGGAAACTTCAGATCTGCAAAACTCATGGTTTTTTGGTGTTCAGTGAGCCGGGGGAACATGAATACGTGTTTGTTTTTCGAATTTGAGCTCTTTCTGCAATGGGCACTTTTCATGCTCTAAGCAGTTTTTCCTAACAAATGCAAGATATAGCATGGGCTATCTCCGCAAGGAAACTTCACATCTGCAAAAGTCATGGTTTTTTGATCTTCGGGGAGGCAGGGGAACAGGAATATGTGTTTGTTTTTCGAATTTGAGCTCTTTCTGCAATGGGCACTTTTCATACTATAAGCAGTTTTTCCTAACAAATGCAAGATATAACATGGGCTATCACCGCAAAGAAACTTCACATCTGCAAAAGTCATGGTTTTTTGGTGTTCAGTGAGCCGGGGGAACATGAATACGTGTTTGTTTTTCGAATTTGAGCTCTTTCTGCAATGGGCACTTTTCATGCTCTAAGCAGTTTTTCCTAACAAATGCAAGATATAGCATGGGCTATCTCCGCAAGGAAACTTCAGATCTGCAAAAGTCATGGTTTTTTGGTGTTCAGTGAGCCGGGGGAACATGAATACGTGTTTGTTTTTCGAATTTGAGCTCTTTCTGCAATGGGCACTTTTCATGCTCTAAGCAGTTTTTCCTAACAAATGCAAGATATAGCATGGGCTATCTCCGCAAGGAAACTTCAGATCTGCAAAAGTCATGGTTTTTTGGTGTTCAGTGAGCCGGGGGAACATGAATACGTGTTTGTTTTTCGAATTTGAGCTCTTTCTGCAATGGGCACTTTTCATGCTCTAAGCAGTTTTTCCTAACAAATGCAAGATATAGCATGGGCTATCTCCGCAAGGAAACTTCAGATCTGCAAAAGTCATGGTTTTTTGGTCTTCGGGGAGGCAGGGGAACATGAATATGCGTTTGTTTTTTGAATTTGAGCTCTTTGTGCAATGGGCACTTTTCATACTATAAGCAGTTTTTCCTAACAAATGCAAGATATAGCATGGGCTATCTCCGCAAGGAAACTTCACATCTGCAAAAGTCATGGTTTTTTGGTATTCGGGGAGGCAGGGGAACATGAATATGCGTTTGTTTTTTGAATTTGAGCTCTTTGTGCAATGGGCACTTTTCATACTATAAGCAGTTTTTCCTAACAAATGCAAGATATAGCATGGGCTATCTCCGCAAGGAAACTTCAGATCTGCAAAAGTCATGTTTTTTTCGTCTTCGGGGAGGCAGGGGAACAGGAATATGTGTTTGTTTTGCGAATTTGAGCTCTATCTGCAATGGGCACTTTTCATGCTATAAGCAGTTTTTCCTAACAAATGCAAGATATAGCATGGGCTATCTCCGCAAGGAAACTTCAGATCTGCAAAACTCATCGTTTTTTGGTGTTCAGTGAGCCGGGGGAACATGAATACGTGTTTGTTTTTCGAATTTGAGCTCTTTCTGCAATGGGCACTTTTCATGCTCTAAGCAGTTTTTCCTAACAAATGCAAGATATAGCATGGGCTATCTCAAGGAAACTTCAGATCTGCAAAAGTCATGGTTTTTTCGTCTTCGAGGAGGCAGGGGAACAGGAATATGTGTTTGTTTTGCGAATTTGAGCTCTATCTGCAATGGGCACTTTTCATGCTCTAAGCAGTTTTTCCTAACAAATGCAAGATATAGCATGGTCTATCTCCGCAAGGAAACTTCAGATCTGCAAAAGTCATGGTTTTTTGGTCTTCGGGGAGGCAGGGGAACATGAATATGCGTTTGTTTTTTGAATTTGAGCTCTTTGTGCAATGGGCACTTTTCATACTATAAGCAGTTTTTCCTAACAAATGCAAGATATAGCATGGGCTATCTAAGCAAGGAAACTTCACATCAGCAAAACTCATGGTTTTTTGGTGTTCAGTGAACCGGGGGAACATGAATATGTGTTTGTTTTGCGAATTTGAGCTCTATCTGCAATGGGCACTTTTCATGCTATAAGCAGTTTTTCCTAACAAATGCAAGATATAGCATGGGCTATCTCCGCAAGGAAACTTCAGATCTGCAAAAGTCATGGTTTTTTGGTCTTCGGGGAGGCAGGGGAACATGAATATGCATTTGTATTTTGAATTTGAGCTCTTTGTGCAATGGGCACTTTTCATACTATAAGCAGTTTTTCCTAACAAATGCAAGATATATCATGGGCAATCTCCGCAAGGAAACTTCAGATCTGCAAAACTCATGGTTTTTTGGTGTTCAGTGAACCGGGGGAACATGAATACGTGTTTGTTTTTCGAATTTGAGCTCTTTCTGCAATGGGCACTTTTCATGCTCTAAGCAATTTTTCCTAACAAATGCAAGATATAGCATGGGCTATCTCTGCAAGGAAACTTCAGATCTGCAAAAGTCATGGTTTTTTGGTCTTCGGGGAGGCAGGGGAACAGGAATACGTGTTTGTTTTTCGAATTTGAGCTCTTTCTGCAATGGGCACTTTTCATGCTCTAAGCAGTTTTTCCTAACAAATGCAAAATATACCATGGGCTATCTCTGCAAGGAAACTTCAGATCTGCAAAAGTCATGGTTTTTTGGTCTTCGGGGAGGCAGGGGAACAGGAATATGTGTTTGTTTTTCCAATTTGAGCTCTTTGTGCAATGGGCACTTTTCATACTATAAGCAGTTTTTCCTAACAAATGCAAGATATAGCATGGGCTATCTCCGCAAGGAAACTACAGATCTGCAAAAGTCATGGTTTTTTCGTCTTCGGGGAGGCAGGGGAACAGGAATATGTGTTTGTTTTGCGAATTTGAGCTCTATCTGCAATGGGCACTTTTCATGCTATAAGCAGTTTTTCCTAACAAATGCAAGATATAGCATGGTCTGTCTCCGCAAGGAAATTTCAGATCTGCAAAAGTCATGGTTTTTTGGTCTTCGGGGAGGCAGGGGAACATGAATATGTGTTTGTTTTGCGAATTTGAGCTCTTTCTGCAATGGGCACTTTTCATACTATAAGCAGTTTTTCCTAACCAATGCAAGATATAGCATGGGCTATCTCCGCAAGGAAACTTCAGATCTGCAAAACTCATGGTTTTTTGGTGTTCAGTGAGCCAGGGGAACATGAATACGTGTTTGTTTTTCGAATTTGAGCTCTTTCTGCAATGGGCACTTTTCATGCTCTAAGCAGTTTTACCTAACAAATGCAAGATATAACATGGGCTATCTCCGCAAGGAAACTACACATCTGCAAAAGTCATGGTTTTTTCGTCTTCGGGGAGGCAGGGGAACAGGAATATGTGTTTGTTTTGCGAATTTGAGCTCTATCTGCAATGGGCACTTTTCATGCTCTAAGCAGTTTTTCCTAACAAATGCAAGATATAGCATGGGCTATCTCCGCAAGGAAACTTCACATCTGCAAAAGTCATGGTTTTTTGGTATTCGGGGAGACAGGGGAACATGAATATGTGTTTGTTTTTTGAATTTGAGCTCTTTCTGCAATGGGCACTTTTCATGCTCTAAGCAGTTTTTCCTAACAAATGCAAGATATAGCATGGGCTATCTCCGCAAGGAAACTTCAGATCTGCAAAAGTCATGGTTTTTTGGTGTTCAGTGAGCCGGGGGAACATGAATACGTGTTTGTTTTTCGAATTTGAGCTCTTTCTGCAATGGGCACTTTTCATGCTCTAAGCAGTTTTTCCTAACAAATGCAAGATATAGCATGGGCTATCTCCGCAAGGAAACTTCACATCTGCAAAAGTCATGGTTTTTTGATCTTCAGGGAGGCAGGGGAACAGGAATATGTGTTTGTTTTTCGAATTTGAGCTCTTTCTGCAATGGGCACTTTTCATGCTCTAAGCAGTTTTTCCTAACAAATGCAAGATATAGCATGGGCTATCGCAAGGAAACTTCAGATCTGCAAAAGTCATGGTTTTTTCGTCTTCGAGGAGGCAGGGGAACAGGAATATGTGTTTGTTTTGCGAATTTGAGCTCTATCTGCAATGGGCACTTTTCATGCTCTAAGCAGTTTTTCCTAACAAATGCAAGATATAGCATGGTCTATCTCCGCAAGGAAACTTCAGATCTGCAAAAGTCATGGTTTTTTGGTCTTCGGGGAGGCAGGGGAACATGAATATGCGTTTGTTTTTTGAATTTGAGCTCTTTGTGCAATGGGCACTTTTCATACTATAAGCAGTTTTTCCTAACAAATGCAAGATATAGCATGGGCTATCTAAGCAAGGAAACTTCACATCAGCAAAACTCATGGTTTTTTGGTGTTCAGTGAACCGGGGGAACATGAATATGTGTTTGTTTTGCGAATTTGAGCTCTATCTGCAATGGGCACTTTTCATGCTATAAGCAGTTTTTCCTAACAAATGCAAGATATAGCATGGGCTATCTCCGCAAGGAAACTTCAGATCTGCAAAAGTCATGGTTTTTTGGTCTTCGGGGAGGCAGGGGAACATGAATATGCATTTGTATTTTGAATTTGAGCTCTTTGTGCAATGGGCACTTTTCATACTATAAGCAGTTTTTCCTAACAAATGCAAGATATATCATGGGCAATCTCCGCAAGGAAACTTCAGATCTGCAAAACTCATGGTTTTTTGGTGTTCAGTGAACCGGGGGAACATGAATACGTGTTTGTTTTTCGAATTTGAGCTCTTTCTGCAATGGGCACTTTTCATGCTCTAAGCAATTTTTCCTAACAAATGCAAGATATAGCATGGGCTATCTCTGCAAGGAAACTTCAGATCTGCAAAAGTCATGGTTTTTTGGTCTTCGGGGAGGCAGGGGAACAGGAATACGTGTTTGTTTTTCGAATTTGAGCTCTTTCTGCAATGGGCACTTTTCATGCTCTAAGCAGTTTTTCCTAACAAATGCAAAATATACCATGGGCTATCTCTGCAAGGAAACTTCAGATCTGCAAAAGTCATGGTTTTTTGGTCTTCGGGGAGGCAGGGGAACAGGAATATGTGTTTGTTTTTCCAATTTGAGCTCTTTGTGCAATGGGCACTTTTCATACTATAAGCAGTTTTTCCTAACAAATGCAAGATATAGCATGGGCTATCTCCGCAAGGAAACTACAGATCTGCAAAAGTCATGGTTTTTTCGTCTTCGGGGAGGCAGGGGAACAGGAATATGTGTTTGTTTTGCGAATTTGAGCTCTATCTGCAATGGGCACTTTTCATGCTATAAGCAGTTTTTCCTAACAAATGCAAGATATAGCATGGTCTGTCTCCGCAAGGAAATTTCAGATCTGCAAAAGTCATGGTTTTTTGGTCTTCGGGGAGGCAGGGGAACATGAATATGTGTTTGTTTTGCGAATTTGAGCTCTTTCTGCAATGGGCACTTTTCATACTATAAGCAGTTTTTCCTAACCAATGCAAGATATAGCATGGGCTATCTCCGCAAGGAAACTTCAGATCTGCAAAACTCATGGTTTTTTGGTGTTCAGTGAGCCAGGGGAACATGAATACGTGTTTGTTTTTCGAATTTGAGCTCTTTCTGCAATGGGCACTTTTCATGCTCTAAGCAGTTTTACCTAACAAATGCAAGATATAACATGGGCTATCTCCGCAAGGAAACTACACATCTGCAAAAGTCATGGTTTTTTCGTCTTCGGGGAGGCAGGGGAACAGGAATATGTGTTTGTTTTGCGAATTTGAGCTCTATCTGCAATGGGCACTTTTCATGCTCTAAGCAGTTTTTCCTAACAAATGCAAGATATAGCATGGGCTATCTCCGCAAGGAAACTTCACATCTGCAAAAGTCATGGTTTTTTGGTATTCGGGGAGACAGGGGAACATGAATATGTGTTTGTTTTTTGAATTTGAGCTCTTTCTGCAATGGGCACTTTTCATGCTCTAAGCAGTTTTTCCTAACAAATGCAAGATATAGCATGGGCTATCTCCGCAAGGAAACTTCAGATCTGCAAAAGTCATGGTTTTTTGGTGTTCAGTGAGCCGGGGGAACATGAATACGTGTTTGTTTTTCGAATTTGAGCTCTTTCTGCAATGGGCACTTTTCATGCTCTAAGCAGTTTTTCCTAACAAATGCAAGATATAGCATGGGCTATCTCCGCAAGGAAACTTCACATCTGCAAAAGTCATGGTTTTTTGATCTTCAGGGAGGCAGGGGAACAGGAATATGTGTTTGTTTTTCGAATTTGAGCTCTTTCTGCAATGGGCACTTTTCATGCTCTAAGCAGTTTTTCCTAACAAATGCAAGATATAGCATGGGCTATCTCTGCAAGGAAACTTCAGATCTGCAAAAGTCATGGTTTTTTGGTCTTCGGGGAGGCAGGGGAACAGGAATACATGTTTGTTTTTCGAATTTGAGCTCTTTCTGCAATGGGCACTTTTCATGCTCTAAGCAGTTTTTCCTAACAAATGCAAGATATAGTATGGGCTATCTCCGCAAGGAAACTTCACATCTGCAAAAGTAATGGTTTTTTGGTCTTCGGGGAGGCAGGAGAACAGGAATATGTGTTTGTTTTTCGAATTTGAGCTCTTTCTGCAATGGGCACTTTTCATACTATAAGCAGTTTTTCCTAACAAATGCAAGATATAGCATGGGCTATCTCCGCAAGGAAACTTCAGATCTGCAAAAGTCATGGTTTTTTTGTCTTCGGGGAGGCAGGGGAACAGGAATATGTGTTTGTTTTGCGAATTTGAGCTCTATCTGCAATGGGCACTTTTCATGCTATAAGCAGTTTTATCTAACAAATGCAAGATATAGCATGGTCTGTCTCTGCAAGGAAACTTCAGATCTGCAAAAGTCATGGATTTTTGGTCTTCGGGGAGGCAGGGGAACATGAATATGTGTTTGTTTTGCGAATTTGAGCTCTTTCTGCAATGGGCACTTTTCATACTATAAGCAGTTTTTCCTAACAAATGCAAGATATAGCATGGGCTATCTCCGCAAGGAAACTTCAGATCTGCAAAAGTCATGGTTTTTTGGTGTTCAGTGAGCCGGGGGAACATGAATACGTGTTTGTTTTTCGAATTTGAGCTCTTTCTGCAATGGGCACTTTTCATGCTCTAAGCAGTTTTTCCTAACAAATGCAAGATATAGCATGGGCTATCTCCGCAAGGAAACTTCACATCTGCAAAAGTCATGGTTTTTTCGTCTTCGGGGAGGCAGGGGAACAGGAATATGTGTTTGTTTTGCGAATTTGAGCTCTATCTGCAATGGGCACTTTTCATGCTCTAAGCAGTTTTTCCTAACAAATGCAAGATAGAGCATGGGCTATCTCCGCAAGGAAACTTCAGATCTGCAAAAGTCATGGTTTTTTGGTCTTCGGGGAGACAGGGGAACATGAATATGTGTTTGTTTTTTGAATTTGAGCTCTTTCTGCAATGGGCACTTTTCATGCTATAAGCAGTTTTTCCTAACAAATGCAAGATAGAGCATGGGCTATCTTCGCAAGGAAACTTCAGATCTGCAAAACTCATGGTTTTTTGGTGTTCAGTGAGCCGGGGGAACATGAATACGTGTTTGTTTTTCGAATTTGAGCTCTTTCTGCAATGGGCACTTTTCATGCTCTAAGCAGTTTTTCCTAACAAATGCAAGATATAGCATGGGCTATCTCCGCAAGGAAACTTCACATCTGCAAAAGTCATGGTTTTTTGATCTTCGGGGAGGCAGGGGAACAGGAATATGTGTTTGTTTTTCGAATTTGAGCTCTTTCTGCAATGGGCACTTTTCATACTATAAGCAGTTTTTCCTAACAAATGCAAGATATAACATGGGCTATCACCGCAAAGAAACTTCACATCTGCAAAAGTCATGGTTTTTTGGTGTTCAGTGAGCCGGGGGAACATGAATACGTGTTTGTTTTCGAATTTGAGCTCTTTCTGCAATGGGCACTTTTCATGCTCTAAGCAGTTTTTCCTAACAAATGCAAGATATAGCATGGGCTATCTCTGCAAGGAAACTTCAGATCTGCAAAAGTCATGGTTTTTTCGTCTTCGGGGAGGCAGGGGAACAGGAATATGTGTTTGTTTTGCGAATTTGAGCTCTATCTGCAATGGGCACTTTTCATGCTATAAGCAGTTTTTCCTAACAAATGCAAGATATAGCATGGGCTATCTCCGCAAGGAAACTTCAGATCTGCAAAAGTCATGGTTTTTTGGTCTTCGGGGAGGCAGGAGAACATGAATATGCGTTTGTTTTTTGAATTTGAGCTCTTTGTGCAATGGGCACTTTTCATACTATAAGCAGTTTTTCCTAACAAATGCAAGATATAGCATGGGCTATCTCCGCAAGGAAACTTCAGATCTGCAAAAGTCATGGTTTTTTGGTGTTCAGTGAGCCGGGGGAACATGAATACGTGTTTGTTTTTCGAATTTGAGCTCTTTCTGCAATGGGCACTTTTCATGCTCTAAGCAGTTTTTCCTAACAAATGCAAGATATAGCATGGGCTATCTCCGCAAGGAAACTTCACATCTGCAAAAGTCATGTTTTTTGATCTTCGGGGAGGCAGGGGAACAGGAATATGTGTTTGTTTTTCGAATTTGAGCTCTTTCTGCAATGGGCACTTTTCATGCTCTAAGCAGTTTTTCCTAACAAATGCAAGATATAGCATGGGCTATCTCTGCAAGGAAACTTCACATCTGCAAAAGTCATGGTTTTTTGATCTTCAGGGAGGCAGGGGAACAGGAATATGTGTTTGTTTTTCGAATTTGAGCTCTTTCTGCAATAGGCACTTTTCATGCTCTAAGCAGTTTTTCCTAACAAATGCAAGATATAGCATGGTCTGTCTCTGCAAGGAAACTTCAGATCTGCAAAAGTCATGGTTTTTTGGTCTTCGGGGAGGCAGGGGAACATGAATATGTGTTTGTTTTGCGAATTTGAGCTCTTTCTGCAATGGGCACTTTTCATACTATAAGCAGTTTTTCCTAACAAATGCAAGATATAGCATGGGCTATCTCCGCAAGGAAACTTCAGATCTGCAAAAGTCATGGTTTTTTGGTGTTCAGTGAGCCGGGGGAACATGAATACGTGTTTGTTTTTCGAATTTGAGCTCTTTCTGCAATGGGCACTTTTCATGCTCTAAGCAGTTTTTCCTAACAAATGCAAGATATAGCATGGGCTATCTCCGCAAGGAAACTTCACATCTGCAAAAGTCATGTTTTTTGATCTTCGGGGAGGCAGGGGAACAGGAATATGTGTTTGTTTTTCGAATTTGAGCTCTTTCTGCAATGGGCACTTTTCATGCTCTAAGCAGTTTTTCCTAACAAATGCAAGATATAGCATGGGCTATCTCTGCAAGGAAACTTCAGATCTGCAAAAGTCATGGTTTTTTGGTCTTCGGGGAGGCAGGGGAACAGGAATACGTGTTTGTTTTTCGAATTTGAGCTCTTTCTGCAATGGGCACTTTTCATGCTCTAAGCAGTTTTTCCTAACAAATGCAAAATATAGCATGGGCTATCTCTGCAAGGAAACTTCAGATCTGCAAAAGTCATGGTTTTTTGGTCTTCGGGGAGGCAGGGGAACAGGAATATGTGTTTGTTTTTCGAATTTGAGCTCTTTGTGCAATGGGCACTTTTCATACTATAAGCAGTTTTTCCTAACAAATGCAAGATATAGCATGGGCTATCTCCGCAAGGAAACTACAGATCTTCAAAAGTCATGGTTTTTTCGTCTTCGGGGAGGCAGGGGAACAGGAATATGTGTTTGTTTTGCGAATTTGAGCTCTATCTGCAATGGGCACTTTTCATGCTATAAGCAGTTTTTCCTAACAAATGCAAGATATAGCATGGTCTGTCTCCGCAAGGAAACTTCAGATCTGCAAAAGTCATGGTTTTTTGGTCTTCGGGGAGGCAGGGGAACATGAATATGTGTTTGTTTTGCGAATTTGAGCTCTTTCTGCAATGGGCACTTTTCATACTATAAGCAGTTTTTCCTAACAAATGCAAGATATAGCATGGGCTATCTCCGCAAGGAAACTTCAGATCTGCAAAACTCATGGTTTTTTGGTGTTCAGTGAGCCAGGGGAACATGAATACGTGTTTGTTTTTCAAATTTGAGCTCTTTCTGCAATGGTCACTTTTCATGCTCTAAGCAGTTTTTCCTAACAAATGCAAGATATAACATGGGCTATCTCCGCAAGGAAACTACACATCTGCAAAAGTCATGGTTTTTTCGTCTTCGGGGAGGCAGGGGAACAGGAATATGTGTTTGTTTTGCGAATTTGAGCTCTATCTGCAATGGGCACTTTTCATGCTCTAAGCAGTTTTTCCTAACAAATGCAAGATATAGCATGGGCTATCTCTGCAAGGAAACTTCAGATCTGCAAAAGTCATGGTTTTTTGGTCTTCGGGGAGGCAGGGGAACAGGAATACATGTTTGTTTTTCGAATTTGAGCTCTTTCTGCAATGGGCACTTTTCATGCTCTAAGCAGTTTTTCCTAACAAATGCAAGATATAGCATGGGCTATCTCCGCAAGGAAACTTCACATCTGCAAAAGTCATGGTTTTTTGGTCTTCGGGGAGGCAGGAGAATAGGAATATGTGTTTGTTTTTCGAATTTGAGCTCTTTCTGCAATGGGCACTTTTCATACTATAAGCAGTTTTTCCTAACAAATGCAAGATATAGCATGGGCTATCTCCGCAAGGAAACTTCAGATCTGCAAAAGTCATGGTTTTTTCGTCTTCGGGGAGGCAGGGGAACAGGAATATGTGTTTGTTTTGCGAATTTGAGCTCTATCTGCAATGGGCACTTTTCATGCTATAAGCAGTTTTATCTAACAAATGCAAGATATAGCATGGTCTGTCTCTGCAAGGAAACTTCAGATCTGCAAAAGTCATGGATTTTTGGTCTTCGGGGAGGCAGGGGAACATGAATATGTGTTTGTTTTGCGAATTTGAGCTCTTTCTGCAATGGGCACTTTTCATACTATAAGCAGTTTTTCCTAACAAATGCAAGATATAGCATGGGCTATCTCCGCAAGGAAACTTCAGATCTGCAAAAGTCATGGTTTTTTGGTGTTCAGTGAGCCGGGGGAACATGAATACGTGTTTGTTTTTCGAATTTGAGCTCTTTCTGCAATGGGCACGTTTCATGCTCTAAGCAGTTTTTCCTAACAAATGCAAGATATAGCATGGGCTATCTCCGCAAGGAAACTTCACATCTGCAAAAGTCATGGTTTTTTCGTCTTCGGGGAGGCAGGGGAACAGGAATATGTGTTTGTTTTGCGAATTTGAGCTCTATCTGCAATGGGCACTTTTCATGCTCTAAGCAGTTTTTCCTAACAAATGCAAGATAGAGCATGGGCTATCTCCGCAAGGAAACTTCAGATCTGCAAAAGTCATGGTTTTTTGGTCTTCGGGGAGGCAGGGGAACAGGAATATGTGTTTGTTTTGCGAATTTGAGCTCTATCTGCAATGGGCACTTTTCATGCTATAAGCAGTTTTTCCTAACAAATGCAAGATATAGCATGGTCTGTCTCCGCAAGGAAACTTCAGATCTGCAAAAGTCATGGTTTTTTGGTCTTCGGGGAGGCAGGGGAACATGAATATGTGTTTGTTTTGCGAATTTGAGCTCTTTCTGCAATGGGCACTTTTCATACTATAAGCAGTTTTTCCTAACAAATGCAAGATATAGCATGGGCTATCTCCGCAAGGAAACTTCAGATCTGCAAAACTCATGGTTTTTTGGTGTTCAGTGAGCCAGGGGAACATGAATACGTGTTTGTTTTTCAAATTTGAGCTCTTTCTGCAATGGTCACTTTTCATGCTCTAAGCAGTTTTTCCTAACAAATGCAAGATATAACATGGGCTATCTCCGCAAGGAAACTACACATCTGCAAAAGTCATGGTTTTTTCGTCTTCGGGGAGGCAGGGGAACAGGAATATGTGTTTGTTTTGCGAATTTGAGCTCTATCTGCAATGGGCACTTTTCATGCTCTAAGCAGTTTTTCCTAACAAATGCAAGATATAGCATGGGCTATCTCTGCAAGGAAACTTCAGATCTGCAAAAGTCATGGTTTTTTGGTCTTCGGGGAGGCAGGGGAACAGGAATACATGTTTGTTTTTCGAATTTGAGCTCTTTCTGCAATGGGCACTTTTCATGCTCTAAGCAGTTTTTCCTAACAAATGCAAGATATAGCATGGGCTATCTCCGCAAGGAAACTTCACATCTGCAAAAGTCATGGTTTTTTGGTCTTCGGGGAGGCAGGAGAATAGGAATATGTGTTTGTTTTTCGAATTTGAGCTCTTTCTGCAATGGGCACTTTTCATACTATAAGCAGTTTTTCCTAACAAATGCAAGATATAGCATGGGCTATCTCCGCAAGGAAACTTCAGATCTGCAAAAGTCATGGTTTTTTCGTCTTCGGGGAGGCAGGGGAACAGGAATATGTGTTTGTTTTGCGAATTTGAGCTCTATCTGCAATGGGCACTTTTCATGCTATAAGCAGTTTTATCTAACAAATGCAAGATATAGCATGGTCTGTCTCTGCAAGGAAACTTCAGATCTGCAAAAGTCATGGATTTTTGGTCTTCGGGGAGGCAGGGGAACATGAATATGTGTTTGTTTTGCGAATTTGAGCTCTTTCTGCAATGGGCACTTTTCATACTATAAGCAGTTTTTCCTAACAAATGCAAGATATAGCATGGGCTATCTCCGCAAGGAAACTTCAGATCTGCAAAAGTCATGGTTTTTTGGTGTTCAGTGAGCCGGGGGAACATGAATACGTGTTTGTTTTTCGAATTTGAGCTCTTTCTGCAATGGGCACTTTTCATGCTCTAAGCAGTTTTTCCTAACAAATGCAAGATATAGCATGGGCTATCTCCGCAAGGAAACTTCACATCTGCAAAAGTCATGGTTTTTTCGTCTTCGGGGAGGCAGGGGAACAGGAATATGTGTTTGTTTTGCGAATTTGAGCTCTATCTGCAATGGGCACTTTTCATGCTCTAAGCAGTTTTTTCTAACAAATGCAAGATAGAGCATGGGCTATCTCCGCAAGGAAACTTCAGATCTGCAAAAGTCATGGTTTTTTGGTCTTCGGGGAGACAGGGGAACATGAATATGTGTTTGTTTTTTGAATTTGAGCTCTTTCTGCAATGGGCACTTTTCATGCTATAAGCAGTTTTTCCTAACAAATGCAAGATATAGCATGGGCTATCTTCGCAAGGAAACTTCAGATCTGCAAAACTCATGGTTTTTTGGTGTTCAGTGAGCCGGGGGAACATGAATACGTGTTTGTTTTTCGAATTTGAGCTCTTTCTGCAATGGGCACTTTTCATGCTCTAAGCAGTTTTTCCTAACAAATGCAAGATATAGCATGGGCTATCTCCGCAAGGAAACTTCACATCTGCAAAAGTCATGGTTTTTTGATCTTCGGGGAGGCAGGGGAACAGGAATATGTGTTTGTTTTTCGAATTTGAGCTCTTTCTGCAATGGGCACTTTTCATACAATAAGCAGTTTTTCCTAACAAATGCAAGATATAACATGGGCTATCACCGCAAAGAAACTTCACATCTGCAAAAGTCATGGTTTTTTGGTGTTCAGTGAGCCGGGGGAACATGAATACGTGTTTGTTTTTCGAATTTGAGCTCTTTCTGCAATGGGCACTTTTCATGCTCTAAGCAGTTTTTCCTAACAAATGCAAGATATAGCATGGGCTATCTCTGCAAGGAAACTTCACATCTGCAAAAGTCATGGTTTTTTGATCTTCAGGGAGGCAGGGGAACAGGAATATGTGTTTGTTTTTCGAATTTGAGCTCTTTCTGCAATAGGCACTTTTCATGCTCTAAGCAGTTTTTCCTAACAAATGCAAGATATAGCATGGTCTGTCTCTGCAAGGAAACTTCAGATCTGCAAAAGTCATGGTTTTTTGGTCTTCGGGGAGGCAGGGGAACATGAATATGTGTTTGTTTTGCGAATTTGAGCTCTTTCTGCAATGGGCACTTTTCATACTATAAGCAGTTTTTCCTAACAAATGCAAGATATAGCATGGGCTATCTCCGCAAGGAAACTTCAGATCTGCAAAAGTCATGGTTTTTTGGTGTTCAGTGAGCCGGGGGAACATGAATACGTGTTTGTTTTTCGAATTTGAGCTCTTTCTGCAATGGGCACTTTTCATGCTCTAAGCAGTTTTTCCTAACAAATGCAAGATATAGCATGGGCTATCTCCGCAAGGAAACTTCACATCTGCAAAAGTCATGTTTTTTGATCTTCGGGGAGGCAGGGGAACAGGAATATGTGTTTGTTTTTCGAATTTGAGCTCTTTCTGCAATGGGCACTTTTCATGCTCTAAGCAGTTTTTCCTAACAAATGCAAGATATAGCATGGGCTATCTCTGCAAGGAAACTTCAGATCTGCAAAAGTCATGGTTTTTTGGTCTTCGGGGAGGCAGGGGAACAGGAATACGTGTTTGTTTTTCGAATTTGAGCTCTTTCTGCAATGGGCACTTTTCATGCTCTAAGCAGTTTTTCCTAACAAATGCAAAATATAGCATGGGCTATCTCTGCAAGGAAACTTCAGATCTGCAAAAGTCATGGTTTTTTGGTCTTCGGGGAGGCAGGGGAACAGGAATATGTGTTTGTTTTTCGAATTTGAGCTCTTTGTGCAATGGGCACTTTTCATACTATAAGCAGTTTTTCCTAACAAATGCAAGATATAGCATGGGCTATCTCCGCAAGGAAACTACAGATCTTCAAAAGTCATGGTTTTTTCGTCTTCGGGGAGGCAGGGGAACATGAATACGTGTTTGTTTTTCGAATTTGAGCTCTTTCTGCAATGGGCACTTTTCATGCTCTAAGCAGTTTTTCCTAACAAATGCAAGATATAGCATGGGCTATCTCCGCAAGGAAACTTCACATCTGCAAAAGTCATGTTTTTTGATCTTCGGGGAGGCAGGGGAACAGGAATATGTGTTTGTTTTTCGAATTTGAGCTCTTTCTGCAATGGGCACTTTTCATGCTCTAAGCAGTTTTTCCTAACAAATGCAAGATATAGCATGGGCTATCTCTGCAAGGAAACTTCAGATCTGCAAAAGTCATGGTTTTTTGGTCTTCGGGGAGGCAGGGGAACAGGAATACGTGTTTGTTTTTCGAATTTGAGCTCTTTCTGCAATGGGCACTTTTCATGCTCTAAGCAGTTTTTCCTAACAAATGCAAAATATAGCATGGGCTATCTCTGCAAGGAAACTTCAGATCTGCAAAAGTCATGGTTTTTTGGTCTTCGGGGAGGCAGGGGAACAGGAATATGTGTTTGTTTTTCGAATTTGAGCTCTTTGTGCAATGGGCACTTTTCATACTATAAGCAGTTTTTCCTAACAAATGCAAGATATAGCATGGGCTATCTCCGCAAGGAAACTACAGATCTTCAAAAGTCATGGTTTTTTCGTCTTCGGGGAGGCAGGGGAACAGGAATATGTGTTTGTTTTGCGAATTTGAGCTCTATCTGCAATGGGCACTTTTCATGCTATAAGCAGTTTTTCCTAACAAATGCAAGATATAGCATGGTCTGTCTCCGCAAGGAAACTTCAGATCTGCAAAAGTCATGGTTTTTTGGTCTTCGGGGAGGCAGGGGAACATGAATATGTGTTTGTTTTGCGAATTTGAGCTCTTTCTGCAATGGGCACTTTTCATACTATAAGCAGTTTTTCCTAACAAATGCAAGATATGGCATGGGCTATCTCCGCAAGGAAACTTCAGATCTGCAAAACTCATGGTTTTTTGGTGTTCAGTGAGCCAGGGGAACATGAATACGTGTTTGTTTTTCAAATTTGAGCTCTTTCTGCAATGGTCACTTTTCATGCTCTAAGCAGTTTTTCCTAACAAATGCAAGATATAACATGGGCTATCTCCGCAAGGAAACTACACATCTGCAAAAGTCATGGTTTTTTCGTCTTCGGGGAGGCAGGGGAACAGGAATATGTGTTTGTTTTGCGAATTTGAGCTCTATCTGCAATGGGCACTTTTCATGCTCTAAGCAGTTTTTACTAACAAATGCAAGATATAGCATGGGCTATCTCTGCAAGGAAACTTCAGATCTGCAAAAGTCATGGTTTTTTGGTCTTCGGGGAGGCAGGGGAACAGGAATACATGTTTGTTTTTCGAATTTGAGCTCTTTCTGCAATGGGCACTTTTCATGCTCTAAGCAGTTTTTCCTAACAAATGCAAGATATAGCATGGGCTATCTCCGCAAGGAAACTTCACATCTGCAAAAGTCATGGTTTTTTGGTCTTCGGGGAGGCAGGAGAATAGGAATATGTGTTTGTTTTTCGAATTTGAGCTCTTTCTGCAATGGGCACTTTTCATACTATAAGCAGTTTTTCCTAACAAATGCAAGATATAGCATGGGCTATCTCCGCAAGGAAACTTCAGATCTGCAAAAGTCATGGTTTTTTCGTCTTCGGGGAGGCAGGGGAACAGGAATATGTGTTTGTTTTGCGAATTTGAGCTCTATCTGCAATGGGCACTTTTCATGCTATAAGCAGTTTTATCTAACAAATGCAAGATATAGCATGGTCTGTCTCTGCAAGGAAACTTCAGATCTGCAAAAGTCATGGATTTTTGGTCTTCGGGGAGGCAGGGGAACATGAATATGTGTTTGTTTTGCGAATTTGAGCTCTTTCTGCAATGGGCACTTTTCATACTATAAGCAGTTTTTCCTAACAAATGCAAGATATAGCATGGGCTATCTCCGCAAGGAAACTTCAGATCTGCAAAAGTCATGGTTTTTTGGTGTTCAGTGAGCCGGGGGAACATGAATACGTGTTTGTTTTTCGAATTTGAGCTCTTTCTGCAATGGGCACTTTTCATGCTCTAAGCAGTTTTTCCTAACAAATGCAAGATATAGCATGGGCTATCTCCGCAAGGAAACTTCACATCTGCAAAAGTCATGGTTTTTTCGTCTTCGGGGAGGCAGGGGAACAGGAATATGTGTTTGTTTTGCGAATTTGAGCTCTATCTGCAATGGGCACTTTTCATGCTCTAAGCAGTTTTTCCTAACAAATGCAAGATAGAGCATGGGCTATCTCCGCAAGGAAACTTCAGATCTGCAAAAGTCATGGTTTTTTGGTCTTCGGGGAGGCAGGGGAACAGGAATATGTGTTTGTTTTGCGAATTTGAGCTCTATCTGCAATGGGCACTTTTCATGCTATAAGCAGTTTTTCCTAACAAATGCAAGATATAGCATGGTCTGTCTCCGCAAGGAAACTTCAGATCTGCAAAAGTCATGGTTTTTTGGTCTTCGGGGAGGCAGGGGAACATGAATATGTGTTTGTTTTGCGAATTTGAGCTCTTTCTGCAATGGGCACTTTTCATACTATAAGCAGTTTTTCCTAACAAATGCAAGATATAGCATGGGCTATCTCCGCAAGGAAACTTCAGATCTGCAAAACTCATGGTTTTTTGGTGTTCAGTGAGCCAGGGGAACATGAATACGTGTTTGTTTTTCAAATTTGAGCTCTATCTGCAATGGTCACTTTTCATGCTCTAAGCAGTTTTTCCTAACAAATGCAAGATATAACATGGGCTATCTCCGCAAGGAAACTACACATCTGCAAAAGTCATGGTTTTTTCGTCTTCGGGGAGGCAGGGGAACAGGAATATGTGTTTGTTTTGCGAATTTGAGCTCTATCTGCAATGGGCACTTTTCATGCTCTAAGCAGTTTTTCCTAACAAATGCAAGATATAGCATGGGCTATCTCTGCAAGGAAACTTCAGATCTGCAAAAGTCATGGTTTTTTGGTCTTCGGGGAGGCAGGGGAACAGGAATACATGTTTGTTTTTCGAATTTGAGCTCTTTCTGCAATGGGCACTTTTCATGCTCTAAGCAGTTTTTCCTAACAAATGCAAGATATAGCATGGGCTATCTCCGCAAGGAAACTTCACATCTGCAAAAGTCATGGTTTTTTGGTCTTCGGGGAGGCAGGAGAATAGGAATATGTGTTTGTTTTTCGAATTTGAGCTCTTTCTGCAATGGGCACTTTTCATACTATAAGCAGTTTTTCCTAACAAATGCAAGATATAGCATGGGCTATCTCCGCAAGGAAACTTCAGATCTGCAAAAGTCATGGTTTTTTCGTCTTCGGGGAGGCAGGGGAACAGGAATATGTGTTTGTTTTGCGAATTTGAGCTCTATCTGCAATGGGCACTTTTCATGCTATAAGCAGTTTTATCTAACAAATGCAAGATATAGCATGGTCTGTCTCTGCAAGGAAACTTCAGATCTGCAAAAGTCATGGATTTTTGGTCTTCGGGGAGGCAGGGGAACATGAATATGTGTTTGTTTTGCGAATTTGAGCTCTTTCTGCAATGGGCACTTTTCATACTATAAGCAGTTTTTCCTAACAAATGCAAGATATAGCATGGGCTATCTCCGCAAGGAAACTTCAGATCTGCAAAAGTCATGGTTTTTTGGTGTTCAGTGAGCCGGGGGAACATGAATACGTGTTTGTTTTTCGAATTTGAGCTCTTTCTGCAATGGGCACTTTTCATGCTCTAAGCAGTTTTTCCTAACAAATGCAAGATATAGCATGGGCTATCTCCGCAAGGAAACTTCACATCTGCAAAAGTCATGGTTTTTTCGTCTTCGGGGAGGCAGGGGAACAGGAATATGTGTTTGTTTTGCGAATTTGAGCTCTATCTGCAATGGGCACTTTTCATGCTCTAAGCAGTTTTTCCTAACAAATGCAAGATAGAGCATGGGCTATCTCCGCAAGGAAACTTCAGATCTGCAAAAGTCATGGTTTTTTGGTCTTCGGGGAGACAGGGGAACATGAATATGTGTTTGTTTTTTGAATTTGAGCTCTTTCTGCAATGGGCACTTTTCATGCTATAAGCAGTTTTTCCTAACAAATGCAAGATATAGCATGGGCTATCTTCGCAAGGAAACTTCAGATCTGCAAAACTCATGGTTTTTTGGTGTTCAGTGAGCCGGGGGAACATGAATACGTGTTTGTTTTTCGAATTTGAGCTCTTTCTGCAATGGGCACTTTTCATGCTCTAAGCAGTTTTTCCTAACAAATGCAAGATATAGCATGGGCTATCTCCGCAAGGAAACTTCACATCTGCAAAAGTCATGGTTTTTTGATCTTCGGGGAGGCAGGGGAACAGGAATATGTGTTTGTTTTTCGAATTTGAGCTCTTTCTGCAATGGGCACTTTTCATACAATAAGCAGTTTTTCCTAACAAATGCAAGATATAACATGGGCTATCACCGCAAAGAAACTTCACATCTGCAAAAGTCATGGTTTTTTGGTGTTCAGTGAGCCGGGGGAACATGAATACGTGTTTGTTTTTCGAATTTGAGCTCTTTCTGCAATGGGCACTTTTCATGCTATAAGCAGTTTTTCCTAACAAATGCAAGATATAGCATGGGCTATCTCCGCAAGGAAACTTCAGATCTGCAAAAGTCATGGTTTTTTGGTCTTCGGGGAGGCAGGGGAACATGAATATGCGTTTGTTTTTTGAATTTGAGCTCTTTGTGCAATGGGCACTTTTCATGCTATAAGCAGTTTTTCCTAACAAATGCAAGATATAGCATGGGCTATCTAAGCAAGGAAACTTCACATCAGCAAAACTCATGGTTTTTTGGTGTTCAGTGAACCGGGGGAACATGAATATGTGTTTGTTTTGCGAATTTGAGCTCTTTCTGCAATGGGCACTTTTCATGCTCTCAGCAGTTTTTCCTAACAAATGCAAGATATATCATGGGCTATCTCCGCAAGGAAACTTCAGATCTGCAAATCTCATGGTTTTTTGGTGTTCAGTGAACCGGGGGAACATGAATACGTGTTTGTTTTTCGAATTTGAGCTCTTTCTGCAATGGGCACTTTTCATGCTCTCAGCAGTTTTTCCTAACAAATGCAAGATATAGCATGGGCTATCTCCGCAAGGAAACTTCACATCTGCAAAAGTCATGTTTTTTGATCTTCGGGGAGGCAGGGGAACAGGAATATGTGTTTGTTTTTCGAATTTGAGCTCTTTCTGCAATGGGCACTTTTCATGCTCTAAGCAGTTTTTCCTAACAAATGCAAGATATAGCATGGGCTATCTCTGCAAGAAAACTTCAGATCTGCAAAAGTCATGGTTTTTTGGTCTTCGGGGAGGCAGGGGAACAGGAATACGTGTTTGTTTTTCGAATTTGAGCTCTTTCTGCAATGGGCACTTTTCATGCTCTAAGCAGTTTTTCCTAACAAATGCAAGATATAGCATGGGCTATCTCCGCAAGGAAACTTCACATCTGCAAAAGTCATGGTTTTTTCGTCTTCGGGGAGGCAGGGGAACAGGAATATGTGTTTGTTTTGCGAATTTGAGCTCTATCTGCAATGGGCACTTTTCATGCTCTAAGCAGTTTTTCCTAACAAATGCAAGATAGAGCATGGGCTATCTCCGAAAGGAAACTTCAGATCTGCAAAAGTCATGGTTTTTTGGTCTTCGGGGAGACAGGGGAACATGAATATGTGTTTGTTTTTTGAATTTGAGCTCTTTCTGCAATGGGCACTTTTCATGCTATAAGCAGTTTTTCCTAACAAATGCAAGATATAGCATGGGCTATCTTCGCAAGGAAACTTCAGATCTGCAAAACGCATGGTTTTTTGGTGTTCAGTGAGCCGGGGGAACATGAATACGTGTTTGTTTTTCGAATTTGAGCTCTTTCTGCAATGGGCACTTTTCATGCTCTAAGCAGTTTTTCCTAACAAATGCAAGATATAGCATGGGCTATCTCCGCAAGGAAACTTCACATCTGCAAAAGTCATGGTTTTTTGATCTTCGGGGAGGCAGGGGAACAGGAATATGTGTTTGTTTTGCGAATTTGAGCTCTATCTGCAATGGGCACTTTTCATGCTCTAAGCAGTTTTTCCTAACAAATGCAAGATATAGCATGGGCTATCTCCGCAAGGAAACTTCACATCTGCAAAAGTCATGGTTTTTTGGTATTCGGGGAGACAGGGGAACATGAATATGTGTTTGTTTTTTGAATTTGAGCTCTTTCTGCAATGGGCACTTTTCATGCTCTAAGCAGTTTTTCCTAACAAATGCAAGATATAGCATGGGCTATCTCCGCAAGGAAACTTCAGATCTGCAAAAGTCATGGTTTTTTGGTGTTCAGTGAGCCGGGGGAACATGAATACGTGTTTGTTTTTCGAATTTGAGCTCTTTCTGCAATGGGCACTTTTCATGCTCTAAGCAGTTTTTCCTAACAAATGCAAGATATAGCATGGGCTATCTCCGCAAGGAAACTTCACATCTGCAAAAGTCATGGTTTTTTGATCTTCAGGGAGGCAGGGGAACAGGAATATGTGTTTGTTTTTCGAATTTGAGCTCTTTCTGCAATGGGCACTTTTCATGCTCTAAGCAGTTTTTCCTAACAAATGCAAGATATAGCATGGGCTATCTCTGCAAGGAAACTTCAGATCTGCAAAAGTCATGGTTTTTTGGTCTTCGGGGAGGCAGGGGAACAGGAATACATGTTTGTTTTTCGAATTTGAGCTCTTTCTGCAATGGGCTCTTTTCATGCTATAAGCAGTTTTTCCTAACAAATGCAAGATATAGTATGGGCTATCTCCGCAAGGAAACTTCACATCTGCAAAAGTCATGGTTTTTTGGTCTTCGGGGAGGCAGGAGAACAGGAATATGTGTTTGTTTTTCGAATTTGAGCTCTTTCTGCAATGGGCACTTTTCATACTATAAGCAGTTTTTCCTAACAAATGCAAGATATAGCATGGGCTATCTCCGCAAGGAAACTTCAGATCTGCAAAAGTCATGGTTTTTTTGTCTTCGGGGAGGCAGGGGAACAGGAATATGTGTTTGTTTTGCGAATTTGAGCTCTATCTGCAATGGGCACTTTTCATGCTATAAGCAGTTTTATCTAACAAATGCAAGATATAGCATGGTCTGTCTCTGCAAGGAAACTTCAGATCTGCAAAAGTCATGGATTTTTGGTCTTCGGGGAGGCAGGGGAACATGAATATGTGTTTGTTTTGCGAATTTGAGCTCTTTCTGCAATGGGCACTTTTCATACTATAAGCAGTTTTTCCTAACAAATGCAAGATATAGCATGGGCTATCTCCGCAAGGAAACTTCAGATCTGCAAAAGTCATGGTTTTTTGGTGTTCAGTGAGCCGGGGGAACATGAATACGTGTTTGTTTTTCGAATTTGAGCTCTTTCTGCAATGGGCACTTTTCATGCTCTAAGCAGTTTTTCCTAACAAATGCAAGATATAGCATGGGCTATCTCCGCAAGGAAACTTCACATCTGCAAAAGTCATGGTTTTTTCGTCTTCGGGGAGGCAGGGGAACAGGAATATGTGTTTGTTTTGCGAATTTGAGCTCTATCTGCAATGGGCACTTTTCATGCTCTAAGCAGTTTTTCCTAACAAATGCAAGATAGAGCATGGGCTATCTCCGCAAGGAAACTTCAGATCTGCAAAAGTCATGGTTTTTTGGTCTTCGGGGAGACAGGGGAACATGAATATGTGTTTGTTTTTTGAATTTGAGCTCTTTCTGCAATGGGCACTTTTCATGCTATAAGCAGTTTTTCCTAACAAATGCAAGATAGAGCATGGGCTATCTTCGCAAGGAAACTTCAGATCTGCAAAACTCATGGTTTTTTGGTGTTCAGTGAGCCGGGGGAACATGAATACGTGTTTGTTTTTCGAATTTGAGCTCTTTCTGCAATGGGCACTTTTCATGCTCTAAGCAGTTTTTCCTAACAAATGCAAGATATAGCATGGGCTATCTCCGCAAGGAAACTTCACATCTGCAAAAGTCATGGTTTTTTGATCTTCGGGGAGGCAGGGGAACAGGAATATGTGTTTGTTTTTCGAATTTGAGCTCTTTCTGCAATGGGCACTTTTCATACTATAAGCAGTTTTTCCTAACAAATGCAAGATATAACATGGGCTATCACCGCAAAGAAACTTCACATCTGCAAAAGTCATGGTTTTTTGGTGTTCAGTGAGCCGGGGGAACATGAATACGTGTTTGTTTTCGAATTTGAGCTCTTTCTGCAATGGGCACTTTTCATGCTCTAAGCAGTTTTTCCTAACAAATGCAAGATATAGCATGGGCTATCTCTGCAAGGAAACTTCAGATCTGCAAAAGTCATGGTTTTTTCGTCTTCGGGGAGGCAGGGGAACAGGAATATGTGTTTGTTTTGCGAATTTGAGCTCTATCTGCAATGGGCACTTTTTATGCTATAAGCAGTTTTTCCTAACAAATGTAAGATATAGCATGGGCTATCTCCGCAAGGAAACTTCAGATCTGCAAAAGTCATGGTTTTTTGGTCTTCGGGGAGGCAGGAGAACATGAATATGCGTTTGTTTTTTGAATTTGAGCTCTTTGTGCAATGGGCACTTTTCATACTATAAGCAGTTTTTCCTAACAAATGCAAGATATAGCATGGGCTATCTAAGCAAGGAAACTTCACATCAGCAAAACTCATGGTTTTTTGGTGTTCAGTGAACCGGGGGAACATGAATATGTGTTTGTTTTGCGAATTTGAGCTCTATCTGCAATGGGCACTTTTCATGCTATAAGCAGTTTTTCCTAACAAATGCAAGATATAGCATGGGCTATCTCCGCAAGGAAACTTCAGATCTGCAAAAGTCATGGTTTTTTGGTCTTCGGGGAGGCAGGGGAACATGAATATGCATTTGTTTTTCGAATTTGAGCTCTTTGTGCAATGGGCACTTTTCATACTATAAGCAGTTTTTCCTAACAAATGCAAGATATATCATGGGCAATCTCCGCAAGGAAACTTCAGATCTGCAAAACTCATGGTTTTTTGGTGTTCAGTGAACCGGGGGAACATGAATACGTGTTTGTTTTTCGAATTTGAGCTCTTTCTGCAATGGGCACTTTTCATGCTCTAAGCAGTTTTTCCTAACAAATGCAAGATATAGCATGGGCTATCTCCGCAAGGAAACTTCAGATCTGCAAAAGTCATGGTTTTTTGGTCTTCGGGGAGGCAGGGGAACAGGAATACGTGTTTGTTTTTCGAATTTGAGCTCTTTCTGCAATGGGCACTTTTCATGCTATAAGCAGTTTTTCCTAACAAATGCAAAATATAGCATGGGCTATCTCTGCAAGGAAACTTCAGATCTGCAAAAGTCATGGTTTTTTGGTCTTCGGGGAGGCAGCGGAACAGGAATATGTGTTTGTTTTTCGAATTTGAGCTCTTTGTGCAATGGGCACTTTTCATACTATAAGCAGTTTTTCCTAACAAATGCAAGATATAGCATGGGCTATCTCCGCAAGGAAACTACAGATCTGCAAAAGTCATGGTTTTTTCGTCTTCGGGGAGGCAGGGGAACAGGAATATGTGTTTGTTTTGCGAATTTGAGCTCTATCTGCAATGGGCACTTTTCATGCTATAAGCAGTTTTTCCTAACAAATGCAAGATATAGCATGGTCTGTCTCCGCAAGGAAATTTCAGATCTGCAAAAGTCATGGTTTTTTGGTCTTCGGGGAGGCAGGGGAACATGAATATGTGTTTGTTTTGCGAATTTGAGCTCTTTCTGCAATGGGCACTTTTCATACTATAAGCAGTTTTTCCTAACAAATGCAAGATATAGCATGGGCTATCTCCGCAAGGAAACTTCAGATCTGCAAAACTCATGGTTTTTTGGTGTTCAGTGAGCCGGGGGAACATGAATACGTGTTTGTTTTTCGAATTTGAGCTCTTTCTGCAATGGGCACTTTTCATGCTCTAAGCAGTTTTTCCTAACAAATGCAAGATATAGCATGGGCTATCTCTGCAAGGAAACTTCACATCTGCAAAAGTCATGGTTTTTTGGTCTTCGGGGAGGCAGGGGAACATGAATATGTGTTTGTTTTTTGAATTTGAGCTCTTTCTGCAATGGGCACTTTTCATGCTATAAGCAGTTTTTCCTAACAAATGCAAGATATAGCATGGGCTATCTCCGCAAGGAAACTTCAGATCTGCAAAAGTCATGGTTTTTTCGTCTTCGGGGAGGCAGGGGAACAGGAATATGTGTTTGTTTTGCGAATTTGAGCTCTATCTGCAATGGGCACTTTTCATGCTATAAGCAGTTTTTCCTAACAAATGCAAGATATAGCATGGGCTATCTCCGCAAGGAAACTTCAGATCTGCAAAAGTCATGGTTTTTTGGTCTTCGGGGAGGCAGGAGAACATGAATATGCGTTTGTGTTTTGAATTTGAGCTCTTTGTGCAATGTGCACTTTTCATACTATAAGCAGTTTTTCCTAACAAATGCAAGATATAGCATGGGCTATCTAAGCAAGGAAACTTCACATCAGCAAAACTCATGGTTTTTTGGTGTTCAGTGAACCGGGGGAACATGAATATGTGTTTGTTTTGCGAATTTGAGCTCTATCTGCAATGGGCACTTTTCATGCTATAAGCAGTTTTTCCTAACAAATGCAAGATATAGCATGGGCTATCTCCGCAAGGAAACTTCAGATCTGCAAAAGTCATGGTTTTTTGGTCTTCGGGGAGGCAGGGGAACATGAATATGCATTTGTTTTTTGAATTTGAGCTCTTTGTGCAATGGGCACTTTTCATACTATAAGCAGTTTTTCCTAACAAATGCAAGATATATCATGGGCTATCTCCGCAAGGAAACTTCAGATCTGCAAAACTCATGGTTTTTTGGTGTTCAGTGAACCGGGGGAACATGAATACGTGTTTGTTTTTCGAATTTGAGCTCTTTCTGCAATGGGCACTTTTCATGCTCTAAGCAGTTTTTCCTAACAAATGCAAGATATAGCATGGGCTATCTCCGCAAGGAAACTTCACATCTGCAAAAGTCATGTTTTTTGATCTTCAGGGAGGCAGGGGAACAGGAATATGTGTTTGTTTTTCGAATTTGAGCTCTTTCTGCAATGGGCACTTTTCATGCTCTAAGCCGTTTTTCCTAACAAATGCAAGATATAGCATGGGCTATCTCTGCAAGGAAACTTCAGATCTGCAAAAGTCATGGTTTTTTGGTCTTCGGGGAGGCAGGGGAACAGGAATACGTGTTTGTTTTTCGAATTTGAGCTCTTTCTGCAATGGGCACTTTTCATGCTCTAAGCAGTTTTTCCTAACAAATGCAAAATATAGCATGGGCTATCTCTGCAAGGAAACTTCAGATCTGCAAAAGTCATGGTTTTTTGGTCTTCGGGGAGGCAGGGGAACAGGAATATGTGTTTGTTTTTCGAATTTGAGCTCTTTGTGCAATGGGCACTTTTCATACTATAAGCAGTTTTTCCTAACAAATGCAAGATATAGCATGGGCTATCTCCGCAAGGAAACTACAGATCTGCAAAAGTCATGGTTTTTTCGTCTTCGGGGAGGCAGGGGAACAGGAATATGTGTTTGTTTTTCGAATTTGAGCTCTTTCTGCAATGGGCACTTTTCATGCTCTAAGCAGTTTTTCCTAACAAATGCAAGATATAGCATGGGCTATCTCCGCAAGGAAACTTCACATCTGCAAAAGTCATGGTTTTTTGATCTTCGGGGAGGCAGGGGAACAGGAATATGTGTTTGTTTTTCGAATTTGAGCTCTTTCTGCAATGGGCACTTTTCATACTATAAGCAGTTTTTCCTAACAAATGCAAGATATAACATGGGCTATCACCGCAAAGAAACTTCACATCTGCAAAAGTCATGGTTTTTTGGTGTTCAGTGAGCCGGGGGAACATGAATACGTGTTTGTTTTTCGAATTTGAGCTCTTTCTGCAATGGGCACTTTTCATGGTCTAAGCAGTTTTTCCTAACAAATGCAAGATATAGCATGGGCTATCTCCGCAAGGAAACTTCAGATCTGCAAAAGTCATGGTTTTTTGGTGTTCAGTGAGCCGGGGGAACATGAATACGTGTTTGTTTTTCGAATTTGAGCTCTTTCTGCAATGGGCACTTTTCATGCTCTAAGCAGTTTTTCCTAACAAATGCAAGATATAGCATGGGCTATCTCCGCAAGGAAACTTCAGATCTGCAAAAGTCATGGTTTTTTGGTGTTCAGTGAGCCGGGGGAACATGAATACGTGTTTGTTTTTCGAATTTGAGCTCTTTCTGCAATGGGCACTTTTCATGCTCTAAGCAGTTTTTCCTAACAAATGCAAGATATAGCATGGGCTATCTCCGCAAGGAAACTTCAGATCTGCAAAAGTCATGGTTTTTTGGTCTTCGGGGAGGCAGGGGAACATGAATATGCGTTTGTTTTTTGAATTTGAGCTCTTTGTGCAATGGGCACTTTTCATACTATAAGCAGTTTTTCCTAACAAATGCAAGATATAGCATGGGCTATCTCCGCAAGGAAACTTCACATCTGCAAAAGTCATGGTTTTTTGGTCTTCGGGGAGGCAGGGGAACATGAATATGCGTTTGTTTTTTGAATTTGAGCTCTTTGTGCAATGGGCACTTTTCATACTATAAGCAGTTTTTCCTAACAAATGCAAGATATAGCATGGGCTATCTCCGCAAGGAAACTTCAGATCTGCAAAAGTCATGTTTTTTTCGTCTTCGGGGAGGCAGGGGAACAGGAATATGTGTTTGTTTTGCGAATTTGAGCTCTATCTGCAATGGGCACTTTTCATGCTATAAGCAGTTTTTCCTAACAAATGCAAGATATAGCATGGGCTATCTCCGCAAGGAAACTTCAGATCTGCAAAACTCATCGTTTTTTGGTGTTCAGTGAGCCGGGGGAACATGAATACGTGTTTGTTTTTCGAATTTGAGCTCTTTCTGCAATGGGCACTTTTCATGCTCTAAGCAGTTTTTCCTAACAAATGCAAGATATAGCATGGGCTATCGCAAGGAAACTTCAGATCTGCAAAAGTCATGGTTTTTTCGTCTTCGAGGAGGCAGGGGAACAGGAATATGTGTTTGTTTTGCGAATTTGAGCTCTATCTGCAATGGGCACTTTTCATGCTCTAAGCAGTTTTTCCTAACAAATGCAAGATATAGCATGGTCTATCTCCGCAAGGAAACTTCAGATCTGCAAAAGTCATGGTTTTTTGGTCTTCGGGGAGGCAGGGGAACATGAATATGCATTTGTTTTTTGAATTTGAGCTCTTTGTGCAATGGGCACTTTTCATACTATAAGCAGTTTTTCCTAACAAATGCAAGATATAGCATGGGCTATCTAAGCAAGGAAACTTCACATCAGCAAAACTCATGGTTTTTTGGTGTTCAGTGAACCGGGGGAACATGAATATGTGTTTGTTTTGCGAATTTGAGCTCTATCTGCAATGGGCACTTTTCATGCTATAAGCAGTTTTTCCTAACAAATGCAAGATATAGCATGGGCTATCTCCGCAAGGAAACTTCAGATCTGCAAAAGTCATGGTTTTTTGGTCTTCGGGGAGGCAGGGGAACATGAATATGCATTTGTATTTTGAATTTGAGCTCTTTGTGCAATGGGCACTTTTCATACTATAAGCAGTTTTTCCTAACAAATGCAAGATATATCATGGGCAATCTCCGCAAGGAAACTTCAGATCTGCAAAACTCATGGTTTTTTGGTGTTCAGTGAACCGGGGGAACATGAATACGTGTTTGTTTTTCGAATTTGAGCTCTTTCTGCAATGGGCACTTTTCATGCTCTAAGCAATTTTTCCTAACAAATGCAAGATATAGCATGGGCTATCTCTGCAAGGAAACTTCAGATCTGCAAAAGTCATGGTTTTTTGGTCTTCGGGGAGGCAGGGGAACAGGAATACGTGTTTGTTTTTCGAATTTGAGCTCTTTCTGCAATGGGCACTTTTCATGCTCTAAGCAGTTTTTCCTAACAAATGCAAAATATACCATGGGCTATCTCTGCAAGGAAACTTCAGATCTGCAAAAGTCATGGTTTTTTGGTCTTCGGGGAGGCAGGGGAACAGGAATATGTGTTTGTTTTTCGAATTTGAGCTCTTTGTGCAATGGGCACTTTTCATACTATAAGCAGTTTTTCCTAACAAATGCAAGATATAGCATGGGCTATCTCCGCAAGGAAACTACAGATCTGCAAAAGTCATGGTTTTTTCGTCTTCGGGGAGGCAGGGGAACAGGAATATGTGTTTGTTTTGCGAATTTGAGCTCTATCTGCAATGGGCACTTTTCATGCTATAAGCAGTTTTTCCTAACAAATGCAAGATATAGCATGGTCTGTCTCCGCAAGGAAATTTCAGATCTGCAAAAGTCATGGTTTTTTGGTCTTCGGGGAGGCAGGGGAACATGAATATGTGTTTGTTTTGCGAATTTGAGCTCTTTCTGCAATGGGCACTTTTCATACTATAAGCAGTTTTTCCTAACAAATGCAAGATATAGCATGGGCTATCTCCGCAAGGAAACTTCAGATCTGCAAAACTCATGGTTTTTTGGTGTTCAGTGAGCCGGGGGAACATGAATACGTGTTTGTTTTTCGAATTTGAGCTCTTTCTGCAATGGGCACTTTTCATGCTCTAAGCAGTTTTTCCTAACAAATGCAAGATATAGCATGGGCTATCTCCGCAAGGAAACTTCACATCTGCAAAAGTCATGGTTTTTTGATCTTCGGGGAGGCAGGGGAACAGGAATATGTGTTTGTTTTTCGAATTTGAGCTCTTTCTGCAATGGGCACTTTTCATACTATAAGCAGTTTTTCCTAACAAATGCAAGATATAACATGGGCTATCACCGCAAAGAAACTTCACATCTGCAAAAGTCATGGTTTTTTGGTGTTCAGTGAGCCGGGGGAACATGAATACGTGTTTGTTTTTCGAATTTGAGCTCTTTCTGCAATGGGCACTTTTCATGCTCTAAGCAGTTTTTCCTAACAAATGCAAGATATAGCATGGGCTATCTCCGCAAGGAAACTTCAGATCTGCAAAACTCATGGTTTTTTGGTGTTCAGTGAGCCGGGGGAACATGAATACGTGTTTGTTTTTCGAATTTGAGCTCTTTCTGCAATGGGCACTTTTCATGCTCTAAGCAGTTTTTCCTAACAAATGCAAGATATAGCATGGGCTATCTCCGCAAGGAAACTTCAGATCTGCAAAACTCATGGTTTTTTGGTGTTCAGTGAGCCGGGGGAACATGAATACGTGTTTGTTTTTCGAATTTGAGCTCTTTCTGCAATGGGCACTTTTCATGCTCTAAGCAGTTTTTCCTAACAAATGCAAGATATAGCATGGGCTATCTCCGCAAGGAAACTTCAGATCTGCAAAAGTCATGGTTTTTTGGTCTTCGGGGAGGCAGGGGAACATGAATATGCGTTTGTTTTTTGAATTTGAGCTCTTTGTGCAATGGGCACTTTTCATACTATAAGCAGTTTTTCCTAACAAATGCAAGATATAGCATGGGCTATCTCCGCAAGGAAACTTCACATCTGCAAAAGTCATGGTTTTTTGGTCTTCGGGGAGGCAGGGGAACATGAATATGCGTTTGTTTTTTGAATTTGAGCTCTTTGTGCAATGGGCACTTTTCATACTATAAGCAGTTTTTCCTAATAAATGCAAGATATAGCATGGGCAATCTCCGCAAGGAAACTTCAGATCTGCAAAAGTCATGTTTTTTTCGTCTTCGGGGAGGCAGGGGAACAGGAATATGTGTTTGTTTTGCGAATTTGAGCTCTATCTGCAATGGGCACTTTTCATGCTATAAGCAGTTTTTCCTAACAAATGCAAGATATAGCATGGGCTATCTCCGCAAGGAAACTTCAGATCTGCAAAACTCATCGTTTTTTGGTGTTCAGTGAGCCGGGGGAACATGAATACGTGTTTGTTTTTCGAATTTGAGCTCTTTCTGCAATGGGCACTTTTCATGCTCTAAGCAGTTTTTCCTAACAAATGCAAGATATAGCATGGGCTATCGCAAGGAAACTTCAGATCTGCAAAAGTCATGGTTTTTTCGTCTTCGAGGAGGCAGGGGAACAGGAATATGTGTTTGTTTTGCGAATTTGAGCTCTATCTGCAATGGGCACTTTTCATGCTCTAAGCAGTTTTTCCTAACAAATGCAAGATATAGCATGGTCTATCTCCGCAAGGAAACTTCAGATCTGCAAAAGTCATGGTTTTTTGGTCTTCGGGGAGGCAGGGGAACATGAATATGTGTTTGTTTTTTGAATTTGAGCTCTTTCTGCAATGGGCACTTTTCATACTATAAGCAGTTTTTCCTAACAAATGCAAGATATAGCATGGGCTATCTCCGCAAGGAAACTTCAGATCTGCAAAACTCATGGTTTTTTGGTGTTCAGTGAGCCGGGGGAACATGAATACGTGTTTGTTTTTCGAATTTGAGCTCTTTCTGCAATGGGCACTTTTCATGCTCTAAGCAGTTTTTCCTAACAAATGCAAGATATAGCATGGGCTATCTCCGCAAGGAAACTTCAGATCTGCAAAAGTCATGGTTTTTTGGTCTTCGGGGAGGCAGGGGAACATGAATATGTGTTTGTTTTTTGAATTTGAGCTCTTTGTGCAATGGGCACTTTTCATACTATAAGCAGTTTTTCCTAACAAATGCAAGATATAGCATGGGCTATCTCCGCAAGGAAACTTCACATCTGCAAAAGTCATGGTTTTTTGGTGTTCAGTGAGCCGGGGGAACATGAATACGTGTTTGTTTTTCGAATTTGAGCTCTTTCTGCAATGGGCACTTTTCATGCTCTAAGTAGTTTTTCCTAACAAATGCAAGATATAGCATGGGCTATCTCCGCAAGGAAACTTCAGATCTGCAAAAGTCATGGTTTTTTGGTCTTCGGGGAGGCAGGGGAACAGGAATATGTGTTTGTTTTGCGAATTTGAGCTCTATCTGCAATGGGCACTTTTCATACTATAAGCAGTTTTTCCTAACAAATGCAAGATATAGCATGGGCTATCTCCGCAAGGAAACTTCAGATCTGCAAAAGTCATGGTTTTTTGGTGTTCAGTGAGCCGGGGGAACATGAATACGTGTTTGTTTTTCGAATTTGAGCTCTTTCTGCAATGCGCACTTTTCATGCTCTAAGCAGTTTTTCCTAACAAATGCAAGATATAGCATGTGCTATCTCCGCAAGGAAACTTCAGATCTGCAAAAGTCATGGTTTTTTGGTGTTCAGTGAGCCGGGGGAACATGAATACGTGTTTGTTTTTCGAATTTGAGCTCTTTCTGCAATGGGCACTTTTCATGCTCTAAGCAGTTTTTCCTAACAAATGAAAGATATAGCATGGGCTATCTCCGCAAGGAAACTTCAGATCTGCAAAAGTCATTTTTTTTTCGTCTTCGGGGAGGCAGGGGAACAGGAATATGTGTTTGTTTTGCGAATTTGAGCTCTATCTGCAATGGGCACTTTTCATGCTCTAAGCAGTTTTTCCTAACAAATGCAAGATATAGCATGGGCTATCTCCGCAAGGAAACTTCAGATCTGCAAAACTCATGGTTTTTTCGTCTTCGGGGAGACAGGGGAACAGGAATATGTGTTTGTTTTGCGAATTTGAGCTCTTTGTGCAATGGGCACTTTTCATACTATAAGCAGTTTTTCCTAACAAATGCAAGATATAGCATGGGCTATCTCCGCAAGGAAACTTCACATCTGCAAAAGTCATGGTTTTTTGGTGTTCAGTGAGCCGGGGGAACATGAATACGTGTTTGTTTTTCGAATTTGAGCTCTTTCTGCAATGGGCACTTTTCATGCTCTAAGCAGTTTTTCCTAACAAATGCAAGATATAGCATGGGCTATCTCTGCAAGGAAACTTCAGATCTGCAAAAGTCATGGTTTTTTGATCTTCGGGGAGGCAGGGGAACAGGAATATGTGTTTGTTTTTCGAATTTGAGCTCTTTCTGCAATGGGCACTTTTCATACTATAAGCAGTTTTTCCTAACAAATGCAAGATATAGCATGGGCTATCTCCGCAAGGAAACTTCAGATCTGCAAAAGTCATGGTTTTTTGGTGTTCAGTGAGCCGGGGGAACATGAATACGTGTTTGTTTTTCGAATTTGAGCTCTTTCTGCAATGGGAACTTTTCATGCTCTAAGCAGTTTTTCCTAACAAATGCAAGATATAGCATGGGCTATCTCCGCAAGGAAACTTCAGATCTGCAAAAGTCATGGTTTTTTGGTCTTCGGGGAGGCAGGGGAACAGGAATATGTGTTTGTTTTGCGAATTTGAGCTCTATCTGCAATGGGCACTTTTCATACTATAAGCAGTTTTTCCTAACAAATGCAAGATATAGCATGGGCTATCTCCGAAAGGAAACTTCACATCTGCAAAAGTCATGGTTTTTTGGTGTTCAGTGAGCCGGGGGAACATGAATACGTGTTTGTTTTTCGAATTTGAGCTCTTTCTGCAATGGGCACTTTTCATGCTCTAAGCAGTTTTTCCTAACAAATGCAAGATATAGCATGGGCTATCTCCGCAAGGAAACTTCACATCTGCAAAAGTCATGGTTTTTTCGTCTTCGGGGAGGCAGGGGAACAGGAATATGTGTTTGTTTTGCGAATTTGAGCTCTATCTGCAATGGGCACTTTTCATGCTATAAGCAGTTTTTCCTAACAAATGCAAGATATAGCATGGGCTATCTCCGCAAGGAAACTTCAGATCTGCAAAGGTCATGGTTTTTTCGTCTTCGGGGAGGCAGGGGAACAGGAATATGTGTTTGTTTTGCGAATTTGAGCTCTTTGTGCAATGGGCACTTTTCATACTATAAGCAGTTTTTCCTAACAAATGCAAGATATAGCATGGGCTATCTCCGCAAGGAAACTTCACATCTGCAAAAGTCATGGTTTTTTGGTGTTCAGTGAGCTGGGGGAACATGAATACGTGTTTGTTTTTCGAATTTGAGCTCTTTCTGCAATGGGCACTTTTCATGCTCTAAGCAGTTTTTCCTAACAAATGCAAGATATAGCATGGGCTATCTCCGCAAGGAAACTTCAGATCTGCAAAAGTCATGGTTTTTTGGTCTTCGGGGAGGCAGGGGAACAGGAATATGTGTTTGTTTTTCGAATTTGAGCTCTTTCTGCAATGGGCACTTTTCATACTATAAGCAGTTTTTCCTAACAAATGCAAGATATAGCATGGGCTATCTCCGCAAGGAAACTTCACATCTGCAAAAGTCATGGTTTTTTGGTGTTCAGTGAGCCGGGGGAACATGAATACGTGTTTGTTTTTCGAATTTGAGCTCTTTCTGCAATGGGCACTTTTCAAGCTCTAAGCAGTTTTTCCTAACAAATGCAAGATATAGCATGGGCTATCTCCGCAAGGAAACTTCACATCTGCAAAAGTCATGGTTTTTTGGTCTTCGGGGAGGCAGGGGAACATGAATATGCGTTTGTTTTTTGAATTTGAGCTCTTTGTGCAATGGGCACTTTTCATACTATAAGCAGTTTTTCCTAACAAATGCAAGATATAGCATGGGCTATCTCCGCAAGGAAACTTCAGATCTGCAAAAGTCATGGTTTTTTCGTCTTCGGGGAGGCAGGGGAACAGGAATATGTGTTTGTTTTGCGAATTTGAGCTCTATCTGCAATGGGCACTTTTCATGCTATAAGCAGTTTTTCCTAACAAATGCAAGATATAGCATGGGCTATCTCCGCAAGGAAACTTCAGATCTGCAAAACTCATCGTTTTTTGGTGTTCAGTGAGCCGGGGGAACATGAATACGTGTTTGTTTTTCGAATTTGAGCTCTTTCTGCAATGGGCACTTTTCATGCTCTAAGCAGTTTTTCCTAACAAATGCAAGATATAGCATGGGCTATCGCAAGGAAACTTCAGATCTGCAAAAGTCATGGTTTTTTCGTCTTCGGGGAGGCAGGGGAACAGGAATATGTGTTTGTTTTGCGAATTTGAGCTCTATCTGCAATGGGCACTTTTCATGCTCTAAGCAGTTTTCCTAACAATTGCAAGATATAGCATGGTCTATCTCCGCAAGGAAACTTCAGATCTGCAAAAGTCATGGTTTTTTGGTCTTCGGGGAGGCAGGGGAACATGAATATGTGTTTGTTTTTTGAATTTGAGCTCTTTCTGCAATAGGCACTTTTCATACTATAAGCAGTTTTTCCTAACAAATGCAAGATATAGCATGGGCTATCTCCGCAAGGAAACTTCAGATCTGCAAAACTCATGGTTTTTTGGTGTTCAGTGAGCCGGGGGAACATGAATACGTGTTTGTTTTTCGAATTTGAGCTCTTTCTGCAATGGGCACTTTTCATGCTCTAAGCAGTTTTTCCTAACAAATGCAAGATATAGCATGGGCTATCTCCGCAAGGAAACTTCAGATCTGCAAAAGTCATGGTTTTTTGGTCTTCGGGGAGGCAGGGGAACATGAATATGTGTTTGTTTTTTGAATTTGAGCTCTTTGTGCAATGGGCACTTTTCATACTATAAGCAGTTTTTCCTAACAAATGCAAGATATAGCATGGGCTATCTCCGCAAGGAAACTTCACATCTGCAAAAGTCATGGTTTTTTGGTGTTCAGTGAGCCGGGGGAACATGAATACGTGTTTGTTTTTCGAATTTGAGCTCTTTCTGCAATGGGCACTTTTCATGCTCTAAGTAGTTTTTCCTAACAAATGCAAGATATAGCATGGGCTATCTCCGCAAGGAAACTTCAGATCTGCAAAAGTCATGGTTTTTTGGTCTTCGGGGAGGCAGGGGAACAGGAATATGTGTTTGTTTTGCGAATTTGAGCTCTATCTGCAATGGGCACTTTTCATACTATAAGCAGTTTTTCCTAACAAATGCAAGATATAGCATGGGCTATCTCCGCAAGGAAACTTCAGATCTGCAAAAGTCATGGTTTTTTGGTGTTCAGTGAGCCGGGGGAACATGAATACGTGTTTGTTTTTCGAATTTGAGCTCTTTCTGCAATGCGCACTTTTCATGCTCTAAGCAGTTTTTCCTAACAAATGCAAGATATAGCATGTGCTATCTCCGCAAGGAAACTTCAGATCTGCAAAAGTCATGGTTTTTTGGTGTTCAGTGAGCCGGGGGAACATGAATACGTGTTTGTTTTTCGAATTTGAGCTCTTTCTGCAATGGGCACTTTTCATGCTCTAAGCAGTTTTTCCTAACAAATGAAAGATATAGCATGGGCTATCTCCGCAAGGAAACTTCAGATCTGCAAAAGTCATGGTTTTTTCGTCTTCGGGGAGGCAGGGGAACAGGAATATGTGTTTGTTTTGCGAATTTGAGCTCTATCTGCAATGGGCACTTTTCATGCTCTAAGCAGTTTTTCCTAACAAATGCAAGATATAGCATGGGCTATCTCCGCAAGGAAACTTCAGATCTGCAAAACTCATGGTTTTTTCGTCTTCGGGGAGACAGGGGAACAGGAATATGTGTTTGTTTTGCGAATTTGACCTCTTTGTGCAATGGGCACTTTTCATACTATAAGCAGTTTTTCCTAACAAATGCAAGATATAGCATGGGCTATCTCCGCAAGGAAACTTCACATCTGCAAAAGTCATGGTTTTTTGGTGTTCAGTGAGCCGGGGGAACATGAATACGTGTTTGTTTTTCGAATTTGAGCTCTTTCTGCAATGGGCACTTTTCATGCTCTAAGCAGTTTTTCCTAACAAATGCAAGATATAGCATGGGCTATCTCTGCAAGGAAACTTCAGATCTGCAAAAGTCATGGTTTTTTGATCTTCGGGGAGGCAGGGGAACAGGAATATGTGTTTGTTTTTCGAATTTGAGCTCTTTCTGCAATGGGCACTTTTCATACTATAAGCAGTTTTTCCTAACAAATGCAAGATATAGCATGGGCTATCTCCGCAAGGAAACTTCAGATCTGCAAAAGTCATGGTTTTTTGGTGTTCAGTGAGCCGGGGGAACATGAATACGTGTTTGTTTTTCGAATTTGAGCTCTTTCTGCAATGGGAACTTTTCATGCTCTAAGCAGTTTTTCCTAACAAATGCAAGATATAGCATGGGCTATCTCCGCAAGGAAACTTCAGATCTGCAAAAGTCATGGTTTTTTGGTCTTCGGGGAGGCAGGGGAACAGGAATATGTGTTTGTTTTGCGAATTTGAGCTCTATCTGCAATGGGCACTTTTCATACTATAAGCAGTTTTTCCTAACAAATGCAAGATATAGCATGGGCTATCTCCGAAAGGAAACTTCACATCTGCAAAAGTCATGGTTTTTTGGTGTTCAGTGAGCCGGGGGAACATGAATACGTGTTTGTTTTTCGAATTTGAGCTCTTTCTGCAATGGGCACTTTTCATGCTCTAAGCAGTTTTTCCTAACAAATGCAAGATATAGCATGGGCTATCTCCGCAAGGAAACTTCACATCTGCAAAAGTCATGGTTTTTTCGTCTTCGGGGAGGCAGGGGAACAGGAATATGTGTTTGTTTTGCGAATTTGAGCTCTATCTGCAATGGGCACTTTTCATGCTATAAGCAGTTTTTCCTAACAAATGCAAGATATAGCATGGGCTATCTCCGCAAGGAAACTTCAGATCTGCAAAGGTCATGGTTTTTTCGTCTTCGGGGAGGCAGGGGAACAGGAATATGTGTTTGTTTTGCGAATTTGAGCTCTTTGTGCAATGGGCACTTTTCATACTATAAGCAGTTTTTCCTAACAAATGCAAGATATAGCATGGGCTATCTCCGCAAGGAAACTTCACATCTGCAAAAGTCATGGTTTTTTGGTGTTCAGTGAGCTGGGGGAACATGAATACGTGTTTGTTTTTCGAATTTGAGCTCTTTCTGCAATGGGCACTTTTCATGCTCTAAGCAGTTTTTCCTAACAAATGCAAGATATAGCATGGGCTATCTCCGCAAGGAAACTTCAGATCTGCAAAAGTCATGGTTTTTTGGTCTTCGGGGAGGCAGGGGAACAGGAATATGTGTTTGTTTTTCGAATTTGAGCTCTTTCTGCAATGGGCACTTTTCATACTATAAGCAGTTTTTCCTAACAAATGCAAGATATAGCATGGGCTATCTCCGCAAGGAAACTTCACATCTGCAAAAGTCATGGTTTTTTGGTGTTCAGTGAGCCGGGGGAACATGAATACGTGTTTGTTTTTCGAATTTGAGCTCTTTCTGCAATGGGCACTTTTCAAGCTCTAAGCAGTTTTTCCTAACAAATGCAAGATATAGCATGGGCTATCTCCGCAAGGAAACTTCACATCTGCAAAAGTCATGGTTTTTTGGTCTTCGGGGAGGCAGGGGAACATGAATATGCGTTTGTTTTTTGAATTTGAGCTCTTTGTGCAATGGGCACTTTTCATACTATAAGCAGTTTTTCCTAACAAATGCAAGATATAGCATGGGCTATCTCCGCAAGGAAACTTCAGATCTGCAAAAGTCATGGTTTTTTCATCTTCGGGGAGGCAGGGGAACAGGAATATGTGTTTGTTTTGCGAATTTGAGCTCTATCTGCAATGGGCACTTTTCATGCTATAAGCAGTTTTTCCTAACAAATGCAAGATATAGCATGGGCTATCTCCGCAAGGAAACTTCAGATCTGCAAAACTCATCGTTTTTTGGTGTTCAGTGAGCCGGGGGAACATGAATACGTGTTTGTTTTTCGAATTTGAGCTCTTTCTGCAATGGGCACTTTTCATGCTCTAAGCAGTTTTTCCTAACAAATGCAAGATATAGCATGGGCTATCGCAAGGAAACTTCAGATCTGCAAAAGTCATGGTTTTTTCGTCTTCGGGGAGGCAGGGGAACAGGAATATGTGTTTGTTTTTTGAATTTGAGCTCTTTCTGCAATGGGCACTTTTCATACTATAAGCAGTTTTTCCTAACAAATGCAAGATATAGCATGGGCTATCTCCGCAAGGAAACTTCACATCTGCAAAAGTCATGGTTTTTTGGTCTTCGGGGAGGCAGGGGAACATGAATATGCGTTTGTTTTTTGAATTTGAGCTCTTTGTGCAATGGGCACTTTTCATACTATAAGCAGTTTTTCCTAATAAATGCAAGATATAGCATGGGCAATCTCCGCAAGGAAACTTCAGATCTGCAAAAGTCATGTTTTTTTCGTCTTCGGGGAGGCAGGGGAACAGGAATATGTGTTTGTTTTGCGAATTTGAGCTCTATCTGCAATGGGCACTTTTCATGCTATAAGCAGTTTTTCCTAACAAATGCAAGATATAGCATGGGCTATCTCCGCAAGGAAACTTCAGATCTGCAAAACTCATCGTTTTTTGGTGTTCAGTGAGCCGGGGGAACATGAATACGTGTTTGTTTTTCGAATTTGAGCTCTTTCTGCAATGGGCACTTTTCATGCTCTAAGCAGTTTTTCCTAACAAATGCAAGATATAGCATGGGCTATCGCAAGGAAACTTCAGATCTGCAAAAGTCATGGTTTTTTCGTCTTCGAGGAGGCAGGGGAACAGGAATATGTGTTTGTTTTGCGAATTTGAGCTCTATCTGCAATGGGCACTTTTCATGCTCTAAGCAGTTTTTCCTAACAAATGCAAGATATAGCATGGTCTATCTCCGCAAGGAAACTTCAGATCTGCAAAAGTCATGGTTTTTTGGTCTTCGGGGAGGCAGGGGAACATGAATATGTGTTTGTTTTTTGAATTTGAGCTCTTTCTGCAATGGGCACTTTTCATACTATAAGCAGTTTTTCCTAACAAATGCAAGATATAGCATGGGCTATCTCCGCAAGGAAACTTCAGATCTGCAAAACTCATGGTTTTTTGGTGTTCAGTGAGCCGGGGGAACATGAATACGTGTTTGTTTTTCGAATTTGAGCTCTTTCTGCAATGGGCACTTTTCATGCTCTAAGCAGTTTTTCCTAACAAATGCAAGATATAGCATGGGCTATCTCCGCAAGGAAACTTCAGATCTGCAAAAGTCATGGTTTTTTGGTCTTCGGGGAGGCAGGGGAACATGAATATGTGTTTGTTTTTTGAATTTGAGCTCTTTGTGCAATGGGCACTTTTCATACTATAAGCAGTTTTTCCTAACAAATGCAAGATATAGCATGGGCTATCTCCGCAAGGAAACTTCACATCTGCAAAAGTCATGGTTTTTTGGTGTTCAGTGAGCCGGGGG